>NC_140592.1:2903333-4355000 GCF_964204655.1 Triturus cristatus
GCCCATGTTCTGGTGTCAACATGGGCTTCTATTGGAATTCTCTGCGGCATATTATCAAGCCCATTATCGCCGCTTTAGCCGCAGTTTTCTGCCGCTAAAGCGGCGATAATTTTAACGCCATGCTTGATAATATGCCCCTTAATCTCTCAATTTAGAACGGCCACAGAGCGCGTTTACACAGTGGTGAAGGGAGGGGACGGGGCCTGAGGTGACGTGTGCAAACACGCCCTGTGGCAAATTTTAAGTTGGGGAAATAATTCCCCTTCAATCCTGAGGGACCCTGGGGTCCAATAGCCCACCAGGTGCTTCCAGTAAGTGCCACTGCACTGCGTTGCAGGGAGGTGGTGCAGGCCGTGCCCCTTTTTACACCTCTCTGCAATGGCGCTTACTGGACGTACCTAGAGAGCTAATTTGCCCCTAGGGACCCTCAGGATTCAAGGGGACTTAATCTCCCAATATAAAACGGCCACAGGGCGTGTTTACACAGAGGCGAAAGGGAGTGGACGGGGCCTGAGGTGACGTGTGCAAACACGCCCTATGGCGCGTTTTAAGTTGGGGAAATAATTCCCTTTCAATCCTGAGGGCCCCTGGGGGCTAACTAGCCCACCTGGTGCTTCCAGTAAGCGCCACTGCGCTGCGTTGCAGAGAGGTGGTCCAGGCCGTGTCGTTTTTTACACCTCTCTGCAACGCAGCTCTGTGGCGCTTACTGAAGGTACCTAGTGGGCTAGTTTGACCCTGGGACCCTTAGGATTCAAGGGGACTTAATTTCCCAACTTAGAACGGACACAGGGCGCGTTTACACAGTGGTGAAGGGAGGGGATGGGGCATGAGGTGACGTGTGCAAACACGCCCTGTGGCGTGTTCTAACTTGGGGAATTAATTCCCCTTCAATCCTGAGGGACCCTGGGGGCCAACTAGCCCACCAGGTGCTTCCCGTAAGTGACACTGAGCTGTGTTGCAGAGAGGTGGTGCAGGCCGTGCCCCTTTTTACACCTCTCTGCAACGGCGCTTACTGGAGGTACCTAGTGGGCTAGTTTGACCCTAGGGACACTCAGGTTTCTATGGGACTTAATCTGCCAACTTAAAATGGCCACAGGGCGCATTTACACAGTGGTGAAGGGAGGGGATGGGGCCTGAGGTGACATGTGAAAACACGCCCTGTGGCACGTTTTAAATTGCGGAAATAACCCCCCTTCAATCCTGAGAGCCCCAGGGGGCCAACTAGCCCACCAGGTGCTTCCAGTAAGCGCCACTGTGCTGTGTTTCAGAGAGGTGGCCCAGGCCGTGCCCCTTTTTACACCTCTCTGCAACGCAGCTCTGTGGCGCTTACTGGAGGTACCAAGTGGGCTACTTGGACCCTAGGGACCCTCAGGATTCAAGGGGACTTAATCTCCCAAATTAAAACGGCCACAGGGCGCGTTTACACAGTGGTGAAGGGAGGGGATGGCGCCTGAGGTGTCGTGTGCAAACATGCCCTGTGGCATGTTTTGAGATGGGGAAATAATTCTCCTTCAATCCTGAAGGCCCCTGGGGGCCTTTTAGTCCACCAGGTGCTTCCAGTAAGCGCCACTGCGCTGCAGAGGTGGTCCAGGCCCCCTTCTTAAAAATCAAAATCAAATAAAAGACCGCCATCGCACCGGAGGCCATGCCCCCTCCTTGCAGCATTCAGCAAACGCGCCCCCTAGCGCGTTTGCAGATGGGGAACAAATACCCCTTGAATACTGTGGGTCCTTGGGGGCCAACTAGCCCACCAGGAACCTCCAGTATGCACCAGGGGGCTGCGTTGCAGGGAGGTGTTCAGAGGCCATGCCCGTTTTTACACCTCTCTGCAAAGCAGCTCTGTGACGCCTACTGGAGGTACCTAATGGGCTAGTTTGACCCTAGGGACCCTTAGGATTCAAGGGGACTGTGGATCATATTTTCAAGAAAAGGCGTTCCAATTATCGCTGCTTTAGCGGCAGAAAACTGCCGCTAAAGCGGCGATAATGGGCTTGATCATATGCCCTTGATAATTCCCATAGAAGCCCATGTTCTGGTGTCAACATGGGCTTCTATTGGAATTCTCTGCGGCATATTATCAAGCCCATTATCGCCGCTTTAGCCGCAGTTTTAACGCCGTGCTTGATAATATGCCCCTTAATCTCTCAATTTAGAACAGCCACAGGGTGCGTTTACACAGTGGTGAAGGGAGGGGACGGGGCCTGAGGTGACGTGTGCAAACACGCCCTGTGGCGCATTTTAAGTTGGAGAAATTATTCCCCTTCAATCCTGAGGGACCCTGGGGTCCAACTAGCCCACCAGGTGCTTCCAGTAAGTGCCACTGCACTGCGTTGCAGAGAGGTTGTGCAGGCCGTGCCCCTTTTTACACCTCTCTGCAACACAGCTGTGTGGCACTAACTGGAGATACCTGGTGGGCTAGTTGGACCCAAGGCACACTCATTATTCAAGGGGACTTTATCCCCCCCAATTAAAACGGCCACAAGGCGTGTTTGCACACATCAGCTTAGCCCCCATCCCTTCATCAGTGTGCAAACGCGTCCTGTGGCGCGTTTTAAGAGGTAGTTTTAATCCCCCTGTCCTATTATGTACTAGGGGCTTACAGAGGAGGTCATTCTAATCATAGGGGTACCCCAACGTATATTGTTCCCTAGTGTATGTAGGTGTTTGAAGTGTATTCTAAGTGTCTTTTAGCATAGCACTGGCTCTAGGACTCACTCCCCTTGCACTCTCCTTGCAGTACTCTTAGGCCTTAGCACATGGACTGCTCCAAACCCCTATCCACTATGCATGCAGTCCTCTGACCACCTACACACTTGTCTTTCACACCTTCAATGCCCCAGTCAGGATCCATACACTCCAGCAAACACCCTATCACTCCCCTTGCACTCCTCCAGTGACCCATTCAGCACCATGTACTAATCCATTCACTGCGCCAAAACCCAACCAATTATAAATTCACCCAGGCACTCTCCTTGCAGTACTCTAATCATTCAGTCAGTATCTAAGGATTCATGCAGTGAGCCTGGCCTTAGCACAGGGACTGCTTCAAACCCCTATCCGCTATGCATGCAGTCCTCTAACCACCTACACACTTGTCTTTCACACCTTCAATTCCCCAGTCAGTATCCATACACTTCCAACAAACATCCTGTTACTCCCTTTGCACTCCTCTAGTGACCCATTCAGCACCTTGTACTAATCCAATCAATGCACCAAAAGCCAACCACTTATAAAGTCATCCAGGCACCCTCCATGCAGTACTCTAATCATTCCGTCAGTACCCAAGTACTCATCCAGTGACCCAGGCCTTAGCACATGGACTACTTCAAAACCCAATCCACTATGCATGCAGTCTTCTAACCACCTACACACTTGTCTTTCACACCTTCAATTATCCAGTCAGTATCCATACACTTCCAGCAAACAGCCTGTCACTCCCCTTGCACTCCTGTAGTGACCCATTCAGAACCATGTACTAATCCATTCACTGCGCCAAAACCCAACCACTTATAAAGTCAACCAGGCACTCTCCTTGCAGTACTCTGATCATTCAGTCAGTACCCAAGTACTCATGCACTGAGCCAGGCCTTAGCACATGAACTGCTTCAAACCCCTATCCACTATGCATGCAGTCTTCTAACCACGTACACCTTTGTCTTTCACACCTTCAATTCTCCAGTCAGTATCCATACACTTCCAGCAAACACCCTGTGACTCCTCTTGCACTCCTCTTTGGACCTAATCAGCACCATGTAATAATCCATTCACTGCGCCAAAACCCATCCACTTATAAATTCACCCAGGCACTCTCCTTGCAGTACTCTAATCATTCAGTCAGTACCCGAGTACTCATGCAGTGAGCCAGGCCTTAGCACGTGGACTGCTTCAAACGCCTATCCACTATGCATGCAGTACTCTAACCAGGCACTCTCCTTGCAAGACTCTAATCATTCAGTCAGTATTCATGTACACATCCAGTGACCCAGGCCTTAGCACATGGACTGCCTGAAACCCCTATCCACTATGCATGCAGTCCTCAAACCACCTTCACACTTGTCATTCACACCTCCAGTTCCCCAGTCAGTATACATAAGCTCCAGCAAACACCACGTCACTCCCCTTGCACTCCTCCAGTGACCCTTTCAGCATCATGTACTAATCCATTCACTGTGCCAAAACCCAAACACTTATAAATTCACCCAGGCACTCTCCTTGCAGTACTCTAATCATTCAGTCAGTACCAGAGTAATCATGCAGTGAGCCAGGCCTTAGCACATGGACTGCTTCAAACCCCTATCCACTATGTATGCAGTCCTCTAACCACCTACACACTTGTCTTTCACACCTTCAATTCTCCAGTCAGTATACATACACTCCAGCAAACACCCTGTCACTCCCCTTGCCCTCCTCCAGTGACCCATTCAGCACCATGTACTAATCAATTCACTGCGCCAAAACCCAACCACTTATAAATTCACCCAGGCACTCTCCTTGTAGTACTCTAATCATTTAGTCAGTACCAAGTACGCAAGCACTGAGCCAGGCCTTAGCACGAAGACTGCTTCAAACCCCTATCCACTATGCATGCAGCCCTCTAACCACCTACACACTTGCCTTTCACAACTTCAATTCCCTAGTCAGTATCCATACACTTCCAACAAACACCCTGTCACTCCCCTTGCACTCCTCTACTGATCCATTCAGCACCATGTACTAATTTATTTACTGCGCCAAAACGCAACCACTTATAAATTCGCCCAGGCACTCTCCTTGCAGTACTCTAATCATTCAGTCAGTACCCGAGTACTCATGCAGTGAGCCAGGCCTTAGCACGTGGACTGCTTCAAACGCCTATCCACTATGCATGCAGTACTCTAACCACCTAAAGACTTGACTTTCACACCTTCAATTTCCCAGTCAGTATACATAAGCTCCAGCAAACACCACGTCACTCTCCTTGCACTCCTCCAGTGACCCATTCAGCACCATGTACTAATCCATTCACTGCGCCAAAACCCAACCACTTATAAATTCACCCAGGCACTCTCCTTGCAGTACTCTAATCATTCAGTCAGTACCCAAGTACTCATGCAGTGAGCCAGGACTTAGCACATGGATTGCTTCAAACGCCTACCCACTATGCATGCAGTCCTCTAACCACCTACACACTTGCCTTTCAAACCTTCAATTCCCCAGTCAGTATCCATACACTTCCAGGAAACACCCTGTCACTCCTCTTGCACTCCTCTAGTGACCCATTCAGCACCATGTACTAATCCATTCACTGCGCCAAAACCCAAACACTTATAAATTCACCCAGGCACTCTCCTTGCAGCACTCTAATCATTCAGTCAGTACCCAAGTACTCATGCACTGAGCCTGGCCTTAGCACATGGACTACTTCAAGACCCAATCCACTATGCATGCAGTCTTCTAACCACCTACACACTTGTCTTTCACACCTTCAATTATCCAGTCAGTATCCATACACTTCCAGCAAACACCCTGTCTCTCCCCTTGCACTCCTGTAGTGACCCATTCAGAACCATGTACTAATCCATTAACTGCGCCAAAACCCAACCACTTATAAAGTCAACCAGGCACTCTCCTTGCAGTACTCTGATCATTCAGTCAGTACCCAAGTACTCATGCACTGAGCCAGGCCTTAGCACATGGACTGCTTCAAACCCCTATCTACTATGCATGCAGTCTTCTAACCACGTACACCTTTGTCTTTCACACCTTCAATTCTCCAGTCAGTATCCATACACTTCCAGCAAACTCCCCGTCACTCCCCTTGCACTAGTGACCCATTCAACACCATGTAATAATCCATTCACTGCGCCAAAACCCATCCACTTATAAATTCACCCAGGCACTCTCCTTGCAAGACTCTAATCATTCAGTCAATATTCATGTACTCATCCAGTGACCCAGGCCTTAGCACATGGACTGCTTGAAACCCCTATCCACTATGCATGCAGTCCTCTAACCACCTACACACTTGTCTTTCACACCTTCAATTCCCTAGTCAGTATCCATACACTTCCAACAAACACCCTGTCACTCTCCTTGCACTCCTCTACTGATCCATTCAGCACCATGTACCAATGCATTTACTGCGCCAAAACGCAACCACTTATAAATTCACCCAGGCACTCTCCTTGCAGTACTCTAATCATTCAGTCAGTACCAGAGTAATCATGCAGTGAGCCAGGCCTTAGCACATGGACTGCTTCAAACGGGGAACAACCTTTACAACGCAACTTTTACAACGCACTACCGTTACAACGTATTTTTTACAACGCATAATCCATTACAACGCATGACATTACAACGCATGACACTACAACGCATTTTTAAAAACTACCTTTACAACGCATTCCATTACAACGCATACTACCATTACAACACATACCATTACAACGCATAATATTAAACTACACTATCCAACACTTACCCTACTGTTGCACCCCCTGGAGTTAGAATAGTAATTTTTACCCCTATACTATCCAACACTTACCCTACTGTTGCACCCCCTGGAGTTAGAATAGTAATTTTTACCCCTATACTATCCAACACTTACCCTACTGTTGCACCCCCTGGAGTTAGAATAGTAATTTTTACCCCTATTCTATCCAACACTTACCCTACTGTTTCACCCCCTGGAGTTAGAATAGTAATTTTTACCCCTATACTATCCAACACTTACCCTACTGTTGCACTCCCTGGAGTTAGAAGAGTAATTTTTACCCCTATACTATCCAACACTTACCCTACTGTTGCACCCCCTGGAGTTAGAATAGTAATTTTTACCCCTATACTATCAAACACTTACCCTACTGTTGCACCCCCTGGAGTTAGAATAGTAATTTTTACCCCTATTCTATCCAACACTTACCCTACTGTTGCACCCCCTGGAGTTAGAATAGTAATTTTTACCCCTATACTATCCAACACTTACCCTACTGTTGCACCCCCTGGAGTTAGAATAGTCATTTTTACCCCTATACTATCCAACACTTACCCTACTGTTGCACCCCCTGGAGTTAGAATAGTAATTTTTACCCCTATACTATCCAACACTTACCCTACTGATGCACCCCCTGGAGTTAGAATAGTAATTTTTACCCCTATACTATCTAATACTTACCTTAAATGCAATTTAATATTATGCGTTGTAATGGTATGCGTTGTAAAGGTATTATGCGTTGTAATGGAAATGCGTTGTAAAGGTCGTTTTTAAAAATGCGTTGTAGTGTCATGCGTTGTAATATCATGCGTTGTAATGGATTATGCGTTGTAAAAAATGCATTGTAAGTGCATGCGTTGTAAAAGTGTGCGTTGTAACGTCATACATCCGCTTCAAACCCCTATCCACTATGCATGCAGTCCTCTAACTACCTACACACTTGTCTTTCACACCTTCAATTCTCCAGTCAGTATACATACACTCCAGCAAACACCCTGTCACTCCCCTTGCCCTCCTCCAGTGACCCATTCAGCACCATGTACTAATCCATTCACTGCGCCAAAACCCAACCACTTATCAATTCACCCAGGCACTCTCCTTGTAGTACTCTAATCATTTAGTCTGTACCAAGTACTCAAGCACTGAGCCAGGCCTTAGCACGTAGACTGCTTCAAACGCCTATCCACTATGCATGCAGTCTTCTAACCACCTACACACTTGTCTTTCACACCTTCAATTCCCTAGTCAGTATCCATACACTTCCAACAAACACCCTGTCACTCCCCTTGCACTCCTCTACTGATCCATTCAGCACCATGTACTAATGCATTTACTGTGCCAAAACGCAACCACTTATAAATTCACCCAGGCACTCAACTTGCACTACTCTAATCATTTAGTCAGTACCCGAGTACTCATGCAGTGAGCCAGGCCTTAGCACATGGACTGCTTCAAACCCCTATCCACTATGCAAGCAGTCCTCTAACCACCTACACACATGTCTTTCACACCTTCAATTCTCCAGTCAGTGTCTATACACTCCAGCAAACACCCTGTCACTCCTCTTGCACTCCTCTAGTGACCCATTCAGCACCATGTAATAATCTATTCACTGCGCCAAAACTCATCCACTTATAAATTCACCCAGGCATTCTCCTTGCAATTCTCTAATCATTCAGTCAGTACCCACGTACTCATCCAGTGACCCAGGCCTTAGCACATGGACTGCTTGAAACCCCTATCCACTATGCATGCAGTCCTCTAACCACCTTCACACTTGTCTTTCACACCTGCAATTCCCCAGTCAGTATCCATACACTTCCAGCAAACATCCTGTCACTCCCTTTGCACTCCTCTAGTGACCCATTCAGCACCATGTACTAATCCATTCACTGCGCCAAAAGCCAACCACTTATAAAGTCAACCAGGCACCCTCCTTGCAGTACTCTAATCATTCAGTCAGTACTCAAGTACTCATCCAGTGACCCAGGCCTTAGCACATGGACTGCTTCAAATCCCTATCCAGTATGCATGCAGTCTTCTAACCACCTACACACTTGTCTTTCACACCTTCAATTATCCAGTCAGTATCCACTCACTTCCAGCAAACACCCTGTCACTCCCCTTGCACTCCTGAAGTGACCCATTCAGCACCATGTACTAATCCATTCACTGCGCCAAACCCAACCACTTATAAAGTCACCCAGGCACTCTCCTTGCAGTACTCTAATAATTCAGTCAGTACCCAAGTACTCTTGCACTGAGCCAGGCCTTAGCACATGGACTGCTTCAAATGTCTATCCACTATGCATGCAGTCCTCTAACCACCTACACACTTGTCTTTCACACCTTCAATTCCCCAGTCAGTATCCATAGACTTCCAGGAAACACCCTGTCACTCCCCTTGCACTCCTCTAGTGATCAATTCTGCACCATGTACTAATCCATTAACTGCGCGATAACCCAACCACTTATAAATTCACCCAGGCACTCTCCTTGCAGTACTCTGATCATTCAGTCATTTCCCAAGTACCCATCCAGTGACCCAGGCCTTAGCACATGGACTGCTTCAAACCACTATCCACTATGCATGCAGTCCTCTAACCACCTACACACTTGTCTTTCACACCTTCAATTCCCCAGTCAGTATCCATACACTACCAGGAAACACCCTGTCACTCCTCTTACACTCCTCTAGTGATCCATTCAGCACCATGTACTAATCCATTCACTGCGCCAAAACCCAACTACCTAGAAATTCACCCAGATACTCTCCTTGCAGTACTCTAATCATTCAGTCATTACTCAAGTACTTATGCAGTGACCTAGGCCTCTGTTCATGGACTGCTTCAAACACCTTATCCACTATGCAGCCAGTCCTCTAACCACCTACACACTTATCTTTCATACCTTCAATTCCCCAATGAGTATTCATACACTTCCAGCACACACCTTGTCACTCCCCTTGCACTCCTCTAGAGACTCATTCAGCACCATCTACTAATCCATTCACTGCGCCAAAACTAGGGGTGGGCGGAATTTGCGAAATTCGCTTTCGCAAATTATCGCAAACATATTAAAAATCTCCGCAAACACGCGGAAATATCGCGAAGATGCAGAAGTTTTTTCCCGCACATTCGCGGTATTTTCTGCGTGGTCGCGACTCGCCAACTTACCCATGTGGTTACTCGCGGGCGCGGCCTTCTTGTTTTCACTTGTCTTTCGGTGCATGATCACGAGAAGAAGGACGTGATCGCGCAACGCATGACGTTACTGCGGGCGTTAACTGTCGCGAGACAGCGCAAATGGCTACCAACAATCCAACATCTTGCGGAGAACGCGACCGGATCGGGAAAACTTGTCGGCGAACGCGGGGATTCAGGTAAGGCGATCGCGCGCACGTGAGAATGTATTATTTTACAGCGCGAGCAAGCAAAAAATTTCCGGTAAAATGCGGATTGCGGAAATTTTTACATTTTCGCGCTCTCCGCGGAACGCGAAAATGTCAAATTATAGCAATTTCTGCGAGCGGAACGGAATTTTAGCCCACGCCTAGTCAAAACCCAGCCACTTATAAATTCACCCAGGCACTCTCCTTGCAGTACTCTAATCATTCAGTCAGTACCCATGTATTTATGCAGTGAGCCAGGCCTTAGCACAGGGACTGCTTCAAACCCCTATCAACTATGCATGCAGTCCTCTAACCACCTTCACACTTGTCTTTCATACCTTCAGTTCCCCAGTCAGTATCTATACACTCCACCAAACACCCTGTCACTCCCCTTGCACTCCTCCAGTGACCCTTTCAGCATCATGTACTAATCCATTCACTGCGCCAAAACCCAAACACTTATAAATTCACCAAGGCACTCTCCTTGCAGTACTCCAATCATTCAGTCAGTACCAAGTACTCATGCAGAGAGCCAGGCCTTAGCATAAGGACTGCTTAAAACCCCTATCCACTATGCATGCAGCCCTCAAACCATCTACGCACTTGTCTTTCACACCTTCAATTCCCTAGTCAGTATCCATACACTTCCAACAAACACCCAGTCACTCCCCTTGCACTCCTCTACTGATCCATTCAGCACCATGTACTAATGCATTTACTGTGCCAAAATGCAACCACTTATAAATTCACCCAGGCACTCTCCTTGCAGTACTCTAATCATTCAGTCAGTACCCGAGTACTCCTGCAGTGAGCCAGGCCTTAGCACATGGACTGCTTCAAACCCCTATTCACTATGCATGCAGTCCTCTAACCATCTACACACTTGTCTTTCACACCTTCAATTCTCCAGTCAGTATACATACACTCCAGCAAACACCCTGTCACTCCCCTTGCACTCCTCCAGTGACCCTTTCAGCATCATGTAATAATCCATTCACTGCGCCAAAACCCAAACACTTATAAATTCACCCAGGCACTCTCCTTGCAGTACTCTAATCATTCAGTCAGTAACCAAGTACTCATGCATAGAGCCAGGCCTTAGCATAAGGACTGCTTAAACCCCCTATCTACTATGCATGCAGTCCTCTAACCACCTACACACTTGTCTTTCACACCTTCAATTCCCCAGTCAGAATCCATACACTTACAGCAAACATACTGTCACTCCCCTTGCACTCATCTAGTGACCCATTCAGCACCATGTACTAATCCTTTCACTGCGCCAAAACCCAAACACTTATAAATTCACCCAGGCACTCTCATTGTAGTACTCTAATTGTTCAGTCAGTACCCAAGTATTCATGCAGAGAGCCAGGCCTTAGCATAAGGACTGCTTAAAACCCCTATCCACTATGCATGCAGTCCTCTAACCACCTACACACTTGTCTTTCACACCTTCAATTCCCCAGTCAGTATCCATACACTACCAGGAAACACCCTGTCACTCCTTTTGCACTCCTCTAGTGACCCATTCAGCACCATGTACTAATCCATTCACTGCGCCAAAACCCAACTACTTATAAATTCACCCAGATACTCTCCATGCAGTACTGTAATCATTCAGTCAGTACTCAAGTACTTATGCAGTGAGCCAGGCCTTAGCACATGGACTGCTTCAAACGCCTTATCCACTATGCATGCAGTCCTCTAACCACCTACACACTTGTCTTTCACACCTTCAATTCCCCAGTCAGAATCCATACACTTACAGACAACACACTGTCACTCCCCTTGCACTCATCTAGTGACCCATTCAGCGCCATGTACTAATCCATTCACTGTGCCAAAACCCAAACACTTATAAATTCACCCAGGCACTCTCCTTGCAGTACTCTAATCATTTATTTAGTACCCAAGTACTCATGCAGTGAGCCAGGCCTTAGCACATGGACTGCTTCAAACCCCTATCCACTATGTATGCAGTCATCTAACCACCTACACACTTGTCTTTCACACTATTCATTTCCCAGTCAGTATCCATACACTCCAGCAAACACCCTGTCACTCCTCTTGCACTCCTCTAGAGACCCATTCAGCACCATGTACTAATCCATTCACTTCGCTAAAACCCAACCACTTATAAATTCACCCAGGCACTCTCCTTGCTGTACTCTAATCATTCAGTCAGTACCCGAGTACTCATGCAGTGAGCCAGGCCTTAGCACATGGACTGTTTCAAACCCCTATCCACTATGCATGCAGTCTTCTAACCACATCCACCTTTGTCTTTCACACCTTCAATTCTCCAGTCAGTATCCATAAAATTCCAGCAAACACCCTGTCACTCCCTTTGCACTCCTCTAGTGACCCATTCAGCACCATGTACTAATCCATTCACTGCGCCAAAACCCAACTACTTATAAATTCACCCAGGTACTCTCCTTGCAGTACTGTAATGATTCAGTCAGTACCCAAGTACTTATGCAGTGAGCCAGGCCTTAGCACGTGGACTGCTTCAAACGCCTATCCACTATGCATGCAGTACTCTAACCAGGCACTCTCCTTGCAAGACTCTAATCATTCAGTCAGTATTCATGTACTCATCCAGTGACCCAGGCCTTAGCACATGGACTGCCTGAAACCCCTATCCACTATGCATGCAGTCCTCAAACCACCTTCACACTTGTCATTCACACCTCCAGTTCCCCAGTCAGTATACATAAGCACCAGCAAACACCACGTCACTCCCCTTGCACTCCTCCAGTGACCCTTTCAGCATCATGTACTAATCCATTCACTGTGCCAAAACCCAAACACTTATAAATTCACCCAGGCACTCTCCTTGCAGTACTCTAATCATTCAGTCAGTACCAGAGTAATCATGCAGTGAGCCAGGCCTTAGCACATGGACTGCTTCAAACCCCTATCCACTATGTATGCAGTCCTCTAACCACCTACACACTTGTCTTTCACACCTTCAATTCTCCAGTCAGTATACATACACTCCAGCAAACACCCTGTCACTCCCCTTGCCCTCCTCCAGTGACCCATTCAGCACCATGTACTAATCAATTCACTGCGCCAAAACCCAACCACTTATAAATTCACCCAGGCACTCTCCTTGTAGTACTCTAATCATTTAGTCAGTACCAAGTACGCAAGCACTGAGCCAGGCCTTAGCACGAAGACTGCTTCAAACGCCTATCCACTATGCATGCAGCCCTCTAACCACCTACACACTTGTCTTTCACACCTTCAATTCCCTAGTCAGTATCCATACACTTCCAACAAACACCCTGTCACTCCCCTTGCACTCCTCTACTGATCCATTCAGCACCATGTACTAATTTATTTACTGCGCCAAAACGCAACCACTTATAAATTCGCCCAGGCACTCTCCTTGCAGTACTCTAATCATTCAGTCAGTACCCGAGTACTCATGCAGTGAGCCAGGCCTTAGAACATGGACTGCTTCAAATGCCTATCCACTATGCATGCAGTACTCTAACCACCTAAAGACTTGACTTTCACACCTTCAATTTCCCAGTCAGTATACATAAGCTCCAGCAAACACCACGTCACTCCCCTTGCACTCCTCCAGTGACCCATTCAGCACCATGTACTAATCCATTCACTGCGCCACAACCCAACCACTTATAAATTCACCCAGGCAATCTCCTTGCAGTACTCTAATCATTCAGTCAGTACCCAAGTACTCATGCAGTGAGCCAGGACTTAGCACATGGATTGCTTCAAACGCCTACCCACTATGCATGCAGTCCTCTAACCACCTACACACTTGCCTTTCAAACCTTCAATTCCCCAGTCAGTATCCATACACTTCCAGGAAACACCCTGTCACTCCTCTTGCACTCCTCTAGTGACCCATTCAGCACCATGTACTAATCCATTCACTGCGCCAAAACCCAAACACTTATAAATTCACCCAGGCACTCTCCTTGCAGCACTCTAATCATTCAGTCAGTACCCAAGTACTCATGCACTGAGCCAGGCCTTAGCACATGGACTGCTTCAACCCCCTATCTACTATGCATGCAGTCTTCTAACCACGTACACCTTTGTCTTTCACACCTTCAATTCTCCAGTCAGTATCCATACACTTCCAGCAAACACCCTGTCACTCCCCTTGTACTAGTGACCCATTCAACACCATGTAATAATCCATTCACTGCGCCAAAACCCATCCACTTATAAATTCACCCAGGCACTCTCCTTGCAAGACTCTAATCATTCAGTCAATATTCATGTACTCATCCAGTGACCCAGGCCTTAGCACATGGACTGCTTGAAACCCCTATCCACTATGCATGCAGTCCTCTAACCACCTACACACTTGTCTTTCACACCTTCAATTACCTAGTCAGTATCCATACACTTCCAACAAACACCCTGTCACTCTCCTTGCACTCCTCTACTGATCCATTCAGCACCATGTACCAATGCATTTACTGCGCCAAAACGCAACCACTTATAAATTCACCCAGGCACTCTCCTTGCAGTACTCTAATCATTCAGTCAGTACCAGAGTAATCATGCAGTGAGCCAGGCCTTAGCACATGGACTGCTTCAAACCCCTATCCACTATGCGTCCAGTCCTCTAACCACCTACACACTTGTCTTTCACACCTTCAATTCTCCAGTCAGTATACATACACTCCAGCAAACACCCTGTCACTCCCCTTGCCCTCCTCCAGTGACCCATTCCGCACCATGTACTAATCCATTCACTGCGCCAAAACCCAACCACTTATCAATTCACCCGGGCACTCTCCTTGTAGTACTCTAATCATTTAGTCAGTACCAAGTACTCAAGCACTGAGCCAGGCCTTAGCACGTAGACTGCTTCAAACGCCTATCCACTATGCATGCAGTCTTCTAACCACCTACACACTTGTCTTTCACACCTTCAATTCCCTAGTCAGTATCCATACACTTCCAACAAACACCCTGTCACTCCCCTTGCACTCCCATTCAGCACATTGTACTAATGCATTTACTGCGCCAAAACGCAACCACTTATAAATTCACCCAGGCACTCAACTTGCAGTACTCTAATCATTCAGTCAGTACCCGAGTACTCATGCAGTGAGCCAGGCCTTAGCACATGGACTGCTTCAAACCCCTATCCACTAGGCAAGCAGTCCTCTAACCCCCTACACACTTGTCTTTCACACCTTCAATTCTCCAGTCAGTGTCTATACACTCCAGCAAACACCCTGTCACTCCTCTTGCACTCCTCTAGTGACCCATTCAGCACCATGTAATAATCTATTCACTGCGCCAAAACCCATCCACTTATAAATTCACCCAGGCATTCTCCTTGCAATTCTCTAATCATTCAGTCAGTACCCACGTACTCATCCAGTGACCCAGGCCTTAGCACATGGACTGCTTGAAACCCCTATCCACTATGCATGCAGTCCTCTAACCACCTTCACACTTGTCTTTCACACCTGCAATTCCCCAGTCAGTATCCATACACTTCCAGCAAACATCCTGTCACTCCCTTTGCACTCCTCTAGTGACCCATTCAGCACCATGTACTAATCCATTCACTGCGCCAAAAGCCAACCACTTATAAAGTCAACCAGGCACCCTCCTTGCAGTACTCTAATCATTCAGTCAGTACTCAAGTACTCATCCAGTGACCCAGGCTTTAGCACATGGACTGCTTCAAATCCCTATCCAGTATGCATGCAGTCTTCTAACCACCTACACACTTGTCTTTCACACCTTCAATTATCCAGTCAGTATCCATTCACTTCCAGCAAACACCCTGTCACTCCCCTTGCACTCCTGAAGTGACCCATTCAGCACCATGTACTAATCCATTCACTGCGTCAAACCCAACCACTTATAAAGTCACCCAGGCACTCTCCTTGCAGTACTCTAATAATTCAGTCAGTACCCAAGTACTCATGCACTGAGCCAGGCCTTAGCACATGGACTGCTTCAAATGTCTATCCACTATGCATGCAGTCCTCTAACCACCTACACACTTGTCTTTCACACCTTCAATTCCCCAGTCAGTATCCATAGACTTCCAGGAAACACCCTGTCACTCCCCTTGCACTCCTCTAGTGATCAATTCTGCACCATGTACTAATCCATTAACTGCGCGATAACCCAACCACTTATAAATTCACCCAGGCACTCTCCTTGCAGTACTCTGATCATTCAGTCATTTCCCAAGTACCCATCCAGTGACCCAGGCCTTAGCACATGGACTGCTTCAAACCACTATCCACTATGCATGCAGTCCTCTAACCACCTACACACTTGTCTTTCACACCTTCAATTCCCCAGTCAGTATCCATACACTACCAGGAAACACCCTGTCACTCCTCTTGCACTCCTCTAGTGATCCATTCAGCACCATGTACTAATCCATTCACTGCGCCAAAACCCAACTACCTATAAATTCACCCAGATACTCTCCTTGCAGTACTCTAATCATTCAGTCAGTACTCAAGTACTTATGCAGTGACCTAGGCCTTTGCTCATGGACCGCTTCAAACACCTTATCCACTATGCAGCCAGTCCTCTAACCACCTACACACTTATCTTTCATACCTTCAATTCCCCAATCAGTATTCATACACTTCCAGCACACACCTTGTCACTCCCCTTGCGCTCCTCTAGAGACTCATTCAGCACCATCTACTAATCCATTCACTGCCCCAAAACTAGGGGTGGGCGGAATTTGCAAAATTCACTTTCGCAAATTATCGCAAACATGTTAAAAATCTCCGCAAACACGCGGAAATATCGCGAAGATGCAGAAGTTTTTTCCCACACATTCGCGGTATTTTCTGCGTGGTCGCGACTCGCCAACTTACCCATGTGGTTGCTCGCGGGCCCGGCCATCTTGTTTTCACTTGTCTTTCGGTGCATGATCACGAGAAGAAAGACGTGATCACGCAACGCATGACGTTACTGCGGGCGTTAACTGTCGCGAGACAGAGCAAATGGCTACCAACAATCCAACATCTTGCGGAGAACGCGACCGGATCGGGAAAACTTTTCGGCGAACGCGGGGATTCAGGTAAGGCGATCGCGCGCACGCGAGAATGTATTATTTTACAGCGCGAGCAAGCAAAAAATTTCCGGTAAAATGCGGATTGCGGAAATTTTGACATTTTCGTGCTCTCCGCGGAACGCGAAAATGTCAAATTATAGCAATTTCTGCGAGCGGAACGGAATTTTAGCCCACGCCTAGTCAAAACCCAGCCACTTATAAATTCACCCAGGCACTCTCCTTGCAGTACTCTAATCATTCAGTCAGTACCCATGTATTTATGCAGTGAGCCAGGCCTTAGCACAGGGACTGCTTCAAACCCCTATCAACTATGCATGCAGTCCTCTAACCACCTTCACACTTCTCTTTCATACCTTCAGTTCCCCAGTCAGTATCTATACACTCCACCAAACACCCTGTCACTCCCCTTGCACTCCTCCAGTGACCCTTTCAGCATCATGTACTAATCCATTCACTGCGCCAAAACCCAAACACTTATAAATTCACCCAGACACTCTCCTTGCAGTACTCCAATCATTCAGTCAGTACCAAGTACTCATGCAGAGAGCCAGGCCTTAGCATAAGGACTGCTTAAAACCCCTATCCACTATGCATGCAGCCCTCAAACCATCTACGCACTTGTCTTTCACACCTTCAATTCCCTAGTCAGTATCCATACACTTCCAACAAACACCCAGTCACTCCCCTTGCACTCCTCTACTGATCCATTCAGCACCATGTACTAATGCATTTACTGTGCCAAAATGCAACCACTTATAAATTCACCCAGGCTCTCTCCTTGCAGTACTCTAATCATTCAGTCAGTACCCGAGTACTCCTGCAGTGAGCCAGGCCTTAGCACATGGACTGCTTCAAACCCCTATTCACTATGCATGCAGTCCTCTAACCATCTACGCACTTGTCTTTCACACCTTCAATTCCCTCGTCAGTATCCATACACTTCCAACAAACACCCAGTCACTCCCCTTGCACTCCTCTACTGATCCATTCAGCACCATGTACTAATGCATTTACTGTGCCAAAATGCAACCACTTATAAATTCACCCAGGCTCTCTCCTTGCAGTACTCTAATCATTCAGTCAGTACCCGAGTACTCCTGCAGTGAGCCAGGCCTTAGCACATGGACTGCTTCAAACCCCTATTCACTATGCATGCAGTCCTCTAACCATCTACACACTTGTCTTTCACACCTTCAATTCCCCAGTCAGAATCCATACACTTACAGCAAACATACTGTCACTCCCCTTGCACTCATCTAGTGACCCATTCAGCACCATGTACTAATCCTTTCACTGCGCCAAAACCCAAACACTTATAAATTCACCCAGGCACTCTCATTGTAGTACTCTAATCGTTCAGTCAGTACCCAAGTATTCATGCAGAGAGCCAGGCCTTAGCATAAGGACTGCTTAAAACCCCTATACACTATGCATACAGTCCTCTAACCACCTACACACTTGTCTTTCACACCTTCAATTCCCCAGTCAGTATCCATACACTACCAGGAAACACCCTGTCACTCCTTTTGCACTCCTCTAGTGACCCATTCAGGACCATGTACTAATCCATTCACTGCGCCAAAACCCAACTACTTATAAATTCACCCAGATACTCTCCATGCAGTACTGTAATCATTCAGTCAGTACTCAAGTACTTATGCAGTGAGCCAGGCCTTAGCACATGGACTGCTTCAAACGCCTTATCCACTATGCATGCAGTCCTCTAACCACCTACACACTTGTCTTTCACACCTTCAATTCCCCAGTCAGAATCCATACACTTACAGACAACACACTGTCACTCCCCTTGCACTCATCTAGTGACCCATTCAGCACCATGTACTAATCCATTCACTGTGCCAAAACCTAAACACTTATAAATTCACCCAGGCACTCTCCTTGCAGTACTCTAATCATTTATTTAGTACCCAAGTACTCATGCAGTGAGCCAGGCCTTAGCACATGGACTGCTTCAAACCCCTATCCACTATGCATGCAGTCTTCTAACCACATTCACCTTTGTCTTTCACACCTTCAATTCTCCAGTCAGTATCCATAAAATTCCAGCAAACACCCTGTCACTCCCCTTGCACTCCTCTAGTGACCCATTCAGCACCATGTAATAATCCATTCACTGCGCCAAAATCCATCCACTTATAAATTCACCCAGGCACTCTCCTTGCAGTACTCTAGTCATTCAGTCAGTACCCAAGTACTCATGCAGTGAGCCTGGCCTTATCATAGGGACTGCTTCAAAACCCTATCCACTATGCATGCAGTCCTCTAACCACCTACACACTTGACTTTCATACCTTCAATTCCCCAGTCAGTATCCATACACTTCCAGCAAACATCCTGTCACTCCCTTTGCACTCCTCTAGTGACCCATTCAGCACCATGTACTAATCCATTCACTGCGCCAAAACCCAACTACTTATAAATTCACCCAGGTACTCTCCTTGCAGTACTGTAATGATTCAGTCAGTACCCAAGTACTTATGCAGTGAGCCAGGCCTTAGCACGTGGACTGCTTCAAACGCCTATCCACTATGCATGCAGTACTCTAACCAGGCACTCTCCTTGCAAGACTCTAATCATTCAGTCAGTATTCATGTACTCATCCAGTGACCCAGGCCTTAGCACATGGACTGCCTGAAACCCCTATCCACTATGCATGCAGTCCTCAAACCACCTTCACACTTGTCATTCACACCTCCAGTTCCCCAGTCAGTATACATAAGCTCCAGCAAACACCACGTCACTCCCCTTGCACTCCTCCAGTGACCCTTTCAGCATCATGTACTAATCCATTCACTGTGCCAAAACCCAAACACTTATAAATTCACCCAGGCACTCTCCTTGCAGTACTCTAATCATTCAGTCAGTACCCAAGTACTCATGCAGAGAGCCAGGCCTTAGCCCAAGGATTGCTTCAAACCCCTATCCACTATGCATGCAGTCCTCTAACCACCTACACACTTGTCTTTCACACCTTCAATTCCCTAGTCAGTATCCATACACTTGCAACAAACACCCTGTCACTCTCCTTGCACTCCTCTACTGATCCATTTAGCACCATGTACCAATGCATTTACTGCGCCAAAACGCAACCACTTATAAATTCACCCAGGCACTCTCCTTGCAGTACTCTAATCATTCAGTCAGTACCAGAGTAATCATGCAGTGAGCCAGGCCTTAGCCCAAGGATTGCTTCAAACCCCTATCCACTATGCATGCAGCCCTCTAACCACCTACACACTTGTCTTTCACACCTTCAATTCCCTAGTCAGTATCCATACACTTCCAACAAACACCCTGTCACTCCCCTTGCACTCCTCTACTGATCAATTCAGCACCATGTACTAATTTATTTACTGCGCCAAAACGCAACCACTTATAAATTCGCCCAGGCACTCTCCTTGCAGTACTCTAATCATTCAGTCAGTACCCGAGTACTCATGCAGTGAGCCAGGCCTTAGCACGTGGACTGCTTCAAACGCCTATCCACTATGCATACAGTACTCTAACCACCTAAAGACTTGACTTTCACACCTTCAATTTCCCAGTCAGTATACATAAGCTCCAGCAAACACCACGTCACTCCCCTTGCACTCCTCCAGTGACCCATTCAGCACCATGTACTAATCCATTCACTGCGCCAAAACCCAACCACTTATAAATTCACCCAGGCACTCTCCTTGCAGCACTCTAATCATTCAGTCAGTACCCAAGTACTCATGCACTGAGCCTGGCCTTAGCACATGGACTACTTCAAGACCCAATCCACTATGCATGCAGTCTTCTAACCACCTACACACTTGTCTTTCACACCTTCAATTATCCCGTCAGTATCCATACACTTCCAGCAAACACCCTGTCTCTCCCCTTGCACTCCTGTAGTGACCCATTCAGAACCATGTACTAATCCATTAACTGCGCCAAAACCCAACCACTTATAAAGTCAACCAGGCACTCTCCTTGCAGTACTCTGATCATTCAGTCAGTACCCAAGTACTCATGCACTGAGCCAGGCCTTAGCACATGGACTGCTTCAAACCCCTATCTACTATGCATGCAGTCTTCTAACCACGTACACCTTTGTCTTTCACACCTTCAATTCTCCAGTCAGTATCCATACACTTCCAGCAAACACCCTGTCACTCCCCTTGCACTAGTGACCCATTCAACACCATGTAATAATCCATTCACTGCGCCAAAACCCATCCACTTATAAATTCACCCAGGCACTCTCCTTGCAAGACTCTAATCATTCAGTCAATATTCATGTACTCATCCAGTGACCCAGGCCTAAGCACATGGACTGCTTGAAACCCCTATCCACTATGCATGCAGTCCTCTAACCACCTACACACTTGTCTTTCACACCTTCAATTCCCTAGTCAGTATCCATACACTTCCAACAAACACCCTGTCACTCTCCTTGCACTCCTCTACTGATCCATTCAGCACCATGTACCAATGCATTTACTGCGCCAAAACGCAACCACTTATAAATTCACCCAGGCACTTTCCTTGCAGTACTCTAATCATTCAGTCAGTACCAGAGTAATCATGCAGTGAGCCAGGCCTTAGCACATGGACTGCTTCAAACCCCTATCCACTATGCATATAGTCCTCTAACTACCTACACACTTGTCTTTCACACCTTCAATTCTCCAGTCAGTATACATACACTCCAGCAAACACCCTGTCACTCCCCTTGCCCTCCTCCAGTGACCCATTCAGCACCATGTACTAATCCATTCACTGCGCCAAAACCCAACCACTTATCAATTCACCCGGGCACTCTCCTTGTAGTACTCTAATCATTTAGTCAGTACCAAGTACTTAAGCACTGAGCCAGGCCTTAGCACGTAGACTGCTTCAAACGCCTATCCACTATGCATGCAGTCTTCTAACCACCTACACACTTGTCTTTCACACCTTCAATTCCCTAGTCAGTATCCATACACTTCCAACAAACACCCTGTCACTCCCCTTGCACTCCTCTACTGATCCATTCAGCACCATGTACTAATGCATTTACTGCGCCAAAACGCAACCACTTATAAATTCACCCAGGCACTCAACTTGCAGTACTCTAATCATTCAGTCAGTACCCGAGTACTCATGCTGTGAGCCAGGCCTTAGCACATGGACTGCTTCAAACCCCTATCCACTATGCAAGCAGTCCTATAACCCCCTACACACTTGTCTTTCACACCTTCAATTCTCCAGTCAGTGTCTATACACTCCAGCAAACACCCTGTCACTCCTCTTGCACTCCTCTAGTGACCCATTCAGCACCATGTAATAATCTATTCACTGCGCCAAAACCCATCCACTTCTAAATTCACCCAGGCATTCTCCTTGCAATTCTCTAATCATTCAGTCAGTACCCACGTACTCATCCAGTGACCCAGGCCTTAGCACATGGACTGCTTGAAACCCCTATCCACTATGCATGCAGTCCTCTAACCACCTTCACACTTGTCTTTCACACCTGCAATTCCCCAGTCAGTATCCATACACTTCCAGCAAACATCCTGTCACTCCCTTTGAACTCCTCTAGTGACCCATTCAGCACCATGTACTAATCCATTCACTGCGCCAAAGCCAACCACTTATAAAGTCAACCAGGCACCCTCCATGCAGTACTCTAATCATTCAGTCAGTACTCAAGTACTCATCCAGTGACCCAGGCCTTAGCACATGGACTGCTTCAAATCCCTATCCAGTATGCATGCAGTCTTCTAAAAACCTACACACTTGTCTTTCACACCTTCAATTATCCAGTCAGTATCCATTCACTTCCAGCAAACACCCTGTCACTCCCCTTGCACTCCTGAAGTGACCCATTCAGCACCATGTACTAATCCATTCACTGCGCCAAACCCAACCACTTATAAAGTCACCCAGGCACTCTCCTTGCAGTACTCTAATAATTAAGTCAGTACCCAAGTACTCATGCACTGAGCCAGGCCTTAGCACATGGACTGCTTCAAATGTCTATCCACTATGCATGCAGTCCTCTAACCACCTACACACTTGTCTTTCACACCTTCAATTCCCCAGTCAGTATCCATACACTTCCAGGAAACACCCTGTCACTCCCCTTGCACTCCTCTAGTGATCAATTCTGCACCATGTACTAATCCATTAACTGCGCGATAACCCAACCACTTATAAATTCACCCAGGCACTCTCCTTGCAGTACTCTGATCATTCAGTCATTTCCCAAGTACCCATCCAGTGACCCAGGCCTTAGCACATGGACTGCTTCAAACCACTATCCACTATGCATGCAGTCCTCTGACCACCTACACACTTGTCTTTCACACCTTCAATTCCCCAGTCAGTATCCATACACTACCAGGAAACACCCTGTCACTCCTCTTACACTCCTCTAGTGATCCATTCAGCACCATGTACTAATCCATTCACTGCGCCAAAACCCAACTACCTATACATTCACCCAGATACTCTCCTTGCAGTACTCTAATCATTCAGTCAGTACTCAAGTACTTATGCAGTGACCTAGGCCTTTGCTCATGGACTGCTTCAAACACCTTATCCACTATGCAGCCAGTCCTCTAACCACCTACACACTTATCTTTCATACCTTCAATTCCCCAATCAGTATTCATACACTTCCAGCACACACCTTGTCACTCCCCTTGCACTCCTCTAGAGACTCATTCAGCACCATCTACTAATCCATTCACTGCGCCAAAACTAGGGGTGGGCGGAATTTGCGAAATTCACTTTCGCAAATTATCGCAAACATGTTAAAAATCTCCGCAAACACGCGGAAATATCGCGAAGATGCGGAAGTTTTTTCCCGCACATTCGCGGTATTTTCTGCGTGGTCGCGACTCGCCAACTTACCCATGTGGTTGCTCGCGGGCGCGGCCATCTTGTTTTCACTTGTCTTTCGGTGCATGATCACGAGAAGAAAGACGTGATCGCGCAACGCATGACGTTACTGCGGGCGTTAACTGTCGCGAGACAGCGCAAATGGCTACCAACAATCCAACATCTTGCGGAGAACGCGACCGGATCGGGAAAACTTGTCGGCGAACGCGGGGATTCAGGTAAGGCGATCGCGCGCACGCGAGAATGTATTATTTTACAGCGCGAGCAAGCAAAAAATTTCCGGTAAAATGCGGATTGCGGAAATTTTGACATTTGCGCGCTCTCCGCGGAACGCGAAAATGTCAAATTATAGCAATTTCTGCGAGCGGAACGGAATTTTAGCCCACGCCTAGTAAAAACCCAGCCACTTATAAATTCACCCAGGCACTCTCCTTGCAGTACTCTAATCATTCAGTCAGTACCCATGTATTTATGCAGTGAGCCAGGCCTCAGCACAGGGACTGCTTCAAACCCCTATCAACTATGCATGCAGTCCTCTAACCACCTTCACACTTGTCTTTCATACCTTCAGTTCCCCAGTCAGTATCTATACACTCCACCAAACACCCTCTCACTCCCCTTGCACTCCTCCAGTGACCCTTTCAGCATCATGTACTAATCCATTCACTGCGCCAAAACCCAAACACTTATAAATTCACCCAGGCACTCTCCTTGCAGTACTCCAATCATTCAGTCAGTACCAAGTACTCATGCAGAGAGCCAGGCCTTAGCATAAGGACTGCTTAAAACCCCTATCCACTATGCATGCAGCCCTCAAACCATCTACGCACTTGTCTTTCACACCTTCAATTCCCTAGTCAGTATCCATACACTTGCAACAAACACCCAGTCACTCCCCTTGCACTCCTCTACTGATCCATTCAGCACCATGTACTAATGCATTTACTGTGCCAAAATGCAACCACTTATAAATTCACCCAGGCACTCTCCTTGCAGTACTCTAATCATTCAGTGAGTACCCGAGTACTCCTGCAGTGAGCCAGGCCTTAGCACATGGACTGCTTCAAACCCCTATTCACTATGCATGCAGTCCTCTAACCATCTACACACTTGTCTTTCACACCTTCAATTCTCCAGTCAGTATACATACACTCCAGCAAACACCCTGTCACTCCCCTTGCACTCCTCCAGTGACCCTTTCAGCATCATGTAATAATCCATTCACTGCGCCAAAACCCAAACACTTATAAATTCACCCAGGCACTCTCCTTGCAGTACTCTAATCATTCAGTCAGTAACCAAGTACTCATGCATAGAGCCAGGCCTTAGCATAAGGACTGCTTAAACCCCCTATCCACTATGCATGCAGTCCTCTAACCACCTACACACTTGTCTTTCACACCTTCAATTCCCCAGTCAGAATCCATACACTTACAGCAAACATACTGTCACTCCCCTTGCACTCATCTAGTGACCCATTCAGCACCATGTACTAATCCTTTCACTGCGCCAAAACCCAAACACTTATAAATTCACCCAGGCACTCTCATTGTAGTACTCTAATCGTTCAGTCAGTACCCAAGTATTCATGCAGAGAGCCAGGCCTTAGCATAAGGACTGCTTAAAACCCCTATCCACTATGCATGCAGTCCTCTAACCACCTACACACTTGTCTTTCACACCTTCAATTCCCCAGTCAGTATCCATACACTACCAGGAAACACCCTGTCACTCCTTTTGCACTCCTCTAGTGACCCATTCAGCACCATGTACTAATCCATTCACTGCGCCAAAACCCAACTACTTATAAATTCACCCAGATACTCTCCATGCAGTACTGTAATCATTCAGTCAGTACTCAGGTACTTATGCAGTGAGCCAGGCCTTAGCACATGGACTGCTTCAAACGCCTTATCCACTATGCATGCAGTCCTCTAACCACCTACACACTTGTCTTTCACACCTTCAATTCCCCAGTCAGAATCCATACACTTACAGCAAACACACTGTCACTCCCCTTGCACTCATCTAGTGACCCATTCAGCACCATGTACTAATCCATTCACTGTGCCAAAACCCAAACACTTATAAATTCACCCAGGCACTCTCCTTGCAGTACTCTAATCATTTATTTAGTACCCAAGTACTCATGCAGTGAGCCAGGCCTTTGCACATGGACTGCTTCAAACCCCTATCCACTGTGTATGCAGTCATCTAACCACCTACACACTTGTCTTTCACACTATTCATTTCCCAGTCAGTATCCATACACTCCAGCAAACACCCTGTCACTCCTCTTGCACTCCTCTAGAGACCCATTCAGCACCATGTACTAATCCATTCACTTCGCTAAAACCCAACCACTTATAAATTCACCCAGGCACTCTCCTTGCAGTACTCTAATCATTCAGTCAGTACCCGAGTACTCATGCAGTGAGCCAGGCCTTAGCACATGGACTGTTTCAAACCCCTATCCACTATGCATGCAGTCTTCTAACCACATCCACCTTTGTCTTTCACACCTTCAATTCTCCAGTCAGTATCCATAAAATTCCAGCAAACACCCTGTCACTCCCCTTGCACTCTTCTAGTGACCCATTCAGCACCATGTAATAATCCATTCACTGCGCCAAAATCCATCCACTTGTATATTCACCCAGGCACTCTCCTTGCAGTACTCTAGTCATTCAGTCAGTACCCAAGTACTCATGCAGTGGCCTGGCCTTATCATAGGGACTGCTTCAAAACCCTATCCACTATGCATGCAGTCCTCTAACCACCTACACGGGGAACAACCTTTACAACGCAACTTTTACAACGCACTACCATTACAACGCATTTTTTACAACGCATAATCCATTACAACGCATGATATTACAACGCAGGACACTACAACGCATTTTTAAAAACTACCTTTACAACGCATTCCATTACAACGCATACTACCATTACAACGCATACCATTACAACGCATAATATTACACTATACTATCCAACACTTACCCTACTGATGCACCCCCTGGAGTTAGAATAGTAATTTTTACCCCTATACTATCCAACACTTACACTACTGATGCACCCCCTGGAGTTAGAATAGTAATTTTTACCCCTATACTATCCAACACTTACACTACTGATGCACCCCCTGGAGTTAGAATAGTAATTTTTACCCCTATACTATCCAACACTTACCCTACTGATGCACCCCCTGGAGTTAGAATAGTAATTTTTACCCCTATACTATCCAACACTTACCCTACTGATGCACCCCCTGGAGTTAGAATAGTAATTTTTACCCCTATACTATCCAACACTTACCCTACTGATGCACCCCCTGGAGTTAGAATAGTAATTTTTACCCCTATACTATCCAACACTTACCCTACTGATGCACCCCCTGGAGTTAGAATAGTAATTTTTACCCCTATACTATCCAACACTTACCCTACTGATGCACCCCCTGGAGTTAGAATAGTAATTTTTACCCCTATACTATCCAACACTTACCCTACTGATGCACCCCCTGGAGTTAGAATAGTAATGTTTACCCCTACACTATCCAACACTTACCCTACTGTTGCACCCCCTGGAGTTAGAATAGTAATTTTTACCCCTACACTATCCAACACTTACCCTACTGTTGCACCCCCTGGAGTTAGAATAGTAATTTTTACCCCTACACTATCCAACACTTACCCTACTGTTGCACCCCCTGGAGTTAGAATAGTAATTTTTACCCCTATACTATCTAATACTTACCTTAAATGTAATTTAATATTATGCGTTGTAATGGTATGCGTTGTAAAGGTAGTATGCGTTGTAATGGTAGTGCGTTGTAAAGGTATTTTTTAAAAATGCGTTGTAGTGTCATGCGTTGTAATGTCATGCGTTGTAATGGATTATGCGTTGTAAAAAATGCGTTGTAAGTGCATGCATTGTAATAGTGTGCGTTGTAACGTCATACATCCCACCTACACACTTGACTTTCACACCTTCAATTCCCCAGTCAGTATCCATACACTTCCAACAAACATCCTGTCACTCCCTTTGCACTCCTCTAGTGACCCATTCAGCACCATGTACTAATCCATTCACTGCGCCAAAACCCAACTACTTATAAATTCACCCAGGTACTCTCCTTGCAGTACTGTAATGATTCAGTCAGTACCCAAGTACTTATGCAGTGACCCAGGCCTTAGCACGTGGACTGCTTCAAACGCCTATCCACTATGCATGCAGTACTCTAACCACCTAAACACTTGTCTTTCACACCTTCAATTCCCCAGTCAGTATACATAAGCTCCAGCAAACACTACGTCACTCCCCTTGCACTCCTCCAGTGACCCATTCAGCACCATGTACTAATCCATTCACTGCGCCAAAACCCAACCACTTATCAATTCACCCAGGCACTCTCCTTGCAGTACTCTAATCATTCAGTCAGTACCCAAGTACTCATGCAGTGAGCCAGGACTTAGCCCATGGATTGCTTCAAACGCCTATCCACTATGCATGCAGTCCTCTAACCACCTACACACTTGCCTTTCAAACCTTCAATTCCCCAGTCAGTATCCATACACTTCCAGCAAACATCCTGTCACTCCCTTTGCACTCCTCTAGTGACCCATTCAGCACCATGTATTAATCCATTCACTGCGCCAAAACCCAAACACTTATAAATTCACCCAGGCACTCTCCTTGCAGCACTCTAATCATTCAGTCAGAACCCAAGTACTCATGCACTGAGCCTGGCCTTAGCACATGGACTACTTCAAAACCCAATCCACTATGCATGCAGTCTTCTAACCACCTACACACTTGTCTTTCACACCTTCAATTATCCAGTCAGTATCCATACACTTCCAGCAAACACCCTGTCACTCCCCTTGCACTCCTGTAGTGACCCATTCAGAACCATGTACTAATCCATTCACTGCGCCAAAACCCAACCACTTATAAAGTCAACCAGGCACTCTCCTTGCAGTACTCTGATCATTCAGTCAGTACCCAAGTACTCATGCACTGAGCCAGGCCTTAGCACATGGACTGCTTCAAACCCCTATCCACTATGCATGCAGTCTTCTAACCACGTACACCTTTGTCTTTCACACCTTCAATTCTCCAGTCAGTATCCATACACTTCCAGCAAACACCCTGTGACTCCTTTTGCACTCCTCCTTGGACCTAATCAGCACCATGTAATAATCCATTCACTGCGCCAAAACCCATCCACTTATAAATTCACCCAGGCACTCTCCTTGCAGTACTCTAATCATTCAGTCAGTACCCGAGTACTCATGCAGTGAGCCAGGCCTTAGCACGTGGACTGCTTCAAACGCCTATCCACTATGCATGCAGTACTCTAACCAGGCACTCTCCTTGCAAGACTCTAATCATTCAGTCAGTATTCATGTACTCATCCAGTGACCCAGGCCTTAGCACATGGACTGCTTGAAACCCCTATCCACTATGCATGCAGTCCTCAAACCACCTTCACACTTGTCTTTCACACCTCCAGTTCCCCAGTCAGTATACATAAGCTCCAGCAAACACCACGTCACTCCCCTTGCACTCCTCCAGTGACCCTTTCAGCATCATGTACTAATCCATTCACTGTGCCAAAACCCAAACACTTATAAATTCACCCAGGCACTCTCCTTGCAGTACTCTAATCATTCAGTCAGTACCCAAGTACTCATGCAGAGAGCCAGGCCTTAGCACAAGGACTGCTTCAAACCCCTATCCACTATGCATGCAGTCCTCTAACCACCTACACACTTGTCTTTCACACCTTCAATTCCCTAGTCAGTATCCATACACTTGCAACAAACACCCTGTCACTCTCCTTCCACTCCTCTACTGATCCACTCAGCACCATGTACCAATGCATTTACTGCGCCAAAACGCAACCACTTATAAATTCACCCAGGCACTCTCCTTGCAGTACTCTAATCATTCAGTCAGTACCAGAGTAATCATGCAGTGAGCCAGGCCTTAGCACATGGACTGCTTCAAACCCCTATCCACTATGTATGCAGTCCTCTAACCACCTACACACTTGTCTTTCACACCTTCAATTCTCTAGTCAGTATACATACACTCCAGCAAACACCCTGTCACTCCCCTTGCCCTCCTCCAGTGACCCATTCAGCACCATGTACTAATCCATTCACTGCGCCAAAACCCAACCACTTATAAATTCACCCAGGCACTCTCCTTGTAGTACTCTAATCATTTAGTCAGTTCCAAGTACTCAAGCACTGAGCCAGGCCTTAGGACGAAGACTGCTTCAAACGCCTATCCACTATGCATGCAGCCCTCTAACCACCTACACACTTGTTTTTCACACCTTCAATTCCCTAGTCAGTATCCATACACTTCCAACAAACACCCTGTCACTCCCCTTGCACTCCTCTACTGATCCATTCAGCACCATGTACTAATTTATTTACTGCGCCAAAATGCAACCACTTATAAATTCGCCCAGGCACTCTCCTTGCAGTACTCTAATCATTCAGTCAGTACCCGAGTACTCATGCAGTGAGCCAGGCCTTAGCACGTGGACTGCTTCAAACGCCTATCCACTATGCATGCAGTACTCTAACCACCTAAAGACTTGACTTTCACACCTTCAATTTCCCAGTCAGTATACATAAGCTCCAGCAAACACCACGTCACTCCCCTTGCACTCCTCCAGTGACCCATTCAGCACCATGTACTAATCCATTCACTGCGCCAAAACCCAACCACTTATAAATTCACCCAGGCACTCTCCTTGCAGTACTCTAATCATTCAGTCAGTACCCAAGTACTCATGCAGTGAGCCAGGACTTAGCACATGGATTGCTTCAAATGCCTTCCCACTATGCATGCAGTCCTCTAACCACCTACACACTTGCCTTTCAAACCTTCAATTCCCCAGTCAGTATCCATACACTTCCAGGAAACACCCTGTCACTCCTCTTGCACTCCTCTAGTGACCCATTCAGCACCATGTACTAATCCATTCACTGCGCCAAAACCCAAACACTTATAAATTCACCCAGGCACTCTCCTTGCAGCACTCTCATCATTCAGTCAGTACCCAAGTACTCATGCACTGAGCCTGGCCTTAGCACATGGACTACTTCAAGACCCAATCCACTATGCATGGAGTCTTCTAACCACCTACACACTTGTCTTTCACACCTTCAATTATCCAGTCAGTATCCATACACTTCCAGCAAACACCCTGTCTCTCCCCTTGCACTCCTGTAGTGACCCATTCAGAACCATGTACTAATCCATTCACTGCGCCAAAACCCAACCACTTATAAAGTCAACCAGGCACTCTCCTTGCAGTACTCTGATCATTCAGTCAGTACCCAAGTACTCATGCACTGAGCCAGGCCTTAGCACATGGACTGCTTCAAACCCCTATCTACTATGCATGCAGTCTTCTAACCACGTACAACTTTGTCTTTCACACCTTCAATTCTCCAGTCAGTATCCATACACTTCCAGCAAACACCCTGTCACTCCCCTTGCACTAGTGACCCATTCGACACCATGTAATAATCCATTCACTGCGCCAAAACCCATCCACTTATAAATTCACCCAGGCACTCTCCTTGCAGTACTCTAATCATTCAGTCAGTACCCGAGTACTCATGCACTGAGCCAGGCCTTAGCACATGGACTGCTTCAAACCCCTATCCACTATGCATGCAGTCTTCTAACCACGTACACCTTTGTCTTTCACACCTTCAATTCTCCAGTCAGTATCCATACACTTCCAGCAAACACCCTGTGACTCCTCTTGCACTCCTCCTTGGACCTAATCAGCACCATGTAATAATCCATTCACTGCGCCAAAACCCATCCACTTATAAATTCACCCAGGCACTCTCCTTGCAGTACTCTAATCATTCAGTCAGTACCCAAGTACTCATGCACTGAGCCAGGCCTTAGCACATGGACTGCTTCAAACCCCTATCTACTATGCATGCAGTCTTCTAACCACGTACAACTTTGTCTTTCACACCTTCAATTCTCCAGTCAGTATCCATACACTTCCAGCAAACACCCTGTCACTCCCCTTGCACTAGTGACCCATTCGACACCATGTAATAATCCATTCACTGCGCCAAAACCCATCCACTTATAAATTCACCCAGGCACTCTCCTTGCAGTACTCTAATCATTCAGTCAGTACCCGAGTACTCATGCACTGAGCCAGGCCTTAGCACATGGACTGCTTCAAACCCCTATCCACTATGCATGCAGTCTTCTAACCACGTACACCTTTGTCTTTCACACCTTCAATTCTCCAGTCAGTATCCATACACTTCCAGCAAACACCCTGTGACTCCTCTTGCACTCCTCCTTGGACCTAATCAGCACCATGTAATAATCCATTCACTGCGCCAAAACCCATCCACTTATAAATTCACCCAGGCACTCTCCTTGCAGTACTCTAATCATTCAGTCAGTACCCGAGTACTCATGCACTGAGCCAGGCCTTAGCACATGGACTGCTTCAAACCCCTATCCACTATGCATGCAGTCTTCTAACCACGTACACCTTTGTCTTTCACACCTTCAATTCTCCAGTCAGTATCCATACACTTCCAGCAAACACCCTGTGACTCCTCTTGCACTCCTCCTTGGACCTAATCAGCACCATGTAATAATCCATTCACTGCGCCAAAACCCATCCACTTATAAATTCACCCAGGCACTCTCCTTGCAGTACTCTAATCATTCAGTCAGTACCTGAGTACTCATGCAGTTAACCAGGCCTTAGCACGTGGACTGCTTCAAACGCCTATCCACTATGCATGCAGTACTCTAACCAGGCACTCTCCTTGCAAGACTCTAATCATTCAGTCAGTATTCATGTACTCATCCAGTGACCCAGGCCTTAGCACATGGACTGCTTGAAACCCCTATCCACTATGCATGCAGTCCTCAAACCACCTTCACACTTGTCTTTCACACCTCCAGTTCCCCAGTCAGTATACATAAGCTCCAGCAAACACCACGCCACTCCCCTTGCACTCCTCCAGTGACCCTTTCAGCATCATGTACTAATCCATTCACTGTGCCAAAACCCAAACACTTATAAATTCACCCAGGCACTCTCCTTGCAGTACTCTAATCATTCAGTCAGTACCCAAGTACTCATGCAGAGAGCCAGGCCTTAGCACAAGGACTGCTTCAAACCCCTATCCACTATGAATGCAGTCCTCTAACCACCTACACACTTGTCTTTCACACCTTCAATTCCCTAGTCAGTATCCATACACTTGCAACAAACACCCTGTCACTCTCCTTCCACTCCTCTACTGATCCATTCAGCACCTGTACCAATGCATTTACTGCGCCAAAACGCAACCACTTATAAATTCACCCAGGCACTCTCCTTGCAGTACTCTAATCATTCAGTCAGTACCAGAGTAATCATGCAGTGAGCCAGGCCTTAGCACATGGACTGCTTCAAACCCCTATCCACTATGTATGCAGTCCTCTAACCACCTACACACTTGTCTTTCACACCTTCAATTCTCCAGTCAGTATACATACACTCCAGCAAACACCCTGTCACTCCCCTTGCCCTCCTCCAGTGACCCATTCAGCACCATGTACTAATCCATTCACTGCGCCAAACCCAACCACTTATAAATTCACCCAGGCACTCTCCTTGTAGTACTCTAATCATTTAGTCAGTACCAAGTACTCATGCAGTGAGCCTGGCCTTATCATAGGGACTGCTTCAAAACCCTATCCACTATGTATGCAGCCCTCTAACCACCTACACACTTGTCTTTCACACCTTCAATACCCTAGTCAGTATCCATACACTTCCAACAAACACCCTGTCACTCCCCTTGGACTCCTCTACTGATCCATTCAGCACCATGTACTAATTTATTTACTGCGCCAAAACGCAACCACTTATAAATTCGCCCAGGCACTCTCCTTGCAGTACTCTAATCATTCAGTCAGTACCCGAGTACTCATGCAGTGAGCCAGGCCTTAGCACGTGGGCTGCTTCAAACGCCTATCCACTATGCATGCAGTACTCTAACCACCTAAAGACTTGACTTTCACACCTTCAATTTCCCAGTCAGTATACATAAGCTCCAGCAAACACCACGTCACTCCCCTTGCACTCCTCCAGTGACCCATTCAGCACCATGTACTAATCTATTCACTGTGCCAAAACCCAACCACTTATAAATTCACCCAGGCACTCTCCTTGCAGTACTCTAATCATTCAGTCAGTACCCAAGTACTCATGCAGTGCGCCAGGACTTAGCACATGGATTGCTTCAAACGCCTACCCACTATGCATGCAGTCCTCTAACCACCTACACACTTGCCTTTCAAACCTTCAATTCCCCAGTCAGTATCCATACACTTCCAGGAAACACCCTGTCACTCCTCTTGCACTCCTCTAGTGACCCATTCAGCACCATGTACTAATCCATTCACTGCACCAAAACCCAAACACTTATAAATTCACCCAGGCACTCTCCTTGAAGCACTCTAATCATTCAGTCAGTACCCAAGTACTCATGCACTGAGCCTGGCCTTAGCACATGGACTACTTCAAGACCCAATCCACTTTGCATGCAGTCTTCTAACCACCTACACACTTGTCTTTCACACCTTCAATTATCCAGTCAGTATCCATACACTTCCAGCAAACACCCTGTCTCTCCCCTTGCACTCCTGTAGTGACCCATTCAGAACCATGTACTAATCCATTCACTGCGCCAAAACCCAACCACTTATAAAGTCAACCAGGCACTCTCCTTGCAGTACTCTGATCATTCAGTCAGTACCCAAGTACTCATGCACTGAGCCAGGCCTTAGCACATGGACTGCTTCAAACTCCTATCTACTATGCATGCAGTCTTCTAACCACGTACACCTTTGTCTTTCACACCTTCAATTCTCCAGTCAGTATCCATACACTTCCAGCAAACACCCTGTCACTCCCCTTGCACTAGTGACCCATTCAACACCATGTAATAATCCATTCACTGCGCCAAAACCCATCCACTTATAAATTCACCCAGGCACTCTCCTTGCAAGACTCTAATCATTCAGTCAATATTCATGTACTCATCCAGTGACCCAGGCCTTAGCACATGGACTGCTTGAAACCCCTATCCACTATGCATGCAGTCCTCTAACCACCTACACACTTGTCTTTCACACCTTCAATTCCCTAGTCAGTATCCATACACTTCCAACAAACACCCTGTCACTCTCCTTGCACTCCTCTACTGATCCATTCAGCACCATGTACCAATGCATTTACTGCGCCAAAACGCAACCACTTATAAATTCACCCAGGCACTCTCCTTGCAGTATTCTAATCATTTAGTCAGTACCAAGTACTCAAGCACTGAGCCAGGCCTTAGCACGTAGACTGCTTCAAACGCCTATCCACTATGCATGCAGTCTTCTAACCACCTACACACTTGTCTTTCACACCTTCAATTCCCTAGTCAGCATCCATACACTTCCAACAAACACCCTGTCACTCCCCTTGCACTCCTCTACTGATCCATTCAGCACCATGTACTAATGCATTTACTGCGCCAAAACGCAACCACTTATAAATTCACCCAGGCACTCTCCTTGCAGTACTCTAATCATTCAGTCAGTACCCGAGTACTCATGCAGTGAGCCAGGCCTTAGCACATGGACTGCTTCAAACCCCTATCCACTATGCAAGCAGTCTTCTAACCACCTACACACTTGTCTTTCACACCTTCAATTCTCCAGTCAGTGTCTATACACTCCAGCAAACACCCTGTCACTCCTCTTGCACTCCTCTAGTGACCCATTCAGCACCATGTAATAATCTATTCACTGCGCCAAAACCCATCCACTTATAAATTCACCCAGGCACTCTCCTTGCAATTCTCTAATCATTCAGTCAGTACCCACGTACTCATCCAGTGACCCAGGCCTTAGCACATGGACTACTTGAAACCCCTATCCACTATGCATGCAGTCCTCTAACCACCTTCACACTTGTCTTTCACACCTGCAATTCCCCAGTCAGTATCCATACACTTCCAGCAAACATCCTGTCACTCCCTTTGCACTCCTCTAGTGACCCATTCAGCACCATGTACTAATCCATTCACTGCGCCAAAAGCCAACCACTTATAAAGTCAACCAGGCACCCTCCTTGCAGTACTGTAACCATTCAGTCAGTACTCAAGTACTCATTCAGTGAGCCTGGCCTTATCATAGGGACTGCTTCAAACCCCTATCCACTATGCATGCAGTCCTCTAACCACCTACACACTTGCCTTTCAAACCTTCAATACCCCAGTCAGTATCCATACACTTCCAGGAAACACCCTGTCACTCCTCTTGCACTCCTCTAGTGACCCATTCAGCACCATGTACTAATCCATTCACTGCGCCAAAACCCAAACACTTATAAATTCACCCAGGCACTCTCCTTGCAGCACTCTAATCATTCAGTCAGTACCCAAGTACTCATGCACTGAGCCTGGCCTTAGCACATGGACTACTTCAAAACCCAATCCACTATGCATGCAGTCTTCTAACCACCTACACCTTTGTCTTTCACACCTTCAATTCTCCAGTCAGTAGCCATACACTTCCAGCAAACACCCTGTGACTCCTCTTGCACTCCTCTTTGGACCTCATCAGCACCATGTAATAATCCATTCACTGCGCCAAAACCCATCCACTTATAAATTCACCCAGGCACTCTCCTTGCAGTACTCTAATCATTCAGTCAGTACCCGAGTACTCATGCAGTGAGCCAGGCCTTAGCACGTGGACTGCTTCAAACGCCTATCCACTATGCATGCAGTCCTCAAACCACCTTCACACTTGTCTTTCACACCTCCAGTTCCCCAGTCAGTATACATAAGCTCCAGCAAACACCACGTCACTCCCCTTGCACTCCTCCAGTGACCCTTTCCGCATCATGTACTAATCCATTCACTGTGCCAAAACCCAAACACTTATAAATTCACCCCGGCACTCTCCTTGCAGTACTCTAATCATTCAGTCAGTATCCAAGTACTCATGCAGAGAGCCAGGCCTTAGCACAAGGACTGCTTCAAACCCCTATCCACTATGTATGCAGTCCTCTAACCACCTACACACTTGTCTTTCACACCTTCAATTCCCTAGTCAGTATCCATACACTTGCAACAAACACCCTGTCACTCTCCTTCCACTCCTCTACTGATCCATTCAGCACCATGTACCAATGCATTTACTGCGCCAAAACGCAACCACTTATAAATTCACCCAGGCACTCTCCTTGCAGTACTCTAATCATTCAGTCAGTACCAGAGTAATCATGCAGTGAGCCAGGCCTTAGCACATGGACTGCTTCAAACCCCTATCCACTATGTATGCAGTCCTCTAACCACCTACACACTTGTCTTTCACACCTTCAATTCTCCAGTTGGTATACATACACTCCAGCAAACACCCTGTCACTCCCCTTGCCCTCCTCCAGTGACCCATTCAGCACCATGTACTAATCCATTCACTGCGCCAAAACCCAACCACTTATAAATTCACCCAGGCACTCTCCTTGTAGTACTCTAATCATTTAGTCAGTACCAAGTACTCATGCAGTGAGCCTGGCCTTATCATAGGGACTGCTTCAAAACCCTATCCACTATGTATGCAGCCCTCTAACCACCTACACACTTGTCTTTCACACCTTCAATACCCTAGTCAGTATCCATACACTTCCAACAAACACCCTGTCACTCCCCTTGCACTCCTCTACTGATCCATTCAGCACCATGTACTAATTTATTTACTGCGCCAAAACGCAACCACTTATAAATTCGCCCAGGCACTCTCCTTGCAGTACTCTAATCATTCAGTCAGTACCCGAGTACTCATGCAGTGAGCCAGGCCTTAGCACGTGGGCTGCTTCAAACGCCTATCCACTATGCATGCAGTACTCTAACCACCTAAAGACTTGACTTTCACACCTTCAATTTCCCAGTCAGTATACATAAGCTCCAGCAAACACCACGTCACTCCCCTTGCACTCCTCCAGTGACCCATTCAGCACCATGTACTAATCCATTCACTGTGCCAAAACCCAACCACTTATAAATTCACCCAGGCACTCTCCTTGCAGTACTCTCATCATTCAGTCAGTACCCAAGTACTCATGCAGTGCGCCAGGACTTAGCACATGGATTGCTTCAAACGCCTACCCACTATGCATGCAGTCCTCTAACCACCTACACACTTGCCTTTCAAACCTTCAATTCCCCAGTCAGTATCCATACACTTCCAGGAAACACCCTGTCACTCCTCTTGCACTCCTCTAGTGACCCATTCAGCACCATGTACTAATCCATTCACTGCACCAAAACCCAAACACTTATAAATTCACCCAGGCACTCTCCTTGAAGCACTCTAATCATTCAGTCAGTACCCAAGTACTCATGCACTGAGCCTGGCCTTAGCACATGGACTACTTCAAGACCCAATCCACTTTGCATGCAGTCTTCTAACCACCTACACACTTGTCTTTCACACCTTCAATTATCCAGTCAGTATCCATACACTTCCAGCAAACACCCTGTCTCTCCCCTTGCACTCCTGTAGTGACCCATTCAGAACCATGTACTAATCCATTCACTGCGCCAAAACCCAACCACTTATAAAGTCAACCAGGCACTCTCCTTGCAGTACTCTGATCATTCAGTCAGTACCCAAGTACTCATGCACTGAGCCAGGCCTTAGCACATGGACTGCTTCAAACCCCTATCTACTATGCATGCAGTCTTCTAACCACGTACACCTTTGTCTTTCACACCTTCAATTCTCCAGTCAGTATCCATACACTTCCAGCAAACACCCTGTCACTCCCCTTGCACTAGTGACCCATTCAACACCATGTAATAATCCATTCACTGCGCCAAAACCCATCCACTTATAAATTCACCCAGGCACTCTCCTTGCAAGACTCTAATCATTCAGTCAATATTCATGTACTCATCCAGTGACCCAGGCCTTAGCACATGGACTGCTTGAAACCCCTATCCACTATGCATGCAGTCCTCTAACCACCTACACACTTGTCTTTCACACCTTCAATTCCCTAGTCAGTATCCATACACTTCCAACAAACACCCTGTCACTCTCCTTGCACTCCTCTACTGATCCATTCAGCACCATGTACCAATGCATTTACTGCGCCAAAATGCAACCACTTATAAATTCACCCAGGCACTCTCCTTGCAGTATTCTAATCATTTAGTCAGTACCAAGTACTCAAGCACTGAGCCAGGCCTTAGCACGTAGACTGCTTCAAACGCCTATCCACTATGCATGCAGTCTTCTAACCACCTACACACTTGTCTTTCACACCTTCAATTCCCTAGTCAGCATCCATACACTTCCAACAAACACCCTGTCACTCCCCTTGCACTCCTCTACTGATCCATTCAGCACCATGTACTAATGCATTTACTGCGCCAAAACGCAACCACTTATAAATTCACCCAGGCACTCTCCTTGCAGTACTCTAATCATTCAGTCAGTACCCGAGTACTCATGCAGTGAGCCAGGCCTTAGCACATGGACTGCTTCAAACCCCTATCCACTATGCAAGCAGTCTTCTAACCACCTACACACTTGTCTTTCACACCTTCAATTCTCCAGTCAGTGTCTATACACTCCAGCAAACACCCTGTCACTCCTCTTGCACTCCTCTAGTGACCCATTCAGCACCATGTAATAATCTATTCACTGCGCCAAAACCCATCCACTTATAAATTCACCCAGGCACTCTCCTTGCAATTCTCTAATCATTCAGTCAGTACCCACGTACTCATCCAGTGACCCAGGCCTTAGCACATGGACTACTTGAAACCCCTATCCACTATGCATGCAGTCCTCTAACCACCTTCACACTTGTCTTTCACACCTGCAATTCCCCAGTCAGTATCCATACACTTCCAGCAAACATCCTGTCACTCCCTTTGCACTCCTCTAGTGACCCATTCAGCACCATGTACTAATCCATTCACTGCGCCAAAAGCCAACCACTTATAAAGTCAACCAGGCACCCTCCTTGCAGTACTGTAACCATTCAGTCAGTACTCAAGTACTCATGCAGTGAGCCTGGCCTTATCATAGGGACTGCTTCAAACCCCTATCCACTATGCATGCAGTCCTCTAACCACCTACACACTTGCCTTTCAAACCTTCAATACCCCAGTCAGTATCCATACACTTCCAGGAAACACACTGTCACTCCTCTTGCACTCCTCTAGTGACCCATTCAGCACCATGTACTAATCCATTCACTGCGCCAAAACCCAAACACTTATAAATTCACCCAGGCACTCTCCTTGCAGCACTTTAATCATTCAGTCAGTACCCAAGTACTCATGCACTGAGCCTGGCCTTAGCACATGGACTACTTCAAAACCCAATCCACTATGCATGCAGTCTTCTAACCACCTACACCTTTGTCTTTCACACCTTCAATTCTCCAGTCAGTAGCCATACACTTCCAGCAAACACCCTGTGACTCCTCTTGCACTCCTCTTTGGACCTCATCAGCACCATGTAATAATCCATTCACTGCGCCAAAACCCATCCACTTATAAATTCACCCAGGCACTCTCCTTGCAGTACTCTAATCATTCAGTCAGTACCCGAGTACTCATGCAGTGAGCCAGGCCTTAGCACGTGGACTGCTTCAAACGCCTATCCACTATGCATGCAGTCCTCAAACCACCTTCACACTTGTCTTTCACACCTCCAGTTCCCCAGTCAGTATACATAAGCTCCAGCAAACACCACGTCACTCCCCTTGCACTCCTCCAGTGACCCTTTCAGCATCATGTACTAATCCATTCACTGTGCCAAAACCCAAACACTTATAAATTCACCCCGGCACTCTCCTTGCAGTACTCTAATCATTCAGTCAGTATCCAAGTACTCATGCAGAGAGCCAGGCCTTAGCACAAGGACTGCTTCAAACCCCTATCCACTATGTATGCAGTCCTCTAACCACCTACACACTTGTCTTTCACACCTTCAATTCCCTAGTCAGTATCCATACACTTGCAACAAACACCCTGTCACTCTCCTTCCACTCCTCTACTGATCCATTCAGCACCATGTACCAATGCATTTACTGCGCCAAAACGCAACCACTTATAAATTCACCCAGGCACTCTCCTTGCAGTACTCTAATCATTCAGTCAGTACCAGAGTAATCATGCAGTGAGCCAGGCCTTAGCACATGGACTGCTTCAAACCCCTATCCACTATGTATGCAGTCCTCTAACCACCTACACACTTGTCTTTCACACCTTCAATTCTCCAGTCGGTATACATACACTCCAGCAAACACCCTGTCACTCCCCTTGCCCTCCTCCAGTGACCCATTCAGCACCATGTACTAATCCATTCACTGCGCCAAAACCCAACCACTTATCAATTCACCCAGGCACTCTCCTTGTAGTACTCTAATCATTTAGTCAGTACCAAGTACTCAAGCACTGAGCCAGGCCTTAGCACGTAGACTGCTTCAAACGCCTATCCACTATGCATGCAGTCTTCTAACCACCTACACACTTGTCTTTCACACCTTCAATTCCCTAGTCAGTATCCATACACTTCCAACAAACACCCTGTCACTCCCCTTGCACTCCTCTACTGATCCATTCAGCACCATGTACTAATGCATTTACTGCGCCAAAATGCAACCACTTATAAATTCACCCAGGCACTCTCCTTGCAGTACTCTAATCATTCAGTCAGTACCCGAGTACTCATGCAGTGAGCCAGGCCTTAGCACATGGACTGCTTCAAACCCCTATCCACTATGCAAGCAGTCCTCTAACCACCTACACCAGTGGTTCCCAAACTTTTGACGTCTGGGGACCCCCACTTAATCATTACTGGAACCCGGGGACCCCAACTGAAACATTATTCGAACCCAGGGACCCCCCACGAGTCATTACTGGATTACCGGCCTAAGCAATGTTGATGATTTGAACCACAAAACAATACACAAAAATACAAAAAAAGCATTCATCAAACAAATACACAAATAACTCATTTTATTTAAATAGAAAACATATAAATAAAGAAGAAATCAAAATGTAATTTTAATAGAATGGTTGGAGCTTTTCTAAATTCAATTGAGGCCGCTCATCATCCAGACTATATTCGGTTTGATGCACTTGCAGTGCTCCCGCAAATCAGAGGAGATTAATTTTAACTTTTAGCTTCCAGTTTCAAATTCCTTCACATTTACAGTATGTTTTAAAATGTTCAATTGTACATTTAGCCTCTTTGTATATATCTAGACTTTATTGATCTGTTAATATTATTCGATTTTAAAAGTAGTCGCGGACCCCCTGAGGAGGCTTCAGGGACCCCCAGGGGTCCCTGGACCCCAGTTTGGGAACCACTGACCTACACACTTGTCTTTCACACCTTCAATTCTCCAGTCAGTGTCTATACACTCCAGCAAACACCCTGTCACTCCTCTTGCACTCCTCTAGTGACCCATTCAGCACCATGTAATAATCTATTCACTGCGCCAAAACCCATCCACTTATAAATTCACCCAGGCACTCTCCTTGCAATTCTCTAATCATTCAGTCAGTACCCACGTACTCATCCAGTGACCCAGGCCTTAGCACATGGACTGCTTGAAACCCCTATCCACTATGCATGCAGTCCTCTAACCACCTTCACACTTGTCTTTCACACCTGCAATTCCCCAGTCAGTATCCATACACTTCCAGCAAACATCCTGTCACTCCCTTTGCACTCCTCTAGTGACCCATTCAGCACCATGTACTAATCCATTCACTGTGCCAAAACCCAAACACTTATAAATTCACCCAGGCACTCTCCTTGCAGTACTCTAATCATTCAGTCAGTACCCGAGTACTCATGCAGTGAGCCAGGCCTTAGCACATGGACTGTTTCAAACCCCTATCCACTATGCATGCAGTCTTCTAACCACATCCACCTTTGTCTTTCACACCTTCAATTCCCCAGTCAGTATCCATACACTTCCAGCAAACATCCTGTCACTCCCTTTGCACTCCTCTAGTGACTCATTCAGTACCATGTACTAATCCATTCACTGCGCCAAAAGCCAACCACGTATAAAGTCATTCAGGTACCCTCCTTGCAGGACTCTAATCATTCAGTCAGTACCCAAGTACTCATGCAGTGAGCCAGGCCTTAGCAAATGGACTGCTATAAACGCCTATCCACTATGCATGCAGTCCTCTAACCACCTACACACTTGTCTTTCACACCTTCAATTCACCAGTCAGAATCCATACACTTACAGCAAACATACTGTCAATCCCCTTGCACTCATCTAGTGACCCATTCAGCACCATGTACTAATCCATTCACTGCGCCAAAAGCCAACCACTTATAAAGTCAACCAGGCACCCTCCTTGCAGTACTCTAATCATTCAGTCAGTACCCAAGTACTCATGCAGTGAGCCTGGCCTTATCATAGGGACTGCTTCAAAACCCTATCCACTATGCATGCAGTCCTCTAACCACCTACACACTTGACTTTCACACCTTCAATTCCCCAGTCAGTATCCATACACTTCCAGCAAACATCCTGTCACTCCCTTTGCACTCCTCTAGTGACCCATTCAGCACCATGTACTAATCCATTCACTGCGCCAAAAGCCAACCACTTATAAAGTCAACCAGGCACCCTCCTTGCAGTACTCTAATAATTCAGTCAGTACTCAAGTACTCATCCAGTGACCCAGGCCTTAGCACATGGACTGCTTCAAATCCCTATCCATTATGCATGCAGTCTTCTAACCACCTACACACTTGTCTTTCACACCTTCAATTATCCAGTCAGTATCCATTCACTTCCAGCAAACACCCTGTCACTCCCCTTGCACTCCTGAAGTGACCCATTCAGCACCATGTACTAATCCACTCACTGCGCCAAACCCAACCACTTATAAAGTCACCCAGGCACTCTCCTTGCAGTACTCTAATAATTCAGTCAGTACCCAAGTACTCATGCACTGAGCCAGGCCTTAGCACATGGATTGCTTCAAATGTCTATCCACTATGCATGCAGTCCTCTAACCACCTACACACTTGTCTTTCACACCTTCAATTCCCCAGTCAGTATTCATAGACTTCCAGGAAACACCCTGTCACTCCCCTTGCACTCCTCTAGTGATCAATTCTGCACCATGTACTAATCCATTAACTGCGCGATAACCCAACCACTTATAAATTCACCCAGGCACTCTCCTTGCAGTATTCTGATCATTCAGTCATTTCCCAAGTACCCATCCAGTGACCCAGGCCTTAGCACATGGACTGCTTCAAACCACTATCCACTATGCATGCAGTCCTCTAACCACCTACACACTTGTCTTTCACACCTTCAATTCCCCAGTCAGTATCCATACACTCCAGCAAACACCCTGTCACTCCCCTTGCACTCCTCTAGTGACCCTTTCAGCATCATGTAATAATCCATTCACTGCGCCAAAACCCAAACACTTATAAATTCACCCAGGCACTCTCCTTGCAGTACTCTAATCATTCAGTCAGTAACCAAGAACTCATGCATAGAGCCAGGCCTTAGCATAAGGACTGCTTAAACCCCCTATCCACTATGTATGCAGTCCTCTAACCACCTACACACTTGTCTTTCACACCTTCAATTCCCCAGTCAGAATCCATACACTTACAGCAAACATACTGTCACTCCCCTTGCACTCATCTAGTGACCCATTCAGCACCATGTACTAATCCATTCACGGTGCCAAAACCCAAACACTTATAAATTCACCCAGGCACTCTCCTTGCAGTACTCTAATCATTCAGTCAGTACCCGAGTACTCATGCAGTGAGCCAGGCCTTAGCACATGGACTGTTTCAAACCCCTATCCACTATGCATGCAGTCTTCTAACCACATCCACCTTTGTCTTTCACACCTTCAATTCCCCAGTCAGTATCCATACACTTCCAGCAAACATCCTGTCACTCCCTTTGCACTCCTCTAGTGACTCATTCAGTACCATGTACTAATCCATTCACTGCGCCAAAAGCCAACCACGTATACAGTCATTCAGGTACCCTCCTTGCAGGACTCTAATCATTCAGTCAGTACCCAAGTACTCATGCAGTGAGCCAGGCCTTAGCACATGGACTGCTTCAAACGCCTATCCACTATGCATGCAGTCCTCTAACCACCTACACACTTGTCTTTCACACCTTCAATTCACCAGTCAGAATCCATACACTTACAGCAAACATACTGTCAATCCCCTTGCACTCATCTAGTGACCCATTCAGCACCATGTACTAATCCTTTCACTGCGCCAAAACCCAAACACTTATAAATTCACCCAGGCACTCTCATTGCAGTACTCTAATCGTTCAGTCAGTACCCAAGTACTCATGCAGAGAGCCAGGCCTTAGCATAAGGACTGCTTAAAACCCCTATCCACTATGCATGCAGTCCTCTAACCACCTACACACTTGTCTTTCACACCTTCAATTCACCAGTCAGTATCCATACACTACCAGGAAACACCCTGTCACTCCTTTTGCACTCCTCTAGTGACCCATTCAGCACCATGTACTAATCCATTCACTGCGTCAAAACCCAACTACTTATAAATTCACCCAGATACTCTCCATGCAGTACTGTAATCATTCAGTCAGTACTCAAGTACTTATGCAGTGAGCCAGGCCTTAGCACATGGACTGCTTCAAACGCCTTATCCACTATGCATGCAGTCCTCTAACCACCTACACACTTGTCTTTCACACCTGCAATTCCCCAGTCAGAATCCATACACATACAGCAAACACACTGTCACTCCCCTTGCACTCATCTAGTGACCCATTCAGTACCATGTACTAATCCATTCACTGTGCCAAAACCCAAACACTTATAAATTCACCCAGGCACTCTCCTTGCAGACTCTAATCATTCATTTAGTACCCAAGTACTCATGCAGTGAGCCAGGCCTTAGCACATGGACTGCTTCAAACCCCTATCCACTATGCATGCAGTCCTCTAACCACCTACACACTTGTCTTTCACACCATTCATTTCCCAGTCAGTATCCATACACTCCAGCAAACACCCTGTCACTCCTCTTGCAGTCCTCTAGAGACCCATTCAGCACCATGTACTAATCCATTCACTTCGCTAAAACCCAACCACTTATAAACTCACCCAGGCACTCTCCTTGCAGTACTCTAATCATTCAGTCAGTACCCGAGTACTCATGCAGTGAGCCAGGCCTTAGCACATGGACTGTTTCAAACCCCTATCCACTATGCATGCAGTCTTCTAACCACGTCCACCTTTGTCTTTCACACCTTCAATTCTCCAGTCAGTATCCATAAAATTCCAGCAAACACCCTGTCACTCCCCTTGCAATCCTCTAGTGACCCATTCAGCACCATGTAATAATCCATTCACTGCGCCAAAATCCATCCACTTGTAAATTCACCCAGGCACTCTCCTTGCAGTACTCTAGTCATTCAGTCAGTACCCAAGTACTCATGCAGTGAGCCTGGCCTTATCATAGGGACTGCTTCAAAACCCTATCCACTATGCATGCAGTCCTCTAACCACCTACACACTTGACTTTCACACCTTCAATTCCCCAGTCAGTATCCATACACTTCCAGCAAACATCCTGTCACTCCCTTTGCACTCCTCTAGTGACTCATTCAGCACCATGTACTAATCCATTCACTGCGCCAAAAGCCAACCACGTATAAAGTCATTCAGGTACCCTCCTTGCAGTACTCTAATCATTCAGTCAGCACCCAAGTACTCATCCAGTGACCCAGGCCTTACTACATGGACTGTTTCAAACCCCTATCCACTATGCATGCAGTCTTCTAACCACCTACACACTTGTCTTTCACACCTTCAATTATCCAGTCAGTATACATAAGCTCCAGCAAACACCCTGTCACTCCCCTTGCACTCCTGTAGTGACCCATTCAGCACCATGTACTAATACATTCACTGCGCCAAAACCCATCCACTTATAAATTCACCCAGGCACTCTCCTTGCTATTCTCTAATCATTCAGTCAGTACCCTCGTACTCATCCAGTGACCCAGGCCTTAGCACATGGACTGCTTGAAACCCCTATCTACTATGCATGCAGTCCTCTAACCACCTTCACACTTGTCTTTCACACCTTCAGTTCCCCAGTCAGTATCTATACACTCCACCAAACACCCTGTCACTCACCTTGCACTCCGCCAATGACCCATTCAGCACCATGTACTGATGCATTCACTGCGCCAAAACCCAACCACTTATAAATTCAGCCAGGTACTCTCCTTGCCGTACTCTAATCATTCAGTCAGTACCCAAGTATTTATGCAGTGAGCCAGGCCTTAGCACAGGGACTGCTTCAAACCCCTTATCCACTATGCATGCAGTCCTCTTACCACCTTCACACTTGTCTTTCACACCTTCAGTTCCCCAGTCAGTATCTATACACTCCACCAAACACCCCGTCACTCCCCTTGCACTCCTCCAGTGACCCTTTCAGCACCATGTACTAATCCATTCACTGCGCCAAAAGCCAACCACGTATAAAGTCATTCAGGTACCCTCCTTGCAGGACTCTAATCATTCAGTCAGTACCCAAGTACTCATGCAGTGAGCCAGGCCTTAGCACATGGACTGCTTCAAACGCCTATCCACTATGCATGCAGTCCTCTAACCACCTACACACTTGTCTTTCACACCTTCAATTCCCCAGTCAGAATCCATACACTTACAGCAAACATACTGTCACTCCCCTTGCACTCATCTAGTGACCCATTCAGCACCATGTACTAATCCTTTCACTGCGCCAAAACCCAAACACTTATAAATTCACCCAGGCACTCTCATTGCAGTACTCTAATCGTTCAGTCAGTACCCAAGTACTCATGCAGAGAGCCAGGCCTTAGCATAAGGACTGCTTAAAACCCCTATCCACTATGCATGCAGTCCTCTAACCACCTACACACTTGTCTTTCACACCTTCAATTCCCCAGTCAGTATCCATACACTACCAGGAAACACCCTGTCACTCCTTTTGCACTCCTCTAGGTACCCATTCAGCACCATGTACTAATCCATTCACTGCGCCAAAACCCAACTACTTATAAATTCACCCAGATACTCTCCATGCAGTACTGTAATCATTCAGTCAGTACTCAAGTACTTATGCAGTGAGCCAGGCCTTAGCACATGGACTGCTTCAAACGCCTTATCCACTATGCATGCAGTCCTCTAACCACCTACACACTTGACTTTCACACCTTCAATTCCCCAGTCAGAATCCATACACATACAGCAAACACACTGTCACTCCCCTTGCACTCATCTAGTGACCCATTCAGCACCATGTAGTAATCCATTCACTGTGCCAAAACCCAAACACTTATAAATTCACCCAGGCACTCTCCTTGCAGCACTCTAATCATTCATTTAGTACCCAAGTACTCATGCAGTGAGCCAGGCCTTAGTACATGGACTGCTTCAAACCCTTATCCACTATGTATGCAGTCCTCTAACCACCTACACACTTGTCTTTCACACCATTCATTTCCCAGTCAGTATCCATACACTCCAGCAAACACCCTGTCACTCCTCTTGCACTCCTCTAGAGACCCATTCAGCACCATGTACTAATCCATTCACTTCGCTAAAACCAACCACTTATAAATTCACCCAGGCACTCTCCTTGCAGTACTCTAATCATTCAGTCAGTACCCGAGTACTCATGCAGTGAGCCAGGCCTTAGCACATGGACTGTTTCAAACCCCTATCCACTATGCATGCAGTCTTCTAACCACGTCCACCTTTGTCTTTCACACCTTCAATTCTCCAGTCAGTATCAATAAAATTCCAGCAAACACCCTGTCACTCCCCTTGCAATCCTGTAGTGACCCATTCAGCAACATGTAATAATCCATTCACTGCGCCAAAATCCATCCACTTGTAAATTCACCCAGGCACTCTCCTTGCAGTACTCTAGTCATTCAGTCAGTACCCAAGTACTCATGCAGTGAGCCTGGCCTTATCATAGGGACTGCTTCAAAACCCTATCCAATATGCATGCAGTCCTCTAACCACCTACACACTTGACTTTCCCACCTTCAATTCCCCAGTCAGTATCCATACACTTCCAGCTAACATCCTGTCACTCCCCTTGCACTCCTGCCGTGACCCATTCAGCACCATGTACTAATCCATTCACTGCGCCAAAACCCAACCACTTATAAAGTCACCCAGGCACTCTCCTTGCAGTACTCTAATCATTCAGTCAGTACCCATTTATGACGTTCCTGTGGCGATAGGGGCTACGCCCTATTTACAAGTCGGCGTTAAGCCATTTTCACACTACCAGTGCGTACACGTACTTGTACACGTACGTGTACGCACTAGTTGTACACGTACGTGTAGGCACTCGTAGTACACGTACGTATACTACCATGTATGTGTACTACCAGTGCCTACACGTACGTGTACTACCAGTGCATATACGTACGTGTACACGTACATGCAGGCACTGGTAGTACACGTACGCACTGATACTACACGTACGTGTACTACCAGTGCCTACACGTACGTGTACAACTAGTGCGTACATGTACTTGTACTCGTACGTGTAGGCACTGGTAGTACACGTACGTGTACTACCAGTGAGTACACGTACGAGTACAACTAGTGCATACATGTACTTGTACTCGTACGTGTAGGGACTGGTAGGTACTACCAGCGCGTACACATACGTGTACGCACTGGTAGTACACGTACATGTACAAGTACGTGTACGCCCTGGTGGAACACGTACGTGTACTACCAGTGCCTACACGTACGTGTACTATCAGTGCCTACACGTACATGTACTACCAGTGCGTACACGTACGTGTACAGGTACGTGTACGCACTGGTAGTACACGTACGTGTACAGGTACGTGTACGACCTGGTAGCACACGAACGTACACGTACTTGTACACGTACGTGTACGCACTAGTTGTACACGTACGTGTACCAGCAGCGCCTACACGTACATGTACTACCTGTGCGTACGTGTACACGTACGTGTACGCACTGGTAGTACACTAGTGTGTACAAGTACGTGTACGCCCTGGTAGTACACGTATGTGTACTACCAGTGCCTACACATACGTGTACTACGTGTACACGTATGTGTAGGCACTGGTAGTACATGTACCTGTACAACTAGTGTGTTCACGTACGTGTACAAGTACATATACGCCCTGGTAGTACACGTACGTGTACTACCAGTGCCTACATGTATGTGTACGTACATGTAGGCACTGGTAGTACACGTACCTGTACAACTAGTGAGTACACATACATGTACAAGTACGTGTACGCCCTGGTAGTACACGTACGTGTACTACCAGTGCATACACGTACTTGTACACGTATGTGTATGCACTAGTTGTACATGTACGTGTAGACACTGGTAGTTCACGTACGTGTACTACCAGTGCCTACACGCACGTGTACTACCAGTGCATACATGTACGTGTACACGTATGTGTAGGCACTGGTAGTACACGTATGTGTACTACCAGGGCGTACACGTACTTGTACACGTATGTGTATGCACTAGTTGTACAGGTACGTGTACTACCAGTGCCTACACGTACGTGTCAAATGCACTGTGCAACTGGTGCCGAAGAGGTACGTGTGAAACGCACCATACCTGTGTGTGGCTTTCAAAATTACATAGGGGACACATAAGGGACAAGTATTATGCCCTAAATGCATGCCGGTTGTCATGGATACCGAGTTTTCTCTTCAAATTTTTCCATCAGGTGTCCTGGAAAAGTCAGTGGGCCACAAAATACAATGTTGCAAAGTGGTTGTTGACTTGACATGATGCTCTAAATTTGAACGATGTAAATGCTGTCACTGGTGTATGTTTAAAGGGATTGGAGTAAACGTAAGATGCGAATGATTCTGACCAATCACTATGTACTCCTCAAAATGAATGGCCCTCAGCAAGACAGATATAAGGCAGCCAGAAGCCATGAGATGGCACTTGCCTGCACAATTTTCCTGTCGACAACATTGCTCCTGTCTCTGCTTCCTTGGACCATGTCTCGTGCTGTGGAGAGGGCTCAGCCATTCACTCTGGAGGAGAATCAGGCCCTGCTGGACGTCCTCCTCCCACAGTACACCAGCCTGCCACGTGTACTACCAGGGTGAACACGTACCTGTACACATAAGTGTACGCACTAGTTGTACACGTACGTGTACTACCAGTGCCTACACGTATATGTACTACCAGGGCGTACATGTACTTGTACACGTATGTGTACGCACTAGTTGTACATGTACGTGTACGCCCTGGTACCAGTGCGTACATGTACGTGTACATGTAAGCACTGGTAGTACACGTACATGTACAAGTACGTGTACGCCCTGGTGGAACACGTACGTGTACTACCAGTGCCTACACGTATGTGTACTACCAGTGCCTACATGTACGTGTAGTACCAGGGCGTACACGTGCTTGTACACGTACGTGTACGCACTAGTTGTACACGTACGTGTACGCCCTGGTAGTACACGTACATGTACTACCAGTGCCTACACGTACGTGTACTACCAGTGCATACACGTACGTGTACAGGTACGTGTACGCACCGGTAGTACACGAACGTACACGTACTTTTACATGTACGTGTACGCACTAGTTGTACACGTACGTGTACCAGCAGTGCCTACATGTACATGTACTACCTGTGCGTACGTGTACACGTACGTGTACGCACTGGTAGTACACTAGTGTGTACAAGTACGTGTACGCCCTGGTAGTACACGTATGTGTACTACCAGTGCCTACACATACGTGTACTACGTGTACACGTATGTGTAGGCACTGGTAGTACATGTACCTGTACAACTAGTGCATACACGTACGTGTACAAGTACATATACGCCCTGGTAGTACACGTATATGTACTACCAGTGCCTACACGTACGTGTACTACCAGTGCCTACATGTACGTGTACTACCAGGGCGTACACGTGCTTGTACACATACGTGTACACACTAGTTGTACACGTACGTGTATGCCCTGGTAGTACACGTACGTGTACTACCAGTGCCTACACGTACGTGTACTACCAGTGCGTACACATACTTGTACAGGTACGTGTACGCACCGGTAGTACACGTACGTGTAGGCACTGGTAGTACACGTACGTGTACTACCAGTGCATATACGTACGTGTACACGTACATGCAGGCACTGGTAGTACACGTACGCACTGATACTACACGTACGTGTACTACCAGTGCCTACACGTACGTGTACAACTAGTGCGTACATGTACTTGTACTCGTACGTGTAGGCACTGGTAGTACACGTACGTGTACTACCAGTGAGTACACGTACGAGTACAACTAGTGCATACATGTACTTGTACTCGTACGTGTAGGGACTGGTAGGTACTACCAGCGCGTACACATACGTGTACGCACTGGTAGTACACGTACATGTACAAGTACGTGTACGCCCTGGTGGAACACGTACGTGTACTACCAGTGCCTACACGTATGTGTACTATCAGTGCCTACACGTACATGTACTACCAGTGCGTACACGTACGTGTACAGGTACGTGTACGCACTGGTAGTACACGTACGTGTACAGGTACGTGTACGACCTGGTAGCACACGAACGTACACGTACTTGTACACGTACGTGTACGCACTAGTTGTACACGTACGTGTACCAGCAGTGCCTACACGTACATGTACTACCTGTGCGTACGTGTACACGTACGTGTACGCACTGGTAGTACACTAGTGTGTACAAGTACGTGTACGCCCTGGTAGTACACGTATGTGTACTACCAGTGCCTACACATACGTGTACTACGTGTACAATTATGTGTAGGCACTGGTAGTACATGTACCTGTACAACTAGTGTGTACACGTACGTGTACAAGTACATATACGCCCTGGTAGTACACGTACGTGTACTACCAGTGCCTACATGTATGTGTACGTACATGTAGGCACTGGTAGTACACGTACCTGTACAACTAGTGAGTACACATACATGTACAAGTACGTGTACGCCCTGGTAGTACACGTACGTGTACTACCAGTGCATACACGTACTTGTACACGTATGTGTACGCACTAGTTGTACATGTACGTGTAGACACTGGTAGTTCACGTACGTGTACTACCAGTGCCTACACGCACGTGTACTACCAGTGCATACATGTACGTGTACACGTACGTGTAGGCACTGGTAGTACACGTATGTGTACTACCAGGGCGTACACGTACTTGTACACGTATGTGTATGCACTAGTTGTACAGGTACGTGTACTACCCCTGCCTACACGTACGTGTCAAATGCACTGTGCAACTGGTGCCGAAGAGGTACGTGTGAAACGCACCATACCTGTGTGTGGCTTTCAAAATTACATAGGGGACACATAAGGGACAAGTATTATGCCCTAAATGCATGCCGGTTGTCATGGATACCGAGTTTTCTCTTCAAATTTTTCCATCAGGTGTCCTGGAAAAGTCAGTGGGCCACAAAATACAATGTTGCAAAGTGGTTGTTGACTTGACATGATGCTCTAAATTTGAACGATGTAAATGCTGTCACTGGTGTATGTTTAAAGGGATTGGAGTAAACGTAAGATGCGAATGATTCTGACCAATCACTATGTACTCCTCAAAATGAATGGCCCTCAGCAAGACAGATATAAGGCAGCCAGAAGCCATGAGATGGCACTTGCCTGCACAATTTTCCTGTCGACAACATTGCTCCTGTCTCTGCTTCCTTGGACCATGTCTCGTGCTGTGGAGAGGGCTCAGCCATTCACTCTGGAGGAGAATCAGGCCCTGCTGGACGTCCTCCTCCCACAGTACACCAGCCTGCCACGTGTACTACCAGGGCGTACACGTACCTGTACACATACGTGTACGCACTAGTTGTACACGTACGTGTACTACCAGTGCCTACACGTATATGTACTACCAGGGCGTACACGTACTTGTACACGTATGTGTACGCACTAGTTGTACATGTACGTGTACGCCCTGGTACCAGTGCGTACATGTACGTGTACATGTAAGCACTGGTAGTACACGTACATGTACAAGTACGTGTACGCCCTGGTGGAACACGTACGTGTACTACCAGTGCCTACACGTATGTGTACTACCAGTGCCTACATGTACGTGTAGTACCAGGGCGTACACGTGCTTGTACACGTACGTGTACGCACTAGTTGTACACGTACGTGTACGCCCTGGTAGTACACGTACGTGTACTACCAGTGCCTACACGTACGTGTACTACCAGTGCATACACGTACGTGTACAGGTACGTGTACGCACCGGTAGTACACGTACGTGTACAGGTACGTGTACGCCCTGGTAGTACACGAACGTACACGTACTTGTACATGTACGTGTACGCACTAGTTGTACACGTACGTGTACCAGCAGTGCCTACATGTACATGTACGGCCTGTGCGTACGTGTACACGTACGTGTACGCACTGGTAGTACACTAGTGTGTACAAGTACGTGTACGCCCTGGTAGTACACGTATGTGTACTACCAATGCCTACACATACGTGTACTACGTGTACACGTATGTGTAGGCACTGGTAGTACATGTACCTGTACAACTAGTGCATACATGTACGTGTACAAGTACATATACGCCCTGGTAGTACACGTACGTGTACTACCAGTGCCTACACGTACGTGTACTACCAGTGCCTACATGTACGTGTACTACCAGGGCGTACACGTGCTTGTACACGTACGTGTACGCACTAGTTGTACACGTACGTGTACGCCCTGGTAGTACACGTACGTGTACTACCAGTGCCTACACGTACGTGTACTACCAGTGCGTACACATACGTGTACAGGTATGTGTACGCACCGGTAGTACACGTACGTGTACAGGTACGTGTACGCCCTGGTAGTACACGAACGTACACGTACTTGTACACGTACGTGTACGCACTAGTTGTACACGTACGTGTACCAGCAGTGCCTACATGTACATGTACTACCTGTGCGTACGTGTACACGTATGTGTACGCACTGGTAGTACACTAGTGTGTACAAGTACGTGTACGCCCTGGTAGTACACGTATGTGTACTACCATTGCCTACACATACGTGTACTACACATGTGTAGGCACTGGTAGTACATGTACCTGTACAACTAGTGCGTACACGTACGTGTACAAGTACATATACACGTACATATACGTGTACTACCAGTGCCTACATGTATGTGTACATACATGTAGGCACTGGTAGTACACGTACCTGTACAACTAGTGAGTACATGTACAAGTACGTGTACGCCCTGGTAGTACACTACCAGTGCATACACGTACTTGTACACGTATGTGTACGCACTAGTTGTACACGTACGTGTAGGCACTGGTAGTTCACGTACGTGTACTACCAGTGCCTACACGTACGTGTACTACCAGTGCATACATGTACGTGTACACGTACGTGTAGGCACTGGTAGTACACGTACGTGTACTACCAGGGCGTACACGTACTTGTACACGTATGTGTACGCACTAGTTGTACAGGTACGTGTACTACCAGTGCCTACACGTACGTGTCAAATGCACTGTGCAACTGGTGCCGTAGGGGTACGTGTGAAACGCACCGTACCTGTGTGTGGCTTTCAAAATTACATAGGGGACACATAAGGGACAAGTATTATGCCCTAAATGCATGCCGGTTGTCATGGATACCGAGTTTTCTCTTCAAATTTTTCCATCAGGTGTCCTGGAAAAGTCAGTGGGCCACAAAATATAATGTTGCAAAGTGGTTGTTGACTTGACATGATGCTCTAAATTTGAACGATGTAAATGCTGTCACTGGTGTATGTTTAAAGGGATTGGAGTAAACGTAAGATGCGAATGATTCTGACCAATCACTATGTACTCCTCAAAATGAATGGCCCTCAGCAAGACAGATATAAGGCAGCCAGAAGCCATGAGATGGCACTTGCCTGCACAATTTTCCTGTCGACAACATTGCTGCTATCTCTGCTTCCTTGGACCATGTCTCGTGCTGTGGAGAGGGCTCAGCCATTCACTCTGGAGGAGAATCAGGCCCTGCTGGACGTCCTCCTCCCACAGTACACCAGCCTGTATGGGAGACCAGGGGAGCAGGTGAGTGCTGAGTCCACTACCTTTGCCTATGCACCTGTTGTGTGACTGTCAATATTGTGTCCAGGTGGGACTGACATGCAATGTTGTTCAGAGTGCGTCCCGGGGGGGGGGGGGCATGCTTATGTCTCTCATGCAATGCATCATGTAGTTCCTGTGTGCACTCCTCACTTGCATGGTGCTTACAGTGACTTTCACTGCATAGTGCATGAGACATTCAGCCTGGCTAATCCTTGGGGGCTTTTATTCATGTTGTCCTGAGGTGATTCAGTGGTCCCCCCGGTGTGACAGGTGACTGTACCCACAGATGTGTATGAGTTGGGTGGACCTGTGGTGAGAGTGTCCAAATGACGTGTACGACCTCATGGACATTGACGTGTGTGAATGTTCCTTGTCATGTGGGTGAGTGTCTATGTGAAGTGTTGCACCACAGCTGCATGTTGAAGGCTACTGATCTAACCATCTGATGTGACAAGTGAGCCGTGCTTTGTGTCTGACTTGCAGACCTAGCACGACACCTGTGACTCCCCCCTGGCAAATGGCACATGTGCAGAGTGAGGGTTGTATCCACTGCAGTCAATGACAGGCTAGTGATCAGTGGCTGGGTGTGTCTGTCTAGTCTGCTGAGGGTGCGTCAGTGGAGTGGGACATGTGACTGCATGGCACGTGCTGCCCATCAGCCTGCTGTTGCATGTGCTGCACAGTGTGTGGCATGTTCATTGAGTGTTTTGCACCCCTCATGCCACCTGTAGACTTTAAATGCCATGTACTGCATTGGCGCTTGCACACAGGCCAATTGCATGTTGTGAATGAGGCTGTTCCTGTCAGCATCCTATGCCCTGTTCAACATTTCAAAGATGTTCTAATGTGTGTCTCTGGGACATGGAGCAGGTGTATTGATGTTGTGTCACTTTGTCATCCTGACAGGTAACTGCCTACGAGAAGGGAGTGATCTGGACCAACGTCGTCAGGGCCATGAGGACTGCGGGGGGCGTGATCAGTAGCTGGCCCAGGTCCGCAACAGGTGCCAGGACATCCGTTTCTGGACCCGGCGGATCGCCCGGGTCCAGCTCAACCTCTCTCCACCTCGCCGCCATGGAGGCTGCCGACACCTGACCCACCACATGAAACGTGTCCTGGCGGTTGTCTTCCCTGACCTCGATAGGCAGTTAGAGGAGAGACTGTAGCAAGGAGGGGGTAGGTACATGGCTTTTTGTTGTGTTATGTGTTGCCAGCTTTAGGAAGTGCTATTTTGCATGAATACACTCCCAGAGTTCATATGTGCAGTGCATTTTCTGTTCCCAAATGTCACCTGGGGATCGTTTTCATCCCCTGGTGTGTGTGTAATCACATTTACACATGGTCATCTAGGGTGCCAGTACATCTAAGTGCACATTGCTTTCTGCATCATGTGGGAGGGAGGTCTGTGACTTGTGTTGGTACCTTGCCTGTGCCATGACCTGTTCACTATGTAGGGGGTCCATAGTTGTTGTCACTGATGCTGATTCTCAACATAGGAGTGTGAGCTTTCAACTGGACACCCTTGCAGCATGCATGAGCAATGTTGTGGCCTCAGACATGATGTGCATGAGTGTGAGATATGCATAGTGCCATGACGGTTGTACATGGTAGAGTCAGCTCATTCCAGGACCATGGAGCAGTGTGCCTACTACAGTCCCCTGAGACACCCTGTCATCCAACACTGTGCACATTCTCTGTGTGTGCTGCATAGGTCTGCCTCTGTGGCATTGTTCCCTGGCCTAGTTTGGATTTGGTTAATGTGTGCTACATGTGTCCACTGGACAGGGATACAACATTTTGCTTGTGCATACTCACACTGGGCAGTGCCTGTGTGGCTATTCACAACAATCTGTTGATGGTTGTTTGTCACAAATATGTGTTGTCAGCCCCACGAGGTGATGTGGTGTCAATGAAGCAATTTTGCAAGCACAGTTGCTGTAACCCTGAATAAGAGGTGTCACTTCTTGATCTGTATAAATCACATTGACTCAGGTATTGGGGGAGGGGGGTGCGGGAGAGGCATACATGTGCAACTCTGATTTTTCAGTGCCAGGTCTGACTTGTGTGTGAGAATTGCCTAGACTAAAATACACTGGGCAGTGCCCCTGTGATGCTGGCCAGTGCTTAATGTACGTGTTTTGCAGCCTGTGTCATTTTTTTAGCAACGATAATCCTGCTCATACATTTTTGGCACGTGTGTGGTTCAAATGCAATGCAGTTTGGACTTTGTGTGCTGACATCTGTGTGTACATTCAGGCTTGCCATGAGGGTGTCCCCACAGTACAGCTGGTCTTTTTTACCACCCAATTGCAGGCCCATTAGCTTATGCATTGTCCTGGGTGTGGACATGTGTGCCACTCCAGATGACAGGCAGTAGGTCATATGTGTTGCCAACTGTGTAATCAGGTGACGGATGGCCTGGTGACAACTGACATGATTCAAGTTGTTACTCTTCATGAATTGTACCTTGGCACTCACAGCACTTGTCAACAGTTGTTCATGTTTCACATGTGGAAATTTGTTGATTTGTGTTAAGAACACTAATGTGCCTGCATGCAATATGTCGCACAAGGCAGTGCACACAAAAGTACATTGACACTGTCATGGAATAAGCTGGCACCTTTTCAATGAAGCCACTGTTATAAATAAATGTTGTTGCAGATTCTCCATATACATGTTCCCACGGTGGTCTTGATTTTGTGAGACTCATTAGTTGTCTTTGATACAAACTAACGAGTGTCAAGACGTCAAGACCTCTGTGGGCCCATGTATATGTACTTTCTGAAACATCATCTATTTCTAACAGTGGCTCCTCCGAAAAGGTGCCAGCTTCTTCAATGACAGTGTCAATGTACTTTTGTGTGCACTGCCTTGTGCAACATCTTGCATGCAGGCACATCAGTGTTCTTTTCGCAAAATGGCCAATTGGCACATCCCAAACATGTAGATTGGTTAAAATTTTGTGAGTCCCAAGGTACCAACATTTGTTCGTTTTGTGTTCCAAGGGACTTACAGGTCTCTGAGTGTGGTGACAGCTTGAGTATTGAGGTGGGTTAGTTTACCTTGGGTGCACCACTCCTGTTTCTTTCAGGGTAAACAAGAGGTGTCATGACTTCATTGTATTGCTGTGCTCACCGGTTCACAGACACTAGCATCTCAGTGTATTGCTCATTTAAGTTGTGGCCTTTTGTGTATTGAGTTTCCTGGTGTCAAAGTGGCATGGTGGGTCTACCAACTGGGCAGTACAGGGCTTACATATGTGCGGAGTAATCCAGCTGTTACTCATGATGCATTGCCTGATATGCACTGTGACCAATTGTTCTTGTGCTCATGTGTCAGATGTATACAGGTGACTGATGCTTTCTGGTTTCTTCTCCTTGCCCACAGCATCATCATCCACACGCGAGGGAGACACCGGCATGGACCTTGAGGAGGGACCCAGCGACAGTGCCACCAGTGCTGTGGAGTCAGCAGGAGACAGTGGCACGGAGGGCGAGGGGAGTCAGTCGGAGGAGCTGTCCGGAAGCGAGAGCATGTATGACACCGACGGGTCCCAGGCTGACATCCTTGAGGAGGCGGAGGATGCAACAACATCTGGCAGCATCCCACCATCTGTACCCGCCTCCTCCATTGCCATCTCCGCCCTCCCAGTTGCTCCCGTCCCTTCTGTCCGTGCACGGTCCCACCGTGTCTCCTTCGGACCAGGCACCGCAGTCCCTGCCCCTGTCACCCCTGCTGCCCTCAGTGACGAGTCTGTGGACACACTGCACCAGTTGCAGGTTGGTCAGGCATCGATGCTGCATGTCCTCCATGAACACACTAGACTGCTCACACAGTTGGTGTCGTTCGTGGAGGGCATGTCATCACCGATGACTGAGCAACGCAGGTTTCTGCGGTCCATGGACTCTTCACTGACGGAAGCAGTGTCTCTCCTGCAGCGCTCCGTCCCCCCCCTACCCCGGACCCATCCACACTGCCCTCTCCCATGCCTGTCCAAAGCACACACAGACATTCACAGGCACACACAACAGACACATCCAGCACACCCCCAACTGAGGCACAGCGCACACCTCCTGGCACGCACACTCAGGGGGATGTAGTCACACCCACAGGGTCTGGGGGCAAACGGCAGACACGCAGCCACAGTCAGAGTCCGCAGCCCTCACAACCCACTTCCTCCAAATCCACTCCCCTTAGCTCCCCTGCCAAGATGTCACCCAAAGAGACCTACATGGCTAGTCTGTTCCTCAGCCCCACTGTGACACCACCCCGCAAGCGGTTGAGGAAGTCTCCGGCCAGGGGAGTTGAGTCCCCCCCATGTCCACCACCTCCCCCGAGAGCACTGCACCCCATCCCTCGGACATCCCCCCTCCGTTGGCCCTGGTGTTCCTTCCGGTGCAGGCGTTCCTCTGGACGCCCAGGCAGCAGTGTGCAGCGAGCTGCTCACCACCACCTTTGGCGCTGCCCCACCCCCTGTGGTGGATACGTCCAGCCCTGCACCCACCACACCTACCCAACCCACTCCTGTCCCTGCAGTGCCTGGTACTCCCACTGATGATGCCCCCCCCCCCCGGTCTACAAACCTTGAGGTGACTTTGTGCAGGCAAGGTAGGGGTGGACACAGTCGCATACGTCCACCCTTGGACTCGAACTATGGACTTGCCATTGGCCTTTGTAAATAGTGTATTATAACAATTTTGTTTTTTGTGTGCTGAATAAAGCCTTTTCATTTAGTTTCCACACTATTGCATTTCAGGTACTTGATGTTGGTGATGAGGCCCATGAAGTTGGTGTTCTGGTAATGTGTTAGGGTTCTGAGAAATGTTTTTAGCATGATGGTCATGAGGTGGACCATGGTATCTGTGTGCCATCACAATGTCTCTGAAAATATTAATTGGTAGTGTGTGTTCCTTTGGATTGTGAGACATTGTCTCAAGGAGTGTTCCTTCCTCTGTGGCACCTGACATGTTCCCTGCAAACAGTTGCACAATTGTTGTGCTGACCTGTGTCAACATATCCTTTGTTGGTGACGGATCCCTTCAACAATGGCCATGCCTGCTCACCGATGTCTCCTGCTGAATCGTCTGTGCCATCCTTGCCAGTCACTGTACTTGTGTTTTGGGTATGTAGGAATGGCATCAGGGACCAATTGTCCCTTTTCAGCACTATGCATGTGTGTAATCACGGCCTAACACACAAATGGCACGTGTAATGCAGGGTATTTGGGCACCTGACTCACAATTGTGGGCATTGTATCTAGTCGCAGTGAACCCTATTCCTTACATGAGAGACAACATCTGGGTGGCTGGAACAGCACCTGGACATTCCTATCACTCTTGTGATGTGCGTGACAGTGTGTGTTCCCCTTGGCTAACTTATTTTAGTATGCATTTCCATGACTATACAGTCTGTTGGCATGAAATCTGGGAGTGTATTGTGGGGCATCCACCATGGGCGGGTATGCATGTGGTGTATGTCCTCACACCCACATGTGGTGTGTCATGCAGTGTGTGAATGACATCCATCCTCCTGGGAGTGGGGCACTGCTGAGAGTCCTCTGCTCCCACCCCTCAAATGTCTGGGCACTGCTGGGAGGACTCTGCACCCACCCCTCCGATGTCTGGGCACTGCTGGGAGTGCTGGGCACCCACCCCTCCTATGTCTGGGCACTGCTGGGAGGACTCTGCACCCACCCCTCCTATGTCTGGGCATTGCTGGGAGGACTCTACACCCACCCCTCATATGTCTGGACACTGCTGGGAGTCCTCTGCACCCACCCCTCATAAGTCTGGGCACTGCTGGGAGTCCTCTGCACCCACCCCTCATATGTCTGGGCACTGCTGGGAGTCCTCTGCACCCACCCCTCATATGTCTGGACGCTGTTGGTAGTGATATGCACCCACCCCTCATATGTCTGTCCACTGCTGTGAGTCCTCTGCACCCACCCCCATATGTCTGTCCACTGCTGTGAGTCCTCTGCACCCACCCCCATATCTCTGTCCACGGCTGGTAGTGATATGCACCCACCCCTCATATGTCTGGACACTGCTGGGAGTCCTCTGCACCCACCCCTCATATGTCTGGACACTGCTGGTAGTGATATGCACCCACCCCTCATATGTCTGGACACTGCTGGGAGTCCTCTGCACCCACCCCTCATATGTCTGGACACTGCTGGGAGTCCTCTACACCCACCCCTCATATGTCTGTCCACTGCTGGGAGGCCTCTGTACCCACCCACGTACCCCCTTGGAGCTGTACACTGCTAGCCAGGACCTACACACACAACAATTTGGAGGTAACATGCTGGGCCAGTCCTCTATGCCCACATTCCTGGCGTGTGTACGCCTCGTATCCAAATTTTCCTGCTGCCGTAACGGGGTACGTGTGGTACAGTCCATACCTGAGTACTCATGGGGCCGTAGGGGTACCCACCGTACCCACGCATGTATGCGTGGGTACGGTCCGTACCTGAGTTCTCATGGGGCCGTAGGGGTACGCACAGTTCCCACATATTAATGCGTGGGTACGGTCCGTACCACTGTTCTCATGGTGCCGTAGGGGTACGTATGGTACGCACCGTACCCATGCATTCATGCGTGGGTACGGTCCGTACCTGAGTACTCATGGGGCCGTAGGGGTACGCACCGTACCCACGTATTAATGCGCGGGTACGTTCTGTACCACTGTTGTCATGGCACCATAGGGGTACGTGTGGTACGCACCGTACCCACGCATTCATGAGTGGGTACGGTCCGTACCACTGTTGTCATGGCGCCGTAGGGGTACGTGTGGTACGCACCGTACCCACGCATGTTGTTCTCACCTTCTGCGGCATGTGCATCGGGTGCGGTACACCAGGTCGTAGGCCAAGAGAACCGAGATGACACGTACAATGGGGTTCATGGCTGTACGTCGCGTACCGGGGCTCCGTGGCATAGCGGTTCGCGTCGGACTCTGCTTTTCCGGCTGTGTTTGGCTCCCGTAAACAAAGAGCCGTACGGAGTGACGTCGGTACGAATCGTACTTGCTGGGCCGGAAAATGCTGGTGAAATACATACGGACGTCGCGTACAAGCATTTCCGGATCGGAATCGTGGGTATTTTTTTGCTGTACGGTCTTTTGTACGATTCGTACAGAAAAAGGCTTTCTGTACGAATCGTACTTCCTAGGTTGTGAAATGAGTTTACCTGGTACGAGTCGTACGGAGAAAACGCTCCGTACGACTATTCGTAGGGCCTTTTTACAGGATCGGAATCGACCCCTAAATATAATATATATACTTACATAATAATATTCATAAATAATTATTTTATTAACTTATAAATTGTTAAAAATAATTTTATAAATTATAAATACATACATACACATACAAAAATAATATAAATAAAAATATCAAAACTCTATATAACAAAATAAAAAATTACATTATTTCTTTATCTTTTTCAAATAAATAGTACACAACATTAACTAAAACAATACAGAAAAATATTGGATACCGCAGAGAATAAAATTACTATTTCAACTCCAGAAACTGCAATAGTAGGGAAAGTGTAGGGGTAAAAATTACTACTTCCACTCCAGTGAGTGCAACAGTAGGGAAAGTGTTGGATAGCGTAGGGGTAAAAATTACTATTCCCACTCAAGAGAGTGCAACAGTAAGGAAAGTGTTGGATAGCGTAGGGGTTAAAATAACTATTCCAACTCCAGAGAGTGCAACAGTAGGGAAAGTGTCGGATAGCGTAGCGGTAAAAATTACTATCCCCACTCCAGTGAGTGCAACAGTAGGGAAAGTGTTGGATAGCGTAGGGGTAAAAATTACTATTCCCACTTCAGAGAGTGCAACAGTAGGGAAAGTGTTGGATAGCAAAAGAGTTAAAATTACTATTCCTACTCCAGTGAGTGCAACAGTAGGGAAAGTGTTGGATAGCGTAGGGGTAAAAATTACTATTCCCACTCCGGTGAGTGCAACAGTAGGGAAAGTGTTGGATAGCGTAGGGGTAAATATTACTATTCCAACTCCAGAGAGTGCAACAGTAGGGAAAGTGTCGGATAGCGTAGCGGTAAAAATTACTATCCCCACTCCAGTGAGTGCAACAGTAGGGAAAGTGTTGGATAGCGTAGGGGTAAAAATTACTATTCCCACTCCAGAGAGTGCAACAGTAGGGAAAGTGTTGGATAGCGAAAGAGTTAAAATTACTATTCCCACTCCAGTGAGTGCAACAGTAAGGAAAGTGTTGTATAGCATTGGGGTAAAAATTACAATTCCCACTCCAGAGAGTGCAACAGTGTTGGATAACGTAGGGGTTAAAAATTACATACTTATCAGTTAAATAATTGTTTTAATTAAAAAATGAATTATTAATAAATTAACAATAATTTAGCTATAAATACCAGTAAATTAAAATTAATAATGACTTGAATAACATTACATTACTTACCACCTTATTTCCCTATAAACCCACAGCCCGCTCTGCATAAAAGTTAACACAATTAATGTAATTATCAATTAATCAATTAATATAAATGAATTATCAATTAATAATTAATGAACAATAAAATAATTATCAATGCCAATAAATAAAAATTAATAATTACTTAATTATAATAAAATACTTCCCACCCTATTCCCCTAGAAACACACAACCCGCTCCTAAACTAAATTAACACAATTCATATATTTATCAATTAATACAAATTAATTACCAATTAATAATTAATAAACAAAATTAATTACCAATCCGTCATTATTAAACAATAAATTAATTATCAATACCATAAAATAAAAATTATTAATTACTTTATTATAATTAATTTACTTCCGACCCTATTCCCCTATAATCTCACAACACGCTCCAATAAAAAATGAACATAATGAATATAATTATCAATTAAGCAATTAATAAAAAATAATTACCTATTAATAATTAATTGACAATAAATTAATTATCAATACCAATAAATAAAAATTAATAATTATTTAATTACAATTACATTACTTCCCACCCTATTCCCCTATAAACCCACAACCCGCTACGGAACTAAAATGCAAAAGTTAATTAAAATTAATTAATAATTTCTAGAAATTATGATTTAATGTACTATAATTAAATTACTTGCCACCCTCTTCCCCTATAAACCCACAACCGACTACGGAACTAAAACGCAAAACTTACTTTAAAAAAATGTGTAACTTTTAAACATTTAATACATATTTTTTTTTTTTAAACTACAAAACATAACAAAAATGTGGAACACATACATATAAAATACATACTAAAATACATAACACTAACATAAATATTGATATTATTAACAACGATATTTTTGCTAACGATATTACTAACTTTGATATTAACAAAAACAATGGGGTATATTCTCAAGAACGTGTGATAACCATCGCAAATTTAGCTTAGAGCAACTTTGCATATCACAGTCCATTGCGAGAAAACAACAGCAAGTTAACGTGGTATTCCCAAGCCGGTGGCACCATGCGATATTCCCACGACAACGCGGCAAATGTCCGCGATAAAGTCAACGCGACGCCGCAAAAATGCGAAACATCAACGCAAAAAAAGCTGCAATGAGGACAATAGCGATACAAAATTCAGCGATAACCAGCAACAGGCATGCAATACCCACGCGTCATGTGGGTAAATGCGCCATAAAAGCAACAACAAAAAAAACGAGAAAAAAAGAAACTGCGTAGCACCATGGATGCTCCCGGACCGAGTGCAGAGAACAACGCGAACCCCACAATCCCCACAGACCACCAGCGAGGAACCTCGGGGTCTGAGAAGGCCAAGGAGAAGAGGAAGAGGAAGACGGGGTGCATTCCGCAGGAAAACCAGATCGGCGTCACAGAGGTGACAGAACACCACCACCCACTGAACGTCAACATGACTAACGTGAATGCAGTCGGAGTGTCGAGGAGGCCTATGGAGGAGGACAAAAGGCGCTGGCACGATGTGAAAAGCCTAACCAAGTACATACCGACTGCCAACAGGAAGGCAGAAAAGGCGACAGGAGGTGGGAGTCCTGCGCCACAGGAGGAGCTGGAGGAAATGGAGGCCACAGTCCTCAGGGTGGAGACGGTGCAAGGAGTTGGGAGTCCAGTCACAGCTCGATAGGAACTGACACAACAGCAACCGGGTGAGGAACTACCAGGGACTGGGGGGACGGGGGGAGATGAGCACAACGGCACACATGCACGACAATGTGTGGCACACTGCCCAACCACCATGACCCTGGATCATGTTCCTAATCCCCATGTCACAACGAAGCACGCACACGTAGCAACAACAGCACATGGTCATCTCAGGAAACCCACCCCCAGGAGCAGGGCAGTCAAGCTACATAGAGGAGACCCCAGCCCCTGCCAGACCACGCAGCAGGAAGCACCCGCCACAACGGCTGGCTCCCAACACTCCACCGAGGCACACATCGTATTCCAATGTCAGGTGTCAGAATGCCAAACGGAGGTGGCCAAACAGGTGCGGGTGGGGTCAGAGTCCATGGAAGCCGGACTGGACCACATATATGGGTGTCTAAGTCCCATCAGAGACCACCTACACCCCACAAAGGGGACCCACACCGCGACAGAGACACATGCATCTGCACATGTCCTGCAATGAACCATGCCCAGAGCCCCGGGATCATCATTCACAGACCCACGCCGGACCTCTGTATGATGGCCCAGTCCACTCCTCTAACGTATTGAGTGAGTGACGACAAAGCTACATCTCCAAGCTCTAACCCGCTGTCTGCGATGACATGGTTGCGTCTGCTGTACACAGCACAATGTAAAGTTGTAGGGTCCGGGGCCCCCATGCATACATTATGACCACACGGACACACTCAGATAGTTCGTGGGACTTGCTACGGGCACGTGCGCCTGGCACATTTATTGGCAGGGTCACATGTACAGTGACGTCTGTGCTGGATGTGTGTGGGGTGAATGTAAGCCAGCCCGCAAGGACTGTTTGGTGCTGGCAACAACTACAACAGTGAACATTATTACAACGGAAACAGAAAACACCAGCAATACAGAGACGACTGTGGAGCATCGTGGTGGTAGCCGGAGCAAGTACAGAGGTCACCCAACATGCAAACAGAAGTGTCCATGAGCTGTGGTGCACTGAGGCAGTGGCACCTGTAGTGTTGAGCAGGGTATCAGGCAGATGATGGCATACATGGCAGGTGTGAGAAACTCTGATAGTCTGGCAGTAAGACACTTTCGACTCTTGCAGTTGGCGTGTGGATTTGGTCCAGGCGGTGGTGCCGTGTACCTCCTGCAGTGATGCGACGTTCGGGCCGGTCAGGACTCGATGTGATGGCTGAGGCCTGGTGGACCGCAGTTGAGGCTGGAGGCAGCGGTCCACATGGACCACAGACACATGGCGTTGAAGACCCAAGGCCATCGGCTCAGAGTCCATCCAACATCTCAGCAGACAGGGTCCCTGACTTGAGCTGCACAGAGTCAGTGGCCCCAGATGCACTGCGGCCGGCACAGGCACCCCGCCACGGGACGGTGACTTGCCGTGCAGTGAGATTGGGCAACGCGAGCTGAGCGGGTCCTCATCGATGTCCAAGGTGAATATGTTGGAGGGTTGCGGGGGACAGTGGAAAGTGTACTCCAGGGTTTGATGCAGAGGGTAGAAGCCGTCCAGAAGCGGCAAATGGAGGAGTGGAATGCTACTGCCTAATTTTTGCCGCAAGTCAGTATGACCACAACCTCCAGGCCATAGATTCAGTCGCCACCAAAGTTCAACCAGAAAGTATATATGGATGTCGGAGAACAGACTTAGTGGCCCTGGAGCTGAAAGGGGATGCAGTCTACAATGAGGCCTGTACAATGATATCAAATCTGCCATAAATGATTCAAGATTGAGTTCTGGAAGTGTGACCTACTAAACCACAGTGTAGGCCGGAGGTAGAGGTCCGCATGGGCCCACAGCCACGTGTCGTTGGGATGCTATGCACATAGTTGCTGCCACCTGATCAAAGGGAGTACAGTGAAGTACAGGCTGCCATGACTATATGGCCTCGGACATCAAGAAATCAAGACTCAGTTCCATATGTGTGACCTACTTGTCCGTAGTGTAAGCCGAAGGCAGTAGACAGCAGGGGACAACAGACAGGTGTCGTAAGAATGCCATGCACAGAGTTGGTGGCACCACATAGAAGGGAGTATACTGACATAAACTCAGCCATGAAGTGTCTACTCTGCCATAGCATAATCAAGACTAATTTCCAAATGTGTGACCTACTTGACCGTAGTGTAGGCCGGAGGCAGCAGTAGAGTATGTCAACGAGAAAGGACTAAAGCGGGCCAGTGTCGCGGAGGCCGTGATGGTCTGAGGAGGTTGCCAAGGTTTGCGGGGCTTGGGCATGGAGCTTGCGCTGGCACATGGTGGGCCCTCTTTAACACACGCCAGTGTCAGCAGGTGAGCAGTGTGGCCTGGCTGCGCAGGGGCGGGCCTGACGGGTTCGTGGCCCAGCGGCACGGGGTACAGCATGCGCACAGGATCGCAGGCAACTCCGCTCACGACGACGGCGTCGGCATCGTGGCGGGGTGAGAGCCGCCGTCCCGTCAGAAACGGTGGGCATTCCGGAAGAGGACCACGCCCAGGGCTATGTGCTTTTTATTCACACTCCTACGCTGGCCTGACGTACGCCGGACCAGCCCACTCCATACACGCCTACCGGGGGTACGTAACAGGCTACATTCCCGCGGACTCCCCAACTAGCTGGGGTGACATGGTTTTGTCCACTGCCCACTACACTCCATACACAAGCGGTGTATGTCGCCATGGATATGGGTGTGTTCTGCATACTGCTGTCTGTCCGGCACATCTCTGCAACACTTGGCATTGTGTACTTTCCCATTCATTGGTCACTTGCCTCCTCACACATGCCTAGTTCCCACCTCTCCCCACATTCAGCTATTGTGTGGCTGGGGTGCCATGATGTTGATGGATCATGTTCACGGCTAGCCCAGGTTACCATAGTTGGGTGGGCATTTTGTTTTGCATGTTGGTAGTGATTTTGTGACGTGTGCAATGCCAGAGTTGTGACTTACATGGATGTGGAGTTGTAGTGTGTGGGGTGTTCATTTGGTGCTTGCCAACAGGCTGTGCATTTCCCTTGGTGCCATCCTGGGAGCGCTGGTTGATGATGGACTGTCTAAGGATGAAGGAATCATGCACACCGGCTGGGTAGTTGGCGACTATGTTGGTGGGGATTCCACGGTGTTCGGATGTTGCATGCACATTGTTGGGAGGCGTGTGCTTTCTGTTGCGGTAATTGTGTGAAGTGTCATGAGGGGGCACAAATGGGACATGTGTGCAGTCGATTGCCCCCAACACGTGCGTGCATCAAGCTATGGCATATGGTCCTTGCTTGGTCTCCAGCTGTTCCTGCACATTGTGGTGGACGTATAGATGCTAGGGTACCAGACGGCTGATGGCATCCAGGACAGGTGTGAGGGACTTGGATGTGGCTGGCTGTGAGACTCCTCAGACTCTGGAGGTTGTTGGTTGGGAGGTACCAGTGGCCAACATGTGCAGCACAGCCAGCAGCTTTGTCTGGGGAGGGATGTTGTTTGTCCGCTGTGTTGGTGCCGTCTGCCTGTTGGGCGTTGATGGTCAGGATGCGTAGGCTGGTTGTCCTTTTGAGCCTGTAGTGGGCGATGACATTGTCAGGTGTTGGGTCTGTGAGGCTGGTGCGTTTCGGAGCAGGTGTTAGTTTCCTGCTGCTATCGCGCCTTATCGCATGTTTTGTGATCTTATCACCGATCTGGCTGCTCGTTAAGAATGTTGTGGTGTGGTGTTGTTGCGGCTTTTTGCTCGGGAATGCCTACTCTGCATCTCATTAGCGATAGTTGCCGTGGTCATCCGTGGCAATGTTTTTTGACTGTGCTATCGCAGGAAATCTGGTGGTATGGGCTGTTTGCACCAGCTTGTGAATGGGGAGGTAAGTTTATCGCGACTTTGGCTGCGATACAGTGCCGATAACTCGGCGTATAGCTCCTCGAGAATATGCCCCGATATTTCTTACCTTCTGGTCGATATTCTGGTCACCGATATTCCTGATGTCGATATTCTATCCCTACGATATTTAAAACTCGATATTTCTGTAGGTAAAAAAAAAACTCAATATTATGTCTGTGCACCGTGGGCTCCGTCCCCCATCCCCATTGATTCTCGTTGTTGTGGGGGCATTGCGACCGCTTTGCACTATGGAGCGGAAATGTAGGAAGCTGGCTCTCTATATAGTGCAATAACACACTGTGTAAAGTCCAGTGAGACCAAAATTGGTATACAGAGGCAAAAGTAGATAAGGCTAACACTCTATTTGTGATACTGTAGGCGTGCAGTTAGGCTTATCAGAGGGGAGTGCTAAGCATTTGTTGTACTCACAGAGGCAATAAATAACACACCTTCAAGAATAAATCCAAGACCAATTTACAAAAATAACACCAACTTTCTTGTACATTTTTGGACTAAAAACTTTGTTCTACAGTAAGTACTTTTTAAGAAATGAATGTTTCAAGTTCACAAAATAAATCCCTTTTGTGCATTGAAGTCAATGGGAGAAAATAGAAACATGCATATAAAATCACACAATTGGGTCTCAAGGTTCACCTTCTAGATTTAGGTGAGTAGCAAGGCCAGGTCCAATGTTCCACCAGTGGGTTCACAGGAGCATCCTGGATTCGGCCAGTTGCAGGGTACTGAGATTGTTAGTAGCTGGTGTGCTACAAAGAAGGGGCAACTTGAAAGCACTCTGCACATGGGGACTTAAAGGTAAGTCTGAGGGGTCTCACTTGAGGGAGCAGGTTGCAGGGGCCTCCGGACCAAGGAAGCACACCTGGTTCGTCAATACCCATACCGGGTGTGGTGTGTGCAGAGCAGGAAGGTCAGACGGGCAGTGCATGTCAAGATATCCTCGCTGTCAGGAGCAGGCAGCTGGAAGAGACAATTCCGCAACAGCTGGGGCATTCATGAAGTGGGTCTTAGGGGTCTCGATATCCCTTGATGGGTGCTTGCTTCCTCTGCAGTTGGATTCCAGATTGAACTCTTCGTCTCAGTGAATGCTGCAGAGGGTCCGGTGCCCCAGCTAATGGTGCGGCACTGCTCTGGTGTCTCCATAATTGGAGGGAAGTCAGATTTGATTCTCTGGGGAGGGTGTTCCACTTTTGGTTTGAGTGCTGCATCACAGTCGCCAGGGAGCAGCAGGTCGGGAATCTGGATTCTGCAGGTACAGTGACTGCGGACTGCAGGGGAGTAGTACCTCTACTCCAAGGGAGTTCTTTGGTGATTTGTCGAAGGTGGAGATGCTCCAGGGTTCTTGGAGGCCTCACAATTGCAGGATGAGACAGCACACCATGATTGTTGAGTCCTTAAGGGAGCAGCCAGTGTTTGGCACTGATTTTCAGCAGCTGGGTGTTAGCCCTCAGTGCAGCAGCACCTCTTTGTCCTTTTTCTGTCTGTGACCATCAAATCTGAAGTTCAAGGCCCAGGGATGACACATACATTCTAAATTTAGGGGCATTAAAGGGGGGTAATGGGTAGTAACCAACAGGCTCCCTACCTTTAAGGTGTCTACACCCTCTAAGAGACCACTTCATGTGGGACCCTAGCCCTGATAGGTCAATTCCCTCTCAAACCAAGATGGAGGGAAATGAAACATGGGGTCCACATCACCTGCCCCACCTTAGAGGTGGTGCTGGCTGAATAGGGACTCACCTCTTAATTTAACTAACTTTCCCATCTGTCCTCCCGCCAAACGTGGAGCAGGCCAGGGAGGTTGGCATCCTACACAATTTAGAGATGCCTGGTGTAGGAGAGTAGGATCTGCTTCACATGGGTACCCCCACTTTTTGCTGGTGTTTCACTGTTTTTAGACCTTAATCTCGCTCTGGCCCTGCTAATCAGGACCACAGCCTAGCTGCTTCCTCTCTAAAATGGTTTCCATGTACATTAGGTACATATCTAATTGGATTCTGGAGTGCCTTAGAAGCCCCTAGTAGATGGTATACTATGTACATAGGGCATAGGTACCTCAGAGGCCTACCAGGGGCTGCAGCATATATTATGCCACCCCTGGGAAGTACTCCAAAATGACACCACAGGTCTGCTACTGCAGCCTGGGTAAGGGTGTGCTTGCACCCCTTACAGTGGTATAGGCTACCTATATCACTACCTTATACAGACACATATAAACCTATAAGCCACTCCTATGACAGGCCTTGACAATCCTGAAGGCAGAATGTTTGGTTTTATGTGAGAGGGTGCCCAAGCATGAGCTGAGCCCCTCTGCAGCTTTCAGAAATACTTCCTTATGGCTGTTCTGTGATACAACCATACCATATACTCTTAAGTGCATTATAACCTCGCGGTAAATGCTAACTTTGGGATGGCTGCATCCAAACATGTCGTGTTTGGTGTCAAACGCTTCTCCAGGGATAGACATGTTCACACTGGCTAAACCCGGTAGGACTTTCCTGAGCCCTGGCATCACAAAATGGATGCCTCTGCCACAGACACGGGTCTGGCCTCCTGCTGCTGACCGAAACTCCGGCAGGGGAGGCCTGGACAATAGGTTTCCTGTCGAGGGGAGGTGTCCCCACCTCCCCAGACAGGCAGATGTGTATTGGGGCTGGGCGGGAGCACTCTCTGGTGCTTTGAAGTCCTGCACTGGGGGCACACTTGGTGTCCCTGTGCATACTCCAGTTCAAACCGGTTACAGGGGCTACCTGCCTCTGCTCTGGCGCGAAACTGGATAAAGGAAATGGGTGTAACCACCCCTCTTTCCTGGCCCACCCATAGGTGGGGCCTTAGAGTTAGTCCATCCCCTAAACGTAGTATAAGTATAGGAATCCAGTCCCTAGGACTTTAGATTACCCTGGACGAAACTCTGCAACATACATCCTGGACCTTCGACAATCTTTCCTGACTAGAAGACTGAAGAAATCTCCCTTGGGGTCAAGGAGTGACTCCCCTGCTTGGCAGGCACCAAAGAACCAACTGACTGGTCTGCAATTCTGAGGCTCCTGCCGGACGCTGAAGTCTCTGCATCCCCAGAGATAGATTTCCAGACTTCCCCGAGGCTACCCTGAGTCCACAGCAAAGCTGAGGCCCATGGCTCTCGTGGGTGACGTGAAACCGTGACCCCTGGACACCGTGAACTTTTGCAGCAACACTATCTTCCTGGTCCTCCTCGAAGTTGTGCTTTGGGCTCCGAGTAGCCCCAGCCTTGAGCACCTCCTGCATCGACGATTGTTGGCCTCCACTCCACGAGTGACCCGTGGGCCAGCTTCAAGTGCGAATGCGCAAGGCTCCTTCGCGATCACTAGCCCGTTCCTTAGCAGGACTTCCCTGGTTGCGCCAGATGTGCCCTGACTTATCCTCACTGGGTGAGTCCCTCAGACCATGCTGGTCTGCACCGCAGTCCTTTCTCTGATTTCCAGTGACTTGCCGTTGCCAAGGCTTGTTGGGTCCTTTCTGGTCGCCGACCCTGCAGCACTCGACAGACTTTGTGGGACAGCTTGAATCCGGCTCATGGACTTTGTCGACGCCTCCTGGACCTCGTGGCTGAAGATTCAAGACACCCATCAACTCACCTGAAGCACCCGACATCTGTGGGCATTGGTCCATCCTGCCCTCGGTCACTGGCTAGTGACCCAGACTCTGTCCCCTCTGCTTTCATGTTCCTTACATCCTAGATCCAGGCTTGGATCTCTTCGGACACTTCTCCTCTTCCCGGCAGCAGCAGTTCTTTGCTGCTGCCACAGAAATCGACGACGCGACCCGGCACCAAAAGACACCTATGCACCCGGCTTCCCTGGGTGAGGTAACTCGAGTACTCCGGTGCTCTCGTGGGTGCTAGCCCTAGAACTTCTTAAGTCCAAAAGGGTTTGGTTCAGACTCGATTAGAAGTGTTCCTAATCTTTAAATTTCCAACCACGACATTGCCCATAGAAGATAATCGGAACCCGCGGTTGTGTTTTCACACTGCATACAGCTCCCGTGGGTCCCCTGTGTCACTACCTTGGGTGGGTACTTGGGGTCCCAGCGATTCTAGAGGCAATAGGCCTAGTGTCTATTCCAGTCGTGGTTCTTATACCACTTTTTTGGTATATGGTTTGATATGCCCCTAGGGCCCAAACGTGTATTTGTGCTTTTACTGATGCTTGATCACTTGTAACTAAAGTACTTCGAACTCCAGTCTCATGAAGAGACTAGAGGGGTGTGTGTTAACGTAAATACATATATTTTAAATATATACCTGGTGTGATTGTCTTTTCATTTGATCATTCAAGAGATTATAGACTGGTAAAACAAGCTTGGTAAAACATTCCTTCAAGACTTAGCCTGAAGGCTGCTCTCCATAGCTACCACTAGGATAGCTTTCATATAAGGTTGTCTTTAACCATTCACCATAAGGGGTTGTTTGGACTGATACAAGGTGCCCACTAGAACTAGTGGACAGCATATATCAGGCCACCTTCTCACATTGGTGTGCAGCGTGTGGGATTCCAGCTTGCTATTGTTTTACTAGATAATCTCAATTGAATTGATCAACTGAAAACCACTAACGGTACCTGAGGTTCATATTATATCAAGTTTAGCTACAGTAAGTTCTACTGAACTTAGAGTTGTGTGTTAAGAGATAGCACACCCTTTCTACAACTCAAGAGAGTTTATTAGGCCACACTAGTGTAGGTAGTGCAATACACCACACCACATTAGTAATGTCTAAACAGCCAGGAACCAGTGGGTCCCTAACAGGAACCAGTGAGCTCCTTCCCTATAAATATGAGGATCTCTTCTTTGCACAACTTAGGTCCTTATGTACCATTAGGAAGCTGAAGACAGGCAAAGTTCCATCCACCCAGCATCTCATAAAGATACTGAAACTGGATGACATCACAGGTCCTAGTGGGCCTGATGAGGTAGACAGTGTGGGTGGGGCAGCACCTGAGGGTGAGTCCAGGGGTGGCAACTCCCCTGACCCTAACTCTAATGCTGACCAGACTGGTGACAATGACCAGACTCTGGTGAACACAGAACACCAGGATGAGGATGAGGAGGATGACAATAATGCCACTTCCTTTATTCCTCCTGGTAGGCCTGACAACAGGGCTAGAAGGGATGGATCTCAGTCAAGGGGATCCATCCAGTCTAACTCCTCTATTGGAACCTCTGTTTCTTCTCACAGAGGGAGGGAATCCTCCCAGGAGAGGAGAGAGAGACTGCTGAAGTATGAGCAAGACAAGTTCAACCTCAGAAAGCAGCAGATGGCCTTAGATAGGGAAGCCCTGGAGCTCTACAGAGCTAGTAAAAAGGAGGGACTAGAGTCCCTTGGTGGCAGCAATTTCCCTAGAGATAGGGAGAGGTCTTATGACCAAAGAAACCTAAGTAAGATTGTCCCTCCCTACCAGAGTGGGGATGAATTCCACAAATGGATAACTGCCTTGGAGAGGGCCTGTAAAGTACAGACGGTCCCTCGAGGTCAGTGGGCAGCAATCGTATGGATCTCCTTTGCAGACAAAGGTAGAGACAAGCTCCTCACTGTAAGAAAAGAGGATGCTGATGACTACAAAGTCTTAAAAAGTGCTCTGATAGATGGGTTTGGCCTAACCACCGAACAATACAGGTTAAAGTTCAGAGATACCCAAAAGGCACAGAATCAGGACTGGGTTGACTTTGTTGACTGTGCTGCTAAGGCTCTGGAAGGTTGGTTATTGGGCAGTAAAGTGTATGGGCCCAATTCACAGAATTAACTTAAGACAAAATCCTAAACTTACTACTTTTGGTATTCACAGAATGCACTTACTACTTTTGGTATTCACAGAATGGATTTACGACTACTAACTTTATGTCCGCACTCGGGCCGGAGCTTCCGGCCCGGAGGCAGAGCTTCCGGCCCGGAGGTGGGGATTCCGGCCAGTGGCAGAGATTTAGCCATGGCCGAAATCTCCACCTTCGGGCTTCAGCCAAGTACCTTAGCACATTTGACTTGACAGCTGGCTACTGGCAGATTAGACTAGCTGATGATGCAAAGCCAAAGACAGCATTTTCTACCCCTAGTGGGCACTATCAATTTGTGGTAATGCCCTTTGGTTTGAAGAATGCACCTGCCACTTTCCAAAGGTTGGTGAATACAGTTCTCACAGGCCTGGACGCCTTTAGTGCAGCATATCTAGATGATATTGCTGTCTTTAGCTCCACCTGGGAGGATCACCTGGTCCACCTAAGGAATGTTTTGGAGGCCCTGCAAAAAGCAGGCCTAACTATCAAGGCTACTAAGTGCCAGATAGGGCAGAGTCAGGTTGTGTACCTGGGTCACCTTGTAGGTGGAGGCCAGGTTCAACCATTGCAGAGCAAGATCCAGACCATAATGGAATGGACTGCTCTAACTACCCAGACTCAGGTGAGAGCCTTCTTAGGCCTGACTGGGTACTATAGGAGATTTGTCAACGGGTATGGATCAATAGTGACACCCTTGAATGACTTAACTTCTAAGAAAATGCCCAAAAAGGTTCAGCGGGCAGCTAGCTGTCAAAAGGCATTTGACGACCTGAAGTAGGCCATGTATACTGCTCCCATTCTGCAGAGTCCTGACTACTCCAAAAAGTTCATTGTTCAGACTGATGCATCTGAATTGGGGGTTGGGGCTGTACTGTCACAATTGAACGAAGAAGGTCAGGATCAGCCAGTAGCTTTCATAAGCAGAAGGCTGACCCCTAGAGAGAAACGTTGGTCAGCCATTGAGAGGGAGGTCTTTGCTGTGGTTTGGGCTCTGAAGAAGTTGAGGCCATACTTATTTGGTACTCACTTCCATGTTCAGACAGACCATAAGCCCCTCTTATAACTAAAACAAATGAAGGGTGAAAACCCCAAACTGCTTAGGTGGTCCATTTCCCTACAGGGGATGGACTTTACAGTGGAACATAGACCTGGGAGTAACCACGCCAATGCAGATGGACTCTCTAGGTATTTCCACTTAGAACATGAAGACTCAAATGGTCAAGGTTAGTTTAATGTCCCTGCGTTTGGGGGGGGGGGGTTGTTTAGGAGAGTAGGATCTGCTTCACATGGTACCTCCACTTTTTGCTGGTGTTTCACTGTTTTTCGACCTTAGTCTGGCTGTGGCCATGCTAATCAGGACCACAGCCTAGCTGCTTCCTCTCTAAAATGGTTTCCATGTACATTGGGTACATATCTAATTGGATTCTGGAGTGCCTTATTAGCCACTAGTATATGGTATACTATGTACCTAGGGCATAGGTACCTCAGAGGCCTACCAGGGTCTGCGGCATATATTATGCCACCCCTGGGAAGCACTCCAAAATGACACCACAGGTCTGCTACTGCAGCCTGGGTAAGGGTGTGCTTGCACCCCTTACAGTGGTATAGGCCACCTATATCACTACCTTATACAGACACATATAAACCTATAAGCCACTCCCATGGCAGGCCTTGACAATCCTGAGGCAGAGTGCTTGGTTTTATGTGAGTGGGTGCCCAAGCATGAGCTGAGCCCCTCTGCAGCTTTCAGAAATACTTCCTTATGGCTGTTCTGTGATAGAGCCATACCATACACTCTTAAGTGCGTTCTGACCTCACGGTAAATGCTAACTTTGGGATGGCTGCATCAAAACATGTCGTGTTTGGTGTCAAACGCTTTGGAATACTACCCCTGTGCCAGACCTGGCAGCGGGGGTAGCATTCCACCCTTCTAGAGGGAGAGACATGTTCACACTGGCTAAACCCGGTAGGACTTTCCTGAGCCCTGGCATCACAAAATGGATGTCTCTGCCACAGACACGGGTCTGGCCTCCTGCTGCTGACGTTCTTTCCTGACTTGAAGACTGAAGAAATCTCCCTTGGGGTCAAGGAGTGACTCCCCTGCTTGGCAGACACCAAAGAAGCAACTGACCGGTCTGCAATTCTGAAGCTCCTACCAGACACCGACGTGTCTGCATCCCCAGAGGTGGATTTCCAGACTTACCGAGGCTACCCTGAGTCCACAGCAAAGCTGACGCCCGTGGCTATCGTGGGTGACGTGGTACCGAGACCCCTGGACACCGTGACCTTTTGCAGCAACACTATCTTCCTGGTCCTCCTCGAAGTTGTGCTTTGGGCTCCGAGTAGCCCCAGACTTGAGCACCTCCTGCACTGAAGATTGTTAGCCTCCACTCCACGAGTGACCCGTGGGCCAGCTTCAAGTGCGAACGCTCGAGGCTTCTTCGCGATCACTAGCCTGTTGGCTAGCAGGTCCCCACGAAGGTGACTCCTTTTCTGATTGGGCTTACCTGGTTGCTCCAGGCGTTCCCTGACTTACCCTCACTGGGTGAGTCCCTCAGACCTTGCTGGTCTGCACCGCAGTCCTTTCTCTGATTTCCAGTGACTCGCCGTTGCCTAGGCTTATTGGGTCCTTTCTGGTCGCCGACACTGCAGCACTCAACAGACTTCATGGGACAGCTCGAATCCGGCTTGTGGACTTTGTCGATGCCTCCTGGACCTCGTGGCTGAAGAGTCAAGACACCCATCAACTCACCTGAAGCACCCGACATCTGTGGGCATTGGTCCATCCTGCCCTCGGTCACTGGCTAGTAACCCAGACTCTGTCCCCTCTGCTTTCAGGTTCCTTACATCCTAGATCCAGGCTTGGATCTCTTCGGACACTTCTCCTCTTCCCAGCAGCAGCAGTTCTTTGCAGGCTTCCATAGAAATCGACGACGCGACCCGACACCAAAAGACACCTATGCATCTGGCTTCCCTGGGTGAGGTAACTCGAGTACTCCGGTGCGCTCGTGGGTGCTAGCCCTAGAACTTCTTAAGTCCAAAAGGGTTTGGTCCAGACTCGATTAGAAGTGTCCCTAATCTTTAAATTTCCAACCGCGAGATTGCCCGTAGAAGATAATAGGAACCTGCGGTTGTGTTTTCACACTGCATACAGCTCCCGTGGGTCCCCTGTGTCACTACCTTGGGTGGTTCCTTGGGGTCCCAGCGATTCTAGAGGCAATAGGCCCAGTGCCTATTCCAGTCGTGGTTCTTATACCACTTTTTTGGTATATGGTTTGGTACGTCCCTAGGGCCCAAATCTGTATTTGTGCTTTTACTGATGCTTGATCACTTGTAACTAAAGTACTTCGAACTCTAGTCTAATAAAGAGACTAGAGGGATGTGTGTTAACCTAAATACATATATTTTAAATATATACCTGGTGTGGTTGTCTTTTCATTTGATCATTCAAGAGATTATAGACTGGTAAAACAAGCTGCTTTACATTCCTTCAAGACTTAGCCTGAAGGCTGCTCTCCATAGCTACCACTAGGATAGCTTTCATATAAGGTTGTCTTTAACCGTTCACCATAAGGGGTTGTTTGGACTGATACAAGGTGCCCACTTGAACTAGTGGACAGCATATATCAGGCCACCTTCTCACACCTGAGTCACATTTCAAAGGCGACATCGCATTTTAAGCTTTCAGCCCTGGAAGGCCAGCCTGGCCTGGAGGAGGTGTGAAGCACCTCTGCCCAGAGCAGGCTTTGTTTCTGGTCTTTGAGAGCACTGGCCCTCACCCCATGGGTTCAGAAACATGCCTGGTGGTGGCAGAATTGCTAATACTAGCCAGAGACCACACCCGTGTTTGGAGGTTTTCAGGGGACCCTCTAAAGGTGTGCATTTGTAAATAAATCCAACACTGGCATCAGTGAGGATGTATTAAGATGAGATGTTTGGTGCCAAACATCTTAGGGTACAGGGAAGCCATCATGGAGCTAGGAAAGTTGTAATGACAAGTATCCAGTCCATGCACTCTCTGTGACTCCCCTGTGCACTTATAATATCCAAAAATTGCTCAGTGATTGCAGGGTCATATCTGCTCGTGCAGATACGTCCACACATGGGATATAGTGCACCATGTCTTAGGTCTATAAGGCCTGCTGTAGGGTTGACTCACCTTTACCTCATGCAGTATATGGAGGAATGACACTCAGGGCTGTGTGCCATATCAACCCTTCAGTGTTCCCTGCAGCAAGACACACAGGGGCATATTATCAAGAGACATATCGCTGCTTTTCGGCACATAGCGCCGAAAAAGTGGCGATTTTTTTAACTCACTATTTACAAGGACCCGCTAACAAGCTTTAGCGCGAGTTTCCTTGAGTTAGCTGCCTTTTTCTTTCTACTTTGCATGTCAGCGATATTTATCGCTGATGACATGCAAAGTAGGCGTTCCTCACCTAATCCTCATGGAATCCGTTGCCAACACAACATCGCCCTATTATCAATGCGGGTCAAGCAATAAAAAAAGCAGCGCTCGGAATTTAACACCTGCTTCAAACTTGACTAAGCTATATTCACAATTGGAGGTGGATTGACATGTTAAGTTCACACTCCCCTATCAGCAAGGTTTTCAATAGCGCACTAACTTTATCGCTAATTTTCTCACGCTAATGCCGATTATCGCCATGTATCGCTGGAGTGTTGTTCTGCTTGGGTTTTCGGATCAGATAGAACTCGCTCATCAGAGCCTCACTAACCCAGCCAGAACGTTACCCCCTCCCTAGATCCTATTTACAATCCTACAACCACATATATCTATCATCTAAGGACAGGGGATTCCTACTATGCATACCAAGATCTCACAATCGGCGGCCTCGCGATCCCATACGGATCCAGACCTTTCTGCCCATACGACAGTATCACAAGTGGCGGCCTCGCGGTCCCATACGAACCCAGACCTCTCTGCCCATACGACAGTATTACAAGTGGCGGCCTCGCGGTCCCATACGAACCCAGACCTCTCTGCCCATACGACAGTATCACAAGTGGCGGCCTCGCGGTCCCATACGAACCCAGACCTCTCTGCCCATACGACAGTATCAGCACAATCGGCGGGCTCGCCATCCCCTACGAATCCAGACCTCTCTGCCCATACGACAGTATCACAAGTGGCGGCCTCGCGGTCCCATACGAACCCAGACCTCTCTGTCCATACGACAGTATCAGCACAATCGGCGGCCTCGCGATCCCCTACGAATCCAGACCTCTCTGCCCATACGACAGTATCACAAGTGGCGGCCTCGTGGTCCCATACGAACCCAGACCTCTCTGCCCATACGACAGTATCAACACAATCGGCGGCCTCGCGATCCCCTACGAATCCAGACCTCTCTACCTAGACGGCAGTCTCATACGACAGTTCATCCTATGATCACCATAACATACAAAAAGGGAATCAGTCTCACTATTCATCAGATCACACAAGGATTGCCAGTTCGGGCATAGCCTGTTCTCAGGTTTGAGGGGCTCCTCTTTCCCTTATTCAGTTACCACTTACCTGATCAGGGTTAACATCTGTTCATGTAGCCGCAGCTGACTAGAAGAATAGGCTACCCTCTTATACAAGAACACGCAGCACATGTTGGTTCACTACAAACTGGATACTTTATTACTCATTGCATACACGATCACATAACATTACAATATGACACATAACCTGCAAAGAAAAGTGAAAGATTAAGTTGTACACTCTAATAAGAAAGGGTCGACATCACCTTAGTAGTATGTAGCCTGCACTCAGTGGTCATCTAGGTTCCCTTCTCGTCTGTGCCTCGGCTCGCCTGGAATCACCCTTCTCCGAGTCACTGGGACCTCTTCCTTATCGGCTACTCTCTCCTCTCTGGTTATTCTGTTAGGAAAGCATCTGTCTCTCAGTTCTTCTCCGCCTTCAAGATGGCGTCTGTCTTCCCTGGAATAAGTAGTAGCTTTACTGCTAACGGCTAGATGCCGCCTACGGACTGAACATGTAACTGCCTCAGACTTTCACTAATATAGAGGTGCATTTCCTCATGGAAAATTCCGGCCCGTAACCTGCCGCCCACCAAATTCTTGTACCTCCCCGTACCAAGGACACGTTCCCAGCCGGCCGGCCTGATGTAGTGTCTTCGGCATGAAGAAAAATACAATCCTTCGATAAGGGCCGGCCTGAACCGGTTCTCTCCAAGCGAATAACACCTCATAACTAAAACATTACTCTTGACCTAGAAGAATCCCAAGCTGCCGGAGCAGAAAGAAAGATGGAGTCTCTCCCGTTTGAGGCCTACCAGGCCTGAATTTAGCACAGCTCCATGAAATACCCTCACTACAGGACAGGTTATCCCTAATACTAACAAATCTATCCCCTAGGCTATGTGTGCAAGCCCTGATATATGGGGAAGAGCACAGAATCATGTCGAAGTGCCTAGTAAATAGGCTCCATTCACTACTCTAACCCTTAGGCTTGAATGGTAAGAGACTGAAGTCACATTCAATCACTTGTTAACACAAGAAGGCCGGGAAAATCGAGCAGAACATTTCACCCTTGACTTCAGTCTATTATACATTCACTAAACAGAACTAATATCTGTGGAAGAATAATATGAAACAAGACTAACTGATCTATGTCTAGTACCAGGTGTGCAGAATTGAAGTAGTGAAGGAATACACTGAATAAAGCAACAGATAGAAATCAAAATGCCGATAGCAATCAGAATACCTCCTAATATTTGACGTAACAAATGCAAATCAGGTAACCAATTAAAGAGCCAGTCAAACCAGCCCTGGTCAATGTGTTTTCTAACTTCTTCTGTCAAGTCATGTAATTTGTCAATGTGAACCTGAATGGATTTTGTATGATCCGACAAGTTAAAACAACAAAGACCCTCAAAATCAGAACAATCGTGTCCATGTTTAAGCAAAAGATAATCAATGGCCGCTCTATTTTGTAAGATAGCCCTTCGTTCACCCTGGGCGTCTAATAGCATGTCAGACAGGATTGTAGAAGTATGATTGATGGATTTTACCATCCAGCAGGCCATTTTCCCAATAGATTTGGCATTATAAACTGCCAAAGCAGGAACACCAACAATTGAAACAGCCAGGCTAAGGTATTCAGACTTGGAATATAAATGCAAAGATGAGTCACAATCCTCCTGTAACCTCACTGTATCTCGGATCACACGAGAGTTGGCATTCGGTTGTGACGAGAACATGAGTAGGCTCAATCTAGTAATGGCACAAGGGCCTCCAGAAATATTTGCGGGGATATATGGCCAGGAAGTATTACCACATGAGAAAAGCCATCCGGCAGGTAGTAACATCGTGCGATAGTGACTGGGGGTAACTACCATACTCTTGCAAGTCATGTTGTTCTGAACAGAAGTACATGTTTTCGGTGTCCTTTGAAAGCACAAAGTTCGTTCATGAGCGGTGAATGAGGTGGCACCTTTCAATTTTAAACGCATACATTCAGAAATCGCACTAGGATCACAAGTAAGGAAAAAACATAAATCACCTTGTGTGATATTATAGGTAACTATTTGGGACTGGACAGGCGGTATCGGGTCTGACAGTACAGTACACAAGGGGCAATACTCATGGGCAGCGAAATCGCCCAGAAGAACATTGGGACGAGTATTTGTTATATTAAAAATATGAGTCAGGGTCTCCAATGAAGCAGGGACAGCAACTAAACAAGTTGCCAATATATCAGTTACCGATCTCATCGGTGTCAAGCAGAAATGAGGGGTCTTCGTCACTTGCTTGGCCAATGTAACCCAAAAGTTTGGCGATGAATCCCACGCAGCGAAGGAACGCGACACTCGGGTTCTCAACTCAGCCCGGTTTGATGGGATCCCTCTTCTCTCGTCGTACCATCCCAAAAGGAGTCCAATGCCGACACATCCTGCAGCAACAGTCCAAAGAATGATCTGAAAAAGAATCAAATACAGGCATTATTCATTCTCGTAAGTAACATTTGTCAGCCGGGACTGCTTCCCAGCTATCTTTCCCTGGTCTCATAACTAAAATGGTGTTGTCTTGACCGGTTGCAATCACTTCTGCTTGTTCAGGGGGATTCTTAGGCGACTGCACCCAAACTCTGGCCCCAGGATTATCTGTGGAGCCAAAACCTTTCTGGCCTCGTACCGTTAGCAACGTTGGGGCAGTGCCTTTTGTGATCTCACCGCTGAACACAGGCATTATTAGCAATTGAGCCACTCAGTCAGTTTTATGTATCAGTAAGTCAACCTCACTGCTATTCAGCAGGAGCACCTTAATCTCTCCCTGATAATCACTATCAATAATTCCTCCAAGCACCTGAATGCCTTTTACAGCCAGCCCCGATCTAGGGGCAATTAATACGAAATTTCCAGGTGGTATCTGAACACCAACACCTGTTTCAAGGATGACTCGATCTTTACTTTTTATAATGGTGTCATCCATGGCATGCAAGTCTAAACCTGCCGACCCTGGGGTCGCTCTGCATGGAGCCAAAGCTCCGGGAGTAATCTCCCAGTACATCACAGTCTCTCTGATCTCATTAGGTTTAGCATCAACATTCGGAGGAAACAAACGCATAAGTGGGGATTCAGCATTTAGAAAAGGACGGTTATTCAAAATCAATAGCGCTTGAGGCAAAAAATCTCGCCAATTCTTATACTTGTCATCTGTTAATTTGCGAAGTTGGTCTTTTAGCAGGCCATTCAACCTCTCCACAAGACCCGAGGCCTGTGGATAATATGGTATATGAAATACCCATTCAATATTGTTTTCCACACAGAATTCCTGTACCAATCTTCCACGAAAATGGGATGCATTATCAGATTGAATTTGGAATGGCACACCATAATACATCATAATCAATTCCAATGTTTTAATAGTATTCAATTGGGTAGCTTGCTTACAGGGAAGGGCCACCAACAGGCCACTGTATGTATCAACAATAGTGCAAACATATTGACAATTCCTACTCATAGGAAGTGGACCAATGTAATCAATCTGCCAAATTTGAGCGGGCAATTTCCCGCGATGTAAATGACCTTTAACAATTTGGGGCACTTTGCGCTGCCTGATATACTGACAAATGGGACAATGTAGAATAACATTTTTAATTAAATCTAGGGGAATATAAATTCCTCGATCAGCAGCCCACCTGCTAGTGGCTTTTTCTCCAAAGTGTCCTGCTTTCTGGTGGGCCCATTTCGCCAATCCCGCAATATCAGAATCTTGCGTGTCCACCACTGCCTCAGCAATTTTAGATTTCTCATCTGCAATGTTATGAAAGAATTTGTCAAGAGAGTCTATCGGGGTATGAGCATCCACATGGAAGATTGTAACAGTACTCTGTGGGAGCATTTCCCAAATCTCCTGCCATAATTCTTTTCCCCACAATTCCTTGGAATGGATTTTCCAACTATGGGAATGCCAAGTCGGTAACCAAACTGCCAGTCCATTGGCAGTAGACCAAGAATCGGTAAAAATATGACATGTGCCAGGTAACTCTTGTTTCAGAACTTGATAAACAGCATAGAGTTCAGCAAATTGACTGCTCTTACCCTCACCAGTTGTACTCAGCAATTTTTGTGTGATCGGATTATAGGACACTGCCTTCCAATGCCGTTTCGTCCTTATGAACCTTGCTGAACCATCCGTAAACCAGACATGGTTTCTGTCCTCTGCGGACAAATCATCAAAAGGTTTACCCCACTTAACAGGAGATTCCTGTACTAAAGGTACGGAACATTCACTCTCAGTTTCAGTTGATGGCGCCCGTGCCACCTGCTCATGCAAAGATGCAACTCCTTTTTGTCCCACACGTGCCCTGTCTTGTATATACCATTTCCATTTAATCACACTCGCCTCTTGAGCGTGTCCAATTCGGTGAGTTTTCGGCGAACTCATAACCCACTGCATGATAGGAATTTCAGGTCGCAAAACTATATCATGTCCCAAAGTCAATTGCTCGGTATCCACCAGAGCCCAATAACATGCAAGTAGCTGTTTCTCAAAAGGTGTATAACGCTCACCAGCATCAGGTAACTTTTTGGTCCAGAAACCTAACGGTACTCTACTCTTGCCTTGTTTCTGCCACAAACTCCAATTCGCATAAAGGCCTTGTACAGACACATTCAAATCCACATCACCATCACATACAGGCCATAAATCCAGAGCATGCTGAATTGCTTCTTTTGCCAGACTGAACGCATCTTGCTGTGGTTTACCCCATTCAAATGCATTCTTTTTACGAGTGACCTGGTACAAAGGGGCCAATATTTGACTCAAATGAGGAATATGCTGGCGCCAAAATCCAAACAAACCAATGAAGCTTTGGGCTTCTTTCCTATTTCTCGGAACTGCAAAATCAAGAATTTTCTGTTTAACCTGAGGGATCACTTCTCGGTGCCCTTCATGCCAATTAATACCCAAAAATTTCACAGCCTGGGACGGACCTTGTAATTTATCCGGGTTGATTTCCCAACCTTTCTCACGCAGGCACTCAATGACTCTGTCCAATTGGGTCTGAACTTCCTCTTGTGATTCACCTTGGATCAAAATATCATCAATATAGTGACATATCTGAATTTGTGGATGAACTGGTACCTCAGCCAGATGCTCTGCCACCAGCCGGTGACATATCGTAGGACTATGCACATAGCCCTGAGGAAGACTTCTAAACGTCATCTGACGCCCGTTCCACGTAAAACTGAATTGTTCCTGACACTCAGGGGCAATCGGAATCGAAAAGAAAGCATTAGCAATATCAATGGACGCATACCATGTACCTGGATGTTTCTGGATTCTTTCAATTAGGGTAATAACATCCGGTACTGCAACAGTCAAAGGGGGTGTGTGTCTATTCAATTCTCGATAATCAACAGTCATGCGCCAAGAATTATCACTCTTACGTACAGGCCAAACAGGATTATTCCAAGCAGAAGTAACTGGGGTTATAACTCCTGCATCCACCAACTCCTGAATAGTGGTACTAATCTCTTCATGACCACCTGGAATACGATACTGCTTCTGACGAACCACTTTTGTCGCCTGGGGAACTTTTATGGGGGGCATTCTTAAACGACCAACCCGTACAGGCCTGGACGATATATAATGTTTAGTTCCAAATTGGTAACATCCATCATCTAAGTGCAAAGTCATTCCTTTCAAAATATCAATTCCAATTATGAATTCTAAGAGTGGCACCACTAATACAGAGTATTCTTTTCTAGGAATTCTACCTATTCTCATTTCAAGTAAGGTTTGAACTGCGGGAGTTTCCTTTCCACCTAATCCGGTAATTGTAAAAGGCTGACCTTTAAACTTCTTTGATTTTCCATGAATAAGAGTGGCCTCCGCTCCTGTATCTACCAATGCTCGGGCCCTTTGGATATTACGATGTCTCCAATAAATATCAATATCTACATAGGGTCTATTATCTCTGTGAGCCCATCTGTGTACTGGAGCTTGACCTATTTCCTAGTCCTTTTTATTGTGTTCTGTGTACCAGGATAAATCAGGATAAAGACTCTCACGGTTCCTAGGTATCGGTACCTCCTGTTCATATCCATCTCCATTACGAAATGGATTACTGTTCCCTGCATTGTACTGCGGGTTTCGATCGGCCAATATGTGTCGATCCTCTCTCCTTCTCAACTCAGGGGATTGATCCCTATCATCTCTACGTCTGCTGTTAACATAATCATCTCTCCCCCTCTATCTTTCCCCCTCTCTCTCCCTGTCTCTCTCACGACGGGGGGACAAATCATGCGCATAACGTCGATCATCACGACGATCAGAGCGCCCACGGCGGTCGTCATCACCGCTACCGTCAGAAAAACCACGATCACACTCAGTTGTCCGAACACGCCGGGCACCCTCCTTTCGATCCAAGCCACGTTTGCGAAACATGTCCCACAAACGAGAAGTAGTCTCACCATCAATGTCCTCCTTTCGCACACCATCAGCCAGAAGAGCAAGAAACATATCACGTCTAGTAAATTTATTGTCACCAGGAGTACGAGTGTCAGGCCGGGACTGCCGTTCAGGTTTAAACCACTCACCCAACTCACCGAGTTGGCGTACCGATTCCAGCACCACAGATAACATGTTACCAGTCTGATTAATCAATAAAGTCATCATGACCTGCTTATAAGCAACAGGGGAAGAACGAATAATACGATTCCGCACAGAAGATGTCAAGAAAGCATCAAGCAACCGGTCAGCAGTATTCAGAAAAATTGCCGTTTTCATCACCTCCTCTTTGAGACGTTGCGCAGCATCGCGCAAAGTATACCACGGTTTATCATTCACAGGCCAGTCAGACTCAGTAGGATATTTTTGATTACAACCCTCAGTCGCCAATTGAAGCAAAGAAATGTGACCACCACCATTAAAGTTACGAAAATGATCCTGTACAGTAGAATCCGAACTCAAGGAACAAAACTTCAAACAATCGCCAGCATCCAACATAATGCCAGCAGCGCCCAGTTCATAAAGGCGCACCATCCATGTGAGCAAGGGCTCACCAACTCGCTACCGAAATCGCTGCAAAATATCACTAATTTCTTGTTGAGTAAAATCCTCCAAAGAGTCTAAAGCAATACCATTCGGAGCACCGGGAGCCTGCTGCACCTTCCGTCGAAAAACTGGATGCGCCGAGACCGCGGGATGAGCATCACAAGGAGCTCGACCAGTACACGTAGAGGAACAATCAGTGGAAGAAGCATTGACCCCGCTCGAAGGGCGAGCGCAATCACGGGGTGCACCATCAGAGGCGCAAGAAGCAGATTTACAAGCACGGCCGGAGCGAGAGGACTCGCGCTTGGCAGACTCCTCACCCGAGGAAGGAGAATCACTCGAGTTCCAGATATTACCATCCCATTCATCAGGATTCCAATCCAGTCCGGCTTTCGCCACGACCAGACGCACCTTCCGCGTCGAAACCCGACCACGCCGATTTTTGTATTTATAACGAGCAATTCGCACAGCCGCCCTCTCGGCAATAGTTTGGTACGTCTCAAGTTTATCAGCAAGCAACTTATTTTGACACCGCAACAAAGTATGAGCATTCTGAATCTCAACAAAGTTCGCTTCCAAATCCTTATGCAAGTTCTGCAACTTCAACAACCTCTCATGGAGAATCCTGTACGCAGACAGAACAATCCAACCTCTGCGCCCTAAAACGGGAAGCTCATCACCCTTAGATACCGGCGCCTTCAGTAAACAAGTAATCACATTAGCCGGCTCCGCCAGCTCCAAAAAAGAATTCCAATTCTCACTCAAACCAGTAGAATCAGCCCACTCACGGGCTAAGGCTTCATAAGGCGTTGAATCCCAGCCGGGAATATCAACGGGCAACTTAAAAGTAGATTTCGACTTTCTAGAAAACATTTTTGAAAAGAAAGAAAAAGAGAAAAAGAAAAAGAAGAAAGAGAAAAGAAAACTACACGCAGGTAGATACAAATAATATACAAACAAAACCACGCACGCGCTGAAGGCAAATACAATACAACCACAACGCACACAGGTTTCGTAAACGGTTCGTGACGCCAAATGTTCTGCTTGGGTTTTCGGATCAGATAGAACTCGCTCATCAGAGCCTCACTAACCCAGCCAGAACGTTACCCCCTCCCTAGAACCTATTTACAATCCTACAACCACATATATCTATCATCTAAGGACAGGGGATTCCTACTATGCATACCAAGATCTCACAATCGGCGGCCTCGCGATCCCATACGGATCCAGACCTTTCTGCCCATACGACAGTATCACAAGTGGCGGCCTCGCGGTCCCATACGAACCCAGACCTCTCTGCCCATACGACAGTATTACAAGTGGCGGCCTCGCGGTCCCATACGAACCCAGACCTCGCTGCCCATACGACAGTATCACAAGTGGCGGCCTCACGGTCCCATACGAACCCAGACCTCTCTGCCCATACGACAGTATCAGCACAATCGGCGGCCTCGCGATCCCCTACGAATCCAGACCTCTCTGCCCATACGACAGTATCACAAGTGGCGGCCTCGCGGTCCCATACGAACCCAGACCTCTCTGTCCATACGACAGTATCAGCACAATCGGCGGCCTCGCGATCCCCTACGAATCCAGACCTCTCTGCCCATACGACAGTATCACAAGTGGCGGCCTCGTGGTCCCATACGAACCCAGACCTCTCTGCCCATACGACAGTATCAGCACAATCGGTGGCCTCGCGATCCCCTACGAATCCAGACCTCTCTACCTAGACGGCAGTCTCATACGACAGTTCATCCTATGATCACCATAACATACAAAAAGGGAATCAGTCTCACTATTCATCAGATCACACAAGGATTGCCAGTTCGGGCATAGCCTGTTCTCAGGTTTGAGGGGCTCCTCTTTCCCTTATTCAGTTACCACTTACCTGATCAGGGTTAACATCTGTTCATGTAGCCACAGCTGACTAGAAGAATAGGCTACCCTCTTATACAAGAACACGCAGCACATGTTGGTTCACTACAAACTGGATACTTTATTACTCATTGCATACACGATCACATAACATTACAATATGACACATAACCTGCAAAGAAAAGTGAAAGATTAAGTTGTACACTCTAATAAGAAAGGGTCGACATCACCTTAGTAGTATGTAGCCTGCACTCAGTGGTCATCTAGGCTCCCTTCTCGTCTGTGCCTCGGCTCGCCTGGAATCACCCTTCTCCGAGTCACTGGGACCTCTTCCTTATCGGCTACTCTCTCCTCTCTGGTTATTCTGTTAGGAAAGCATCTGTCTCTCAGTTCTTCTCCGCCTTCAAGATGGCGTCTGTCTCCCCTGGAATAAGTAGTAGCTTTACTGCTAACGGCTAGATGCCGCCTACGGACTGAACATGTAACTGCCTCAGACTTTCACTAATATAGAGGTGCATTTCCTCATGGAAAATTCCGGCCCGTAACCTGCCGCCCACCAAATTCTTGTACCTCCCCGTACCAAGGACACGTTCCCAGCCGGCCGGCCTGATGTAGTGTCTTCGGCATGAAGAAAAATACAATCCTTCGATAAGGGCCGGCCTGAACCGGTTCTCTCCAAGCGAATAACACCTCATAACTAAAACATTACTCTTGACCTAGAAGAATCCCAAGCTGCCGGTGCAGAAAGAAAGATGGAGTCTCTCCCGTTTGAGGCCTACCAGGCCTGAATTTAGCACAGCTCCATGAAATACCCTCACTACAGGACAGGTTATCCCTAATACTAACAAATCTATCCCCTAGGCTATGTGTGCAAGCCCTGATCTATGGGGAAGAGCACAGAATCATGTCGAAGTGCCTAGTAAATAGGCTCCATTCACTACTCTAACCCTTAGGCTTGAATGGTAAGAGACTGAAGTCACATTCAATCACTTGTTAACACAAGAAGGCCGGGAAAATCGAGCAGAACATTTCACCCTTGACTTCAGTCTATTATACATTCACTAAACAGAACTAATATCTGTGGAAGAATAATATGAAACAAGACTAACTGATCTATGTCTAGTACCAGGTGTGCAGAATTGAAGTAGTGAAGGAATACACTGAATAAAGCAACAGATAGAAATCAAAATGCCGATAGCAATCAGAATACCTCCTAATATTTGACCTAACAAATGCAAATCAGGTAACCAATTAAAGAGCCAGTCAAACCAGCCCTGGTCAATGTGTTTTCTAACTTCTTCTGTCAAGTCATGTAATTTGTCAATGTGAACCTGAATGGATTTTGTATGATCCGACAAGTTAAAACAACAAAGACCCTCAAAATCAGAACAATCGTGTCCATGTTTAAGCAAAAGATAATCAATGGCCGCTCTATTTTGTAAGATAGCCCTTCGTTCACCCTGGGCGTCTAATAGCATGTCAGACAGGATTGTAGAAGTATGATTGATGGATTTTACCATCCAGCAGGCCATTTTCCCAATAGATTTGGCATTATAAACTGCCAAAGCAGGAACACCAACAATTGAAACAGCCAGGCTAAGGTATTCAGACTTGGAATATAAATGCAAAGATGAGTCACAATCCTCCTGTAACCTCACTGTATCTCGGATCACACGAGAGTTGGCATTCGGTTGTGACGAGAACATGAGTAGGCTCAATCTAGTAATGGCACAAGGGCCTCCAGAAATATTTGCGGGGATATATGGCCAGGAAGTATTACCACATGAGAAAAGCCATCCGGCAGGTAGTAACATCGTGCGATAGTGACTGGGGGTAACTACCATACTCTTGCAAGTCATGTTGTTCTGAACAGAAGTACATGTTTTCGGTGTCCTTTGAAAGCACAAAGTTCGTTCATGAGCGGTGAATGAGGTGGCACCTTTCAATTTTAAACGCATACATTCAGAAATCGCACTAGGATCACAAGTAAGGAAAAAACATAAATCACCTTGTGTGATATTATAGGTAACTATTTGGGACTGGACAGGCGGTATCGGGTCTGACAGTACAGTACACAAGGGGCAATACTCATGGGCAGCGAAATCGCCCAGAAGAACATTGGGACGAGTATTTGTTATATTAAAAATATGAGTCAGGGTCTCCAATGAAGCAGGGACAGCAACTAAACAAGTTGCCAATATATCAGTTACCGATCTCATCGGTGTCAAGCAGAAATGAGGGGTCTTCGTCACTTGCTTGGCCAATGTAACCCAAAAGTTTGGCGATGAATCCCACGCAGCGAAGGAACGCGACACTCGGGTTCTCAACTCAGCCCGGTTTGATGGGATCCCTCTTCTCTCGTCGTACCATCCCAAAAGGAGTCCAATGCCGACACATCCTGCAGCAACAGTCCAAAGAATGATCTGAAAAAGAATCAAATACAGGCATTATTCATTCTCGTAAGTAACATTTGTCAGCCGGGACTGCTTCCCAGCTATCTTTCCCTGGTCTCATAACTAAAATGGTGTTGTCTTGACCGGTTGCAATCACTTCTGCTTGTTCAGGGGGATTCTTAGGCGACTGCACCCAAACTCTGGCCCCAGGATTATCTGTGGAGCCAAAACCTTTCTGGCCTCGTACCGTTAGCAACGTTGGGGCAGTGCCTTTTGTGATCTCACCGCTGAACACAGGCATTATTAGCAATTGAGCCACTCAGTCAGTTTTATGTATCAGTAAGTCAACCTCACTGCTATTCAGCAGGAGCACCTTAATCTCTCCCTGATAATCACTATCAATGATTCCTCCAAGCACCTGAATGCCTTTTACAGCCAGCCCCGATCTAGGGGCAATTAATACGAAATTTCCAGGTGGTATCTGAACACCAACACCTGTTTCAAGGATGACTCGATCTTTACTTTTTATAATGGTGTCATCCATGGCATGCAAGTCTAAACCTGCCGACCCTGGGGTCGCTCTGCATGGAGCCAAAGCTCCGGGAGTAATCTCCCAGTACATCACAGTCTCTCTGATCTCATTAGGTTTAGCATCAACATTCGGAGGAAACAAACGCATAAGTGGGGATTCAGCATTTAGAAAAGGACGGTTATTCAAAATCAATAGCGCTTGAGGCAAAAAATCTCGCCAATTCTTATACTTGTCATCTGTTAATTTGCGAAGTTGGTCTTTTAGCAGGCCATTCAACCTCTCCACAAGACCCGAGGCCTGTGGATAATATGGTATATGAAATACCCATTCAATATTGTTTTCCACACAGAATTCCTGTACCAATCTTCCACGAAAATGGGATGCATTATCAGATTGAATTTGGAATGGCACACCATAATACATCATAATCAATTCCAATGTTTTAATAGTATTCAATTGGGTAGCTTGCTTACAGGGAAGGGCCACCAACAGGCCACTGTATGTATCAACAATAGTGCAAACATATTGACAATTCCTACTCATAGGAAGTGGACCAATGTAATCAATCTGCCAAATTTGAGCGGGCAATTTCCCGCGATGTAAATGACCTTTAACAATTTGGGGCACTTTGCGCTGCCTGATATACTGACGAATGGGACAATGTAGAATAACATTTTTAATTAAATCTAGGGGAATATAAATTCCTCGATCAGCAGCCCACCTGCTAGTGGCTTTTTCTCCAAAGTGTCCTGCTTTCTGGTGGGCCCATTTCGCCAATCCCGCAATATCAGAATCTTGCGTGTCCACCACTGCCTCAGCAATTTTAGATTTCTCATCTGCAATGTTATGAAAGAATTTGTCAAGAGAGTCTATCGGGGTATGAGCATCCACATGGAAGATTGTAACAGTACTCTGTGGGAGCATTTCCCAAATCTCCTGCCATAATTCTTTTCCCCACAATTCCTTGGAATGGATTTTCCAACTATGGGAATGCCAAGTCGGTAACCAAACTGCCAGTCCATTGGCAGTAGACCAAGAATCGGTAAAAATATGACATGTGCCAGGTAACTCTTGTTTCAGAACTTGATAAACAGCATAGAGTTCAGCAAATTGACTGCTCTTACCCTCACCAGTTGTACTCAGCAATTTTTGTGTGATCGGATTATAGGACACTGCCTTCCAATGCCGTTTCGTCCTTATGAACCTTGCTGAACCATCCGTAAACCAGACATGGTTTCTGTCCTCTGCGGACAAATCATCAAAAGGTTTACCCCACTTAACAGGAGATTCCTGTACTAAAGGTACGGAACATTCACTCTCAGTTTCAGTTGATGGCGCCCGTGCCACCTGCTCATGCAAAGATGCAACTCCTTTTTGTCCCACACGTGCCCTGTCTTGTATATACCATTTCCATTTAATCACACTTGCCTCTTGAGCGTGTCCAATTCGGTGAGTTTTCGGCGAACTCATAACCCACTGCATGATAGGAATTTCAGGTCGCAAAACTATATCATGTCCCAAAGTCAATTGCTCGGTATCCACCAGAGCCCAATAACATGCAAGTAGCTGTTTCTCAAAAGGTGTATAACGCTCACCAGCATCAGGTAACTTTTTGGTCCAGAAACCTAACGGTACTCTACTCTTGCCTTGTTTCTGCCACAAACTCCAATTCGCATAAAGGCCTTGTACAGACACATTCAAATCCACATCACCATCACATACAGGCCATAAATCCAGAGCATGCTGAATTGCTTCTTTTGCCAGACTGAACGCATCTTGCTGTGGTTTACCCCATTCAAATGCATTCTTTTTACGAGTGACCTGGTACAAAGGGGCCAATATTTGACTCAAATGAGGAATATGCTGGCGCCAAAATCCAAACAAACCAATGAAGCTTTGGGCTTCTTTCCTATTTCTCGGAACTGCAAAATCAAGAATTTTCTGTTTAACCTGAGGGATCACTTCTCGGTGCCCTTCATGCCAATTAATACCCAAAAATTTCACAGCCTGGGACGGACCTTGTAATTTATCCGGGTTGATTTCCCAACCTTTCTCACGCAGGCACTCAATGACTCTGTCCAATTGGGTCTGAACTTCCTCTTGTGATTCACCTTGGATCAAAATATCATCAATATAGTGACATATCTGAATTTGTGGATGAACTGGTACCTCAGCCAGATGCTCTGCCACCAGCCGGTGACATATCGTAGGACTATGCACATAGCCCTGAGGAAGACTTCTAAACGTCATCTGACGCCCGTTCCACGTAAAACTGAATTGTTCCTGACACTCAGGGGCAATCGGAATCGAAAAGAAAGCATTAGCAATATCAATGGACGCATACCATGTACCTGGATGTTTCTGGATTCTTTCAATTAGGGTAATAACATCCGGTACTGCAACAGTCAAAGGGGGTGTGTGTCTATTCAATTCTCGATAATCAACAGTCATGCGCCAAGAATTATCACTCTTACGTACAGGCCAAACAGGATTATTCCAAGCAGAAGTAACTGGGGTTATAACTCCTGCATCCACCAACTCCTGAATAGTGGTACTAATCTCTTCATGACCACCTGGAATACGATACTGCTTCTGACGAACCACTTTTGTCGCCTGGGGAACTTTTATGGGGGGCATTCTTAAACGACCAACCCGTACAGGCCTGGACGATATATAATGTTTAGTTCCAAATTGGTAACATCCATCATCTAAGTGCAAAGTCATTCCTTTCAAAATATCAATTCCAATTATGAATTCTAAGAGTGGCACCACTAATACAGAGTATTCTTTTCTAGGAATTCTACCTATTCTCATTTCAAGTAAGGTTTGAACTGCGGGAGTTTCCTTTCCACCTAATCCGGTAATTGTAAAAGGCTGACCTTTAAACTTCTTTGATTTTCCATGAATAAGAGTGGCCTCCGCTCCTGTATCTACCAATGCTCGGGCCCTTTGGATATTACGATGTCTCCAATAAATATCAATATCTACATAGGGTCTATTATCTCTGTGAGCCCATCTGTGTACTGGAGCTTGACCTATTTCCTAGTCCTTTTTATTGTGTTCTGTGTACCAGGATAAATCAGGATAAAGACTCTCACGGTTCCTAGGTATCGGTACCTCCTGTTCATATCCATCTCCATTACGAAATGGATTACTGTTCCCTGCATTGTACTGCGGGTTTCGATCGGCCAATATGTGTCGATCCTCTCTCCTTCTCAACTCAGGGGATTGATCCCTATCATCTCTACGTCTGCTGTTAACATAATCATCTCTCCCCCTCTATCTTTCCCCCTCTCTCTCCCTGTCTCTCTCACGACGGGGGGACAAATCATGCGCATAACGTCGATCATCACGACGATCAGAGCGCCCACGGCGGTCGTCATCACCGCTACCGTCAGAAAAACCACGATCACACTCAGTTGTCCGAACACGCCGGGCACCCTCCTTTCGATCCAAGCCACGTTTGCGAAACATGTCCCACAAACGAGAAGTAGTCTCACCATCAATGTCCTCCTTTCGCACACCATCAGCCAGAAGAGCAAGAAACATATCACGTCTAGTAAATTTATTGTCACCAGGAGTACGAGTGTCAGGCCGGGACTGCCGTTCAGGTTTAAACCACTCACCCAACTCACCGAGTTGGCGTACCGATTCCAGCACCACAGATAACATGTTACCAGTCTGATTAATCAATAAAGTCATCATGACCTGCTTATAAGCAACAGGGGAAGAACGAATAATACGATTCCGCACAGAAGATGTCAAGAAAGCATCAAGCAACCGGTCAGCAGTATTCAGAAAAATTGCCGTTTTCATCACCTCCTCTTTGAGACGTTGCGCAGCATCGCGCAAAGTATACCACGGTTTATCATTCACAGGCCAGTCAGACTCAGTAGGATATTTTTGATTACAACCCTCAGTCGCCAATTGAAGCAAAGAAATGTGACCACCACCATTAAAGTTACGAAAATGATCCTGTACAGTAGAATCCGAACTCAAGGAACAAAACTTCAAACAATCGCCAGCATCCAACATAATGCCAGCAGCGCCCAGTTCATAAAGGCGCACCATCCATGTGAGCAAGGGCTCACCAACTCGCTGCCGAAATCGCTGCAAAATATCACTAATTTCTTGTTGAGTAAAATCCTCCAAAGAGTCTAAAGCAATACCATTCGGAGCACCGGGAGCCTGCTGCACCTTCCGTCGAAAAACTGGATGCGCCGAGACCGCGGGATGAGCATCACAAGGAGCTCGACCAGTACACGTAGAGGAACAATCAGTGGAAGAAGCATTGACCCCGCTCGAAGGACGAGCGCAATCACGGGGTGCACCATCAGAGGCGCAAGAAGCAGATTTACAAGCACGGCCGGAGCGAGAGGACTCGCGCTTGGCAGACTCCTCACCCGAGGAAGGAGAATCACTCGAGTTCCAGATATTACCATCCCATTCATCAGGATTCCAATCCAGTCCGGCTTTCGCCACGACCAGACGCACCTTCCGCGTCGAAACCCGACCACGCCGATTTTTGTATTTATAACGAGCAATTCGCACAGCCGCCCTCTCGGCAATAGTTTGGTACGTCTCAAGTTTATCAGCAAGCAACTTATTTTGACACCGCAACAAAGTATGAGCATTCTGAATCTCAACAAAGTTCGCTTCCAAATCCTTATGCAAGTTCTGCAACTTCAACAACCTCTCATGGAGAATCCTGTACGCAGACAGAACAATCCAACCTCTGCGCCCTAAAACGGGAAGCTCATCACCCTTAGATACCGGCGCCTTCAGTAAACAAGTAATCACATTAGCCGGCTCCGCCAGCTCCAAAAAAGAATTCCAATTCTCACTCAAACCAGTAGAATCAGCCCACTCACGGGCTAAGGCTTCATAAGGCGTTGAATCCCAGCCGGGAATATCAACGGGCAACTTAAAAGTAGATTTCGACTTTCTAGAAAACATTTTTGAAAAGAAAGAAAAAGAGAAAAAGAAAAAGAAGAAAGAGAAAAGAAAACTACACGCAGGTAGATACAAATAATATACAAACAAAACCACGCACGCGCCGAAGGCAAATACAATACAACCACAACGCACACAGGTTTCGTAAACGGTTCGTGACGCCAAATGTTCTGCTTGGGTTTTCGGATCAGATAGAACTCGCTCATCAGAGCCTCACTAACCCAGCCAGAACGTTACCCCCTCCCTAGAACCTATTTACAATCCTACAACCACATATATCTATCATCTAAGGACAGGGGATTCCTACTATGCATACCAAGATCTCACAATCGGCGGCCTCGCGATCCCATACGGATCCAGACCTTTCTGCCCATACGACAGTATCACAAGTGGCGGCCTCGCGGTCCCATACGAACCCAGACCTCTCTGCCCATACGACAGTATTACAAGTGGCGGCCTCGCGGTCCCATACGAACCCAGACCTCGCTGCCCATACGACAGTATCACAAGTGGCGGCCTCACGGTCCCATACGAACCCAGACCTCTCTGCCCATACGACAGTATCAGCACAATCGGCGGCCTCGCGATCCCCTACGAATCCAGACCTCTCTGCCCATACGACAGTATCACAAGTGGCGGCCTCGCGGTCCCATACGAACCCAGACCTCTCTGTCCATACGACAGTATCAGCACAATCGGCGGCCTCGCGATCCCCTACAAATCCAGACCTCTCTGCCCATACGACAGTATCACAAGTGGCGGCCTCGCGGTCCCATACGAACCCAGACCTCTCTGCCCATACGACAGTATCAGCACAATCGGTGGCCTCGCGATCCCCTACGAATCCAGACCTCTCTACCTAGACGGCAGTCTCATACGACAGTTCATCCTATGATCACCATAACATACAAAAAGGGAATCAGTCTCACTATTCATCAGATCACACAAGGATTGCCAGTTCGGGCATAGCCTGTTCTCAGGTTTGAGGGGCTCCTCTTTCCCTTATTCAGTTACCACTTACCTGATCAGGGTTAACATCTGTTCATGTAGCCGCAGCTGACTAGAAGAATAGGCTACCCTCTTATACAAGAACACGCAGCACATGTTGGTTCACTACAAACTGGATACTTTATTACTCATTGCATACACGATCACATAACATTACAATATGACACATAACCTGCAAAGAAAAGTGAAAGATTAAGTTGTACACTCTAATAAGAAAGGGTCGACATCACCTTAGTAGTATGTAGCCTGCACTCAGTGGTCATCTAGGCTCCCTTCTCGTCTGTGCCTCGGCTCGCCTGGAATCACCCTTCTCCGAGTCACTGGGACCTCTTCCTTATCGGCTACTCTCTCCTCTCTGGTTATTCTGTTAGGAAAGCATCTGTCTCTCAGTTCTTCTCCGCCTTCAAGATGGCGTCTGTCTTCCCTGGAATAAGTAGTAGCTTTACTGCTAACGGCTAGATGCCGCCTACGGACTGAACATGTAACTGCCTCAGACTTTCACTAATATAGAGGTGCATTTCCTCATGGAAAATTCCGGCCCGTAACCTGCCGCCCACCAAATTCTTGTACCTCCCCGTACCAAGGACACGTTCCCAGCCGGCCGGCCTGATGTAGTGTCTTCGGCATGAAGAAAAATACAATCCTTCGATAAGGGCCGGCCTGAACCGGTTCTCTCCAAGCGAATAACACCTCATAACTAAAACATTACTCTTGACCTAGAAGAATCCCAAGCTGCCGGAGCAGAAAGAAAGATGGAGTCTCTCCCGTTTGAGGCCTACCAGGCCTGAATTTAGCACAGCTCCATGAAATACCCTCACTACAGGACAGGTTATCCCTAATACTAACAAATCTATCCCTGTAGGCTATGTGTGCAAGCCCTGATCTATGGGGAAGAGCACAGAATCATGTCGAAGTGCCTAGTAAATAGGCTCCATTCACTACTCTAACCCTTAGGCTTGAATGGTAAGAGACTGAAGTCACATTCAATCACTTGTTAACACAAGAAGGCCGGGAAAATCGAGCAGAACAAGTGTACATCACCATTGGGCAAAGAGTTGCTAATATGCCGCTAATACGGCAATGAACTCGAGCGATAGACGGCGATATTGAAAATCGCACTAAGCGCGATTTGCGTTAATTATCGCATGTCCTTGATAATATGCCCCACAGTCTTTAATGGCAGTTTGCATGGTCTTGTTGAGGGGTCTGTGGGGTGGCCACATTGGTGAAGCAGCTCCCAGAAGCCCTTCTTTAGTGCCAATGCTCCAAGTCCCAGAGGTACCATTTACCAGGGACTTTCAGGGGTTGCTGAAGTTGCGCCAGTCGTGGTACCGTTTTAGGAAAGAGATCTGGCACTGGGAACCTGGTTAGCAGAGACCCAGTACTCTTTCAATTCAAAATCACATCATACATTAGGAAATTGTGGGGGCTAACCATTTAAAAAGTGGCACTTTCTCACAGGAAACCTCTGGAGAGGACCCCCCCATGGAAGGTGCAGGGCCGTAACAGAAAGCAGATCTGCTTGAGGACTCAAGGAGGACACCATATTATGTGCATTAGGCACACCGGCGCCTCTCTGCCCTATGGTGTAGTTCAAAATATGCTTGTTTCTGCTGATTAAAGACACACAAATGATGGCTGGAATGCCGAACAAATCAAACATTCACCCCTCGTAAAGAGATCTGGGTTAAATCCTTTGTTTGTTTGCTCCCCATTCCACCCCAGCTTAGACCCAGCTATATCAATCAATCAATCAATTTATCTTTATTTGATTCACACAAGGTGTATCATAAAAAAGTAAAGCAAGGTTAAAATTTCATAAGAACTAATACAAACAGTTAAAATACATTAAAATCAGAGGGGCAGAAATTCAGTTCAAGTTGTAACTGGGAATTCATGAATCAGCATATTGCTAGTATGGATTTTCTTCTTACTTAGGTTCCTCTAAGGAACCTTACAAGTACCACACACGTATAGATGTTTGGAAGCAGTTGTAAGTATAAGAAAGCCGGCCTACATTGTTTAAAATTTAGCGATTTCAGTGAGGGTACAATAAAAGAGCTTTTCAAATCCATATAAAATTTACAGAACAGTGCAATGTGCATGGTTGATTGACATTGTCACATGGGCAGCGTTGTAATTGGGGTTTGGAAAGCTTATCAGGCGATGGAAAATATTTAATCTAAAACGTGTTAAAACAAATCTATGTTGGGCATTAAGAACATTAAAAAGGTATGGTTGCATTGAAAAATTGGTCAGGACCATTTGGTTATGTTTCACAGTTGGTTTGTCCAGTTCCACACATAATCGAAAGTCCTCCAGATGATTTAGACACTCTGTTTTTAATCCTTTCCTTGAGATGTTTAACAGGGATTCTGGTCGCTCATAAAATTCCGGACGGCCCTATATCTATCAGGGAATTCTTGATAAACTTTAACCAGGAAATCTTTAGAGCCATTTCAGAGTCACAGCAATCCTTAACTATGGTACGTTTCAAGTCCATATTTTCTGAGGTCCATATTTTGTGCCATAAGCTATATGCAAATCAGTCTTGACCCTGCTCGTCATTGGATCAGTCCAGCCCAAACTGCCAAGCCAGGTCCTCCCTGGACCAGAAGCAAGCATCCTGGGACCATTTTGGGGTATCACCCATCATCAGCTAGGCTAGCTTGGAACCAGTGGCACAGTGAGCCCGGGACCCACAATGACGCACAAATGATGGACGGAATGCAGAACAAATCAAGCATTCACCCCCAGTCAAGACATCTGGATTTAATAAATCGTTCTTTTGATCACCATGCCACCCCAGTTTAGACCCAGCCATATGCAACTGGAATGGTGTGGCGTTTAAAAAACAATGGATTTACCCCAGATATGTGACTGGGGCCGAATGATTGATTTTTTCAGCATTCCGTCCATCATCGGAAGGTTTTCTAGGGGGCTGTAAGTAAAATCCACACAACAGCTGCATGTCTTAGAGTGCATGCATGCTTCTATTGGTCCTGACGAATGCTACTTGACTCTAAGGGGAGCATTTGAACATGGCTGAAATATGTAGACCATTCACAGGATAAGAAGGATCAAAATAATATCCTTCATATATCTGCCACCTTTCTAACATTGACCGATACTCTCAACAATAAAATTGAGGTTTAAATAAACAGAGAGTGTTTGAGCCAATTTTAAAAGCACATCTCACTTGAGCACTTTTCACTCACGATCACAATCTCACCCAAAAAACAACCGGCTCCGCTGTAATCAGGCGTTGCAGAACACCCTGGAAACATTCGGTGACCATGGTGGGAACCCTATGATGAAGCATGACAACTACTAGGTAGGTGATTGAGGGTTTGTTTCCAAAACCTGCGGGTTTCCTAGGCAGTACACACTCCAGGTACATTCACCTAAAATCTAGACACAGGTGTGTGCCTAATAACTAACCCGTTCTTTTTGTTTTGATGTTATGTGGTTTTCTGCCTTGCATTGTCAGGATAACAAGTACTATTTCAGGAGTTGCATGGTATGCACAGTATTTAGGATTTATGTTATTTCTGGTCTATATTTAATATACAATACAGTCTATTTTTATAATACGGTGTACAGTATCTTTTCTGGTGTGTGTGTGCTGCGCAAACGCTTTACACATTGCCTCTGATGATAAGCCACCTGCTGAACGCCAAGCGACCAGGAGGTCAGTAGAGGTTATCTTTGGTGCATAACTTAATTGCCGTGACCAGAGTGGTTGGTTCTGCCAGGCTTAGGTGCATACCCTAGCCAACCAGAAACCCTACTTCTAGAAGCCCTCTGTATCTCTATGTATGGTAAGCATGTCTGCTGTTCTTAGCATGACCAAGCTGCATCTCTGTGTACAGTAAGCATGTCTGCAGCATGATCCAGTTGCATCTCTATGTACAGTAGGCATGTCTCCTGTTCTTAGCATGACCAAGCTGCATCTCTGTGTACAGTAAGCATGTCTGCTGTTCTCAGCATGATCCGGTTGCATCTCTATGTACAGTAAGCATGTCTGCCGTTCTTAGTATGATCCGGCTGCATCTCTGTGTACAGTAAGCATGTCTCCTGTTCTCAGCATGATCCAGCTACATCTCTGTGTACAGTAAGCATGTCCCCTGTTCTTAGCATGATCCGGCTCCATCCCTATGTACAGTGAGCATGTCTCCTGTTCTCAGCCGTATCTGACTGCATCTCTGTGTGCAGTAAGCATGTCTGCTGTTCTTTGCATGATCCGGCTGCATCTCTGTGTACACTAAGCATGACTCCTGCACTTAGTATGATCCGGCTGCATCTCTTTGCACAGTAGGCATGTCTCCTGTTCTTAGTATGATTGGCTGCATCTCTATGTACAGTAAGCATGTCTGCAGTTCCCAGCATGATCCAGCTGCATCTCTATGTACAGTAAGCATGTCTGCTGTTCTCAGCATGATCTGACTGTATCTCTGTGTACGGTAAGCGTGTCTGCTGTTTCCAGCATGATCTGACTGTATCTCTGTGTACAGTAAGCATGTCTACTGTTCTCAGCATGATCCGGCTGCATCTCTGTGCACACTAAGCATGTCCTGTGATCTCAACATGATATGAATGTATCTCTGTGTACAGTAAGCATGTCTGCTGTTCTCAGCATGATATGAATGTATCTCTGTGTACGGCAAGCATGTCTGCTGTTCCTAGTATGATTCGGCTGCATCTCGATGTACAGTAAGCGTGTCTGCTGTTCTCAGCATGATCCGGTTGCATCTCTATCTACAGTAAGCATGTCTGCTATTCTCAGCATGATCTGGCTGCATCACTGTATACACTAAGCATGTCTGGTGTTCTCAGCATGATACGAATGTATCTCTGTGTACTGGAAGCATGTCTGCTGTTCTCAGCATGACCCGGCTGCATCTCTGTGTACACTAAGCATGTCCTGTGTTCTCAGCATGATCTGACTGTATCTCTGTGTACGGTAAGCATGTCTGGTGTTCTCAGCATGATATGAATGTATCTCTGTGTACGGTAAGCGTGTCTGCTGTTCTCAGCATGATATGAATGTATCTCTGTGTACGGTAAGAGTGTCTGCTGTTCTCTGCATGATCTGACTGTATCTCTGTGTACGGTAAGCGTGTCTGCTGTTCTCAGCATGATCTGACTGTATCTCTGTGTACGGTAAGCGTGTCTGCTGTCGTCAGCATGATCTGACTCTATCTCTGTGTACGGTAAGCGTGTCTGTTGTTCTCAGCATGATCTGACTGTATCTCTGTGTACGGTAAGCGTGTCTGCTGTTCTCAGCATGATATGAATGTATCTCTGTGTACAGTAAACATGTCTGCTGTTCTCAGCATGATATGAATGTATCTCTGTGTACAGTAAGCCTGTCTGCTGTTCTCAGCATGATATGAATGTATCTCTGTGTACGGTAAGCGTGTCTGCTGTTCTCAGCATGATCTGACTGTATCTCTGTGTACGGTAAGTGTGTCTGCTGTTTTCAGCATGATATGAATATATCTCTGTGTACGGTAAGCATGTCTGCTGTTCTCAGCATGATATGAATGTATCTCTGTGTACAGTAAGCATGTCTGCTGTTCTCAGCATGATATGAATGTATCTCTGTGTACTGTAAGCATGTCTGCCATTCTTATCATGATCCGCCTGCATCTCTGTGTACAGTAAGCGTGTCTGCTGTTCTCAGCATGATCTGACTTTATGTCTGTGTACAGTAAGCGTGCCTGCTGTTCTCAGCATGATCTGACTGTATTTCTGTGTACAGTAAGCGTGTCTGCCGTTCATAGTATGATCCAGCTGCATCTCTGTGTAGAGTAAGCATGTCTCCTGTTTTCAGCCTGATCTGACTGCATCTCTATGTGCAGTAAGCATGTCTGCTGTTCTTTGCATGATCCGGCTGCATCTCTGTGTACACTAAACATGTCTCCTGTACTTAGTATGATCCGGCTGCATCTCTTTGCACAGTAGGCATGTCTCCTGTTCTTAGTATGATTGGGCTGCATCTCTAGGTACAGTAAGCATGTCGGCAGTTCTCAGCATGATCCAGCTGCATCTCTATGTACAGTAAGCGTGTCTACTGTTCTCAGCATGATCTGACTGTATCTCTGTGTACAGTAAGCATGTCTGCTGTTCTCAGCATGATCCGGCTGCATCTCTGTGCACACTAAGCATGTCTTGTAATCTCAGCATGATATGAATGTATCTCTGTGTACAGTAAGCATGTCTTCTGTTCTCAGCGCGATATGAATGTATCTCTGTGTACAGAAAGCAAGTCTGCTGTTCCTAGTATGATTCGGCTGCATCTCGATGTACAGTAAGTGTGCCTGCTGTTCTCAGCATGATCCGGTTGCATCTCTATGTACAGTAAGCATGTCTGCTATTCTCAGCATGACCCGGCTGCATCACTGTATACACTAAGCATGTCTGGTGTTCTCAGCATGATATGAATGTATCTCTGTGAACGGTAAGCATGTCTGCTGTTCTCAGCATGACCCGGCTGCATCTCTGTGTACACTAAGCATGTCCTGTGTTCTCAGCATGATCTGACTGTATCTCTGTGTACGGTAAGCATGTCTGGTGTTCTCAGCATGATCTGACTGTATCTGATCTGACTGTATCTCTGTGTACGGTAAGCGTGTGTGCTGTTCTCAGCATGATCTGACTGTATCTCTGTGTACGGTAAGCGTGTCTGTTGTTCTCAGCATGATCTGACTGTATCTCTGTGTACGGTAAGCGTGTCTGCTGTCCTCAGCATGATCTGACTGTATCTCTGTGTACGGTAAGCGTGTCTGCTGTCCTCAGCATGATCTGACTGTATCTCTGTGTACGGTAAGCGTGTCTGCTGTTCTCAGCATGATATGAATGTATCTCTGTGTACGGTAAGCGTGTCTGCTGCCTTCAGCATGATCTGACTGTATCTCTGTGTACGGTAAGCGTGTCTGCCATTCTTAGCATGATCCGGCAGCATCTCTGTGTACAGTAAGCGTGTCTGCTGTTCTCAGCATGATCTGACTTTATGTCTGTGTACAGTAAGCGTGTCTACTGTTCTCAGCATGATCTGACTGTATCTCTGTGTACAGTAAGCGTGTCTGCTGTTCTCAGCATGATCTGACCGTATCTCTGTGTACAGTAACCGTGTCTGCTGTTCTCAGCATGATCTGACTGTATCTCTGTGTACGGTAAGCGTGTCTGCTGTCCTCATCATGATCTGACTGTATCTCTGTCTACGGTAAGCGTGCCTGCTGTCCTCAGCATGATCTGACTGTATCTCTGTGTAGGAGAGTAGGATCTGCTTCACATGGGTAACCCCACTTTTTGCTGGTGTTTCACTGTTTTCTTTTTTTTATGTTTGAAAGCTTTATTAAAGAAAAATAAGTATTACAGTAAGGTGACATCAGCAAATATGAGAAAAAAGGTATAAAATGGGACAAAGAAAATAGAAGCAGCCAATATCACAGCAAAAAATAAAGCAATTTTTAAGTTATGGGGAGGGAAGGAGGGGGGGGAAGGGAGGAGAGAAGAAAACAAAAACATGGTATTTATCGTAGAAGATGGGTAAGCAATAATAGGAAATACAGTAAATGGCAATCAGTAAGTACAGTAAAAAAAAAAACATCATATGAGTAATTGCATGAATGAAACAGAAGTATGAAGAAGGTCAATACAAAGCTAAATAATTACAATATTGAGACTGAAAAATATCATGAAAAACTGCAGGGAAGAGTACATGTGTTCAGGGGGGCTTGAAATTATCCGAAGATAGTGGAGAGTAACTCTTTTTGGCGGATTGGTCAAGGTGTAGAGTAAGAGGTAGCCAGTAAAATTCAAAATTTCGGGAGGGTTTACAGGAGGAGGCAAAGGCAACATCAAGTCTGTGTGAGTGACATACAAGATTCCACCAACAATTGAGAGACAATTTGTTCAGAGATTTCCAATTAGAGACAATATGCTGTAATGCCAGAGCCAACATAAGGTCAAAAAGACCGCGAGAATGTGGGGGGAGGTCTAAATCCTCTGAAAGGCTACCAAGAAATACTAAAGAAGGAGAAAATTGAATAGAGAGGTTGAAAATGCGAGAAAGGCGAGAGAATAGCTGAGACCAGAAAATACGAGTTGAAGGACAGAAGAAGAAGAGGTGGAAAAGATCCGCAGAAGGGGCATTACAGGTCCAACAATTAGATACAGCATCAGGTTGAAAGCGAGAGATAGAAAGAGGAGAAAGGTATAGTCTGTGGTAAAAGAAAAATAGGGATTGAGTGAGAGAGGCAGTACGGGAAATCTTCAAGGATCGAGCCCATATTTTGTCCCAGAGAGAAGTCGGCCATGAAGAATGTAAGTCTGACTCCCAAGACAATTCTAATTTTGATTTGAGACGATCTGGATTGGGGGCTGAAAAGTACCGGTAAATGACGGAAGCTTTAGGAGTTGTAGAAAGGACAGTGAGTAGAGAGGAAGATGAGGTAGGTAGATCTTCAGAGGGGAGAGAGTAATAACGATCTAGAATGGTTTCCATAAGGATAGGGAATTTCTTTGCAAAAGAAGGAGGGCAATGGAATTGAGACCGAAATGCAGGAAATGAGCAAGGGGATGACCCATCAAAAAGATGACGTATCCAAATGATACCTTTCGCTCTCCATGAGAGCCATGCAATAGGTCGGTTGTTAATTAATAGAAGTGGGTTGTACCATATAGGCAATAGTAGGAAGGATTCCTGCGTTACTGAGGAAGGTGAAACTAAAGGGCGCAGAAGAGAAGAAGTATGCTTGAATAAAAGGGGAGTAAGGCATGGGGCTTTAGAAGTAAAACGAATTACTTCTTGGAAAGAGTACGGAAGCAGTAGTTCCTGTTCAACAGAAAGCCAGAGGGGAGAAAAAGGGGAGGGTTCCTGAGATAACCAGCGGGAAGCCTGTCGAAGGGAAAAGGACTTATGATAGAGGCGAAAGTCTGGAAAGTTGGTACCACCATTGAGTTTAGATTTACGTAAGTTGAAAAGCGATATGCGGGCTTTTTTCTGCTTCCAAAGAAATTTGGACAACGCAGAATCAATGCGACGGAAATAGGAGTTTGGAATACGAAGTGGGAGCATGGATAATAAGTAAATCAAAATAGGGGCAATCATCATTCTGATGGAGTCAAGACGGCCCCACCAGGAAAGAAATAGTGGATTCCAAGAGGTGAGTAATGAGTCTATCCTAGATATGACTGCATTCATGTTGAGTTGAATGGAAGAGGATATAGAGCTAGAAAAAAGAACACCGAGATATTTAATTTTTGTAGAATTCCAAGCAAAGCCAGTAGCCGTGAAAAAGTGGGGGAGACAAAGTTTGGTTAAAGGAAGAATCTCTGTTTTGTCCGAGTTTATTTTGTAACCGGAGACCAAGGAGAATTTCTGAAATTCGTCTAGTAATGCGGGGACTGAGGTAGGCGGGTCAGAAATAAATAAAAGAATATCGTCAGCATATGCAGACAGTTTAAGATGACGTTTACCGTACGGGAAGCCAGAGATGGATGGATTATTGCGTATGGAGGTAAGGAAAGGTTCAAGCGCTAAAATAAATAAAAGAGGTGATAAGGGACAGCCCTGACGAACACCACGTTGGAGTGTGAATGGGGAAGTGAGTTGACCATTAACGAGAACAGATGCTTTGGGCATAGAATATATCAAAGAAATATAAGATATGAATTTGGGGTTAAAGCCGTGCCATTTTAAGGAGGCCAGAAGAAAAGACCAGTCGACTCGGTCAAAGGCTTTCTCAGCATCTACTGAAATGGCTGCAAGGGGAATCGATAGAGAAGGGGCTTTACTTAAGACATTAAGGAAGAGTCTAGAATTATCCGAGGTCAAGCGGCCCTTAACAAAGCCGCATTGTTCTTTCCCTATAAGATGTGGCAGGAGCGGGTCAAGGCGAAGAGCTAATAATTTCGCAAAAATTTTATAGTCAACATTAACTAGAGATATAGGTCGATAATTTTTACAGAACTTAGGGTCTCTACCATCTTTAGGGATAAGGCATATGGTAGCATCCTGAAAAGAGCCTTGGGCTGATCCAGTAGAGCAAAAAGACTGAAATAGAGATAGAAGGTGGGGTAAAAGAAGGTCTGAGAAATGTAGGTAAAATTCAACTGGGAAGCCGTCAGGTCCTGGGGTTTTCCCCTTAGTGAGGGAGGATAGAGCAGAGGAGAGTTCCGAAATCGTAAGATCAGAATCAACGGCCGAAATATTAAGGTGGGAAGTATCTGGTTGAGGTATGTTGTCAAAGTAGGATTGAATAAGCTCTGGGGTGGGAGGGTTTTCCGGAGTATATAAAGTCTCATAGAAAGAGTGGAATTGTTCCAAAATTTCTGCATTGGTATGAAGAAGTACATTAGATGGGGAATAAATAGAATCAATATTAGTACGTTCTTTACGAGATTTTAAATAGTTGGCTAACAGTTTACCTGATTTATTTCGACCTCCATAAAATCGCGCGCTGCTCCGGAGAAGAAAAGAGGAGGCAGAGTCTGTGGTAAGTTTGTTAAAGGCAATCTTAGCCTTAAACAATTCAGGAGACATAATCTTATCGGAGGAAGTATAGAATTGATGTTCCAGAGATTTAATATGTGCAAGGGTGACTTTACGTTTTTGAAGGAATTTTTTCTTTTTTTTAGAGACAAAATCAATAATAAAACCTCGCGCTGTGGCCTTGAAGGAATCCCAAAGAATATGAGGTGGGGTATCAGGCGTAGAGTTAAGATGAAAAAATTCAGAGGCAAAGGCACGAAAAGAGGAGGAAAAAAGAGGATCAGTAAGAAGAGAAGGATTGAAGCGCCAGCGAGAAGATTTAGGAGTAGGAGGAAGAAGGTCAAAAACAGTAATAATAGGAGCATGATCAGAGATAACAATCGGTTCAATAGAAGAAGAAATAAGATGTTGAGAAAGAGATGAAGAGAGAAAGATATAATCCAAGCGGGAGAAGGAAGCATGAGGAGGAGAGAAGAAGGAGAAATCCATAACGTCTGGGTGAGTGAGCCTCCATGAGTCTACAAGGTGAGTTTGGGTAATAGTGTCAAGGAATTGTTTATGTGGTTTATGAGAGGAAAAACGAACAGAGGATCTTCGGTCTAAAAATGGGTCAATGATCTGGTTACAATCTCCACCCAATAGAAAGGCATCATCTTTATGCTGAATACATTTTGCTGTAATGGAAGGCCAAAAAGAGGAGTCAAAACATGTGGGACCGTAAACATTGAATATCGTAAGTGGGATATTGTTAATTAGTAGTTTAGCTAAGACCCAGCGTCCCTCGTCATCCTTTTCTTCTAGAACTACTTTACACTGGAGTCGCTTATGAATCAAAATGGCTACTCCATTCTTTTTCTGAGAAGCAGGTGAAAATAAAACAGTTCCAACCCATAGTCGCTTTAGCTTTAAAGATTCGATGTCAGATAGGTGAGTTTCTTGGATAAGGGCGATATCTGGATTGTAAGAGGAAAGGTGGGAGAGTACTCTTTGCCTTTTGATAGGGTGATTAAATCCTTTCACATTCCATGAAACAACTTTGAAGGTGAAAGCTTACTAAATTGATCTAAATCAAGAATTGCAAAAGCATACTGTACATGTAATAATAATTCAAACTGTATAGAAGTATTAACCATAAAACTCTTCAAAAAGGAAGAAGGAAGAACAGGTAGAAAAGGAAGAAGAAAAAGGAAAAGGGAGGAGGGGAGGGATGGGAAAAGGGAAGGGAGGCCAGTGGGGAAGGAAGAAGGAAGAGAAGAGAGAATGCATAGAAGACAGTACAAATCCAGAAGGATGACTGTATTAAACATACCTGAAAGAGAAAAAATACACATAGGGAAGGTGGGGAGGTGGTGATGCTTTACAAGACGTACGGACCAGGATCAGGAGGAAAACCACATCGAGACCGCACAAAAGGAACATGGAATGGGACAAGGTGTTGAGAGGAGTATCCGATACATATCCGTCTGGGGAGGAAAAATGTTAACCTAAATAACATGTAGACGTAAAAACAGAAGTCCAGAAAGTAGAAAAAGAAAATAGAAGGATATATAGGAGATGCCAGAAACAGATAAAGGAGAGAAGAGATACAAAAAGAGAGTGTAAAAACTGAGATGAGAAGTAAGGAGAATACATGAAGTCAAAGACAAGCCATTAGGAAGACAAACAAGTTAAACAATAAAAATCCAATTCAGCCACTGGTCGAAGCAGAAGAGGAGGCGTCCATCCCTTCTTCACGGTGTAGAAGAAGAAAGTTCCTTAATTCTCCAGGTTCCTGAAATGACCAAGTCTTTTCTCGATAGGTGACTCTGAGAGTACAAGGATGAAACAAGCCATATCTTGCTCCTAAGGCGCGCAGAGAGGGACGCATAGCCAGAAATTCTTTACGTCTGGAGGCAGTGACGTTAGAGACATCCTGAGATAGATATACTCGTTGACCTTGCCAAGACACTTGTTTTTTACTCCTCGCAGCTGAGAGAATTAATAAAAGATCTGTGTATTTCAGAAATAAAATGATGACTCCACGAGGTTTTGAAGAGGAGCCCGTTCTGGCACCTAGTCTATGGGTTCTTTGTATACTAATGGAGGTGGAAGGTGGTAGGTCCAGAAGTTTCGGCAAGAAAGTGGTGAAGAAAGTTACTGGATTATCTCCCTCAAGATTTTCCGGCAGATTGTAAATACGGAGGTTATTCCTCCTATTTCGATTTTCCAAATCCTCTGTATGCTTTTGGAGTGAGAGGACCGTTTTTTCTAAAGAGTCTATACGTTGTGTGTTGGACTGAACTTCAGGAAGGTGCTGTTCAACAGTAGAGAGACGGGCATCCATATTTTCCCATTTATCCTTTAAAAGCTGCATATCTGAACTCGTTTTTTCAATAAATGGGCGCAGCGCACGCAATTCCTCTAGAATTTGGTCAGTAGAAGAATGTGAAGGATTGTCTTCTGGGGTAGGAGAATTTTGCTTGAGGCGCTTGCCCGCCGGAGCGGGTGGGGAGGACTTACTGGTGTTAGTATGAGCCAATGATGATTTTGGGGTCGTCATTTTTGCAGATGCAGTGGCTCTATTTGTATCAGATGAAGATGCTCCTGAAGTACTCCCCGATGGTGTGAAGACAAATTTAGGTTTGCGTAAGTTGACCATAGAAGGAAATGAACGTGCGACAATATAGTCTCAATTCCCTGTGAGACGACTAAAGGTGCATGTGAAATGTTCCAGAAATATCTCCAAAGAGAGGGTGAAGCACCAAGACGTAACTCAGTGGAAAAGACGACAGGGAATTAGATTGTGCTAAATAACGAGTACAAAAAGGGGAGGATGACTAAAAAGGAAGCACAGGAAGGAGCATCCTGAAGTAGCTGAGGCGCAGGAGAAACGGGCAGAAAGTCTCAGAGAACGTTGATGCCGTAGCGTCATGAGGAAGAAATTTAGGCTAAAAAGTATTTCAGAGCAGTGAGCATGTTAGGGCGGGAAACATCCAGTTGTCAGGGGTGAAGCGCCGTAAAAACTGCGTGTTTGGACGTTTCCTCTAATGTGGAGGAGGAGAGAAAAAATGCAGCAAAGGCGTCTTGCGCAATATATATAAATCTCACCCCTGAAATGAAGTCGGTGTCTGAAAGTTCATTGGTGTCCAGTGACACATCGTGTAATGACAGCTCCTGTCAGCAGAGGCTCCGATGTTCGGAAGAGCTTCAAAATGGCGGCTCCGTGAGGGGCAGGGAATTCATCGCGGAGAAGGGCGAAAACGGCTCCACCAGCGGTGAAAAGATGCTCCGCTGACTCCGTAAATGTTCCGCCAGCCAAATCCGGCGACGGTGCTCAATAGTGGTCCCGTTTACATTGGGAAAAATACGCCGTGAGGTGATCGATGCGGCGGAGCTCCGTACCTAGTCGGCCATCTTGCGCGGCATCCAAGCCACGCCCCCCGTTTCACTGTTTTCTGACCTTAGTCTGGCTGTGGCCCTGCTAATCAGGACCACAGCCTAGCTGCTTCCTCTCTAAAATGGTTTCCATGTACATTAGGTACATTTCTAATTGGATCCTGGAGTGCCTTATAAGCCCCTAGTATATGGTATACTATGTACCTAGGGCATAGGTACCTCAGAGACCTACCAGGGGCTGAAGCATGTTTTATGCCACCCCTGGGAAGCACTCCAAAATGTCACCACAGGTCTGCTACTGCAGCCTGGGTAAGGGTGTGCTTGCACCCCTTACAGTGTTATAGGCTACCTATATCACTACCATTGCACACACATATAAAACCTATAAGTCACTCCTATGGCAGGCCTTAACAATCCTGAAGGCAGAGTGCTTGGTTTTTATGTTAGAGGGTGCCTCTGCATGAGCAGATCCCCTCTGCTGCGTTCGGACTACCTCCTCTGATGCTGTTTGTGATGCAGCCTGACCATATACTCTTAAGTGCATTATAACCTCGCTGTAAATGCTAACTTTGGGATGGCTGCACGGAAACATGTCGTGTTTGGTGTCAAATGCTTTGGAATACTACCCCCCTTCCCTGCCAGTTCTGGCAGCGGGGGTAGCATTCCGCCCTTCTAGAGGGAGAGACATGTTCACACTGGTCTAACCCGGTAGGACTTTATACAGCCCTGGCATCACAAAATGGATGCCTTTGCCACAGACACACTGTATTACCCTGAAATGCGTGCGTGCAGCGACCGCGGCTCAGGAGGGGTGGCACCGTCACAGGCAGCCGAAAGGGGGGGGTGACGCAGGCACGCTGCGTCGGGGCACCGGGGGGGGGGAGAAAGGCCACTGGGGAAGGAGGCCACAAGGTGCCGGGACGGGACCCCAGGGCCTCAACACCTGGAGCATGCGCACAACCCTTGAGCTCCTACACTTGTTGTGTGTGTGTTGTGTGTGTGTAAATTTTAATTCCTACTTTCTGTTGGTCAGCACTCATTTGCTTTACATTTACTTTTGTGGTGTGTAAGTGACCTACTCACGTTCGGACATATATGCATGCATGCACACTGACATGCATGCACACATACATATATATGCACATATATACATCTATACATATATCTATACATGCATACATACACATACACACATACACACATGCACACATACATACATATATACATCTATACAAATAGGCATACATAGATACATACACAAACACAAATACATACATAAAAATACATAAATAGATACATTCATCTATACATCTATACATACGTACATAATTACAGACAGACATAAATTTATACGCGCACACATACATCTTTACATGCATAAACACACATACATACGCACAGTCATCTATATATATGTACATATATACAGACATTCATATATCTATATATACATACTTACGCACATACATATCTGTGCATACTTACGTACATACATGCATCTATATTTACATACATACACACATACATACATCTATACATACATACACACATACGTACATCTATATAAACCTACAGACATACACACAAACATACATACATACATCTATACATACATACATACATCTATACACACATACATACATACATACACACAAACATACATACATACATCTATACATACATACACACATACATACATCTATACATACATACATACATACATACGTACATCTATATAAACCTACATACATACAGACAAACATACATACATACATCTATACATACATATGCACATACATACATCTATACATACATACATACATACACACATACGTACATCTATATAAACCTACATACATACACACAAACATACATACATACATCTATACATACATACACACATGCATACATCTATACACACATACATACATACATACATACATACACACAAACATACATACATACATCTATACATACATACGCACACACATACATCTATACATACATACATACATACGTACATCTATATAAACCTACATACATACACACAAACATACATACATACATCTATACATACATACGCACATACATACATCTATACATACATACATACATACACACATACGTACATCTATATAAACCTACATACATACACACACACATACATACATACATCTATACATACATATGCACATACATACATCTATACACACATACATACATACATACATACACACAAACATACATACATACATCTATACATACATACGCACATACAAACATCTATACATACATACATACATACATACATACATACATACATACATACATACATACATACATACATACATACATGCCACACACACACCCTCCATAGTGACAGCAGGTGCAGGGCCGTTCACTGGAGCTCAGTCATTAGCGCAGGGCCGCACAGGCGCTGCCTGCAGTGCCAGAAAAGGTAAAATCCCTTGGTGACCAATCAGTGTGTACTCCTTGGGGGCACCGGCCACAGATGCAGCAGAGGGGTGTCTCGGGAATAAAGCACCATCTTTATATGGGGTCATCGGGACCAGCACCCCTGAAGCCACAAGAACACAGCTGTCCACGTCTGCGGCCATCCCTTCCCAGAGGCCTGTGCGACCAGCACTCCCGGCCGAAACATCTTCACGAGTTCTTCTTTTCTGACAGGAAACTCTGCAGGTTAAAACTCACACGTGGGCTCTGTGAAGGCAGACACTGCATGTGAGGTGAAGGTATGTGCACATGAGCTGTACCCACCGAGGGTTCAATGTGTGCCTGGGGGGTCCCTAAAGAGGGGCTGTGCATGACCAGAGGTATCCGTAAGAGAGGGGGCTGTGCGTGAGGAGACATGTCTGTAAGAGAGGGGGCTGTACACGACCAGAGATGTCTGTAAGAGAGGGGGCTGTGCATGACCAGAGATGTCTGTAAGAGAGGGGGCTGTGCATGACCAGAGGTGTCTGTAAGAGAGGGGCCTGTGCGTAAGAAGAGATGTCTGTAAGAGAGGGGGCTGTGCATGACCAGGGGTGTCTGTAAGAGGGGGCTGTGCGTGAGGAGATGTATGTAAGAGAGGCGGCTGTGCATGACCAGAGGTATCCGTAAGAGAGGGGGCTGTGCTGAGGAGAGATGTCTGTAAGAGAGAGGGTTGTGCATGAACAGAGGTGTCTGTAAGTGAGGGGGCTGTGTATGACGAGAGATGTCTTTAAGAGAGGGGGCTGTGCATGACGAGAGATGTCTGTAAGAGAGGGTGTGTGCTTGACGAGAGATGCCTGTAAGAGAGGGGGCTGTGCATGGCGAGGCATCTCTGTAAGAGGGGGGGGCTGTGCAGGGCTTGTGGTACCCGTTACGAAGAAACCTGTGTGCACACGAGAGAGCTCTATGCAGAGGGGCTGTGTGTAAACTGGAGAGGTCTGTGCAGAGGGGACTCCATGTGCTCTTGAGTTGTACATACAAAGAGACGTTTGTGTGTACACTGGAGAGCGGTACTTTAAATAGGACTTTACACGGGGGTGCGTGTACTTTAGATGTCCTTACAGTGGGGGTATGCGTGCAGTTGAGATGTCCTTACAGTGGGGCTGTGCGTGCACTGAGATGTCCTTACAGTGGAACTGTGCGTGCAGTTGAGATGTCCTCCCAGGGGTCGGCTGTGCATGTACATGAGATGTACTTAAAGTGGGGATGTGCATGCACTTTAGATGTCCTTACAGAGGGGGCTGTGCGTGCAGTTGAGAGGTCCCTACAGAGGGGCTGTGCGTGCAATTTAGAAGTGCTCACAGAGGGGGTGTGCGTGCAGTCGAGATGTCCCTACAGAGCGGCTTTGTGTGCAGTTGAGATGTCCTTACAGAGGGGGCTGTGCGTGCACTTGAGATGTCCTTACAGTGGGGATGTGCGTGCACTAAGGATGTCCCTACTGAGGGGCTGTGCGTGCACTTTAGATGTCCTTACAGAGGGGGCTGTGCGTGCACTTTAGATGTCCTTACAGAGGGGGCTTTGCGTGCACTTTAGATGTCCTTACAGAGGGGGATGTGCGTGCACTTTCAATGTCCTTACAGTGGGCTGTGCGTGCAGTTGAGGTGTCCTTACAGTTAGGTTGTGCGTGCACTTGGGATGTCTCTACAGGGTACTGTGCGTGCACTTTAGATGTCCTCAAAGGGGGCGGCTGTGCATGTACGTGAGATGTCCTTACAGTGGGGCTGTGCGTGCACTTGTGATGTCCTTTCAAAGGGGGCTATGCCTGCACTTGAGATGTCCTTACAGAGGAGCTGTGCGTGCACTTGAGATGTCCTTACAGAGGGGCTCTGCATTCACATGAGATGTCCTCACAGAGGGGTCTGTGTGTGCACGTGAGATGTCCTTCCAGAGGGGCTGTGCGTGTACTTGTGATGTCCCTACAGAGGGACAGTGCGTGCACTTTAGAAGTGCTCACAGAGGGGGTGTGCGTGCAGTTGAGATGTCCTTACAGTGGGGCTGTGCGTGCACTTAGGATGTCCTTACAAAGGGGGCTGTGCGTGCATTTAGGATGTCCTTACAGAGGGGTTGTGCGTGCACTTGAGATGTCCTTACAGTGGGGCTGTGCGTGCACTTGTGATGTCCTTACAGAGGGGGCTGTGCGTGCACTTTCAATGTCCTTACAGTTGGGCTGTGCGTGCACTTGTGATGTCCTTACAGAGGGGGCTGTGCATGCACTTGAGCTGTCCTTACAGAGGGGCTGTGCATGCACTTAGGATGTCTTTACAGAGGGGGCTGTGCATGCACTTGAGATGTCCCTACAGAGCGGCTCTACGTGCACTTGAGATGTCCTTACAGAGGGGGCTGTGCGTGCACTTTAGGTGTCCTTACAGAGGGGGTTGTGCGTGCACTTGAGATGTCCTTACAGTGGGGCTGTGCATGCACTTTAGATGTCCTTACAGAGGGGGATGTGCGTGCACTTTCAATGTCCTTACAGTTGGGCTGTGCGTGCACTTGAGCTGTCCTTACAGAGGGGCTGTGCATGGCGAGTCATGTCTGTAAAAGAGGGAGCTGTGCATGAGGAGAGATGTCTGTAAGAGAGAGGGCTGTGCATGACCAGAGGTGTCATTAAGAGAGGGGGCTGTGCGTGAGGAGAGATGTCTGTAAAAGAGGGGGCTGTGCATGATCAGAGATGTCTGTAAGAGAGGGGGCTGTCACTGTGCATGACGAGAGTGGTCTGTAAGAAAGGGGACTGTGCATGGCCAGAGGTATCTGTAAGAGAGGGAGCTGTGCATGAGGAGAGATGTCTGTAAGAGAGGGGGGTGTGCTTGATGAGAGATGTCTGTAAGAGAGGGGCCTGTGAATGGCGAGAGATGTCTGTAAGGGAGGGGGATGTGCATGATCAGAGATGTCTGTAAGAGAGGGGACTGTGCACGGCCAGAGGTGTCTGTAAGAGAGGGAGCTGTGCCTGACGAGAGATGTCTGTAAGAGAGGGAGCTGTGCATGAGCAGAGATGTCTGAAAGAGAGGGGGCTGTGCATGAGAAAAGATATCTGTAAGAGAGGGGGGTGTGCTTGACGAGAGAAATCTGTAAGAGAGGGGCCTGTGCACGGTGAGAGATGTCTGTAAGGGAGGGGGGCTGTGCATGGCGAGACATGTCTGTAAGAGAGGGGGCTGTGCATGGCGAGACATGTCTGTAAGCGAGGGGGCTGTGCATGACGAGAGATGTCTGTAAGAGAGGGGACTGTGCATGAGGAGAGATGTCTGTAAGAGAGGGGGCTGTGCGTGGCGAGACATGTGTGTAAGAGAGGGGCCTGTGCATGACGAGAGATGTCTGTAAGAGAGGGGGCTGTGCATGACGAGAGATGTCTGTAAGAGAGGGGGCTGGGCATGACGAGAGATGTATGTAAGAGAGGGGGCTGGGCATAGCGAGGCATCTCTGTAAGAGGGGGGGCTGTGCAGGGCTTGTGGTACCCGTTACGAAGAAACCTGTGTGCACACGAGAGAGCTCTATGCAGAGGGGCTGTGTGTAAACTGGAGAGGTCTGTGCAGAGGGGACTCCATGTGCTCTTGAGTTGTACATACAAAGAGACATTTGTGTGTACACTGGAGAGCGGTACTTTAAATAGGACTTTACACGGGGGCGCGTGTACTTTAGATGTCCTTACAGTGGGGGTATGCGTGCAGTTGAGATGTCCTTACCGTGGGGCTGTGCGTGCACTGAGATGTCCTTACAGTGGAACTGTGCGTGCAGTTGAGATGTCCTCCCAGGGGTCGGCTGTGCATGTACATGAGATGTACTTAAAGTGGGGCTGTGCATGCACTTTAGATGTCCTTCCAGAGGGGGCTGTGCGTGCAGTTGAGAGGTCCCTACAGAGGGGCTGTGCGTGCAATTTAGAAGTGTTCACAGAGGGGGTGTGCGTGCAGTCGAGATGTCCCTACAGAGCGGCTGTGTGTGCAGTTGAGATGTCCTTACAGAGGGGGCTGTGCGTGCACTTGAGATGTCCTTACAGTGGGGATGTGCATGCACTAAGGATGTCCTTACTGAGGGGCTGTGCGTGCACTTTAGATGTCCTTACAGAGGGGGCTGTGCGTGCACTTTAGATGTCCTTACGGAGGGGGCTGTGCGTGCACTTTAGATGTCCTTACAGAGGGGGATGTGCGTGCACTTTCAATGTCCTTACAGAGGGCTGTGCGTGCAGTTGAGGTGTCCTTACAGTTAGGTTGTGCGTGCACTTGGGATGTCCCTACAGGGTACTGTGCGTGCACTTTAGATGTCCTCAAAGGGGGCGGCTGTGCATGTACGTGAGATGTCCTTACAGTGGGGCTGTGCGTGCACTTGTGATGTCCTTACAAAGGGGGCTATGCCTGCACTTGAGATGTCCTTACAGAGGGGCTGTGCGTGCACTTGAGACGTCCTTACAGAGGGGCTCTGCATTCACATGAGATGTCCTCACAGAGGGGTCTGTGTGTGCACGTGAGATGTCCTTCCAGAGGGGCTGTGCATGTACTTGTGATGTCCCTACAGAGGGACAGTGCGTGCACTTTAGAAGTGCTCACAGAGGGGGTGTGCGTGCAGTTGAGATGTCCTTACAGTGGGGCTGTGCGTGCACTTAGGATGTCCTTACAAAGGGGGCTGTGCGTGCATTTAGGATGTCCTTACAGAGGGGTTGTGCGTGCACTTGAGATGTCCTTACAGTGGGGCTGTGCGTGCACTTGTGATGTCCTTACAGAGGGGGCTGTGCGTGCACTTTCAATGTCCTTACAGTTGGGCTGTGCGTGCACTTGTGATGTCCTTACAGAGGGGGCTGTGCATGTACTTGAGCTGTCCTTACAGAGGGGCTGTGCATGCACTTAGGATGTCTTTACAGAGGGGGCTGTGCATGCACTTGAGATGTCCCTACAGAGCGGCTCTACGTGCACTTGAGATGTCCTTACAGAGGGGGCTGTGCGTGCACTTTAGGTGTCCTTACAGAGGGGGTTGTGCGTGCACTTGAGATGTCCTTACAGTGGGGCTGTGCATGCACTTTAGATGTCCTTACAGAGGGGGATGTGCGTGCACTTTCAATGTCCTTACAGTGGGCTGTGCGTGCAGTTGAGGTGTCCTTACAGTTAGGTTGTGCGTGCAATTGGGATGTCTCTACAGAGTGGCTGTGCGTGCACTTAGGATGTCCTTACAGAGGGGGCTGTGTGTGCACTTGTGATGTCCTTACAAAGGGGGCTGTGCGTGCACTTGAGATATCCTTACAAAGGGGGCTGTGCATGCACTTACGATGTCCCTACAGAGGGGCTGTGCGTGCACTTAGGATGTCCTTACAGAGGGGGCTGTGCGTGTACTTTAGATGTCCCTACAGAGTGGCTGTGCGTGCACTTGAGATGTCCTTACAGAGGGGGCTAGGCCAGCACTTGAGATGTCCTTACAGTGGGGCTGTGCGTGCACTTGAGATGTCCTTACAGAGGGGCTCTGCATGCACATGAGATGTCCTCACAGAGGGGTCTGTGCGTGCACGTGAGATGTCCTTCCAGAGAGGCTGTGCGTGCACTTGTGATGTCCCTACAGAGGGACTGTGAGTGCACTTTAGAAGTGCTCACAGAGGGGGTTTGCGTGCAGTTGAGATGTCCTTACAGTGGGACTGTGCGTGCACTTAGGATGTCCTTACAGAGGGGGCTGGGCGTGCACTTAGGATGTCCTTACAGCGGGGGCTGTGCATGCACTTGAGATGTCCTTACACAGGGGCTGTGCGTGCACTTGTGATGTCCTTACAGAGGGGGCTGTGCATGCACTTTCAATGTCCTTACAGTGGGGCTGTGCATGCACTTGTGATGTCCTTACAGAGGGGGCTGTGCGTGCACTTGAGATGTCCTTGCAGAGGGGCTGTGCGTGCACTTAGTATGTCCCTACAGAGGGGGCTGTGCGTGCACTTGAGATGTCCTTACAGAGGGGCTGTGCGTGCACTTGATATGTCCTTACAGAGGGGCTTTGCGTTCACATGAGATATCCTCACAGAGGGTTCTGTGCATGCACATGAGATATCCTCACAGATGGGGCTATGCGTGCATTGGAGAGGTTCTTACGGTGGGGCTGTACGTGCACTTTAGATGTCTGTTAGAATCGGGGGTCTCTGGTTGGCTCAGGTATGCACTTGCGACAAGCAGGGACCCTCTCCTCCAAGTCAGGGCAAAGGATTGCTCTCAGCAGACAACCCATGCTCACCCTCTAGGTAGTGTGGCGCGAGCAGTCAGGCTAATCTCTAGAGCACATATGGGTAAGCACTTGCAATGTCCCACAATAATCACCAACCCACCACACTGAGGCAGCAGATGGTATTTGTAAAAATATAGCTCTTCATGTAGATTTCTTAAGCAGGCTTTTAAATACAGTCTTTAGGCTTTGAAAGGGGTTCCAGTTACTTGTTACGATTTAGGTTGCCACAGTTCTTATAAATTCAAGGCTGGGTGCTGACTGCACCTCTTTGGGGTCTGTGCGCATCGTAGCGCTCTTCGTACACGACGTACTGCTCTTTGTACGCGTCGTACCGCTCTTCGGGACGATCTCCACGATACTTCACGCTTCCCGCGTGAGCAGGTGTACGGGGCCGACGATCTCGACGCTGTACGGGCCGTACGGGTTGCCTACGACGAGGCGTACAGTTTTCAGTGAGGCCGCCGTACGCTGCTGGTACGCTGGGGGGTCAAAAGGGTGCACAGTTCTCTACGCTGCAGCCGTATGCTGCAGGTACGCTTGGATCTTGGGAGCGCACAGTTTGCCTACGCTACAGCCGTACGCTACAGGTACGCTGAGGTTTCTGAAAGCGCACAGTACCTTGTTTCTTCTTGGGGTGTCGAGCCGACTCAGCAGTCGTAGAGGGGGGCGTCCCATGTCGCGGTGCGGTCCTGCTTCTCAGAGGGCAGCGATACGTTGAGGGGCGCCTCTTGACTTTGACGTCCGTCACGATGCGGAAGAGTGAGTGGTAGCAGCTTGAAGTGAATCCACCGGCGAGGCGCTGCCAACAGGGTGTCATCCAAGAGAGGCTAACTCAGGTGCAGGCGGTCTTTACTGTGGGCTCTACAGCTCGGGGGCCACAGATGCTTGTTGCTTGGACCGGACGGTCCATTCTTGCGTTGCGAGCTCCGGCTCGAGGGGGCAGCAGTTCGCGGTGCTCCGGCCAGGCGGGGCAGGCCGTTACGGTGCTAACTGCGGCATGGTCGTCCAGAGGTCATGTTGCTCGTCGCGATGAGGACGCACAGGTTCTCAGAGTGCAGGACAGCGTCCCCGTCGCACTCAGGTCTCCGGAGTCAGCGCTGAAGGGCGGAATTCACCAGCAGCAGTTCCCTTCTTCCAGGGAGGGGTAGCGCCCACTGTTCCTGGGGCGCAGTTCAGGAGGCAAGCTCACAAGCAAGCCCTTGGAGATTGTTTCAGATGCACAAGTGAACAAACAGTCTTTCAGTCTCTTCTTCCTCTCTCCTTCTTGCAGCAAGGCACCCACCACAGGCCAGTCTCTTAGGCTAGAGACAGTAGTCCTCCATGTATCTTTCCCAGGTGCTTCTCTTCAGGCAGAGTTTCTTCTTGGCGTCAACAGGATCTGATTTCTTTTATACACAGTTTCCTTTGTTCTTTGTGGCCAGGGGGGCCTGTGCCTGGCTCAGTCCGGTTTTGGAGCACTTTGTTGTGGTGACTCTGCTCTTTCCTTTCAGTGCACGGGGCAGAGACATCAGCCGCTCCACAGGGGGCGAAGCCAGCATTGTGGTGGCAGAGCACAGGTCTATTCAGAGTCAAGGTGTACTCCTCCCACCCATCCTGGTGTAATCTCTCTACCCACCACCTGGCAGCCAGCCTGTCTCCTGGAATTCCCCAGCCCTGCCCCTCACTGAAACTAGGCAGCACACACACACAGCAGAGGCGGACTGAAATGGTTAGGCAAGTAAATACTAACTTTCTAAAAGTAGTATTTACAAACACAGGATATTAAAATAAACTAATAAAGTATTTTATTATTCTGAGTTCAGGCATACTAAACTTGACTTTCTACCATGCTCTCTGAGTCCGCTGGGATTATAGAGTGTAATAATTCTAGCAGCCCATTCTGGCCTATGGAGAGCAGGTAGCCTTCAATAGTGAAAAACGAAAATGGCTGTAATTCACTATTAGGACATGCCACACACATCAGGGCATGTCCTACCTTAGGCCTACAATTCACCTTGCCCTTGGGCCTACTATAGGGGTGACTAATATGTAGTTAAGGGAAGGTTTAGGGACTGGCAAGTCGGGGCACTTGCGCAGTCAGCATGACAGTACCAGACTGCACGCAGGTTCTGCAATGGCAGACCTTAGACCCATTTTACTAGGCCGCTTCTGTGGGTGGCACAACCAGTGCTGCAAGCCCACCAGCAGCATTTGCATTTACAAGCCCTGGTACTCCTGGTGCACTTTACTAGGGGCTGATAGTAAACCAAATGGATCACTGACAAAATATCGAAGGTCAAAAAATCGACCTACAAAAATATCGGAGCTAAAATATCGATGTCAAGAATATCGACATCCTATCTACAACATGGTAAGTACAAAAATATCGAAAATAAAATATCGAATGTCAAAAATATCGTTTTTAAAAATATAGGGTATTTTTTAGTTTAAAAATTAACCAAATATATAAAATAAACATAATCAAATATATTTTATAAAGTTTAAAATTAATAATTAATATATATAATTTAATAAAACATTAATTACACATATACATATAATATATAATGTCCGTCAGCTTGCTGCAAGAGCAGCCCCCAGGCCTGCAACGTTGGTGCTGTCAGTGGCGGCAGCAGCCACTGTGGTATAATCCAAATCTTGTATTTATACGGAATACAAGATTTGGATTATATAATATATAATATATACTTATTTAATCAGTTTTAATAATTGTTTTAATAACTTATAAATTATTAAAAAGTATTATAAATTACAAATACATCATACACATAAAACAATAACATGAATAAAAATTAAATAATTATATATAACACATTATAAACATTACATTTAATTTGAATATTGTTAACATTAATTATATATTACATTAGCTAAAATAATACAAAAAATATTAAATAGCACAGACAATAAAACTACTACTCCAGCCCCAAAAAAAACTACAGTAAGGAAAATGTTGGATAGCGTGGGGGGAAAAATTACTATTCCAACTCCAAAGAGTGCAACAGTAGAGAAAGTGTTGGATAGCGTAGGGGTAAAAATTACTATTCCCACTCCAGAGAGTGCAACATTAGGGAAAGTGTTGGATAGCGTAGGGGTAAAAATTACTATTCCAACTACAGAGAGTGCAACAGTAGGGAAAGTGTTGGATAGCGTAGGGATAAAAATTACTATTCCCACTCCAGAGAGTGCAACAGTAGGGAAAGTGTTGGATAGCGTAAGGGTAAAAATTACTATTCCAACTCCAGAGAGTGCAACAGTAGGGAAAGTGTTGGATAGCGATGGGGTAAAAATTACTATTCCCACTCCAGAGAGTGCAACAGTAGGGAAAGTGTTGGATAGCGTAGGGGTAAAAATTACTATTCCAACTCCACAGAGTGCAACAGTAGGGAAAGTGTTGGATAGTGTAGGGGTAAAAATTACTATTGCAACTCCACAGAGTGCAACAGTAGGGAAAGTGTTGGATAGCATACGGGTCAAAATTACTATTCCAACTCCAGAGAGTGCAACAGTACAGAAAGTGCTGGATAGCGTAGGGATAAAAATTACTATTCCAACTCCAGAGAGTGCAACAGTAGGGAAAGTGTTGGATAGCGTAGAAGTTAAAAATAACATACTTATAAATAACATAATTATTTAAAATAATTAGCGATTTAATTATTAAATAACTCAAAATTATTTACAAATACCAATAAATTATGATTACAAACATAACTACAAATTAATAATTAATTAACAATAAATTAACAATAAATACCAATAAAAAATAATTAATGAATATTAATTACCCAATAATAAAGATTAAACAATAAAATATTTTTCATAACCAAAAACATATGAATTATTAAAAAGTAATTACCAATTAAAAAATATTGAACAATTAACAAAAATTATACCACAAAATAATAATGAAACATTAATTACCAATTAATAATTACTTATTCATATATTAATTAGAAATATCAATACATAGGGGCCGATTGCGTACCAGGGAAAAACACCTTACAAACCCGCAATTACGATTCGTACAGAAACACCATTTCCGTACGAATTGTAAAAAACACAGACCGGCTAAAACATACCCACAATTCCGATCCGGGACACCACGTACGCGACATTCGCACGGAGTCAGGCAGCGTTTTACGGACCAGCAAGTACGATTCGTACCCACAGCACTTTGCACGGCAATATTTTTACGGGACCCAAAAAGTGCCGGAAAAGCTAAGTACGCCACGATGTACGGCGAAAAGGGGGCCCGGTACGCACCGTACCCCCATCCCTACACATCCGCGCCATACCCCAGCACCCCCATGTCCACGCCATACCCCAGCACCCCCCCCATGTCCGCGCCGTACCCCCACCCCCGTAGGTACGGAGCGTACCCACACCCACGTAGGTACGGAGCGTACCCCCACCCCACCCCCGTAGGTATGGAGCGTACCCCCACCCCACCCCCGTAGGTACGGAGCGTACCCCCACCCCCGTAGGTACGGAGCGTACCCACACCCCCGTAGGTACGGAGCACACCCCCACCCCACCCCTGTAGGTATGGAGCGTACCCCCACCCCACCCCCGTAGGTACGGAGAGTACCCACACCCCCGTATGTACGGCGCATACCCCAACCCCACCCCCGTAGGTATGGAGCATACCCCCACCCCACCCCCGTAGGTACGGAGCGTACCCACACACCCGTAGGTACGGAGCGTACCCCCACCCCACCCCCGTAGGTATGGAGCGTACCCCCACCCCACCCCTGTAGGCACGGAGCGTACTCACACCCCTGTAGGTACGGAGCGTACCCCCACCCCCGTAGGTACAGAGCGTACCCACACCCCCGTAGGTACGGAGCGTACCCACACCCCCGTAGGTACGGAGCGTACCCCCACCCCACCCCCATAGATACAGAGCATACCCACACCCCCGTAGGTACGGAGCATACCCCCACCCCCGTAGGTACAGAGCGTACCCACACCCCCGTAGGTACGGAGCGTACCCCCACCCCCGTAGGCACAGAGCGTACCCCCACCCCCGTAGGTACGGTGCGGACCCCCAGCGCGTAGCGCTGGGGTCCGCACCGTACCTACGGGGGTGGGGGTACGCTCCGTACCTGCGGGGGTGGGGGTACGCTCTGTACCTACGGGGGTGGGGGTACGCTCTGTACCTATGGGGGTGGAGTGGGGGTACGCTCTGTACCTACGGGGGTGGGGTGGGGTGGGGGAATGGCACGTACATGGGGGGACTGGGGGTACGGCGCGTACTTGGGGGTGGGGCTGGGGGTACGGCGCGTATGTGGGGGGGTGGGCTGGGGGGGTGTTCGGCGCGTATGCGGGCACATGTTTGGACGTCTCCATGGTTGCCATGGGAGTTCGCTCCGTACGGTGTTTTTTCCATACGGTTGTGCATTCGGACGGACGGGACGGATCGTACTTGTGCGCTCGGACTTCAGGTTACCGATTCGTACGTAAAACTGTCCGGGGACGTATTGGACACTGTTTCCGACCCGAGGACGTGTCGGAGAATTTTCCCAGTGCGATTCGTATGGATTTTTTAACATACAAATCGTACTTGCCAGTTTGTACGGGACTTGTACGATTCGTACAGAAAGAAATCCGGATACGATTCGTACGGGGAATATTTTTAACGGATCGTAATCAGCCCCATCATATTTAATCATATTTAATTCACAATTAATGATTGATCAACAACAAATTATTTTTCATAACCAAAATTTTATAATTTAAAATATTTACCAATTAATAATTAATGTCCAATTAATTAATAATCAACACCCAATAACAAATTTAATAATTACTTAATAAGATTTCAATTCCTTCCAAGACTATTCCCCTATAAACGCACAGCACACTCCAATAATAAAATAGTAATTATCAATTAATCAATTAATAAAAACTAATTACCAATTAATAAAAATTAATTACCAATTAATACTTAATTAACAATAATATAATTATCAATACCAATAAATGAAAATAAATTATTACTTAATTACAATTAAATTACTTCCCACCCTATTCCCCTATAAACCCACAACCCGCTACAGAACTTACACGCAAAAATTAATTACAATTAATTTATAATTCCTAAAAATGTATAATTAATTTGATATAATTAAATTACTTCCCACCCTATTCCCCTATAAACCCACAACCCGCTACAGTACTAAAACACAAAATTGACTTAAAAAAACATTATTAACATATACAAATTGTATACATATATTTTAAAACCAGTAAAACACTTAACAAAAAACATATAACTCATGCATATTAAATACATAATAAAATACATAACAATGATATAAATATTGATATTAGTAACATCAATATTAGTAACATCGATATATTTGATATCGATATTACTAACTTCGATATTACTAACATCGATATAAAAATACTTACCTTAGGGTCGATATTCTGTCCATAGATATTATTGACATCGATATTCTGTCCCTTCGATATTTAAAACTCGATATTAGTGTAGGTCGAAATTTTATTTTCGATATTTTGACTGTTTACCAAACCAAATAAGCCAAACATGGAAACCAATCAATGTATACACTTTTCATAGGGAGCACTTGCACTGTGGCACTGATTGGCAGTGGCACAGTGCCCTGAGCAGCTAACACCAACAAAACACATGAGGCACATCAGCAAAAAGTGGAAGGGAGACTCACGCCAAGGTGCCAGGTCTAACACGTGTTCCCTCCAGCTGAAATGTGGCGGGAACTACCCTACCCCAGGGAGTTCCTCTTCACTAAGGCGGAAAAACCTGGACAGACCGTCAGCATTGGCATGATCTGTGCCAGGGCGATGTTCCACCGTGAAATCCATACCCTGTAGGGAAATGGACCACCTCAACAGCTTTGGATTCTCACCCCTCATATGCATCAACCATCTGAGGGGCCTGTGGTCTGTCTGAACCCGGAAGTGAGACCCAAACAAGTAGGGTCTTAGCTTCTTCAGCGCCCAGACCACAGCAAATGTTTCTCGCTCGATTGCACTCCACCTTTGTTCCCGTGGAAGTAACCTCCTACTAATGAAGACTACAGGTTGGTCCCAGCCCTCCTCAGTCATCTGTGAGAGAACAGCCCCTACACAATGCTCTGATGTGTCTGTCTGCACTAGGAATTCTTTGGAGAAGTCAGGAGCCAAGAGCACGGGCGCCGTGCACATGGCAGTCTTCAGGGTGTCAAAAGCTTTCTGACAGGTGTCAGTCCAGATAACTTTCCTGGGCTGCTTCTTCGAAGTCAGCTCTGTCAATGGAGCAACAATGCTGCCATACCCCTTGACAAACCTTCTCTAGTACCCTGTGAGTCCTAAAAAGGCCCTCACTTCTGTCTGGGTCTTTGGGGGCTCCCAAGCCAGGATGGTTTCAATCTTGGGTTGGAGGGGCGCCACCTGGCCGCTCCTCACTTGGTGTCCCAAGTACACCACGGAACCCTGCCCGATCTGACACTTGCTTGCCTTGATCGTAAGGCCTGCCTTGCGCAGTGCCATCAACACTTCCCAGAGGTGGTGCAGGTGTTCTTCCCATGTGCCGCTGAAAACTGCGATGTCATCCAGGTAGGCGGCGCTGAACTCGGTCAGCCCAGCCAATACCTGGTTGACCAACCTCTGGAAGGTGGCAGGGGCATTCTTCATCCCAAATGGCATAACCCGGAACTGGAAATGCCCATCTGGTGTGGAGAATGCTGACCTCTCTTTGGCCCCATCAGTCAAGGCGATCTGCCAGTACCCAGACGTCAAATCGAACGTGCTGAGGTACCGTGCAGCCCCTAACCGATCGATGTGCTCATCAGCTCTGGGGATGGGGTGCGTGTCAGTCTTGGTGACTGAATTGAGTCCTCTGTAGCCCACACAGAACCGGAGTTCGGGTGTGGCACCCGGCACTGCAGCCTTTGGAACCAAGACCACTGGGCTGGCCCAAGGACTGCTGGAGGACTCAACCACCCCTAGAGCAAGCATCTTTGAGACCTCCTCTTTGATGCAGGCTCTGACCCTGTCAGTTACTCTGTAAGCATTGTGCTTCACAGGCAAGCTGTCTCCTGTGTCCACATCATGGACGCACCAATCTGTGACACCAGGAACCAGGGAGAACAGGTCAGGAAACTGCCTCAGCAGCTGGCGGCAGTCATCCTGTTGCTCAGGGGTCAGGGTGGGTGAGAGGTTAACCCCATCCACTGACCCATCTCACTCTGAGGCTACCAGGAGATCAGGAAGAGGCTCGGACTGCTCTTCCGCCCCATCCTCTGTGGCCAAGAGCATGCCCACCTCGGACCTCTCCAAGTGGGGCTTTAGTCGATTGACATGTAGGACCCTCAAGGGGTTCCTGGGAGACTGCAAGTCCACCAAATAGGTGACAGGACTCTTGCGCTCCACAATCTCAAAGGGTCCGGTCCACTTGTCTTGGAGTGCACAAGGCTCCACAGGGGCCAGGACCCACACCTTTGGTCCAGGTTGAAGCTCAACCAGAGTGGCATTCTGGTCGTACCACCGCTCATTTCCTCCTGGCTGGCTTCCAGATTTGCCTCAGCAAGTTGCCTGAAACACCTAGTCTGGTTCCTGAAGGCCAGCATGTAACTGTATACATTCTGGGGAGGTTTCCTGGGAGATTGCTCCCAGCCTTCCTTGACCAGACTGAGAGGTCCTCGTACTGGGTGGCCATACAGAAGCTCAAAGGGACTGAACCCTAGAGACTTCTGTGGCACCTCACGGTACGCAAAGAGAAGGCATGGTAAGAGGACGTCCCACTTACGCCTCATGGGTTCCTCAAGACCCATAATCATGCCTTTTAGGGCTCGGTTGAATCTCTCAACCAACCCGTTTCCTTGGGGGTGATAAGGGGTGGTGAACTTGTAGGTTACACCACACTCTTGCCAAAAGGATTTCATATATTTCGATATGAAATTGGTGTCCCTGTCAGACACCACCTCTAGAGGGAATCCCACTGGGGAGAAAATTCCCATCAGTGCCCGTCCCACCAAGGGGGCCATCACTGTCCTCAGAGGGATGGCTTCAGGGTACCGGGTGGCATGGTCCACCAAGACCAGGATGAACCTGTTGCCAATGGCTGTCTTGGGGTCCAGTGGCCCCACAATGTCAATCCCCACTCGCTGGAATGGGGTATTGACCACGGGGAAAGGTTGGAGTGGAGCCTTTTGATTCCTTCTACTCTTACCACTTGCCTGGCAAGTCTGGCAGGTCCTACAATGAGCATCTGAGCTCTTGTGCATTTGAGGCCAATAAAAGTGGGTGACAAGCCTCTCATAGGTCTTGTCCTGCCCCAAATGCCCTGCTAATGGCACATCGTGAGCCAGCCCCAGTAGGAAGGCTCTGAACTTCTGGGGTACCACCGGCGCACGGGCTGATCCAGGTTCAGCAACCTTAGGCTCTGAATACAGGAGGTCATTCTCCCAGTAAATTAAATGTGTATCGGACTGATCACCATTGGCCTGGGCTGCAGCCTGCTGCCGCATACCCACAAGAGAGGGGCATTCTCTCTGCTCCCTGCAGAATTTCTCCCTGGAGGGGCCTCCTTCTTGCTGCCAATGGGTCAGCTCAGGCAGGTCCCCCAGTTCGGCTATCTGTTCCCCGGTAGGCTCCAGGGCATCCCCCTCAAGGTCTGCTTCCTCCTGGGCCGTGGGAACTTTAGGGGCCGGTTTCCCGCGCCTCCTGCGCCCTCTCCCTAAGGCCGGTTCCGGGCCTCTCCCTCAGGCTCCAGGATCTCTTGAACACCCCTACTGGCTGCCATTGACTGGGTGGTCACGCACGCCCAGTCGGGTAAACCCACCATCCGCAGGTGAGCTGTCTTCTCCACCTTTTCCCAAGGGGAGCTTTCTAAATCATTTCCTAGGAGACAGTCTACAGGCATGGCAGTTCTCACAGCGACTTGCAGAGTACCAGAGACCCCCCCCCCACTCAAAGGGAACTTGAGACATTGGACAACGACTCTCTGTGTTGTCAGGATTGACAACCCGACAATAGGCATGGGGTACAACCTGCTCTTGAGATACAAGGCGCTGCCGGACTGCAGTCACACTGGCGCCTGTGTCTCGAAGAGCCTCTACCTTCCTCCCATTGACGGTCACCACTTGCCCATATTTCTTAGTGTTAGAGGGCAAGTAGGTTTCAGGGACGATTTCACTGTCTCCTAGTGAGACTAGGGTCATCTGAACGGGGTCCCACCCACCTTGGACTTCTACCTCTTCCCCAAAGGTTACTGTAGCCATCTGCTTGGGTGTAGCACCAGTGGGTGCTGGTTTTACATACTGGCGACACTTGGGATCACTGGCAAAGTGACCCATCTCACCACATTTATAACATTGTGGGGGCCCCTTGGGAACAGGTTTAACTGTCGGGGCCCCTGCCTGCTTCGGGGGTGGGGGAGGCTGAGAACCTTTCTGCTGGTTCCCTTGGGTATTACTTTGGGGGCCTTTTGGGAACCTTTCTGTTTTCCCCTGTCCCCCCCACTCTTCTGCTGGGGACCCTGCCCACCCTTGGCGGAGTCTCCCACGTGACCCTTGTGGACCCTGGTGCTGACCCAGCGATCCGCCTCTTCAGCAAGTTTCCTAGGGTTAGTCAGCTTGCTATCAATCAGGTGTTGGCGTAGCTCAGGAAAACAATTAAGGGACAAGTGCTCCCATGCAATTAAATCAAAGAGACCTTGGAAATCATTCACTTTGCTACCCTTCACCCAGCCATCCAGTGCTCTGCAGAAAAATGTTACATACTCCACATAGGTACTCCCAACAATCTTGGTACACCCCCTGAACCTCTGTCTATATAATTCAGGAGTTAGCCCATATCTGGTCATTAAAGCTTCCTTCATGTGGGGGAAGAGCTATAGACGTCAGAGGGCAAATCTAAGAGTGTGTCCCGCCCCTCACTGAGGAACCGCCCCCACAACCCCGCTCCCCAATCTCTCTCAGGGACCCGGTGGGAGGACATGGCTACCTCATAGGCTTTAAACCTATGTCAAACCCTATGTCATCATTCTTAAAATACTCTTTTACTACATCTTTTGGCATGTACACCCTTGACTCTACCTGCACCGGCGTTGCGCTGCCACCGGAGGGAGGGTTTCTCCAAACTTTTGGCTTTTAGCTCCAGCTCCCTCATTTTCATTTCATGCTCCATCTGAATTTTCCTTTGTTCCAGAGCCATCTTCTTGCTTTCTAGCTCCAATTGGCCATTTAATTTGAGCTCTGCCAACTTCATTTCATGATCCCTGGTGGCCTGTCTGTCTGCCAGCTCCTCTGGCGACAGGCCTCTGCCAAAGCTATGAACGCTATCCGCTGCTTCCACTGGTACAACCTCCTCAGGTGCATTCCTTGATTCAATCCAGGCTTTCAGCGCCTTGTAGAGATCTGGTTTGATCCTGCATCCTACATGTGGAACCTTGAACTTCCTGCAGAAGTACTTGAGTTCGGATTTCTTGTAGCTGTTCAGTTTTGACTCATCCCATTCTACCTCTCCTACTTCAGAGGTTTCAGATGTCGCTCTCTCTATGCTGTTTGAGCCCGGCATGACTTCAAACACAAGGGATCTTCTTTTTTTTAAAACCAAAAATTAAAAGTCTGTGGCTCAAGCTACTGGACTGTACTCACTGTGCAATGGTCAATAATCACTGTACAGACACCACAAATGCAAATCCGTGACCCTCACCGCTACAACCAATGTTAGAATCGGGGGTCTCTGGTTGGCGCAGGTATGCACTTGCGACAAGCAGGGACCCTCTCCTTCCAGTCCGGGCAAAGGATTCCTCCCAGACAATAACCCCTGCTCACCCTCTAGGTAGTGTGGCGCGAGCAGTCAGGCTAAACTCTAGAGTACATATGGTTAAGCATTTGCAATGTCCCACAATAACTACCAACCCACCACGCAGAGTCACAAGACTGTATTTGTAAAAATATATCTCTTTATATAGATTTCTTCAGCAGGTTTCAATTACAGTCTTTTAGGCTTTAAAAACGGTTCCAGATACTTGTCACAATGTTCCAATTCGGTATTAGGATGACACAGTTCTTATCAATGCAAGGCTGGGGTGCTGACGGCACTTCTTTGAGGTCTGCGCACCTCGTAGCGCTCTGCGTACGTGTCGTACCACTCCACCGGAAGAGCCCCACTACACCTCAATCTTCCCGCGTGAGCAAGCGTACGGGGCCGTCAATCTCAGGGAAGTACGCGACGTACCGTTCGCTTCAGGATGAGGCGTACTGTTCTCTAAGATGCAGCCGTACGCTGCATGTACGCTTTGGAGAGCGCACAGTCTTCTACGATGTAGCCGTACGCTGCAGGTACGCTGGGATTTAGTTAAAAAATGCACAGTTCTTCACCAGGCAGCCATACATTGCGGGTCAGCTACAGTACCTTGCTTCTTCTTGTGGGGTCGAGGCGACTCAGCAGTCGTAGAGGGGGCGTCCCACGTCGTGGTGCGGCCCGGCTTCTCAGGGGGGCAGCGGTGCGTTGTGGTGGGTTCTTGACTCCACCGTCCGTCGCGATGTTGAAGAGGGAGGGGGCGGCGGCTTGAGGCGATTCCAGCGGCGAGGCGCTGTCAGCAGGGCGTCGTCCTGGAGAGGTGAGCTCCGATGCAGGCGGTCTTCACAGTGGGTCCTATAGCTCGGGGCCACAGACTCACGTTGCTTGGACCGGATGGTCCGTTCTTGCGGTGCGAGCTCCGGCTCGAGGGGGCAGCAGTTCACGGTGCTCCGGCCAGACGGGGCAGGCCGTTACGGTGCTAGATGCGGCACAGTCGTGCAGAGGTCGCTTGGGGGCGCACAGGCTCTCAGAGTGCGGGACAGATTCCCAGTCGCACTCAGATCTCCGGGGTCAGCGCTGAAGGGGGGAAATACACAAGCAGCAGCTTCCTTCTTCAAGGGAGGGGTTGCGCCCACTGTCCCTGGGGCGCAGTTCAGGGGGCAAGTTCACAAGCAAGCCCTTGGAGATTGTTTAGATGCACAAGTGGATAAAAGTCTTTCAGTCTTTTCCTCCTCTCTCTTTCTTGCAGCAAGGCACCCACCACAGGCCAGTCTCTCAGGCTAGAGACAGTACTCCTCCATGTAGCTTTCCCAGGTCTTTCTCTTCAGGCAGAGTTTCTTCTTGGCGTCAACAGGATCTGATTTCTTAGGAGCAGGGCTCCTTCTTTTATACACAGTTTCTTTTGTTCTTTGTGGCCAGGGGGCCTGTGCCTGGCTCAGTCCGGTTTTGGAGCACTTTGTTATGGTGACTCTGCTCTTTCCTTTCAGTGCACGGGGCAGAGACATCAGCCGCTCCACAGGGGGCGGAGCCAGCATTGTGGTGGCAGAGCACAGCCCTATTCAGAGTCAAGGTGTACTCCTCCCACCCATCCTGGTGTAATCTCTCTACCCACCACCTGGCAGCCAGCCTGTCTCCTGGAATTCCCCAGCCCTGCCCCTCACTGAAACTAGGCAGCACACACACACACAGCAGAGGCGGACTGAAATGGTTAGGCAAGTAAATACTAACTTTCTAAAAGTAGTATTTACAAACACAGGATATTAAAATAAACTTTACTAAAAGAAGTATTTTATTATTCTGAGTTCAGGCATACTAAACTTGACTTTCTACCATGCTCTCTGAGTCCGCTGGGATTATAGAGTGTAATAATTCCAGCAGCCCATTCTGGCCTATGGAGAGCAGGTAGCCTTTCAATAGTGAAAAACGAAAATGGCTGTAATTCACTATTAGGACATGCCACACACATCAGGGCATGTCCTACCTTATGCTTACAATGCACCCTGCCCTTGGGCCTACCATAGGGGTGACTAATATGTAGTTAAGGGAAGGTTTAGGAACTGGCAAGTAGGTGCACTTGCGCAGTCAGCATGACAGTACCAGACTGCACGCAGGTTCTGCAATGGCAGACCTTAGACACATTTTACTAGGCCGCTCCTGTGGGTGGCACAACCAGTGCTGCAAGCCCACCAGCAGCATTTGTATTTACAAGCCCTGGCACTCCTGGTGCACTTTACTAGGGGCTGATAGTAAACCAAATAAGCCAAACATGGAAACAAATCAATGTATACACTTTTCATAGGGAGCACCCCTTTCAAAGCCTAAAGACTGTATTTGAAGCCTGCTTAAGAAATCTATATAAAGAGCTATATTTTTTACAAAGACCGTCTGGTGCCTCTGTGTGGTGGGTTGGTGATTATTGTGGGACATTGCAAGTGCTTTACCATATGGACTCTGGAGATTAGCCTGACTGCTCGCACCACACTACCTAGAGGGTGAGCAGGGGTTGTCTGCTGAGAGCAATCCTTTGCCCTGACTTAGAGGAGAGGGTCCCTGCTTGTCGCAAGTGCATACCTGTGCCAACCAGAGACCCCCGATTCTAACAGTGGCACTGATTGGCAGTGGCACAGTGCCCTGAGCAGCTAACACCAACAAAACACATGAGGCACAGCAGCAAAAAGTGGAAGGGAGACTCACGCCAAGGTGCCAGGTCTAACAGGGTTGTGCGTGTACTTGAGATGTCCTTACAGTGGGGCTGTGCGTGCAGTTAGTATGTCCTTACAGAGGGGGGCTGTGCGTGCACTTGAGATGTCCTTACAGTGGGGCTGTGCGTGCACTTGCTATGTCCTTACAGAGGGACTGTGCGTGCACTTGTGATGTCCTTATAAAGGGGGCTGTGCGTGCACTTGAGATATCCTTACAGAGGGGGCTGTGCATGCACTTAGGATGTCCTTACAGAGGGGGCTGTGCGTGCACTTTAGATGTCCCTACAGAGCGGCTGTGCGTGCACTTGAGATGTCCTTACAGAGGGGGCTAAGCGTGCACTTAAGATGTCCTTACAGTAGGGCTGTGCGTGCACTTGAGATGTCCTTACAGAGGGGCTCTGCATGCACAGGAGATGTCCTCACAGAGGGGTCTGTGCGTGCACGTGAGATGTCCTTCCAGAGGGGCTGTGCGTGCACTTGTGATTTCCCTACAGAGGGACTGTGCGTGCACTTTAGAAGTGCTCACAGAGGGGGTGTGCGTGCAGTTGAGATGTCCTTACAGTGGGGTTGTGCGTGCACTTAGGATGTCCTTAGAGAGGGGGCTGTGCGTGCACTTAGGATGTCCTTACAGAGGGGGCTGTGCGTGCACTGAGATGTCCTTACAGAGGGGGCTGTGCGTGTACTTGAGATGTCCTTACAGAGGGGCTGTGCGTGCACTTGAAATGTCCTTACAGAGGGGCTGTGCGTGCACTGAGATGTTCTTAAAGTGGGGCTGTGCGTGCACTTGAGGGCTTTACAGAGGGGTGTGCGTGCAGTCGAGATGTCCTTACAGAGCGGGCTGTGCGTGCACTGAGATGTCCTTACAGAGGGGGCTGTGCGAGCACTAAGATGTCCTTACAGAGGGGGCTGTGCGTGCACTTGAGATGTCCTTACAGAGGGGGCTGTGCGTGCACTGAGATGTCCTTACAGAGGGGGCTGTGCGTGCAGTGAGATGTCCTTACAGAGGGGGCTGTGCGTGTACTTGAGATGTCCTTACAGAGGGGCTGTGCGTGCAATTGAGATGTCCTAACGGTAAATAGACATAATATCGAATAAAAAATATCGACTGGACAGAATATCGAGTTTTTAATATAGAATGGACAGAATATCGAATTGCCTAAATATAGTGGTGAAGAATATCGAAAATCAGGTAAGAAATATCGATTTAAATAATATAGAAGTAAGTAATATCGACAGTCATAATATAGTTAAAAATATCGAATTTTTTATAGTGTTTTAAGTGTTAGTATATGTGTTAAAAGTATGTATTAATATTGGAATGTATGTTAGAATATTTTTAAAGTAATGAATTTTATGTTATTTCATTTTTGTGTAATATAATTCCGTAGCGGGTTGTGGGTTTATAGGGGAGTAGGGTGGGGAGTAATTTAATTATAGTACATTAAATAATAATTTATAGGAATTATTAATATTTTTCATTTAATTTTGCGTTTTACTTCTGTAGCGGGTTGTGGGTTTATAGGGGAATAGGGTGGGAAGTAATTTAATTGTTATTAGTTAATTATTAATTAGTATTGAAAATTAATTGGTTGTTGATTAATTATTAATTGGTAAATAATTTGTATTAATTGGTAATTAATTTGTATTAATTGTTTAATTGATAATTATGTTAATTGTATTCATTTAATATTTGTAGCGGGTAGTGGGTTTATAGGGGAATATGGTGGGAAGTAATATAATTCTAAAAAATTAATTATTTAAATAATTTGTGTATATTGATAATTTATATATTATTAATTATTATTATTTGGTATTATTTGCATTTATTAATGTTTGTTATAGAAAAATAATTGGTTGTTAATTAATTATTAATAGGTAATTAATTAATCAAAAATTTATTGGTATTTATAATTAATTAATTATTAAATATTGTGTGATTGGTAATTAATTTTAATACTTTTTTTGGTATTAATAATTCATTTATTTTTAATAAAATATTAATTTATTATTTTCCCTACTATTGCACTCACTGGAGTGGGAATAGTAATTTTTACCCCTACGCTATCCAACGTATTCCCTACTATTGCACTCACTGGAGTGGGAATAATAATTATTACCCCTACGCTATCCAACGCTTTCCCTACTGTTGCACTCTCGGGAGTGGGAATAGTAATTTTTATCCCTACGCTATCCAACGGTTTCCCTACTGTTGCACTCTTTGGAGTGGGAATAGTAATGTTTACCCCTACGCCATCTAACGTTTTCTCTACTGTTGTAATCACTGGAGTGGGAATATTACATTTTGCCCTCCCGCTATCCAACGCTTTCCCTACTGTTGCACTCTCTGGAGTGGGAATAGTAATTTTTACCCCTACGCTATCCAACGCTTTCCCTACTGTTGCACTCTCTGGAGTGGGAATAGTAATTATTATCCCTACGCTATCCAACGCTTTCCCTACTGTTGCACTCTTTGGAGTGGGAATAGTAATTTTTACCCTCCCGCTATCCAACGCTTTCCCTACTGTTGCACTCTCTGGAGTGGGAATAGTAATTTTTACCCCTACGCTATCCAATGCTTTCCCTACTGTTGCACTCACTGGAGTGGGAATAGTAATTTTGACCCTCCCGCTATCCAACGCTTTCCCTACTATTGCACTTACTGGAGTGGTAATAGTAAATTTTATCCGCCCGCTATGCTACGCAGAAAATATTGAATATTTTTAATTAATATTACGTTAATATATATGTATAATTTTTTGTTTTTACTTACATTAATTATTTATTAATTTTAATGTTATTTAAGTATTTTTAGGTATGTGTCAGTTAATTATATGTATTATTTCATTCATTTTACATTACTTTTAAGACATCTAAAAAATTCGATATTTTGACTAACTATATTTTTAACAACGATATTTTGGATTCTATATTTTTGTACTTACCTGTTTGGAGAGAGGGATTCGATATTTTGGCATTCTATATTTTGGCATTGATATTTTTGTATGTCTATATTTTGGTAGTCGATATTATGTCAGTGATCTGTCCTAACAGAGGGTCCGTGAGTCCACTTGAGAGGTGTTTACAGAGGGGGCTGTGCGTGCACGTGAGATGTCCTTACATTGGGGCTGTGTGTGGCGATACGGTCTTTGCTTTATTTACAAGACTGCGCTGTCTTGTATATAAGGCACCGTTTCGCGCTGTACTCAATGTGAAAGGGGCACGCAGTGGGTGTTGTAGTGGGCGTTCCACCGTAACACCCATTGATTTTGACGCTGCCCCATATTTACAGGGTTGGCTTAAATAGGAGGCAGCACCAACATTAACACCAAAATAAAACTGGTCTTTACATCGCGCATTGAGGAGAAATGCTTTGCTTCTCCTCGTTTTTTTGCTGTTTCTCTGTGAGCTGCATTGTTCAGCACACATAAAAATAGCAAATTGCCATGAATGATTGTTTATGTGCAGAAAGGTGACCCTTCCTGCACATACACAATCATTTTAAAAATGACGAATTGCAACTTCTGTGTGTGTTGAAAATAACTGCTGGTGCTCAAACCCGGACAGACCCGGCCCACTTAAAGCCCTGAGTACAGCACTTCTTACCAGGATTGCAGTCTTAAAGAGAGAGTACCAGCATTTCTCAGCAGGACTGCAGTCTTAAAGGGAGAGTACCAGCACTTCTTAGCAGGACTGCAGTCTTAAAGGGAGAGTACCAGCACTTCTCAGCAGGACTGCAGTCTTAAAGAGAGAGTACCAGCATTTCTCAGCAGGACTGCAGTACTTGAATGGAGAGTACAGCACTTCTCAGCAGCACGTCTGGGCAGTACTTAAGGGAGAGTACCAGCACTTCTCAGCAGGACTGCAGTACTTAAGGGAGAGTGCCAGCACTTCTCAGAAGGACTGCCGTACTTACAGGTAGAGTACAGCACTTCTCACAGTAAACATGTACTCTTAGATAGTAAGTACTTGTACTCTCATATTTCCACTTCAAGCATTCGGGGCCTCATTTTCAAGGTTTTGGCGCAACGCAGTGCCACAATGAATCTTGCTGCGCTGCCCCGCGTCAAAAGAAAAGGGCAGGAATGCGACGTATCCATGAGATACGGTGCATCCCTGTCCTTTTCCCCTGTGCTGGCGCAAAATGGGCTGCAACATGGTGCACGGGTGTTAGAAATTGGATTTCTGGTTGGCTAGGGCTTGCGCCAAAGCCAGGCAGAAACCACCACTCTAAGTCAGGGCTGGGGAGTTACACGCCAAAGATAACCCCTGCTCACCCCCTTGGTAGCTTGGCACGAGCAGTCAGGCTTATCCCGGAGGCAATGTGTAAAGCGTTTGCACGTGCACCCGCAACAACACCCAAGGCCCACCACAAAAGGAACTCCACACAAGGATATATATAAAAATAGCCTTTGTATTATAATAAACACATTAGATAATATTCACACAATTTACACTGTGCCCACTGGCACTGGGCGGAAATTACAGGGGACTATTTACACAAGACAGGGCCACATGGACCACTGTCAGAATTAGCACAAATCACCAATTGTAACTGTAGAAATGTGGAACAAATAATAAATGTACCGCACAACCAGTAACCACTGGTAAAAGGTAAGTACACCCCACGCAATCCTAAACACCTTAGGCATATATCACGCAGGGAACCATGAACTCACTAGCATAACCTATACTAGGAAAACAGTCTCCTATGCATAGACACAGTGAGGAAATGAAACTAACATAAAGGCAATGCACATTGCGCAAACGTACACAGGTAACAATAACCATGTGCCCTAGGTGAGGGCACAACACAGGAAAACTGTCCCCAGGCCAACTTGGCCTCTCAGGGGCTCAAACGCCCTTTGTCCAAAATGTCAGGGCTGGGCTGCGCAGGCAGCCAAGGCAGAAGGCGCAAAAGATCAGGTCTAAACGTGGCAGCTGCCCACTACTTGCTGGGCAGCTGTAGACTCAAAGACGGGCCCGGGCATTCACTGTGCCCGTTCTAACAGGACTGTGCCACGTTGCAGCTGCCCTCTATCACACGGGGCAGCTGGGGGAAATGCCAGCACCAACCAGGTGCACGTTGGAGTCCTGCTCTGGGACTCTGAAAACGCTAGGGCCCCCAAACGGTGGAGCCTTTCTGGGCTCTAGACTAAAAATGCCCCCTTTGGTGGAGCCCCTCTGGGCTCTAAAAGAATAATGCCCCCAACGATGGAGCGGCCCTCTGGCAGGCGGGGCCGCTCGAGCACTGTGCCTTCACTGGCATTCAAAACTGAGGTCGCCAATAAATGCCCCCAAGCGCTGCCTCTCTACTCTCTGTGTGGCACCGTGGGGTTTCCCTCTCTGATACGGGAGCCCTGCCTTACCTTACGCACTGTGCCGGCCGGTTCACCTCACCGGCTGCGGGCTTCTCACGGCGGGGTAGGCTCCCGCCGGCAGGTCAACTTCTGCTGGGCGCCAGAGGACGGTAGCGGAGCATACACGCCCCGACTTCTCTCTTCTCTTCTTTCTCCCGGCACCACGGAGCTCTCCCTCATTCTCGGGGGCCCCAGGCGCAGGTGCCTCATTTGTCTTCGCGGTCTTTTCCTGCCGACGGAACTTCCTGCCTCCGCTCTGCGTTCCAATGACGTGGCGGTAGGAGTCCCGGTTGCCAGGCAACACTCCGGCTTCTCACGGCGGCGGCGAGGAAATTCTCTCTTTCTCCTTACCGAAGCGCGGGGTGGGCTCCCGCCTTCGGTCAAATAAAAATGCAATGGTGGCTCTTCTTTTTGAAGCACACAAAGCGGGGTAGGCACCCGGTAGGAAGGCGCCGCAATGCGGGGTGGGCACCCGTTTTTAGAAATAATCCCCGAAGGCTGCAATAACGCGGGGTGGGCTCCCGTTTGATAAATGGCAATTGCGGTGGGAATCCCTACGGCGGGACTCCCTCGGTAGATGAGGCAGCTCAGTGCTGCAGAGCCTACGCGCTCATTGGAGGAGACAAGCGCTCCGCACCAAAAAAATGAAGCGCTTTCAAGGCGCTAGGATGGAGAGTCCCCTAAAGTCCAGGGAAATCTTTCAGGAGGCAGGGGGGCAAGGGCTGGGCCCAGGGGCCAGCTCACAGGGCCCTTCAGGCAGGGAGGCAGTCCCCAGTGGCGGTCTCTCCTGCCGCCCAGCAGCAGCAGCAGGCCCCCCCTCCAATTAGGATCAGAAGAACATTTTACATGGGGTCACAGCCCCTTTTTATACACAGGTTTCCTTTGTATCAAGGTGCAGGGAAGGGGTGAACCAGATGCAACTGGTTCCTGAGCACTTTGTTTTGCTCAGCCCCTCTCCCTATTCACAGAACAGGCCAAGGTCATCAGTCGCACCACAGGGGGCGGAGCCAGCATTGTGTGGGGAAAGCCCAGCCCTATTCAGGTCCCAGGTGTACTCCTCCCACCCATCTGGATGTAAATCTCCCTATCCACCACTGGGGCAGACCCATCCTGACTCCTGGAGCCAGGCACACCAGCCAATCACAAGCCAGACAGTCACTTCATATTTACTACACAGACATGCCAGCTTCTAGAAGTGGCACTTCTACAGTAGACATACAAAGAAAGAGTATGCTGTTCCTCCTGGTCAGGGGTGATTCTGTGAAGTACACAATCTACCCCGGGTGGAGATAAAGTGAAAAATGATGTCAACAAATGAATGAAAAGGGGAGTGGGGGACCCGCTAGGGTGGAACTAAAACCCTCACACACCCAGCAAGCTAGGTGTCATGCTTCATCATCTGGGTTTTGCTCCTCGTCGGGTCGGCGCTGCAATACCCAACGGGCACCCTAAAAGGGGCTCTTTATCGGAGATCTTTTGTTCCTTGCCGTAAGATGAGTGCAAGTAAGGGCCAGGCAGGTGTAGATGTTGGTGGGTGTATTAAAAAGGGTTGATTAGTCTGAATAACGTAATTTATTAGGTCAGTAAACCACCCTATTTAAAAACAGTGTGAGTGGCGGTAGTCTGGACTCATTAAGTCAAGAACTAACAACGCTCAGCTCAGATGGTCAACAAGTTTCTCGCCTAATGGTCAGGAGGATCCAGCGGCAATTCATCAGGACCAGTGTGGTGCAAACTATCTACAATCGTGAGGGTGTATGACAGGGCCTCACATTTATGTGTATGTACCTAGTCAAGTCTACCCTAAGAAAGTGTGAATTAATCTATCACTTCCGCAATGGAGTGGCCTAGAAGAAAGGGAAGAAGCATAGAAGGCCAACAAAAATCATTAAAAATCACTTTATCATATATATACATTAGTGTAATGGAGCTAAAGACTCCTCGTATGCATGCACTATACAGGAAGCAAATGTGCTCGGATATAGTGATCATGCACTGGTGGATGCAGTCTGTGACACAGTGTCAAGGCAGTCTTTAGAAACTCAGTTCAGGTAAAACCTAAATCGCGGTGATGATGTCATATAACTCACCTAAAAGCTAAACTAGTACCGCTCCAATCGGTGCGTGGCGAGCCTTTTGGGATGGCGTGGTAGCCTCCTGTAATGTACAGTAAAAATAATCTCAACTCGGAGAGTATATGAACAATGTACATCTGCTGTGCGCAAGGTACAGCTAGGGACATGCAGACTATGGTCCTCAAGCCCGCAGGCAGCAAGGAACACCGTCCGAGGAGAGCCCCACCCCAAGTGCCTGATGGGCTGCCCACGAGAGCAGGCAGCCCATGTCAGCGTCAGAGTCAGCTCACCCCAAAGCAGCGCTCACCTGTCCACCCACGCGTCCAGAGACCACAGTCCGTCCGACAATGGCTACGCGGTCCAAGCAGTTACTCACGTTTCTGATGCCCAAGGTGGTTGTAGAACCTACCCGCTCCGCCGAAACCGGGAAATGATGTTCACTTTCCAGCGCTCCATTTTAAACCGGTTGAGACAGGTGAGAACGTGTTACTTGATTGGGCGTCCAGTGTCATGTGATTCGTGTATGAAGACAGGAGGGGTTCCAACAATAGTGACTCGAGTTCTGGGAGTTGGGACACCCCAAACCAGAGAAGAAATAATAACCGGGCCTTCCAAAATCGAGGGGGAGCAATGTTCCCAGACCACCACAACCCCACTTTTGGCAATACCCAATGTTCCCACAATACCCTCCTCAATTTTACCCAGGGGTTAATCCCCAACATTTTTTAGGCAGAGGCTGGGGCAGAGGAAGAGGGCGAAAGTGAGGAGTGCAGCATATACAGTGGCAGGACCAACCTCAACCCCCGATGGAGACCCGGAGCCAACGCAGGGGCAAAAGGACTTAGTAATTAATTTATCAGACAGACCACTGAACAGTGTCGAACTACGAGTGATTCGAAAGGGACTAGGCTTCGTGCCCACCCCCAGGGTTGACAAATTCAAAGAAGCATGCGAACTGCATAGTTTCTTTAGAAAGATTCGCCTGAAGGCCTTCTTTCAAAACGAACCCCCCTTAGACTCAAGTGACACTGGCCTACATAGACCATCCACTTTCACCCCCAGCACGGACATGGTCCCTCCGGAAGTACTGACTTTCGAAAAAGCCGTTCTCAAAGACCTAGCAGTGGGGCGGAATAAGTCGACCTTTCACAACCTCTCTAAACAGGAAATGGATGCAGCCAGGGCCCTGGCTGACGACCAATCGATCACGATTAAACAGGCAGACAAAGGGGGTGCTACAGTAATTCAGTCCACCACTGACTATGAGACAGAATGTCTACGTCAACTATGTGATCGTAAGTACTATACACCGATCACAACAGACCCTACGACAAGACTGAAGAATTCCATCACTAGTCTGACTCTTGAAGCAGAGACTAAGGGATGGATCACGAAAAAAGAGTCTGACTACCTCAATGTCCGTGATCCTGTGATACCATATTTTTACATTTTGCCAAAGGTTCATAAAGGAACCTCTCCGATCCCGGGCAGACCTATTGTGTCTGGTATAGGTTCTATCCTGGAGCCTTTGTCCAGATTCGTAGACCATTTCCTACAACCACTGGTCCAAAAAATACCTTCATACATCAAAGACACCAGTGATATCCTTAGGCTTATCGAAGAGTTTGAAACCAACGGGGAGATTAGCCTCCTGGTTACTCTAGATGTGGAGGCCTTGTACACGAACATCCCACAACAGGCAACCCTCGCAGTGATTGAAGCGGTCCTCCGGAAGGAGGCATGGCCGTTACCCACTCCTGTGTCGTTCATTATGGACCTGGCTTCCCTGGCATTGACTGAGAATTTCTTTGAATTCAAGAATAAGCTATTCCATCAATGCCAGGATACTTCAATGGGGAGTACCTTCGCCCCGAGCGTGGCCTGTTTGTACATGGCCGCATTCGAAGAGGAGGTCATCTGGAGTCCCACTAATCCATTTGGTAATAACCTGAGTATGTGGAGACGCTTCATAGATGATATCCTAATTTTCTGGAATGGGTCACGCACACAATGTGATGAATTCTGCCAGTGGATCAATTTGCAGAACCCCTATTTGAAATTCACGAGCCACATTTCTACGACCCACATAGCATTTCTGGACCTTGACATCAGATTGGCTTCTGGGGGATTAACAACCAGCCTTTACAAAAAACCTACTGATAGGAACAGCCTCTTACTTTACAGCAGCCACCATCCTAAGGCACTGAGGGACAACTTACCTTTTGGTCAGTTTCTCCGTCTCAGGAGAAACTGTAGCTCAGTAGTGGACTATAAGAAAGAGGCGGATATCCTAGCGACTAACCTAGGAGATAGAGGTTATCCGACCAACACAGTACAAAGAGCAATGAAACGTGCTAGGAACAACCCCAGAGAGGCACTTCTAGAGACCAGGACTGGGGAACAAACTGACATCCTTACCTGTGTTACCTCGTTCACCCCAGCATCTAATGAAATGAAAAAAAGTGATCAAAAAACACTGGGAGATCTTGTCTTCTGGGGAGCTTTCAAACCCAGGTTTGCATTTAAGAGGACCCAGAATCTCAAAGACATTTTGATCCACACAAGACCAGCCAGAAACGAAACACAGAACCCCCAGGGCACACTATGGAGGTTCCCACCAGTCGTTGGACATTTCCCTTGTGGCAATTGTACCTCCTGCAAACAGACGATAACCACTAAGGAGATTACCCTTTCTGAGACCTTCACATGGTCACTTACACGCCACGCGAATTGCAACTCCACCAACTGCATTTACCTATTGAAATGCCCCTGTGGACTAAAATACATAGGGATGACGACACGAGCTATTAAAACACGCATCACCGAGCATAAGAGCAATATAAGATGCATGAAGGAGACCACAAAACTGTACACCCACTTTAAGAGTTTACACCAGACTCCCTTATATGGGTTGTTTTGGAGTCACACCCGAGAATCACATCTCAGGCACTGTTCAAACTCGAACAAAGATGGGTACACAGACTAACAGCTGATAGGAGAGGATTGAATGATGATATACCATGGGGTGCACTGACGCACTGAGATGATTATACTGCTTCTACAGTATTATAATTTAGTCTACACCCCTGTGACTCTCTGAATGTGAAATGGGGTTGTCCAGCTATGAATGGGATACCTACTTCCGATTGGTTTACAGTATAAGCTGGACTCCCCTTATGCGTTAACGTTGTGCCGGTGGCTCTAGACACACCCTGTTTCCAACTCACATTTCCCATCCTTCTGTGCGACGCCCACAACAAACATTTCTCCTTCTGCTGTGCAACCCGCACATCAAGAATTAACTAACACAGGGCCTTATACATTATAGCTCCTTCTCTAGAGAGTGAATAGACTCCAACTGGGCCGCTCTCCCTGCTTATAAGATACCGATACTGTCTCTACTCTATCTGGTTCTTATTAAGTACCCCTTTCCAAGATGGCACCCACAGTCACGTAGAACTTGGGCGGGTCTTCATACACGAATCACATGACACTGGACGCCCAATCAAGTAACACGTTCTCACCTGTCTCAACCGGTTTAAAATGGAGCGCTGGAAGGTGAACATCATTTCCCGGTTTCAGCGGAGCGGGTAGGTTCTACAACCACCTTGGGCATCAGAAACGTGAGTAACTGCTTGGACCGCGTAGCCATTGTCGGACGGACTGTGGTCTCTGGACGCGTGGGTGGACAGGTGAGCGCTGCTTTGGGGTGAGCTGACTCTGACGCTGACATGGGCTGCCTGCTCTTGTGGGCAGCCCATCAGGCACTTGGGGTGGGGCTCTCCTCGGACGGTGTTCCTTGCTGCCTGCGGGCTTGAGGACCATAGTCTGCATGTCCCTAGCTGTACCTTGCGCACAGCAGATGTACATTGTTCATATACTCTCCGAGTTGAAATTATTTTTACTGTACATTACAGGAGGCTACCACGCCATCCCAAAAGGCTCGCCACACACCGATTGGAGCGGTACTAGTTTAGCTTTTAGGTGAGCTATATGACATCATCACCGCGATTTAGGTTTTACCTGAACTGAGTTTCTAAAGACTGCCTTGACACTGTGTCACATACTGCATCCACCAGTGCATGATCACTATATCCGAGCACATTTGCTTCCTGTATAGTGCATGCATACGAGGAGTCTTCAGCTCCATTACACTAATGTATATATATGATAAAGGGATTTTAAATGATTTTTGTTGGCCTTCTATGCTTCTTCCCTTTCTTCTAGGCCACTCCATTGCGGAAGTGATAGATTAATTCACACTTTCTTAGGGTAGACTTGACTAGGTACATACACATAAATGTGAGGCCCTGTCATACACCCTCACGATTGTAGATAGTTTGCACCACACTGGTCCTGGTGAATTGCCGCTGGATCCTCCTGACCATTAGGCGAGAAACATGTTGACCATCTGAGCTGAGCGTTGTTAGTTCTTGACTTAATGAGTCCAGACTACCGCTACTCACACTGTTTTTAAATAGGGTGGTTTACTGACCTAATAAATTACGTTATTCAGACTAATCAACCCTTTTTAATACACCCACCAACATCTACACCTGCCTGGCCCTTACTTGCACTCATCTTACGGCAAGGAACAAAAGATATCCGATAAAGAGCCCCTTTTAGGGTGCCCGTTGGGTATTGCAGCGCCGACCCGACGAGGAGCAAAACCCAGATGATGAAGCATGACACCTAGCTTGCTGGGTGTGTGAGGGTTTTAGTTCCACCCTTGCGGGTCCCCCACTCCCCTTTTCATTCATTTGTTGACATCATTTTTCACTTTATCTCCACCCGGGGTAGATTGTGTACTTCACAGAATCACCCCTGACCAGGAGGAACAGCATACTCTTTCTTTGTATGTCATTCCTGGGCATGTACGTTGGACCTCATTAAATATAGCCCACCCCTTTTTGCTTCCTCTCTTTTGTTTAGAAACTTCTTCACTAGACACACTAACGCCGCACACATCATCGCGTAGCATTCAATCTCACGAGTTCGCACATACCAAACTCGACCCTGCACTCCCCACGCGCCAGGAACTACCATGGACACATACATTCCCCATGCATTCCTATGGGAGGGCAGGTCAGTCTCACTAACTGTAACACAGAGCGCACGCACTTTCCACTGGGACACAGTGTAAAAGCGCCTAGAGGCCTAAAACCACTCACACAACATAGGGAAAAAGCTAGGATAATTGCAAAAAGTTTTGGGGGTGAACCTGCCAGAAGGGCCAAGTCCAACACAACCCCCTTCCAGCCAAAACGCAGGGCAGACAAATCACCACCGTGATGGTCTTCCCTGCTTGGGGCGATAAAACACGGACGCAGGCCCGCAACGGCAGGGACACCCTCCGGTTCTACGCCACTCTGAACCCACTGGGTTCCGTCTGTAAAAGTTCTGCGGACCAACTGGGCTACCCCACTGGTACTCCTCAGCGGTCCGCGGCCAGGACCAGGTCCTAGGCCAACCAGGTGCCACTGGTCCTTGCCTAACCACAGAGTGGGGGGTAGTAACCCCTGGCACATAGTAACCATTCTCCACTCTACCCCTCATCAGGGCAGTTCTAAACTGCCACTGATCCTCCAGCCCAGGGTCTGTACCCTCAGGCTGACCAACAGTCACGGGCGAGGCTCTCCTCCCCCTACCTCTTCTTCTAGGGTTCCGCCCTCTCTTCCTCTGAGAGGCGACCTCGTAACTCAATTCACCCACCAGCTCAGGACCTCTCCCTGAGAACTGGTCTCCCAACCTAGGGTTTAACCCCTCAGGTTGCACCGGGGTCAGAGGCGAGGACTCCCTCCCTCTGCACCCCCTTCCAGAGTCCGGCACCCTCCCAACTGGAGTGGTGCCCCTAGCTGATACATCGGTCAGGACACTGCTTACAGTCGTCCTTCCCTCCAGGTCAGGCTGATCCTGAACCTGGCCTCCCAACCAGGGGTCTAAACCCTTTGGCTGAGTACTTGCCTGGCACTCCAGGAGTTCTGGGTACTCACACAGTATCCCCCCGAGGGTAACATATGCCTCATATGTTGCGTGACAGTCTGCCTGGCGCAGATCTCCCGTCCCCTGTCCACCTGACAGTGCGCGAAGATCCCCCAGGACAGACGTGTGGTCACCATGGTCACCTCTAGGAGACTCAGCCCTCCTGGCTGGTCCCTGACCCACTGGCTCCTCCACTGGGGAACACAGCCCCATGCCACCCCTCTTGCTGGCCTTCTGTACCCTCCCTGCTGGAGCGGCACTGCCAGACACCAGAACCACTGGAGTTCTACTTACAGATGCTCCAGGTTCTCCATACACTAGGTGATCCTCCTCAAATGGAATAACAGGACAGCCTAGGCCCCCAACCTGGTGTTCCCTGAAGAAACCATCCAGGCTCTGAGACTGGGTTTCGGGCATCTGGGGACTCGAAGTCACACACACACTCTTACTCCGCTGAGATAGGTCGTGAGCTCCTACACCCCTCTCACTACTCTGGGACCTAGCTGGGCTACTCTGACCCTCTTCCCAAATACAAGACGGGAAGATACCTGAGCCACTAGTTTTGGAATCGCTTTCCCATGCCTCCTCAGAACCTCGGGCACTTTCCGAACGGTCTGCTTCTTCTACAAGCTCCCAAGGATCACAGGCCTCCAACCTCAACAGGTGTTGGCGCAACTCCGGCCCACAATCAATACTGAGCATTTGCTCTTTGAGAATCATATTGAGCAGTTCACCAAAGTCATATTCCGGGTCAAGCTTTACCCAATTGACCAGTGCATCATTACATTCCTCCACAAACTCCTCCCAAGACTGGTGAGACAGTTTCCTACTGCCCCTGAATTTCAACCTATCCTCCTCTTCTTGGGAAACAGGTACCATACTCTGGGAACTGGGAAGGGGACTCTCTGCACTGGACTCTATTTCGCTGCCACCACTGGATCCCAGCCTTACTGGTGAATCCAGAAAACCACAACTGCACTTAGGGGATATTCTACCCTCGTGAGCTAATTTCTCTCTGGCGAAGGCCCTCTCAGCCTCCGCCATCCTCTCCTGCGCTAAGACCCTCTCGGTCTCAAACTGTTTCTCATCCACATTCAGCTGCGCTATCTTCTTGGCATGCTCTAACCTGAGCTTCTCCAAAGCCAGCTGATGCTCCCTTTCTTCCCTCCTATCTACCCACTCCTCTGGGGATAGGGAAAGGGATGGGACGCTGCCCCTGACACTGGACCCAGCAAGGGACTCCTTATATATCTATTAGCGTCCCTGTCCTGTCACTTTCTTCCTCCTCTTCAGACTCCTCAGGGCTCCCCTCAGACCCACCACCCTCTTGGCTTGCGGCCCGGGCTCTCTCCTCCTCACTGCGCTCACGTTCCCATTCATCCTTCTGCCATTGGATCAGGTTCTCCCTAAGTTTTGACTGGGAGTCTGACACACTCACTGCTATGTCTCTCTTCTCACAAAACTCAACCAACTTCCCCATACTGTATCTAAACAGACCACAGAAATTAAAAGCAGACTCCATTTTGGCAGGACGCTCAGGGACACGTGCAACACAAGGGACCTAAGTGTCTGAGCTGAAGCAAGAGTACACAATTAAAAAATGACACTTTTAGGAGAAGAATTAAAAATAAACCTCAGAACAATAATCCCCAAACACGTGATTATCTAAAATGCAGAGTTTTGTAGTGCAGCCAGTCGTCGCTGTGGCACTGCGCAAACGCAAGTCCTAATCCCACCGCTGATCACCAATGTTAGAAATGGGATTTCTGGTTGGCTAGGGCTTGCGCCAAAGCCAGGCAGAAACCACCACTCTAGTCAGGGCTGGGGAGTTACACGCCAAAGATAACCCCTGCTCACCCCATTGGTAGCTTGGCACGAGCAGTCAGGCTTATCCCGGAGGCAATGTGTGAAGCATTTGCGCGCGCACCCAGCAACAACACCCTAGGCCCACCACAAAAGGAACTCCACAAAAGGATATATATAAAAATAGCCTTTGTATTATAATAAACACATTAGATAATATTCACACAATTTACACTGTGCCAACTGGCACTGGGCGGAATTTACAGGGGACTATTTACACAAGACAGGGCCACATGGACCTGTTAGAAATGAGGGGGCTCTGGCTGACGCGGGTGTGAACCCACAACAAGCAGGGACCCTTTACTTCTTGTCAGGGCGAAGGATGACTCCCCAGAATAACCCCTGCTCACCCTCTAGGTGCGTGGCGCGAGCAGTCTAGGCTAAGTCTCAGGCGTACACGGTTAAGCAAATGCAATTACACATACAGTAAACCCCTTGCATGCACCACAAACGGACACCAATCAGGAAGTATATAAAAATAAGCTTTTATGTAGATTCAGCAGATTCAAATACAAGGCCCAGTAACGTTGAACTGATGGGGCCACAATTCCTGGAAATACGGTAAAGTTCTCTTTGTGTTACGGAAAGTTCTTTAGGCGGGCACAAGGTAACTGTAGGCCTCAGCGCACTTCGTGCTGAGGCAGCGCCCAGGGAGCACACAGCAGATGACAGGGAAATAAGAACGTTGCGGACCCTGGATCCGATGCGAGCTCGCGGTCGAGTTCGTAAGTACAGTACCTTGTTTCTTGACGCAAAGGCGGGTGCGGGATTTCAGCGGCTCTTCGACAGAAGAGCGAGGCGGCGTCTGGGGCTCCCACACTTCACGAGGGTGTCTGATCTTCAGGCTCACGACAAGAGCGGGGTGTTGTAGGTGGCGGGTGAACAAAGCGGGGCAGCCGGGCACGCAGATGCGTCCGGGCCGTCCGAGGCTTGGAGATGCTCACAACCGCCGATTCCGGCGGGAGGGTGAAGGTGCACAGCGAGCCTCCACGAGCGAGGTGACGGGGCAGCCCAGCACAGCGTAGGGGGAGCGGCTCTGATCGAGCGAGGCTCTTCCCAAGGCGGGGGCGGCTAAGCAGTCCTGGTCACGGCTCAGGGAGGGACTGGGCACGAGGGTCACAGCTCCGGCGAGGGAAAGGACACCACAGTCCAGCAGCAGGCGAGTGAAGATCAGGTAGAGCCCAATGGTCCTGGGGCTCAGTTCAGGGGGCAAGCTCAGTTCCAAGCCCTTGGAGATCGTTTTGGAAAAGCACAAGTCTTGAAAGTAAAAGTAAAGTAAAAGTCTTCAGCAACAGTTTCTCTTCTCTCCTTTGGCAGCAAGGTCACCACTGCAGGCCAATCCCCCAGGATAGGGACAGTCTTCCTCCTACAGCTTTCCCGGTGCCTCCTCCTCAGGCAGAGATTCTTCTTGGTCAAAAGCGGATCTAGTTTCTTAGGAGCAGGGCTCCTCTATTTATACCACAAATCTTTTGTTCTCCCAGGCCAGGGGGGCCCTTGCCTAGTTCAGTCCGGTTTCTGAGCACTTTGTTTACGTGATGCAGGCTTCTCCTTTCAGAGTGCAGGGCAGAGTCATCAGACGCTCCACAGGGGGTGGAGCCGGCATCGAGGTAGCGGAGCACTGTCCTATTCAGAACCGAGGAGCACTCCTCCCACCCATCTACCTGTCGATCGTCCTATTCATACCAGGCTACCTAGCCCTGCCCATCTGGGTTCCCCCAGCCCTGTCACTCACACCAGCCAGACATCAGATACACAACACGCAGAGGCGGCTGAAAGGTTTAGGCAAGCAAAGGCCAACTTTCTAAAAGCGGCATTTGCAAACCCGGAATATTAAAATAGACCTTGCGAAAAGATGTACCTTATTATTCCGAGTTCAGGCATACTAAACTCGATCTCCTACCATGTTCCCTGGGTCGGTTAGGATCATAGGGTGTAATAATCCAGGCCGCCCATACTGGCCTATGAGAACAGGGTAGCCTTGCAGTAGTGAACAACAAGATGGCGGTAATTCACTACTAGGACATGCCACGCATCCAGGCTTGTCCTACCTTAGGCGTACAATGCACCCTGCCCGTGGGCCTACCTGAGGGGTGACTAACATGCAGCTAAGGGAAGGGTTTAGGGACTGGCAAGTGTGGGCACTTGCCGGTCAGCATGTCAGTACCAGACTGCACGCAGGTTCTGCGATGGCAGACCTCGGATATATTTTACCGGCCGCTTCTGTGGGTGGCACAACCAGTGCTGCAAGCCCACCAGCGGTGTTCGCATTTACATGCCCTGGCGCCCCCGGCGCACTTTACTGGGGTCTGACAGTAAATCAAACAATCCAATCATGGAATCCAACCAACATATACAATTTACATAGGGAGCACTCGCACCGTGACACTGGTTGGCAGTGGCACAGCGCGCTGAGCGGCCAACACCATAAAAACACATGAGGCACAGCGACAAAAAGAGGAAGGGAGACTCACGCCAAGGTGCCAGGTCTAACACGTGTCCCCTCCAGCTGAAAAGTGGGGAGAACTACCCTACCCCAGGGAGTTCCTCATCACTAAGGCGGAAAAATCTGGACAGACCATCAGCATTGGCGTGATCTGTACCAGGGCGATGTTCCACCGTGAAATCCATACCCTGTAGGGAAATGGACCACCTCAACAGCTTTGGATTCTCACCCCTCATATGCATCAACCATCTGAGGGGCCTGTGGTCCGTCTGAACCCGGAAGTGAGACCCAAACAAGTAGGGTCTTAGCTTCTTCAGCGCCCAGACCACAGCAAATGCCTCACGCTCAATAGCACTCCACCTTTGTTCCCGTGGAAGTAACCTCCTGCTAAGAAAGGCTACGGGTTGATCTAGGCCCTCCTCATTAATCTGTGAAAGAACAGCCCCCACACCATGCTCTGAAGCGTCTGTCTGAACGATAAACTCTTTGGAGAAGTTGGGAGCCAAGAGCACGGGCGCCGTGCACATAGCAGTTTTCAAGGCCTCAAAAGCTTTCTGACAGGTGTCAGTCCAGATCACTTTCCTGGGCTGCTTCTTCGAAGTCAGCGCTGTCAAGGGGGCAACCATGTTGCCATACCCCTTGACAAACCTCCTGTAGTACCCGGTGAGACCTAGGAAGGCTCTCACCTCCGTCTGGGTTTTGGGCGCCTCCCAATTCAGGATGGTTTCTATCTTGGGCTGAAGGGGTGCCACCTGGCCACTCCCAACTTGGTGTCCCAAGTACACCACAGAACCCTGCCCGATCTGGCACTTACTCGCCTTGATCGTGAGGCCTGCCTTGCGCAGCGCCATCAACACTTCCCAGAGGTGACGCAAGTGTTCCTCCCAAGTGGAGCTGAACACTGCGATGTCATCCAGGTAGGCTGCACTGAACGAATCCAGCCCAGCCAACACCTCGTTGACCAATCTCTGGAAGGTGGCAGGGGCATTCTTCATCCCAAATGGCATAACCCGGAACTGGTAGTGCCCATCTGGGGTGGAAAATGCTGACCTCTCTTTGGCCCCCTCGGTCAAGGCGATCTGCCAATACCCAGACGTTAAATCAAACGTGCTGAGGTAGTTGGCAGCCCCTAGCCGATCGATGAGCTCATCAGCTCTGGGGATGGGGTGTGCGTCGGTCCTAGTGACCGAATTGAGTCCTCTGTAGTCCACACAGAACCGGAGTTCGGGTGTGGCTCCCGGCGCTGCAGCTTTTGGGACCAAGACCACGGGGCTGGCCCAAGGACTGCTAGAAGACTCAATTACCCCGAGGGCAAACATCTTGGAGACCTCCTCCTTGATGCAGGTCCTCACCCTGTCAGTCACCCTGTAGGCCTTGTGCCGCACAGGTGGACTATCCCCAGTGTCCACATCATGGACGCACCAATCAGTGACACCCGGGACCAGGGAAAACAGGTCAGAAAACTGTCCCAGCAACTGGCCACAATCATTCTGTTGCTCAGGGGTCAGGGTGGAAGAGAGGATGACACCATCCACTGACCCATCTTGCTCCTTGGCTGACAGGAGGTCAGGAAGAGGTTCTGTCTCCTCTTCCATTCCAGCATCTGTTGCCAAGAGCATGCCCACTTGGGACCTCTCCAAGTGGGGCTTGAGGCGGTTGACATGTAGGACCCTTAAGGGGTTCCTAGGAGACTTCAGGTCCACCACGTAGGTAACAGGACTCTTGCGCTCCACCACCTCAAAGGGACCGGTCCACTTATCCTGGAGCGCACACGGCTCCACGGGGGCCAAGACCCATACTTTCTGCCCAGGCTGAAGCTCTACCAGAGTGGCATTCTGGTCGTACCACCGCTTCATCTCCTCCTGGCTGGCTTCCAGATTTGCCTCAGCAAGTTGCCTGAATCGCCTAGTCTGATTCCTGAAGGCCAGCATGTAACTATATACATTCTGGGGAGGTTTCCTGGGAGATTGCTCCCAGCCTTCTTTAACCAGACTTAGAGGTCCTCTGACTGGGTGACCATATAGAAGCTCAAAGGGACTGAACCCCAGAGACTTCTGTGGCACCTCACGGTAAGCGAAGAGAAGGCATGGTAAGAGGACGTCCCACTTACGCCTCATGGCTCCTTCTAGGCCCATTATCATGCCTTTGAGGGTTCGGTTGAATCTCTCAACCAACCCGTTTCCTTGGGGGTGGTAAGGGGTGGTGAACTTGTAGGTTACACCACACTCTTGCCAAAGAGATTTCATGTACTTGGACATGAAATTGGTACCTCGGTCAGACACCACCTCTAGAGGGAATCCCACTCGGGAGAAAATTCCCATCAGTGCCCGTCCCACCACGGGGGCCGTCACTGTCCTTAGAGGAATGGCTTCCGGGTACCGGGTGGCATGGTCCACCAGGACCAGGATGAACCTGTTGCCCATCGCTGTCCTGGGGTCCAGTGGCCCTACAATGTCAATCCCCACTCGCTGGAATGGGGTACCGACCACAGGGAATGGCTGGAGTGGAGCCTTCTGCTTCCTTCCACTCTTTCCACTTGCCTGGCAAGTCTGGCATGTCCTGCAGTGAGTATCTGAACTCCTGCGCATTTGAGGCCAATAAAAGTGGGTGACAAGCCTTTCAAAGGTCTTGTCCTGCCCCAAATGCCCTGCCAATGGCACATCGTGAGCCAGCCCCAGTAGGAAGGCTCTGAAGTCCTGGGGTACCACCAGCGCACGGGCTGACCCAGGCTCAGCAACCTTAGGCTCTGTATGTAGGAGGTCGTTCTCCCAGTAAACGAAATGTGATCCTGACTGATCACCTGCGGCCTGGTCTGCAGCCTGCTGCCGCATACCCACGAGAGAAGGGCACTCCTTCTGTGCCTTGCAAAAGTCCTCCCTGGTGGGACCCCCTTCCTGCTGCCAATGGGTCAGCTCCGGCAGGTCTCCCAGTTCAGCTATCTGCTCCCCTGTAGGCTCCAGGGCATCCCCCTCAAGGTCTGCTTCCTCCTGGACCGTGGGAACTTCAGGGGCCGGCTTCCCGCGCCCCTTGCTCCTTCTCTCTGAGGCCGGTTCCTGGGCCTCCCTCTCAGGCTCCAGGACCTCTTGAGTACCTCTACTGGCTGCCATGGACCGTGTGGTGACACACGCCCAATCCGGCATACCCAACATCTCCAGGTGAGCACTCCGCTCCACCTTAGCCCAAGGTGAGCTCTCCAAATCGTTCCCTAACAAACAGTCGATAGGCATGGCGGGCCTCACAGCTACCTGAAGAGTACCAGAGACCCCCCCCCACTCAAAAGGAACCTGAGCCACCTTGCAGTGTCTCTCTGTGTTGTCAGCGGCAACAACGGGATAGAATGCATTGGGGACCACCTGCTCCTGAGACACCAGGTGACACCTGACAGCTGTCACACTGGCTCCTGTATCTCTAAGAGCTTCCACTCTATGGCCATTTATGGTCACCCACTGCCTGTACTTCTTAGTGTTCTCAGGCAGCTGGGTTGGAGGGACCACTTCACGGTCTCCTAGCGAGACCAGGGACATCTCTGCGGGACCCCACCCACCTTGGACATCCCTCTCCTCACCCAAGGCTACACAAGTCACCTGCCGGGATGGAGCACCAGTGGGTGCTGGTTTACCAAACAATGGACATTTTACATCAGAGGCAAAATGCCCCAAATTGTTACACCTGTAACATCTTACGGGCCCCTTTTGAACAGGAGGACCTGTCGGGGCCCCGGTCGGTTTCTGGGGTGGGGGAGGCTGAGAACCCTTCCCTTGGTTCCCTTGGGGACTATTTTGGGGCCCTTTTTGGAACTGCTTCTGTTTACCCCTGTCCCCCCCACTCTTCTGCTGGGGACCCTGCCCACCTTTGGCGGAATCTCCCACGGTACCCTTGTGGACCCTGGTACTGACCCAGCGGTCCGCCTCCTCAGCAAGCTTCCTCGGGTTAGTCAGCTTACTATCTATCAGGTGCTGGCGTGGCTCAGGAAAACAATTACTGGACAAGTGCTCCCATGCCATTAGATCAAGAAGCCCTTGATAATCGTTCACCTTACTACCCTTCACCCAACCATCCAGCGCTCTGCAAAAGAAAGTCACATACTCCACATACGTACTATTGGGAATCTTAGTGCAACCCCTGAACCTCTGTCTATATAACTCAGGGGTCAACCCATAGCTAGCCATCAATGCTTCCTTCATATGGGCATAAGAATTACGAACATCAACAGGTAAATCTAACAGTGTGTCCCGCCCTTCACTCAGGAACCTTCCCCACAACCCCGCTCCCCAATCTTTCTCAGGGACCCGGTGGGAAGACATGGCTACCTCGTAGGCTCTGAACCACTGCCCGATGTCGTCATTCCTGAAGAACTCCTTCACTACATCCTTGGGAATATAAACTCTTGGTTCTGCCGGTACTGGCGGTGTGCTGCCACCAGAGGGATTAAGCTCCAAACTTTTTGCTTTCAGCTCCAGCTCCCTCAGCTTCATGTCATGCTCTAATTGTAGTTTCTTTTCTTCCATGGCTAATCTTTGTTTTTCCATATCCATCTGCCCATGAAGTTTTGCCATTTCCACCTCGTGTGCCCGGGTTGCAGCCCTGTCCGCCAACTCTTCTGGCGACAGGCATCTGCCAAACTCATGGACACTTTCTGGTGGAACCACTTCCACCTGATTCTCTGGTGCCTTTGACTCATACCAGGCCCTCAGCGCTTTCACAAGTTGTTCCTTCTTTTTCAATCCAGTTTGGGCAATCCTGAACTTGGAGCAAAGACCTTTCAAGTCGTCATTGGTACGATTCTGAAGTGCGTCTTCGTCCCAATCTACGTCTTCAAATCCAGAGATTATGGAAGCCGCCCTTCCGGCTGAAAGTGAACCAGGCATGGCTCTAGCAACGGAGACTCTTGGCAAAACAAAAACAAATGCTAGCCTTGTGGCTGTGTTACTGGTCTGCTCTCACTACGTGGTGATCAGTGATTCAATATACGCATACCACAAATGCAAATCCGTAAATCCCACCGCTGCCACCAATGTTAGAAATGAGGGGGCTCTGGCTGACGCGGGTGTGAACCCACAACAAGCAGGGACCCTTTACTTCTTGTCAGGGCGAAGGATGACTCCCCAGAATAACCCCTGCTCACCCTCTAGGTGCGTGGCGCGAGCAGTCTAGGCTAAGTCTCAGGCGTACACGGTTAAGCAAATGCAATTACACATACAGTAAACCCCTTGCATGCACCACAAACGGACACCAATCAGGAAGTATATAAAAATAAGCTTTTATGTAGATTCAGCAGATTCAAATACAAGGCCCAGTAACGTTGAACTGATGGGGCCACAATTCCTGGAAATACGGTAAAGTTCTCTTTGTGTTACGGAAAGTTCTTTAGGCGGGCACAAGGTAACTGTAGGCCTCAGCGCACTTCGTGCTGAGGCAGCGCCCAGGGAGCACACAGCAGATGACAGGGAAATAAGAACGTTGCGGACCCTGGATCCGATGCGAGCTCGCGGTCGAGTTTGTAAGTACAGTACCTTGTTTCTTGACGCAAAGGCGGGTGCGGGATTTCAGCGGCTCTTCGACAGAAGAGCGAGGCGGCGTCCGGGGCTCCCACACTTCACGAGGGTGTCTGATCTTCAGGCTCACGACAAGAGCGGGGTGTTGTAGGTGGCGGGTGAACAAAGCGGGGCAGCCGGGCACGCAGATGCGTCCGGGCCGTCCGAGGCTTGGAGATGCTCACAACCGCCGATTCCGGCGGGAGGGTGAAGGTGCACAGCGAGCCTCCACGAGCGAGGTGACGGGGCAGCCCAGCACAGCGTAGGGGGAGCGGCTCCGATCGAGCGAGGCTCTTCCCAAGGCGGGGGCGGCTAAGCAGTCCTGGTCACGGCTCAGGGAGGGACTGGGCACGAGGGTCACAGCTCCGGCGAGGGAAAGGACACCACAGTCCAGCAGCAGGCGAGTGAAGATCAGGTAGAGCCCAATGGTCCTGGGGCTCAGTTCAGGGGGCAAGCTCAGTTCCAAGCCCTTGGAGATCGTTTTGGAAAAGCACGTCTTGAAAGTAAAAGTAAAGTAAAAGTCTTCAGCAACAGTTTCTCTTCTCTCCTTTGGCAGCAAGGTCACCACTGCAGGCCAATCCCCCAAGATAGGGACAGTCTTCCTCCTACAGCTTTCCCGGTGCCTCCTCCTCAGGCAGAGATTCTTCTTGGTCAAAAGCGGATCTAGTTTCTTAGGAGCAGGGCTCCTCTATTTATACCACAAATCTTTTGTTCTCCCAGGCCAGGGGGGCCCTTGCCTAGTTCAGTCCGGTTTCTGAGCACTTTGTTTACGTGATGCAGGCTTCTCCTTTCAGAGTGCAGGGCAGAGTCATCAGACGCTCCACAGGGGGTGGAGCCGGCATCGAGGTAGCGGAGCACTGTCCTATTCAGAACCGAGGAGCACTCCTCCCACCCATCTACCTGTCGATCGTCCTATTCATACCAGGCTACCTAGCCCTGCCCATCTGGGTTCCCCCAGCCCTGTCACTCACACCAGCCAGACATCAGATACACAACACGCAGAGGCGGCTGAAAGGTTTAGGCAAGCAAAGGCCAACTTTCTAAAAGCGGCATTTGCAAACCCGGAATATTAAAATAGACCTTGCGAAAAGATGTACCTTATTATTCCGAGTTCAGGCATACTAAACTCGATCTCCTACCATGTTCCCTGGGTCGGTTAGGATCATAGGGTGTAATAATCCAGGCCGCCCATACTGGCCTATGAGAACAGGGTAGCCTTGCAGTAGTGAACAACAAGATGGCGGTAATTCACTACTAGGACATGCCACGCATCCAGGCTTGTCCTACCTTAGGCGTACAATGCACCCTGCCCGTGGGCCTACCAGAGGGGTGACTAACATGCAGCTAAGGGAAGGGTTTAGGGACTGGCAAGTGTGGGCACTTGCCAGTCAGCATGTCAGTACCAGACTGCACGCAGGTTCTGCGATGGCAGACCTCGGATATATTTTACCGGCCGCTTCTGTGGGTGGCACAACCAGTGCTGCAAGCCCACCAGCGGTGTTCGCATTTACATGCCCTGGCGCCCCCGGCGCACTTTACTGGGGTCTGACAGTAAATCAAACAATCCAATCATGGAATCCAACCAACATATACAATTTACATAGGGAGCACTCGCACCGTGACACTGGTTGGCAGTGGCACAGCGCGCTGAGCGGCCAACACCATAAAAACACATGAGGCACAGCGACAAAAAGAGGAAGGGAGACTCACGCCAAGGTGCCAGGTCTAACAGGACCACTGTCAGAATTAGCACAAATCACCAATTGTAGCTGTAGAAATGTGGAACAAATAATAAATGTAGTGACAACCAGTAACCACTGGTAAAAGGTAAGTACACCCTATGCAATCCTAAACACCTTAGACATATATCACGCAGGGAACCATGAATTCACTAGCATAACCTGTACTAGGAAAACAGTCTCCTATGCATAGACACAGTGAGGAAATGAAAATAACATAAAGGCAATGCACATTGAGCAAACGTACACAGGTAACAATAACCATGTGCCCTAGGTGAGGGCACAACACAGTCAAACTGTCCCCAGGCCAACTTGGCCTCTCAGGGGCTCAAACGCCCTTTGTACAAAATGTCAGGGCTGGGCTGCGCAGGCAGCCAAGGCAGAAGGCGCAAAAGATCAGGTCTAAACGTGGCAGCTGCCCACTACTTGCTGGGCAGCTGTAGACTCAAAGATGGGCCCGGGCATTCACTGTGCCCGTTCTAACAGAACTGTGCCACGTTGCAGCTGCCCTCTATCACACGGGGCAGCTGGGGGAAATGCCAGCACCAACCAGGTGCACGTTGGAGTCCTGCTCTGGGACTCTGAAAACGATAGGGCCCCCAAACGTTGGAGCCTCTCTGGGCTCTAGACTAAAAATGCCCCCTTTGGTGGAGCCCCTCTGGGCTCTAAAAGTATAATGCCCCCAACGATGGAGCGGCCCTCTGGCAGGCGGGGCCGCTCGAGCACTGTGCCTTCACTGGCATTCAAAACTGAGGTCACCAATAAATGTCCCCAAGCGCTGCCTCTCTACTCTCTGTGTGGCACCGCGGGGCTTCCCTCTCTGATACGGGAGCCCCGCCTTATCTTACGCACTGTGCCGGCCGGTTCTCCTCACCGGCTGCGGGCTTCTCACGGCGGGGTAGGCTCCCGCCGGCAGGTCAACTTCTGCTGGGCGCCAGAGGACGGTAACAGAGCATACACGCTCCGACTTCTCTCTTCTCTTCTTTCTCCCGGCACCACGGAGCTCTCCCTCGTTCTCGGGGGCCCCGGGCGCAGGTGCCTCCTTTGTCTTCGCGGTCTTTTCCTGCCGCCGGGACTTCCTGCCTCCGCTCTGCGTTACAATGACGTGGCGGTAGGAGTCCCGGTTGCCAGGCAACACTCCGGCTTCTCACGGCGGCGGCGAGGAAATTCTCTCTTTCTCCTTACCGAAGCGCGGGGTGGGCTCCCGCCTTCGGTCAAATAAAAATGCAATGGTGGCTCCTCTTTTTGAAGCACACAAAGCGGGGTAGGCACCTGCTAGGAAGGCGCCGCAATGTGGGGTGGGCACCCGTTCTTAGAAATAATCCCCGAAGGCGGCAATAACGCGGGGTGGGCTCCCGTTTGATAAATGGCAATTGCGGGGGAATCCCTACGGCGGGACTCCCTCGGTAGATGAGGCAGCTCAGTGCTGCAGAGCCCACGTGCTCCTTGGAGGAGAAAAGCGCTCCGCACCAAAAAAATGAAGCGCTTTCAAGGCGCTAGGATAGAGAGTCCCCTAATGTCCAGGGAAATCTTTCAGGAGGCAGGGGGGCAAGGGCTGGGCCCAGGGGCCAGCTCACAGGGCCCTCCAGGCAGGGAGTCAGTCCCCAGTGGCGGTCTCTCCTGGCGCCCAGCAGCAGCAGCAGGCCCCCCCTCCAATTAGGATCAGAAGAAGAACATTTTACATGGGGTCACAGCCCCTTTTTATACGCAGGTTTCCTTTGTCTCAAGGTGCAGGGAAGGGGCGAACCACATGCAACTGGTTCCTGAGCACTTTGCTTTGCTCAGCCCCTCTCCCTATTCACAGAACAGGCCAGGGTCATCAGTCGCACCACAGGGGGCGGAGCCAGCATTGTGTGGGGAAAGCCCAGCCCTATTCAGGTCCCAGGTGTACCCCTCCCACTCATCAACATGCAGATCTCTCCACTCACCACTGAGGCAGACCCATCCTGACTCCTGGAGCCAGGCACACCAGCCAATCACAAGCCAGACAGTCACTTCATATTTACTACACAGACATGCCAGCTTCTAGAAGTGGCACTTCTACACTAGACACACTAACGCCGCACACATCATCGCGTAGCATTCAATCTCACGAGTTCACACATACCAAAGTCGACCCTGCACTCCCCACCCACCAGGAACTACCATGGACACACACATTCCCCATGCATTCCTATGGGAGGGCAGGTCACTCTCACTAACTGTAACACAGAGCGCACACACTTTCCACTGGGACACAGTGTAAAAGCGCCTAGAGGCCTAAAACCACTCACACAACATAGGGAAAAAGCTAGGATAATTGCAAAAAGTTTTGGGGGTGAACCCGCCAGAAGGGCCAAGTCCAACAACGGGTTTGATGATTGGTTTTGTGCAGGAAGTGACACCTTTATTTTTGTGCAGGAAGGGACACCTTCCTGCACAAAAACGATCACTTGTGCTGCATTCTGCGGCACACACAAAAAAGGAAAAATGAGGAAAAATAAACATATATCTTCTTGTTGCGCCTCCCTTATGCCTACCCCGGGAGGCATTGGAATTTGACACATTCCCAGGTTTATGAACCTTGTAAATCTGGTAACGTATCTGGGAATTTGTCAGAATCCATGAGTGTTGTGTGGAATCACCCACAGCAACACCCATGGGACGCCCTGGTCACGCAGAGTGAAGCGTGAAAGGGGGTCATATCTACAAGGCCATGTGAACCCATGCAGAGTGTCTTTGCGTTGCCTTGTAGATATGGGCATTACAACAAACAAATGATGGACGGAATGCTGACAATGCATACATTCTCCCCCAGTCAAGAGATCTGGGTTAAATCCATCGTTCTTTTGCCCAATACACCACCCCAGTTTAGACATGGCCATATGCAAATCAGTCTTGACCCTGTGCCTCATGGGAACAGTCCAGCCCGAACTGCCAAGCCATGTCTTCCCTGGACCGGAATCAAGCATCCTAGGACCGGTTTCTGGCTATCAGCCGTCATCAGCCAGAATAGCTCAACTCCAGTGGCGTAGTGAGCACGGGTCCCACGTCTGGGAATACCCATCCCACTTAGGGCGAAAAGCGTTACAACAAACAAATGATGGACGGAATGCTGACAATGCATACATTCTCCCCCAGTCAAGAGATCTGGGTTAAATCCATTGTTCTTTTGCCCACTACACCACCCCAGTTTAAACATGGCCATATGCAAATCAGTCTTGACCCTGTGCCTCATGGGAACAGTCCAGCCCGAACTGCCAAGCCATGTCTTCCCTGGACCGGAATCAAGCATCCTAGGACCGGTTTCTGGCTATCAGCCGTCATCAGCCAGGATAGCTTGACTCCAGTGGCGTAGTGAGCACGGGTCCCACGTCTATGAATACCCATCCCACTTAGAGCGAAAAGCGTTACAACAAACAAATGATGGACAGAATGCTGACAATGCAGACATTCTCCGCCAGTCAAGAGATCTGGGTTAAATCCATAGTTCTTTTGCCCACTATGCCACCCCAGTTTAGATATGGCCATATGCAAATCAGTCTTGACCCTGTGCCTCATGGGAACAGTCCAGCCCGAACTGCCAAGCCATGTCTTCCCTGGACCGGAATCAAGCATCCTAGGACCGGTTTCTGGCTATCAGCCGTCATCAGCCAGGATAGCTTGACTCCAGTGGCATAGTGATCTCGGGTCCCACGTCTGGGAATACCCATCCCACTTAGGGCGAAAAGCGTTACAACAAACAAATGATGGACGGAATGCTGACAATGCAGACATTCTCCCCCAGTCAAGAGATCTGGGTTAAATCCATCGTTCTTTTGCCCACTACGCCACCCCAGTTTAGACATGGCCATATGCAAATCAGTCTTGACCCTGTGCCTCATGGGAACAGTCCAGCCCGAACTGCCAAACCATGTCTTCCCTGGACCGGAATCATGCATCCTAGGACCGGTTTCTGGCTATCAGCCGTCATCAGCCAGGATAGCTTGACTCCAGTGGCGTAGTGAGCACGGGTCCCACGTCTGGGAATACCCATCCCACTTAGGGCGAAAAGCGTTACAACAAACAAATGATGGACGGAATGCTGACAATGCAGACATTCTCCCCCAGTCAAGAGATCTGGGTTAAATCCATCGGGCCCAATTCACAGAACTAACTTAAGACAAAATCCTAAACTTACTACTTTTGGTATTCACAGAAGTTAGGATTTTGTCTTAAGTTTGTCTTAAGACAAACTTAAGACAGACTTCAGACTGTCTTAAGACAGACTTAAGACAGTCTTAAGACAGACTTAAGACAGTCTTAAGACAGACTTAAGACAAACTTAAGTCAGACTTAAGACAGACTTAAGTTAGGATTTTGTCTTAAGTTTGTCTGAAGTCTGTCTTAAGTCTGTCTTAAGTCTATCTTAAGTCTGTCTTAAGTCTGTCTTAAGTCTGTCTTAGGACTGTCTTAAGTCTGTCTTAAGACTGTCTTAAGTCTGTCTTAAGTTTGTCTTAAGACAAACTTAAGACAAAATCCTAACTTCTGTGAATACCAAAAGTAGTAAGTTTAGGATTTTGTCTTAAGTTAGTTCTGTGAATCGGCCCCATCGTTCTTTTGCCCACTACGCCACCCCAGTTTAGACATGGCCATATGCAAATCAGTCTTGACCCTCTGCCTCATGGGAACAGTCCAGCCGAAACTGCCAAGCCATGTCTTCCCTGGACCAGAATCAAGCATCCTAGGACCGGTTCTTGGCTATCAGCCGTCATCAGCCAGGATAGCTTGACTCCAGTGGCGTAGTGAGCACGGGTCCCACGTCTGGGAATACCCACCCCACTTAGGGCGAAAAGCGTTACAACAAAGAAATGATGGACGGAATGCTGACAATGCAGACATTCTCCCCCAGTCAAGAGATCTGGGTTAAATCCATCGTTATTTTGCCCACTACGCCACCCCAGTTTAGACATGGCCATATGCAAATCAGTCTTGACCCTGTGCCTCATGGGAACAGTCCAGCCCGAACTGCCAAGCCATGTCTTCCCTGGACCGGAATCAAGCATCCTAGGACCGGTTTCTGGCTATCAGGCGTCATCAGCCAGGATAGCTTGACTCCAGTGGCGTAGTGAGCACGGGTCCCACGTCTGGGAATACCCATCCCACTTAGGGCGAAAAGCGTTACAACAAACAAATGATGGACGGAATGCTGACAATGCAGACATTCTCCCCCAGTCAAGAGATCTGGGTTAAATCCATCGTTCTTTTGCCCACTACGCCACCCCAGTTTAGACATGGCCATATGCAAATCAGTCTTTCACCCTGTGCCTCATGGGAACAGTCCAGCCCGAACTGCCAAGCCATGTCTTCCCTGGACCGGAATCAAGCATCCTAGGACCGGTTTCTGGCTATCAGCTGTCATCAGCCAGGATAGCTTGACTCCAGTGGCGTAGTGAGCACGGGTCCCACGTCTGGGAATACCCATCCCACTTAGGGCGAAAAGCGCTACAACAAACAAATGATGGACGGAATGCTGACAATGCAGACATTCTCCCCCAGTCAAGAGATCTGGGTTAACTCCATCGTTCTTTTGCCCACTACACCACCCCAGTTTAGACATGGCCATATGCAAATCAGTCTTGACCCTGTGCCTCATGGGAACAGTCCAGCCCGAACTGACAAGCCATGTCTTCCCTGGACCGGAATCAAGCATCCTAGGACCGGTTTCTGGCTATCAGCCGTCATCAGCCAGGATAGCTCGACTCCAGTGGCGTAGTGAGCACGGGTCCCACGTCTGGGAATACCCATCCCACTTAGGGCGAAAAGCGTTACAACAAACAAATGATGGACGGAATGCTGACAATGCATACATTCTCCCCCAGTCAAGAGATCTGGGTTAACTCCATCGTTCTTTTGCCCACTACACCACCCCAGTTTAGACATGGCCATATGCAAATCAGTCTTGACCCTGTGCCTCATGGGAACAGTCCAGCCCGAACTGCCAAGCCATGTCTTCCCTGGACCGGAATCAAGCATCCTAGGACCGGTTTCTGGCTATCAGCCGTCATCAACCAGGATAGCTCGACTCCAGTGGCGTAGTGAGCACGGGTCCCACGTCTGGGAATACCCATCCCACTTAGGGCGAAAAGCGTTACAACAAACAAATGATGGACGGAATGCTGACAATGCAGACATTCTCCCCCAGTCAAGAGATCTGGGTTAAATCCATTGTTCTTTTGCCCACTACACCACCCCAGTTTAGACATGGCCATATGCAAATCAGTCTTGACCCTGTGCCTCATGGGAACAGTCCAGCCCGAACTGCCAAGCCATGTCTTCCCTGGACCGGAATCAAGCATCCTAGGACCGGTTTCTGGCTATCAGCCGTCATCAGCCAGGATAGCTTGACTCCAGTGGCGTAGTGAGCACGGGTCCCACGTCTGGGAATATCCATCCCACTTAGGGCGAAAAGCATTACAACAAACAAATGATGGACGGAATGCTGACAATGCAGATATTCTCCCCCAGTCAAGAGATCTGGGTTAAATCCATCGTTCTTTTGCCCACTACGCCACCCCAGTTTAGACATGGCCATATGCAAATCAGTCTTGACCCTGTGCCTCATGGGAACAGTCCAGCCCGTACTGCCAAGCCATGTCTTCCCTGGACCGGAATCAAGCATCCTAACACCGGTTTCTGGCTATCAGCCGTCATCAGCCAGGATAGCTTGACTCCAGTGGCGTAGTGAGCACAGGTCCCACGTCTGGGAATACCCATCCCACTTAGGGCGAAAAGCGTTACAACAAACAAATGATGGACGGAATGCTGACAATGCAGACATTCTCCCCCAGTCAAGAGATCTGGGTTAAATCCATCGTTCTTTTGCCCACTACGCCCCCCCAGTTTAGACATGGGCATATGCAAATCAGTCTTGACCCTGTGCCTCATGGGAACAGTCCAGCCCGAACTGCCAAGCCATGTCTTCCCTGGACCGGAATCAAGCATCCTAGGACCGGTTTCTGGCTATCAGCCGTCATCAGCCAGGATAGCTTGACTCCAGTGGCGTAGTGAGCACGGGTCCCACGTCTGGGAATACCCATCCCACTTAGGGCGAAAAGCGTTACAACAAACAAATGATGGACGGAATGCTGACAATGCAGACATTCTCCCCCAATCAAGAGATCTGGGTTAAATCCATCGTTCTTTTGCCCACTACGCCACCCCAGTTTAGACATGGCCATATGCAAATCAGTCTTGACCCTGTGCCTCATGGGAACAGTCCAGCACGAACTGCCAAGCCATGTCTTCCCTGGACTGGAATCAAGCATCCTAGGACCAGTTTCTGGCTCTCAGCCGTCATCAGCCAGGATAGCTTGACTCCAGTGGCGTAGTGAGCACGGGTCCCACGTCTGGGAATACCCATTCCACTTAGGGCGAAAAGCGTTACAACAAACAAATGATGGACGGAATGCTGACAATGCAGACATTCTCCCCCAGTCAAGAGATCTGGGTTAAATCCATTGTTCTTTTGCCCACTACGCCACCCCAGTTTAGACATGGCCATATGCAAATCAGTCTTGACCCTGTGCCTCATGGGAACTGTCCAGCCCGAACTGCCAAGCCATGTCTTCCCTGGACCGGAATCAAGCATCCTAGGACCGGTTTCTGGCTATCAGCCGTCATCAGCCAGGATAGCTCGACTCCAGTGGGGTAGTGAGCACGGGTCCCACGTCTGGGAATACCCATCCCACTTAGGGCGAAAAGCGTTACAACAAACAAATGATGGACGGAATGCTGACAATGCAGACATTCTCCCCCAGTCAAGAGATATGGTTTAAATCCATCGTTCTTTTGCCCACTACGCCACCCCAGTTTAGACATGGCCATATGCAAATCAGTCTTGACCCTGTGCCTCATGGGAACAGTCCAGCCCGAACTGCCAAGCCATGTCTTCCCTGGACCGGAATCAAGCATCCCTGGACCGGTTTCTGGCTATCAGCCGTCATCAGCCAGGATAGCTCGACTCCAGTGGCGTAGTGAGCACGGGTCCCACGTCTGGGAATACCCATCCCACTTAGGGCGAAAAGCGTTACAACAAACAAATGATGGACGGAATGCTGACAATGCATACATTCTCCCCCAGTCAAAAGATCTGGGTTAAATCCATCGTTCTTTTGCCCACTACACCACCCCAGTTTAGACATGGCCATATGCAAATCAGTCTTGACCCTGTGCCTCATGGGAACAGTCCAGCCCGAACTGCCAAGCCATGTCTTCCCTGGACCGGAATCAAGCATCCTAGGACCGGTTTCTGGCTATCAGCCAGGATAGCTCGACTCCAGTGGCGTAGTGAGCACGGGTCCCACGTCTGGGAATACCCATCCCACTTAGGGCGAAAAGCGTTAAAACAAACAAATGATGGACGGAATGCTGACAATGCAGACATTCTCTCCCAGTCAAGAGATCTGGGTTAAATCCATTGTTCTTTTGCCCACTACGCCACCCCAGTTTAGACATGGCCATATGCAAATCAGTCTTGACCCTGTGCCTCATGGGAACAGTCCAGCCAGAACTGCCAAGCCATGTCTTCCCTGGACCAGAATCAAGCATCCTAGGACCGGTTTCTGGCTATCAGCCGTCATCAGCCAGGATAACTCGACTCCAGTGGCGTAGTGAGGCCGGGTCCCACGTCTGGGAATACCCATCCCACTTAGGGCGAAAAGCGTTACAACAAATAAATGATGGAAGGAATGCTGACAATGCAGACATTCTCCCCCAGTCAAGAGATCTGGGTTAAATCCATCGTTCTTTTGCCCACTACGTCACCCCAGTTTAGACATGGCCATATGCAAATCAGTCTTGACCCTTGCCTCATGGGAACAGTCCAGCCCGAACTGCCAAGCCATGTCTTCCCTGGACCGAAATCAAGCATCCTAGGACCGGTTTCTGGCTATAAGCCGTCATCAGCCAGGATAGCTCGACTCCAGTGGCGTAGTGAGCACGGGTCCCACGTCTGGGAATACCCATCCCACTTAGGGCGAAAAGCGTTACAACAAACAAATGATGGACGGAATGCTGACAATGCAGACATTCTCCCCCAGTCAAGAGATCTGGGTTAAATCCATCGTTCTTTTGCCCACTACGCCACCCCAGTTTAGACATGGCCATATGCAAATCAGTCTTGACCCTGTGCCTCATGGGAACAGTCCAGCCCGAACTGCCAAGCCATGTCTTCCCTGGACCGGAATCAAGCATCCTAGGACCGGTTTCTGGCTATCAGCCGTCATCAGCCAGGATAGCTTGACTCCAGTGGCGTAGTGAGCACGGGTCCCACGTCTGGGAATACCCATCCCACTTAGGGCGAAAAGCGTTACAACAAACAAATGATGGACGGAATGCTGACAATGCAGACATTCTCCCCCAGTCAAGAGATCTGGGTTAAATCCATCGTTCTTTTGCCCACTACGCCACCCCAGTTTAGACATGGCAATATGCAAATCAGTCTTGACCCTGTGCCTCATGGGAACAGTCCAGCCCGAACTGCCAAGCCATGTCTTCCCTGGACCGGAATCAAGCATCCTAGGACCGGTTTCTGGCTATCAGCCATCATCAGCCAGGATAGCTTGACTCCAGTGGCGTAGTGAGCACGGGTCCCGCGTCTGGGAATACCCATCCACTTAGGGTGAAAAGCGTTACAACAAACAAATGATGGACGGAATGCTGACAATGCAGACATTCTCCCCCAGTCAAGAGATCTGGGTTAAATCCATCGTTCTTTTGCCCACTACGCCACCCCAGTTTATACATGGCCATATGCAAATCAGTCTTGACCCTGTGCCTCATGGGAACAGTCCAGCCCAAACTGCCAAGCCATGTCTTCCCTGGACCGGAATCAAGCATCCTAGGACCGGTTTCTGGCTATCAGCCGTCATCAGCCAGGATAGCTCGACTCCAGTGGCGTAGTGAGCACAGGTCCCACGTCTGGGAATACCCATCCCACTTAGGGCGAAAAGCGTTACAACAAACAAATGATGGACGGAATGCTGACAATGCAGACCTTCTCCCCCAATCAAGAGATCCTGGGTTAAATCAATTGTTCTTTTGCCCACTACGCCACCCCAGTTTAGACATGGGCATATGCAAATCAGTCTTGACCCTGTGCCTCATGGGAACAGTCCAGCCCGAACTACCAAGCCATGTCTTCCCTGGACCGGAATCAAGCATCCTAGGACCGGTTTCTGGCTATCAGCCGTCATCAGCCAGGATAGCTCGATTCCAGTGGCGTAGTGAGCACGGGTCCCACGTCTGGGAATACCCATCCCACTTAGGGCGAAAAGCGTTACAACAAACAAATGATGGACGGAATGCTGACAATGCATACATTCTCCCCCAGTCAAGAGATCTGGGTTAAATCCATCGTTCTTTTGCCCACTACGCCACCCCAGTTTAGACATGGCCATATGCAAATCAGTCTTGACCCTGTGCCTCATGGGAACAGTCCAGCCCGAACTGCCAAGCCATGTCTTCCCTGGACCGGAATCAAGCATCCTAGGACCGGTTTCTGGCTATCAGCCGTCATCAGCCAGGATAGCTTGACTCCAGTGGCGTAGTGAGCACGGGTCCCACGTCTGGGAATACCCATCCCACTTAGGGCGAAAAGCGTTACAACAAACAAATGATGGACGGAATGCTGACAATGCATACATTCTCCCCCAGTCAAAAGATCTGGGTTAAATCCATCGTTCTTTTGCCCACTACACCACCCCAGTTTAGACATGGCCATATGCAAATCAGTCTTGACCCTGTGCCTCATTGGAACAGTCCAGCCCGAACTGCCAAGCCATGTCTTCCCTGGACCGGAATCAAGCATCCTAGGACCGGTTTCTGGCTATCAGCCGTCATCAGCCAGGATAGCTCGACTCCAGTGGCGTAGTGAGCACGGGTCCCACATCTGGGAATACCCATCCCACTTAGGGTGAAAAGCGTTACAACAAACAAATGATGGACGGAATGCTGACAATGCAGACATTCTCCCCCAGTCAAGAGATCTGGGTTAAATCCATCGTTCTTTTGCCTACTACGCCACCCCAGTTTATACATGGCCATATGCAAATCAGTCTTGACCCTGTGCCTCATGGGAACAGTCCAGCCCAAACTGCCAAGCCATGTCTTCCCTGGACCGGAATCAAGCATCCTAGGACCGGTTTCTGGCTATCAGCCGTCATCAGCCAGGATAGCTCGACTCCAGTGGCGTAGTGAGCACAGGTCCCACGTCTGGGAATACCCATCCCACTTAGGGCGAAAAGCGTTACAACAAACAAATGATGGACGGAATGCTGACAATGCAGACCTTCTCCCCCAATCAAGAGATCTGGGGTTAAATCCATTGTTCTTTTGCCCACTACGCCACCCCAGTTTAGACATGGGCATATGCAAATCAGTCTTGACCCTGTGCCTCATGGGAACAGTCCAGCCCGAACTGCCAAGCCATGTCTTCCCTGGACCGGAATCAAGCATCCTAGGACCGGTTTCTGGCTATCAGCCGTCATCAGCCAGGATAGCTCGATTCCAGTGGCGTAGTGAGCACGGGTCCCACGTCTGGGAATACCCATCCCACTTAGGGCGAAAAGCGTTACAACAAACAAATGATGGACGGAATGCTGACAATGCATACATTCTCCCCCAGTCAAGAGATCTGGGTTAAATCCATCGTTCTTTTGCCCACTACGCCACCCCAGTTTAGACATGGCCATATGCAAATCAGTCTTGACCCTGTGCCTCATGGGAACAGTCCAGCCCGAACTGCCAAGCCATGTCTTCCCTGGACTGGAATCAAGCATCCTAGGACCAGTTTCTGGCTCTCAGCCGTCATCAGCCAGGATAGCTTGACTCCAGTGGCGTAGTGAGCACGGGTCCCACGTCTGGGAATACCCATTCCACTTAGGGCGAAAAGCGTTACAACAAACAAATGATGGACGGAATGCTGACAATGCAGACATTCTCCCCCAGTCAAGAGATCTGGGTTAAATCCATCGTTCTTTTGCCCACTACGCCACCCCAGTTTAGACATGGCCATATGCAAATCAGTCTTGACCCTGTGCCTCATGGGAACAGTCCAGCCAGAACTGCCAAGCCATGTCTTCCCTGGACCAGAATCAAGTATCCTAGGACCGGTTTCTGGCTATCAGCCGTCATCAGCCAGGATAACTCGAGTCCAGTGGCGTAGTGAGGCCGGGTCCCACGTCTGGGAATACCCATCCCACTTAGGGCGAAAAGCGTTACAACAAATAAATGATGGAAGGAATGCTGACAATGCAGACATTCTCCCCCAGTCATGAGATCTGGGTTAAATCCATCGTTCTTTTGCCCACTACGTCACCCCAGTTTAGACATGGCCATATGCAAATCAGTCTTGACCCTTGCCTCATGGGAACAGTCCAGCCCGAACTGCCAAGCCATGTCTTCCCTGGACCGAAATCAAGCATCCTAGGACCGGTTTCTGGCTATCAGCCGTCATCAGCCAGGATAGCTCGACTCCAGTGGAGTAGTGAGCACGGGTCCCACGTCTGGGAATACCCATCCCACTTAGGGCGAAAAGCGTTACAACAAACAAATGATGGACGGAATGCTGACAATGCAGACATTCTCCCCCAGTCAAGAGATCTGGGTTAAATCCATCGTTCTTTTGCCCACTACGCCACCCCAGTTTAGACATGGCCATATGCAAATCAGTCTTGACCCTGTGCCTCATGGGAACAGTCCAGCCCGAACTGCCAAGCCATGTCTTCCCTGGACCGGAATCAAGCATCCTAGGACCGGTTTCTGGCTATCAGCCGTCATCAGCCAGGATAGCTTGACTCCAGTGGCGTAGTGAGCACGGGTCCCACGTCTGGGAATACCCATCCCACTTAGGGCGAAAAGCGTTACAACAAACAAATGATGGACGGAATGCTGACAATGCAGACATTCTCCCCCAGTCAAGAGATCTGGGTTAAATCCATCGTTCTTTTGCCCACTACGCCACCCCAGTTTAGACATGGCAATATGCAAATCAGTCTTGACCCTGTGCCTCATGGGAACAGTCCAGCCCGAACTGCCAAGCCATGTCTTCCCTGGACCGGAATCAAGCATCCTAGGACCGGTTTCTGGCTATCAGCCATCATCAGCCAGGATAGCTTGACTCCAGTGGCGTAGTGAGCACGGGTCCCGCGTCTGGGAATACCCATCCCACTTAGGGTGAAAAGCGTTACAACAAACAAATGATGGACGGAATGCTGACAATGCAGACATTCTCCCCCAGTCAAGAGATCTGGGTTAAATCCATCGTTCTTTTGCCCACTACGCCACCCCAGTTTATACATGGCCATATGCAAATCAGTCTTGACCCTGTGCCTCATGGGAACAGTCCAGCCCAAACTGCCAAGCCATGTCTTCCCTGGACCGGAATCAAGCATCCTAGGACCGGTTTCTGGCTATCAGCCGTCATCAGCCAGGATAGCTCGACTCCAGTGGCGTAGTGAGCACAGGTCCCACGTCTGGGAATACCCATCCCACTTAGGGCGAAAAGCGTTACAACAAACAAATGATGGACGGAATGCTGACAATGCAGACCTTCTCCCCCAATCAAGAGATCTGGGGTTAAATCAATTGTTCTTTTGCCCACTACGCCACCCCAGTTTAGACATGGGCATATGCAAATCAGTCTTGACCCTGTGCCTCATGGGAACAGTCCAGCCCGAACTACCAAGCCATGTCTTCCCTGGACCGGAATCAAGCATCCTAGGACCGGTTTCTGGCTATCAGCCGTCATCAGCCAGGATAGCTCGATTCCAGTGGCGTAGTGAGCACGGGTCCCACGTCTGGGAATACCCATCCCACTTAGGGCGAAAAGCGTTACAACAAACAAATGATGGACGGAATGCTGACAATGCATACATTCTCCCCCAGTCAAGAGATCTGGGTTAAATCCATCGTTCTTTTGCCCACTACGCCACCCCAGTTTAGACATGGCCATATGCAAATCAGTCTTGACCCTGTGCCTCATGGGAACAGCCCAGCCCGAACTGCCAAGCCATGTCTTCCCTGGACTGGAATCAAGCATCCTAGGACCAGTTTCTGGCTCTCAGCCGTCATCAGCCAGGATAGCTTGACTCCAGTGGCGTAGTGAGCACGGGTCCCACGTCTGGGAATACCCATTCCACTTAGGGCGAAAAGCGTTACAACAAACAAATGATGGACGGAATGCTGACAATGCAGACATTCTCCCCCAGTCAAGAGATCTGGGTTAAATCCATCGTTCTTTTGCCCACTACGCCACCCCAGTTTAGACATGGCCATATGCAAATCAGTCTTGACCCTGTGCCTCATGGGAACAGTCCAGCCCGAACTGCCAAGCCATGTCTTTCCTGGACCGGAATCAAGCATCCTAGGACCGGTTTCTGGCTATCAGCCGTCATCAGCCAGGATACCTTGACTCCAGTGGCGTAGTGAGCACGGGTCCCACGTCTGGGAATACCCATCCCACTTAGGGCGAAAAGCGTTACAACAAACAAATGATGGACGGAATGCTGACAATGCAGACATTCTCCCCCAGTCAAGAGATCTGGGTTAAATCCATCGTTCTTTTGCCCACTACGCCACCCCAGTTTAGACATGGCAATATGCAAATCAGTCTTGACCCTGTGCCTCATGGGAACAGTCCAGCCCGAACTGCCAAGCCATGTCTTCCCTGGACCGGAATCAAGCATCCTAGGACCGGTTTCTGGCTATCAGCCATCATCAGCCAGGATAGCTTGACTCCAGTGGCGTAGTGAGCACGGGTCCCGCGTCTGGGAATACCCATCCCACTTAGGGTGAAAAGCGTTACAACAAACAAATGATGGACGGAATGCTGACAATGCAGACATTCTCCCCCAGTCAAGAGATCTGGGTTAAATCCATCGTTCTTTTGCCCACTACGCCACCCCAGTTTATACATGGCCATATGCAAATCAGTCTTGACCCTGTGCCTCATGGGAACAGTCCAGCCCAAACTGCCAAGCCATGTCTTCCCTGGACCGGAATCAAGCATCCTAGGACCGGTTTCTGGCTATCAGCCGTCATCAGCCAGGATAGCTCGACTCCAGTGGCGTAGTGAGCACAGGTCCCACGTCTGGGAATACCCATCCCACTTAGGGCGAAAAGCGTTACAACAAACAAATGATGGACGGAATGCTGACAATGCAGACCTTCTCCCCCAATCAAGAGATCTGGGGTTAAATCCATTGTTCTTTTGCCCACTACGCCACCCCAGTTTAGACATGGGCATATGCAAATCAGTCTTGACCCTGTGCCTCATGGGAACAGTCCAGCCCGAACTGCCAAGCCATGTCTTCCCTGGACCGGAATCAAGCATCCTAGGACCGGTTTCTGGCTATCAGCCGTCATCAGCCAGGATAGCTCGATTCCAGTGGCGTAGTGAGCACGGGTCCCACGTCTGGGAATACCCATCCCACTTAGGGCGAAAAGCGTTACAACAAACAAATGATGGACGGAATGCTGACAATGCATACATTCTCCCCCAGTCAAGAGATCTGGGTTAAATCCATCGTTCTTTTGCCCACTACGCCACCCCAGTTTAGACATGGCCATATGCAAATCAGTCTTGACCCTGTGCCTCATGGGAACAGTCCAGCCCGAACTGCCAAGCCATGTCTTCCCTGGACTGGAATCAAGCATCCTAGGACCAGTTTCTGGCTCTCAGCCGTCATCAGCCAGGATAGCTTGACTCCAGTGGCGTAGTGAGCACGGGTCCCACGTCTGGGAATACCCATTCCACTTAGGGCGAAAAGCGTTACAACAAACAAATGATGGACGGAATGCTGACAATGCAGACATTCTCCCCCAGTCAAGAGATCTGGGTTAAATCCATCGTTCTTTTGCCCACTACGCCACCCCAGTTTAGACATGGCCATATGCAAATCAGTCTTGACCCTGTGCCTCATGGGAACTGTCCAGCCCGAACTGCCAAGCCATGTCTTCCCTGGACCGGAATCAAGCATCCTAGGACCGGTTTCTGGCTATCAGCCGTCATCAGCCAGGATAGCTCGACTCCAGTGGGGTAGTGAGCACGGGTCCCACGTCTGGGAATACCCATCCCACTTAGGGCGAAAAGCGTTACAACAAACAAATGATGGACGGAATGCTGACAATGCAGACATTCTCCCCCAGTCAAGAGATATGGTTTAAATCCATCGTTCTTTTGCCCACTACGCCACCCCAGTTTAGACATGGCCATATGCAAATCAGTCTTGACCCTGTGCCTCATGGGAACAGTCCAGCCCGAACTGCCAAGCCATGTCTTCCCTGGACCGGAATCAAGCATCCTAGGACCGGTTTCTGGCTATCAGCCGTCATCAGCCAGGATAGCTCGACTCCAGTGGCGTAGTGAGCACGGGTCCCACGTCTGGGAATACCCATCCCACTTAGGGCGAAAAGCGTTAAAACAAACAAATGATGGACGGAATGCTGACAATGCAGACATTCTCTCCCAGTCAAGAGATCTGGGTTAAATCCATCGTTCTTTTGCCCACTACGCCACCCCAGTTTAGACATGGCCATATGCAAATCAGTCTTGACCCTGTGCCTCATGGGAACAGTCCAGCCAGAACTGCCAAGCCATGTCTTCCCTGGACCAGAATCAAGCATCCTAGGACCGGTTTCTGGCTATCAGCCGTCATCAGCCAGGATAACTCGACTCCAGTGGCGTAGTGAGGCCGGGTCCCACGTCTGGGAATACCCATCCCACTTAGGGCGAAAAGCGTTACAACAAACAAATGATGGAAGGAATGCTGACAATGCAGACATTCTCCCCCAGTCAAGAGATCTGGGTTAAATCCATGGTTCTTTTGCCCACTACGTCACCCCAGTTTAGACATGGCCATATGCAAATCAGTCTTGACCCTTGCCTCATGGGAACAGTCCAGCCCGAACTGCCAAGCCATGTCTTCCCTGGACCGAAATCAAGCATCCTAGGACCGGTTTCTGGCTATCAGCCGTCATCAGCCAGGATAGCTCGACTCCAGTGGCGTAGTGAGCACGGGTCCCACGTCTGGGAATACCCATCCCACTTAGGGCGAAAAGCGTTACAACAAACAAATGATGGACGGAATGCTGACAATGCAGACATTCTCCCCCAGTCAAGAGATCTGGGTTAAATCCATCGTTCTTTTGCCCACTACGCCACCCCAGTTTAGACATGGCCATATGCAAATCAGTCTTGACCCTGTGCCTCATGGGAACAGTCCAGCCCGAACTGCCAAGCCATGTCTTCCCTGGACCGGAATCAAGCATCCTAGGACCGGTTTCTGGCTATCAGCCGTCATCAGCCAGGATAGCTCGATTCCAGTGGCGTAGTGAGCACGGGTCCCACGTCTGGGAATACCCATCCCACTTAGGGCGAAAAGCGTTACAACAAACAAATGATGGACGGAATGCTGACAATGCATACATTCTCCCCCAGTCAAGAGATCTGGGTTAAATCCATCGTTCTTTTACCCACTACGCCACCCCAGTTTAGACATGGCCATATGCAAATCAGTCTTGACCCTGTGCCTCATGGGAACAGTCCAGCCCGAACTGCCAAGCCATGTCTTCCCTGGACCGGAATCAAGCATCCTAGGACCGGTTTCTGGCTATCAGCCGTCATCAGCCAGGATAGCTCGACTCCAGTGGCGTAGTGAGCACGGGTCCCACGTCTGGGAATACCCATCCCACTTAGGGCGAAAAGCGTTACAACAAACAAATGATGGACGGAATGCTGACAATGCAGACATTCTCCCCCAGTCAAGAGATCTGGGTTAAATCCATCGTTCTTTTGCCCACTACGCCACCCCAGTTTAGACATGGCCATATGCAAATCAGTCTTGACCCTGTGCCTCATGGGAACAGTCCAGCCCGAACTGCCAAGCCATGTCTTCCCTGGACCGGAATCAAGCATCCTAGGACCGGTTTCTGGCTATCAGCCGTCATCAGCCAGGATAGCTTGACTCCAGTGGCGTGGTGAGCACGGGTCCCACGTCTGGGAATACCCATCCCACTTAGGGCGAAAAGCGTTACAACAAACAAATTATGGACGGAATGCTGACAATGCAGACATTCTCCCCCAGTCAAGAGATCTGGGTTAAATCCATCGTTCTTTTGCCCACTAAGCCACCCCAGTTTAGACATGGCAATATGCAAATCAGTCTTGACCCTGTGCCTCATGGGAACAGTCCAGCCCGAACTGCCAAGCCATGTCTTCCCTGGACCGGAATCAAGCATCCTAGGACCGGTTTCTGGCTATCAGCCATCATCAGCCAGGATAGCTTGACTCCAGTGGCGTAGTGAGCACGGGTCCCGCGTCTGGGAATACCCATCCCACTTAGGGTGAAAAGCGTTACAACAAACAAATGATGGACGGAATGCTGACAATGCAGACATTCTCCCCCAGTCAAGAGATCTGGGTTAAATCCATCGTTCTTTTGCCCACTACGCCACCCCAGTTTATACATGGCCATATGCAAATCAGTCTTGACCCTGTGCCTCATGGGAACAGTCCAGCCCAAACTGCCAAGCCATGTCTTCCCTGGACCGGAATCAAGCATCCTAGGACCGGTTTCTGGCTATCAGCCGTCATCAGCCAGGATAGCTCGACTCCAGTGGCGTAGTGAGCACGGGTCCCACGTCTGGGAATACCCATCCCACTTAGGGCGAAAAGCGTTACAACAAACAAATGATGGACGGAATGCTGACAATGCAGACCTTCTCCCCCAATCAAGAGATCTGGGGTTAAATCCATTGTTCTTTTGCCCACTACGCCACCCCAGTTTAGACATGGCCATATGCAAATCAGTCTTGACCCTGTGCCTCATGGGAACAGTCCAGCCCGAACTGCCAAGCCATGTCTTCCCTGGACCGGAATCAAGCATCCTAGGACCGATTTCTGGCTATCAGCCGTCATCAGCCAGGATAGCTCGATTCCAGTGGCGTAGTGAGCACGGGTCCGACGTCTGGGAATACCCATCCCACTTAGGGCGAAAAGCGTTACAACAAACAAATGATGGACGGAATGCTGACAATGCATACATTCTCCCCCAGTCAAGAGATCTGGGTTAAATCCATCGTTCTTTTACCCACTACGCCACCCCAGTTTAGACATGGCCATATGCAAATCAGTCTTGACCCTGTGCCTCATGGGAACAGTCCAGCCCGAACTGCCAAGCCATGTCTTCCCTGGACCGGAATCAAGCATCCTAGGACCGGTTTCTGGCTATCAGCCGTCATCAGCCAGGATAGCTCGACTCCAGTGGCGTAGTGAGCACGGGTCCCACATCTGGGAATACCCATCCCACTTAGGGCGAAAAGCGTTACAACAAACAAATGATGGACGGAATGCTGACAATGCATACATTCTCCCCCAGTCAAGAGATCTGGGTTAAATCCATCGTTCTTTTGCCCACTACGCCACCCCTGTTTAGACATGGCCATATGCAAATCAGTCTTGACCCTGTGACTCATGGGAACAGTCCAGCCCAAACTGCCAAGCCATGTCTTCCCTGGACCGGAATCAAGCATCCTAGGACCGGTTTCTGGCTATCAGCCGTCATCAGCCAGGATAGCTTGACTCCAGTGGCGTAGTGAGCACGGGTCCCACGTCTGGGAATACCCATCCCACTTAGGGGTAAAAGCGTTACAACAAAGAAATGATGGACGGAATGCTGACAATGCAGACATTCTCCCCCAGTCAAGAGATCTGGGTTAAATCCATCGTTATTTTGCCCACTACGCCACCCCAGTTTAGACATGGCCATATGCAAATCAGTCTTGACCCTGTGCATCATGGGAACAGTCCAGCCCGAACTGCCAAGCCATGTCTTCCCTGGACCGGAATCAAGCATCCTAGGACCGGTTTCTGGCTATCAGCCGTCATCAGCCAGGATAGCTTGACTCCAGTGGCGTAGTGAGCACGGGTCCCACGTCTGGGAATACCCATCCCACTTAGGGCGAAAAGCGTTACAACAAACAAATGATGGACGGAATGCTGACAATGCAGACATTCTCCCCCAGTCAAGAGATCTGGGTTAAATCCATCGTTCTTTTGCCCACTACACCACCCCAGTTTAGACATGGCCATATGCAAATCAGTCTTGACCCTGAGGCTCATGGGAAAAGTCCAGCCCGAACTGCCAAGCCATGTCTTCCCTGGACCGGAATCAAGCATCCTAGGACCGGTTTCTGGCAATCAGCCGTCATCAGCCAGGATAGCTTGACTCCAGTGGCGTAGTGAGCACGGGTCCCACGTCTGGGAATACCCATTCCACTTAGGGCGACAAGCGTTACAACAAACAAATGATGGACGGAATGCTGACAATGCAGACATTCTCCCCCAGTCAAGAGATCTGGGTTAAATCCATCGTTCTTTTGCCCACTACGCCACCCCAGTTTAGACATGGCCATATGCAAATCAGTCTTGACCCTGTGCCTCATGGGAACAGTCCAGCCCGAACTGACAAGCCATGTCTTCCCTGGACCGGAATCAAGCATCCTAGGACCAGTTTCTGGCTATCAGCCGTCATCAGCCAGGATAGCTCGACTCCAGTGGCGTAGTGAGCACGGGTCCCACGTCTGGGAATACCCATCACACTTAGGGCGAAAAGCGTTACAACAAACAAATGATGGACGGAATGCTGACAATCCATACATTCTCCCCCAGTCAAGAGATCTGGGTTAACTCCATCGTTCTTTTGCCCACTACACCACCCCAGTTTAGACATGGCCATATGCAAATCAGTCTTGACCCTGTGCCTCATGGGAACAGTCCAGCCCGAACTGCCAAGCCATGTCTTCACTGGACCGGAATCAAGCATCCTAGGACCGGTTTCTGGCTATCAGCCGTCATCAGCCAGGATAGCTCGACTCCAGTGGCGTAGTGAGCACGGGTCCCACGTCTGGGAATACCCATCCCACTTAGGGCGAAAAGCGTTACAACAAACAAATGATGGACGGAATGCTGACAATGCAGACATTCTCCCCCAGTCAAGAGATCTGGGTTAAATCCCTTGTTCTTTTGCCCACTACACCACCCCAGTTTAGACATGGCCATATGCAAATCAGTCTTCACCCTGTGCCTCATGGGAACAGTCCAGCCCGAACTGCCAAGCCATGTCTTCCCTGGACCGGAATCAAGCAACCTAGGACCGGTTTCTGGCTATCAGCCGTCATCAGCCAGGATAGCTTGACTCCAGTGGCGTAGTGAGCACGGGTCCCACGTCTGGGAATACCCATCCCACTTAGGGAGAAAAGCGTTACAACAAACAAATGATGGACGGAATGCTGACAATGCAGATATTCTCCCCCAGTCAAGAGATCTGGGTTAAATCCATCGTTCTTTTGCCCACTACGCCACCCCAGTTTAGACATGGCCATATGCAAATCAGTCTTGACCCTGTGCCTCATGGGAACAGTCCAGCCCGAACTGCCAAGCCATGTCTTCCCTGGACTGGAATCAAGCATCCTAGGACCGGTTTCTGGCTATCAGCCGTCATCAGCCAGGATAGCTTGACTCCAGTGGCGTAGTGAGCACGAATCCCACGTCTGGGAATACCCATTCCACTTAGGGCGAAAAGCGTTACAACAAACAAATGATGGACGGAATGCTGACAATGCAGACATTCTCCCCCAGTCAAGATATCTGGGTTAAATCCATCGTTCTTTTGCCCACTACGCCACCCCAGTTTAGACATGGCCATATGCAAATCAGTCTTGACCCTGTGCCTCATGGGAACTGTCCAGCCCGAACTGCCAAGCCATGTCTTCCCTGGACCGGAATCAAGCATCCTAGGACCGGTTTCTGGCTATCAGCCGTCATCAGCCAGGATAGCTCGACTCCAGTGGCGTAGTGAGCACGGGTCCCACGTCTGGGAATACCCATCCCACTTAGGGCGAAAAGCGTTACAACAAACAAATGATGGACGGAATGCTGACAATGCAGACATTCTCCCCCAGTCAAGAGATATGGGTTAAATCCATCGTTCTTTTGCCCACTACGCCACCCCAGTTTAGACATGGCCATATGCAAATCAGTCTTGACCCTGTGCCTCATAGGAACAGTCCATCCTGAACTGCCAAGCCATGTCTTCCCTGGACCGGAATCAAGCATCCCTGGACCGGTTTCTGGCTATCAGCCGTCATCAGCCAGGATAGCTCGACTCCAGTGGCGTGGTGAGCACGGGTCCCACGTCTGGGAATACCCATCCCACTTACGGCGAAAAGCGTTACAACAAACAAATGATGGACGGAATGCTGACAATGCATACATTCTCCCCCAGTCAAGAGATCTGGGTTAAATCCATCGTTCTTTTGCCCACTACACCACCCCAGTTTAGACATGGCCATATGCAAATCAGTCTTGACCCTGTGCCTCATGGGAACAGTCCAGCCCGAACTGCCAAGCCATGTCTTCCCTGGACCGGAATCAAGCATCCTAGGACCGGTTTCTGGCTATCAGCCGTCATCAGCCAGGATAGCTCGACTCCAGTGGCGTAGTGAGCACGGGTCCCACGTCTGGGAATACCCATCCCACTTAGGGCGAAAAGCGTTACAACAAACAAATGATGGACGGAATGCTGACAATGCAGACATTCTCTCCCAGTCAAGAGATCTGGGTTAAATCCATCGTTCTTTTGCCCACTACGCCACCCCAGTTTAGACATGGCCATATGCAAATCAGTCTTGACCCTGTGCCTCATGGGAACAGTCCAGCCCGAACTGCCAAGCCATGTCTTCCCTGGACCAGAATCAAGCATCCTAGGACCGGTTTCTGGCTATCAGCCGTCATCAGCCAGGATAGCTCAACTCCAGTGGCGTAGTGAGCACGGGTCCCACGTCTGGGAATACCCATCCCACTTAGGGCGAAAAGCGTTACAACAAACAAATGATGGAAGGAATGCTGACAATGCAGACATTCTCCCCCAGTCAAGAGATCTGGGTTAAATCCATCGTTCTTTTGCCCACTACGTCACCCCAGTTTAGACATGGCCATATGCAAATCAGTCTTGACCCTTGCCTCATGGGAACAGTCCAGCCCGAACTGCCAAGCCATGTCTTCCCTGGACCGAAATCAAGCATCCTAGGACCGGTTGCTGGCTATCAGCCGTCATCAGCCAGGATAGCTCGACTCCAGTGGCGTAGTGAGCACGGGTCCCACGTCTGGGAATACCCATCCCACTTAGGGCGAAAAGCGTTACAACAAACAAATGATGGACGGAATGCTGACAATGCAGACATTCTCCCCCAGTCAAGAGATCTGGGTTAAATCCATCGTTCTTTTGCCCACTACGCCACCCCAGTTTACACATGGCCATATGCAAATCAGTCTTGACCCTGTGCCTCATGGGAACAGTCCAGCCCGAACTGCCAAGCCATGTCTTCCCTGGACCGGAATCAAGCATCCTAGGACCGGTTTCTGGCTATCAGCCGTCATCAGCCAGGATAGCTTGACTCCAGTGGCGTAGTGAGCACGGGTCCCACGTCTGGGAATACCCATCCCACTTAGGGCGAAAAGCGTTACAACAAACAAATGATGGAGGGAATGCTGACAATGCAGACATTCTCCCCCAGTCAAGAGATCTGGGTTAAATCCATCGTTCTTTTGCCCACTACGCCACCCCAGTTTAGACATGGCCATATGCAAATCAGTCTTGACCCTGTGCCCCATGGGAACAGTCTAGCCCGAACTGCCAAGCCATGTCTTCCCTGGACCGGAATCAAGCATCCTAGGACCGGTTTCTGGCTATCAGCCGTCATCAGCCAGGATAGCTTGACTCCAGTGGTGTAGTGAGCACGGGTCCCACGTCTGGAAATACCCATCCCACTTAGGGCGAAAAGCGTTACAACAAACAAATGATGGACGGAATGCTGACAATGCAGACATTCTCCCCCAGTCAAGAGATCTGGGTTAAATCCATCGTTCTTTTGCCCACTACGCCACCCCAGTTTAGACATGGCAATATGCAAATCAGTCTTGACCCTGTGCCTCATGGGAACAGTCCAGCCCGAACTGCCAAGCCATGTCTTCCCTGGACCGGAATCAAGCATCCTAGGACCGGTTTCTGGCTATCAGCCATCATCAGCCAGGATAGCTTGACTCCAGTGGCGTAGTGAGCACTGGTCCCACGTCTGGGAATACCCATCCCACTTAGGGTGAAAAGCGTTACAACAAACAAATGATGGACGGAATGCTGACAATGCAGACATTCTCCCCCAGTCAAGAGATCTGGGTTAAATCCATCGTTCTTTTGCCCACTACGCCACCCCAGTTTATACATGGCCATATGCAAATCAGTCTTGACCCTGTGCCTCATGGGAACAGTCCAGCCCAAACTGCCAAGCCATGTCTTCCCTGGACCGGAATCAAGCATCCTAGGACCGGTTTCTGGCTATCAGCCGTCATCAGCCAGGATAGCTCGACTCCAGTGGCGTAGTGAGCACGGATCCCACGTCTGGGAATACCCATCCCACTTAGGGCGAAAAGCGTTACAACAAACAAATGATGGACGGAATGCTGACAATGCAGACCTTCTCCCCCAATCAAGAGATCTGGGTTAAATCCATTTTTCTTTTGCCCACTACGCCACCCCAGTTTAGACATGGCCATATGCAAATCAGTCTTGACCCTGTGCCTCATGGGAACAGTCCAGCCCGAACTGCCAAGCCATGTCTTCCCTGGACCGGAATCAAGCATCCTAGGACCGGTTTCTGGCTATCAGCCGTCATCAGCCAGGATAGCTCGATTCCAGTGGCGTAGTGAGCAAGGGTCCCACGTCTGGGAATACCCATCCCACTTAGGGCGAAAAGCGTTACAACAAACAAATGATGGACGGAATGCTGACAATGCATACATTCTCCCCCAGTCAAGAGATCTGGGTTAAATCCATCGTTCTTTTACCCACTACGCCACCCCAGTTTAGACATGGCCATATGCAAATCAGTCTTGACCCTGTGCCTCATGGGAACAGACCAGCCCGAACTGCCAAGCCATGTCTTCCCTGGACCGGAATCAAGCATCCTAGGACCGGTTTCTGGCTATCAGCCGTCATCAGCCAGGATAGCTCGACTCCAGTGGCGTAGTGAGCACGGGTCCCACATCTGGGAATACCCATCCCACTTAGGGCGAAAAGCGTTACAACAAACAAATGATGGACGGAATGCTGACAATGCATACATTCTCCCCCAGTCAAGAGATCTGGGTTAAATCCATCATTCTTTTGCCCACTACGCCACCCCAGTTTAGACATGGCCATATGCAAATCAGTCTTGACCCTGTGCCTCATGGGAACAGTCCAGCCCGAACTGCCAAGCCATGTCTTCCCTGGACCGGAATCAAGCATCCTAGGACCGGTTTCTGGCTATCAGCCGTCATCAGCCAGGATAGCTTGACTCCAGTGGCGTAGTGAGCACGGGTCCCACGTCTGGGAATACCCATCCCACTTAGGGCGAAAAGCGTTACAACAAACAAATGATGGACGGAATGCTGACAATGCAGACATTCTCCCCCAGTCAAGAGATGATCTCTTGACTGGGGGAGAATGTCTGCATTGTCAGCATTCCGTCCATCCGCCACTGGAGTCAAGCTATCCTGGCTGATGACGGCTGATAGCCAGAAACCGGTCCTAGGATGCTTGATTCCGGTCCAGGGAAGACATGGCTTGGCAGTTCGGGCTGGACTGTTCCCATGAGACACAGGGTCAAGACTGATTTGCATATGGCCATGTCTAAACTGGGGTGGCGTAGTGGGCAAAAGAACGATGGATTTAACCCAGATCTCTTGACTGGGGGAGAATGTCTGCATTGTCAGCATTCCGTCCATCATTTGTTTGTTGTAACGCTTTTCGCCCTAAGTGGGATGGGTATTCCCAGACGTGGGACCCGTGCTCACTACGCCACTGGAGTCGAGCTATCCTGGCTGATGACGGCTGATAGCCAGAAACCGGTCCTAGGATGCTTGATTCCGGTCCAGGGAAGACATGGCTTGGTAGTTCGGGCTGGACTGTTCCCATGGGGCACAGGGTCAAGACTGATTTGCATATGGCCATGTCTAAATTGGGGTGGCGTAGTGGGCAAAAGAACGATGGATTTAACCCAGATCTCTTGACTGGGGGAGAATGTCTGCATTGTCAGCATTCCGTCCATCATTTGTTTGTCGTAACGCTTTTCGCCCTAAGTGGGATGGGTATTCTCAGACGTGGGACCCGTGCTCACTACGCCACTGGAGTCAAGCTATCCTGGCTGATGACGGCTGATAGCCAGAAACCGGTCCTAGGATGCTTGATTCCGGTTCAGGGAAGACATGGCTTGGCAGTTCGGGCTGGACTGTTCCCATGAGGCACAGGGTCAAGACTGATTTGCATATTGCCATGTCTAAACTGGGGTGGCGTAGTGGGCAAAAGAACGATGGATTTAACCCAGATCTCTTGACTGGGGGAGAATGTCTGCATTGTCAGCATTCCGTCCATCATTTGTTTGTTGTAACGCTTTTCGCCCTAAGTGGGATGGGTATTCCCAGACGTGGGACCCGTGCTCACTACGCCACTGGAGTCAAGCTATCCTGGCTGATGACGGCTGATAGCCAGAAACCGGTCCTAGGATGCTTGATTCCGGTCCAGGGAAGACATGGCTTGGCAGTTCGGGCTGGACTGTTCCCATGAGGCACAGGGTCAAGACTGATTTGCATATGGCCATGTCTAAACTGGGGTGGCGTAGTGGGCAAAAGAACGATGGATTTAACCCAGATCTCTTGACTGGGGGAGAATGTCTGCATTGTCAGCATTCCGTCCATCATTTGTTTGTTGTAACGCTTTTCGTCCTAAGTGGGATGGGTATTCCCAGACGTGGGACCCGTGCTCACTACGCCACTGGAGTCAAGCTATCCTGGCTGATGACGGCTGATAGCCAGAAACCGGTCCTAGGATGCTTGATTCCGGTCCAGGGAAGACATGGCTTGGCAGTTCGGGCTGGACTGTTCCCATGAGGCACAGGGTCAAGACTGATTTGCATATGGCCATGTCTAAACTGGGGTGGCGTAGTGGGCAAAAGAACGATGGATTTAACCCAGATCTCTTGACTGGGGGAGAATGTCTGCATTGTCAGCATTCCGTCCATCATTTGTTTGTTGTAACGCTTTTCGCCCTAAGTGGGATGGGTATTCCCAGACGTGGGACCCGTGCTCACTACGCCACTGGAGTCAAGCTATCCTGGCTGATGACGGCTGATAGCCAGAAACCGGTCCTAGGATGCTTGATTCCGGTCCAGGGAAGACATGGCTTGGCAGTTCGGGCTGGACTGTTCCCATGAGGCACAGGGTCAAGACTGATTTGCATATGGCCATGTCTAAACTGGGGTGGCGTAGTGGGCAAAAGAACAATGGATTTAACCCAGATCTCTTGACTGGGGGAGAATGTCTGCATTGTCAGCATTCCGTCCATCATTTGTTTGTTGTAACGCTTTTCGCCCTAAGTGGGATGGGTATTCCCAGACGTGGTACCCGTGCTCACTACGCCACTGGAGTCAAACAATCCTGGCTGATGACGGCTGATAGCCAGAAACCGGTCCTACGATGCTTGATTCCGGTCTAGGGAAGACATGGCTTGGCAGTTCGGGCTGGACTGTTCCCATGAGGCACAGGGTCAAGACTGATTTGCATATGGCCATGTCTAAACTGGGGTGGTGTAGTGGGCAAAAGAACGATGGATTTAACCCAGATCTCTTGACTGGGGGAGAATGTCTGCATTGTCAGCATTCCGTCCATCATTTGATTGTTGTAACGCTTTTCGCCCTAAGTGGGATGGGTATTCCCAGACGTGGGACCCGTGCTCACTACGCCACTGGAGTCAAGCTATCCTGGCTGATGACGGCTGATAGCCAGAAACCGGTCCTAGGATGCTTGATTCCGGTCCAGGGAAGACATGGCTTGGCAGTTCGGGCTGGACTGTTCCCATCAGGCACAGGGTCAAGACTGATTTGCATATGGCCATGTCTAAACTGGGGTGGCGTAGTGGGCAAAAGAACGATGGATTTAACCCAGATCTCTTGACTGGGGGAGAACGTCTGCATTGTCAGCATTCCGTCCATCATTTGTTTGTTGTAACGCTTTTCGCCCTAAGTGGGATGGGTATTCCCAGACGTGGGACCCGTGCTCACTACGCCACTGGAGTCAATCTATCCTGGCTGATGACGGCTGATAGCCAGAAACCGGTCCTAGGATGCTTGATTCCGGTCCAGGGAAGACATGGCTTGGCAGTTCGGGCTGGACTGTTCCAATGAGGCACAGGGTCAAGACTGATTTGCATATGGCCATGTCTAAACTGGGGTGGCGTAGTGGGCAAAAGAACGATGGATTTAACCCAGATCTCTTGACTGGGGGAGAATGTCTGCATTGTCAGCATTCCATCCATCATTTGTTTGTTGTAACGCTTTTCGCCCTAAATGGGATGGGTATTCCCAGACGTGGGACCCGTGCTCACTACGCCACTGGAGTCAAGCTATCCTGGCTGATGACGGCTGATAGCCAGAAACCGGTCCTAGGATGCTTGATTCCGGTCCAGGGAAGACATGGCTTGGCAGTTCGGGCTGGACTGTTCCCATGAGGCACAGGGTCAAGACTGATTTGCATATGGCCATGTCTAAACTGGGGTGGCGTAGTGGGCAAAAGAACGATGGATTTAACCCAGATCTCTTGACTGGGGGAGAATGTCTGCATTGTCAGCATTCCGTCCATCATTTGTTTGTTGTAACGCTTTTCGTCCTAAGTGGGATGGGTATTCCCAGACGTGGGACCCGTGCTCACTACGCCACTGGAGTCAAGCTATCCTGGCTGATGACGGCGGATAGCCAGAAACCGGTCCTAGGATGCTTGATTCCGGTCCAGGGAAGACATGGCTTGGCAGTTCGGGCTGGACTGTTCCCATGAGGCACAGGGTCAAGTCTGATTTGCATATGGCCATGTCTAAACTGGGGTGGCGTAGTGGGCAAAAGAACGATGGATTTAACCCAGATCTCTTGACTGGGGGAGAATGTCTGCATTGTCAGCATTCCGTCCATCATTTGTTTGTTGTAACGCTTTTCGCCCTAAGTGGGATGGGTATTCCCAGACGTGGGACCCGTGCTCACTACGCCACTGGAGTCAAGCTATCCTGGCTGATGACGGCTGATAGCCAGAAACCGGTCCTAGGATGCTTGATTCCGGTCCAGGGAAGACATGGCTTGGCAGTTCGGGCTGGACTGTTCCCATGAGGCACAGGGTCAAGACTGATTTGCATATGGCCATGTCTAAACTGGGGTGGCGTAGTGGGCAAAAGAACAATGGATTTAACCCAGATCTCTTGACTGGGGGAGAATGTCTGCATTGTCAGCATTCCGTCCATCATTTGTTTGTTGTAACGTTTGTAGATATGGGCAAGCAGCCTGCGCTGCCGTTGCCTCAATAAAAGTGACGCATCGGCTGCGCAAGACGCTTGGGTATATGCCGCTTGGTGTGTTGATCTGTTAGCGGATGTCAGCAAGTATGGCGCATGTCTCCATGTGCAAGGTGTGTTTGTAGGTGAATGTAGTACAGGGATCTGTCTGGCACTCCCCATTGGGGGATTCAGCACTTCACACAAAGGGATGCAACTTGGATTTGGTGCCGTGATAAGGTCACCTTCCCAGTGCCAAACACCTGCACTTCCGGGTAGCAGATCACAGCTGCCTTTGTGCATCTTGATGGGGCTGGGGCAAAGTGTTAGAAGATCTGTTAGCGAATGGTGACTAGTGATTAGCGATTAGTGACTGGTGATTAGTGATTCGTGACTAGTGATTAGCGATTAGTGACTAGTGATGTAAGGCAGTAGAAGGAGGCTTGGATGGGCAAGACACAGGATAGAAAGAGGCGATTCAATGCCAAACCAGAGGCTCGATAATGGTTTCACTCGTATATCTGCCAAACAAAGTCAACACATTGAAACATGGGAGAACAAAATGTGCCCTCCAAAAACTACAGAAACTGTCTAGTGTTTCTGTCCTTGTGACGTCATGCACGTTCCAACCAAACCTGGATCAGGTCACCTGGTCTGACATCACTTTGCCTCTTCTTTGCACTTCTGGAAGAGGAGTGCATGCTCCCTCATTTCTGTATACATTTCGAAAAGTGTTTATTAATTTACACTTAAATGTATTTGCTCATAGGGGTCAGTTTTGAATTTTTCTTAATATATGTGTAGCTTCTGAAGTTTCATACAATATATTACTGGTGCAGGGCCGTGAGTGGAGAAGGCTAGGAACAGAATGGACCGTGCCGCCATTATGGCGGTCACACTGTCACCGGCAAGGCAGGGGGGGAGGCCGCGTCAGCAAATGAAGCGGTGCTCCCTCCCCCCGCATTATCCAATGGGTGAGGCGGCCTCTGGTGAGCCGGAAACACTTTGTGCTTCTGGCTCGAAAGACGTTCAGCCTGCGCACAGGCTGACCGTCTGATCCGGTCGGCCTGGGGGCGCCCTCCTTAAAAGGGGGCTGTGGGGAGCAGAACAGTCTCTTGTTCTTGCTCCCCACAGGAACATACACCAGGCCGGCGGCGGGCCCGTAATCTCTTTTCTTCCATTCCCAACCCCAGGGTATGTAGTTGGTGTAGGGGACATAGGTGAGTACCAGACCATATGGGTGCTCATTGTAGGAACTTCGGCCAATGCCACAATAGGGAGACACACCACAACAACTCCAAGCTCGTCGCAGGAACAGGGATTAAAAACCGATGGCTATAATCAAAAGTTTATTACATTTTTTAAAATGTTCTATGTACTTTATTATTGTAAGATTCAGCAGTTAGGGTGGAGATCTCCACATGATAAAATATAGGGAACATTTTTAAAGTTTATCAAAGCCGAAAGAACGTAAACATTATTTTGATATTAAATATCACTGTAAATGTATTTGATATATTTATTTTAATAGCAGTACTTAAGAAAAAACATGCTACAGCATCATTAGCTTAATTTTGAATTATATCTTTAATTCATGTAAATATATTAAATTAAAATTATTTTTCTGAAGTTTAAATAAAAAATAAATTCCCCACAAAATTGGGGGTGGGGGGAAGGCGGGGGAGGCAGGGGTTCGCGAAATGGAATATGGACTTTGCTCTCATTTATTTATTTATTTAAACTTATAACACGCAACAGCTACCCACAGTGGGTTTCCCGGCGCGAAAGTCCTGTTTTGGAACCGTACCAGCGTCACATATCACTGAGGCGAACAGATACTGGATTGGTGTGCTTGAACTTTGTCAGGCTATGTAGTTTCAGTTTATCCATACAATGTTTTGCAGTGTGATAAGAAAAGGCAATAAAAAGAAGTTTAATAAAAATAAATGAGTTCCCAGCTAAAATAATTTATTTTTATCATGCATGAATATTTATTAAAAGTGATGTACAGAATGAACTAAAAATAATCAAATTATATTTATTAAACAATATAAATATATTACTACATTGACTTTAAATGCAAAAAAAGTATTAAATATGTTATAAATAAATTTAAAATATGTATAATATTTATACTATTTTAAATGATGACACTCATTTTAATACCTTTTCCTATGGGGTTTTATTTTAAGTTCGTATCTATTTCTATGGGAGGAGGCTGCAGCACCAGTGTTTGGCCATGTGGAGTGCTGGACGTAACTTTTTTTTTAGTTTGCCTCTTCCTCTTGTTCCCGGGTGGAGAGGTGTAAGTCACACTTTGGAGTAAGTCTGCACTCAGATTTTCTGAATAGCCAAATGAAGTAAAAGTTACTCAGAAGTATAAGAGTAAATTGCATGCGTAGTGTAACTCACAAGTGTAGTTTACCTCTGTGAATAGCCCGACAGTATTTAGCGGGTGTCAGAATTCACTAGGATCATAAATCCACTGGAGTTCGGGCCGGCTCTTTGATCTCCCTTAAGGCAGCGACCAATTCACCATCATTAGTTTGCGGTGTAAACTGAGATTTATAAGAATTATCATTTTCTTGGCTATTTACACATCGACTGGACAAATAGTAAATGATCTCTCATATTCAGCCAGCAGCCAGGCAAACAGTGACGTTTCTTTGCTATTGGCATGGTGTCGACCAAGTAATACATCATTTCTGCTGTTTAGCCAACGGCCTGATAAACAATGTTTTTTTTGTTTTGTTTGCACAGCTGCCTGTCAGTAATACACACTCTCTGCTGGTTAGCCGCCACCACCAGCCAAATACTACATCATCCTGCTAGTTAGTAAGCGGTTGGGTAAATAGCAGAGAAAATCCACTGCAAACCCGGCAGCTGGCCCAGAAGTCCCCACCTAAATGAAGCTGGGTGTGCAGCCACTTTACGGCCTTTTAGTTTTACATCTCTTGACCCTTTATGTTTAGGGCCATATATATCAAGGGGGTGTGTCACTTTGAATCACGCAGCGGGGTGCAAATGTGACACAATCCTTAGGATACGATTCATTGAGCCACCCAAGGCTCCCTTGCGTGGCCCTGAATGGCTTGATAAATCCAGAGGAACACAAACAGCCGTGGTCCGTGCAGGTAACAGCGGTGGGACGGTGGGCCGTGTAAGGGGGATTTCAAGGGGCGATGCAGAGGGAAAATTAAATAAATAATTAATTTTCCCTCTGCATTGTCCTTTGATTTCCCTGCTTACCAGGCCCCACCGTCCCACCGCTATTACCTGCACGAACCGCGGCTGAACACAAAGCAGCGCAAATCGCTGTGTTGGGTTACTGTGCCCCAGAGAGGCGTTCCATGGGTGCAGCGTGGGTGTTCCTATGCAAAACCCATGGATTTTGACGCATTGCTAAACTTACCATAAGTGATAGACCTGCAAATGCGTCAAAATGCTACGCAATCCCAGGTGAGGTGTAATGAGGAGAAAAGTGTGTTCCTCTTTCTATGTGTGCTGAATTCTGCAGCACACATAGAAAGAGGTCAATGCCTCGGGGAATTGTTTTTGTGCTGGAAGGAGACCCTTTCTGCACAAAACCAATCCTGCTTGCCATGCAGGCATCTTGTACCATGGTGCAAGGGTGCCTGTGTTGGGGCTAGGTAGTACATTGTACGCCAGCACTGAGAAAAGGCAGGAATGCACCATATTATGTTAAGTAGTGCGCAGCCACATATGTCCATGCCATGTGGACGCTGTACGTTCCATTCCCAGTTGGCGAGTCCATTGATCCATCAAGCGACACCAAAACCTAGGCAGCCAATCTAGAGGAGAGGAGCCCTTTAAACATGGAGCCCAAGAGCTGCATCTGTAGCGCTGGGCCTCACGGTGTAGTAAATGCAGGTGTTGCGGGTGGTTCTCAGTCCTGGGGTCACAGCAGGAGCTGGAAGGCTGTATCTGGGTATCTTGTTTGCTGAATCTGTACTAATGTCGGCCCTGTCTCCACACCCCGTGGTTGTCGGAGGTCGCAGTCAGCGTTCTTGTGAGGGCCTGGTGTTCTCCACTGGGGTTTCACGGCTTATTAGGTTCCAAGTATTCCTGCTTCCCCCTTCCCAGGGCCTGTGGCTGGGGGGGGAATAGTCTAGAAAGTGGTGAGAACCTCAAGCACCGGTTCTGCATGACACAAAGAAGTAACACATCGACAGAAAAACAAAAGGTCCTTGAATCTGGAGTAGAAATGCTCCCAGTCTTGTACCAATTATGCAATTTCTGTAGTTCAGCACAACCTGGATGAGTTAGCGATAAGGCAGCTGCTGCCCTCAGGAAACCTTCACAATTCTGCCCTTAGGTTTCGTCCCAGTTAAGGGATCAAAGGTCCCACAGATACATTCCGTTTTCATGGGCAGCTCATCGGTATGGATGTTTGGACGCTCCTCACACCCATCATTCTGAGGGTCTGATGTTGTGCAGCACAGACCCGCGGCCGCGGATTGATGCTTATTGAATGGGCGAGCTGTGCCCGCTTGGCCCACTGGACCTGCACATTATGGGGCAGATTTACAAGCCCCTTGCGCCTCTTTGCGCCGCCATTGTGTCACTTTTGTTGACTCAACGGCGGCGCAAACAATGCGCCCTGTTTACAACGTGACGCATCTAGGGAGATGCGTCACGTTGTAAAGCCCTGTGTCACATTATAGCTGCGTCAGGTATAATGTATGCAGGGGGGCGTTCCTACGCAGGAAAGTCTCGTATAAGTGACGCAGTGAAATCTACAAGGGGGAAGATTTACAATAACTGGCACATCCCTGCATATCAGCAGGGATGCGCCAGTTATTTTGCGTCATGGCAGACACCTCTTGCCCCACCATGGATGCGCCGCATTTATAATGCGGCGCACCATGGGGCAAGAATAGACAGATGCGTGATGCATCTGCTGCTGTAAAGGTGACACATTGCTGGAGTCACGTCGCAAGTGCGACGCAGCTCCAGCAAGGCTCAGGGTGCCCCTATGCCTAACATGCTGCGTCAATCCTTACGCCTGCTTCAAGCAGGCGCTGGGTTTTGACGCAGCATGGCCGTAAAAGTGACTGAGTGAAATCTTGTAGATTTCAGTCAGCCACTTTTAGGAGGCGTTCCTGCGCTGGAACGGCCACATGTGGTGCAGGGCTTTACAACTTGACGCATCTCCCTAGATGCGTCACGTTGTAAATACCCCGCAGCATGGCGCTGGCTTTGCGCCGCCGCTGCGTCACAAAAGTGACGCAATGGCGGCGCAAATGTGGCGTACGGGGCTTGTAAATCTGCCCCAAGATTTCACTGCGTCACTTTTAGGACGCCACTGCGTCAAAACCTTACGCCTGCTTGACGCAGGCGTAAGGAGTGACGCAGTGTAGTGGGAATAGGCCACATAATTCATTGCTAGAGTTGCGTCGTGCTTGCGACACGACTCCAGCAATGCGTGACTTTTGCCCCAACAGATGCGTCAGAATTTCTGATCAATCCTTCCGCCATGGTCCGCCGTATTGTAAATACGGTGCATCCATGGTGGCACAAGTATTTTTTAGAGTGGCGCAAGGAAAGTGACGCATCTCTATAGATGCGTCACTTTCTTGTAAATCTGCCCCAAAATGTTTAGAGCTGGGGTCTCCAAAGAGTAGCTCGGGAGCTACTGGAAGCTTGCTCGGACACTGGACCTAGCCCCCAGAGGGGCATCCAGAACAGTATGTCATTCTGAAGGCTGACCTTCACTGAATAAGGCTGCCCTACACTTCTCTGGGCCCTTCTAGTGGCAGCCAGACTAACCAATGACAGGGCACACAAACACACAACATGTCAGCCTGCTTGACATGCACCATGCAACTTGCCTCTACTCCTGCAACGCTCACGCAATCATGCAGCGAACGTGAAAAAGATAAGATTTACTTGGAATGTTTTTACCCAAAAAGAAAATGAGTATTTTGAGAAAGTGACATGTTGATATTTAAAAACAAAGGGGCAGATTTACAAGCCATGTTGCGCCTTATTTACAACATGACGCATCTAGGGAGATGCGTCACGTTGTAAAGCCCTGCGCCACATTAAACCTGCGTCAGGTTTAATGTATGCAGGGTGGGCGTTCCGTCAGAAAAAGCCTCGGAAAAGTGACGCAGTGGAATCAACAAGAATATCACTGAGTCACTTTTCCGACGCTGCTGCGTCAAAACCCTGCGCCTGCTTGAAGCAGGCGTAAGGCGTGATGCAGCATGTTAGGTATGGGCAGCCCCTGAGCATTGCTGGAGCTGCGTCGCTCTTGCGACACGACTCCAGCAATGCGCCGCCCTTACGCCATCAGATGCGTCACGCATCTGTTTATCCTTGCGCCAGGATGCGCCGCATTGTAAATGCGGCGCATCTGTGGTGGCGCAAGGGTAAACTTGCGTGACGCATCTCACCTGGCGCATCCCTGGTGATATGCAGGGATGTGCCAGTCCTTGTAAATGTGCCCCAAAATGATTACAAATCCCAAACTTATGTAAAGCTGCTCTTTGAACGGTAATTCGTGGTGCGTTTGGAAGATTTTTTAAAGCTCGACTTGCTGCTGCGGCTGTGATTTCATTGGTCTCTGGAGGGGTTTTATATGGATGAAGCTTCCCCGACATTGCTGCTGGTGTTCCCGTCTTGCGTGGGGTGGTCAGTGTTCTATAACAACACTGAATTTTAAATATTGTCCTGCAAAACAGTGTACCCAGAATATGGACAACCACAGCATTGTGAAGTAAGTAGATATGGGTAAGTACAGATATGAGTATATTCAGAACTCCTCATCTATCTATCTTAAAGTCTATCTACATCTATCTATTGGACATCTCTTGAAGGTACGTGGAAATGAAGCTGAGAATAGTAAATCTATGCTCGCCTTTGTATAAGTACCTTCATGGCATCAGGTAATCAGTATTCTGGATACCAAACTTTGCTGACTGTATTTTGTCACTCTCTGTAGTGACATACATCTGGGTGGTCACTCTTTACTCCTGCAGGTGTGGGGGTATCTGATGTGGTCACTGTTGCAACAATAATCAAACTCATCAGGACCTTGGGACTGTTGATCACAAGTGGCTCTATTTACAGAGAGGGTTGGAGACCCCTGGTGCAGAGCACGGATGCACCAGCGATCTGTTACCAAGCAGAGGCCTGGGAGCAGCGCCCAGGGCTGTAGAGCTCGCTCCCGGTGGCGTTGGTTCATTAATGCCAATAGTTGTTTTTTTTCTACTTTGTTTTGAAGGAAATGTGTTAGACCTGGCACCTTGGTGTGAGTCTCCCTTCCACTTTTTGCTGATGTGCCTCATGTGTTTTGTTGGTGTTAGCTGCTCAGGGCACTGTGCCACTGCCAATCAGTGCCACAGTGCAAGTGCTCCCTATGAAAAGTGTATACATTGATTGGTTTCCATGTTTGGCTTATTTGGTTTACTATCAGCCCCTAGTAAAGTGCACCAGGAGTGCCAGGGCTTGCAAACACAAATGCTGCTGGTGGGCTTGCAGCACTGGTTGTGCCACCCACAGAAGCGGCCTAGTAAAATGTGTCTAAGGTCTGCCATTGCAGAACCTGCGTGCAGTCTGGTACTGTCATGCTGACTGCGCAAGTGCACCTACTTGCCAGTCCCTAAACCTTCCCTTAACTACATATTAGTCACCCCTAAGGGCAGGGTGCATTGTAAGCATAAGGTAGGACATGCCCTGATGTGTGTGGCATGTCCTAATAGTGAATTACAGCCATTTTCGTTTTTCACTATTGAAAGGCTACCTGCTCTCCATAGGCCAGAATGGGCTGCTGGAATTATTACACTCTATAATCCCAGCGGACTCAGAGAGCATGGTAGAAAGTCAAGTTTAGTATGCCTGAATTCAGAATAATAAAATACTTCTTGTAGTAAAGTTTATTTTAATATCCTGTGTTTGTAAATACTACTTTTGGAAAGTTAGTATTTACTTGCCTAACCATTTCAGTCCGCCTCTGCTGTGTGTGTGTGTGCTGCCTAGTTTCAGTGAGGGGCAGGGCTGGGGAATTCCATGAGACAGGCTGGCTGCCAGGTGGTGAATAGAGAGATTACACCAGAATGGGTGGGAGGAGTACACCTTGACTCTGAAAAGGGCTGTGCTCTGCCACCACAATGCTGGCTCCGCCCACTGTGGAGCGTCTGATGTCTCTGCCCTGTGCACTGAAAGGAAAGAGCAGAGTCACCACAACAAAGTGCTCCAAAACCGGACTGAGCCAGGCACAGGGCCCCTGGCCACAAAGAACAAAAGAAACTGTGTATAAAAGAAGGAGCCCTGCTCCTAAGAAATTATATCCTGTTGACGCCCAGAAGAAACTCTGCCTGAAGAGAAGAACCTGGGAAAACTACATGGAGGAGTACTGTCTCTAGCCTGAGAGACTGGCTTGTGGTGGGTGCCTTGCTGCAAGAAGGAGAGAGGAAGAAAAGACTGAAAGACTTTTTGATCACTTGTGCATCTTAAACAATCTCCAAGGGCTTGCTTGTGAACTTGCCCCCTGAACTGCGCCCCAGGAACAGTGGGCGCTACCCCTCCCTTGAAGAAGGAAGCTGCTGCTGGTGTATTCCCCCCTTCAGCGCTGACTCCGGAGACCTGAGTGCGACTGGGTATCTGTCCCGCACTCTGAGAGCCTGTGCGCCCCATCCCGCCGAGCAAAGTGACCTCTGGATGACTGTACCGCAGGTAGCACCGTAACGGCCTGCCCCGCCTGGCCTGAGCACCGCGAACTGCTGCCCCTTCGAGCCGGAGCCCGCACCGCAAGAACGGACCGTCCGGTCCAAACAACGTGAGTCTGTGGCCCCCGAGCTGTAGAGCACACCGTGAAGACCGCCTGCACCTGAGCTCGCCTCTCCAGGACGACGCCCTGCTGACAGCGCCTCGCTGCTGGATTCACCTCAAGCCGCCGCCCCCTCCCTCTTCAACATCGAGACGGACGTCGAGGTCAAGAGCCGCCCCACAACGCATCGCTGTCCTCCGGGAAGCAGGACCGCACCGCGACGTGGGACGTCCCCTCTACACCTGCTTATTCACCTCGAACCACCAAGAAGAAACAAGGTACTGTGGCGTACACGCAGCGTACATCTGCATCATAGAGAACTGTACGCCTCATTCTAGGCGAACAGTACGTCGCGTACTTCACTGAAAGTGACGGCCCCGTACGCTTGCTCACGCGGGAAGCGTGAGGTATAGTGGGACTCTTCCTGTAGAGCGGTACGAAGCGTACGAAGAGCGCTACGAAGCGCACACAGACCTACGAGAAGTGCAGTAAACAACAACGCCTTGCATGTATAATAACTGTGGGATCCTCTGAAAGAATTGGAACATTTAGACAAGTAACTGGAACCGTTTTTCTTTAAAGCCTAAAAGACTGTAATTGAAGCCTGCTTGAGAATCCTATATAAAGAGATACATTTTTACAAATACAGTCTTGTGCTTCTGTGTGGTGGGTTAGTGATTGTTGTGGGACATTGCAAATGCTTAACTGTATGTACTCTGGAGTTTAGCCTGACTGCTCGCGCCATACTACCTAAAGGGTGAGCAGGGGTTATTGTCTGGGAGGAATCCTTTGCCCTGACTGGAAGGAGAGGGTCCCTGCTTGTCGCAAGTGCATACCTGCGCCAACCAGAGACCCCCTATTCTAACATTGGAGGCAGCGGTGGGGATCACGGATTTGCATTTGTAGTGTCTGTACAGTGATTATTGACCATTGCACAGTGAGTACAGTCCAGTAGCTTGAGCCACAGACTTTTAATTTTTGGTTTTAAAAAAAAAGAAGATCCCTTGTGTTTGAAGTCATGCCGGGCTCACACAGCATAGAGAGAGCGACATCTGAAACCTCTGAAGTAGGAGAGGTAGAATGGGATGAGTCAAAACTGAACAGCTATAAGAATTCCGAACTCAAGTACTTCTGCAGGAAGTTCAAGGTTCCACATGTAGGATGCAGGATCAAACCAGATCTCTACAAGGCGCTGAAAGCCTGGATTGAATCAAGGAATGCACCTGAGGAGGTTGTACCAGTGGAACCAGCAGAGGGCGTTCATAGCTTTGGCAGAAGCCTGTTACCAGAGGAGCTGGCAGACAGACAGGCCACCAGGGATCATGAAATGAAGTTGGCAGAGCTCAAATTAAATGGCCAATTGGAGCTAGAGAACAAGAAGATGGCTCTGGAAGAAAGGAGAATTCAGATGGAGCATGAAATGAAAATGAGGGAGCTGGAGCTAAAAGCCAAAAGTTTGGAAAACACTCCCTCTGGTGGCAGCGCAACGCCGGTGCAGGTAGAGTCAAGGGTGTACATGCCAAAAGATGTAGTCAAAGAGTATTTTAAGAATGATGACATAGGGCAGTGGTTCACGGCCTATGAGGTAGCCATGTCCTCCCACCGGGTCCCTGAGAGAGATTGGGGAGTGAGGTTGTGGGGGCGGCTCCTCAGTGAGGGGCGGGACACACTTTTTAGATTTGCCCTCTGACGACTGTAACTCTTACCCCCTCATGAAGGAAGCTTTATTGACCAGGTATGGGCTAACTCCTAAATTATATAGACAGAGGTTCAGGGGGTGTACCAAGATTGCTGGGAGTACCTATGTGTAGTATGTAACCTTTTTCTGCAGAGCACTGGATGGTTGGGTGATGGCTAGCAAAGTGAATGATTTCCAAGGCCTCTTTGATTTAATTGCATGGGAGCACTTGTCCCTTAATTGTTTTCCTGAGCTACGCCAACACCTGATTGATAGCAAGCTGACTAACCCTAGGAAGCTTGCTGAGGAGGCGGACCGCTGGGTCAGCACCAGGGTCCACAAGGGTCACGTGGGAGACTCCGCCAAGGGTGGGCAGGGTCCCCAGCAGAAGAGTGGGGGGGACAAGGGAAAACAGAAAGGGTTCCCAAAAGGCCCCCAAAGTAATACCCAAGGGAACCATCAGTAAGGTTCTCAGCCTCCCCCACCCCTGAAGCAGGCAGGGGCCCCGACAGTTAAACCTGTTCCCAAGGGGCCCCCACAATGTTATAAATGTGGTGAGATGGGTCACTTTGCCAGTGATCCCAAGTGTCGCCAGTATGTAAAACCAGCACCCACTGGTGCTCCACCCAGGCAGATGGCTACAGTAGCCTTTGGGGAGGAGGTAGAAGCCCAAGGTGGGTGGGACCCCATTCAGATAACCCTAGTCTCGCTAGGAGACAGTGAAACGGTCCTTGAAACCTACTTGCCCTCTAACACTAAGAAATATGGGCAAGTGGTGACCGTCAATGGGAGGAAGGTAGAGGCTCTTCGAGACACAGGCGCCAGTGTGACTGCAGTCCGGCAGCACCTGGCATCTCAAGAGCAGGTTGTACCCCATGCCTATTGTCGGGTTGTCAATGCTGACAACACAGAGAGTTGTTGTCCAATGGCTCAAGTTCCCTTTGAGTGGGGGGGGTCTCTGGTACTCTGCAAGTCGCTGTGAGAACTGCCATGCCTGTAGACTGTCTCCTAAGGAATGATTTGGAGAGCTCCCCTTGGGAAAAGGTGGAGAAGACAGCTCACCTGCAGATGGTGGGTTTACCCGACTGGGCGTGCGTGACCACCCGGTCAATGGCAGCCAGTAGGGGTGTTCAAGAGATCCTGGAGCCTGAGGGAGAGGCCCATGAACCGGCCTTAGGGAGAGGGCGCAGGAGGCGCGGGAAACCGGCCCCTAAAGTTCCCACGGCCCAGGAGGAAGCAGACCTTGAGGGGGATGCCCTGGAGCCTACCGGGGAACAGATAGCCGAACTGGGGGACCTGCCTGAGCTGACCCATTGGCAGCAAGAAGGAGGCCCCTCCAGGGAGGAATTCAGCAGGGAGCAGAGAGAATGCCCCTCTCTCGTGGGTATGCGGCAGCAGGCTGCAGCCCAGGCCAATGGTGATCAGTTCGGTACACATTTCATTTACTGGGAGAATGACCTCCTGTATTCAGAGCCTAAGGTTGCTGAACCTGGGTCAGCCCGTGCGCTAGTGGCACCCCAGAAGTTCAGAGCCTTCCTACTGGGGCTGGCTCACGATGTGCCTGTTGGACTTGGCCCTTCTGGCAAGTTCACCCCTAGAACTTTTTGCATTTATCCTAGCCTTTTTCCTGTGTTGTACTAGTGGTTTTAGGCCTCTAGGCGCTTTTACACTGTGTCCCAGTGGAAAGTGCGTGCGCTCTGTGTATGTTTAGTGAGACTGACCTGCCCTCCCATAGGAATGCATGGGGGATCTGAGTGACCGTGTTAAGTCCTGATGTGAGAGGAGTGCAGGGTCAAGTTTGGTATGTGCGAACTCGTGAGAGTGAATGCTGCGCAATGATGTGTGCGGCGTTACTGTGACTAGTATAGAAGTGCCACTTCTAGACGCTGGCATAAATGTGCAGTGACTGTCTGGCTTGCGATTGGCTGGTGTGTCTGTCTCCAGGAGTCAGGATGGGTCTGACCCGGTGGTGGGTGGAGAGATCTGCATGTTGATGGCAGGGAGGAGCACACCTGGGACCTGAATAGGGCTGGGCTTTCCTTACACAATGCTGGCTCCACCCCCTGTGGTGCGTCTAATGTCCCTGGCCTGTCCTGTGAATAGGGAGAGGGGCTGAGCAAAACAAAGTGCTCAGGAACCAGTTGCTTCTGGGTCGCCCCTTCCCTGCACCTTTGGAGACAAAGGATTTTGTGTATAAAAGAGGGGCTGTGACCCCATGAAAATGTTCTTGCTTGGATCCTGACAGGAGGGGGCTTGCTGCTGGTGGGGCCCAGGAGGGACCGCCATGGGGGCTGCCTCCCTGCTGGAGGGCCCTGTGTGCTGGCCCCTGGGCCCTACATTACCCCCTGGATGCTTCCAAGACTTTATCCAGCCTTTTTGCGCCCTAGGTGCGCGGTGCTTTTCTCCAGGAGAGGGAGAGCCTGGGGGCTGAGCAGTACGGCGTTGCTGCCCTGGCTGAGGGAATCCTCCTGGTAGGGATTCCCCCCTCCTTGTGAGCTTTTGTGGGTGCCCACCCTGCTGATATCGCTGTTTTCAATGGCGGGTGCCCAACCCGCAGTCTTGTGAGCTTGCGGGTGCCCACCCCGCAGTGGCTGCCGCATCAATGATGGTTTACGAAGTCGGAGCCCACCCGGCATCGCCGCATTTGTTATATGCGCGGGTGCCCACACCGCGACTTTGTCGCTTATTGTATGATCGTGGTGGCGGGTGCCCACCCCGCTGCCACTTATTTCGTACTTAATTTACCTTGGCGGGAGCCCACCCCGCATCACACGGCCGCGGCCCGAGCCGCGAGAGTAATCTCCTCCGGGCCGCTGTCTAGGGCGACCCGGAAGTCAGGCATGCCTTGCCTGTGACGTTGGGCGGGCCTGTTGCCTGCCGAAGAGTGCGGAAGCTGGGCTGCGTGAGAGGAGGATGGGAGCCTACCCCACCTCCCCGAATGCCCGTGACAAGTCCCGGGGCTCCCAGGAGGGGGCCCGGGTGAAAAGAAGGAGGGCGGGAGCCCACCCCGCCTCCACGAGCCGAGAGATAAAAGTCCCGGGTCCCAGGAGGGGGCCCGGGTGAAGATAGCAGCGCGGGACTCCCAGGAGTGAGGGAAGCCCCGCGCCGCAGGAGAAGTGCTGCCGGTCCCGTAACACGCAAGAGAAGAGGCCCCGGAGACCGAGAAGAAGAGTGTGGGCCGAGCGGGAGCCCATCCCGCCGTCTTGGTCCTGCCCCATGATCCTGATGTAGAAGTCCCGGGTCCAGGAGGGGGCCAGGGTGAAGTCCAAGGTGAGAGCCTGCCCCCGCCACACTGGAGATGAGCCAGTGAGGGAGAGGAGCGCTTGATTCAAGTCCCGGTGAGTGGGGCCTAACGGGGGGCAGCGTTGTGGGTGAAAGAGCCCCAGTGGGCCCCAGAGTTTTAGGGGCAAATCGAGGCGCATTGTCGGCACCTGGGCGGTCCCGCAAGAGAGCGGGCCGCCCCCACGATGGGCACAGTCACGGAGAGAGGGCCCGAAGGGGCCCGTGCCATTCCGGCCATATTTTAACAGTTGCCCCACCGGCCAGTCCGCTCCAACGGGGGCATGTTTATTTTAAGAGCCCCGTGGCTCCAGCGTGTTAGCATGGTTAGTTCGGGAGCCCGTGCGCTCCATGGGGGCATAATGGTTGTAAGAGCCTACGTGGCTCCCACGTTTTGGGGGCATAGTTCCTTCTAAAAGCGCCAGTGCGCTCCACAGTACTGGGGGACATGTTGTTGTAGAGCCTAGGTGGCTCCAACGTTTTGGCATTATTTCAAGGGCTATTGAGAGCCCCTGCCTCATGTGACTTCCCAGCTGCGCAGCACTTAGTGCCAGCTGCAGCGTTTAGGCCCTGTTCTTGTCCCCAGCTGCCCAGCAAGCAGTGGGCAGCTGCTACGTTTAGGTTCTGGCGCAACCTGGACCCTAATGTGATTGAGGTGTTATGGTGATTCATATATTAATGCTTATGATGTTAGGAAATGTACTGTGTGTAGTATGTTTTGCGCACCCTGTGTTTTATACCTCTACATAGGATTTCTGCCTAGGAGGTTGCTTTACCTGTTTAGGTTGATGTTAGGGAGATTGTACTTCCCTGTGTGATGCACGCCCCTAGTGTAATTATACTTAGGAGGTAGTGTTAGAAATGGGATTTCTGGTTGGCTAGGGCTTGCGCCAAAGCCAGGCAGAAACCACCACTCTAGTCAGGGCTGGGGAGTTACACGCCAAAGATAACCCCTGCTCACCCCCTTGGTAGCTTGGCACGAGCAGTCAGGCTTATCCCGGAGGCAATGTGTAAAGCGTTTGCGCGCACACCCAGCAACAACACCCAAGGCCCACCACAAAGGAAACTCCACACAAGGGTATATATAAAAATAGCCTTTGTATTATACCAAAACACATTAGATAAAAACACACACTTTACAATGTGCCAACAGGCACAGGCGGAATTTACAGGGGATATGTACAAGACAGGGCCACCTGGACCACTGTCAGGAATAAGCACTTTTGGAACTAGCACGTTGTAGAAATATCACTTTAGAACATAGAATGTAAATCACTGTAGCACACAACGAGTAACTACTGGTAAATGTTAAGTACCACCTACGCAACCCTAACCACCTTAGGAGAATATTGCGCAGGGAACCAGGACCTCACTAGCACCACCTGTACTAGGAGAACAACAACCACCTAAGTATCACAATACCTGTAGGGGTATAAGCACATTACACATGATGCATCACAACACATTCAGAGGTGTAAACACAAGGCACATGACGCATAAAAACACATTCAGAGGTGCAGGAAAACACAATTGCGCCAAACTCACATAAGTCACCACCTGTGACTGTCCCTAGGCCAACTGGCCTTGTTGGGGCCCTGTGTCCCAGTGTCAGGGGCCTAAACGGAGCAGCTGCCCACGAAGTGCAGGGCAGCTGTAGAACAATGATGGGGCCAACGCTGGAGTCTTGCAGGCTCTGGCCAACTGACTGTCCCCTGAGCCCCTCTGGGTTCTAAACAAAGGACTGGCCCCCTAGAGCCTCCGTGGCTCAAGAACAAGGTGCCCCCGTAGTTGGAGTCCCTCTGGACTCTGAGCAAATGTGGGGGCCAACGTTGGAGCGGCCCGCTGCCTTCCGGGGCCACTCTGATTACAAAACAAATGCCACTTGGTTGGAGCGCCTAGCGCTCTAAATACTCATGCCCCGACGTTGGAGTCCCTCTGGACTCTGCACCAATGTGCCTCATGGGAGTCCTTCTAGACTCTGCACAATACTGCCCCCGTCGTTGGAGCCTCGGGGGCTCAAAGATATAGACCGGTCTGGGACCGGCACCCACAACACACGCACGGAGTCCCCCAGCCCTTCACCACTTACCGGGCTGCTCTCTGGGGACTCCCGCGGTCTCAGGGGCTCTTCTCCTTTACCGGCAGCACCTCTTCTCGGCGCGGGGCTTCTGGACTTTGCAGGGCTCTCACCACTCGCGGGAGCCCTGCAGGGGAAGCCGCCGCACGTCTTCACTGGAGCGCGGGGTAGGCTCCCATCCGCTTCTCTGCTGCGGGGATCCCAGGAGCGCGGGGTAGGCTCCCGTCCGCTTCCTGGTTCGGGGAGCGCCCCACCCACACCAAGGCGGGCCTTCTTCTACTTCCGGGTCGCCGCAGGCAGCGCGGCGGCCCAGGGCTCTTCAGTGGCGGCGGTGATCCGGGGTAGGCTCCTGTCGAACTATGGCATAAGCGGGGTGGGCACCCGCCAACGGTAAAACAAAGTCGATAACCGGGTGGGCACCCGCTCACCAAGGGATATATAAAAACGCGGGGTGGGCACCCGCTATAAGCAAATCACTCCTCAAGGCGGCACAAGTATGCGGGGTGGGCTCCCGCAATCAGGACAAGGAAATAAGCGGGGTGGGCACCCGCGATCGAGCACAATACGGGGTAGGCTCCCGTGATTTAATTAAAGGCAACAACAAGCGGGGTGGGCTCCCGCTTGGGAAGCAGCCAAAAATCGGGGGAATCCCTACGTCGGGATTCCCTTGCAAAGGATCGCCGTCCAGCGCTGTTCAGCTCACGAAGGCGCTCCTCAGGGCGGCGAACACCAAGTCCAGAAGGTGATCAGGTGGAGAGCTTCCCCACCAACCAGGCAAGGTCCATGGAAAGTCTTGCAGATGCAGGGGGGCAAAGACTGGGCCCAGGGGCCAGCTCACAGGGCCCTCCAGCAGGGAGGCAGTCCCCAGTGGCATTCTCTCCTGGCACCCAGCAGCAGCAGGCCCCCCCTCAAGTGAGGATCAGAAAGAGAACATTTAACTTGGGGTCACAGCCCCATTTTATACACAGGTTTACCTTTGTCTCAAGGTGCAGGGGAGGGGCGAACCAGTTACAACTGGTTCCTGAGCACTTTGTTTTGCTCAGCCCCTCTCCCTATTCAGAGAGCAGGCCAGGGTCATCAGTCGCACCACAGGGGGCAGAGCCAGCATTGTGTGGGCAAAGCCCAGCCCTATTCAGGTCCTAGGTGTACTCCTCCCACCCATCTGGCTGCTGATCTCCCCATTCACCACTGGGTGACTCCTCCTGACTCTGGGGATTCCCTAGCCCATCACATGACCTCAGCCAGCCAATCACGCGCCAGGCAGTCACTGCACATTTATGCCAGCGTCTAGAAGTGGCACTTCCACACTAGCTACATGGACACCGCACACATCATCGCGCAGCATTTCATCACACGAGTCAGTACATACCAAACTCGCACCTGCACTCCCCACGCATCAGGAACTACTAGGGACACATACATTCCCCATGCATTCCTATGGGAGGGCAGGCCAACCTCACAACATGCACGCACTTTACCCTGGGACACAGTGGTAAAGTGCGCAGAAACCAAAAATCACTAACACCAGGTCACCAGTAAAAGCAAAAAAATTTTAGGGGTGAACCTGCCAGAAGGGCCAAGTCCAACAGGTAGGGTCTAATGCGTTAGACTTGTGAGAGATTGCATAATGTGTTTATGCCCCTGTGATGTATACAGGATAGGTTGGATACCTGATTCTATTGTGATAATGCTGAGGTCATTATTGCGCCAGTAGTTACTGGTTGTGCTCTACCGTTATAATTTGTGTTACAGTTGGTATATGTTCTACATTTACCATTGGTGATTTGTGCTAATTCTGACAGTGGTCCATGTGGCCCTGTCTTGTGTAAATAGTCCCTTGTAAAATTCTGCCCCGTGCCAGTTGGCACAGTGTAAATTATGTGATTATCATCTAATGTGTTTATTATAATACAAAGGCTATTTTTTATATATAACCTTGTGTGGTGTTTCTTTTGTGGTGGGCCTAGGGTGTTGTTGCTGTGTGCGCGCGCAAATGCTTTACACATTGCCTCCGGGATAAGCCTGACTGCTCGTGCCAAGCTACCAAGGGGGTGAGCAGGGGTTATATTTGGCGTGCAACTCCCCAGCCCTGACTTAGAGTGGTGGTCTCTGCCTGGCTTTGGTGCAAGCCCTAGCCAACCAGAGATCCCATTTCTAACAGTGCCATTAGCAGGGCATTTGGGGCAGGACAAGACCTATGAGAGGCTTGTCACCCACTTTTATTGGCCTCAAATGCACAGGAGCTCAGATGCTCATTGTAGGACCTGCCAGACTGGCCAGGCAAGTGGTAAGAGTGGAAGGCAGCAAAAGGCTCCACTCCAACCTTTCCCTGTGGTCAGTACCCCATTCCAGCGAGTGGGAATTGACATTGTGGTGCCACTGGACCCCAAGACAGCCATGGGCAACAGGTTCCTCCTGGTCTTGGTGGACCATGCCACCCGGTACCCTGAAGCCATCCCTCTGAGGACAGTGACGGCCCCCGTGGTGGGACGGGCACTGATGGGAATTTTCTCCAGAGTGGGATTCCCTCTAGAGGTGGTGTCTGACAGGGGCACCAATTTCATATAAAAATATATGAGATCCCTTTGGCAAGAGTGTGATGTAACCTACAAGTTCACCACCCCTTACCACCCCCAAGGAAACGGGTTGGTTGAGAGATTCAACCGAACCCTAAAAGGCATGATTATGGGTCTTGAGGAACCCATGAGGCATAAGTGGGACGTCCTCTTACCATGCCTTCTCTTTGCGTACCGTGAGGTGCCACAGAAGTCTCTAGGGTTCAGTCCCTTTGAGCTTCTGTATGGCCACCCAGTGCGAGGACCTCTAAGTCTGGTCAAGGAAGGCTGGGAGCAATCTCCCAGGAAACCTCCCCAGAATGTATACAGTTACATGCTGGCCTTCAGGAACCAGACTAGGCGTTTCAGGCAACTTGCTGAGGCAAATCTGGAAGCCAGCCAGGAGGAAATGAAGCGGTGGTACGACCAGAATGCCACTCTGGTTGAGCTTCAACCTGGACAAAAGGTGTGGGTCCTGGCCCCTGTGGAGCCTTGTGCACTCCAAGACAAGTGGACCGGACCCTTTGAGATTGTGGCGGGCAAGAGTCCTGTCACCTATTTGGTGAACATGCAGTCTCCCAGGAACCCCTTGAGGGTCCTACATGTCAATCGACTAAAGCCCCACTTGGAGAGGTCTGAAGTGGGCATGCTCTTGGCCACAGATGATGGGGCGGAAGAGGAGTCCGAGCCTCTTCCTTACCTCCTGGTAGCCTCAGAGCGAGACGGGTCAGTGGATGGAGTTAACCTCTCACCCACCCTGAGCCCTGAGCAACAGGATGACTGCCGCCAGCTGCATGGGCAGTTTCCTGACCTGTTCTCCTTGGTTCCTGGTGTCACAGATTGGTGCGTCCATGATGTGAACACAGGAGACAGCTTGCCTGTGAAGCACAAGGCTTACAGAGTGACTGACAGGGTCAGAGCCTGTATCAAAGAGGAGGTCTCAAAGATACTTGCTCTAGGGGGGGTTGAGTCCTCCAGCAGTCCTCGGGCCAGCCCAGTGGTCTTGGTCCCAAAGGCTGCAGCGCCGGGTGCCACATCTGAACTCCAGTTCTGTGTGGACTACAGAGGACTCAATTCAGTCACCAAGACGGACGCGCACCCCATCCCCCGAGCTGATAAGCTCATCGATCGGTTAGGGGCTGCACGGTACCTCAGCACGTTTGATTTGACGTCTGGGTACTGGCAGATCGCCTTGACTGATGGGGCCAAAGAGAGGTCAGCATTCTCCACACCAGATGGGCATTTCCAGTTCCGGGTTATGCCATTTAGGATGAAGAATGCCCCTGCCACCTTCCAGAGGTTGGTCAACCAGGTGTTGGCTGGGCTGACCGAGTTCAGCGCCGCCTACCTGGATGACATCGCAGTGTTCAGTGGCACATGGGAAGAACACCTGCACCACCTCTGGGAAGTGTTGATGGCACTGCGCAAGGCCGGCCTCACGATCAAGGCAAGCAAGTGTCAGATCGGGCAGAGTTCCGTGGTGTACTTGGGACACCAAGTGGGGAGCGGCCAGGTGGCGCTCCTGCAACCCAAGATTGAAACCATCCTGGCTTGGGAGCCCCCAACGACCCAGACAGAGGTGAGGGCCTTTTTAGGACTCACAGGGTACTACAGGAGGTTTGTCAAGGGGTATGACAGCATTGTTGCTCCCTTGACAGAGCTGACTCCTAAGAAGCAGCCCAGGAAAGTGATCTGGACTGACACCTGTCAGAAAGCTTTTGACACCCTGAAGACTGCCATGTGCACGGCGCCCGTGCTCTTGGCTCCTGACTTCTCCAAAGAATTCCTAGTGCAGACAGACGCATCAGAGCATGGTGTAGGGGCTGTTCTCTCACAGATGACTGAGGAAGGCTGGGACCAACCTGTAGCCTTCCTTAGTAGGAGGTTACTTCCACGGGAACAAAGGTGGAGTGCAATCGAGCGAGAAGCATTTGCTGTGGTCTGGGCGCTGAAGAAGCTAAGACCCTACTTGTTTGGATCTCACTTCCGGGTTCAGACAGACCACAGGCCCCTCAGATGGTTGATGCAAATGAGGGGTGAGAACCCGAAACTGTTGAGGTGGTCCATCTCCCTACAGGGCATGGACTTTACGGTGGAACATCGCCCTGGCACAGATCACGCCAATGCTGATGGTCTGTCCAGGTTTTTCCCTGGGGTAGGGTAGTTCCCCCCATATTTCAGCTGGAGGGGACACGTGTTAGACCTGGCACCTTGGCGTGAGTCTCCCTTCCACTTTTTGCTGATGTGCCTCATGTGTTTTGTTGGTGTTAGCTGCTCAGGGCACTGTACCACTGCCAATGAGTGCCACAGTGCAAGTGCTCCCTATGAAAAGTGTATACATTGATTGGTTTCCATGTTTGGCTTATTTGGTTTACTATCAGCCCCTAGTAAAGTGCACCAGGAGTGCCAGGGCTTGTAAATACAAATGCTGCTGGTGGGCTTGCAGCACTGGTTGTGCCACCCACAGAAGCGGCCTAGTAAAATGTGTCTAGGGTCTGCCATTGCAGAACCTGCGTGCAGTCTGGTACTGTCATGCTGACTGTGCAAGTGCACCTACTTGCCAGCCCCTAAACCTTCCCTTAACTACATATTAGTCACCCCTATGGTAGGCCCAAGGGCAGGGTGCACTGTAAGCATAAGGTAGGACATGCCCTGATGTGTGTGGCATGTCCTAATAGTGAATTACAGCCATTTCCGTTTTTCACTATTGAAAGGCTACCTGCTCTCCATAGGCCAGAATGGGCTGCTGGAATTATTACACTCTATAATCCCAGCGGTAGAAAGTCAAGTTTAGTATGCCTGAACTCAGAATAATAAAATACTTCTTTTAGTAAAGTTTATTTTAATATCCTGTGTTTGTAAATACTACTTTTAGAAAGTTAGTATTTACTTGCCTAACCATTTCAGTCCGCCTCTGCTTTGTGTGTGTGTGCTGTCTAGTTTCAGTGATGGGCAGGGCTGGGGAATTCCAGGAGACAGGCTGGCTGCCAGGTGGTGAATAGAGATATTACACCAGGATGGGTGGGAGGAGTACACCTTGACTCTGAATAGGGATGTGCTCTGCCACCACAATGCTGGCTCCGCCCCCTGTGGAGCGTCTGATGTCTCTGCCCTGTGCACTGAAAGGAAAGAGCAGAGTCACCACAACAAAGTGCTCCAAAACTGGACTGAGCCAGGCACAGGCCCCCTGGCCACATAGAACAAAAGAAACTGTGTATAAAAGAAGGAGCCCTGCTCCTAAGAAATTATATCCTGTTGACGCCAAGAAGAAACTCTGCCTGAAAAGAAGAACCTGGGAAAACTACATGGAGGAGTACTGTCTCTAGCCTGAGAGACTGGCCTGTGGTGGGTGCCTTGCTGCAAGAAGGAGAGATGAAGAAAAGACTGAAAGACTTTTTGTTCACATGTGCATCTTAAACAATCTCCAAGAGCTTGCTTGTGAACTTGCCCCCTGAACTGCGCCCCAGGAACAGTGGGCGCTACCCCTCCCTTGAAGAAGGAAGCTGCTGCTGGTGTATTCCCCCCTTCAGCGCTGACTCCGTAGACCTGAGTGCGACTGGGAATCTGTCCCGCACTCTGAGAGCCTGTGCGCCCCATCCCGCCGAGCAAAGTGACCTCTGGACGACTGTACCGCAGGTAGCACCGTAACGGCCTTCCCCGCCTGACCTGACCACCGCGAACTGCTGCCCCCTCGAGCCGGAGCCCGCACCGCAAGAACGGACCATCCGGTCCAAACAACGTGAGTCTGTGGCCCCCGAGCTGTAGAGCACACCGTGAAGACCGCCTGCACCTGAGCTCGCCTCTCCAGGACGACGGCCTGCTGACAGCGCCTCGCCGCTGGATTCACCTCAAGCCGCCGCCCCCTCCCTCTTCAACATCGAGACGGACGTCGAGGTCAAGAGCCGCCCCACAACGCATTGCTGTCCACTGGGAAGCAGGACCGCACCGTGACGTGGGACGCCCCCTCTACGCCTGCTGATTCGCCTCGAACCACCAAGAAGAAACAAGGTACTGTGGCGTACACGCAGCGTACGGCTGCATCGTAGAGAACTGTACGCCTCATTCTAGGCGAACAGTACGTCGCGTACTTCACTTAAAGTGACGTCCCCGTACGCTTGCTCACGAGGGAAGCGTGAGGTATAGTGGGGCTCTTCCTGTAGAGCGGTACGAAGCGTACGAAGAGCGCTACGAAGCGCACAGACCTACGAGAAGTGCAGTAAACAACAACGCTTTGCATGTATAAGAACTGTGGCATCCTCTGAAAGAATTGGAACATTTAGACAAGTAACTGGAACCGTTTTTCTTTAAAGCCTAAAAGACTGTAATTGAAGCCTGCTTGAGAATCCTATATAAAGAGATATATTTTTACAAATACAGTCTTGTGCCTCTGTGTGGTGGGTTAGTGATTGTTGTGGGACATTGCAAATGCTTAACTGTATGTACTCTGGAGTTTAGCCTGACTGCTCGCGCCATACTACCTAAAGGGTGAGCAGGGGTTATTTTCTGAAAGTAATCCTTTGCCCTGACTGGGAGGAGAGGATCCCTGCTTGTCGCAAGTGCATACCTGCGCCAACCAGAGACCCCCGATTCTAACAAAATGTAAATCCAGATTTTCAAATATCATGCGTCATCTTTTTTGACACTGACTCAGCAGGAAGTCCTTAGTGGTGTGTACAATAGAAAGTAAGTGGTTATGTGTGTTGTTTTGTGAACAATGGCGCAGCACATTGCACCGCCTTGAATTGCTTCACTTTTGGTGGGTGTTCCATGGGTGGTGCATGGGTGGTGCATGGGTGTTCCATGGGTGGTGCATGGGTGGTGCATGGGTGGTGCATGGGTGGCGCATGGGTGGCACATGGGTGTTCCATGGGTGGTGCATGGGTGTTCCATGGGTGGTGCATGGGTGTTCCATGGGTGGTGCATGGGTGGTGCATGGGTGTTACCTGCGCATCCAGCCAAGGACTTTGATGCAAACCTATCTCTACAAAGACTTGTAGACACGAGGTCTCTACAGAATGGTGCACCTCTCTGATACCTGCGTGGTGAGGAGAAATATCTTTATTTCCCCTCGTTATCTCCTCTCTGCGTGTGTACTGCATGTTTCAGCACACATGCAAAAAATATCAGGATCAAATGATAGTTTTTATGCAGGAAAGTACTCCTTCCTGCACATAACAAATCCTGACCTTAACGCAGACACCCTTGCACTATGGCACACAGTTGTCTGATTTGGCGCTAGGCAGATACAAGTGCACCAGCGAAGTAAGAGAGCAGAACTGGGCCATTTCTTTGAAGACTTGGTGCAGTTCCCACTCCCAGTCATGCAACACAGCGCAGCAACTTAACTTGCTTGGTTGCGTTGTTTGAACTCCTTGTAAACGTGGCCCGTAGTTTCTGTGCCTCCACAGACACTTAGGCCCAGATTTACCACTTATTCACGCAGCGCAGTGCAGCAGCTGCAAATGCTGCGCTGTGTGAAAAAGAGAGATGAGGAGGGGAAACAACCTTTACAATGCAGTCATTACATCGTACTACCTTTACAACGCAGTCATTACAATGCAACATCCTTTACATCACATGCCATTACAACGCAGCCATTACATCACATGTCACTACAACGCATGTTATTACAATGCATGTCACTACAACACATGTCATTACAAAGCAATATAAGGTAAGTAATGGGGAGTGGTAATTTTTACCCCTGCCCTATCCAACACTTACCCTAATGTTGCACTCACTGGAGTCGGAATAGTATTTTTTACCCCTACACTATCCAACACTTACCCTACTGTTGCACTCACTGGAATGGGAATAGTAATTTTTACCCCTACACTATCCAACACTTACCCTACTGTTGCACTCACTGGAGTGGGAATAGTATTTTTTACCCCTACACTATCCAACACTTATCCTACTGTTGCACTCACTGGAGTGGGAATAGTCATTTTTACCCCTACACTATCCAACATTTACCCTACTGTTGCACTCACTGGAGTGGGAATAGTAATTTTTACCCCTAAACTATCCAACACTTACCCTACTGTTGCCCTAAAAGTAATATGCGTTGTAATGGTATTCGTTGTAATGCAATGCATTGTAAATGTAGGTTCTAAAAATGCTTTGTGATGGCATGCGGTGTAAAAACATGCTTTGTAATGGATGTTGCGATGTAAAAACTGCATTGTAAAGGTATGCTTTGTGAATGTTTGCGTTGTATCATCATACATCCGAAGAGGAGGGCGCCATAGTTACAGAAATATGTCTCTCTCCTTTCCCTGGCACGGAGACACCTTTGTGCCACAGTGCGAGGATGTCTCTGTGAGTGTAGCATAGTTTTTGTACTGGAAGGATAACCTTCCCGCACAAAATACTCTGCTTAGACTAACTTGAACCCTTTTCCCTCTTTGGATGCATGCTGTAAAGTGCAGCACACGTACACGGAAACGGAAGGAGAAATGAAAGCATTTCTCCTTCCTTGCACCTACTTCAAAAGGGTGCAGTTTTCTGACACTAAACCCTGTCTACTTTATTTAGTAAATAGGGTTTAGCGTCAGAAACCTTGGGTGGTTGAATGGGAATGCCGATGCACCACCCATGGTACACTTCCTTGAGTAATGCAAATCAACGATATGCGCTGCTTGGCGTTACTTTCACGTTATTTCTGATGCTAAATAAGTTTAGCGCTGGAGAGTAAATCAGAGAAAAAGATTTTGTGCCAATTTGTCTCACTTTTGTGATGCAAACACAGCGTAAAATCTTAGTGAATCTACCCCTCATTGTATTGAATATCAGCCCCTACAGCCTGTGTGAAACATGGTTTGGTTTGTGACGTCGTCAGTAAATAAAAGATGCAAAGGGCCTTCGCCCGGGCTCTCTTTTGGTGGGAGGAAACTACACTGACCTGCGTCATGCTGTTTGGCCCTTTGGCTTCGTGATGCACAAGGTGTGTATATGAGTTTGCTTCCAATATGGGTTAGCTCAGACCAGGTGTGTATATGAGTTTGCTTCCACCAGGAATTAGTTCAGACCAGGTGTGTCTGTGAGTTTGCTCACACCAGGGGTTAGCTCAGACCAGGTGTGGTTATGAGTTTGCTTCCACCTGGGGTTAGCTCAGACCAGGTGTGGTTAAGAGTTTGCTTCCACCATGGGTTAGCTCGGACCAAGTGTGTTTGCTTCCACCAGGGATTAGCTCAGACCAGGTGTGATTATGAGTTTGCATCCACCTGGGGTAGGCTTAGACCAGGTTTGTCTATGAATTTGCTTCTACCATGGGTTAGTTAACTCAGACCAGGTGTCGTTATGAGTTTGCTTCCACCTGGGGTTAGCTCAGACACTGTTAGATGATATGGCTAATTTCCTCTCTCTCTCTCCGTTTCCAGGTACCGAACGTGAAGCAATGACCAAGAAGAACCAGACAACCGTGTCCGAATTCATCCTCCTGGGGCTGTCCAACAACCTGGCTGTCCAGCGTTGCTTGTTCGCCCTCTTCCTGGCTGTCTACCTCGCCACCTTGAGTGGGAACCTTCTCATTGTCACCATTACAAGACTGGATCCCCGACTGCACACGCCCATGTATTTCTTCCTGGGCAACCTCTCCTTCCTGGACCTCTGCTACTCCTCGGTCACCCTCCCCAAGATGCTGGCCGACTTCCTGGTGCAGCGGAAGGCCATCTCGTTCCACGGCTGCATCGCCCAGCTCTCCTTCTTCATCTCCTTGGGCTGCACTGAGAGCTTCCTTCTGGCTGTCATGGCCTATGACCGCTACGCTGCTATATGCAGCCCTCTCCACTACGCCAACATAATGAGCAAGAGATCCTGCCTACGACTGGCCAGCGGCTCGTGGGTGGGGGGCTTCCTCTACTCCTTCATCCACACTCTTTGCACGTTAAGGCTGTCCTTCTGTGGCCCCAATGTCCTCACCCACTTCTTCTGCGACCTTCCTCCTCTCTTCGCGCTCTCCTGCACGGACACTTCCATTAATATGGTGTTTGCCTTTGTGTCTGGTGGGGCTGTGGGGTTTGGCTGCTTCCTCATCACTCTGTATTCCTACTCCCGGATCATCCGCAGTGTCATGAACATCCGCTCCACACAGGGCAAGCTGAGGGCTTTCTCCACCTGCTCGTCACACCTCACCGTCGTCGTCCTCTTTTACGGCACCATCATCTTCATGTACTTCCGGCCCATGTCCAGCTACTCTCTGACCAAGGACCGCATCATTTCCGTCATGTACACCATTGCCACCCCCATGCTGAACCCCATGATCTACTGTCTGAGAAACAAGGAGGTGAAAGAAGCCCTGAAGAAGGCTTTTCAGGGGAGAGGGTGGGCTGGCCCTGAAGATGGCACTTCAGGGGCGAGGGTAGGGGTGGCCCTGAAGAAGGCTCTTCGGGGAGAGGGTGGGGTGGCCCTGAAGATGGCTCTTCAGGGGTGAGGGTAGGGGTGGCCTTGAAGAAGGCTCTTTGGGGAGAGGGTGGGGTGGCCCTGAAGATGGCTCTTCGGGGAGAGGGTAGGGATGGCCCAGAAGATGGCTCTTCGGGGAGAGGGTAGGGGAGGCCCTGAAGATGGCTCTTCGGGGAGAGGGTAGGGGAGGCCCTGAAGATGGCTCTTGGGGGAGAGGGTAGGGGTGGCACTGAAGATGGCTATTCGGGGAGAGGGTAGGGGTGGCCCTGAAGAAGGTTCTTCGGGGAGAGGGTAGGGGTGGCCCAGCGAGGCCTTTACTGAGTGTCCTGGAGCACCTGGTGTTCATCTGCAGGATCCTGGTGGGTACTTCCGTTCCACTAGGTCTCCACAGGCAACAAACAATAGTGTGTGTCAATCAGACAACCAAGTTGTGCACTCTGGACTTTTGACTGTCTAGGGTTAGCAAAGTCAAACAGTCAAGGTGTCCTGAAGGAGGTGGGAGAGGGTTCAGTAGACTGATACAGACTAACAGTAGTAAATACACTCAAGGCCCAGAGCTTTATCTTAAGAATGTGGGGCCATATTATCAAGGAGCGGCGATAACATTATCGCCGCTTTAGCGGCAGGAAACTGCCACTAAAGCGGCGATAATAGGCTTGATAATATGCCATAGAAAATTCCAATAGAAGCCCAGGTTCACACCAGAACCAGGGCTTCTAAGAGAATTCACAAGGGCATATTATGAAGCCCATTGCCGTTCCTTGATAAAATGTCCCAACATGTTATATTTACATGTGGGAATTGGAGGGCAGATTACATACAACTAGAAGGACTTTCAACCTCCTGGGCTGAGATATGTCCTAAGACATTAATATAGTGTTTACGCTACAAAAACAAATAACATTGGACCCAGACGTAAATGTTGTAATCCTAGCTTGAGCTTTGTTTAAAAACTACAGTCCAAGGAAGCAGTGACTCCAGAAATATACAACCCTAGAGGTGCTAGCACCTTCCACAGGTGGTGGATGACCCAGAACAAGATTAAGCAACGCAAACAATAATCGAGTGCCCTTTGACACACAGGGGCAGATTTACAAGCCCCTAACGCCACCAGAGCATCACTTTTTCTGACGCTCCAGTGGTGTTGCTCCATACCCATATTTACAAGCTGGCATTAAGCCACTTATCATAGCTCAACGCCACCTTGTAAAAATGCCCCTTTCCGTTGCAGTCCTCTGCGGCAAAGGGGCATACAATGGGTGTTGCAGTGGGCATTCCACTGCAACACTCTTTGGTTTTTGACGCTGCCCCAGATTTTCAAGGATGAGGCAGCCCCAAACACTAACACTAGGAATACCTGGTTTTAGGACGGCGATACGAGGAGCAATTATTAATTTCACTTCTTTTTTTGCTCTTTCCATGTGTGCTGCATTCATAAATATGACCCTAAATATTACTAGTGGGTCTGCAGCACTGATTGCGCAACCCACTTAAGTAGCCTTCTAAACATGTCCTAGGGCAGCCATTATGAAGCCCTTGTATGCAGTTTTAAACTGCTACTTCGACCTGGCAAAATAAACCTTTTGCCAGGCCCAAACCTTCTTTTTTAATACATGTGTTACCCCTCAGGCAGGCCCTGGATAGCCCCATAGGCAGGTTGCAATGTATTTAAAAAGGTCGACATGTACTTTTAAGTTTTACATGTCCTGATAAACCCTTACATTTGTTTGTCTCTCCCATAGGATATCATTGGAATTGCCTAATTACATTTTATGAGTGTAATTACTAAATGGGAAGAAAAATCTGGTTCATGTTTGGCATCTCTTGAGCAATAATTGAAAAATCCTAACTTATGATGAAGTCGGATTTTAAATTACAATTCTGAAAATGCCACTTTTAGAAAGTTAAATCCAACTACGGGGGGTGATCCAGTTAGGGAGTGGAATCGGTACAAAGAAGCACTACACTGGAAAAAAACCGACTCCATAAATTCTACATTTGTTTCAAAGGCGCGTTATTACCCAGAACCAATGCCTTTAAACATGCATTATACATTCTCCCAAAAATATTTTGGGGTAATCAATCACCTGTGCAAAGAACAGAAATGAACTTAAGACAATAAAAGACAAATTAAAGACGAAAACATTAGAAGCAATTATAAGTAGAAGCCATTAGTTAGACTTGTTTTGAGAAATATAGTACATGCACAAAATATCTAATATTGGCACGTCAGCACAAGATACTTTTTTTATCGCAAAACAATTGTAATACATTCACATAAATACTCAACATAGTCAGTAGAGAAAACAAACATTTAACATCAATCCACAGCACTGACATATATATATATCATAAACACATAGCCATAATACGAAAATAAGTGTCCAATATAAATTCCACAATGTTTTCGTCTGTAACTTCTCAATTTCGATGTGCCAACAAATATCTTAAGTACATTTCTGTTCTTTGTACAGGTGTGGTAAAATAATTTTTGGGAGCATATATAATGCGTGTTTAAAGGCATTGGCTCGGAGTAATTACGTGGCCTTTGAAACTAATATAGAACTTAAGGTGTCGGGGGTTTATGAGTGTAGTGTTACTTTTAGAAAGTTGCAATTTTTTTCCTTAGCCATTTGGTGCCTGCAGCCTGTCTCTGGTCTAATGACTGGGTGTAGTTGGCAGTTGGGCTTTGTGCATTCCTCCTAGACAGCCACACACAATGGGAGCTTAGGGGTAACTGGATGAGCCATCCCTGTCAGGATGGGAGGGAGGAGCTGGACTCAGCCTCACTTACACCTAATAGGCTATTCCTGCATCCACACAAAAGGCTGTAGAGAGTCTGGAGCCAAGGCCAGGAAGGCAGGGCATCTGTGCACTTCAAAGGATTGCCTCTAGAAGCTTCTCCCCACTTCAAAGGCACAACTGTGTATAAAAAAGAACCTCAGACACCACCATTTCAGTACACTTATGGGCCTGTTGATTCTTTTAAAGAAGAAGGACTACTGTGCTGCTGAAAGGACTGTCACTATTCTAAACTTTTACCTTGCTGTGCTGACCTGCTGCCTGCTGTTCCCTTGCCTACGGAAGAACAACTGGGCCTGTAATTTTATTTTGAAACTCCAGAGTGATTTAAAGGGCTGGTCTGCTGGCCTCCTGATTCGAGCCTGAGGGACATAACAGGCTCCTCACAGCTCTTCGCCACGTCTTCAAAGAGTTCCTGACCCCAAGAAGTGCCCCTCAGTGTGCTCTTAATAAGACCCTTACGCACACCTGCAAAGATCTACATGATCAAGGACCATCCTACATCAACCATTGACTGAACTTCCATCAACCCGTAAGGTACCTGCCCTCCTCCTCACTTGTCTGTGTGCACATCCTGCATCCGTCGCTTCCGCAGTGTGGGCTGCTCCTTCTCTTACATCGCCACAAAGACCTGGAACAACCTACCCCTCCACCTCTGTACAGCACCATCCCTGGCATGCTTCAGAAAGAAAATCATGGCCTGGCTCTTTGACGGTGCCATGGCAGCCTCAGCACCCAGAGACCCCTAGGGATGACAGTGCTGCACTATTCAAATGCTGATTGATTGACTGATTAATTTAGGCTTTTTGGCTCTTCGCGACCAAGAATGAGATGCCACCAGCCTGTCTTTTAGCATAGCAATCATCGATTATTGCTGAGGACCACAAATGCGAGGCTCCAACCTGCCCATCCATGATGCACAACCTGCTCCCAGCACCACGCTGACCACCGCTAGCAATGCTGACCACCGCCAGCAACGCTGAGCACTGCCAGCAATGCTAACCACCGCCAGCAACGCTGAGCACCGCCAGCAAGGCTAACCACCGCCAGCAACGCTGAGCACCGCCAGCAACGCTGAGCACCGCCAGCAATGCTAACCACCGCCAGCAATGCTGACCACCGCCAGCAACGCTGAGCACCGCCAGCAATGCTGATCACCGCCAGCAATGCTCTCCTTGCTACCTTGATGTACCAAAAATAAACAAAAGGACTATACCTACCAATAGTCCCAACAACCATTACCAAATAATCAGTCAGCTGGCAGTGAAGAAGGTTCAATCGTTTATTCAACAAAGTACTCTATAGAGGAGCCTCTCCGAACCTCACCCATCAGGTGCGCCGAGAAGACTGTTGGCTCGTATTAAAACATGAGGTTATATACTTTTCGGTTCAACACATACAATCACTGTAAATGAAAAAACACCAGTTGGCCCCGGAGCTCCAGGAAAGGACCATATATGGCACACATCAGACCAGTACAAAGGCTTGACTATCTATTACTGATGAGGTCAGGAGGGGTGACTCCCTTTCGTCTTGGTGCCTGGGAGTGTAGACACGGCGCCTCCAGGAATGTGCTTATCACCCCCAAAGCCAGATGCGACCTTGTGTCTTAGAACAGAGGAGTGAACAGCCTACCTTCAGCTGCTACCAGTAACTCAATTAAACTGGGGCCTGACAACTGTACGTGATCAACACATGATCCTGACCCGTGCTCGAACATAGGATAAGAAAATGGCGTCTGTGTGGTTCTCGGCCTACTCCTTTAGCAATGGCTATACAAAGAGGTAAAAACGAATTTCCTCCAAACGAAAGCATATATATCATACAAAAAAGGATACGTATAGATGCATCATGCTAACATAATATTGGTCCAATACTCCTTAAATACGGGAAAACTACCTTTTTTATCCCTCAGAACGGCCCTTTTAGCATGATGTAGCTAACTAAAACAGCTCAATCTTCAAATATTCCCTCATCAATCTGCATAAGGTCCTTGAGTTCCTGCTGCACTAACTGAGCTTTTACCGCTGCTGACGATGGACCGAATACAGAGGAAGTGAGTTTTGTCGCGCAATAGGAGCAACATGCAGGTCCACATTGTACACAGACACAACACGTAAATAAAAGGCCGGCCAGACTTGCCAGTACCATCAAAATTTTCCATCCCCAAGTGGACAGCAAACCCCAGAACCAACCAGAGAGAGACCAGGTACCAGTTTCTACATGTATCTCGGAAGCTAAACGATGTAGCTTCTGTATAGCCAAATGAACAGAGGGGGCGGAGTCAGGAATATAAACACAGCAAGAGTTCCCGATCACACGGCATGCTCCTCCCCGATCTGCCAAAATAACGTCTAAAACCATACGGTTTTGAAGCGAAACGAGTCTGGTCGCCTGTAGCTCTACTGTTATATTGGTCAATATTCCTGCAGTAGTGTTAATCACTCCTTCAACTACCCTAGACAGACGGCGTATTTATTGGCTAGTGATCACAGGGGCCCAAAAGGGTAACACTCCCTTCATAATGTCAGTAAAATACTGTAGTGGAGTGTCGGTCTGATCTATATCAGTAGTATCTATCACTCTTTTATCTCTTCTAATAAACACACTACGTTTATCTAGTCGGTGATCCTTGTGATAATTAGAAGGACAGGTAGCAACGTCCAGCCCAACCTCGAGGAAGCCAAGTATAGGCACTTCCTCCACAGACAAAGTATACATTGGGAGGGGTTAGCAGCGGAGGGCTGTTAAAAGTACGCAATCGATAAGTGTAATTACATCGGCTTTCTCCCACTAATATGTAGCCTGCTCCTTGAACACAAAACATAGCGGTGCTGTTTAATACAGGCACTGGAATGGCCCTATCCTCAGTAGCATTACGGTCCTGAAAGCGTTGATAATATTGAGTGAAATTAAACTCAACAAAGTCCAAAATCTCATTTTTCAACCAGGTGGCATTTTCGTGTGTAACATACATATTCATACAGGCATTCGGATCTAAGGTCCCCTCTCCATTGTTCCCATCAGGATTGAATCCTTGAAGAACCTCAATATATGCTAAAATCATTTCATAATCTTTCTCCGAAAACCTTTGAGCGTCCACAGTGTAGTGCATATACATCATAGAAAGCAATTTGAACCAAGCCTCGCAACTTCCCAGATAAGACAAAGGCATGGATATAAACAAATCGTGCTTATGCATAACAGATGGCAGAAGACCACAAACCCAACAATTTGTAGTATTGGTGGTACTGTGTGCTTGATGAAGCATTTCAATGAAAGCATTTTTCACATAGGTCTGACGATGTCTTTCCTTATGAGTGCCATAGTATGAAATACATGTTCCGGAGGTGGGGTAGGTGTTCCTTAAACAGTATGCATTGGGTGGCGAAACTCTAAATATATGAAAAATCCCTTTAAAATGATTAATAATATTGCTATAGTAGCTACAAATGCAACCTTAACCCGATTGGTCCAGCTAGAAAAAACAGGCATTTATGCAGAAAAATAGCGTGGTACAAAAGGACGTTCCTCTTCAGGAACAAAACGAGCAAAGGGATACATGCTAACTAAAAGTCCGGTAATAAACTAGGGCAATGCAGTCCAACCTGCCAGAGGGTGCTCCTTTCCTGTGTCCGTTTAGAGCCTCACAGGCAGGCTCCTATCGTTCATCACAGATAATATCAAAACAAACTTCTCACGTTGGAGTTATGCTCTCACACAACCCGCAAAGAAAACTCAACCTAGGCCCATTTGAACATGAAATTCAGTCTTCCTTTCTGAACAGAGCAAACAAATGTTCTAGGCGCACAGCGCGTTCAGTCCAGTATCTCGCTCAGTACACCAGAAGCGTATCTAACAGACATTCATAGCACAGATCTGTACCCTATTACTCAAGTCTCTCCCTATCTCCTACCATGTTCACCTGGTGCACCGTGTTGTTTTCTGGGCCGCAGGTTGTATCAAATATGGCAAGGTACTTCTTTGTCAGGGAAGAAAACAGAGGTTGACAAATCCGATAAAACAGGGGTACTGTGAGCCTCTGGGTTAGCTATAGGAACAACAGAATCTGGGGCAATCGATTGTACTGATGACGAAGCCCCTTCCGAGCATGGTGCACCTTCTCCTTGCCCTTCTCCAATTTCCTGGGCGTCAGAAAAAGGGATGAATTGAGGAACTTGCTCACCTTCCCGAGTCGAACCCCGTCTTGGATTCGCTGATCATATGGAAGTGGAAGGGGTAATTTCTTCAAATGCGACACGTGGATCCAGTGTTGTTTGCCGTTCACTTTTACCGCCGTCCGTGTGGCCAACAAAACTTGAAATGGCTCAGACCAACGAGGATCCAAGCTAGATTTCCTCTGATAGTTGCGAACCCGAACCCACTGGCCTGGTTCCAGGCGATGTCCAGGACCCTCCGGCAGGGGCTGCAAAACTGCTGAGACCTGTTGATGAATGGAACGAAGATCTTTAGTCAAAGCATACAAATAATCTGTCAGCATAGGATATTCTATATCACGGAACGTCCTAGGTCTCGGGACGCCCCAAACATTAGCGGGGCGCACAAAAATGACTTCATACAGAGACAAACCAGAACGAGAATGTGGAGTAACTCGTATCGACATTAATGCCAACGGCAGAGCATCTGGCCACTTTAATCCAGTTCTCTCTTGAACCTTAGCCAACTTTAGCTTCAATATCCCATTATACTTCTCGACCAACCCAGCGGACTGGGGATGTGGAGCCGCATGAAATTTTTGTCTGATCTGTAGTCCATTATATATATGTGTGATGAGCTCTGCATTAAAATGTTTCCTGTTATCACTCCAGATCACACGAGGCAATCCGAAGTGAGGGAAATACTCCTTTACCAGCGCCTTTGCCGTTGCCAAAGCAGTATTTTCTTTTGTCGGGTAGGCTTCCACCCATTTACTGAAAGCGCATACCACGACCAGGACATACTTCAAATTGTTAACTCACTCCAGCTGGATATAATCCATTTGAAGCACCTCAAAAGGCAAAGATGGGGGCGCAAAGTTTCCACTCAGAACAGGCTCGCTGCCCCCTGGATTATGTCGTAGGCAAATCATACAATATTGCACCAAATGAGCAGCAGTTTTAGGAATATTGGGATTGTACCATACAGGGTCTAATAATGCACAGATACCTTTCACCCCAATATGAGCTGAACCATGTGCCATTGTCACCACTGCATTCACTAATGCATTGGGCAACAACCACAGTTGCTTTTCTGTCAGATCAATCCAACAACCTTCTGCATCTAATCTCCCAATTTGCTCTTTCCAGGAAGCCAGTTCAATAGGGGTAGCCTCTTTTTGTATTTCTCGGACACTTTCCATGGTGTTATCAAACATCTCTGTTTCAGCCCTCCACCTAGCAGAGTTAGTCACAAACATTGAGGTTAATTCGGATTTCGCAGTTTCCTTAGCTACCTGATCGGCAAAGGCATTACCCTCCCCCACTGCATCAACCACTGCCTTGTGTGCGCTGCACTTGACTACAGCCACTATTTCTGGTAATGTCAATGCTGTCAGTAATCGCAAAATCAAGGGGCCATGCTGTATTCGCTGACCATGAGAAGTAAGAAAACCTCTTTCTGTCCAAAGTCGGCCGAAACTATGAGCCACGCCAAAAGCTTATTGGCTGTCGGTGTAAATAATTACTCTCAGTCCTTCACTTAACTCACAGGCCCGAAACAATGCCACTAATTCAGCCGCCTGTGCTGACTGATAGGGTACTCGAGAAGCCTCAACTATAGTGTGAAGAGTAGTTATTGCATATGCAGCAGTTGTTGTGCCATCTGGTAACTTAAAACAACAGCCATCGACGTACAACTCCCCTTGAGGGTCAAATAGAGGAGTGTCAGTCAGGTCTACTCGTCCCTTCGTTTCTTCCTCAGTCCGAAATATACAATCATGAACATCATTGTTCTTTGCATTCGAAGGGAGGGGTAGTAACGTGGCTGGGTTCAGAGTGGCACATCGTTTAATCGTAATGTGTGGAGCAAACTAAGTCAATTCGTATCCGGTAAGACGCGCATCCGTAAGGTGCTGGGTCTTTGTTTTGTTCAATAGTGTATCCACAGCGTGCAGTACCATCACTGTGAGGTCAGTGTTCAGAACGAGCCCTTCCGACTGTCGAATAGCCACTGCAACTGCAGCAGTGGCCCTTTAACAGCCAGGGAGTGCTCTGGCGACGTTATCCAACACAGCCAAAAAATAGGCACACGGTCTTTGCTTACCACTAACACAGAAAGCGAGCAACCGTCCACCTCGTGTACGTACAGCACGAAAGGTTTTTGGTAATCAGGAGTACCAAGAATAGGTCCTGAGCAAAGCGCAGATTTCAAAGAGTCAAAAGCATCTTGACAAGCATCAGTCCACGGTAAAGGTTCATGCACATCTTTAGTGGTTAAGTACAGAAGAGGTTTAGTAAGAAGGGAAAAATTAGGGATCCATTGGCGACAGTAAGAAGTTATGCCGAGAAATGCACGCACATCACGCTGAGTACGAGGTACAGACATATTAAAATGGTGGTCACACGCTCAGGGGTTAGTCTCCTCCCCTCCTTCGACAGTAGATGACCGAGATAGGTCACCTCCTGTCGACAATATTGAAATTTAGAAAGGGATACTTTATTGCCATTAGCAGCCAAATGAGACAATAATCGTACAGTAGCCTCCTTACAACCGTCTTCAGTATCAGAGGGCACTAACAAATCATCTACATATTGTAAAAGCACATTACCGGGGCAAGACCAAATCATCCAACAACGTTTTCAAATCTTGACTATAAATACTGGGACTCTCTGTGTACCCCTGGGGAGCGTGGCAGAACCGGAAGCTGCGACCAGATAATGAGAAGCCAAAAATATGGCGGCTATCAGGGTGAAACGGAATGCTAAAGAAGGCATTTTTCAGGTCAACTACAGTGAAATACTTAGCTGTAAGGGGAATCATAGTAAGAATAGTAGTGATGTCTGAAACCACAGGGTATTGGGGCACCACTATTTTATTAATTTCGCGCAAATCAATCACAAAACGATAGGTATCAACATAATCAGGATCGCTTCCAACAGGAGCTCTTTTTAAAATAGGCAAAATGGGGCTATTACACACATTAGCAGCCGTTTCTTCTACCACACCCTTTTTCACCAAATCTTGTATGATAGAGAGCAAAGCCCTTTCGCCAGCTGGAGAAATTTTGTACTGAGGTACACGAGGAAGCCGAGCGTTGTGGTTCAAAGTAATAGAAACGGGTGGAATCTTTAATAATCCTACATCTGTGTCACCCGTGGCCCACAATGTTGCTGGAATAGCCGCAAACTCAGGAGGGAGGGGTTCATTTTTAGTGAAACACTGCAAAGTATGTTTCCCAAAAGAATTAATAGTCAAATAAACACCATCAGGCGAACAATGAATTTTAGCATGCAATTTCTTCAACAAATCCAAACCCAACAAATTTTTGCCACAATTGGAAGTCAAAAGAAACGGGGAGTCTATTGTAACAGGACCAATCATGAAAGGAATAGGTTTAGAAATGGGGCTCACCACCGGAATTCCCGAGAATCCTACCGAAACATTATTGTGCCCGGACAGAGCAGCCCCTGGGACCAGGGAACGAGAGATAGAACTGTTCGTTGCACCCGTATCAACTAAAAACTTTTCAGATGTCCCCATCAAATGCGCCTCTACATAAGGTCCTTGCTGATCAACGGGTACCGACACCTGGCCCTCACTCTGTCCATGGCTATCCTATGTATAAGCATACTCCTCAGTCACGTCCATTGCACACTCCTCATTATAATACTGCCTACCTCCTGGATTATCAAAGTAATTCTTCTCCTGTCCAACTTGCGTCGCCTCCTCTCGTCGCATATCACCACGATCCACACTTCCCCGACCTCTTCCTCTGCTTCTCATAGCCCCGCTCTGGGTTAGCAACAATGGACACTCAGATCGCCAATGCCCTTCCTCCTTACAATAAGCACACTGGTTTATTCCCAAAACAACAGCCGGCCCTCTGCCTCGTCCAATTCCCTCCCCCCTCAGGACAAAACCTCTACCGCCTCTTCCTCTGCCTCGTCCTTGAGCAACTTGTTGCAACAACACACGCGTTTTAAGGTCCTTCGTTTTCTTTTCTGTCTTATCCTTACTCTCATTTTCTCTATGTTCATATTATTGGGCCATACTCAATATTACCGAGGGCGTGGAAGTGGTCCAGGTACTTTCAGCAGCTTGTAACCGTGCAGAGACTTCTGGTAACAAGTTGGTCACAAAACGATCAACAAATAATCGTATCCCGCCTTCCAACAATAAATCCTGTCCACTAAAATCAATGAATACGCCCTCAAATCTAGTGAAAAAATCAGAAACACTTTCGTCTTTCTTCTGTTTACATGCCGTCAAGTTATCCCAATCCACTTTACGAGGAGGAATTAACGAATGCATGTAAGTGAGAATACGGCCAGGTAATGCCAATACTTCAGGTCTTGGCTTGTCCCCAGGCTTACGATCCTTATCCCAATCTTTAATCTGATCCCATGTTCCACCTAACTCTTGAACATGGTCCTGATCGTGCACCTGATGCCATACGTCAACGGGAACTAACAATGCAAAAACCAGCTCTATGTCTGCTAAGGTCATGACGGCCGAAGAGGCCGCTTCCATGAGTTCTTTATAATAAGCTGTGGGATTTTTCCGAGGGTCGGGTAATTGTGATTTTAGCGAGAGGACCTCACTCCTCTTCCAAGGGGTATAAACCCATTGCTCCTGCACTCGAGCCTCTACGCGAGGTCTACTCAACACGCCATGATCATCCTTTAATTCCGGTATCTCGGGATGGAGGATAGGATGAACTTCACGCATAGGATGCTGAGTGTCCCATGGGGGATACCTTTGATACATCCGTCCTCAATAATTTAATAAAACCTCCACATTTTTATACACTTCTTCTGCACTAAGTTCAGACTTATGAGCCCGGTCCCGGATGTCGTACATCACTTGGGGGGGCCAACCTTCCTGGAAAACACTGTTCCCAGGGAGTGATGATACGTGCAGCCATGTGTTTCCAGGCATGCTGCTGCATAACAGGCTCATAATCTCGAAGCGTGCTCCATATATCAGTTATATTGTAAATAGGCTGTCTCATCCACTGGGATGACTGATCCTCAATCATCTGTTTCTCTTGCTGCCCTATAGCCGAGCGAGTAAACAACTTTCATGCGTCGAAATCCCCCTCAGCACGAAACGGAGTTGAAACAGCTAGAGACGGGGTCGTGCTCGCAGAAGAGGAAGCCCACACAGGGGTGAGAGGAGACAAAACAACTGCGGACGTAATGGAAGACGGCAGGGTAACAGGCAATAGGGTAGCCGTTTCAGACACCGAGGGAGACAAAACAGGGGCCGTTCCCGGAGGGGCAAAGGAAGAGGAATCAACAGGGGCGATAACTAAATGGGCCTGTACTGAAGTCGGAGAAACAACGGGATATACGCGCTGCGGGGCATAAGGTGGAGGTGGACGAGTATCCAATAGATCCTCTATCTCATACTCTGCGTCCGTCCTAGCCACATAGGTCTTATCCACTTGCAGTCTAAATTGTCTGTCTGCACAATCAATCCCTTGTTCCGTTCATGCTTTATCATAAGCTATAGCCTTTTGCGTAATCGTCTGATTTCCTTTCATCCTATATACTTTCTCCTCCCTCATACGTCTACGATTTGCTTCCTTCTGCCACATATTTAGGGAGTCAAACATTGACTGTCGACTACGTCTAGAGAATAATCAATCCTGCAGAAAATTAATCTTTTTCCCATCAAAAGACCCGGTTAAGGGCCATTGCAATTCCACATTGTCCTTGGTATATTTATGCCATAAGGTATTAAACAAAAGGGGTGCAATACCATGCTTTACATACATATTGTAACTTGGGCTGCCCTCAGGCGGGGCAGGTTGGCTTTCAGCCAGACGCATATCATTAGGGCGGTAACAACATCTAAAACAATTCAATTTGCGAAAACACGGCATGGTTATTGTTGTTACGCGTTCTCTACTCAATCATTCAAATAAACTTTCAAACATGGCCATGTTCAATACATTCACAAACACACAGCTTCACACTCTTTCAAAACATACACCGAACAACAATATGTATATACATACAAGGATACTCAAAAATGACGTCTTTTCAAACAAAGAACAGAGCCCGTCGACTCCTGTTCATGAAGAATCAATCAAATTCAGATTCCAAGACCAACAGATACCAAAACCAAGCAGTCTAAAGACCACCAAGAGACCGTCAGACAGGTATAACCACAGACCGACCTACAGACCATCCCACAGCCTTCCTGGTTCACTCTTGGGACTATTCTGACTGAGCCCGCTTTATTAGCGCCGCTTCAGATGTGTTCCCAAGACTACCCAGGTACAGCCACAGGCCTTTCCGAGAGCAGTCCGGCCGGGTGCGCACCACGCGTGCCACACCAGGCGTCCAATCGGCATCTCTATCATTCACAAAAAGGTCCGTGGAGCATCTACACGTGCAGCCGACACAATGCTACCCCGTCAGACCCCCAAGATTCTCCATGGTACACTGACCACCAAACACTTACACAGTTAACTGCTTCAAAAACACTGGTCAACAGTGCGTTCCAAAAAAACACCAAAACAATCCACTCACCTGGTGCACACAGGTACGAGTGCGTGTTCTCCACTGCCAGCTTCTTGAGACCAACACGGTCAAATCCTGGGTTACGCCCGTAGGACTCCGGTGAAGGGTCACTAGCAGCTGGGGATACTCTGATCGTGAGAGCGGAGTAAGTTCATACCAAAAATGGCTACATTTCAAAGGATCCTTTTTCCATCCACCCGCTCGACCAGAATTGCCCCTTGTCCTTACCACCCGTTTACAGGGAGGACGACCCTATCACGGAGTCCCGGCGGAGTCGCCAACTGATGTACCAAAAATAAACAAAAGGACTATACCTACCAATAGTCCCAACAACCATTACCAAATAATCAGTCAGCTGGCAGTGAAGAAGGTTCAATCGTTTATTCAACAAAGTACTCTATAGAGGAGCCTCTCCGAACCTCACCCATCAGGTGCGCCGAGAAGACTGTTGGCTCGTATTCAAACATGAGGTTATATACTTTTCGGTTCAACACATACAATCACTGTAAATGGGAATACACCAGTTGGCCCCGGTGCTCCAGGAAAGGACCATGGGGCATATCAACAACAACCGGCGATAATTATCTCTAAGCGCACTTAGCGCTAGGATAATTATCGCCGGCTAGCGTGAATTTTTATCTCTGAGATAGCGTGCTATTAGCAACGCTTATCTCAATAGCGATAAAAATCCTCACGCTAACAGGCTAACGTGAGATTATCGCTGGAAACCCAGCGATAATCTCACGTTACCTTGTTGATAGGGACAGACAAACTTAGCCATGATATCCTCCTTCCATAGGATATCATGGCTAAGTCAGAAAAATACCAGACGTAAAAAAGCAGCGTTAACCGCGGTTAGCGCTGCTTTTTTTGTCTCTAACAGGGTTAGCGACATTCTTGATAATAGGAGAAATGTCGCTTAGCGACATTTCTCCTATTATTGTACTCTGGAACGCCCCCTTTGCATCTCATTAGAGATGCAAGGGGAAGCGTAGAGTAAAAGGGTGCTAACATGCAAATTTGCATGTTAGCACCCTGTTGTTGATAGGGCGCTAGTTTTATCTCTGCTTTTTTGGTTTTTAAAGCCAAAAAAGCAGAGATAAAGCCCTTGTTGATATGCCCCCATATATGGCACACAGCAGACCAGTACAAAGGCTTGACTTTCAATTACTGATGAGGTCAGGAGGGGTGACTCCCTTTCGTCTTGGTGCCTGGGAGTGTAGACACGGCGCCTCCAGGAATGTGCTTATCACCCCCAAAGCCAGATGCGACCTTGTGTCTTAGAACAGAGGAGTGAACAGCATACCTTCAGCTGCTACCAGTAACTCAATTAAACTGGGGCCTGACAACTGCACGTGATCAACACGTGATCCTGACCCGTGCTCGAGCATAGGATAAGAAAATGGCATCTGTGTGATTCTCGGCCTACTCCTTTAGCAATGGATATACAAAGAGGTAAAAACGAATTTCCTCCAAACGAAAGCATATATATCATACAAAAAAGGATACGTATAGATGCATCATGCTAACATAATATTGGTCCGATACTCCTTATATACGGGAATTCTACCTTTTTATCCCTCAACCTGCGGCCCTCTCCAACACAAACAAGACTCTTGGGACAAAACTCGAGCAGACAAACCTTCAGCTGGACTAATCTGGGACTGTATCCAACCCACGCTCAATCATGGTCAGCCTGAACTTTTGAGTTTGACCCAGTCTAGCAAACCAGATAGCCGTGGTTGGCGCTTTTTGTTTCTAGGTGCTATTTTACAGTTTATTCTTTAATAATTCATAACTACGGTTCTACTGATTTGAATTTTGTCCTTTTGGTCTTGTTTTATGTATTTAAGTAAGCTACATTTTTCTAACATGGGGTGGGATCTTTATGTGTTATGTTTTTACTGTTTTACTATTTGAAGTGTTGCATAAATGCTTTACACATTGCCTCAAAATTAAGCCTGACTGCTTTGTGTTAAGCTACCAGGGGGCGAGCACAGGTTAATTTGGGGGTTGGCTTGTGGCTTACCCTGACTAGGATTGTGGTTTGCTGCTTGACCAGGGCTTACAACCCAGTCAACTAGTAACCCAATTTCTAGCAGCCACTTTTTCAGCAATTCCTTAAACTCTATGAAACCTTTATATTTTCTGCGGGGATATTATCAATATTGTGTGTGATAGCTATTCCTAGGTATTCTATTATCTCAATACAAAATCTACTCTCCATTTTCGTATTCCATACCATTACTTCTGTCTTAACTTCATTCTAAAATACCCAGATAAGTCCCTAAACTCCTGAGTCAATGTCTCAATACTTCAGATTGTCTTGTCAGGCTCGGGAGTGAATGTGGCTTGGTCGCCTGTATATAAAGCAATTTTTTCTGTTATTCCTGACATTCAAAGGTACCATATTGTGGTCTTCCATAATTAGTTGAGCAAAAGTTTCAATATAAAGATTAAAGAGTAACGGAGATAAGTGGCAACCCTGCCCTGCACCTTTTCCATTTTTGATTTCTCTTTTAAGTCGCTGTTTACCGAGATTCTTGCAGTCGAGTGGATCCCATACTTTCCTAAAGACTCCTACAGGTAATCCCAGCTAACCCGATCAAAGGATTTGGCTACATTGTTTGTTTTTACGGAGTTTTTATATAGCGGGAACTTGACCCGAAGGTATTGGGTATCAGAACGCTTTACAAAGCACCAGTTGCGTTATATGAGGACACATTAATTTTTTTGTTAGGCACGGGAAGATTAAGTGATTTGACCAGAATACAGGATGTTCAGCATCGTTGCAGAGACTCGAACCCAGTTCCCCATATTCGAGGATGACCGCCCAAGCCGTTAGGCCAAATCCTCTACATCAGTGTTTCCCAAACTGTGGTCCGCGGACCCCCAGGGGTCCCTGACACATTCCTAGGGGGTCCGCAGGCAGCAGTTTTGAAAGCACTGCAAAGTATCTTGTTTAATTAGCAGTTTTCAAAGAACAATACAAGTGTCAAGATAACACCAGTGATTAGTGTCCCAGCTGGAGAGAGATGAGAGTTTTGTCCAGTGGCAGCTTTGACTTATCTAATGTAGCACAGAGGGTTAATATGCCTACTGCAAAGAACGTGTACCATGTATTTTAAAAAACAGTATTTTATATGCATAGGTCAGTGGGTTACTGCTTTTGTCAGAGAGATTCTTTTGTTACTGTGCAGTTCATAAGTGACAATCGTAATCTAGCACAGTGACCTATAAACAGCTGCTTGCAACTGCAAGGTACAAGTTAGTGACTTATGTTTTTTCCCAGTCTTTCATTATCCTGATGCTGCGAAAAAAGTTTATTTGGGTGAAAATACATTTTTATTGTTAAAGTCAATGCTAACCACTGTGTTATGTTCTGAATCCTGAGTTTGTGCTTATCCAGACCAAGCACTCTTTACAAATGCCTACCAGTATGAATGACATGAATTTTACACCTTGTAGTCCCCTTTGCCTTATGTAACATTTTATATACACTGATTTACACGTATGATTCACTGTCTCTATATGTGTGTGATGTAAAGTACTCTGACATCCTACAATGGTATGAGAGATGCTATATAAAATGAAATACAGGTGACAGAGGGGCTATGGGGAGATGACAAGCACTGTTGGAGGGTGATAGTGGGGGAACCATTGAAGACCCCCCAGAAAGATTGTCGTATTCTGGTGCATAGTCAGGTCTTCATTTACTATTCTTTAAAAGCTAATACAATTCAATATATAATGATAAATGTGTTGTAGACTGCACCATTGTTTCCTAAATGTTTTGGGGGAAGAGCCTCCCAAAGCCCCCTTTGTAGTGGTCAGGCTCACTCACTGCACTTGGTGTGCATGGTATGGGGACTGGTCTGAAATCATTTGCCAGGGCTGCTTTGGATTTCCAGTCTGGCCCTGGCAGGAGCAGGAGCCTCGTACTGCGAAATAAAACCAACCATTGAAAAGTTAGTCACGGAGATGCAGCCCCAACCTTCCCATTAACTTTTTTCGTTTTCTTGCAAATTCTTTCAATATAAAATACAACAGAAGTGGCGGAGAGTGTCGTTAGCCTCCTTGGCTTTACAACACACTCCGCCACTTCAGAAATGCAGGGCTGCACCATATTTACAAGAATATGGTGCAGCCCTGTGTTTCCCCTTTGCTGGCGCTACACTTAACAGGGGAAGATTTTTTATGTACAGGAACGTCCCCCTTCCTGCACATAAAAAATCTTGAAATGTCGTTTTGTCACTTCTATGTGTGCTGTTTAATGCAGCACATATGGAAGTTACAAAATGTCATTTTTTTTTTTTTTTAAAGATTGTTGATGTGCAGGAAGGGTCCCCTTCCTGAACATAAACAATCCAAGGCGTTTTGCAAAAACGAGGAGAAATGAAGCATTTCTCCTTGTTTCGCCAATTTAAGACCAGGTTTTCCCTGGTCTTAATTTTGGCGCTGCCTCCCATTTACGCTGCCCTCAGGGGGCCGCATCAAAATCAATTGGTGTTGCGGGGGAAACGCCCACCGCAACACCCACTGCCCACCCCTTTCACGCTAAGCATTGGGTGACAGGGGGTCTTATTTACAAGGCAGCATTAGTGGCTTAACGCTGCCTTGTAAATAAGGCGAAGCACCTATTGCCACGGGAAGTCTCAAAAAGTGATGTTCCCATGGTGATAGGGGCTTGTAAATATGCACCTACAATCATTAGTAATTCGAGTATTTGTTTTGTGTGCACACGTGTGTGAATTTTTTTCGAATTACTGTTTTAATGTTTGAAATTTAAATCCTACAAATTCCTTGGGGGTCCCCTGCTTCCAGTGGTGACTCAATGGGGGTCCTCAGGAGTCAAAAGTTTGGGAACCACTGCTCTACATTGAAATTAACTAGTGCCATTGATGCTTCACATGTCTTTGCCAAATCCACTGAACCTATGAGCTGGTGAGTGAGATCATGCAGTTAGCTTCCATGAATAAATCCTTTGTGATTGTCATGGACTAAATTTACTATCATAGTGGCTATTCTTGGCAATATTCCTGCAAGCACCTTATGCACACTATGTTTACAAAATATTAAAAACTCCATTTACTTTGATTTCAAAACCAATTTTGTTTATTTAACGAGACACCTACCTTTATACCTCATAATATGTTACTTTAGACTGCAAATTATACGATTCATTCTATGTAGAAACTACGTGCCCGATTCACAAAAGTAATCTGAGACAAAATCCTAACTTTACGTCTTTCGGTATTCATAGAAGGCATTTAGGAGTACTAAAGTTAGGATTTTTTTCAGTCAATCTTAAGCTTTGGCCTTAAATTAAACTTAAGACAAACTTAAGTTTAACTGAGACAAAAGCCTAGTCGTAAAGTTAGGATTTTGACACAGTTAAACTTAAGTTTGTCTTAAGCTAAACTTAAGACCAAAATTTAAGATTGACTGAGACAAAATCCTAACTTTAGTACTCCTAAATGCCTTCTGTGAATACCGAAAGTCGTAAAGTTAGGATTTTGTCTCAGATTGCCTTTGTGAATCAGGCCCTGTTTTGGAGCTTGGCGGAGAGAGTGCTCCATCAAAAAGGAAATGGAATACCCCCTTCACCAAACTGGAGTTCGGCCCGCCTCGTTTAGAGTCGGTGGAACTGAAGTATGTCAAAAGCGAAGACTAATTTGTCTGAACCGATGTAATACACCTCTGACAGCCAGACTGAGTAAGGGCTGTCCGGGATTTGGGTATTTGACCACCTACCCGATTTAGAATGGGTGGTTAAATAACCAGTTTTTACTGTCTGTCACCGCGAGGTAAAACCTGGTGATAAGCAGCAGTAGAAACGTTTTAATAACCCCCACGCTATGGAATATATCTCCAACGACAAGAGAATCATTGCTTTTTTTATTTTGAACAAGAAAATCTCAGTTTTGAATTTTGTTTTTGAAAATAAAAAAAAACATTGAATGTTTACAGTATGACTTCGTCTACCTCTCCGCAAACAAATTATGGACGGAATGCTGAATAAATCATATATTCACCCCATGTCAAGAGATTGTGGTTAAAACCATCATTCTTTTGTTCACCATGCCACCGCAGTTTAGACCCAGCCATATGCAAATCAGTCTTGACCCTGTGCCTCATGGGAACAGTCCAGACCGAACTGCCAAGCCAGGTCCTCCCTGGACCGCAAACAAGCATCCTGGGACCAATTTCTGGGTATTACCTTTCATCAGCCAGACTAACTTGAATCCTGTGGCACAGTGAGCCAGGGACCCACGTCTGGGCATACCCATCCCACTTAGGGTGAAAAGTGCTATGCAAACAAATGATGGATGGAATGCTGAATGAATCGCACATTCACCCCCAGTCAAGAGATCTGGGTTAAATCCATCGTGCTTTTGCTCACCATGCCACCCCAGTTTAGACCAAGCCATATGCAAATCAGTCTTGACCCTGTGCCTCACGGGAACACCCCAGACCAAACTGCCAAGCCAGGTCCTCCCTGGACCGGAAACAAACATCCTGGGACCAGTTTCTGGGCATTACCCTTCCTCAGCCAGGCTATCTTGAATCCAGTGGCACAGTGAGCAAGGGATCCACGTCTGGGCATACCCATCCCACTTAGGGTGAAAAGTGCTGCGCAAACAAATGATGGACGGAAAACTGAATATATCATACATTCTTCCCCAGTCAAGAGATCTGGGTTAAATCCATCGTTCTTTTGCCCACCATGCCACCACAGTTTAGACCCAACCATATGCGAATCAGTTTTGACCCTCTGCCTCATGGGAACAGTCCGACCGAACTGCCAAACCAGGTCCTACCTAGACTGGAAACAAGCATCCTGGGACCAGTTTCGGGGTATTACCCTTCGTCAGCCAGGCTAGCTTGAATCCAGTGGCACAGTGAGCAAGGGACCCACGTCTGGGCATACCCATCCCACTTAGGGTGAAAAGTGCTATGCAAACAAATGATGGACGGAATGCTGAATAAATCGTACATTTACCCCCAGTCAAGAGATCTGGGTTAAATCCATCGTGCTTTTGCTCACCATGCCACCCCAGTTTAGAACCAGCCATACGCAAATCAGTCTTGATCCTGTTCCTCATGGGAACAGTCCAGAACGAACTGCCAAGCCAGGTCCTCCCTGGAACGGAAACAAGCATCCTGGGACTGGAGTCTGGATATTACCCTTCATCAGCCAGGCTAGCTTGAGTCCAGTGGCACAGTGAGCAAGGCACCCACGTCTGGGCATACCCATCCCACTTAGGGTGAAAAGCGCTACGCAAACAAATGATGGACGGAATGCTGAATAAATCATACATTCACCCCCAGTCAAGAGATCTGGGTTAAATCCATCATTCTTTTGTTCACCATGCCACCGCAGTTTAGACCCAGCCATATACAAATCAGTCTTGACCCTGTGCCTCATGCGAACAGTCCAGACCGAACTGCCAAGCCAGGTCCTTCCTGGACCGCAAACAAGCATCCTGGGACCGATTTCTGGGTAGTACCTTTCATCAGCCAGACTAACTTGAATCCTGTGGCACAGTGAGCAAGGGACCCACGTCTGGGCATACCCATCCCACTTAGGGTAAAAAGTGCTACGCAAACAAATGATGGATGGAATGCTGAATGAATCGCACATTCACCCCCAGTCAAGAGATCTGGGTTAAATCCATCGTGCTTTTGCTCACCATGCCACCCCAGTTTAGACCAAGCCATATGCAAATCAGTCTTGACCCTGTGCCTCACGGGAACACTCCAGACCAAACTGCCAAGCCCGGTCCTCCCTGGACCGGAAACAAACATTCTGGGACCAGTTTCTGGCCACTACTCTTCCTCAGCCAGGCTATCTTGAATCCAGTGGCACAGTGAGCAAGGGATCCACGTCTGGGCATACCCATCCCACTTAGGGTGAAAAGTGCTGCGCAAACAAATGATGGACGGAATACTGAATATATCATACATTCTTCCCCAGTCAAGAGATCTGGGTTAAATCCATCGTTCTTTTGCCCACCATGCCACCACAGTTTAGACCCAACCATATGCAAATCAGTTTTGACCCTCTGCCTCATGGGAACAGTCCAGACCGAACTGCCAAGCCAGGTCCTACCTAGACTGGAAACAAGCATCCTGAGACCAGTTTCGGGGTATTACCCTTCATCAGCCAGGCTAGCTTGAATAAGTGGCACAGTGAGCAAGGGACCCACGTCTGGGAATACCCATCCCACTTAGGGTGAAAAGTGCTATGCAAACAAATGATGGACGGAATGCTGAACAAATCGTACATTCACCCCCAGTCAAGAGATCTGGGTTAAATCCTTCGTGCTTTTGCTCACCATGCCACCCCAGTTTAGAACCAGCCATATGCAAATCAGTCTTGATCCTGTGCCTCTTGGGAACAGTCCAGAACGAACTGCCAAGCCAGGTCCTCCCTGGAACGGAAACAAGCATCCTGGGACCGGTTTCTAGATATTACCCTTCATCAGCCAGGCTAGCTTGAGTCCAGTGGCACAGTGAGCAAGGCACCCACGTCTGGGCATACCCATCCCACTTAGGGTGAAAAGCGCTACGCAAACAAATGATGGACGGAATGCTGAATAAATCATACATTCACCCCCAGTCAAGAGATCTGGGTTAAATCCATTGTTCTTTTGCTCACCATGCCACCCCAGTTTAGAACCAGCCATATGCAAATCACTCTTGACCCAGTGCCTCATGGGAACACTCCAGACCAAACTGCCAAGCCAGGTCCTCCTGGGACCGGAAACAAACATCATGGGACCGGTTTCTGGGCATTACCCTTCCTCAGCCAGGCTAGCTTGAATCCAGTCGCACAGTGAGCAAGGGATCCACGTCTGGGCATACCCATCCCACTTAGGGTGAAAAGTGCTATGCAAACAAATGATGGACGGAATACTGAATAAATCAGACATTCACCCCCAGTCAAGAGATCTGGGTTAAATCCATCGTCTTTTCTCACCATGCCACCGGAGTTAGGACCCAACCAAATGAAAATCAGTATTGACCCTCTGCCTCATGGGAACAGTCCAGACCAAACTGCCAAGCCAGGACCTACCTGCACCAGAAACAAGCATCCTGGGACCGGTGTCTGGGTATTACTCTTCATCAGCCAGGCTAGTTGAATCCAGTGGCACAGTGAGCAAGGGACCCACGTCTGGGCATACCATCCCACTTAGGGTGAAATGGTGCTACAAAAACATATGATGGACGGAATACTGAATATATCATACATTCACCCCAGTCAACTGCCGAACCAGGTTCTTTCTGCATTCTGTCCAGCAATTGTTCTTTTTGCATTTGTCACCCCGAGTGGGACGGGTATGCCCAGATGTGGGTCCTGTGCTCTCCATGCCACTGGAATCAAGCTATCCTGGCTGATGACGGCTGAAACTGGTCCTAGGATGCTTGTTTCCAGTCCAGGGAGGACATGGCCTGGCAGTTCGGACTGTACTGTTCCAATTGGGCGCAGGGTCAAGACTGATTTGCATATGGCTGGGTCCAAACTGGGGTGGCATGGTGAGCAAAAGAACAATGGATTTAACCCAGATCTCTTGACTGGGGATTAATGTATGATTTATTCAGCATTCCGTACATCATTTGTTTGTGTAGCACTTTTCACCCTACGTAGAATAGGTATGCCCAGACGTGGGTCTCTTCCTCACTGTGCCAATGGAATCAAGCTAGCCTGGCTGAAGAAGGGTTATATACCCTGAAACCGGTCCCAGGAAGCTTGTTTCCAGTCAAGGGAGGACCCGGCTTGGCAGTTCGGTCTAGACTGTTCCCATGAGGCACAGGGTCAAGACTGATTTGCATATGGCTGGGTCTAAACTGGGGAGTCACGGTGAGCAAAACAATGATGCATTTAACCCAGATCTCTTGACAGGGGGTGAATGTCTGGCTGAGGAAGGGTAATGCCCAGAAACCGGTCCCAGGATGCTTGTTTCCAGTCCAGGGTGGACCTGTCATTGCAGTTTGGGATGGACTGTTCCCATTGGGCACAGGGCAAGACTGATTTGCATATGGCTGGGTCCAAACTGGAATGGCATGGCGAGCAAAAAATGTAGGCCTAGACCACTGTACTGGGGTGAATGTATGACATTGTTCTGCATTCTGTCCATCAATTGTTCTTTTTGCATTTGTTAGCCCGAGTGGGACTGGTATGCCCAGATGTGGGTCCCGTGCTCTCTATGCCACTGGAGGCAAGTTATCCTGGCTGATGAGGGCTGAAAGCCTGAAACCGGTCCTAGGATGCTTGATTCCAGTCCATGGAGGACATGGCCTGGCAGTTCGGGCTGGACTGTCCCCATTGGGCGCACGGTCAAGACTGATTTGCATATGGCTGGGTCCAAACTGGAATGGCATGGTGAGCAAATAAACGATGGATTTAGGCCCAGATCTCTGTACTGGGGTGAATGTATGACATTGTTCTGCATTCTGCCCATCAATTGTTCTTTTTGCATTTGTCACCCTGAGTGGGACGGGTATGCCCAGACGTGGGTCCCATGCTCTCTATGCCACTGGAGTCAAGCTATCCTGGCTGATGAGGGCTGAAAGCCTGAAACCGGTCCTTGGATGCTTGTTTCTAGTCCAGGAAGGACCTGGCCTGGCACTTTGGGCTGGACTGTTCCCATTGGGCGCAGGGTCAAGACTGATTTGCATATGGCTGGGTCCAAACTGGAATGGCATGGTGAGCAAACAGACAATGTATTTAGGCCCAGATCTCTGTACCGGGGTGAATGTATGACATTGTTCTGCATCCTGTCTATCAATTGTTCTTTTTGCATTTGTCACCCCGGTTGGGAAGGGTATGCCCAGACGTGGGTCCCATGCTCCCCATGCCACTGGAGTCAAGCTATCCTGGCTGAGGGCTGAAAGCCCGAAACCGGTCCTAGGATTCTTGTTTCCAGTCCAGGGATGTCCTGGCCTGGCAGTTCGAGTTGGACTGTTCCCATTGGTTGCAGGGTCAGGACTGATTTGCATATGGCTGGGTCCAAACTGGAATGGCATGGAGAGCAAACAAATGATGTATTTAGGCCCAGATCTCTGTACTGGGGTGAATGTATGACATTTTTCTGCATTCTGCCCATCAATTGTTCTTTTTGCATCTGTCTACAGCTCCGTCACGTTGACAGAGCCGTCCATCTACTTTCAATGCACTGACAGGGATTGCTGTGATGGCGATTCCTGCCAGTGCATGAGACATCTGCTGGGCCAGCGTACATCTCTAAGTCCGGCGGGCGGGTACTCCCTCAGGGAAGTAGAGTACTTTACTCCTTTGCTCTGATAGACTTTATCCCATCCGCTATACGCAAAATCAGGCCCTAATATTTCTTTTAATTTGTAACTTAATGTGTAAATTAACAAATGTGTAAAATATCATTTTGAATAGAAGATAAATCTAAAATTTAACACAGATATGTAAATGTTCAATTTCTTAAAAATATTTTCAACAATGTGTAAATAAAATAAAACAATGTACTTCGTATTTTAATATTATTTCTTTTAAATTAAAACCCATCATTGTTATTATTATTCTATAACATTAATTTGCTACAAATTACCTAAATTGAAGGGGTCAAATTTACATTTTAAATTCAGTCCCAAAGATATTGAGGAAATTGCGGAAATTGGGTAGGGGTATTAGCTTCAGTCCACAAAATTAAGGAAACTGCGTAAACCTGGTGCATGAAATGTACTCTTATAACTCAAATACCACAAACCTTGGGAAAAATGCATACATTGGGGCCGAAATACATTACACTCTTCTAGCTGAACTGATCCTTTTAGACCTCAGTTCAGCGTTTGACACTGTAAATCACCCCACACTCCTACCAAGACATTGCCCTCTCCTGGCTAAAATCCTTCCTGCAGGATCGTACCTTTCAGGTTCATACACACCGACACAGATCAAACTCTCACCCATTAGCTTCAGGTGTGCCTAAGGGATCCCCTCTGAGCACACTCCTATTTAACGTACATTTAAGACCATCAGCAGAGATGGTGGAAAAATGTGGCCTCTCACTTTCCTCTTACGCGGATGATACGCAAATTGTGGTATCTTGTTTTAGAGTGAGCACAGTCTATTTCCTGGCAGCTTTTCCACAGCAGGGCACCTGGTTTTCTACCCTGCCCTGCTGTCCCTCTGATAATTTTACTCAGCAATCTTTTATTCATTTTATGCTTTTTTGTGACTTTTACACCATACCTAGAGACCAGATTTTACTTCCCATACTGCATTCGATTGACCTTAGATCTTTCAGGTTAAGTCCCCGATCTGTACAGCACTTGGATCCATGGTTCATTTGTCACGCAGTTACCACTCATGTTCGGCAAGCTCTAAGGATCAGGGGAAACATACATGTTTTAGCCTTGCCAGCTCCTTGGTCTAATAACAGAAGCTCTATGGCATCATGTTTTATAAAGTTTATAAGATAAGTGGTTATTTAATGCAATGGTTTATCATACATGAATTGTTTTTTATAACTTTCACCAATATGTCGTGTATTTATTCAACTGTTGCACACGTCTAGTGTCAGGGAGTGTCCGGGACTATGTGGGGAACACAGTCAGAGACTTGGTCAAGGACTGGGAACTGGGTAGAAAACGTACACAGAAAGAGGAGTACAGCGCTGCCCAGGATCGTACAGGGACTCAGATGAGAAAAAGGGAGCCAAAGGGGAAGCCTGTACAAGTGAACACAATGGCTAAGACTCAAAGGATGGCCACTCAAGAGGCAATTTAGCATTCAGAATAACTACACCCAGGATGGACCTGCAAACGTATATACTCATACAACAACATTAACAATAAAGGGAATGTGGGGTAAAGCACTCGGGAGCTCCACACAGTAAGACTGAAGCTCAGTAATTTCCTCACCCACATTTGCTGTCACAGATACTGACTGCAAATACCCACATGTAGGATATGCATGCAAAGGCCGGGTCTGTGGAGCTGATACCTCCACAGACTCTGGTGGTATAAACGCAACAAAAAAAAAATACTCACAATGAACAAGAAACACCACCTACGTAGTCAGCTGTGCCCACGGATCCTGGCGATCACACAGGAACACTCAAGGCAGTAACAGCAAGGGGGTAGAACTAAACACAAGCACAATAGACAAGGAGCGAACAATGAGGAGTGCTTGACAGGAAAGGGAGGAAATCACAGGACACACTTGGCAGAAAGCAGGTAACAAACATACAAGGTAACAGAAGCAATACAGCAGAATAGAAAGGAAGGGAAGGAAGAAAGGAACCAAGGAAATGGGAAGAAAAGCAGGGACTGGAGAAGGATACGCAGAAGGGGAGCCTACAAGGGTAAACTAGAATAGAGCAGGTTCAGGAATCAAGAAAACAAAGTAGCATAGAAGGCAGGGCTGGGGCAGGAACAAGGATTGAGCTAAGGCTCAGGAGTCGAGGTAGCACTGCGGGCAGCGCTGATTCAGGAACAGGGAATTACTAAAGCTTCAGGAGTCAAGGTAGCACTGCGGGCAGCGCTGGTTCAGGAACAGGTAATTACTAAAGCTCAGGAGTCAAGGTAGCACTGCGGGCAGTGCTGGTTCAGAACAGAGAATTACTAAAGCTGAGGAGTCACGGTAGCACTGCAGGCGGTGCTCGTTCAAGGAAGCAGGAAATAGCTACAGCTCAGGAAACAAGGAGTCAAGAGAGCACTGCAAGCAGTGCAAATCAGGAACAAGAAATAGCTGAAGCTCAGGAACTCAGGAAACAAGGTGGCACTGCAGGCAGTGCTAATTCAGGCGCAAGGAATAGCTATAGCTCAGGAATTAAGGAATATCAAAAGCTCTGGGAGCACTGGAAACAAGGATCGGTCTCACCGGTACACAGCTACAATGACCAACCCTGGGCTGAAGGGAGCTGGGGCTTAAGAGAGCTCACAGTAATCACACGCATCAGGTGTGAGCAGGCTAGCAGCAGCCAGCCACAGGTGAGCTGAATTCCTCTACCCATCCTTGGCATGCAGGGGTGGAGACAAAGGAGTGAGCAGGGAGTTCTAGGTAGTGGAGTTCCAAACATGAGCAGGCTGGCTTCAAGTATGAGCAGGCTGGCTTTCACAAAACCGGGCATGGTTTGGGAATGGATGTCAATTTCCAAATAGTGTCCAAATGGCTGGAAATCAGTATATACATGAAGGGGAGGGTCTGGAGGCTTATTAGAACACTGGAGAGTCCCACAGTTCAGCCCCCTGGTGGTGGACATGAGAACGCAGGAAGAAAGTCGTGACATCTAGCACTTTAACCCTTTGTATGCCCATGACGAGCTGGACTCGTCATGGAGCACAGTCGCGCTGTGCCCATGACGAGTCCAGCTCGTCATGAGGCATACCCTAGGGAATCCCTCTGGTGCGGGCACCAGAGGGATTCCCTTTCTGCAAAAATTGCCTCGGGAGCTGGGAAGGAGCTTCCCCAGCACCCGAGGCCCCCCTCCCTTTCACTATAATGACGATCAGCGCGCACGTCGCGCTGACGTCATTACAGTGAAAGTGAAACTGAAATGAGCCAAGAGGCTCATTTCAGGTTTCACTTTGTAAGTGCTCAGGGGGCTATCTCAGCCCCCTGAGCACGTAGAAAGACGGGAGAGGTATCGTTGGAAAGGGGAGAATCTCCCCTCCCCAGTGGATCCCTGCTTGGGGATCGCCACAGGAGGGCGATCCCCAAGCAGGGATCCACCCACTAGACACCAGGGAGGGGCCCCTTGGGCAAGACATTCACCCCCAGTCAAGAGATCTGGGTTAAATCCATCGTCTTTTCTCACCATGCCACCGGAGTTAGGACCCAACCAAATGAAAATCAGTATTGACCCTCTGCCTCATGGGAACAGTCCAGACCAAACTGCCAAGCCAGGACCTACCTGCACCAGAAACAAGCATCCTGGGACCGGTGTCTGGGTATTACTCTTCATCAGCCAGGCTAGTTGAATCCAGTGGCACAGTGAGCAAGGGACCCACGTCTGGGCATACCATCCCACTTAGGGTGAAATGGTGCTACAAAAACATATGATGGACGGAATACTGAATATATCATACATTCACCCCAGTCAACTGCCGAACCAGGTTCTTTCTGCATTCTGTCCAGCAATTGTTCTTTTTGCATTTGTCACCCCGAGTGGGACGGGTATGCCCAGATGTGGGTCCTGTGCTCTCCATGCCACTGGAATCAAGCTATCCTGGCTGATGACGGCTGAAACTGGTCCTAGGATGCTTGTTTCCAGTCCAGGGAGGACATGGCCTGGCAGTTCGGACTGTACTGTTCCAATTGGGCGCAGGGTCAAGACTGATTTGCATATGGCTGGGTCCAAACTGGGGTGGCATGGTGAGCAAAAGAACAATGGATTTAACCCAGATCTCTTGACTGGGGATTAATGTATGATTTATTCAGCATTCCGTACATCATTTGTTTGTGTAGCACTTTTCACCCTACGTAGAATAGGTATGCCCAGACGTGGGTCTCTTCCTCACTGTGCCAATGGAATCAAGCTAGCCTGGCTGAAGAAGGGTTATATACCCTGAAACCGGTCCCAGGAAGCTTGTTTCCAGTCAAGGGAGGACCCGGCTTGGCAGTTCGGTCTAGACTGTTCCCATGAGGCACAGGGTCAAGACTGATTTGCATATGGCTGGGTCTAAACTGGGGAGTCACGGTGAGCAAAACAATGATGCATTTAACCCAGATCTCTTGACAGGGGGTGAATGTCTGGCTGAGGAAGGGTAATGCCCAGAAACCGGTCCCAGGATGCTTGTTTCCAGTCCAGGGTGGACCTGTCATTGCAGTTTGGGATGGACTGTTCCCATTGGGCACAGGGCAAGACTGATTTGCATATGGCTGGGTCCAAACTGGAATGGCATGGCGAGCAAAAAATGTAGGCCTAGACCACTGTACTGGGGTGAATGTATGACATTGTTCTGCATTCTGTCCATCAATTGTTCTTTTTGCATTTGTTAGCCCGAGTGGGACTGGTATGCCCAGATGTGGGTCCTGTGCTCTCTATGCCACTGGAGGCAAGTTATCCTGGCTGATGAGGGCTGAAAGCCTGAAACCGGTCCTAGGATGCTTGATTCCAGTCCATGGAGGACATGGCCTGGCAGTTCGGGCTGGACTGTCCCCATTGGGCGCACGGTCAAGACTGATTTGCATATGGCTGGGTCCAAACTGGAATGGCATGGTGAGCAAATAAACGATGGATTTAGGCCCAGATCTCTGTACTGGGGTGAATGTATGACATTGTTCTGCATTCTGCCCATCAATTGTTCTTTTTGCATTTGTCACCCTGAGTGGGACGGGTATGCCCAGACGTGGGTCCCATGCTCTCTATGCCACTGGAGTCAAGCTATCCTGGCTGATGAGGGCTGAAAGCCTGAAACCGGTCCTTGGATGCTTGTTTCTAGTCCAGGAAGGACCTGGCCTGGCAGTTCGGGCTGGACTGTTCCCATTGGGCGCAGGGTCAAGACTGGAATGGCATGGCGAGCAAAAAAACGATGGATTTAGGCCCAAATGTCTGTACTGGGGTGAATGTATGACATTGTTCTGCATTCTGCCCATCAATTGTTTTTTTTGCATTTGTCACCCAGAGTGGGACGGGTATGCTCAGAGGTGGGTCCCGTGCTCTCTATGCCACTGGAGTCACCCTATCCTGGCTGATGAAGGCTCAATGCCCAAAAGTGGTCCTAGGATGCATGTTTCCAGTCCAGGGAGGACCTGGCCTGGCAGTTCAGGCTGGACTGTTCCCGTTGGATGCAGGGTCAAGACTAATTTGCATATGGCTGGGTCCAAACCGGAATGGCATGGTGAGCAAACAAACAATGTATTTAGGCCCAGATCTCTGTACTGGGAAGAATGTATGACATTGTACTGCATTCTGTCCATCAATTGTTCTATTTGCATTTGTCACCCTGAGTTGGACGGGTATGCCCTGACATGGGTCCCGTACTCTCTATGCCACTGGAGTCATGCTATCCTGGCTGATGAGGGCTGAAAGCCCGCAACCAGTCCTTGGATGCTTGTTTCCAGTCCATGGAGGACCTGGCCTGGCACTTTGGGCTGGACTGTTCCCATTGGGCGCAGGGTCAAGACTGATTTGCATATGGCTGGGTCCAAACTGGAATGGAATGGTGAGCAAAAAAACTATGGATTTAGGCCCATATCTCTGTACTGGGGTGAATGTATGAGATTGTTCTGCATTCTGCCCATCAATTGTTCTTTTTGCATTTGTCTCCCTGAGTGGGACGGGTATGCCCAGACGTGTTTTCTGTGCTCTCTAGGCTACTGGAGTCAAGCTATCCTGCCCGATGAGGGCTGAGAGCCCAAAACCGGTTCAAGGATGCTTGTTTCCAGTCCAGGGAGGACCTGGCCTGGCAGTTCAGGCTGGACTGTTCCCATTGGGCGCAGGGTCAAGACTTATTTGCAATTGGCTGGGTCCAAACTGGAATGGCATGGTGAGCAAACAGACAATGTATTTAGGCCCAGATCTCTGTACCGGGGTGAATGTATGACATTGTTTTGCATCCTGTCTATCAATTGTTCTTTTTGCATTTGTCACCCCGAGTGGGACGGGTATGCTCAGACGTGAGTCCCGTGCTCTCCATGCCACTGGAGTCAAGCTATCCTGGCTGAGGGCTGAAAGCCCGAAACCGGTCCTAGGATTCTTGTTTCCAGTCCAGGGATGTCCTGGCCTGGCAGTTCGAGTTGGACTGTTCCCATTGGTTGCAGGGTCAGGACTGATTTGCATATGGCTGGGTCCAAACTGGAATGGCATGGAGAGCAAACAAATGATGTATTTAGGCCCAGATCTCTGTACTGGGGTGAATGTATGACATTTTTCTGCATTCTGCCCATCAATTGTTCTTTTTGCATCTGTCTACAGCTCCGTCACGTTGACAGAGCCGTCCATCTACTTTCAATGCACTGACAGGGATTGCTGTGATGGCGCTTCCTGCCAGTGCATGAGACATCTGCTGGGCCAGCGTACATCTCTAAGTCCGGCGGGCGGGTACTCCCTCAGGGAAGTAGAGTACTTTACTCCTTTGCTCTGATAGACTTTATCCCATCCGCTATACGCAAAATCAGGCCCTAATATTTCTTTTAATTTGTAACTTAATGTGTAAATTAACAAATGTGTAAAATATCATTTTGAATAGAAGATAAATCTAAAATTTAACACAGATATGTAAATGTTCAATTTCTTAAAAATATTTTCAACAATGTGTAAATAAAATAAAACAATGTACTTCGTATTTTAATATTATTTCTTTTAAATTAAAACCCATCATTGTTATTATTATTCTATAACATTAATTTGCTACAAATTACCTAAATTGAAGGGGTCAAATTTACATTTTAAATTCAGTCCCAAAGATATTGAGGAAATTGCGGAAATTGGGTAGGGGTATTAGCTTCAGTCCACAAAATTAAGGAAACTGCGTAAACCTGGTGCATGAAATGTACTCTTATAACTCAAATACCACAAACCTTGGGAAAAATGCATACATTGGGGCCGAAATACATTACACTCTTCTAGCTGAACTGATCCTTTTAGACCTCAGTTCAGCGTTTGACACTGTAAATCACCCCACACTCCTACCAAGACACTGCCCTCTCCTGGCTAAAATCCTTCCTGCAGGATCGTACCTTTCAGGTTCATACACACCGACACAGATCAAACTCTCACCCATTAGCTTCAGGTGTGCCTAAGGGATCCCCTCTGAGCACACTCCTATTTAACGTACATTTAAGACCATCAGCAGAGATGGTGGAAAAATGTGGCCTCTCACTTTCCTCTTACGCGGATGATACGCAAATTGTGGTATCTTGTTTTAGAGTGAGCACAGTCTATTTCCTGGCAGCTTTTCCACAGCAGGGCACCTGGTTTTCTACCCTGCCCTGCTGTCCCTCTGATAATTTTACTCAGCAATCTTTTATTCATTTTATGCTTTTTTTGTGACTTTTACACCATACCTAGAGACCAGATTTTACTTCCCATACTGCATTCGATTGACCTTAGATCTTTCAGGTTAAGTCCCCGATCTGTACAGCACTTGGATCCATGGTTCATTTGTCACGCAGTTACCACTCATGTTCGGCAAGCTCTAAGGATCAGGGGAAACATACATGTTTTAGCCTTGCCAGCTCCTTGGTCTAATAACAGAAGCTCTATGGCATCATGTTTTATAAAGTTTATAAGATAAGTGGTTATTTAATGCAATGGTTTATCATACATGAATTGTTTTTTATAACTTTCACCAATATGTCGTGTATTTATTCAACTGTTGCACACGTCTAGTGTCAGGGAGTGTCCGGGACTATGTGGGGAACACAGTCAGAGACTTGGTCAAGGACTGGGAACTGGGTAGAAAACGTACACAGAAAGAGGAGTACAGCGCTGCCCAGGATCGTACAGGGACTCAGATGAGAAAAAGGGAGCCAAAGGGGAAGCCTGTACAAGTGAACACAATGGCTAAGACTCAAAGGATGGCCACTCAAGAGGCAATTTAGCATTCAGAATAACTACACCCAGGATGGACCTGCAAACGTATATACTCATACAACAACATTAACAATAAAGGGAATGTGGGGTAAAGCACTCGGGAGCTCCACACAGTAAGACTGAAGCTCAGTAATTTCCTCACCCGCATTTGCTGTTACAGATACTGACTGCAAATACCCACATGTAGGATATGCATGCAAAGGCCGGGTCTGTGGAGCTGATACCTCCACAGACTCTGGTGGTGTTATAAACGCAACAAAAAAAAATACTCACAATGAACAAGAAACACCACCTAGGTAGTCAGCTGTGCCCACGGATCCTGGCGATCACACAGGAACACTCAAGGCAGTAACAGCAAGGGGGTAGAACTAAACACAAGCACAATAGACAAGGAGCGAACAATGAGGAGTGCTTGACAGGAAAGGGAGGAAATCACAGGACACACTTGGCAGAAAGCAGGTAACAAACATACAAGGTAACAGAAGCAATACAGCAGAATAGAAAGGAAGGGAAGGAAGAAAGGAACCAAGGAAATGGGAAGAAAAGCAGGGACTGGAGAAGGATACGCAGAAGGGGAGCCTACAAGGGTAAACTAGAATAGAGCAGGTTCAGGAATCAAGAAAACAAAGTAGCATAGAAGGCAGTGTTGGGGCAGGAACAAGAATTGAGCTAAGGCTCAGGAGTCGAGGTAGCACTGCGGGCAGCGCTGATTCAGGAACAGGGAATTACTAAAGCTTCAGGAGTCAAGGTAGCACTGCGGGCAGCGCTGGTTCAGGAACAGGTAATTACTAAAGCTCAGGAGTCAAGGTAGCACTGCGGGCAGTGCTGGTTCAGAACAGAGAATTACTAAAGCTGAGGAGTCACGGTAGCACTGCAGGCGGTGCTCGTTCAAGGAAGCAGGAAATAGCTACAGCTCAGGAAACAAGGAGTCAAGAGAGCACTGCAAGCAGTGCAAATCAGGAACAAGAAATAGCTGAAGCTCAGGAACTCAGGAAACAAGGTGGCACTGCAGGCAGTGCTAATTCAGGCGCAAGGAATAGCTATAGCTCAGGAATTAAGGAATATCAAAAGCTCTGGGAGCACTGGAAACAAGGATCGGTCTCACCGGTACACAGCTACAATGACCAACCCTGGGCTGAAGGGAGCTGGGGCTTAAGAGAGCTCACAGTAATCACACGCATCAGGTGTGAGCAGGCTAGCAGCAGCCAGCCACAGGTGAGCTGAATTCCTCTACCCATCCTTGGCATGCAGGGGTGGAGACAAAGGAGTGAGCAGGGAGTTCTAGGTAGTGGAGTTCCAAACATGAGCAGGCTGGCTTCAAGTATGAGCAGGCTGGCTTTCACAAAACCGGGCATGGTTTGGGAATGGATGTCAATTTCCAAATAGTGTCCAAATGGCTGGAAATCAGTATATACATGAAGGGGAGGGTCTGGAGGCTTATTAGAACACTGGAGAGTCCCACAGTTCAGCCCCCTGGTGGTGGACATGAGAACGCAGGAAGAAAGTCGTGACATCTAGCACTTTAACCCTTTGTATGCCCATGACGAGCTGGACTCGTCATGGAGCACAGTCGCGCTGTGCCCATGACGAGTCCAGCTCGTCATGAGGCATACCCTAGGGAATCCCTCTGGTGCGGGCACCAGAGGGATTCCCTTTCTGCAAAAATAGCCTCGGGAGCTGGGAAGGAGCTTCCCCAGCACCCGAGGCCCCCCTCCCTTTCACTATAATGACGATCAGCGCGCACGTCGCGCTGACGTCATTACAGTGAAAGTGAAACTGAAATGAGCCCAGAGGCTCATTTCAGGTTTCACTTTGTAAGTGCTCAGGGGGCTATCTCAGCCCCCTGAGCACGTAGAAAGACGGGAGAGGTATCGTTGGAAAGGGGAGAATCTCCCCTCCCCAGTGGATCCCTGCTTGGGGATCGCCACAGGAGGGCGATCCCCAAGCAGGGATCCACCCACTAGACACCAGGGAGGGGCCCCTTGGGCAAGGGCCTTTGCTCCCCCCTGTGTATTTTTGGGAATTTTAGTCTTTCTGCCCCCCCTGGGGGGCAGAAGGGGGCATTAGCCCCCAATCTGCCCCTCCGGGGGGGTAAAAAGCCCACTAGCCACCAGGGAAGTTTTGTGGAAAAAAAATAGGGGTGGGGGCTGCCCAAAACGGGCAGGCCCATGCCCCCCCCAATTACTACAGTCTTTCTGCCCCCCCGGGGGGCAGATGGGGCATTGGCCCCTAATCTGCCCCTCCGGGGGGGCAGAAAGCCCACTAAACACCAGGGATTAGTTTCTAGTTTTATTTTTAGGGTGGGGGTTGCCCGCAACAGGCACACCAATGCCCCCACCCACCACCATTACAGCCTTTCTACCCCCCTGGGGGGCAGATGGGGCATCGGCCCCCAATCTGCCCCCCAGGGGGGGCAAAAATCCCACTAGACACCAGGGAATTGTAAAACAAAAGAAATAGGGGTGGGGGCTGCCCAAAACGGGCAGGCCCATGCCCCCACCCCACCCCACCCCCCAATTATTACAGTCTTTCTGCCCCCCCCGGGGAGCAGATGGGGCATTGGCCCCTAATCTGCCTGTTAGACGGACCGGGAGGGTCGGCCGAGGACAAGGGGAGAGGTCTCCGGGGAGAGCCGTCTCCAGCGATCGTACAGACGAGTAACTTCCCCCCCACAGATGTACACCACACAAAGATAGGTTTTAACGTTATTTATAAGCAATCTTTAGGTACAATAGAATGGTACAAGGAGGTCAGGACTCAGGGGTCCCCTCGATTCTAGTCTCTTGGTTGGGAAAGGGGGTAGCGGGACAGTCTTGTTACCAATCTGGTAGATGCGATGAAATGATGGATAGCTCACAATCCTCGAGCTCGGTGTTCTAGTTGGACGGGCCGCGGCAATGCCAGCAGGTCCCGGTGAAGGTGGTCGTTACACGGTCCGCGGCAGCGCCAGCAGGTCCCGTTGAAGGTGGTAGTTACAACGGTCCGCGGCAGCGCCAGCAGGTCCCAATGAAGGTGGTAGTTACAACGGTCCGCGGCAGCGCCAGCAGGTCCCGACGAGGATGGAGGATGCAGAAGGTCACGGCAGCGCCAGCAGGCAGAGTGATAGTTCACAAGGCAGGGCTACGGCAGCGCCGGTAGTCCGTCAAGGATGAGTTCTTCTCGGTGTCTCTCGACTCCAGGATACAACTGCCTTCCTGCTCTGGAGCTGCCCCAGTTATAGGTCTGGCGCCCTTTGATGTCCGGACCCTCGCACTTGGAGGTCGGGAGGTCCGGGATGAGGGAGTCCAGACACCCAGCAGGGGGGTGGAGCCAGAGCCCGGGGGAGCTGGGGGGCGATCGGCACCTGGCGGGGGAGAGCCATCGACACTTCTTTCTCCCATCGACCTGCCAAGTGGTCCGTTCACCTCCTGGGTGGATGGTGGTGCCGGGATGTCGGGGCCTGGCCAGGCCCAGGGTTAGGGTCGAGCTGAGGCCACGCGGCCTCGTGGTGCAGTGTCCAAGATGGCGGCCGGGCCGGGCGAGGGAGCCGGTAGTGGTTCGGCCCCATGATACAGAGAGGTCCGGGGGCAGGAGTCCCGTCTGGGGACGGGGTGCAGGTTGTTTCTGTGGGTAACACCTGGAGGGCCGGGGCTCGGGCCCTGTCATGCGGGGAGGGAGCAAGCCCTTCATGTGGCCTGTCCAACATGCGTCCCCCCCAGCTGAAGGCGGGGAGAGTCACCCATCCTCTTGGGGACTCTCCTCGTCGAGGCGGAAAAAGCGTGACAGGCCATCTGCGTTGGCGTGGTCCTGGCCCGGTCGATGTTCCACAGTGAAGTCCATCCCCTGCAGGGAGATGGACCAACGCAATAGTTTGGGGTTTTCCCCCCGCATCTGCATTAGCCACTGCAGGGGTCGATGATCTGTTTGCACCCGGAAGTGGGTACCGAAGAGATAGGGCCGGAGCTTTTTGAGGGCCCACACCACTGCGAAGGCCTCCCTCTCGATGGTGCTCCATCGCTGTTCTCGGGCCAGGAGGCGTCTGCTGATGAAGGCCACCGGTTGGTCAAGTCCCTCGGAGTTCAGCTGGGAGAGGACCGCCCCGATGCCATGGTCGGAGGCATCTGTTTGTACGATGAATTCCCGACTGTAGTCGGGGGCCTGGAGCACAGGGGCAGTGCACATGGCGGCTTTCAGCTTCTCGAAGGCCGCTTGACAGTCTGGGGTCCAGTTGATCTTCTTCGGGTGGTTTTTGGATGTGAGTCCCGTGAGGGGCCCCACAATGCTGCCATAGTCCCTCACGAACCGCCGGTAGTAGCCGGTGAGCCCCAAGAAGGCTCGGACCTCGGTCTGCGTGACTGGGGGCTGCCAGGACTGGATGGCAGCGATTTTGAGTTGCAGAGGGGCCACCAGACCGCTTCCCACCTGGTGTCCGAGATAGGTCACGGACCCCTGACCAATTTGGCACTTGCTGGCCTTGATTGTGAGGCCGGCCCGTTGGAGGGCCTGCAGGACCTCTCGGAGGTGGTGGAGGTGGTCGGACCAGTGGCGGCTGTACACAGCGATATCGTCCAGGTAGGCGGCGCTGAACTCCTCGAGCCCCGCCAAGACCTGGTTCACCAGTCGCTGAAAAGTAGCTGGGGCATTCTTCATGCTGAAGGGCATGACTTTGAAGTGGTAGTGGCCATCGGGGGTAGAAAAGGCGGATCGTTCTTGGGCCCGGGGTGTGAGACCGATCTGCCAGTAGCCCGCTGTCAGGTCGAAGATGCTGAGGTAGCGGGCAGCCCACATGCGGTCGATCAGTTCATCCGCTCGGGGGATGGGATGAGCGTCGGTTCTGGTAACAGCATTCAAGCCCCGATAGTCGATGCAGAATCGGAGCTCAGGAGTGGTGCCGGGGGCAGCAGCTTTGGGGACCAGCACGACCGGGCTGGCCCAGGGGCTGTCCGAGGGCTCGATGACCCCGAGCGTGAGCATCTTTGATACCTCCTCTTGGATGCAGGCCCGTACCCGATCTGGTACGCGGTACGCCCGGTGTCTGGTAGGGGGACTGTCCCCAGTGTCCACGTCGTGCAAGCACCAGGGGGTGACCCCTGGGGTGAGGGAAAACAAGGTAGCAAACTGCAGCAGGAGGTCCCGGCAGCCTTGGCGCTGTTCCGGGGTGAGGGCATCGGAGAGCCGGACCCCGTCCACGGAACCATCTTTCTCACGAGTCTTCAGGAGATCAGGGAGAGGCTCGGAGTCTTCTTCCGCTCCACTGTCTGTAGCCATCAGGAGGCTGAGCTCCGAGCGCACAAAGTGGGGTTTGAGTCTGTTGGTGTGGAGGACCCGGAGGGGGTTCCGTGGAGATTCCATATCGATGAGATAGGTGACGGGGCTCTTGCGTTCGACCACTTTGAAGGGCCCCGTCCACTTGTCCTGCAAGGCACATGGTTCGGTGGGGGACATCACCCACACTTGTTGGCCAGGTTCGAATTCGAGGGAGGAGGCATTTTGATCGTACCATTTTTTCATGTCCTCCTGACTGGCCTCAAGGTTCGCTTTCGCCATTTCTCTGAATCGCCTGGTCTGATTGCGTAGGGTCAGGAGGTACTTGAAGACGTCTGGAGGGGTCTTTAGGGGGGCCATCTCCCAACCTTCTTTGACTAGGCTGAGGGGCCCTCGCACAGGGTGCCCGTACAAGAGTTCGAAAGGGCTAAAGCCGAGGGACTTCTGGGGAACTTCTCGATAGGCGAAGAGGAGGCACGGAAGTAGTACATCCCACTGGCGACGGAGGGGTTCTTCCAACCCCCCAATCATTCCCTTGAGCGTGCGGTTGAACCGCTCGACTAGTCCGTTTCCTTGAGGGTGATAGGGGGTCGTGAATCGGTAGGTGACCCCGCACTGTTGCCAGAGGGACTTCATATACTTCGAAATAAAGTTTGTGCCTCTGTCGCTGACGACTTCTCGGGGGAAGCCCACCCGGGAGAAGATCCCCATTAAAGCCCGGCCGACCACCGGGGCTGTTACAGTTCGCAGGGGCACAGCCTCGGGGTAGCGGGTGGCGTGGTCCACCAGTACCAGGATGAACCGATGTCCTTGTGCTGTACGGGGGTCCAGGGGCCCCACAATGTCTATTCCCACCCTCTCGAACGGGGTGGTGACAACTGGGAAGGGTTGCAGAGGTGCTTTGAGTTTGCGGCCGCTCTTCCCGCTGGCCTGGCACGTGGGGCAGGACCGGCAGTGGTTGAGGACGTCGTTTCTCATCTTTGGCCAGAAAAAGTGGGTCACCAGGCGACTGTAGGTTTTGTCCTGGCCCAGGTGTCCAGCCAGAGGGACATCGTGGGCCACATTTAACAGGAAGTCTCTAAAACGGAGGGGCACCACCAGCACTCGACTGGCCCCTAACTCCGCGATTCTCTGTTCACTGTACAATAGTTCGTTGTCCCAATAGATCCAATGGGCTCCGGTGGTGTCCCCTGCGCTCTGGGCGAGGGCTTGCGGGCGGAGTCCCTCGAGGGAGGGACAGGTCTTCTGTTCTTGACGGAACTGTTCCTGGGTGGGCCCCCCTTCTTGACGCCACTGAGCCAGGTTGGGAAGGTCCTGGGGCTGAGTGAGCCCTTCGGGGGTTTGCTCTGGGGGGTCGGTATGGTCGGTGTCCTCTACTGGAGCGATCGGGGGAGGAGGTGCTGGCCATTCTGGTTCTTCTGGTCGGGGGATGGCACGGGCGGCCATGGACCGGGTGGTTACGCACGCCCAGTCCGGGAGGCCCAACATCCCCAGGTGCTCTCTTCTTTCTACGGCGGCCCACGGGGAACTCTCAAGATCATTCCCCAGGAGACAGTCCACGGGGGCATCATCTCGGACCGTCACCTTCAACATGCCGGAGACTCCTCCCCATTCGAAGGGGACGCAGGCCATCCGACATAGACTCTCCGAATTGTCGGCTGAACGGACGGGGCAGAGAATGTTCGGCAGGATCTGCTCTGGTTTTACCAGGTGACAGCGGACGGCCGTCACACTGGCCCCCGTGTCACGTAGTGCTTCGGCCCGGCGTCCATTAATGTTCACCCACTGACTATATTTTCTGGTGTTGGCGGGTAGGGGAGCCCGCGGGACCATGTCTCTTCCCCCTAGGCACGCTAGAACCATGGCGGCCGGTTCCCACTCTTGTTGTCCCTGCTCGTATTCTTCCTGTTCTTCGGAGATTTGTTCTCCCCCCAGGGCGGCGGCAGCTACCTGGCGGGGTCTCGGAGTTTGGTTCTGTGGACAGTTCGGGTCATTGGCGTAGTGGCCGACTCGCTGGCATCGGTGACACGTGACATTGGCTCGGAACCCCGGGCGCATCGGGGGGTTGCCCCGGCTGGCCGGGGGCGGGGTGCTGGCAGCGGGAGCGGCCGGGACGGTATCTCTTCCTCGTCCCTGGCCTCCTCCTCCTCGGGGACGGTGCTGACCTTGGTTGTTCCGGTTCTGTTCGTGCGGCCCTCTCCGGCCCACTCGGGTGCTTTCCCACCGGTCAGCTTCGGCGGCGAGTTGCCGTGGGTCAGTCAATTTACTGTCGAGGAGGTGCTGCCTGAGCTCGACGAAGCAGTTGTTAGAGAGGTGCTCCCACACCATGAGATTAAAAAGTTGCTCGTAGGTCGTTACGTGGCTTCCCTTGATCCAACCCTCGAAGGCTCGGCTGAAATAGTTGACATATTCCACCCAAGTTGTACCCGGGATCCGGGTGCAGTCTCGGAACCTCTGGCGGTACATTTCGGGTGTGAGCCCATATCGGGTGAGGAGGGCAGCCTTCATGTGGTCATAGGATGACATCAGGTGGTCTGGGAGCTGTAACAGGGCATCGCGGCCTTCATTGACGAACCTCCCCCATAGACCGGCTCCCCAGTCACTTCGATCGATCCGGTGGGAGGTCATGGCGATCTCGTAGGCCTTGAACCACTGTTGTATGTCGTCCTCTCGGACATACTCTCGAACGACATCCTTGGGGATGTGGACTTTCTTTTCTGTCGCTCCCGGGGTGCGCGGTCGCTCGGGCACCTCCAGTTCTTTGTTCTGCTTCCGTAGGTCTATCTCTGCCAGTTTGCGCTCATGTTCGTATGCTAATCTCTTTTCTTCGAGCTCTCTCTGCCCCTGTTTTTCTTCCCGTTCTTCTCGGAGCCGCAGATGCTCTAGGTTCAGTTTTTGTTCGGCTAATTTTAGTTCACCGTCCATTTTGAGCCGTGCCATTTCTAACTCATTTAGTCTGTTTTTTTCTCTCTCTTGGATCTCTTCCTGCGAGAGGCCCGTTCTTCGCTCTTCGGGAGCCGTGGTGTTCCTCTCTGATGCTGCAATGTTTTGGTCCGGGGATCTGGCGGCCCCGGTTTCTGCCCACGACTCAATGGCGTGCTTGAAATCGTCTTTGGTACTCAGGCCGGTGGTAGCAATGCCTAGTTCAATGCAGAATTGTTTCAATTCACGATGGCTGTACTCTTCCAATTTCTCCATCTGGAATTTCTCGGTGGATCCGCTCTCTTTGGTTGACATTGTGGTTTCGTCGTGGGGTGAGCTACTCTCTGTACGATTACGCGTTGATTCGGATCGCACCGCTGGCCACCAATGTTAGACGGACCGGGAGGGTCGGCCGAGGACAAGGGGAGAGGTCTCCGGGGAGAGCCGTCTCCAGCGATCGTACAGACGAGTAACTTCCCCCCCACAGATGTACACCACACAAAGATAGGTTTTAACGTTATTTATAAGCAATCTTTAGGTACGATAGAATGGTACAAGGAGGTCAGGACTCAGGGGTCCCCTCGATTCTAGTCTCTTGGTTGGGAAAGGGGGTAGCGGGACAGTCTTGTTACCAATCTGGTAGATGCGATGAAATGATGGATAGCTCACAATCCTCGAGCTCGGTGTTCTAGTTGGACGGGCCGCGGCAGCGCCAGCAGGTCCCGGTGAAGGTGGTCGTTACACGGTCCGCGGCAGCGCCAGCAGGTCCCGATGAAGGTGGTAGTTACAACGGTCCGCGGCAGCGCCAGCAGGTCCCGATGAAGGTGGTAGTTACAACGGTCCGCGGCAGCGCCAGCAGGTCCCGACGAGGATGGAGGATGCAGAAGGCCGCGGCAGCGCCAGCAGGCAGAATGATAGTTCACAAGGCAGGGCTACGGCAGTGCCGGTAGTCCGTCAAAGATGAGTTCTTCTCGATGTCTCTCGACTCCAGGATACAACTGCCTTCCTGCTCTGGAGCTGCCCCAGTTATAGGTCTGGCGCCCTTTGATGTCCGGACCCTCGCACTTGGAGGTCGGGAGGTCCGGGATGAGGGAGTCCAGACACCCAGCAGGGGGGTGGAGCCAGAGCCCGGGGGAGCTGGGGGGCGATCGGCACCTGGCGGGGGAGAGCCATCGACACTTCTTTCTCCCATCGACCTGCCAAGTGGTCCGTTCACCTCCTGGGTGGATGGTGGTGCCGGGATGTCGGGGCCTGGCCAGGCCCAGGGTTAGGGTCGAGCTGAGGCCACGCGGCCTCGTGGTGCAGTGTCCAAGATGGCGGCCGGGCCGGGCGAGGGAGCCGGTAGTGGTTCGGCCCCATGATACAGAGATGTCCGGGGGCAGGAGTCCCGTCTGGAGACGGGGTGCGGGTTGTTTCTGTGGGTAACACCTGGAGGGCCGGGGCTCGGGCCCTGTCATGCGGGGAGGGAGCAAGCCCTTCATGTGGCCTGTCCAACACTGCCCCTTTGGGGGGGGCAGAAAGCCCACTAAACACCAGGGATTTTTTTTGCGCAATTGTTCTGAGGGTGTGGGCTGCCCGAAACGGGCACGCCAATGCCCCCACTCTCCCCCCCACAAAAATGTCAGTCTTTCTGCCCCCCAGGAGGCAGATGGGAGCTGTAGCCCCCAATCTGGCCCCCCCCGGGGGCGCAGAATGTCCACTAGAAACCATGGTTTTTTTTGTTTTATTAGTGTAGGGGTAGGGGTAGGGGCTCCCCAAAATGGGCATGACAATATCCCACCCCCAGAGAAATTCCAGTCTTTCTGCCCCCCCGTGAGGGCAGATGGTGGCAGTGGCCCCTGATCTGCCCCCTGGGGGGGGCAGAAAGCCCAGTAGGCACCAGCGAGTATGCAGGCTTTTTTTATGCATGGGGGTGGGGGCTGCCCAAAATGGTCATACCAATGCCCCCACCCCCACAAAAAATAGCCACAGTCTTTCTGCCCCTTTAGGGGCATATCAGGATGAAACCCCCTTCCCCGATTACCCCCCAGGACGGCAGAAAGCCCACTGGGCTCCGATTTTTTTTTTTAGCAATGTGCATACCTGTGGATTTTGGGCCCTAGCGCAGTTGGCACGTAGGCAAACCTAGCAAAACTGTACATTCTTTAAAACTAGACACCGAGGGGAATCCTGGATGGGGTGACTTCACTGGCTCTCGCCAGGTTCTGTTACCCAGAATCCATTGCAAACCTAAAAAATGTGTTCAAAATAACACATTTTCCTCACATTTCTTTGTCGGAAAGTTCTGGAATCTGCGTGGGTCCACAAAATTCCACCCACCCTGCATTCCCCAAAGTCTTCAGAGAAAAATGGTACCTTACTTGCGTGGGTAGGCATAGTGCCCGCGTCAGGCAAGGGCCCAAAACCTATTGAGGAGACATCAAAATTACCTATCACAAAACAACCTGGTTTTGCAAAGGGGGTCCTATGAGTTTTTGGCCCCGGGCTTGGCGGCCACCTAGGGAAACCTACCAAACCCACACATTTCTGAAAACTAGACACCCAGGGGATTCCAGGGAGGTATGTCTTGCGTGGATCCCCCAACGTTTCCTTCCCCAGAATGCCCTGCAAACCTCAAATTTAGCTGAAAAAATCACCTTTTTCACAAATTTTTGTGTGGGAAAGTTGAGGCATCACCGGGCTGACACAAATTTCCTACCACCCAGCGTTCCCCCGGGTCTCCTGATAAAAACGGTGCCTCACTCGTGTGGGAGGCCCAAATACCTGCGACAGGCAAGGGTCCAAACCGTAGTGCGCCTCAACAGGCAAGGGTCCTAAACGTAGTGCGCCTCGCTACGTTTTGGGCCCTTGCCTGTCGCGGGTACTTGGGCCTCCCACACAAGTGAGGCACCGTTTTTATCGGGAGACCCGGGGGAACGCTGGGTGGTAGGAAATTTGTGTCAGCCCGGTGATGCCATAACTTTCCCACACAAAAATGTGTGAAAAAGGTGATGTTTTCAGCTAAATTTGAGGTCTGCAGGGCATTCTGGGTAAGGAAACGTTGGGGGATCCACGCAAGCCATACCTCCCTGGAATCCCCCGGGTGTCTAGTTTTCAGAAATGTGTGGGTTTGGTAGGTTCCCCTAGGTGGCCGCTGAGCACCGGGCCAAAAACCCAGGTGACCCCCCTTGCAAAACCAGGTCGTTTTGAGGTAGGCAATTTTCATGTCGCCTCAATACGTTTTGGGCCCTTGCCTGTCGCGGGTACTTGGGCCTCCCACACGAGTGAGGCACCATTTTTATCGGGAGACCCGGGGGAACGCTGGGTGGTAGGAAGTTTATGTCAGCCCGGTGATGCCTCAACTTTCCCACACAAAAATGTGTGAAAAGGTGATGTTTTCAGTTAAATTTGAGGTTTGCAGGGCATTCTGGGTAAGTAAACGTTGGGGGATCCACGCAAGCCCTACCTCCCTGGAATCCCCCGGGTGTCTAGTTTTCAGAAATGTGTGGGTCTGGTAGGGTCCCCTAGGTGGCCGCTGAGCACCGGGCCAAAAACCCAGGTGACCCCCCTTGCAAAACCAGGTCGTTTTGAGGTAGGCAATTTTCATGTCGCCCCAATACGTTTTGGGCCCTTGCCTGTCGCGGGTACTTGGGCCTCCCACACGAGTGAGGCACCGTTTTTATCGGGAGACCCGGGAGAACGCTGGGTGGTAGGAAATTTGTGTCAGCCCGGTGATGCCTCAACTTTCCCACACAAAAATGTGTGAAAAAGGTTATGTTTTCAGCTAAATTTGAGGTTTGCAGGGCATTCTGGGTAAGGAAACGTTGGGGGATCCACGCAAGCCATACCTCCCTGGAACCCCCCGGGTGTCTAGTTTTCAGAAATGTGTGGGTTTGGTAGGTTCCCCTAGGTGGCCGCTGAGCACAGGGCCAAAAACCCAGGTGACCCCCCTTGCAAAACCAGGTCGTTTTGAGGTAGGCAATTTTCATGTCGCCTCAATACGTTTTGGGCCCTTGCCTGTCGCGGGTACTTGGGCCTCCCACACGAGTGAGGCACCGTTTTTATCGGGAGACCTGGGGGAACGCTGGGTGGTAGGAAATTTGTGTCAGCCCGGTGATGCCTCAACTTTCCCACACAAAAATGTGTGAAAAAGGTGATATTTTCAGCTAAATTTGAGGTTTGCAGGGCATTCTGGGTAAGGAAACGTTGGGGATCCACGCAAGCCATACCTCCCTGGAATCCCCCGGGTGTCTAGTTTTCAGAAATGTGTGGGTTTGGTAGGTTCCCCTAGGTGGCCGCTGAGCACCGGGCCAAAAACCCAGGTGACCCCCCTTGCAAAACCAGGTCGTTTTGAGGTAGGCAATTTTCATGTCGCCTCAATACGTTTTGGGGCCTTGCCTGTCACGGGTACTTGGGCCTCCCACACGAGTGAGGCACCGTTTTTATCGGGAGACCCGGGGGAACGCTGGGTGATAGGAAATTTGTGTCAGCCCGGTGATGCCTCAACTTTCCCGCAGAAAAATGTGTGAAAAATGTGATTTTTTCAGCTAAAATTGAGGTTTGCAGGGGATTCTGGGTAAGGAAACGTTGGGGGATCCACGCAAGCCATGCCTCCCTGGAAGCACACGGGTGTCTAGTTTTCAAAAATGTATAGGTTTGCTAGGTTTCCCAAGGTGCCTGCAGAGCTAGGGTTCAAAAACTACAGATAGACATTTTGCCAAAAAAGGGTCATTTTTCACTGCGAAATTGAGGTGTGACCATGTTGCGTTTTGCGCCGTTTCCTGTCGCGGGCACTAGGCCGACCCACACAAGTGAGGTACCTTTTTTCTTGTAAGACTTTGGGGAACGAGGGGTGGGTTGAAATTTGTGGATCCATGCAGATTCCGGAACTTTCCACCACAGAAATGTGGGGAAAATGTGTGTTTTTTTGTCAATTTTTAAGGTTTGCAAGGGATTCTGGGTAACAGACCCTGGTGGGAGGCAGTCAAGTCACCCCATCCTGGATTCCCCTGGGTGTCTAGTTTTCAAAAATGTATAGGTTTGCCAAGGTGCCAGCAGAGCTAGGGTTCAAAAACTACAGCTAGACATTTTGCCAAAAAAGGGTCATTTTTCACTGCGAAATTGAGGTGTGACCACGTTGCGTTTTGCGCCGTTTCCTGTCGCGGGCACTAGGCCGCCCCACACAAGTGAGGTACCGTTTTTCTCGTAAGACTTTGGGGAACGCGGGGTGGGTGGAAATTTGTGGATCCACGCAGATTCCGGAACTTTCCACCACAGAAATGTGGGGAAAATGTGTTTTTTTTGTCAATTTTTTAGGTTTGCAAGGGATTCTGAGTAACAGACCCTGGTGGGAGGCAGTCAAGTCACCCCATCCTGGATTCCCCTGGGTGTCTAGTTTTCAAAAATGTATAGGTTTGCTAGGTTTCCCAAGGTGCCCGCAGAGCTAGGGTTAAAAAACTACAGCTAGACATTTTGCCAAAAAAGGGTCATTTTTCACTGCGAAATTGAGGTGTGACCCTGTTGCGTTTTGCGCCGTTTCCTGTCGCGGGCACTAGGCCGACCCACACAAGTAAGGTACCGTTTTTCTCGTAAGACTTTGGGGAACGCGGGGTGGGTGGAAATTTGTGGATCCACGCAGATTCCGGAACTTTCCACCACAGAAATGTGGGGAAAATGTGTTTTTTTTGTCCATTTTTTAGGTTTGCAAGGGATTCTGGGTAACAGACCCTGGTGGGAGGCAGTCAAGTCACCCCATCCTGGATTCCCCTGGGTGTCTAGTTTTAAAAAATGTATAGGTTTGCTAGGTTTCCCAAGGTTCCCGTAGAGCTAGTGTTAAAAAACTAGAGCTAGGCACTTTGCTAAAAAAGGGTACATTTTCACTGCGATATTGAGTTGTGACCACGTTGTGTTTTGCGCCGTTTCCTGTCGCGGGCACTAGGCCGACCCACACAAGTGAGGTACCGTTTTTCTCGTAAGACTTTGGGGAACGCAAGGTGGGTGGAAATATGTGGATCCACGCAGATTCCGGAACTTTCCACCACAGAAATGTGGGGAAAATGTGTTTTTTTGACAATTTTTTAGGTTTGCAAGGGATTCTGGGTAACAGACCCTGGTGGGAGGCAGTCAAGTCACCCCATCCTGGAAAAACTAGAGCTAGGCACTTTGCCAAAAAAGGGTAAATTTTCACTGCGATATTGAGTTGTGACCACGTTGCATTTTGCGCAGTTTCCTGTCGCGGGCACTATGCCTACCCACACAAGTGAGGTACCATTTTTATCGGGAGACTTAGGGTAATTCAGTTTTGTAAAGGAACTGTTATTATCTATTGACTTTCGATGCATTTCTGCCTTCCAAATGAAAGATATTGTGTAAAAAAGAAGTCATTCTAAAAAAATGACTGATAATTCTTATGCTAGTATGAGTATTCCCAATTTCAGAAATGTGCAAATATCTACTGTTTCTAAACTCTATATTTTGTTCCCATTTCAGAAATACATAGGTGTCTTTCATACCGATTTTTCCATGTACACATTTTTACAGAATAATTACTATATACCCGGTACATAATAAAAAACCATTGCAAGTTGCTGCTCAGTTTTTGGCTCTGGGTTCGTCGGGTTCTTGGTGAACCTACAAGTCCTATATATCCCCACAACCAGTAATGTCCAGCGGATGTAATGGTATATTGCTTTAAACGAGCTGTCATAATTAGAAGAAGTTACAGGTGAAAACGTTGACACGAAAGGCTTTTTTTTTCAACTAATTTTCAATTTATCCTATATTTAACTGTTAGTTTCTATAAAAAAAACTTGATGGATCTACACAAATGACCCCTTGCTGAATTCAGAATTGTGTCTTCTTCTCGAAAATGTATAGCTTTCCAGGGTCCATTATTGCTTTTGTACCCATTTCTGCCATTAACTGGAAGGAGGTCAAAAGCACAAAAAATAGCAAAATTAGGCTATGTCCCAGAAAAATGCCAAAACTGTGTAAAAAATGTTGGGTTTCTGACAAAAGTCTGGTATCCCCGAAAAGCTGGGAAAATGGTGATTTCAACCCCACAAACCCTTTTTTGATAACATTTGCAGGGAAAAACCCAAATGCTTTCATTTGCAGCCCGTTTTTCCAATTTTTCAGAAGAAACCCAAAATTTTGCTGTATTTTGGCTCATTTCTGTGACCCCTCTAGGAGAATCCACAAACCCTGAGTACCTTTAGAATCTCCATGATGTTGGAAGAAAAGGACGCAAATTTGGCGTGGATACTTTATGTGGTCAAACAGCTACAGGGGCCTCAGCGCGCACTACCCCAAATAGCCAAAAAAGGGCGTGGCACAGGAGGGGAAAAGACCTGGCAGCGAAGGGGTTAAGCACTTTATGTAAACCTTTTTTTTTTACTGCGTTTTATTATTATGTATCTGTTTCTTTATAAATATATAGCCGAATAAAAGTATTTTGACTGACTGAGTCAACATTTTCTACTTTTAATGTGTGTCCCCGTTCAACATACAAATCCCAACATCAACAAAAATTACTAGCACTAACCAATACAAAATGCAATATACATGAGTCACATGATACAATACAAGGTACTCCTGTGTAATAATCATATTTGTCCATTCCAGGCAGCCCTCTGGTGCATAATTATTACTCGACGGGAGGGCTATGTGCCAACATCCTTTCCTACAGCAGGATCTGCTCTCAAGAGTCCCCAATGGGTCCTAATGATATTCTAAAGCTGTTGTGAGGTATTCAAGTCACTATGGTATGATTAGCGCAGTATATCTAATGACAGTCTGATTAGTTATGGTGTATTAAACGGTTCGAAATCCACAATTATGTTTAGCACGACAAAAAGGGCCGAGAACCGAACCGCCTCCATCTTGGATTGCGGCTCTTTCGCTTGGGAATCACGTGGTCTCTTCCGCACACCCTCTGCTTCCCCCTTTTCTTGCATTTATTAGGAGACAGGCTGAGTTGCTGAGAAGCAAGGTCACATCTGCTAAAAGGGAGTATCAAGCAAATTCCTCTAGACCTGGGACGAGAAGGGAGTCACCCTTTCGACCTTCTCTGTAAAGATAGTAACCCTTTGTATGTGTAACCGAAACTAGAAATAGGCATGAGCTCATTAGGGGCGCCAGGACTAACTGGTACTTTTCCACATATAAGGTTTTGTATGCTGTACTGATAATGTATAAAAGTGTGTTACTGTCAAGGAGCCAGCAGTCTTCCTCGGTGCACCTGATGGGTGAGGATCGACGAGGCTCCTCTATATAGAGTTCTGTGGTGGCTAATAAACGTTTGACCCTTCCACGTTGCCAACTGCTCTTTATTCTACTTAATATTGCGGGCCAGAGGTAAGTGTGGCCCTTGGAATGATAATTTGGACACAACAGTTGGCGACCACGAAGGGACCCCGTGACAGGGTCTTCCCCCCCGTATTCGGGTGGTGGGATTGGGGGCGTCCTGACCGGTTGGCGGGAGAGGAGCCTGAGGATTTCTCCCACCCTGCGCGACTTTTCGGTACGTCCCCTGCTGCTAGTCACCCTTCACCGGGGTCCTACGGGCTTAACCCAGAAAATGGACTGATTTGGTCGGGAGAAGTTGGCAGCGGAGAATGAACATTCGTATCTGGGTGCACCCGGTGAGTATAGATTGATTTGATTTGACGCACGCGTTGTAAACGGTGCATTTTTTTTGTTGAAGCACGCGTTGGAGACGGTGTGCTATTTGATTGATTTAAGAGCATTCGTTGAGAACGATGCATTTTTGATTTGAACACTGGCTGCATTTGTTTGAAGCTCGCGCTGGACAGCGGTGCATTGATTTGAAGGCGCGCACCGGAGAGTGGTGCCTTGCTTGATCGGGTTAGCATTACAGTGGTTTGACTCGAAGTACGTACAGATTGTATTGATTTGATTAAAACAGCGCGCCGGAGGAATATAGACGGATTGCACGTGGAAGGACCTGCGACCTAGACTGGGTAGCCACAGGGCATACTCCTGACGGGGCAAGTCCTCGTTGGGGGCTGGTCTTAGTGGTGAGCCAGAAGGGTGGCCGGAATCCCGCGTGCAGTTTGGTGTCTGAACTGTGAACCAGAGTCGACGGGCTTGGTTCTCTGATACCGATCGTATATTGTGTATGATTCGTGTTGATCGTTGTTTTGTGTGTACATGTCTGAAAACTAACCAAAATGTCCTGTTTCAGTAAACTAAATTGTTTTGGCTGCTGCTGCTGAACAAGTGACTCCAGATTAGCTGAGAGCCAACCCGCCCCGCCGGAGGGCAGTCCTAGCCATTTTATGTATGTCAAACATGGGATCTCTCCCTTATTGTTCTGCACTCTGTGGCATAAGTATACTAAGGGAAATGAGGAGTTACGATGGCCCAAGACGGGTTCGTTTGATGAGAAGAAAATTGCGTTCCTACAGGAACAACTGTTTTCTAGGCGAAGTAGGCAGGCCATGTTCGATGCTCTAATTGCATGGCAGAAGGAGGCCAAACAACGGCGAATAAGGGAAGAGAAAGTAGCTAGAGCCAAGGCAGGACAGAATGTTACTCAGAAAGCTATGGCCTATGACCGAGACAGAGTAGAAAAGGGATTGGATTGCATGAATCGCAAATTTAGATTGAAGGTTGATAAGAGCTATGTGACCTGCCCGAATGCGGAAGATGAAATAGAGGATTTATTGGACACCAGACCACCGCCCCCTTATGTACCGCAGAGGATATATCCGGAGGTGTCAGGGGCCTCGGCTCCGGCCCCAAATATGTCTCTGGGGACCTCGGCTTCGGCTCCCCCGGCCACTTCTACCCCTCCCTCCCTGCCGAACCTCTCCCGGTTGCCGACATCTGTGTCTGAAGTTATGGCCATGCTGCCTAATTTATTGACGGCAGCTGCAGCCGGGACCCCTCAGCTGTTGCTGGGGTCAACGTCTTCCCCTTCTGTTCTGCCCTCCTCCTCCGCCAGTACAACGCCGGTAACAGCTGTGACTACTCCAATACATCCGGCCAGTCTAACGGAGGGTAGGAGGTTGTTCACTCGTTCTGCCTTGGGAACGGAAGAAAGGGAAACTATTGCCACACAAGCGTCCCAGTGGATGCAACATCCTATTTATACTCTTCCTGATATTTGGAGTACCATGAGAGACTACGAACCGGTGATGCAACAGCATGCCCTGGAACATATGGCCAACCGTCTTATTTCTGTATGGGAACAGGTACACCAGGGAGGGAGAGCTCCGGCTATATTGTATGATATCCTTGATCAGATTCACAAATCTCACTTGACGCCGGAAGAAGTGTATGGGAAGGTGCAGACTTTGGTTTCTTATAGAACTCGTTTGCAGTCTGCCATTCCCGCCGGATTCTCCCAGTTCCCTATGCGAGAAGTGCACCCTATCTTCCATCCGGAAGTTACTGAGGTGGTGGATGCCCACGGTGTCGTTACCCGCCCAGGAATAGACGCCCGGTTCCAGGAACAATGGGTCTATACCCCCTGGAAGCGGAGTGAGGTATTATCCCTAAAAAGCCAGTTGCCAGATCCTAGAAAAAACCCCACTGCATATTACAAGGAACTGACCGAGGCCGCCTCGTCAGCAGTAATGACGTTGGCGGATATTGAATTATTCTTTGCCTTATTAGTACCGGTGGACATTTGGCGCCAGGTACATGACCAGGACCATGTTACGGAATTTGGTGGGACATGGGACCAACTGAGAAACTGGGATAGAGATCGTAAACCGGGGAACAAGCCCCGACCTGAGATACTGACCTTGCCTGAAAAAATAATAACTTATATGCATTCATTGATCCCACCCAGGAAAGTAGATTGGGATAAACTGACGGCTTGTAAGCAAAAGAAGGATGAGAGTGTATCCGATTTTTTCACGAGGTTTGAGGGAGTATTCATTGATTTCAGCGGACAGGACTTGGCCACGGAGGGGGGTGTGCGTTTATTTGTTAATAGATTCGTAACCAATTTGCTACCTGAGGTATCGGCCCGGTTACAGGCAGCTGAGAGTACCTGGACGACCACCACGCCTTCCACGATACTAAGCATGGCTCAGTATTATGAGCATCGGGAAAATGAGAGCAAGGATAAGACAGAAAGAAAGTCGAAAGATTTGAAAACACGAGTGTTACTGCAGCAAGTGGAGAGGGGTAGAGGAAGAGGAAGAGGGTTGCAGAATTTCGTTCCAAGAGGGGCGGGACCCGCGCAAACGGCTGGGCGAACGGATCTAGGCATAAATCAATGTGCTTTCTGTAAGGAGGAGGGGCATTGGAGAGCGCAGTGCCCATTGTTGTATGAGCAGAATACTGCTTCAAGGGGTCGTGGACGGGGAAGGATGAGTGGGCATCGAGGTGGATACACGAGACAAGAACAGGCAGCCCGAGGTGAGAACAGTCAGAATTATTTCGACCAAAGCCAAGGTAAACAGTACTACCATGACGGACGTGTAACGGACGAAGGCACCGGGTATACTCAAGCATAGGACAGCCAAGGGCAGAGTAAGGGGCATGTGTCAATCCCGATAGATCAAGCTGGACCTTATGTCCATGCACAATTGCTGGATGCATCAGGTAAGTTTTTGGTTGACACAGGGGCTATGAACAGTTCTGTTTCACGTGCCCGGGGGCCGCTCTGTCTGGCCAGACTAATGTGTCCGTGGGGTTCTCTGGAACTCCGGTGGTGAGCCCCATTTCTAAGTCACTTTCCCTTACTCTGGGACCGGTTACGATAGAATCGCCTTTCCTCCTCACCTCCCAGTGTGGGGAAAATCTCCTGGGTATGGATATATTAAAAAGATTGCATGCCCGCATCTATTGCTCCCCTGATGGAGTTTACCTGACCATTCGGAATACCTCTATCCCCTCCATTCAATGTTTTTCAAAAACGGACTCTTTACCCCCTGAGCTTGCAAAACTCCCGAGGGATCTTTGGGCCCTGGGGGACACTGACGTAGGGTTCCTACAAATTCCCCCGGTGTCCATCACCCTGAAACAGAATGCCAAATTGCCGAGGATTCCACAGTACAAAATAGCCCCCCCAGGGGTATACCGAAAGCCCTAGTATCTACAGCCAAGCCCTAAAGAGAGTATTGGATTCTTTACAATTGCCGCCAGGTAATGTCCTATTGCAGTATGTCGACGACCTCCTTGTGGCCTCTGATACAGAACATGGTTGCCGCGATGCCACGGTTACCCTGCTACGGCATTTGGCCACTCATGGTAACAAGGTGTTGCTCTCTAAATTTCAATATTGTCGACCGGAGGTGACCTATCTCGGTCATCTCCTGTCGAAGGAGGGAAGACGGTTGACTTCTGAGCGCATCGCAACCATAACTAACATGCCTGTTCCTCGCACGCAACGTGATGTCCGCGCTTTGCTTGGCATAACCTCCTACTGTCACCAATGGATTGCTAACTATTCTCTCTTGACTAAACCTTTCCTGTATCTAACTACGAAGGATGTGCATGAACCTTTACCTTGGACTGATGAATGCCAGACTGCCTTTTCCGCTCTGAAAACTGCTCTGTGCTCTGCTCCTGTGCTTGGCACCCCTGACTACCGGGAACCTTTTGTGCTCTACGTGCAGGAGGTGGACGGTTGTTCTCTTTCAGTGTTGACACAGGACTTTGGTGGTAAGCAAAGGCCTTGTGCATATTTCTCGGCGGTTTTGGACAATGTCGCCAGAGCACTTCCCAGTTGTCTGAGGGCTGCAGCGGCAGTGGCCATAGCAATCAGACAATCGGAAGGGCTAGTCCTGAATACGGATCTGACAGTGATGGTGCCTCATGCTGTGGACGTATTATTAAACAGGACACAGACGCAGCACTTAACTAGTGCGCGTCTTACAGGGTACGAATTGACCCTGTTTGCACCTCATATAACGATCAAAAGATGTGTTAATTTGAACCCTGCCACGTTGTTACCCCTCCCTTTGGGAGACGGTGGACAAGACATACATGATTGTATCTTTCGAACTGAAGAAGAAACCAAGGGCCGGATAGATCTAACTGACACCCCACTATCTGATGCCCAAGGAGAATTGTATGTCGATGGGTCATGCTTCAGATTACCGGATGGTACGACAGCGGCGGCTTATGCGATCACTACCCTGCAAACGGTAGTTGAGGCAGCAAAGATACCATACCGGTCGGCCCAGGCGGCCGAATTGGTTGCATTATTCAGGGCCTGCGAGTTGGGGAAAGGCTTAAGGCTAAATGTCTACACCGACAGCCAGTATGCGTTCGGTGTAGCAAATAGCTTCGGGAGGTTATGGGCGGAAAGAGGATTCTTGACATCCCATGGCGAGAAAATAAAGAATGGACCATTAGTTGAACGATTATTAGCCGCATTAACATTGCCCAAGACCCTGGCCATAGTCAAATGCAGTGCACACAAAGTTATAATTGATGATGTGGGAAGGGGAAATTTCTTTGCGGATCGAACCGCCAAGGAAACGGCCCAGTCTGACACCACTTCTATGTTTGTAGTAACAAGAATAATAGAAGCAGGGGTTTTTAACAACACCATAGATAGTGTGAAAGATCTACAAAAGGAGGTGACCCCGGAAGAGCTGACATACTGGCAAGAACAGGTGGGGAGGCTTGATGAGAATGGATGTTGGACTGACTTGTCAGAGAGGTGTAGCTGGTTACTGCCAAACGCATTTGTAAATGCAGTAGTAACCATGGCACACGGACCTTCGCATGTAGGAGTTCAGGGCATCTGTGCCACATTGGATCCTGTCTGGTATAATGTTAATATCCATAAGACAGCTAGGAACTTGGTCCAGCATTGCATGATTTGCCTCCAGCATAATCCTGGGGTTAGTATTCCCGTCCTGGCGGGTAATTTTGCGCCACCCACTCTGCCTTTTGAAGTACTCCAAATGGATTACATACAGCTAGAGCGAGTTAACAATCTGAAATACGTGCTGGTGGTGATTTGTACTTTTAGTAAATGGGTGGAGGCGTATCCCACAAAGGAAAATACTGCCCTGGCAACTGCGAAAGCTCTGGTAAAAGAGTTTTTTCCTCGATATGGGTTGCCACGGGTGATTTGGAGTGACAACGGGACACATTTTAATGCTAACTTAGTTAAGTATGTATGCAAGGGTCTGTCCATCCAGCAGAAGTTTCACGCAGCCCGACATCCTCAGTCAGCGGGCCTGGTTGAGAAATATAATGGGATTTTGAAGTTGAAACTGGCTAAACTTCAGGACACGACAGGATTAAAATGGCCTGATCTCCTGCCCCTGGCCCTGTTGTCCGTAAGAACTACTCCCCATTCCCGGAGCGGTATCTCCCCTTATGAAGTAATTTTTGGCAGACCTGCCAACGTGTGGGGAGTACCCCGGCCCAAATCCTTCAGGGACATTGACCATCCTATGCTGATTGACTATTTGTATGCTTTGACTAAAGATCTCCATTCCATTCATCAACAGATATCTGCCGTACTGCAGCCCCTGCCGGAGGGTCCTGGACACAGCGTAGAACCTGGGCAGTGGGTCTTGGTTCGAAACTACCAACGAAAGTCGAGTTTGGATCCACGCTGGTCCCGGCCGTACCAGGTGCTCCTGGCCACGCGAACGGCGGTGAAAGTCGAGGGGAAGCAGCACTGGATCCATATCTCCCATCTTAAGCGAGTTCCCCTCCCGTTGCCCAGGGAGCAGCTTGACCAGGAGGAAGGTCTGCCAACTCCGGGCGAACCCAGCGCTGGAGAACCACTTTCCCTGGACACCCGCAGAGAGGTTGACGGGCGAGGGGAGAGTGCTGTGAGCTTGGAAACCCCTTTTTGTGGCCACCCAATTGCTCAAAGCGAGGCATCTGGTCGGGAGCCCAGCTCCTCGTCTGACCCCACTGTGCCCGTTTTGTTTGTGAATCCTGAAACCCCTGGTCGGGATCGATATCACCTGCGACCCCGGAAATAGAGAATCCCAGGTCTAGCCTTGGCGAGTGAAGTTGGAGGCCTCGGCAAAGACCTGAGGGTTGGTAGAACACTGGACTGAACTCGTTGAGAGCATGGAACTTTCAGTAAAGCTCTGTTCAGAACGAAGATAGAGACATTGGTCGGTTGGTGGGGGCCCAGGTGGAGTTTCTTTTCAACAAGGGTTGCGTCAAGTGCGACCCCAACGTGAGAAGTTTTTATCTTTTTACCTTGTTGATTTCTCTGAACAATAGGAGTCTGCCTGTGAGGCTCTGTACGGACACAGGAAAGAAGCACCCTCCGGCAGGTCGGACTGCTTGTAGCCCCCCTTTTTCCTGAGATTATATTGGACTTTTAGTGAGAAAATGTACCCTTTTGCTCGTTTTGTCCCTGAAGAAGGGCTCCCCATAGTACCCCGTACTATACCCCCGCATTTGCCAATGTTCTCCTCATGGAGTTTGCGTGTTAAAATTGTTTTCATTTCTATACTGATTGTATCATTTGTACTATGCTTAGGTTTGTTTATATATCTAGAGTTCCGCCATCCTGTACACACCTTGATAGTGTCTACCCCTGCTCCTAAGGAACATCATTTCCAGACCTTTGCCTCTCATAAGGAAAGACACCGACAGACATATGTACATAATGCCTTCATTGAGATGCTGCACCAGACTCATAGTTCCACAAATGTTACTGATTGTTGGGTCTGTGGTCTCCTCCCGTCAGTGATGCATAAGCAAGATTTGTTCATATCAATGCCCTTATCTTATTTAGGTAGTTGCGAAGCCTGGTTCAAAATGTTATCCATGCTATATGAACACTACACTATAGATGAACGTCGATTCTCAGAGAAGGATTATGCCTTGATTCTAGCCTATATAGAGAAACACCAAGGTTTTACTCCTAATGCTGAGGGAACGGATGGTACCCTTGATCCTACCGCCTGCATGAACGTATACACTGATCATGAAAATGATACCTGGTTGAGGGATGAAGTATTGGATTTCATGACTTTTAACTTTACTGAGTATTTCAAGTATTTCCAGGAGCGAAATGTCTCAGATGAGAAAATCATTCCGGTCCCGGTACTGAATACATCCTCCTCCTTCTGTGTGCAGGGTACTGGACATTTATCCGTAGGTTATAGTAGATGTAATTACACTTATAGACTGCAGACGTTCAGTAGTCCCCCAACACTCACCCCTCCCAATGTTTATTTTGTGTGCGGTGAAAACGCATACACTTGGCTACCCAGAGGATGGGCAGGTAGATGTTACTTATCTTTCCTTTACCCACCGGTCTACATAGCTCCTTCTGATTATCATAAGTCTCATTCCTTAAATAGGCGGAGCCTGAAAGCTGAAGCCGCCAGTAATGACGCCACTGACCAGACTGACACTCCAGCCCAACACTTCGTTGATATCATAAAAGGGGTGTTGCCCATATGGGGACCCATCCTCAATAGTAAAGAAGTTAGGAGGCTATCTAGAGTGGTGGAAGGGGTGGTTAATACTACTGCAGGAATATTAACTAATATCACAGTGGAGCTCCAGGCGACCCGGCTTGTGACCCTTCAAAATCGTCTTGTTTTAGATGTTATCCTGGCTGATCACGGAGGAACTTGTAGAGTCATCGGCAGTTCCTGTTGTGTATATATACCTGACTCCGCCCCTTCTGTCCATTTAGCCATCCAGAAACTGCATCGGCTAGCCTCTGAAATTCACACTGAGACTGGTACTTGGTCTTTGTCCGGGTGGTTTTGGGATTTGGTGACCACCTGGGGATGGAAGTTATTTATGATTCTTTTGGGAGCAGTAGGATTCATTTTCACCTGCTGCCTTTGTCTACAGTGCGGGCCTGCTTGCTGTGCACATTGCGCTACTCAGGTTCGCTGATCCATCCCTAGGCCCAAGCCCATCCAAACCAGAATAGATACCCAGCGGGCTCAGAAGGAGATGCATGACTTAATGCAGATCGATGAGGGTATTTTTGAAGACTGACCCCGTTATTAGCTATGCTGCGCTAAAAGGGTGTCATTCTGAGGTATTCAAGCCACTATGGTATGATTAGCGCAGTATATCTAATGACAGTCTGATTAGTTATGGTGTATTAAACGGTTCGAAATCCCCAATTATGTTTAGCACGACAAAAAGGGCCGAGAACCGAACCGCCTCCATCTTGGATTGCGGCTCTTTCGCTTGGGAATGACGTGGTCTCTTCCGCACACCCTCTGCTTCCCCCTTTTCTTGCATTTATTAGGAGACAGGCTGAGTTGCTGAGAAGCCAGGTCACATCTGCTAAAAGGGAGTATCAAGCAAATTCCTCTAGACCTGGGACGAGAAGGGAGTCACCCTTTCGACCTTCTCTGTAAAGATAGTAACCCTTTGTATGTGTAACCGAAACTAGAAATAGGCATGAGCTCATTAGGGGCGCCAGGACTAACTGGTACTTTTCCACATATAAGGTTTTGTATGCTGTACTGAAAATGTATAAAAGTGTGTTACTGTCAAGGAGCCAGCAGTCTTCCTCGGCGCACCTGATGGGTGAGGATCGACAAGGCTCCTCTATATAGAGTTCTGTGGTGGCTAATAAACGTTTGAACCTTCCACGTTGCCAACTGCTCTTTATTCTACTTAATATTGCGGGCCAGAGGTAAGTGTGGCCCTTGGAATGATTATTTGGACACAACAGTTGTGAACTCCCATTGGATGTGATGATGGACCTGATCACATCCTCAACACTCTGCTCTCTTCTTGTTATGAAAGAGGATATCTTTTTGGTTCATGAATGCCATTTTTTATTTGTCCTGTAACAAAATCCTACAGGAATAGCCATGCTGAGTGAAATATTGTAATATGTTGTGATTTTTCCTTACATATCCCTTCTGTGTACTACCATTTTTCCGTGCCCTTAGGAGCACTCCACAAGACATGCTCCATTTCAATATGCTGGGGTGGTAACTTCTAGCATGTAGTCACCACTGCCAGCGGCCCCTGTCCTCTGTAGTGATGTCACCATCTGGCCCTTCTCTATTCGTATGGCTATATCTAAGTTTTGTTTTCTGCTCATTTTGTGTGAAGGTTAAATTGAGATTATTATGCCCCAATTTTGTTCGATGAACTCACTAGCCTTTTCTATATACCCATTACGGATCAGAAAAAGATCATCTGTATAGCAGATCCATAGTGTCTATTGTACGGCTCCTTGTTCTGAGCCCAGACCCCTGCTCGTCCCACCAGCCCATGATAGGATTTGTGTAGCTGGGGGCTATGCAGGTGCCCATCATGGTGCTGGGGCACTGACGATACAGCGTAATCTTAAATTAAAAAAACCTGTAGCAGACAATAGGTCATCATGAAGTGCAACATCTCTCTGTGATCATATAGGGAGACAGGTCTGCTCCGAAAAAAATACATTTAAGGGGATGCACCAAGTTCATGTTACATACATGCATACAAGAAGAAAACATCTAGGGGCAGATTTAACAATATTTAACACAACGCAATGCAGGAAGACACCTTGGTGCGCTGCGTGAAAGGGAGAGGGCAGGAATGCACCATATTTAACATTCTATGGTGCATTCCTATCCTTTCCTTGCACTGGTGCAGTTTTAACTGCCTGGCACCAATATAGGCACCCTTATGTCATGGTGCAAGGGTGCCTGCATTGCGGGCAGGATATGTTTGTGCAGGAAGGGACACTTTCCTGCACAAAAACAATCCTATGAGGCTTTTCCCTCTTTATATGTGTGCTGCCAAAGAGGAAAAAAATGAGGCGAAATGAAGATATATCTCCTCGTTATGCCTCCCCTTGGAAGGCGTAGCATTTTGATGCATTCTCAGGTCTACTACTCATGTAATCTGGGAAGGAGCCAAAATCCAAGAGCAAGACCACTGACTCAATGTCAGTGAAATTGCTCTCCCTCCCTCGCAGCTCCACCATCAAGTGAGGCCCTCCTGAGCCCCTGCACTCTCGAGTGTTGGTATTCGAGGCCCTCCTCCACCCGCGCCTCATCCCTGGTGGTCCAGTGGACCTCTGTCTCCTTCTCTCACTCCTCTTTTCCTCTCCGTTTTTCACTCGTTTTTTTACCTTCACTTCAAGCTCTCCCTTTCACTCTCCTATCTCTTTCATCCACTTTTCTTTCACTTTTCTGCTTTCTTCCCCTTTATTCCACTCTTTTCCCTGGTGGTCCAGTGGACCTCTGTCTCCTCCCTCTCCATTTTCACTCATTTTTTTACCCTCATTTCAAGCTCTCCCTTCACTCTCCCTCTATCTCTTCATCCACTTTTCTGATTTTTTCCCCTTTTATTCCACTCCATTTCCCTTCTTTAGACTGTTTTTCCCCGCCGCTGCCGCCCCTGCGGCCCCTCCCCCCAGCAAGACCAGTGCGACCGGCCCAATCAGCTCCCCTCCCCCTCCTGCCTCCCAGCTGTCCAGCCCTCCTCGACCCCTAATTAATGGCAGCCACTGCGCGGCTGAACGGCTGGCGGGCAAAAGGCATGCCCTTCTGCAACCGTCTGCACCCAGCGGCAGGAACCCTGGACTTCCGCAGCACCAATGCTACGACCCAGCGGCACTCCACGCACTCAACCCAGGCTGCAACAACAACTGCAAGCTAGCATCACCAGCCAACACTCACGAACCCTTCAGCTGTCACCGCTGCCGGCACACCTGCAGCACCACCAGGAACACCGACCCAGCACAACCCGCCCCACAAGAACACACCCGAACTGAAGACCCTGCAATGTATCCTCCTCAACGTCAGATCACTCCACAAACACGCCACCGAAATCTGGGACCTCCTCAACAGCATCAACCCGGAAGCAGCATTCTTCACTGAAACCTGGACCACCACCACCTGGGGACCGGACATCGCCATCGCCATTCCCCAAGGATACAAGATCTCCAGGAAGGACCGCCCCACCCGCCCGGGAGGAGGAATCGCCATCGTCCACAAATCCACCCTCCGCCTGAGCACACTCCCCGACGAGCCCACAGACCTGATGGAGCACCTTCACTTCCAGATACTGGCCAGCCCTCCGGGAAACCCTCATCTACCAACCCCCTGACCCCCAGCGACCATTCTCCAACTCCATCACAGTCATCATCTCCCCGCATGCCATTGCATCCACCAACTACACCCTGCTGGGAGACCTCAACTTCCACCTCGACAAACAACTGGACCCCAACACCACATCCCTCCTGGACAACCTCCACAACATTGGACTCCGCCAGATCGTGACTGAACCCACGCACTCAGCAGAACACACCCTCGACCCCCTCTTCACAACAGGAAACTCCATCACTTTCAGCCACACCACCGAACTCCCATGGACAGACCATCGATGCGTCCACTTCACCTTCAGAACATCCACCATCCACAGACACCAGCACCTGCTCCAATGAAGAAACTGGACCAAAATCACTGATGACCAGCTCACCTCCTCACTCAGCAACTCCACCCCAACCATTGTGAAAGACGACAACCCCAACAACGCAGCCCAAACTCTGCACTGATGGATCTCCGACAGCGCCAACACCATAGCCCCCCTCAAGAAAAACAACAACACACACGCCAAGAAAGCCAAATGGTTTACCACCGAAATTTGAGAGTCCAGACGCACATGCCTCCACCTTAAAAGGGCCTGGAGGAATTCCAAATCCACAGAGGCCCACAACGACTTCAGAGCCGCCACCAACGCCCACCACCAACCTTTCAGAAAAACAAGAAAAAAAGCAATTGGAGACAGAATCTCCACATACGCGCACAACGGCAAAGAACTCTTCAGCATCATCAAGGAGTTCGCCCAACCCACCAGCGGGTCAACTGACATCCCTCCCTCGCAAGATCTCTGCAACAAACTCAGCACCTTCTTCCACCTCAAAATCAAAATCAAGAAAATTTACGACAACTTCGACGAAGACAACCAACACACTGAACCCTCACCAGCCACCCCGACACCCTGAAGCCAATGATTGACACCTGAACAGCCCGCACCACTGAAGTTACACTGAAGACAATGAATTCAACCCACTCCGGGGCCCCCATGGACCCCTGCCCCCACCACATCTTCAACAGAGCCGCCGACACCATCGCACCCATGCTCCGCCGCACCATCAACCGCTCCCTGACAAACGCCTCGTTCCCCAACGATTGGAAACACGCCGAGATCAACCCCCTCCTGAAGAAGACCTCGGCGGACCCCACCGACCTGAAGAACTACAGACCCATCTCCCTGCTCCCGTTCCCAGCAAAAGTCATTGAGAAAGCCATCAACAGTCAACCTGCCACCTTCATCGAAGAGCACAACATCCTCAACTCCTCCCAATCCGGCTTCAGAAAAAACCACAGCACAGAAACCGCAACAGGCAACATCCGCTCCTTACTGGACAGAGGAGAAACAGTAGCCCTCATCCTCCTCGACCTCTTAGCGGCGTTCGACACAGTCTCTCACCGCACCCTAATACGCAGACTCCATGACGCAGGGATCCGGGACAAGGCCCTCGACTGGATCCACTCCTTCCTCTCCGGTAGAATGCAGTGGGTCAGACTCCCTCCTTTCCACTCGGACCCTACACCAACCACCTACGGAGTCCCCCAGGGGTCCTCCCTCAGCCCCACGCTCTTCAACATCTACATGGCTCATCTCGCCCCCATCGTCAGAACCTACGGACTCAACATTGTGTCATACGCAGACGACACCCAACTCATCCTCTCCTTATCCAACAAACCCAACACCACCAGACACAACTTTCAAGAAGGCATGGAAGCCATCGCCAAATGGATGAAAAGCAGCTGCCTACAACTCAACACCGACAAAACAGAAGTACTCATCTTGGGCCCCAACTCCGACGCCTGGACGACACCTGGTGGCCCCCTGCCCTCGGAAGCCCACCAACCCCCACGGACCACGCACCCAACCTTGGAATCATCCTGGACTCCGAGCTCAAAAGGGACCGCCAGATCAACTCCGTCGCATCCTCCTGCTTCCACACCCTCCGCCTCCTACGTAAGACCATCAAATTGATCCCCCTTGAGCACAGAAAGACCGTCACTCATGCCCTCATCACCAGCAGACTCGACTATGTCAACGCACTCTACGCCGGAATAAACAAAAACCTCACCCGCAAGCTACAAAACATCCAGGACACCGCCGCAAGACTGGTCCTCAACCTGCCAAGACACTGCCACATCTCCCAGCACCTGTCCACACTCCATTGGCTCCCCATTGAAGCTAGAGTCACCTTCAAGATGCTAACCCACGCTCACAAGGCCCTCCACGACACCGGACCAGCCTACCTGAACAGCTGACTCAAATTCCATGCACCCCAAAGGACCCTACGATCAGGCCAGCTCTCCTACGCCGTGGTCCCCCGCACCAGAAAGACCAGATCGGGAGGCCGCTCCTTCTCCTTCCGCGTGGCCAGAGCCTGGAACGACCTTCCGCTCCAACTCAGACAGACAACATCGCTCCCTGACTCTTCGACCGACCCCCTCCTTGATGGACTGGAACTTGCAACCCCCCCCCCCTGCTTTGAGACCCTTACGGGTGAGTAGTCGTGCTCAACAAACACCTGATTGATTGATCCACTCATGGAACACCACTCTGGGACAGAGTAACGCAGGGGAGCGATGTCACTGCCTTGCGTTACTCTAGATTTACCGAGCACCGCAGGACCGCTCATGGTGACCTTGTGTGTCTTGGTAAATCTGACTTTAGTGTTGTGTTGCCGTTGCGTTACCTTGTGTGATTCAATGACAAAGCACAATTTTGATGAATCTGACCCCGAAGATTATCATGATATATGTTTACCCCCATGTGAAGCGATATATTCTCCATAGGAAATCTGTGCTCTCCTAACAATATGAGTGAAGGCCAGTAACGTATGGTGATAAAAACTGGTCCCAAAACATTGCTGTGTTTCAAAGTACACTCCATTAGATGGTACAATAGGCTGTACTGGGGGTCTGGTGGGATATTTATGTATTTTAGGGGCAGGTACAAACAAAGTTTCCTTGGTTTCTCTGTTTTCAGAAATTGATTTTCATCAGTGTCTAACAAACTCGATTGTGCAACCCCATAGCACGTCATGTACCTGCTCTCTGAAATACATAAACATCCCACCAGACCCATGAGGGGCGCAGTGGGCAGCAGGGGCTTTGAGGTTCCAGGTCGGTGCACTTGGACCATTTGTTAATGGACTGCTGGGCGACCAGTACCTTGGAGAGAGGTCGCAGATAATGGCAGGTCAACGTTGCGGCTAACCGGATGAGCTTTAACCTGGTCACAAGGCGATTGTTAGTCAGCTTCCAAGGTTCACCATGTTACAGGAAGTGCATAGAAACATGAAGATGCCACAGTGGTTAAGGTTGATAGTGGAGACCCCATTCACAAAACAGCCATCCGCAGAAACACTCCTCGATGGGGGGATTGACATTTGGTCATTCACACACCTTTTCTGTTAATATTCCAGAGTCGCAGTCCCAGGTATCCAGGATGACTCCTGGATAGGATTTGTGTCTGTTCAATATCTAGGTGCTGGTATTTCAAGAATGCTGATTTATCTGGATATGTATTTATTATTTAAGAAACGTATAATGTGCACAGCTACCCGAGGGGTTTCCCGGCACAGGAAAGAAGCAGCTAACGGTGACCCCAACAGACAGCTAGAAAAGCCAAGTCTTCGGATTCACTCAAAGTTCACTCAATCAAATGACACCACCCTTGTACATTTGCATCTTTTCCTTCATCTGTTTCATCATATGCAAAATATTTTTCATGTGGGGAAAAAACTGCATCACATGAATTGCAACAAGCCCTCTCTCCAGCCTTCAAATGGACGCACTCAGATCCTGGGCCAACACCAGGAGTGGACAGGGCTGGTGGACAGTCTGAGAAACCCACAAACTGACACATTTGTGGAGATTCAAGAACTTTAGGGGGTCAAGAACACACACTCTTGACCCACTGCGTGGGATCGACTCCCCCTCGATACTGCTCAAACACAGGGTATATTCTACAGGACACACTACGCTTTGTGCATATCTAATCCTGCGGTTTCAATGGCAGCTTCGATTGAGATGGGATAATTATCGCTGACCCCACATAGCGGTAGAAATATTATCGCCAGCTATCGCTGAAAATTATCGCCATGATAACGCTATATTAATAATACATAGCGCTATGGTGATAATATTTCAGCGATAGCGGTGCTTACCATGGAACATCGCTGGTTTTCCAGCGATGTTCCATGGAAAACAGCAATAACATTGCTTATACGACCCTGTGGTCGTATCAGCATAATCCACCTACCATTATTAGTATGCCTTAGTCTGGAATTTAACAGACATTAAATTCCAGCGTTAAGGCCGAGGTAGCACAATTTTTTTTATCGCTGCACCTCCTTGTTAATATCGCAAAGCTGCCTTCGCAATATTTTCATGTGTTGTTTTCACAGCCACGCCTTCTTTGCATCTCATTAGCGATGCGAGGCGAGGCTATGAAAAAACAGGCTCTACATCAAAGAAACACGCGCTAGCATGTCCTTGATGATATTGCGATAAAATTATTGACGCTTATCGTCCGAAAACGAAGCTAAAGCGGCGATAATTATATCACCAGCCCTTGATAATATGCCCCTGTGAGTGGCAGAATATCAGACAGGTTTGAGAACATAGGGCCTCATTTACAAAAAATGATGTAGCGTGGCGCCGCAAGCCGTTTAGCTGCGCCAAACAGCAACATTTTAAAAGCACAGGGATGCATCGTATTAACAACCGTATAGTGCATCACTGTGCTTTCCCCTTCGCTGGCACACAATTAGCTGCCCTGCACCAGCACAGGCAGCCTTGCATCATGTTCAAGGGTGACTGCGTTGCGGAATGACTGTTTTTGTGCAGGAAGGAACACCTTCCTGCACAAAACAATAATTGATTGGCATTTTCCTCTTTCTATGCGTGCTGAAGAATGCAGCACTCATAGAAAGAGGACAAAACGAGGAGAAATAAAGTCTTCTTCCTCGTTGCGTCACTCCTATGCCTCCCATAGGGAGGCGTGGGATTCTGACGCATTCCCAGCTTTACAAAATTAGTAAATCTGTGAATGTGTCAGATTCCACAGATGTTGTTTGGGAACACCCATGGAACGCCCATTTCACGCAGAGTAATGCGTGAAAGGGGGCCATATTTACAAAGCCATTAAAAGTCACAGAGGCTGACTTTACGTCATTAAAAGTGACGCAACGGCGGCGCAATGGGCTTGTAAATGAATCCCTTAGACTCAGTTTCCATCCTGCCCCAGGTCCCACACATCTAGCAGTGCATGAAGAGATGTTTCTTACTTCTTCTGTGTTAGCTGCACTGGAGTAGAGTAGATTGTGGCAGACAAAGGCAGAACGGAGTCAGTAATGCTCAAGGGTGTGTCCATCTGAGGGGTGAAGCAACCGAGGAAGAGAGCAGAGTGCTTGGGTCCCTTATAGGATGGTAATATAGCGGGTGTAGGGATGAGGTTTGGAAAGGAACAGACGGCCTTTCAAGCCTCGAGTTAGGGGCGTTAGTGGCCAGTCATTATGACTCCGCTGCACTGAACTGCGGTGCACGCTGACGACCCTGAGGACGGGGTCATTTTGGATGAGAATAAAGCATGCTCGCTGCCAGGACCCACTCAGCCACTTGAACACTCCAGGGTCGCGATGAAGCGCTGATCATGCACATCAATTAGAATAATTTAAAAAAAGGGGAACCACAAAAAGAAATAAAAACAACACGCATATCTCAGTAGTTCACCTACACATAAAAGGCGGGAGGTATAAGGAATATACTCCAGTTAAAAGGGGGGATTGGTTACCCCACATCATACACACACATTCACTTGGACAAAAACATACCTGCAAAGTTACAATATAAATGTACTCCTGGTGCAGGGACTCGCAGTGTACGTACATGTGTAGCAATGACCCACGTAATCAAGCACTTGTACCATCAAGATGACGCGACCTTCAACCGTTCCACCAGTAGCCCATGTCCTGGTGCCTGCTGGAGATGCTTGTCTAGAAACTCTGAAATCTATACTTTCTTCCATTAATTGTAATGACTTGAATCAGAAGGAAGCCACCGTCAGCCTCTTTTGAGATGGCCTTCTATATCATCAGGACAAGAGAAAGGTACCCACAAAACTCTTCAAGACCAGCTGTTGCATTGGTATAATGATGCCACATTAGCTGGTTGTCCTGAAAAAGCTAGTAATACTTCATATCTGGTGGCCTCAGAGAACAGGACTGGGGTGACTATGGAACTAAATGTATCTTCTTACAAAGACGGTGAACTTGCAGAACCTTTATAACCTCTTCCGAACACCTCCCAGCCGTAGGCTACCATTTCACTGGATTTTAAAGTAGAACAGCCGACCTCAGAATCACGCGCTAGTTTGTGGGCGGAAGTGGATTTCTTCACCAAACTGGGACACTTCATACTGATGAAAACTGTATCCGCTGCAAAAACCTTACCCCTATACTTTATAAGGGACGTTGTGTGTCTACATGGCCGACCCACCATAATACTATCAGACCCTTGAGGGTAATTCAGGCCTCAATTCCTGAGCTCATTCACATATCTCCTTAGTATCCAAACTAAAAAGCCCAGAGTCATCATCCTGAATACGAAGGGCAGACAGGAAGAGCAAATCAGACCAGAGACCTCTACATGAGAGAAGCTTCATCACACAATATCAAGAGCAATGGGTGCAATGGTTTCCTATAGCAGTATCATGTATGACATCTCTCGGTATAGCGCTCTCAAGATGCTACCCTCTTAACGCAGCTTTTGTTTACACCTACCTTATACTCCCTATTGGCATTCCTCATTGTTATGTTCCGTTGGCTGGAGCATTGATTTAAATACTACAATCCATACCCAAGGTAGTCCACATCCCTTTTAATGCAACTAAGGACGAAGGCCTTATTTAGAGGTTGGCGACACAGGACATACGCAATAAAACTGGCAAATGTCCCATCCACCATAGAGTTATCTTAGTGGGTTACTCGCTTTGTGTTTCATTTTACACATGGGCTCTTCCTCCACGTGCGCTTCTTATGGTCCACATTCCCCCCTCTGGCTCTCTTCATGTGGGATTCCAGCTTCTAAATGAAAACGTTGGGGCAGATTTACGATTTCTGGCGCATCTCTGCAAATCAGCAGGGATGCGCCAGAAAAGATGCGAAACACAATTCCGTCCCTGCGCCACCATTTATAATGCGGGGCACCGTGGAAGAAGGATAGGGCGATGCATGTCGCATCCTGTGGCATAAGGGCGGCGCATTGCTGGAGTCGTGTCGCAAGTGCGACGCAGCTCCAGCAATGCTCAGGGGCGCCCTATGCCTAACATGCTACGTCACTCCTTACGCCTGCTTCAAGCAGGCGCAGGGTTTGACACAGCATGGACGTAAAAGTGACTCCGTGAAATCTTGTAGATTTCACTGCGTCACTTTTACGAGGCGTTCCTGCGACGGAACGCCCACCCTGCGGCGGAACGCCCACATGAAACCTAACGCAGGTTTCATGTGGCGCAGGGCTTTACAACGTGACGCATCTCCCTAGATGCGTCACATTGTAAATAAGGCGCAAAGTGGCGCATGGTTTACGCCACCGCTTCGTGATGCAGAGGCAGTGTAAATGTGGCGCATGGGGCTTGTAAATCTGCCCCGTTGTTTGTACTCATGAGACGACATTGCTCCAAGATGCAGCTCCAGCTACCGTAGAATCTATTGGCAGATTCATCCTGCGGGTGACAAGTCCAGGTAGCCGGCAGTGGGAGCGCATCCCTCATTATTTACAGGGTAAACGCCTCATAGTGCTTGGTAGCCTATATTGTTGTAGTGTGTCACATGGACTGCAATCGGGCTACTGGGCACTCGAGGAACCCTCACTTTGCTAACCCATCTGTTTCCCTTGAGTCTGTTATATACTACTTTATGGACCCACCTGAGAACTCCAATTCTAGGTTCTGTGGAGGCCCAGGGAGTGACTACGAGCCTCCACTCTTTTCTTTCATCACCCTCAGCTCTGTGACTTTAAAGCACTGATGTTTTACTTCAATTTATTTTTCTACTCTTCTGTGGTATCTTTGCAGTCTATGTAGACATTAGATGCCGCCCTACTAACTGTAACGGGCTCTACCACTGCGGCAGGCTGTCAGACAGCACTAACCTGGGAGCCTGGATGCAATGGAACTGACATGCTTCCACCCTTCACCATGTTCACCACCAATGCAACATAGCTGCAATATGCTTGTTGGTAGACTACATGGGAAAGAGAATGAGACTAGAGAAGGAAGAGCGAGAAACAGGAGAGCACGACTCTTACTCGTTGGTTCTACTGGTCGCAGCAGATATCTAAAATAGAGGCGGTTACTACTATCCATGAACTACACACATCTGACTCTAGACATAAACACAGGCAATGATAGGTCTTCAGGTCATCTCCAAACCTCTGACTCTCTTGTGAAGTGGAACATGCAATATGTCTAGAGTTTAAGGTATTAAGGGGCCTATTAACAAGGCGGCGATATGAAATTATCACCGCTTTAGCGTCCGTTTTCGGGCGAAAAGCGGCGATAATTTCATCGCCTTATCAGCAAAGACACGCTATTGCGTGATTTGCTGACTTAGCGCCCGTTTCCAGCACGCCTAACTTTGCATCGCTAATGAGATGCAAAGTAGGCGTGGCTGTGAAACCAACCAGGGAAAATATCGTGAATGCAGCTTCGTGATATTATCAAGGAAGGTGAGCGTTTTTTAAAATCGCGTTAAGTATGCCTTAACGCAGGAATTTAACGTCTGTTAAATTCCTGACTAAGGCATACTTAACATGGGGGGTGGATTCTGTGGCTAAGACCACAGGCCCTATCATCTAGGATATCGCCGTTTTCCACCATGGAAAACGGCGATATCCACACTATCTCTGGAATTTTTATCGCCTCAGCGATGCGCGTTGTTGATAACGAGCTAACCGGGCGATAAATTCCAGAGATAGCCGGCGAAAAATATGCAAGCGCTAAGCGCGCTCTGCAATATTTATCGCCGGCCCTTGTTAATATATCCCTAGATATATTGCATCCTGGCCTTCTATCACTATCTCTAGAACAATGGTTGCTTCCACGTTCATCTCTTCATGTGTTTAATAGGAATTTTATAGTTAGAAAGTCTGTGTTGCCTTGTTGACACATTAATTATCAACATCTCAAATATGCACACTGAAACATAATAAATCTGAGCTATAAAGAGATTATCCGTTGACTTCATGCAATACAGAACTAAATGCATGAAGAGACAAAAGTTAAAAAATCTCTTTAATTTGTAGTCAACGTTGATTTCTAGTTTGCAACCTTTGGAACAGTCTTAAAATATAACTGTACAAAGTCAGTTCCTTAATATGACTGCATCCTTAGACTACAACTGGAACACCCTTGCAGGTTCCTGAATGTAAAGCGTCCGCAGAAACAACTCTCAAGTTGTTGTGGGTTTCAGATAGCGATGTCCTGGGTCCAGCGCTAAGTATCTCGGTTGCCTAGCAAGGATGTCATGGATGATGAGGGAACTTATACTCAACATCAAAGAATGCCAGTTCTATTCCCAAACGACGCGAGAGCTCAGGAATCAGGGAAGTGCAGTGTGCACTCATAGCTGTGTCTTAGTGCATCCGCAAAAGACCCAGAGCTTCTCAACCAACATCACTGACAATCCGCTCCATCTCCAGCTTTTCCTTCCTTTGACTTGAGTGAATACAATAAAGTGCCCACAGAGTATGGAGATATCTGCCATGGCTCATGACTCGGGCGTGGTGGCGTTCTGGAGCTGCTGTCATGTAGGAGTTCTGGAGAAGGACCCCAAATTGTGAGGTCAATGTTCAAGACCCACATAATATATCCTTAACATGCTGGTAGTTTTCATCCAGCAGCGACGCTTTTTTAGTGGGTTCGAAAAAATCCAGTGAAAGGGATTTTTACTCTAGATACTGATGGTCTGATCCACACAGGAACATACACTTTTATTAAACTCGAAATGAAATATACATTTTTTTAAAATATTAATATAAATGAATTTTAAGTATTTAGTTTAAATGTAGAACAAAACAGAAATAAATGCTACAGAATTATAAAATTAATTTGTGAATTAGAACTTTAATTAATGGAAATATATTAAATGATATTATAATTATTTTTCGGAAGTGTAAATTAAAACATGAATTCGCACCTGATGAAATAAAATGAATGTACATTAATAATTATTAAACGTGATGTATAAAAACTGATTACAATGAATGTAATTATTTTTAAATGTAATGTTACATTATAAATTAAAAATAGGTTATTTTTAAATACTAAATATGTTTTTTTAACATTATATTATATTCATTAATATTAATAAAAGCTCGCTTTGGAGTATTTCCGGGCACATGTCACCTAAAGCCATGGTTGAGTACAGAGGGACCAACGACCTGTAGCTTATGTAAACTTGGTAAAGAGAACATTAGGCACCTCCTTTGTGATTGTCCAGAACTGAAAGTTGAAAGAATATCTATTCTTAAGAGACATTTTAATGTTCGTGGAATAAGGAGTTGCAGACAAGCTCTGATAAGAATCCTCCATACTGACGATATAGTTCTTAACGCGACTGAAAATTAAGTTAGAACACCAAACACGAATAGAATGTAATGTAGGATGTGCATAATATGTCAATAGTACAATGAACTCGAAGCCCAAATTCTTTATACTTGATATTATAATTGGATTTTATAAGTAAGACTTACTGCATATATATTGTAAGGTTTTAATTAATCAAACAATAAACTTTTCACTCATTCATTTATATTTTTGTAACTATTCTAAATCCAATTTACCATTATTTCCTAAAGGATTTATTGTAAACCACTGACTACATGATTTTCTATAGGAAGGTATTGCAGTACCAGTGATTGGCCGTGTGTAGTGCTGAACTGGCTACAAAGTTTAAGTTATTACAAAAGGTTAAGTTACAAATGTAAGTTACAACAAAAGTGTAACTTACACATGTAAGTTACTACAAAAGTGTTAGTTACTACAAAAGTAGTTTGTGAATAGCACCTTTTAGTATGTTTTGTAGTACTGCTGTAGTACCTACAAACCTACTGCAACCTGCAGTTTGAGAATCAGGGCCATAGTTGTATATTTCGTTGCATGAGCAGTGCTAACGCAAGTTTCTTGGATTGTCTTGGCTGAGGGTCATCCAGGGAGCAGAGCATTAGATCCTAAACCAGTGATAAACTGTAATGAAGTCTATATGGTCCAATCATGGAATTAAGAACAGCCAATGGCTCTGCTCCTATTTGATGTACAGAACCTCTGTACGTATTGAAAAATACCAGCAGAAGATGCTATGAGGAAAATAAATACAATATTTCTCCAGGTATGGTTTTTAGCATGGGAGCTCTTCCCTTACGTGATGCAACGCACAGGGACTCAAGTGGACAGCTCAGTTTTACTGTTTCGACTGTAGGGCAATATAAGATAGTTGTCAATAAACTGCTGAAGAAGAGACCTTGCCTCAAAATGCATATCGCTCGAATACATGTGGTTGCATATGGTAAAATGTTAATAATATTTTTATTTTTTAAAGAATCAACTTTGCTCAAGTGTTTTGGTGGAAAGAACAATTCATCTGTACCCTCTATTGCAGCTGTTCCTCAAAGAAGCTTTTGAGCGTTGGAGCGTGGATTGACCACTATTTGTTGGCGTTGCACTGGAAGTATTTAAATATGAATATCTGGATGGACTCGTACAGACTCCTTTCAGGACACACAACAGCTGAGTAATTGAATAGCTCTCCTCTCTGTTTCTCTTCATTTCTCTGACATTCCCCAACTTGTGGATTGGAGACATTCAGACACTGCTCAACCTCTGGTATTCCTCTATCGCATGCATATTTTCAAACCTGGGACACGCTGTTCAGTACCTGCTCCTCTGCAGGGAGACGTACAAACACTTTAAAAAACGGGAATAAGGTTCTCCTTCAGCCAGACACTAGCCTGGTGTTCAGACGGAACTTGGGGGCTTAACTAGCAATCCCTTGCCAGAGTGGGAACAACTAGGGGCTTAACATCGCACAAAACTGACAGATCAGAAGGAGGATGCTGAAGCTCTGATAGTTGGTAATAACAGGGCGAAACAAGAGACGGTGCAGCAAATGTGAAAAGAATGCTTTATCAGGAAAAACCCATACACCCCCTGTGTACATTGTCTGCTTTTCATATCTTTTTTTACGAAATGTTTATTAAACTATGTCTGTAGTTCCCCGTGTAAGTTCTTTGGGGCATTATAGGTGATGTGTGATGGTCTCTCAAGTCAAATAAAACCAAACAAATGTAGGTTAGTCGAAGTAAACAACTGTTTACATCAAGTTCATTATTAAGGCCTATCTCATGTGTGCATTTTCCGCACACACAGCATCTCTTTTATATAAGTGTTCTGCCAGCAATAAACTTCATTCAAGGATTACGGTACAGTACAATGACGTTCTTTGCTGCTATCCTCGCAAATGACCAGCGAATATCTCTGTGCATTTCCAGGTGTCTCTCTTGTGTGTTCTCTCACACAAACTTAAATATACTTTCCATTGAAGCATTTCCTATACACAATAGTATATTTAGAATGTCCTTCATCATATTACATCTCAAATTTGGTAATTGCTATATTAAGTTAAAGAACAACCCCCATACCAGGCTCAGGACCCATTTGGATAATTTGTGTGCGTTCTCTTGTGCACAATTAGATTTACCTTTTGGCTGAAACTTTTCTCACATAGAGTACACTTATATAATCGATCCCCTGTGTGTGTTAGCTGGTGCCTAGAAAGATTTGATTTCTGACTGAAGCTTTTCTCACATTCAGGACACTGATATGGTCTCTCACCCGTGTGAGTTCTCTGATGGCGTAAAACATCTGCCTTCTGACTGAAGGTTTTTTCACATTCAGTGCATTGGTGAAGCCTGCCACTCGTGCGTGTCCTCTGGGGTCTAGTAAATGTTCCCCTTTCAGTAGTATTTGTTGCGTATTCATTGGACCCACACTGCCCCCAGTAAAGCGGAGTATTCTGTTGACATGTGAACACCTCCTGGCTTAGAAGATCACTCTGAGTTCCAAAGATTTCTCTTTCCGGTCCTAGTTCATCAGCTCCCGGAGGTAAGCTGAAAAGTGATGAGCTGCTGAAAGCATTGTCATGTGGAGCAGCTTCTTCTTCCGGTACGTGGTGACTTGGTGGTCCCATCTTGATTTTAGATTCTAGACACTTCTCAGACTGCTCCAGCACAAGCACCGAGGCATTTCCGGGCAAAACGAGGAAAGGAACGTTCTTTTCAGGGCACTTTTCAGACCTTTCAGCTTTTGTTATTCTATTCATCATCCCGAAACCTGTTGAAAAAAGAAAAGTAAATGTATCATTTTGTAATTGCTGATGCATTTATATAACGCATACATCATATATAAATATGGATCGTATATTACACCAAAGTATAAAGTAAAGTCAAGGTAGGATGAAACCCTGCAACGTCGATCTATATTTTTTTTCATTACAGAATGACCGACATTTAATATAGCAGTGATTGACAATGTTAAAACATGATTTTTTTAAATTTCATCTTTCAAAGGGAAAACATTGATATTAAGAAGTAGGCCAGATAAAGCACTAAGCAGTAGCTATTTCATGGCACAGTTATCCAAATTAAACTTTTAATGTGGAAGACTTTTACTATGTGACATTGTGAGCCCAATTTAAAGTAAATTGTGTGAAACAAATGATAGACCATGAGAGCTGTTCTAACAAAAACATTCCCAATTTGGAGGAATGGAAATAGTTTCACCTTCCACAAGTGAACCTCAGAGGACAGGCTGGTTGGTCTCCACCTAGTAGGGAGTGGATATTTCCTCGCATCGACAGCTTCTGTCTAGGTACTCATATAACAGACAAGAGACAATGAATTTTAGAAGTCTAATACACAGCTACCATGCTGATATGCTTAGCCGGCTGAGCTGCGCTACTCACCCTGCCCTCAGAAAACATGCTGATAACATCCATGATCAATGTTAGGCTCTTCCTAGGGGTTGGCCCAGCCACAAAAACTACAGTCAACTTGCATGGTATGTTTCTTCTCTTCAAAATCACACCTGGCATGGTTGTGATTTGGGCTCTTACCCGCCTCATGAGAATGTCCGACCCACACAAGTGGGCGCTGACTTAGTCAAGAGAGTGCGGAAACATCGGATGCCAAGACTTTTGCATCTGGCCCTAAATTCTACTTTTACCATCAAGCACATGTGGCAAAGTTGTGCTCTTTTAGCCACACTTTGATATTTGTTGGCCATTCTGGGAAAGAAAGTGTCAATATTTTTACAATCCATGCATACCTGGAATCCTGTGTGTCTCTGGTTTTCAGTACTGCTTGGGGGTAGATTGTTTCTCTGGACCAAACTAGGTGGACATACGCCACCTCCTTTGTATGAGAATATTCAACAATTGATCTTCTGATAAGATTGCAACCCAGATATATAGGGCACTATTTCTATTTCAAATGTTCAAACACAAGGCTTAGGGTGCTTGTGTTCATCGGTTGATATGCTAAATGTTTGGCTGTCTCTTGCAAATGAATCCCCAACAAAAACATACTTTTGCAAAGCCTCCCTCACAATCGCAGGCCGTTATGTGTACTCAAACATTTGAGGGGTACGATGAGATCCTTAGCTACAGACAGGCAATGCACGGGGCCCCTTGACAACCAGTTTACATATCTTTTATTTTTCATTGTCAAATCTTGCATGGTCAGTGCACGGTAAAGAATCACTGTAGGCCACAGCTTGAATGTTGGCGATTGGCATCATGGAGGTTTTTTGAACAAAGTACACAAGCTCTATTACCCCGCGACCAGGGGACTCCAGAGTGGTGCTTTACTTTTGAAAATCGACTTTCAATACCGAAATAGGCCCAGGTGTCAGCCTTGTTGCCAGTTTCTCTTTTTTCCTACTTGAACTCTCTATTTTGTGACTTACATGATTAGACTGTTTGGGAAAAACCGACCAGTCCACCCAAATATCTCCTCGCTAAAATGTAAAAAAAAAATTATATAACTTTAGAAAAGTACAGCTGCCATGGATTTTAAAGCCTTTTCCACACAAATCGTATATACTTCAAAAGGTCAGAAATACTGACCACCATTTTTCACCTATCACCTCTAGAAGAATATGTTTTTTTCAGTGAATTTCTAAGGTTTTTTAAATGCCAATTCCTAACTATAACATGTCTGAAACCTATGTTTTTTTTAGTGAATTTCATAGTTTTTTTAAATGATAATTTTTAAATTTAATAATAGTTATATCTATTTTTTATACTGATTTTCTATAGTTTAACTGTTTATTTTTACATATTTTATTTTTTCAATTACATTATATATTTTTAATATAAATGGAAATAAAACTTTTTTTAAATATTGAAACTGAAATTTTGTTTATTGTCAGGGTCACTGGATGAGTACTTGGGTACTGAAGGAATGATTAGAGTACTGCAAGGAGAGTGCCTGGTGAATTTATAAGTGTTTGGGTTTTGGCGCAGGGAATGGATTAGTACATGGTGCTGAATGGGTCATTAGAGGAGTGCAAGGGGAGTGACAGGGTATTTGCTGGAAGTGTATGGATACTGACTGGGGAATTGGAGGTGTGAAAGACAAGTGTGTAGGTGGTTAGGGAACTGCATGCATAGTGGATAGGGGTTTGAAGCAGTCCATGTGCTAAGGCCTGGCTCACTGCATGAATACTTGGGTACTGACTGAATGATTAGAGTACTGCAAGGAGAGTGCCTGGGTGAATTTATAAGTGTTTGGGTTTTGGCGCAGTGAATGGATTAGTACATGATGCTGAATGGGTCACTAGAGGAGTGCAAGGGGAGTGACAGGGTGTTTGCTGGAAGTGTATGGATACTTACTGGGGAATAGAAGGTTATTATATATTTTTATATGGACTGCTTCAAACGCCTATCCACTATGCATGCAGTCCTCTAACCACCTACACACTTGTCTTTCACACCTTCAATTCTCTAGTCAGTATCCATACACTTCCAGCAAACACCCTGTCACTCCCCTTGCACTCATCTAGTGAGCCATTCAGTACCATGTTCTAATCCATTCACTGTGCCAAAACCCAAACACTTATAAATTCACCCAGGCACTCCCCTTGCAGTACTCTAATCATTCCATCAGTACCCAAGTACTCATCCAGCGACCCTGACAAAAAACAACATTTCAGTTTCAATATTTTAAAAAACATTTTTATTTCCATTTATATTAAAAAATAAACTGGGGAATTGTTTTTGTGAAAGACAAGTGTGTAGGTGGTGAGAGGACTGCATGCATAGTGGATAGGCGTTTGAAGAAGTCCATGTGCTAAGGACTGGCTCAGTGCATGAGTACCTGGGTACTGAATGAATGATTAGAGTACTGCAAGGAGAGTGCCTGGGTGAATTTATAAGTGGTTGCGTTTTGGCGCAGTGAATAGATTAGTACATGGTGCTGAATGGGTCAGTAGAGGAGTGCAAGGGGAGTGACAGGGTATTTGCTGGAAGTGTATGGATACTGACTGGGAAATTGAAGGTGTGAAAGACATGTGTGTAGGAGTCCAACTAGCCCACCAGGTATCTCCAGTTAGCGCCACAGAGCTGCGTTGCAGAGAGGTGTAAAAAGGAGCACCTCTCTGCAACGCAGCGCAGTGGCGCTTACTGGAAGCACCTGGTAGACTAGTTGGCCCCCAGGGGCCATCAGGATTGAAGGTGAATTATTTCCCCAACTTAAAACTCGCCACAGGGCGTGTTTGCATGTCACCTCAGACCCCGTCCCCTCCCTTCACCACTGTGTAAACACGCCCTCTGGCCGTTTGAAGTTGGGAGATTAAGTCCATTTGAATCCTGAGGGTCCCTAGGGTCCAACTAGTCCACTAGGTACCTCCAGTAAGCGCCACAGAGCTGCGTTGCAGAGAGGTGTAAAAAGTGGCACGGACTGGACCACCTCTCTGCAACGCAGCACAGTGGCGCTTACTGGAAGCACCTGGTGGGCTGGTTAGCCCCCAGGGGCCCTCAGGATTGAAGGGGAATTATTTCCCCAACTTAAAACGCGCCATAGGGCGTGTTTGCACACGTCACCTCAGGCCCTGTCCACTCCCTTCCCCACTGTGTAAACACACCCCGTGGCCGTTTTAAGTTGGGAGATTAAGTCCCCTTGAATTCTGAGGGTCCCTAGGGTCAAACTTGCAGAGAGGTGTAAAAACGGGCATGGCCTCTGAACACCTCTCTGCAACGCAGCTCCCTCGCGCATACTGGAGGTACCTGGTGGGCTAGTTGGCCCTCAGGAACCCTCACTATTGAAGGGGAATTCATTCCCCTACTTACAACTCGCCAGGGGGCGCGTTTGTCCAATGGTGAAGGAAGGGGGCGGGGCCTGAGGTGGCATGTCTGTAAACACGCCCTGTGGTGCGTTTTACCTTGGGGAATTAATTCCTCTTCAATCCTGAGGGTCCCTGGGGGCCAACTAGCCCACCAGGTACCTCCAGTATGCGCCAGAGAGCTGCCTTGCAGAGAGGTGTTCAGAGGCCACGCCTCTTTTTACAACGCTCTGCAAAGCAGCTGCGTGGCGCTTACTGGAGGTACCTGGTGGGCTAGTTGGCCCCCAGGGACCCTCAGGATTGAAGATGAATTAATTCCCCAACTTAGAACGCGCCACAGGGGGTGTTTGCACACATGTCAACTCAGGCCCTGCCCCCTCCCTTCACCACTGTGCAAACGCGCCCCGTGGCGCGTTTTAGGTTGGGGGATTAACTCCCCTTTAATCCTGAGGGTCTCTGGGGTGCAACTAGCCCACTAGGTACCTCAAGTAAGCGCCACCGAGCTGCGTTGCAGAGAGGTGTAAAAAGGGGCGTGGCCTCAGAACACCTCTCTGCAATGCAGCTCCCTGGCGCGTAATCGAGGTTCCTGGTGGGCTAGTTGGCCCCCAGGGACCCCCAGTATAAAAGGGGAATTAGTTCCCCAACTGCAAACGCACCAGGGGGCGCGTTTGCAGAGTGCTGCAAGGAGGGGGCGTGGACTCTGGTTCGATGCCGGTCTTTTAATTTTTTTCTTTTTTAAGAAGGGGGCTGTCTGGCCCCCCTTCATTTTCTAATATTATTGGCCCTGGGGACCCCATCCCCCAGGGCCTGCCCCCACTTTTTTTTCTTATCAATAAAATTTGGAAGGGGGCCGCACGACCCCCTCCCAAGGCCATAATCGGCCCCGGGGACCACATCCCCGGAGCATGGCCATTTTTTTTTATGTATTTGGAGGGGGGCTGCCTTGCCCCCCTCCTCAGGCCATCTATGGCCCCGGGGACCCCATCCCCCAGGGCCGGCCATTTTTTAATTTTAATTTTTTTAATTTTTTTTTTTTAATTTTTGAGGAGGGGGGCCGCGTGGCCCCCCTCCCGGGCCACTTGTAGCCCCGGGGCTGGCCCTCTCCATTGGGGACCGTGAGGGGGTCCCCAATCCACCCACGGTCCCATCGGCTCCCCGCGTCCTTCGGGAGCCGGCATTGCTTTTCCACATGGGGAGCTGCTATGATGCAGTTCCCTTTGTGGAAAAGCAATCGTCTTTGGTTTTTGGAAGAGAGAGCAGGTTTCCTGCTCTCTCTTCCAAATACCAAAGCAGTTTGCTATGGCAGGGCGGGAGCCGCAAGGCTCCCACCCTGCCATAGCAAACAGCAGTGTCCCGGGGGTGGGCACCCCGGGACACTGCAGGAGCTGGCCCTGGGGGGTGGCGGTCCCCAGGGCCATCACAGGGCTCCAGGAGGGGGGCCGTGCGGCCCCCCTCCCAACATTTGCAAAGCCCCAGGGGCTGGTGGTCCCCGGGGCTTGGGGGTCCTTAACGGACCCCCAAATTTAAAGAGTTAGTGCCCCTTAGAGGTGACGCTCCCCGGGGCGTGTGGGGGGGCTCGAGCCCCCCCACAGAGGTTATTTATTTATTTTAAAAACACAAGCCCCGGGGGGTGGCGTTCCCCGGGGCTTGGGTGGGCCTTTGAGCCCCCCACTCATTCATTTTAGAAGCCCCGTGGCATGGCGGTCCCCGGGGCTGGGGGGGGAACTGCGAGCCCCCCCCCCGCAAATATTTTCAAAAAGCCCCAGGGGGTGGCGGTCCCCAGGGCTTGGGGGGGCCTTTGAGCTCCCCCACCCATTTCTTTTACAAGCCCCGGGGGTGGCGGTCCCCCAGGGCTGGGGGGGCTGTGACCCCCTGCACCTATTTGTGCAAAGCCCCAGTGGTGGCGGTCCCCGGTGCTGTGGGGCCCCTTTGGGCCCCCCCTTACAATAAAAATATTGCCCCCGAGACTTGGCCCACCCGGGGGCTAAACATTAACGAAGCTCGGGAGCCAGCGCTTCGTTTAAAAAAAAAATTCGGCCGAAATTCACGCTGGGTGCGCGAATCTCGCCGATTTTGTTTTCAAAAAATGCATTTTTGGGCCATGGGGGTCCTTGTGGGAGCCCCTGAGCAGGCCTAGGGGGTCAGGGTGTTTCTACCCTGCCCCCTTTTCGTGTTTTGCGTTGTTTTTTTCTGTTTTCTTGTGCCTCGGTTCTACCGAGGCACAAGATGGCTGCCAAAACGTCCTGGTTTGGAGTGTTGACAGCCAAATAGCATAAAGCTCGTGCTCAGGAGGATCCGCGGCCCTAGATAAATGTGTTTTTACTTTTGAATTCCTCAGCAACTACTGAACGGATTTACACCATTTAAAAAAAAAAGGGTTCTTTCTGAACCAAGAACTACCTTTTTGCCAAATTTGGTGTAATTCCGTTCAGCAGTTCGGGCTGTAGCCGTGTCTAAAGTTTCCTATGGGAAATTGCATGGGGAACACGTTTTGGGAACCCCCTTTTTTCTCGGCCTCCGCTAGCCGAATGACCCCGAAACTTTCAAGATAGGAGCGGACCGGAGCGCCCCACGAGTTTTGAAAATTTCGCGAAGATTCGTCAACCGGCGCCAAAATTATTGGAAATAGAATGTAGCGAATTTCCTATGGAAAATAGGTCCGAACTATAACTATCTACTGGCGACCGCCAGTAGATAATATATATATATATATATATATATATATATATATATATATATATATATATATATATATATATATATATGTTAGACCTGGCATCATTGGCATGAGTCACTCCTCCATTTTTTTTCTGTTGGCCTCCTCTGTTTACGATGTTTTGCTGGAATATTGCTTTGCGCACTGTGCTGCTGCTGATCAGTGCCACAGTGCAAGTGCTCCCTATGTTAAATTGATACATTGATTGGTGTTACCATGATTGGCTTGGTTGACTTACTGTTCAGACCCTAGTCTAGTGCACTGCGTGTGCCAAGGGCATGTAAGTTAACTGCTGCTGGTGGGCTTGCAGCACTGGTTGTGCCACCCACAGAAGCAGCTTGTAAAATGTGTCCCAGGCCTGCCATCGCAGAGCCTGTGTGCAGTCCCTGACTGCCATGTCGACTTGACAAGGAAACCTACTTGCCAGTCTCTAAAACCTTCCCTTTGCCACATTTCAGACACCTCTATGGTAGGCCCTAGGGCTGGGTGCATTGTTGGTAAAAGGTAGGTCATGCCCTGATGTGTGTGGGATGACCTAATAGTGAATTACAGCCATTTTCGTTTTTCACTATTGAAGGGCTACCTGCCTTCCATAGGCCAGAATGGGCAGACTGATTATTAACTCCATTATAATCTTATCTGACTCAAGGAGCATGGTAGCGGTTCAAGTTTAGTATCCCTGAACTCAGAATTTAATAACACATCCTTTAGGATGGATGGTTTTTAAATTCTGTGTTTGAAAATAGCCCGTTTAGAAAGTGGCTATTTTCATGTCCAACTATGCACCGGTCTCTGCTGGTTTGGTGTGTGTGTCAGGGGCTGGGTGGCTCCAGAGGTCTGAATGAGTCAGTGTGGGGTGAATGAGACATTTACCTTTAGAGTGGGGGAAGAGTAGTCCCTGGTAGCCTGCCCTGCCTGACACAATGCTGGCTCCACCTCCTGCAGGGCGACTGATGGCCCTGCCCCTGCCAGTGACAATACTGGCTCCGCCTCCTGCTGGGCGGCTGATGACCCTGCCCTGCTCAGTGAATAGGCCAGGTGCCTCGGCCTGGCAACATCCACAACAAACCTGGGATGGGGGGGAATTTCCCTGCTTGGACAAAGGGAACAAAGCAGAAAAGGGGTATAAAAGAAGGACCCCTGAACCAAAGAACTTAGATCGCTTCTGACACGGAAACCTCTACCAAGGACAAGAAGCCTGCTGATCCAAGGACTTGCCTCCCCCTTCTGCCAGTGTGCTGTTTGCTGGGGGGAACCTGAAGCTGCTTCTTTATTTTTGCCAAGGGACAAGGAGAGAGGAACTTAGTGTGTACTCTCAAGCTTGCAAGAAAATCTCCAAGGGCTGGAAGAGTGCCAGCCTCCTGTTGAAGTCACAGGGCTAAAGGACTTCACCCTCTGCTGAATTGCTTGTTGCTGGAACGTGGTGTTTCCAGTGCACAGGGGAAATCTGCAATCTTGACGTCGCCGGACGCCGCCGAATCCAGCTCGACATCGTGAGCACGGCTCCAGTGTTCCGAGCCTTCGACGCCGGCCACCGGGCCCGATCGACGCCAGTAGCGACGCCAGTGAGTAGTGAGTTCGGCTCCAGCTCCAAGTGACCCCGTCTCGACGCCGCTGCTGATCGCATCGACGCTGCGCCCTTCTCGACGCCGTGAGCGCTACTCCGGCCCGACACCTCTCGATGCCGCTGCGGATCGCCCCGACTCCGAGGCACGATCGACGCCGACCTCTCGACGCCGTGGATCATCGTGTTGCTTCATTCTAAAGGTACTGTGTTTGTGGGGTTTGTTGCGACTCCAGGCTCGACGTAGCGCTCCTCGCATTCGACGCCGAACCTTGGGAATATCGTAACCTCGACGTCATGTGACTCCTGTGGGGGTCACATTGTTGCCAAGAACTGTGTTTTGAGAAGAATACTTACTTTTGTTGCTAAAGAACTATTTTCTAAAGAGAAACTTCACCTGAACTATTATTTTTCCTTCCAAAGAGTATTTATTAAGATTGTGGTAGATTTTTATCGCTACTTGGTCTTGTGCTAAGCCTTATATATAAATACTTATTTTTATAATAACTCCTGTGTTGTGTCCATTTGTAGTGTATTCACTTTATTACTGTATGTGGTCATAAATGCTTAACACACTGCCTCTGAGATAGGCCTGTCTGCTCTGCCAAGCTACCAAGGGAGTGAGCAGGGGTTATCTGAGTGTGTAATCCCCTTGCCCTGACTAGAGGAGGTGGGTCCCTATTTGTCAGAAGTGTATACCTCTGCCAACTAGAGACCGCCGGTTCTAACATTGATGGTCAGTGGTGAGGATTTGAACTTTGCATTTATGACTCATGTGCAGTGATTAGTGTACGCTACATAGTGAAAGCAGACCATAGCGCAGCCACAATCTGTTTTGGTAGGATCTTCTATTTTTGTTCTCCGCTTTCCTGGAGCTTACTTTTTAAACACTGCCAGTTTTGACCATGAGTGATGCCGGAGCTGCTACCCCTGCTGTTATTGTTGTGGAGGAACTTGATAACGAATTGATAAATACCTACAAGAAAAAGGAGCTAGAGCAATTTTGCAAGCAGTTTAAAGTTCCTACCACAGGTCTCAGAGTGAAAGGGGACTTCCTTAAAGCGCTGAAGGCCTGGTTAGAGGCCAGAAATCCCTCTGATCCGGTGGTGGTACCGGAAGGGGAAGAGGAAGTGGAAGAGCCCATGAATGGGCCAGTGGCATCTCCCTGCAGCAGTGTTTCCTCTAAGGGCCCTTCTCCTGAAGAGTTGGAAGACAGGGAGAAGGAGAGGGGGTACAAATTAGAGATGGCAAAACTTAAATTAGGAGGGCAGTTGGAGTTAGAGAATGCAAGAAGCAGGAGAGAAGCTGAAATGGAGAGCAAAAGAATAGATTTTGAAAGAGAGAAATTAGCGTTTGAACGTGAGAAGATGTTGACGGAGATGGAGCTTAAAACTAAGAGTTTAGAGTTGAATCCCTCTGGTGGCAGCACTCCATCTGTGCCTGCAGAAAGTAGGTTTTATTTTCCCAAAGATGTGATAAAAGATTACAATAGAAATGAGGATATTGGTCAATGGTTCAAAGCATATGAGTTAGCATTGTTGGCCCACCGAGTCCCTGAGAAAGATTGGGGAGCAGGGTTGTGGGGTCGCTTTGTCAATGAAGGGAGAGATACCTTGTTGGACATGCCCGCTGAGGATAGGATGTCTTATACTCATATGAAAGATGCGTTAATGTTAAGGTATGGCTTAACTCCAGAAAAGTACTGACAGGCCTTTAGAGAATGTAAGAAGTTGCCTGGTACTACTTGGGTTGAATATGTGTCCTTCTTTTGCAGAGCCATGGATGGTTGGGTAAAGGGTAGCAAAGTGGATAGTTATGATGCTCTTTATGATTTGTTTGCATGGGAGCACTTGTCTAATAACTGTTTTCCAGAGCTACGCCAGCACCTTATTGATAGCAAGATATCTAACCCTAGAAAACTTGCTGAGGAGGCGGACCGCTGGGTCAGTACCAGGGTCCACAAGGGTCCAGTGGGAGACTCAGCCAAGGGTGGGCAGGGGCCCCAGCAGAAGAGTGGGGGGGACAGGGGTAAACAGAGGGAGTTTCAGAAAGGGCCCCAAAGTAATCCCCAAGGGAATCAAGGGAAGGGTTCCCAGCCTCCCCCTGTAAAGAAGCCAGGGGTCCCGAGAGGTAAACCTGTTCCCAGGGGCCCCATGACCTGCTACGTTTGTAAGCAGGTGGGACACCGTTATTATGATCCCCAGTGTCCCATGAGGGATTCGAATGCACCACCACGTGCACCCCCCGTCAGGTGACGAATGTAGCCCTGGGAGGGAACGAGATGGGTGCCCCCGGTGGGTGGGGTCGCGCAGAAATGTCCCTGGTCTCTTTAGGAGACATGGAAATGGTCCCTCCAACCCCTCTGCCTAATAACACTAAGAAATATAGGCAGTGGGTGACCATTAATGGCCATAGGGTGGAAGCTCCCAGAGACACCGGAGCAAGTGTGACAGCTGTCAAGTGTCACTTGGTGTCCAGAGAGCAGGTGGTCCCTCATGCATTCTACCCCATTGTAGCTGCTGACAACTCACAGAGTAAGTGTGAGGTAGCTAAAGTTCCTTTTGAGTGGGGGGGGGTCTCAGGTACTCTTCAGGTTGATGTGAGGCCCGCCATGCCTGTTGATTGTCTCCTGGGCAATGATTTGGAGGACTCCCCTTGGACTAAGGTGGAGCGAAAAGCGCATCTGGAAATGTTGGGTCTGCCGGAGTGGGCGTGTGCGACCACTCGGTCCATGTCAGCTAGTAAGGGTGTTGATGGGGTCCTGGAGCCTGAAAGTATGGCCCAGGGCCCAACCGTGAAGAGAAGAGGCAAGGGGCGCGGGAAACCGTCCCCCATCGTTCCCACGGTCCAGGAGGAGGCAGACCTTGAGGGGGATGCCCTGGAACCTACAGGGGAACAAGTTGCTGAACTGGGAGACCTGCCCGAGCTGACCCATTGGCAGGAGGATGGTGGTCCCTCCAGGGAGGAATTTTGTGCTGAACAGAAAGTGTGCCCTTCTCTTGTGGGTATGAGGCAGCAGGCCTCAGCCCAAACAACAGGTGATCAGTCAGGGTCACATTGGATTTACTGGGAGAATGACATCCTGTATAGCGAGCTTAAAGCTGATGAGCCTGGGTCAGCCCGTGTGCTGGTGGTACCCCAGCGCTTCAGAGCCTTCCTACTGGGGTTGGCTCATGACGTTCCATTAGCTGGACATCTGGGGCAGGGCAAGACCTATGACAGGCTTGTCACCCATTTTTATTGGCCCCAGATGAGAAGGGATTCAGACATCCATTGTAGGACCTGCCAAACTTGCCAGGCAAGTGGGAAAAGTGGGCGGAAGCAGAAGGCTCCCCTCCAACCTTTTCCCGTCGTCAGTACCCCCTTTGAGCGAGTGGGGATTGACATTGTGGGGCCACTGGACCCCAAGACAGCCATGGGCAATAGGTTTATCCTGGCCTTGGTGGACCATGCCACCCGGTACCCGGAAGCCATCCCTCTCCGCACAGTGACGTCCCCCGTGGTGGGACAGGTACTGATGGGTGTTTTCTCCCGCATGGGGTTCCCCAGAGAGGTGGTGTCAGACCGGGGCACCAACTTCATTTCTAATTATATGAAGTCTCTGTGGAAGGAGTGTGGGGTAACCTACAAGTTTACCACTCCTTACCACCCTCAAGGTAATGGGCTGGTTGAAAGATTCAACCGGACCCTAAAAGGCATGATTATGGGTCTTGAAGAACCAATGAGGCGTAAATGGGACGTCCTCTTACCATGCCTGCTGTTTGCTTACCGTGAGGTGCCACAAAATTCTCTAGGGTTCAGCCCCTTTGAGCTTTTGTATGGACACCCGGTAAGAGGGCCTTTGAGTCTGGTCACAAAAGGCTGGGAGCAATCTCCCAGGAAACCTCCCCAGGATGTATACAGTTACATGCTGGCCTTTAGGAACCAGACTCGGCGCTTCAGAGATCTGGCTCAGGCAAATCTGGAGGCCAGCCAGGAAGAGATGAAGTGGTGGTACGACCAGAATGCCACTCTGGTTGAGCTTCAACCTGGTCAGAAAGTTTGGGTCATGGCCCCTGTAGAACCTTGTGAGCTCAAGGACAGGTGGACTGGACCATTTGAGGTTGTGGAGAAAAAGAGCGATGTCACCTACTTGGTGGACTTGAAGTCTCCCAGGAACTCCTTGAGGGTCCTACATGTCAACCGGTTAAAGCCCCACTTAGAAAGGTCCGAAGTGGGCATGCTCCTAGCCACAGATGCTGGAATGGAGGAGGAGAGTGAACCTCTTCCTGACCTTCTGTGTGCAAAAGAGCAAGATGGGTCAGTGGATGGTGTTGTCCTCTCTGACACACTGACCCCTGAGCAGCAGCAAGATTGTCGCCATCTGTTGGGACAATTCCCTGATCTGTTCTCCTTAATCCCTGGAGTCACTCAGTGGTGTGTCCACGATGTGGACACCGGGGACAGCACTCCTGTGAGGCACAAGGCCTACAGGGTGACTGACAAGGTCAGAGCATACATCAAGGAGGAGGTCTCCAAGATGTTTGCCTTAGGGGTGGTTGAGTCCTCTAGCAGTCCTTGGGCCAGCCCAGTGGTCTTGGTCCCAAAGGCTGCAGTGCCTGGTACCTCACCAGAACTTCGGTTCTGTGTGGATTACCGAGGACTCAATTCGGTCACCAAGACTGACGCGCACCCCATCCCCAAAGTTGATGAGCTCATAGATCGGTTGGGGGCTGCCCGGTACCTTAGTACGTTTGATCTAACGCCTGGGTACTGGCAGATCGCCTTGACTGATGGGGCAAAAGAGAGGTCTGCATTCTCCACACCAGATGGGCACTACCAGTTCCGGGTTATGCCCTTTGGGATGAAGAATGCCCCAGCCACATTCCAGAGGTTGGTCAACCAGGTATTGGCTGGACTGGAGGATTTCAGCGCCGTCTATCGGACGACATAGCAGTGTTCAGCGCCAGCTGGGAGGAACACTTGCGCCACCTCCAGGAAGTGTTGTTGGCCCTGTGCAGAGCAGGCCTCACAATCAAGGCCAGTAAGTGCCAGATTGGGCAGGGTTCAGTGGTGTACTTGGAGCACCAAGTAGGGAGCGGCAAGGTGGCCCCCCTGCAACCCAAGATAGATACCATCCTGGCTTGGGAACCGCCCAAAACCCAGACTCAGGTGAGAGCCTTCTTGGGTCTCACGGGTTACTACAGGAGGTTTGTCTAGGGGTATAGCAACATTGTGCACCCCTTGACCTCGCTGACTTCCAGGAAGCAGCCAAGACTTGCGATCTGGACTGACGCCTGTCAGAAGGCCTTTGACACCCTGAAAACTGCAATGTGTACAGCATCGGTCCTCCAGGCGCCCAACTTTTCCAAGGAGTTCATTGTCCAGATGGACGCTTCAGAGCATGGTGTGGAGGCTGTTCTAGCACAGATGAATGAGGAGGGCCGAGACTTACCTGTAGCCTTCATCAGCCGGAGGTTACTTCCCAAGGAACAGAGGTGGAGTGCAATAGAGCGTGAGGCATTTGCTGTGGTCTGGGCGCTGAAGAAGCTAAGACCCTACCTGTTTGGGACTCACTTCCGGGTTCAGACAGACCACAGGCCCCTCAGATGGTTAATGCAGATGAGGGGTGAAAACCCAAAGCTGTTGAGGTGGTCCATTTCCCTACAGGGGATGGACTTTACGGTGGAACACCGCCCTGGTACAGATCACGCCAATGCTGATTGTCTGTCCAGATTTTTCCGCCTTAGTGATGAGGACTCGCTAGGTGAAGGGTAGTTCTCCCCACATTTCAGCTGGAGGAGACACGTGTTAGACCTGGCATCATTGGCATGAGTCTCTCCTCCATTTTTTTTCTGTTGGCCTCCTCTGTTTACGATGTTTTGCTGGAATATTGCTTTGGGCACTGTGCCACTGCTGATCAGTGCCACAGTGCAAGTGTTCCCTATGTTAAATTGATACATTGATTGGTGTTACCATGATTGGCTTGGTTGACTTACTGTTCAGACCCTAGTCTAGTGCACTGCGTGTGCCAAGGGCATGTAAGTTAACTGCTGCTGGTGGGCTTGCAGCACTGGTTGTGCCACCCACAGAAGCAGCTAGTAAAATGTGTCCCAGGTCTGCCATCGCAGAGCCTGTGTGCAGTCCCTTACTGCCATGTCGACTTGGCAAGGAAACCTACTTGCCAGTCTCTAAAACCTTCCCTTTGCCACATTTCAGACACCTCTATGGTAGGCCCTAGGGCTGGGTGCATTGTTGGTAAAAGGTAGGTCATGCCCGATGTGTGTGGCATGACCTAATAGTGAATTACAGCCATTTTCGTTTTTAGGTCGAGCCTACAGCAGCGCATGCGCTGTTGCTCGACTTTTGTAAGTGGGATTTAAAAGTGCTTCCCACCGGCATTTGCTGGCCTAATGCTTGCGTTCACGCTCGCGTGAACGTGCAATTACTTTCACTTTGGGCGCTGCTGCGCGCGCAACACTCGCGTGTTTACGCGCACGTCTCCGCCTCTCTCTCCCGCTGCAGCCCCCATCTTTGCATTACCCGCGACGAATGCTTGTTCAAAATGTGCAATTGGCTGGCATGACATCATACCTGTATATTTGTTTGCTTTAATTTAGGGGCACCACTACCATGAAGTAAGTATATTCTAGCAATGAAAAGGCCAGAAGTATATATACCTTTTATTACAGGATACAGAGACTGGGGAGATGTGTACAATGGTTGCATAAGTACCTCTTTGGAGTCTGGAGACAGTTGCACAGCACGAGAATGCAGGAAGCATCCCTCGTCTTTATATATCATATAGATGCAGGCGCAAAGAGAATAGTGAGATGTTTTATGCTCTTGCTCCGAGTGACGTGGTGTCATGACTCTAAAGACTTAGGGGTCTCAACTGATCCATATTCTCTTAATATTGGCAATTAATGCTGTTTTACACCAGCGTATTTGCATTTTTTAGTGTGTTATGCAATCACAAGCTTTGCCTCTAGCCTCCAAGCTGTCTCTTCTCTCCGCACGGCAGACAGCTTTTCGTGCCTGGATATTTAAAGGAAAAAGAATCGACCTAAAGCTTAAAATAGAAACCAAGAGAACTCCAGATTACCTTGCAGCATTTTGTGGGTATTTTTGTATCATTCCTGGTCGGCGTTTCTTCACTTTTTTCCCGAGCGAGGAATTGTCTTTATTCTCTCGACATGTATTTGTGCATGTGTGTTCTGTGTTGTGCTTTCTGTCTCTGGCTGAGCTGCAGGCTATCATTAGGGAAAGCAGGAGATGAATGAATTCCGCGAATCTTTGAGGTGTTGAACGATTCGATAGGCGCATTGACTTGTCAGTCATTCTGACTCATTATTCTACGGGTAGTACCTGCTCATTTAAACCTAGGCTAGCAGTGTCATTGTTTTTACCTATGTAAGAATGTACTATGTCCAGTTCGATAAAATAGCTCAGTGGACTACAGCACCCACTGCAGAGGTCTCTGTAATTTGGAAAGCTCTGGGTCCACTCTTTACAAGGCTGAGAACAATGAAAATATTAGAATTGGGTAATGGTAACACCTACTACTGCAGGGGCCTGATATATATGTAATACAGCTCTAAACAAAGACTCTGCTATTATTGTTATTATTATTAGCACCAAGGTTTGGGCAATAACACTGGTCTTTGCTCTGTATTGTATTTGATAGAGGTGTGTGTGATCTTTCGAAACTACGTGCTTGTGTGTGTGTGTTTTTAAAAATAAAAAATAATCTGCTGTGCAAATTGCTTAGCTGGAAAAGTTTAAAAAAACAAGCATTTGCAATGCAATAGGTCTCGCAATGACATTATTTTGAGCTATTGACATTGTAAATGGCAATGCCTTTAAAAAAATTAAAAGGCATTGTTATTTACAATACCAAAAGCAACACCTATTGCATTGCATAGCACGGCGTCCGTGAAAACAGCGCCGCGCTTATTAAAGTTTAAAAAAAAAGAGTGTGTTGGGAAGGCAGAGAGCATTGGCATAGCCAATAGGGCTTGCTTTTGGGACCTTGTAAGCTTTTAGTTATGCAGCACAATATCCTTGGTGCAACAACATCAACCGTTGCATGGCTAAACACTTATAAGGTCCCAAAGGCGAGACCTATTGGCTTTGCCAATGCTTGTTCACTATTGAAGGGCTACCTGCCTTCCATAGGCCAGAATGGGCAGACTGATTATTAACTCCATTATAATCTTATCTGACTCAGGGAGCATGGTAGCAGTTCAAGTTTAGTATCCCTATGGAGGAGGAGCCTAGCGCGCAACCAAGATGGCCGCGTAGGTGCGAGGCTCCTGAGGACCTCCGCGACCTCCTGCATAAATCCTGATCAAATCCTGTCCTAGACAAGGGGACTGTGTTCGTGAGACCGAGCTGAGGTGCCACCCGTTTTCCGTTTCCAAATCGGACCTCGGACACCGGCGGGAGCATCGATTGAGGTTTGCGGCCTTCTCCACGCCGGCCCCCCGGATCGGAGTTGTGGGGCGATCCGGAGACAAAGTGCACAACAGCGGCGGGCGAGGCTGGGCGATTCGCGTACCCCGCACTTTCACTTTCGCTTTTGCGCCCTCCTTGCTGCCAAGCGAGGTAGGGTCGTGAGGCGGCGTGCGGTGGTGTGGCTTCATCGGGGTGCCCTGCCGGCCCGCCAGCTGTGATCCGCCCTTCGGAGCTGTGGTCGCCCTCCCCCGGAGCCCGTGAACTGGTCTGTCAGCCCCTTTCAAGGAGATTGGCACGATTTGGGGACTGGAGCCATGTCCACGAAACAAGATGGCGACCGGGCAAAGGTGAAATCGACCCGCCGTGGCGCAGCCCCTCAGTCTAACAGCATGGACCGCTACACCCTCCAGAAGGGATCTCCAGAGGCGCCGCGTAGGTCCCCTGTTGGCCCGACTGATGCTCCTGCCCTGCCCGCGGATCTGACCCTCCGGGACGTCATGGGCGCCATCGCCGAGATGAAGGCCTCAGTGGACCAGCGCTTTGACACTCTGGCGCAAAAGATTGACTCGGTCCTCGTGGATGTGGGCCTGGTGAGGGCCGATCTGTCCAAAACGAATGACCGGGTCGACTCTTTGGCCCACACCACCTCGGGCCTCACAACGGACGTGGCGGCCCTCCAAAAGGAGGTGCGCCGACTGGGCCAGGCGAGCGCCCTGATGGATCGTCGACTGGAGGATTCCGAGGGTCGGGCCCGGAGGAACAATGTTCGCATTGTCGGGGTGCCGGAAGGACGTGAGGAGGAGGCGGCGGATCTGTTTGTGGAGGACCTGATCCTCACCCGTCTCCAGCCCCGGGGGCTGAGTAAACTCTTCGCAGTGGAGCGTGCCCACAGGGTCCCTGGAGGGAGACCTAAGATCGGAGCCCCTCCGAGGCCTCTCATTGCCCGGATCTTCAACTTTCGGGACAGAGACGCTATCCTGCAGACTTCTAGGCAACAAGGACCGGTCAGACTCGACAATATGGACGTAAACTTTTATCCTGATTTTACTCCGGCGGTCCAGAAGCAGAGACTGAGTTTTCTCGGAGTCAAACGTCGCCTACGAGACCTGAACCTCAAGTATGCGATGCTTTTTCCAGCGAAGTTGAGGGTAGAGGTGGATGGCCGCTGTTGGACCCGGCCTCGTGGCGTGGTCCTTAACCCCCCTGGACGGTGGCCGTTCCCCGCCCCGGCCTTCACGGGCCACCCGTCTGAACTGCCCCAAGGCCCTTCACCTGGAACTGCACGTGGTCGCATGCTCCTCATGGCTCCGCCATCTTGTTGGCATCTACGTCACCCCGTACACCAGCCGGCGCGACCCCGCTCAACCCGGCCTCGACCCCAGCGAAGCCCCGACCTCGAGGCACCACGGACTGGCCAGGGGGTGCCGCAGGAACCATTCATCGCCCCCGGCGGAGGACGGTCTCGTTGGGACCCCCAACTGTCCTCCCCTCTCGAGGTGTGATCGCCCTGCAAACTCCCATGGGCCTGGCGCCTCTCCTGCTGGGCGTCTGGCCACCTCCACCCGACCACTCCGCCCCCTCGGGCGCAAGGGTCCGGACATCAAAGGGCTCCAGACCTATATCTGGGGCGACCCCACCACAGCTCGGCAGTTGTATCCCGGAGTCGAGAGCCCTGCTGATCGAATCGCGGCTGACCCTACGGAGAAGAACTCTTGTCGGAACCATCACGAGCCCTGCTGACTGCGTCGCGGCTCCCTCTTGTGAACCTTTCCTGAACCACCTGGAACATCGGAGCCCTGCAGACGCCGTCGCGGCCCCACCTCGCTGAGACCTTCCTCGGAGCCCTGCTGACGACGTCGCGGCTCGAGCTGAGCAGAAACCATCTTGAGAGCCTTGCTGATTGAATCGCGGCTCTCCACGAACTGTACGCCAGAGCCCTGCTGACGCCGTCGCGTCTCGACCCCTCCGAGATCGGAGGTCCTCCAGCTTGAGGATACGAACTGGGCCCCAGGTACCCTCGTACCACATTCCTGCCAAAGACTGTCCCGCTACCCCTACCCTTCTAAAGAGACATTGAGACTTTTGGTGGATCCCTCGATCCCTTCGTGTAAATATTGAACTCGTAACCTTTTATTGATGATAAAGAATTGCTTGTCTTGAGACAACCTCCTTGAGTCCGGTGTGGTGGTGTTACTGTGCTAGTACGTGATAGGAGAAGGATCTCTCAGGAGACTTCTCGGCAGCGCTCGGCTACTTCGTGCAGTGCGAGGGCCCCCCCCTGGTGGTCTCACCGACTCCTCGGGGTCCGCCTTCCAACATTTGGTGGCCAGCGACGGGATCCGAGCCGAACGCAGTACGTACCAGCCAGTACCCACTAGCTACCCATCCAAACGAATAGCATCATGAGCAGCCAGGAAAACAACGCGACAATGGAGTTCCAGCCCGAACGGCTGGAAGAATATACGCACAAAGAATTAAAACAGTTCTGCAGAGACAAAGGCATTGCAACCACCAGCCTCGGTACCAAGGAAGAGATGCAGAAAGCTCTGAGGACATGGCTGGAGGCCGGGGCAGGCCCCTCCCAGGAAGAAGGGCACTTGCCCCTGACGGAGACCACAGCAACCGCACTGACCCCGGCAACCGGAGGACGAAAGAGCCTAGAAACCGGCCTCTCCGAAGAAGAAATACGAGAGCGGGAAAAGGTCCGGAGCCACGAGCTAGAGCTCGCCCGACTGCGACTGGACGGCGAACTCCAGCTGGCAGAAAAGAAACTGGCCCTCGAGCAGCTACGCCTTCAAGAAGAGATAGAGGAGAAGAGACGACACCGGGAGTTGGAGGAAAAGAAGCTCACCCTTGAGCACGAGCGCAGCCTCAAGGAGCTCGAGATCAAGGCCAAGAACGGAGGGACCAACACCCCCAGTACGAGAGACACTCTACCGCCTGCCGAGGCCAAAGTACATATCCCGAAGGAGGTCGTCAAGGAGTATTACAAGAATGACGATATCCAACAATGGTTCAAGGCCTATGAGGTGGCCATGACCTCCCATCGAGTGCCCCGAAAAGACTGGGGCGCAGGCCTGTGGGGGCGATTCCTGAGTGAAGGGCGGGACACGCTGCTCCAGCTACCGGAGGAAGTGATGACCTCCTACGACCACATGAAGGAGGCCCTGCTCACCCGCTACGGGCTAACAGCAGAGATGTACCGCCAGCGGTTCCGAGACTGCAAGAAAATCCCGGGTACCACATGGGTGGAATATGTGGACTTTTTTAGTCGGGCCCTAGAAGGGTGGATCAAAGGCAGCAAAGTAACCACCTACGGGCAGCTGGTCGACCTCATCGTGTGGGAACATCTTTCCAACAATTGCTTCGTGGAGCTGAGACAGCACCTCCTCGACAGCAAAATGACCGACCCGCGGAAACTGGCCGTCGAGGCCGATCGATGGGTCAACTCCCGGGTCCCCCGGAGCTCAATGGGGGAGTACCAGAGGAACCCCAACGGACCCCCACGCCAGCGCGGTGGGGGGGGAGGGCCGAGCAGGAACCGAGACCCTCCCGCTGGGGCCCCCAGGAGCCCCCCTCGAGGGCCACCGCAGCCACATCTCTCCCCGAGCCTAGCACGAAGGGTGGGCCCGGCCCGACCCGGACCACGGCCACCAGTGACCTGCTATGGCTGCCAACAAACCGGACACTTTGCCAGCGACCCGGCCTGCCCTCTGAACCGAAGAAACGGGGCCGGCGGGCCCCCGCCCCGGCAGCTGACAGCCGCCGCCTTGGGGGGAGGAGAAGAGGAAGAAGAGGCCCTCGACCAAGAAAACACTGAGTGGGAGCCGGCAGCCATGTCCCTGGTCTGCCTGGGTAGCCGGGAGATGGTACCCTGCACCCCCATCCCAACCAACACCCAGAAGTACCGGCAGCAGGTCACGGTCAACGGACAACGGGCCGAAGCCCTTCGCGACACCGGCGCCAGTATCACCGCTGTCCGCTGCCACCTGGTGACCCCTGAACAGATTCTACCGAATGTGCTGTGCCCTGTCCGGACGGCCGACAACAGTGAAAGCCTATGCCAGATGGCCCTGGTCCCCTTCGAGTGGGGAGGGGTGACGGGCCTGCTGAAGGTGACAGTGCGCGACGACGCCCCGGTCGACTGCCTCCTGGGGAACGACTTGGAGAGTTCCCCCTGGGCTCAAGTAGAACGACGAGAGCACCTCCGAATGTTGGGACTGGCTGATTGGGCCTGCGCCATCACCCGGTCCATGACCGCCCAGGCCCCCCGCTCATCCTCGACCTCCGGGACCGCCCGACCCGAGGGGCTCACACCCCCTCCCGCCAGCAGCGAGGAGGAGGCGGACACCGACCCTGGGTCCAGCGAATCCTCCCCCGAAGAGATGACTTCTCCGAGCGCCCTACCAGGGCTGACGCAATGGCAACACGAAGGGGGCCCCACCCGAGAGCAGTTCCAGCAAGAGCAACAGTCCTGTCCCTCTCTCGAAGGGGTCCGGCAGCAGGCGACCGCGCAAGCCAACGGTGACCAGACCGGCACCCACTGGATCTACTGGGCCGAGGGCCTGTTGTACAGCGAACAGAAAGTAGCAGAACTCGGGGCCAGCCGCGTGTTGGTGGTCCCCCTCCGCTTCCGGGAGTTTCTTCTCAACCTGGCCCATGATGTGCCCCTCGCCGGACACTTGGGGCAAGACAAAACGTACAGTCGTCTGGTGACTCACTTCTACTGGCCCCGGATGCGGAGAGATGTGGACAACCACTGCCGGTCCTGCCAGACCTGCCAAGCCAGCGGAAAGACGGGGGGTCGGGTCAAGGCCCCCCTCCAGCCCTTTCCCGCCGTCAGCACCCCGTTTGAACGGGTCGGAATCGACATTGTGGGACCCCTGGACCCCCAAACCGCCCTGGGCCACCGCTTCATCCTGGTCCTCGTGGACCACGCCACCAGGTACCCGGAGGCGGTCCCGCTCAGAACCATAACGGCCCCTGTGGTAGGCCGGGCCTTGATGGGGATCTTCTCCCGAGTGGGATTCCCCAGCGAAGTGGTGAGCGACCCCGGCACGAACTTTATCTCCAGGTACATGCGGTCCCTGTGGCAACAGTGCGGGGTCACATACAAGTTCACGACCCCATATCACCCTCAGGGGAACGGACTGGTTGAGCGATTCAACCGAACATTGAAAGGGATGATCCAGGGCCTGGAAGAACCACTCAGGAGGAAATGGGATGTCCTGCTGCCCTGCCTCCTGTTCGCCTATCGGGAGGTCCCGCAGAAGTCCCTGGGGTTCAGCCCGTTTGAACTATTGTATGGACACCCGGTCCGCGGACCGCTCAGTCTGGTCAAGGAGGGCTGGGAGATGAAGCCCCGAGGCGCCCCTCCTGACGTCTACCGATACCTCCTGACCCTCCGAAACCAGACCCGCAAGTTCCGAGCCCTCGCCGAAGCCAACCTCGAGGCCAGCCAGGAGGACATGAAGCGGTGGTACGATCGCAACACTTCTACTGTAGAATTTGAGCCAGGTCAGAAAGTATGGGTCATGGCCCCGGTCGAACCCGGCGCCCTCCAGGACAAGTGGACCGGGCCCTTCAAGGTGGTGGAGAAGAAAAGTCCCGTCACCTACTTGGTCGATCTGGAGTCCCCCCGGAACCCCCTCCGGGTCCTACATGCTAACAGGCTAAAACCCCACTTCGCCCGGACCGAACTGAGCCTGCTGCTGGCGACCGACGAGGGGGGCGAGGACGACTCCGAGCCCCTGCCCGACCTCTTGCAATCCGACATTCACGATGGATCGATCGAAGGGGTCCAACTCGCCTCGTCCCTGACCCCGGAACAGCGCAACGACTGCCAGCGATTACTGCGGGACTACGCAGCCCTCTTCTCTCTCACCCCGGGGGTGACCCACTGGTGCGTCCACGACGTCGACACCGGGGAGAACCCCCCCATACGACACAGAGCCTACCGGGTGCCTGACCGAGTGCGGGCCTGCATCCAGGCCGAAGTAGCGAAGATGCTGGCCCTGGGGGTCATCGAGCCTTCCGACAGCCCGTGGGCCAGCCCTGTCGTCCTGGTGCCCAAGGCCGCAGCTCCCGGCCACCCCCCGGAGTTGCGATTCTGCGTGGACTACCGAGCCCTGAATGTAGTAACCAAGACGGACGCACACCCGATACCCCGGGCCGACGAACTCATCGACCGCCTAGGGGCCGCTCGCTACCTGAGCACGCTGGACCTCACCGCCGGGTACTGGCAAATCCAGCTCACCCCCGGCGCCCAAGAAAGATCCGCCTTTTCGACTCCGGATGGGCATTACCACTTTCGGGTGATGCCCTTCGGAATGAAGAACGCCCCGGCCACCTTCCAGCGACTGGTGAACAAAGTTTTGGCCGGGCTTGAGGCCTTCAGCGCGGCCTACTTAGATGACATTGCCGTGTACAGCAACCACTGGGCCGAGCACCTCCTCCACCTAAAGGCCGTCCTGGCCGCCCTCCAGCGGGCCGGGCTCACAATCAAGGCCAGCAAATGCCAAATCGGCCACGGATCCGTGACCTACCTGGGCCATCAAGTGGGGAGCGGGCAGGTGGCCCCCCTCCAAGCAAAGATAGATGCCATCCAGACCTGGGAACCCCCCACTACCCAGACCGCTGTCCGGGCCTTCCTGGGCCTCACCGGATACTACCGACGGTTTATCCGGGACTATGGGAGCATTGTCGGCCCCCTCACAGAGTTAACGTCCAAAAAGCAGCCCAAGAAGGTACACTGGACACCCCGCTGCCAAACAGCCTTCGACACCCTCAAAACAGCCATGTGTACTGCTCCGGTGCTGCAGGCCCCGGACTACCAGAAGGAGTTCGTGGTACAGACGGACGCCTCCGAGTATGGGATCGGGGCCGTTCTCTCCCAAACTGACGAAAAGGGGCTCGACCGACCAGTGGCCTTCATCAGCCGGCGACTACTGCCCCGGGAGCAACGCTGGAGCACTATTGAGCGCGAGGCCTTCGCTGTGGTGTGGGCCCTCAAGAAGCTCCGGCCCTACCTCTTTGGCGCCCACTTCCGGGTCCAGACCGACCACCGGCCCTTGCAATGGTTAATGCGAATGCGGGGCGAGAACCCCAAACTGCTGCGATGGTCCATCTCGCTACAAGGGATGGACTTTGACGTCGAACACCGACGGCCTGTACCGCTTCTTCCGCCTTGACGAGGAGAATCCCCAAGGAGATGGGTGACTCTCCATGCCTTCGGCTGGGGGGGGACGCCTGTTGGACCCGGCCTCGTGGCGTGGTCCTTAACCCCCCTGGACGGTGGCCGTTCCCCGCCCCGGCCTTCACGGGCCACCCGTCTGAACTGCCCCAAGGCCCTTCACCTGGAACTGCACGTGGTCGCATGCTCCTCATGGCTCCGCCATCTTGTTGGCATCTACGTCACCCCGTACACCAGCCGGCGCGACCCCGCTCAACCCGGCCTCGACCCCAGCGAAGCCCCGACCTCGAGGCACCACGGACTGGCCAGGGGGTGCCGCAGGAACCATTCATCGCCCCCGGCGGAGGACGGTCTCGTTGGGACCCCCAACTGTCCTCCCCTCTCGAGGTGTGATCGCCCTGCAAACTCCCATGGGCCTGGCGCCTCTCCTGCTGGGCGTCTGGCCACCTCCACCCGACCACTCCGCCCCCTCGGGCGCAAGGGTCCGGACATCAAAGGGCTCCAGACCTATATCTGGGGCGACCCCACCACAGCTCGGCAGTTGTATCCCGGAGTCGAGAGCCCTGCTGATCGAATCGCGGCTGACCCTACGGAGAAGAACTCTTGTCGGAACCATCACGAGCCCTGCTGACTGCGTCGCGGCTCCCTCTTGTGAACCTTTCCTGAACCACCTGGAACATCGGAGCCCTGCAGACGCCGTCGCGGCCCCACCTCGCTGAGACCTTCCTCGGAGCCCTGCTGACGACGTCGCGGCTCGAGCTGAGCAGAAACCATCTTGAGAGCCCTGCTGATTGAATCGCGGCTCTCCACGAACTGTACGCCAGAGCCCTGCTGACGCCGTCGCGGCTCGACCCCTCCGAGATCGGAGGTCCTCCAGCTTGAGGATACGAACTGGGCCCCAGGTACCCTCGTACCACATTCCTGCCAAAGACTGTCCCGCTACCCCTACCCTTCTAAAGAGACATTGAGACTTTTGGTGGATCCCTCGATCCCTTCGTGTAAATATTGAACTCGTAACCTTTTATTGATGATAAAGAATTGCTTGTCTTGAGACAACCTCCTTGAGTCCGGTGTGGTGGTGTTACTGTGCTAGTACGTGATAGGAGAAGGATCTCTCAGGAGACTTCTCGGCAGCGCTCGGCTACTTCGTGCAGTGCGAGGGCCCCCCCCTTGGTGGTCTCACCGACTCCTCGGGGTCCGCCTTCCAACAGCCGCACGCACTTTTTTGATCGTCCCGAGGCGGCCGGGGACTGGTTGGACACTTTGCCCGGGGATCGGGGCCGGGGGGGTGGGGGGGGGCGCGGGCGGTGGGGAGGGCTTGCCGGATCAGGACTGAGGAACTAATAGTAGGCCTTGCTCTGGACAACATTATTGTCATCACTGACTGATTGTGTAAGTTCCCCTCCCGTGGAGGTCGTACGGGGTCCCTTGGGGGCTTTCCCTCCTCCTCTGGGGGACTAGTTAGTGTTTTCATCTATGGGGCGACAGGCACACTGCACTTTGGGGGGGCTGTTTGGGCTCATGCAGGGGTGCAGGGAGGGGGGAGTTCTGTTGGGACGGGTGGGTTGGGGTGGGGTGTTGTTCGTTTTTACCGCAAGGCAAACCCTTTACTGTATTGGTGTTTTTGAGGTGCTCCCGGGGGGACGAATGATGGCTTCTGTATGTGATGGGGGGTAGGGACTTGTCTTTGTTGTCTTGGAACGTTAATGGACTGGGGGATAGGATTAAGCGAGGTGTGGTCCTGCAGTATCTGAAACGAATTTCGCCAGATGTGGTCTTTCTGCAGGAGACGCACCTTATTGGTAATTCCTTTTGTGCCATGAATCGGCGTGGCTATCGTTTGGTGGCCCACTCGGGCTTCACGTCTGGCTCGCGGGGGGTGGGCATCATGGTTAAGAACTCGCTCCCGCTGGAAATAGATGAGGTGCGCCATGATGAGAGGGGACGCTACACTGCCTTGGTGGGGAGAATGGAGGGCAAAGTGGTTGTATTTGTTTCAGTGTATGTCCCACCGGGGCTACAGTCTACCACTTTTGCGGACCTGGGGCGCCTCCTCCTTGACCTTCCGGGGGGGCTTCTGGTGGTTGGGGGGGATTTCAATGCGGTGGTTTCTGGGACTCTGGATCGTCACCCCCCTAGGGACCTCCCCCGGGCGCAGGCGTGGCTGTCCGGCCTCTTAGATACATTGGGATTGGTGGACTGCTGGCGCTTAAAACATCCCACGCAGCTGCAATACACCTTCCATTCGGGGGCCCATGGTAGCCTCTCGCGGCTTGATCATATCCTTGTCCCTGCGGCCTATGCTGGGAGGGTGGGAGAGGTGCGCCATCTGGCGCGGGGTATTTCAGATCACTCCCCGCTCCTGTTGCATTTTGGTGTCTTCCCGAGGGGGGAGGGCAGGGTAGCTCCAATCAATGCCTGGTACCTGCGCGACCCCACTATTCGTGCTGACCTGATTAAATCCTTGCAGCGGTATTTTGAGGAGAATGTGGGGTCTGTCCCTTCGGCTATCTCCCTTTGGGAGGCCTTCAAGACAGTTATTAGGGGGGAGGCCCTCTCCTTCATATCCCATGCCCGGAGGCGCGAGCAGGAGGAGGTGACCCGAGTGGAGGCCGAAATTACTGAACTAGAGGGGGATTTGGGGAGTGGGGTGACGGATGCTGCACTGCATGTTCTACACCTTAAGCAAGCGGCCTATAGGGCCCTCGTCACGGAGGCAGCCAGGGGCCTCAGTAGAGAGCAGCAGGGGCGACTGTATGATGTGGGTGATAAGGCTGGTAAATTGATTGCGTGGTTGGATAAAAAGGAGAGAGCGAGTCGTGTGGTTCCGCTGATTGAGAGGACGGATGGTGTACGTGTCACCGAGCCAGAAGACATTGTCTCTTGCTTCGCGGATTATTTCCGCGAGGTGTATTCCCCGGTCTCTCCCTGCTCGGAGGCGGATTCTCATGCCTTGCTTCGAGATATCGCGCTGCCCTCCCTTTCGGTGGAGGACAGGGAGTCGTTGGATGCTGCTCCTACCTCGGACGAAATTGCCCTCGCTATACGCTCGGTCGCATCTGGCAAGGCCATGGGCCCGAATGGCATCCCTATCGAGTTGTATAAGCTGCGACCGGACGTACTGGCACCCCACCTCCGCGCGATGTTCCTGGCGGCCGACTCGCGGGGCTCCCTCCCGCCGGACCAACGTCTGGCTACAATCGTGGTGATCCACAAGGAGGGGAAACCCCGAGACCGGGTTACCTCCTATCGGCCTATCTCGCTCTTGAATGCGGAGCCCAAAATCCTTGCCAAGGTGCTCGCCAACCGGCTGGTCGGCGTGGTGGGCGATTTGGTCCACCAAGACCAGTCTGGCTTTATCCCCCACCGCAACACGGCCCTCAATCTGCGGCGCTTACACGGGGTGCTCGCGCGCGTTCCGTTTGTGCGGGAGCCGGCCATCTTGGCGTCCTTAGACGCCACCATGGCGTTTGACACGCTCGAATGGCCATACATTTGGGCGATGCTGGCGAAATTTGGATTTGGACCGGGATTCATCAGCTGGGTCAAATTGCTGTACTCGGGCCCGTAAGCGCAGGTGGTAGTGAATGGGCGAGTCTCGGCCCCGTTCGCGCTGGGACGGGGCACGCGACAGGGTTGCCCCTTGTCGCTGCTCCTGTTTGCATTGGCCGTGGAACCCCTGGCGGAGTGGCTGCGGTGGCACCCTTCCATCCGTGGTCTCCGTTGGACCCCCGAGTATGAGGACCGCGTGTCCCTCTACGCTGACGATATCCTTTTGTACCTAGCCTCCCCGCGCAAATCACTGATTGTCCTGGTTGATGTCCTGCGCTCCTTTGGCCGTAACTCAGGCCTTGTCATCAACTGGGCTAAATCATGTGTCTATGTGCTTTCCGGGGAGGCTCCCGTCCTCCCGCGGGGATGTCCGATCCAGATTGCCTCGCAGGGGTTTCGGTACCTGGGTGTCTATATTACGCTGGACCCGGAGGCCCGCTACGAGCGAAACTTGCTTCCCCCCCTCCAGCGCTTGAAGGAGGACGTCGCGCGCTGGCGGCGCCTGCCGCTTTCGCCGCTCGGCCGGGCGGCATTGTTTAAGATGATGTCGTTGCCGCGCTTCCTGTACGCTCTCCAGAACACTATGGACCTAGTCCCGGCGCGCTACTTCCGTGAGGTGGAGAGTCTACAGCGCCGCCTGTTCTGGGACGGGCGGCCGCGTATAGCCCTGGCGAAGTTGACGCTCCCGTGGTATGACGGGGGGATTGCCCTCCCGGACATTAAGCGGTATTACTGGGCCTCCCAGCTAGCTGCAATTAATCACGGCCTCTATGGGCCCGCCTTGAACCCGGCATTTGAAATGGACAAGATGCTCCTGCCCGGTGGCGACTACAATCGAGCACTCTACTCCGGCGCGCCGGATCCCCGCTTGACGGGGCCCACGCGTGTCATGGTGCGGGTGTGGCACGCGGCCAATGCAGCTATGGGGTGGAAGGACCGTTTGACCCGGGCGTCGCCGTTGTATGCGCCTCAGCGGTTGGGTTCCCTGTGGACCTCGAAGGGCTTCGAGAAGTGGGACATGATTGGCATCAGTAAAGTGGGGGACCTCTGGACGAGAGGGGGATTTAAAACATTCGAGACGCTGCAGACGGAGTTTCAGCTGCAAGGCAGTGAATACTTTCGGTACTTGCAGGTCCGTCATGCGCTGGGCTCCGTCTTCCCAGACGTCGCCTCCATCCCGGAGTCTTCCCCCCTGGAGGATAGAGTGCTGGATGGCCACGTTCCGGATAGCACGATCTCCCTCATTTACAAAAAATTGATCAATGACCGCTCGGGCCTGCTGACCGGCCTCCGTGAGGCTTGGGTTGCCGACGGGCTGGAGTTGGACGACGAAGATTGGATTTCCGCGGTGGCCTCTCCGAAGGAGGTGGCCATACCGGCTCGCCTTCGCTTCGTCCAGCTTAAGATACTCCACCGGGTTTACATGACGGGGCCAAGGCTTCTGCGTATGGGTTATGCTGAGGATGGCCAAGTGCCCTTTTGTAAGTTTGTCAGGTGCTCCTGTCACTCTAGCGGCCGGCCGGAAGGTTGTAGGCCCATACCTGTATATACTTGAGATTGCAATAAACGGTTTAAAAAAAAAAAAAAAAAAAAAAAAAAATAATTTAGTATCCCTGAACTCAGAATTTAATAACACATCCTTTAGGATGGATGGTTTTTAAATTCTGTGTTTGAAAATAGCCCTTTTAGAAAGTGGCTATTTTCTTGTCCAACTATGCACCGGTCTCTGCTGGTTTGGTGTGTGTGTCAGGGGCTGGGTGGCTCCAGAGGTCTGAATGAGTCAGTGTGGTGTGAATGAGACATTTACCTTTAGAGTGGGGGAAGAGTAGTCCCTGGTAGCCTGCCCTGCCTGACACAATGCTGGCTCCACCTCCTGCAGGGCGACTGATGGCCCTGCCCCTGCCAGTGACAATACTGGCTCCGCCTCCTGCTGGGCAGCTGATGACCCTGCCCTGCTCAGTGAATAGGCCAGGTGCCTCGGCCTGGCAACATCCACAACAAACCTGGGATGGGGGGGAATTTCCCGGCTTGGATAAAGGGAACAAAGCAGAAAAGGGGTATAAAAGAAGGACCCCTGAACCAAAGAACTTAGATCACTTCTGACAAGGAAACCTCTACCAAGGACAAGAAGCCTGCTGATCCAAGGACTTGCCTCCCCCTTCTGCCAGTGTGCTGTTTGCTGGGGGGAACCTGAAGCTGCTTCTTTATTTTTGCCAAGGGACAAGGAGAGAGGAACTGAGTGTGTACTCTCAAGCTTGCAAGAAAATCTCCAAGGGATGGAAGAGAGCCAGCCTCCTGTTGAAGTCACAGGGCTAAAGGACTTCACCTTTTGCTGAATTGCTTGTTGCTGGAACGTGGTGTTTCCAGTGCACAGGGGAAATCTGCAATCTTGACGTCGCCGGACACGCCGAATCCAGCTCGACATCGTGAGCACGGCTCCAGTGTTCCGAGCCTTCGACGCCAGCCACCGGGCCCAATCGACGCCAGTAGCGACGCCAGTGAATAGTGAGTTCGGCTCCAGCTCCAAGTGACCCCGTCTCGACGCCGCTGCTGATCGCATCGACGCTGCGCCCTTCTCGACGCCGTGGGCGCTGCTCCGGCCCGACACCTCTCGACGCCGCTGCGGATCGCCCCGACTCCGAGGCACGATCGACGCCGACCTCTCGACGCCGACCTCTCGACGCAGTGGATCATCGTGTTGCTTCATTCTAAAGGTACTGTGTTTGTGGGGTCTGTTGCAACTCCAGGCTCGACGTAGCGCTCCTCACGGTCGACGCCGAACCTTGCGAATATCGTAACCTCGACGTCGTGTGACTCCTGTGGGGGTCACATTGTTGCCAAGAACTGTGTTTTGAGAAGAATACTTACTTTTGTTGCTAAAGAACTATTTCCTAAAGAGAAACTTCACCTGAACTATTATTTTTCCTTCCAAAGAGTATTTATTAAGATTGTGGTAGATTTTTATCGCTACTTGGTCTTGTGCTAAGCCTTATATAAAAATACTTATTTTTATAATAACTCCTGTGTTGTGTCCATTTGTAGTGTATTCACTTTATTACTATATGTGGTCATAAATGCTTAACACACTGCCTCTGAGATAGGCCTGTCTGCTCTGCCAAGCTACCAAGGGGGTGAGCAGGGGTTATCTGAGTGTGTAAACCCCTTGCCCTGACTAGAGGAGGTGGGTCCCTATTTGTCAGAAGTGTATACCTCTGCCAACTAGAGACCGCCGGTGTTGGAGCCGGCCTCGTGGCGTGGTCCTGTTCCCCCTCGCCAAGCCGCACGAGGTCCCCTGCACCTCGGGGCTCCTCCATTTTGGATTGTACGTGACTCTGCGCACCAGCCTACGTGACCCCGCTCAACCCGGCCTCGGCCCCAGCAAGCCCCGACATCAAGGCACCAACAACTGCCCAGGGGGTACCACGTGAACACTTCCCCACTCCCGGCGGAGGGCAGTATCGATGGGACCCCCAACCGTCCTCCCACACCTAGGTGCGATCGCCCCACAGCTCTCCTGGGCCTGGCGCCTCTCCTGCTGAGCATATGGCCGCTCCCGACCCGGCCTCTCCGCCCCCCCCGGGCGCAAGGGTCCGGACATCAAAGGGATCCAGACCTATATCTGGGGCGACCCTGCAACAGGACAGCAGTTGTATCCCGGAGTCAAGAGCCCTGCTGATCGGATCGCGGCTGACCCTACGGAGAAAGACTCATCCTGGAACCACGCTCTGAGCCCTGCTGACTACGTCGCGGCTCCACCGTGCTTAAAGACCTTCACGAACCCTTGGGGCCCTGCTGACGCTGTCGCGGCCCGACCTTGTTGAACTTGCCATCAGAGCCCAGCTGACCTCGTCGCGGCTCGACCGAAGCGGACCTACCACCCGAGCCCTGCAGACCCCGTCGCGGCTCTCCACGTCCGAGCTGCTTTGAGACCAGCACCTGCCGCTCCGGTCCCCGGAGCCGCCTTCGGCCTAACGCAAGGTCTGGCGCAGAGCTTCCCCGTACCAGGCTGGTACTAAGACTGTCCCGCTACCCTGTCCCTACAAAGACATTGAGACTCTTTCTGGATCTCTCGATCCCCCTGTAAATATTTCGAATGTGCTACTATTGATAAAGCACCTAGACAAGCAACTGATACGGAGTCCTGTGTGGTGGTGTTACTGGGCCTAGTACGATCATAGGAGAAAGACCTCTCCTAGGAGGCTTCTCAGCGGCGCTCGGCTATAACTTTGCGGTAGGAAGGTGCCCCGGAGTGGGCCCCCTGACTCCCCGGTGGTCCTCCCTCCAACAGCCGGTTCTAACAATATATATATATATATATATTCACTTAAAAAACCATAGGTTTCACACACATTATAGTTAGGAATTAGCATTTAAAAAACCTTGCAAATTCACTTAAAAAACCATAGGTTTCACACATGTTATAGTTAGCTGGACATTTCACTCATAAAAAACCATTGAAATTCCCCCGTTATAGTTAGTTCAGATAACTATAACTCGCGCGCCCGCAATCCACTGCTGATGACGTCACATATTACATCACTCATGACATGGTCAGTGGCATCACTCATGTGATGACATCATCCTTATGATAGAGTGGCGGTCGCGCGAGTTATAGTTATCTGAACTAACTATAACGGGGGAATTTCAATGGTTTTTTACGAGTGTAATGTCCAGCTAACTATAACGTGTGAAACCTATGGTTTTTTAAGGGAATTTGCAAGGTTTTTTAAATGCTAATTCCTAACTATAACGTGTGAGAAACCTATGGTTTTTTAAGTGAATTTGTAAGGTTTTTTAAATGCTAAGTTATGTATGTTTTATTATATTTTTTATATATTTATTTTACAATAAGCTACCTATGTATATAGTTATAGATTGACTGTATCCTGTAATATGGAATGGCTCGGTTAAAATGTTTTTTTTTTTTTTAAGGTTTAAGGTTCTTCACCGTGTGCGCACGGTGCGCGCACGGTGCGCGCACCCGGCGATTTAAAAAAAAAAAAAAAAAATTTTTTTCACCCTTCGGGGTCCTTCAGGGACCCTCTGACAAAGGCTAGGGAGTCAGGAACTCTCTACCCTGCCCCCTTTTCACGTTCTCCACCTTTCTTTTTCACTGTCACACACAAAACACACAAAATGGCGGCTGACACTTCCTGATTTCGACCGATTCGAATGTTGACTGACATGTAACCACCAATCAGAATTACGCTCACGCACGTTATGGTGTGCGCCTATAGATATTTATGTACTTTTAACTGCAATTTTCTCAGGAACTACTGAACAGATTGACACCATATATGCAAAAGGCACATGCCTGACCTGAGGACTACCTCTTTGTCAATTTTCAAGGAATTCTGTTCAGCCGTTCGGGCTGTACCTTTGACTAAAGGTCCTATGGGAAAATGCGTTTTGGGACCCCCCTTTTTTCTCAGCCCCCGCTTGACGAATCACCCCGAGACTTTCAGGGTAGGAGCTGAGCGGAGCGCCCCATTAGTTTTGAAAATTCCGCGAGGATTCGTCAACCGGCGCCAAAGTTATTCAAAATAGAATTTTCAGATTTCCTATGGAAACACAGTCCTAACTATAACTATCTACTGGCGACCGCCAGTAGATTTGGCTATTTTTGCAGGGCCCGCTCTAGTGCATTACAACCCCCAGGGTGTGTTTAAAATCCCCAAAATCTGGGGGGGGGGAGATTTAAATTTTACATGGAAAGGAACTTTTTAAAGATGAATTACAAGCTATCCCAAATGTCAACAGAGGCTTAGAAAGGGGGGGGGGGGGAATCCTTTTCACTTGAAAGGCTTATACTTCTAAAATATTTAAAGTATTTTTAATGTGGAGAAATTTGATTGCTTCATTTGTATACACTTGATCTGTGAATGCTATCATCAGCTCACAGTCCCGCGCTCCCCAAACCTAGGAAAGAAACTCACACACAGACCCTGGTGATACAATGGTCAGAAGCTGTGTAATGTACCTGAGCAGAGAAGGATCCCTCGGGTTGAGGTCATTTATAGGTAAATTACCAGAATTGGGAAGGTTCATTTATGGAACTGTAATGAGCAGGCAACACACAGTTCAGCAAAGCTGAGAATCCTGCCCTTACTGCTCAGGAAATGTTCACTCGCCGCAAGCGTTTCTAACTTACCTGAGATGGTGAGCAGTGGTTAACAGCAGAGTAGGGATTGGTGAGGAGTTGGCACTCACCTGAGATGGTAAGCAGTGGTTAACAGCAGAGTAGGGATTGGCGAGGAGTTGGCGCTCACCTGAGATGGTAAGCAGTGGTTAACAGCAGAGTAGGGATTGGTGAGGAGTTGGCACTCACCTAAGATGGTAACCAGTGGTTAACAGCAGAGTAAGGATTGGCGAAGAGTTGGCACTCACCTGAGATGGTAAGCAGTGGTTAACAGCAGAGTAGGAATTGGCGAGGAGTTGGCACTCACCTGAGATGGTGAGCAGTGGTTAATAGCAGAGTAAGGATTGGCAAGGAGTTGGACTCACCTGAGATGGTACCACTCTCTCCTCCAGCTTCGAAGGGATCCCCCAGGCTTGCCTCTGAGTCAATACTGGGAAAATCAAATCCTGCAGGAAAGATCAAGGGTTAGAGTTTTATCTGTTTTATACAATCGTACAGGACTTTTTCCTAATCTAGTCTCAGAGCAGATGTTCAAGGAGTTACCTCTGTTACAAGGGTTTATGCTAAGCAACCACTTTTGCCCTTCTTTGAATTTCATAAAAGCCATGCCATGGATTATTTGCAGCAGCACGTACACAAATTTTCCAGTTCCGTTTTTTAAAGTTCAAATACCAGAAATAGCTGGCTTTAGGGACACTAAGTGTGTGTGATTTTGTGCGTTTACGCAGACGACGCAGTTGTGTTATCTAGGATGGCAAATGCACTTCAATACCTGCGGAGATTGTTACTCTCTTTATGAAGGATTTGGATTTAAACATCAATTGTTCAAAATCATATGTCAGGACGTGTCCCCCTGGAGGGGGACAAAGATCGCAGCTCATTCGACTGATGCTTATTTGGGTCTTCCATTTGCCTCATCCCCAGACTGGAGATCTCTCCGCTCTGTCAGATCCCCACAATTGACTAGATCACTGGAGGCGGTCCACAGATTTGCCGCCAAGCTTGGCGGAAAATCAATTAAGCCCATACTTGAGATACAAGAGTCCAAATTACACCTGGCAGTGGTGGAAGAGACAAAAAGAGAATGGATCGGGGGCTACAGTGGCTACTGTGCTCCTTGGCCTCAGTGTGGCCTTCGACACAGTTGACCATTTGATACTTTTAGATACGAGTTGGTAGCAGAAGCGGCCTGTGCAGGTAAGAAAGGTGGGGCGGGGCACAGGGGGGGACACAACAGACGATGAGGGAAAATTATTTATTTACTTTTTTCCTTGTCGCCATCTGTCGAGTCCCCACCTCACCGCTTTTTACTTGCACGGGTCGCTCCTGGTTAGTAGGGTCGGTATCACAGGGAAAGCCAGTGAGTGGGTTGGGTCCTTTTTAAAGGAACGAAAATTTCACGTTTTTGACAGAGACTGCTGCTCAGATATCTTGCCAGTGGCATGTGGGGTCCCGCAGAGGTCCTCACTGTGCCCCGTGCTGTTTAATATATATCTTCAGCCTTTGGAAGACACTGTGGCAACTTTTGGGACCTCTATAGTCTCGTATGCAGACAACACCCAGCTGGTGTTCTCTTTGGCACCAGACTCGGAAACTTCACCATCTAATCTTGGACCCTGTTTGGATCAGGTGGCCAGCTGTATGAACAAGTCCTGACTAAAACTTAATGGAATGAAAACAGAATTAATGATCCTTGGGAATAATTCCAGCATCCAACAAGGTCTGAGCTGACCTATTGGCCTTGGTTCCCCTTCCCCATAAGGCTGTTATAAAACTCACCCATGGCAGATACATCAAAGGGTGTCACCGGAGTGACACCACTCACTGGAACTACTCACCCACGGCAGATACAACAAATGGTGTGACTGGAGGGACACCACTCACTGGAACTACTCACCCACAGCAGATACAACAAATGGTTTGACTGGAGGGACAACACTCACTGGAACTACTCACCCACGGCAGATACAACAAAGGGTGTGACCGGAGTGACACGACTCACTGGAACTATTCACCCACGGAACATACAAGAAAGGGTGTCACCGGAGGGACACCTCTCACGGGAAGTACTCAACCACGGCAGATACAAGAAAGGGTGTCACCGGAGTAAAATCACTCACTGGAACTACTCACCCATGGCAGATACAAGAAAGGGTGTGGCTGGAGTGACACCACTCACTGGAACTACTCACCCATGGCAGATACAACAAAGGGTGTCATCGGAGTGACACCACTAACTGGAACTACTCACCCATGGCAGATGCAACTAAGGGTGTCACCGGAGTGAAACCACTCACTGGAACTACTCACCCACGGCAGATACAACAAAGGGTGTGACTGGAGGGACACCACTCACTGGAACTACTCACCCACAGCAGATATAACAAATGGTGTGACCGGAGTGACACCACTCATTGGAACGATTCACCCACAGAACATACAAGAAAGGGTATCACCGGAGGGACCCAATTCACTGGAAGTACTCAACCACGGGCAGATACAAGAAAGGGTGTCACCGGAGGGACACCACTCACTGGAACTACTCACCATTGGCAGATACAAGAAAGGGTGTCACCGGAGTGAAATCACTCACTGGAACTACTCCCCCATGGCAGATACAAGAAAGGGTGTCACCAGAGTGACACCACTCACTGGAACTACTCACCCATGGCAGATACAACAAAGGGTGTCACCAGAGTGACACCACTCACTGGAACTACTCACCCATGGCAGATACAACAAAGGGTGTCACTGGAGTGAAACCACTCACTGGAACTACTCACCCACGGCAGATACAACAAAGGGTGTCACTGGAGTGGCACCACTCACTGGAACTACTCACCCACGGAAGATACAAGAAAGGGTGTCACCGGAGGGACACCACTCACTGGAACTACTCATCCATGGCAGATACAACAAAGGGTGTCACCGGAGTGAAAATACTCACTGGAACTACTCACCCATGGCAGATACAACAAAGGGTGTCACCGAAGTGAAACCACTGACCTCACTGGAACTACTATCCATGGCAGATACAACAAATGGTGTCACCGGAGTGACACCACTCACTGGAACTACTCACCCATGGCAGATACAAGAAAGGGTGTCACCGGAGTGACACCACTCACTGGAACTACTCACCCATGGCAGATACAACAATGGGTGTCACCGGAGAGACACCACTCACTGGAACTGCTCACCCACAGCAGATACAACAAAGGGTGTCACCGGAGGGACACCACACACTGGAACTACTCACCCATGGCAGATACAACAAAGGGTGTCACCAAAGTGAAACCACTGACCTCACTGGAACTACTCACCCATGGCAGATACAACAAAGGGTTTCACCGGAGGGACACCACTCTCTGGAACTACTCACCCACGGCAGATACAACAAAGGGTGTCACCGGAATGACACCACTCACTTGAACTGCTCACCCACGGCAGATACAACAAAGGGTGTCACCGGAGTGACACCACTCACTGGAACTACTCACCCACGGCAGATACAACAAAGGGTGTGATTGGAGGGACATCACTCACTGGAATTACTCACCCACAGCAGATACAACAAATGGTTTGACTGGAGGGACAACACTCACGTGAACTACTCACCCACGGCAGATACAACAAAAGGTGTGACCGTAGTGACACCACTCACTGGAACTATTCACCCACGGAACATACAAGAAAGGGTGTCACCGGAGGGACACAATTCACTGGAAGTACTCAACCACGGGCAGATACAAGAAAGGGTGTCACCGGAGGGACACCACTCACTGGAACTACTCACCATTGGCAGATACAAGAAAGGGTGTCACCGGAGTGAAATCACTCACTGGAACTACTCACCCATGGCAGATACAAGAAAGGGTGTCACCGGAGTGACACCACTCACTGGAACTACTCACCCATGGCAGATACAACAAAGGGTGTCACCGGAGTGACACCACTAACTGGAACTACTCACCCATGGCAGATGCAACTAAGGGTGTCACCTGAGTGAAACCACTCACTGGAACTACTCACCCACTGCAGATACAACAAAGGGTGTCACCGGAGAGACACCACTCACTGGAACTACTCACCCACAGCAGATACAACAAAGGGTGTCACTGGAGTGGCACCACTCACTGGAACTACTCACCCACGGAAGATACAAGAAAGGGTGTCACCGGAGGGACACCAATCACTGGAACTACTCATCCATGGCAGATACAACAAAGGGTGTCACCGGAGTGAAAATACTCACTGGAACTACTCACCCATGGCAGATACAACAAAGGGTGTCACCGAAGTGAAACCACTGACCTCACTGGAACTACTCACCCATGGCAGATGCAACAAATGGTTTGACTGGAGGGACAACACTCACGTGAACTACTCACCCACGGCAGATACAACAAAAGGTGTGACCGTAGTGACACCACTCACTGGAACTATTCACCCACGGAACATACAAGAAAGGGTGTCACCAGAGGGACACAATTCATTGTAAGTACTCAACCACGGGCAGATACAAGAAAGGGTGTCACCGGAGAGACACCACTCACTGGAACTACTCACCATTGGCAGATACAAGAAAGGGTGTCACCGGAGTGAAATCACTCACTGGAACTACTCACCCATGGCAGATACAAGAAAGGGTGTCACCGGAGTGACACCACTCACTGGAACTACTCACCCATGGCAGATACAAGAAAGGGTGTCACCGGAGTGACACCACTCACTGGAAATACTCACCCATGGCAGATACAACAAAGAGTGTCACCGGAGTGAAACCACTCACTAGAACTACTCCCCCATGGCAGATACAACAAAGAGTGTCACCGGAGGGACACAACTCACTGGAACTACTCACCCACGGCAGATACAACAAAGGGTGCCACCGGAGTGGCACCACTCACTGGAACTACTCACCCACAGAAGATACAAGAAAGGGTGTCACTCCCTGGAACTACTCACCCACGGCAGATACAACAAAGGGTGTCACTGGAGTGGCACCACTCACTGGAACTACTCACCCATGGAAGATACAAGAAAGGGTGTCACCGGAGGGAGACCACTCACTGGAACTACTCATCCATGGCAGATACAACAAAGTGTGTCACCGGAGTGACACCACTCACTGGAACTACTCACCCACGGCAGATACAACAAAGGGTGTGATTGGAGGGACATCACTCACTGGAAGATACAACAAAGGGTGTCACCAGAGTGACACCACTCACTGGAACTACTCACCCATGGCAGATACAACAAAGGGTGTCACTGGAGTGAAACCACTCACTGGAACTACTCACCCACGGCAGATACAACAAAGGGTGTCACTGGAAGGACACCACTCACTGGAACTACTCACCCACGGCAGATACAACAAAGGGTGTCACCGGAGTGACACCACTCACTGGAACTACTCATCCATGGCTGATCCAACAAAGGGTGTCAACGGAGTGAAACCACTCACTGGAACTACTCACCCATGGCAGATACAACAAAGGGTGTCACCGAAGTGAAACCACTCACCTAATGGCAGATACAACAAAGGGTGTCACCGGAGTGACACAACTCACTGGAACTACTTACCCATGGCAGATACAACAAAGAGTGTCCCTGGAAGGACACTACTCACTGAAACTATTCACCCACGGCAGATACAACAAAGGGTGTGACTGGAGGGACACCACTCACTGGAACTACTCACCCATAGCAGATACAACAAAGAGTGTCACTGGAGTGACACCACTCACTGGAACTACTCACCCAAGTCAGATACAACAAAGAGTGTCACTGTAGTGACACCACTCACTGGAACTACTCACCCATGGAAGATACAACAAAGGGAGTCACCAGAGTGACACCACTCAATGGAACTACTCAACCATGGAAGATACAACAAAGAGTGTCACTGCAGTGACACCACTCACTGGAACTACTCACCCATGGAAGATACAACAGAGAGGGTCACCGGAGGGACACCACTCACTGGAACTACTCACCTACGGCAGATACAACAGAGGGTGCCACCGGAGTGGCACCACTCAATGGAATTACTCACCCACAGAAGATACAAGAAAGGGTGTCACTCACTGGAACTACTCACCCACGGCAGATACAACAAAGGGTGTCACCGGAGTGGCACCACTCACTGGAACTACTCACCCACGGAAGATACAAGAAAGGGTGTCAACGGAGTGAAACCACTCACTGGAACTACTCACCGATTGCAGATACAACAAAGGGTATCACCGAGTGACACCACTCACTGTAACTACTCACCCATGGCAGATACAACAAAGGGTGTCACCGGAGTGACACCACTCACTGGAACTACTCACCCATGGCAGATATAACAAAGGGTGTCAACGGAGTGAAGCCATTCACTGGAACTACTCACCCATGGCAGATACAACAAAGGGTGACACCGAAGTGAAACCACTCACCTTATGGCAGATACAACAAAGGGTGTCACCGGAGTGACACAACTAACTGGAACTACTTACCCATGGCAGATACAACAAAGAGGAGGGACACTACTCACTGAAACTATTCACCCACGGCAGATACAACAAAGGGTGTGACTGGAGGGACACCACTCACTGGAACTACTCACCCATAGCAGATACAACAAAGAGTGTCACTGGAGTGACACCACTCACTGGAACTACTCACCCAAGGCAGATACAACAAAGAGTGTCACTGTAGTGACACCACTCACTGGAACTACTCACCCATGGAAGATACAAAAGGGTGTCACCGGAGTGACACCACTCAATGGAACTACTCACCCATGGAAGATACAACAAAGGGTGTCACTGGAGTGGCACCACTCACTGGAACTACTCACCCACAGCAGATACAACAAAGGGTGTCACTGGAGTGACACCACTCACTGGAACTACTCACCCATGGAAGATACAACAAAGGGTGTCACCGGAGTGACACCACTCAATGGAACTACTCACCCATGTAAGATACAACAAAGGGTGTCACTGGAGTGACACCACTCACTGGAACTACTCACCCAAGGCAGATACAACAAAGGGTGTCAGTGGATTGACACCACTCACTGGATCTACTCACCCACGGCAGATACAACAAATAGTGTCACCAGAGTGACACCACTCACTGGAACTACTCACCCACAGGAAGTACAACAAAGGGTGTCACCGGAGTGACACCACTCACTGGAACTACTCACCGACAGCAGATACAACAAAGAGTGTCCCTGGAGTGACATCACTCACTGGAACTACTCACCCATAGTAGATACAACAAAGGGTCTCACTGAAGTGAAACCACTCACTGGAACTACTCACCCACAGCAGATACTACAAAGAGTGTCAGTGGAGTGACACCACTCACTGGAACTACTCACCCACAGGAAGTATAACAAAGGGTGTCACCGGAGTGACTCCACTCACTGGAACTACTCACCCAAAGCAGATACAACAAAGGGTGTCACTGGAGTGACACCACTCACTGGAACTACTCACCCACAGCAGATACAACAAAGGGTATCACTGGAGTGACACCACTCACTGGAACTACTCACCCACAGCAGATACAACAAAGGGTATCACTGGAGTGACTCCACTCACTGGAACTACTCACCCACAGGAGACACAACAAAGGGTGTCACTGGAGTGACACCACTCACTGGAGCTACTCACCCACAGGGGACACAAGTAAGGCTCTCATGCCTGTGTGATTTACACACCTCTTGGGGATACAAATGGTCTTACTCCTGCCATTCTTCCAGGGCTCCCTACATTGGCCGGGCTGAGGGACTCTTCATCTGCGTCTTCTTCTTTAATGAAGGTTGAAGCCACCTCATGACCTGTAGTAAATGAAACAAGAGTATTAGCCGGAAGTCCTGCAAGGCAGTCAAACCTATTCCGCTTTCCAAACATTAATATGTTTTCAATAAAACACATGAAGAGTAATTATCCCCCAGATGGGACGGGGCTTAGTGAACGGCACCTTCCCCTTACTCTTCAGAATTCCTCTCTCTCTCTACTTTCATCTGCTGTAGGAATTGTAGGAAGAAACTGTGACAGTGAAGCAGGAAGCCTGGCATGTCACAGCCCCTCTATAAGCACCAATGTAAGAGAAGAACCGGACAAGAAGGGTCTAAACAGGACAACTTCAGAATCCTTTGAGAGAGAAACAAGGGTCATCTCTGAGCATGTGGTGGGCTTCGAGGTGTGAGATACAGCTGTACTGTAGGTATGATCTCTGAGCTCGTGGTGGGCTTCGAGGTGCAAAGTACAGCTGTACTGTAGGAACGATCTCTGAGCTAGTGGTGGGCTTTGAGACGCAAGGTACAGCTGTACTCTAGGTACGATCTCTGAGTATGTGGTGGGCTTCGAGGCACGAGGTACAGCTATACTGTAGGTACAATGAGCTGTGAACGGACATCGACATCAGAGGTTTTCATTCCAACTCTTTGTCAGATAGAAAGCGAGGGAGGTGCTCACATGCTCTGAGGGTAGGGGGCACATATAGGCCGTGGTCTTCTCTTTGGGTGCCACTGCCCCGCTGAGTCACTTGCCCTCAAGTAGCAGTCGAGAACTCTGCCTTAGCCCATCTTTTTTCTGGGGTGCCCTAGTGCAGACGCGGGTAGGTGGCCCTCATGCAGGCACACGTAGGATGCCCTCATGCAGACGTGGGTATGGGGCCCTCATACAGGCCCGGGTAGGGTGCCCTCATGCAGACACGCGTAGGATGCCTAGTCAGCCAGGCAGCCATACTAAATTCACAGTGAAGAGAGAAATCCAACAAAACTTATGTAGTAACTTGGAAGAAGAAGAATAGAGTTTGGGGGGCAGAGAACACAAGCCACTCCCCTTTCTATGGTGAAGGTCACACCCCATATGCTCTGGACAAAAGGATGGAGAATAGGGGTGTGACAAGTGTGTTCCTCCTATGAGAGGTCCTTGTGTCACCGATACTCTCCCTCTGGAAAGGGGCGGGGGCTCTGCCCCTCCCCCACCAGCTCCGTCTGTCTGTCCCGCTCTCACATCACTCATGGTTCTGACCTGGATTCAAGGAAAGCAGCATTTGCCATCCATCTTACTCTCACCAGGGGTCAAGGTCCACAGGTGTCAAGAGGTCAGCCAGGGTACTCGTAGAAGTAAAGCCTTTATTCTGGCTGCGGATCCATACAGGATGGGGGCCCGCTGCAAACGTGTGGGGTACAAGCTGTACCTATGTCCCAGATCCAGCCCAGGCCAAAGCAATGAAGATTCACAGACATGGGAAGGGTACTGGCCAGTAGGCACTGCTGCTGGAGGTCCCTAAGTATCACCAGAACAATTTAGGAGGCTCCATCCGGGAGAAGGGGGTCCCCTCTGTGGACACCATCTTCACTAGAAGTAGGATCTTCCTTCTCTGGGACTGGCAGTCACTCTTGAGAGAAGGGGGCTCCCCTCTGTGGACACCATCGTCACTAGAAGAAGAGCCTCCCTTCCCTGAGACTGTCAGCCACTCTTGGGAGAGGGGGGTTCCCCTCTGTGGACACCATCTTCACTAGAAGTAGAGCCTCCCTTCCCTGGGACTGGCAGTCACTCTTGGGAGAGGGGGGTTCCGCTCTGTGGACACCATCTTCACTAGAACTAGAGTCTTCCTTTCCTGAGACTGGCAGTCACTTCCGGGAGAAGGTGGTCCCCTCGGTGGACACCATCTTCACTAGAAGTAGACTCTTCCTTCTCTGGGACTGGCAGTCACTCCGGGGAGAAGGGGTGCCCCTCAGTGGACACCATCTTCACTAGAAGTAGAACCTCCATTCCCTGGGACTGGCAGTCACTTCCGGGAGAAGGGGGTCCCCTCAGTGGACACCATCTTCACTAGAAGTAGACCCTTCCTTCTCTGGGACTGGTAGTCACTTCGGGGAGAAGGTGGTCCCCTCGGTTGACACCATCTTCACTAGAAGTAGACCCTTCTTTCTCTGGGACTGGCAGTCACTCCGGGGTGAAGGGGGTCCCCTCGGTGGACACCATCTTCACTAGAAGTAGACCCTTCCTTCTCTGGGACTGGCAGTCACTCCGGGGAGAAGGGGGTCTCTCGGTGGACACCATCTTCACTAGAAGTAGGCCCTTCCTTCTCTGGGACTGGCAGTCACTCCAGGGAGAAGGGGGTCCCCTCTGTGGGCACCATCTTCACTAGAAGTAGAACTTTCCTTCCTGGGACTGGCAGTCACTCTGGGAGAAGGGGGTTCATCTCGGTGGACACCATCTTCACAAGAAGTAGAACCTCCCTTACCTGGGACTGGCAGTCACTCCGGGGAGAAGGGAGTCACTCGGTGGACACCATCTTCACTAGAAGTAGAACCTTCCTTCTCTGGGACTGGCAGTCACTTTCGGGAGAAGGTGGTCCTTCTGTGGACACCATCTTCACTAGAAGTAGAACCTTCCTTCTCTAGGACTGGCAGTCACTTCCGGGAGAAGGGGGTCCTTCTGTGGACACCATTTTCACTAGAAGAAGAACCTTCCTTCTCTGGGACTGGCAGTCACTTCCGGGAGAAGGGGTTCCTTCTGTGGACACCATCTTCACTAGAAGTAGACCCTGCCTTCCCTGGGACTGGCAGTCACTCTGGGAGGAAGGGAGTCACTCGGTGAACACCATCTTCACTAGAAGTAGAACCTTCCTTCTCTGGGACTGGCAGTCACTTTCGGGAGAAGGTGGTCCTTCTGTGGACACCATCTTCGCTAGAAGAAGAACCTTCCTTCTCTGGGACTGGCAGTCACTTCCGGGAGAAGGGGTTCCCTCTGTGGACACCATTTACACTGTAAGTAGGACTTTCCTTCTCTGGGACTGGCGGTCACTTCCAGGAGAAGGGGGTCCCTATGTGGACACCATCTTCACTAGAAGTAGAACGTTCCTTCTCTGGGACTGGCAGTCACTTCCAGGAGAAAGATGTCCCCTCTGTGGACACCATCTACACTGGAAGTAGAAACATCCTTCCCTGGGACTAGTAGTAATTTCTGGGAGAAGGTTTACAAAGCCCTGCAGCCATGGGCTCTCTCTCCAGGAACACAGAGGTGTCACTGAGGTTCTCTCTAGAGGGCCTAGAGATGCACCTCATGCCTGGAGGCGTGTCTGGGGAGGACAGACCCTACCTGTGACTGTGATGGAACATCTCTCTGCTCCACTCCCTTCAGTTCAGCAGATCCTTTCACCTCTTCCATTCAGCTGTGCTTGAGGCTCTGGTACCCAGCTCTGGACACTGCAAGGACTTTCTAATTACTTTATGCGTGTGGGGGGCTCAGATGGACCTCCCTATCCATCCACCCAAGAGGGGACACCCAGGCTGCAGTGAACTGTTTTCAACCCAAGCATTCTTTGGGCCCTTCAGACTAGAGCTGCAATGTTTGTCAATCTCAGATTCCTGCCTCCAATCCTGCAACTTCAAATTCCCATTGAGTCCTTGGCCCAACCCTTCCATCTGTGCCTCCACGACTCCAGTCCAAAGGCTGCCATCTCTCCCTGGAATGGGGCATCTGCTGCCTGGCTCCCTGGTGCCATAACCCCTGTGCAGCCTCCACTTAGGACCCAGGATGCCTACCTCTCATCAGGAGCCCGAACCAGGCACTGCCGGGCCTGGACTACTGAGATGGAAACACTCCAGGCTCGATGCCTACAGACTCATACTAACTGATGAGGATAGCGAGCCCCAGCGTGGAGCTCCTTGGAATACAACTAAATACTCATGACGGCTCCATCCATACATGACATCTCCCTCCACTTATGACAACTCCATTTATTCATGACATCGCCCTTCACTAATGACATCTCCCTCTACTAATGACATCTCCCTCTACTAATGACATCTCAACCCATCCATGACATCTCCCTCCACGTATGACATCTCCCTCTACTAATGACATCTCCACCCATTCATGACATCTCCCTCCACATGACATCTCCCTCTTCTAATGACATCTTGACCCATTCATGATATCTCCCTCCACATATGAAATCTCCCTCTACTAATGAAATCTCAACCCATCCATGACATCTCCAGCCACTCATTACATTTCCCTCCACTTAGGACATCTCCCTCCACTCATGACATCCCCCTCCACTCATGACATCACACAAGTGAATGGTGTCCCCCTCCCCCTTTGCTTGACATGCAGCGTCTACAAGGATAATTTACACTCCTTTCAAACCTGAATGCCATCCTCAGTGCCACAAAGGGAGTCTGTCCTCATCAGAAACACCAACCTGGCGGGCTCTCTCAGCCTTTTCAAGAACAACAATAATACTTGTTTACCTAGAACTTCCTAGCTCCTTCCGTTGTTTCTGAGCACTTTCCTTAACAGATGTAATTATTACCTAGTTTAATGGACCTCTGCTATATCTTGTGTATTTTCTCTATGCATCTTCCCTCATGTAAATGCTTTATTCCATCTTGCATTCATATATTTTTACGTGTCTATAAAGGGGGAAGGTGTTATATCGTGTGTACTATTCTATGCATCTTCCTTGGTGCTTGAGTCCTTGCTGTTCAGCCAACATGAATGTGCTGTGTGGAATGGTGGAGTGGTGGTGATGCAATGGAATGTGTGGAATGGTGGAGTGGTGGGTGATGTGATGGGATGTTAGGGATGCTGGAGAAATGGATTGTGTGGAATGCTGGAGCGGTGGTGATGCATAGAATGCTGGAGCGGTGGTGATGCAATGGAAACATTGGAATGCTGGAGTGGTTGTGATACGATGGAATGTGTGGAATGCTGGAGTGGTGGTGATGCATGGAAAGTGTGGAATGCTGGACTGGTGGTGATGTGATGCAATGTGTGGATTGCTGGAGTGGTAGTGATGCAATGGAAACGTTGGAATGCTGGAGCGGTGGTGATGCATGGAATGTGTGGAATGCTGGAGCGGTGGTGATGCATGGAATGTGTTGAATGCTGGAGTGGTATTGGTGGGATGAATGTGTGGAATGTTGGAGCGGTGGTGATGCATGGAATGTGTAGATTGCTGGAGTGGTGGTGATGCGATGGAATGTTAGGGATGCTGGAGTGGTGGTGATGCATGGAATGTGTGGTTTGCTGGAGTGGTGGTGATGCGATGGAATGTTAGAGATGCTGGAGTGGTGGTGATGCGATGAATGCGAGGAATGGTGGTGATGCGATGGGATGTGTGGATTGCTGGAGAGGTGGTGATGCATGAAATGTGTGGAATGCTGGAGTGGTGGTGATACGATGGAATGTGTGGATTGTTGGAGTGGTGGTGATGCGATGGGATGTGTGGAATGCTGGAGTGGTGGTGATGTGATGAATGTGTGGAATGCTGGAGTGGTGGTGATGAATGGAATGTGTGGAATGCTGGAGTGGTGGTGATGCATGGAATGTGTGGGATGCAGGAGCGGTGATGATGCGATGGAATGTGTGCAATGCTGGACCGGTGGTGATGCATGGAATGTGTGGAATGCTGGAGCGGTGGTGATGCATGGAATGTGTGGATTGCTGGAGTGCTGGTGATGCAATAGAATGTGTGGAATGCTGGAGTGGTGATGATGCATGCAATGTGTGGATTGCGGAAGTGGTGGTGATGCTTGGAATGTGTGGATAGCTGAAGTGGTGGTAATGCGATGGAATGTTAGGGATGCTGGAGTGGTGGTGATGCAATAGAATGTGTGGAATGCTGGAGTGGTGGTGATGCATGGAATGTGTGGGATGCGAGAGGGGTGATGATGTAATGGAATGTGTGGAATGCTGTAGTTGTGGTGATGCGTTGGAATGTGTGGATTGCTGATGAGGTGGTGGTGCGAAGGAATGTGTGGGATGCTGGAGCAGTGGTGATGCATGGATTGTGTGGAATGCTGGAGTGGTGGTGATGTTTGGATTGTTAGGGATGCTGGAGTGGTGGTGAATGCTTTGGAATGTGTGGAATGCTGGAGCGGTGGGATGCGATGGATTGTGTGGAATGCTGGAGTGGTGGTGATGCGATGGAATGTGTGGAATGCTGGAGCAGTGGTGATGCATGGAATGTGTGGGATGCGATAGGGGTGATGATGTAATGGAATGTGTGGAATGCTGTAGTTGTGGTGATGCGTTGGAATGTGTGGATTGCTGATGAGGTGGTGGTGCGAAGGAATGTGTGGGATGCTGGAGCAGTGGTGATGCATGGATTGTGTGGAATGCTGGAGTGGTGGTGATGTTTGGATTGTTAGGGATGCTGGAGTGGTGGTGATGCGTTGGAATGTGAGGAATGCTGGTGATGCAATGGAATGTTAGGGATGCTGGAGTGGTGGCGATGGGATGTGTGAATTGCTTGAGAGGTGGTGATGCGATGGATTGTGTGGAATGCTGGAGTGGTGGTGATGCGATGGAATGTGTGGAATGCTGGAGTGGTGGTGATGCAATGGAATGTGTGGAATGCTGGAGCGGTGGTGATGCAATGGATTGTGTGGAATGCTGGAGTGGTGGTGATGGGATGGAATGTGTGGAATGCTCGAGTGGTGGTGATGCATGGAATGTGTGGAATGCTGGAGCAGTGGTGATGCGATGGGATGTGTGGATTGCTGGAGAGGTGGAGATGCAATGAAATGTGTGGAATGCTGGAGCGGTGGTGATGCAATGGAATGTGTGGATAGCTGATGTGGTTGTGATTCTTTGGAATGTGTGGATTGCTGAAGTGGTGGTGATGCATGGAATGAGTGGAATGCCAGACTGGTATTGATGCGATGGAATGTGTGGATTGCTGGAGTAGTGGTGATGCGATGGAATGTGTGGATTGCTGAAGTGGTGGTGATGCATGGAATGTGTGGAATGTTGGAACGGTGGTGATGCATGGAATGTGTGGATAGCTGATGTGGTTGTGATGCAATGGAATGTGTGGATTGCTGGACTGGTGGTGATGCGATGGAATGTGTGGAATGCTGGAGTGGTGGTGATGCATGAAATGTGTGGAATGCTGGAGCGGTGGTGATGCATGGAATGTGTGGAATGCTGGAGTGCTGTGGTGGGGTGAATGTGTGGAATGTTGGAGTGGTGGTGATGCATGGAATGTGTGGATTGCTGGAGCGGTGGTGATGCGATGGAAATGTTGGAATGCTGGAGTGGTGGTGATGCATGGAATGTGTGGAATGCTGGAGCGGTGGTGATGGGATGTGTGGAATGCTGGAGTGGTGGTGATGCGATGGGATGTGTGGATTGCTGGAGAGGTGGTGATGCATGGAATGTGTGGAATGCTGGAGTGGTGTTGATGCGATGGAATGTGTGGAATGTTGGGTGGTGATGTGATGGAATGTGTGGAATGTTCGAGAGGTGGTGATGTGATGGAATGTGTGGAATGTTGGAGCGGTGGTGATGTGATGGAATGTGTGGAATATTGGAGCGGTGGTGATGCAATAGAACGTTAGGGATGCTGGAGTTGAGGTGATGCGATGGAATGTGTGGCATGTTGGAGGGGTGGTGATGTGGTGGAATGTGTGGAATGCTGGAGCAGTGGTGATGCTATGGGATGTGTGAATTGCTTGAGAGGTGGTGATCTGTTATTATAATAATAATAATCCACATTTGTAAAGCGTGAACAATCACCCATAAGGGTCTCTAGGCGCTGGGGGCCGTTGGGAAGATTAAGCAAGCTATTGCCCAGAGTCACATGGTGCTGGGCTAATCTGCCGCCGGCACCGGGGATCAAACCGGGATCCCCAGATTCCAGAGTCAGTCGCCCTGGCCACACCTCTTCCCAAGGAATCTGTTGTATGCTGGAGCGGTGGTCATGCATGGAATGTGTGGAATGCTGGAGGGGTGGTGATGTGATGGAATGTGTGGAATGCTGGAGCGGTGGTGATGCAATGAGATGTGTGAATTGCTTGAGAGGTGGTGATCTGATGGAATGTGTAGAATGCTGGAGCGGTGGTGATGTGATGGAATGTGTGGGATGCTGAAGTGTGGAATGTTGGAGCGGTGGTGATGTGATGAATGTGTGGAATGCTGGAGCGGTGGTGATGCAATAGAATGTTAGGGATGCTGTGTGGAATGTTGGAGCGGTGGTGATGCGATGGAATGTATGGGATGCTGGAGTGGTGGGGATGCGTTGGAATGCTTGGGTGCCTGTGAAGGTGGAGAGAGTCACGTTGAGTTTGGGCTGAGCAGCAGGGAGGCTGTTCCTGGTGGGGTGATATATCCTAAGGACTAAAATGAGTCCCTCCTGTGAAAATACTTATCTGCAGCTGAGACAAATAAATCCTCTTCTGTAATTCACACCTCGTCTACCAGACGTTCTTTACAACAAACTCATTTAATGACCTTAGAAGATAGAAGGCTACGACGGCCTTGCTCCCGATTACCGCCCATCTCAGCAGAGCGCGTTTAACTCACTTACCCATCCCATGGTTTCTATTTTAACTCCTACAAATCCTTCAGAGTTAAAAAGAGCAATCCGCTTGGCACCAGTTCTCACTCCTGCACAACATCAATCTTTGACTCCCAGCAGTCAGAAGACCTGCTTTATCCCATAGCGAGGTCGGAAGCACGCACCTCACTGCCCTCCTAGACTTCCCTCTCACAGACACCTTCCAGACGGTCCCTGCCTCTTCTTCGGATAATGGAAACCCAACCACACTACGGTCTATAAAATACCAGAGCACATCTTACGTAGATTCTGTGCATCACAGCGACAGACAGGCAGGCAGACAGCAAACAGCAAGGACACAGGCACGCACGCTCGTTCACACAGAAAAACACAAAGGTAAAAGAAAAGGGCTGTTAGAGTTAAGTAAGGTGAGGATATTTTAGCTGATGTTAAAAAAAACTGGAAATTCACTGAAAAAAAACTAAGGTTACATTGATGTTATAGTTAAGTGTTGAAATAATACAACAAATCGCACTTAAAAAATAAAAAAAAACTGAAATTCACCAGTTATGGTTTGCTGACCTAGCTAACTGTAAAGTTTTCCCTCGCCATGCACTTCTTATGACCACACAAATTACATCACATATGACGTCACTGATGACATTACATGATCCAAGCCACTGCTTCTCGCCTTACTGCCTGGTAATTAAGGGGCCATAAACATATAAAGTATAGATATGTACACGCCCACGTATGAATCAGAAAGACTGTAGGGCTGGGGACAAGTCTCTTTAACACTTTATCTCCCAGTGAAATCTCAAGTGTGAACAGTATTTTATTTAAATAAGGTAGGAACTGAGCACAACTAGTGTGAGTTACAGACAAAGGATTCAAAGAGGTTGCTGACTAATTCAAAGGGCCCTGAAGCGTCTCCTTACAAAACACCATTCACCTGCGGATTTCTGTGCACAAAAGAACATTACAGGGTTGTCATGTCGTGCTATCAACAATTTCTAAATAAACTGGAGATTTATAAAGCGCAGATATTTATTTCTATAGGTTTAGTGAAAATTATGAGACAGTATACATTGCTGTAGAATGTATAATCTATAGGTGACTCTCCTATGGATGGTTCGTGTCGCAGAATGATTGTCTACAGCATTCTGTTCATTTTAGGAATGTCTCCCTGTGGGGTTGTGCCTGCCTTATGATTGGCTCATGTATAGATGTGACGCCACGGGCTTACCATTCTATGTCAGATGGGATATTTGACAGGCATACCTCCATTAACATAAATAATGACGAACCCTTTTTTGTACAGAATTCAAGGTTCGATAAGTTGTTGATCTCTTTAATATCTACAGAACCATTACCTTACGCGCCACAAGACCCGTAAAACAAAAGCCCAATAGATGCTCCAAGTGGGTGATTTCACAGACGTCTCGTAATCTGCTTGTTCCACTTGTTGCAAAACGTTACACCCATTAGTACAACAAAGGTTACGGGAAAGAGGGTCCACGGGTACCTTGCGGATCAGCGTTCAGTATGAAAAGCTTACAGCAAACTGTCATGGCCATTGGATGATGTCATCAATGATGTGATTTGAGATGACATCACTGATGTCATTATTGATGTCACTTCACATGTTGAATGATGTCCTGTGTGAGGTCATTGGGGTCATAAGCAGTGCGTGGCGAAAGAAAACTTTATAGTTAGGTCAGTAAACTGTAACTGGTGAATTTCAGTCGGTTGTCGCTATTATTTCAACACCTAATTATACTAAATATAACATCACTTTAACCTTTGTTTCTTTCAGTGAATTTCCATTTTTCATCAAATTCACTCAACTTGAATTATAAGCAGCGGGACAAGTATTTTTTCTCCTACTAGTGGAAGGCAGGCGACCCTGCTGTGAATTGCATGTTTGGTCACATGGCACCCTCTATGCACGATACGACGTATGTGTTTGGCCCAAAGTGGGGGATGTACCTGGAGTATGTATAGCCCAGATGACTGTGGGCCACTGGAATCAATTTTGGGATCTGGGCTGAAAACATGGACTACATAACGGCGGTCAGGGGTTGGCTTCCGGATGAGAGAGGCACATTGGTAGCCTTCCTGAAGCTTTTGTGCTCAGCCAGACCCCAGAGTGCAGGAGGCCTGGAGACAGCGGTCTCTTTAGAAATGCAGGGGTGGCCTCTTCCCATGTTCCTTTCAGGTGTGATGTCCCTCAGGATCGCAGGTGGTGCGGCAAGACTGAAGACTTTAGAAACAGGAGCCGCGTCAGGTCCTCCAAACCCGGGCGCACGGCCAGCAAATGATCAGTCGACAGAGTTCACATAAATTCTTCAGGTTTAGTCTCTGTTTCATCCATATGTGATCCTGTTCAGTCCATTTATTTCCATTTTTCAACATTAAGTGCCACACTCAGGCTTTTCTTTGGAACATAAAGAGTCATTGTTCGTCATAACTCGCTGGTGCACTGATGTGGAGCGAGAGAACACAGGTGATGTCTGTTTCTACTGGGATGGTTGTCACATGGTGTTGGATCCCATGGTTTTATTTAAAAGTTCTCTGCACATTTGCGTTGGTTCACACAGCGTTGTCCAGTTTTGGTGTGGGAGTGCAGACGTGCATATCGTTGCAGGTACACTTGTTGTTTCAATTTTAATAATGCTTCTGGTTGTAAGTGCACACATGCGTGGTCTTTGGTATGTTGCACGTCAGGATTTGACACAATGCATAGGTTCGCGGTTATGTTGAGTAAAACAGATGGGATTATCATTGTTATTTTAGAGTAGGGGGCTTACTGAAGTTACATAAGGGGTCTCTTAGTAAACTTACCTCCGCAGTGATACAGATGTACTCTAGTCAAGCCCTGGGGGAGCCCTATATGGGGCACAGATCTGCGGATACAAAAAAGATCAAAGATCTGAAACTTGAGGAAAATCGCTTCTTGAGGTCGATAATGAGTCTTCCTGCAAGCACCCCATTGATCCCCTTGAGTTTGGACACTGGGCTGAGACCAATTTCTGATCAAATAGAATTAAGACCCCTTATGTTTTGGAGAAGGCTCTGGATCACTACCGAGCAGTCCTTATACTGTAGAGGATTAGTGGAAATTCTTAGCCACCCGTGCTCTGTCCGATTCTGTTGGATTAAGCATATAAGAGAATTTTTTGAGGCGATGGGACTTGCAAACATGTGGAGCGACCCTGGGGGCTCATGTCCAGGCATAAGTACAAAGGATTTGAAATACAAATATGGGTCTTACAAGCTTTAAAGTTCTCATGCACATGGCACTTTAACTTGTTCTTTTTTTACAGTATAAAGATTTTTATTCAATAGAATAATTCATGGCCGCTGTTGAACCAAAGTTGGCTAAAAAACTGTTTGTACAATTTAGTTTTGGTACACTGCCCCTTCGTGCATTTACATCTGGCTGGACAGAAGCTGCCAACCCTAAGGATCAGAGTTGCCCCCGCTGTGGTCACGACAAAGAGCCCGCGCCTCATTTGCATTTTCCTGCCCTTTTTATAGTGGACCTAGGTTGAAATGGTTAGCCGCCATCTGTAGGAGTTGGTGTCCAAGAAACCACAAGGAGGCGTTTAGGACCCCAAACGAAACCAGCTCCTCCCTTGGCCTTTGCAGTATCGAGGTTCCGATGATCGCTTGGTTCTTATGAAGCCGCGATATCTCTGTATAAAGGGGGTCGGCCAGTTTACTCCAGTGTGGCGTCTCTAGACCAGCTATATCATGTGAATCTTTCAGGGCATTTGGAGTTCTATAACATGATTTGTAAATAATGTAATTTATTTTTAATCAGATTGTACAAGTTTGATAGTTTCATGAATGCTTTAATATCTGATCTTTTGTATGTTCATGCTGTTTTAATTCAAGGATGTATCTCTTTTATGGGATCATAAAAACCGAAATAAAGAATAATCAAAGCAAAAAAGAAGTTCTTTTAGATGCACGCGTGGGTTTGGTGTTTTTCAGATTACACACCGCTGTGGGCAGTTGATATACCTGGAGTGTCATAGAACAGTCGAATGTCTGTTTTTGCGCCGGGGTTGAGGGTTCTCCTAGAATTGTTCGCATCTTAGTGACGCCTGAAGAAGGGAAGCGCCCGAAATGCACTGGGTCTGAACATTCAAACTTGAGTTATGGAGAAGAATGAATCTCTTTCTGTTCTGAAGAAAAGCCTGAGGCACTCTGGAACCTAATGTGGATAACTACTAGGAATGGAGGAAAATGGACCACATATGGATTGAAGAAAGACTAAACCTGAAGAATTTATGTGAACTCTGTCGACTGATAAAAACTGGCTTTGCACCCTGGGTTTGGGGGGCCTGGCGCGGTTCCTGTTTCTAGACACATCTTCATGCGCATTCCAGGGCAGGACGCACTTAGAACGCCTTTGAGCATTCGCAAACTTTCGCGGCAAATGTGGTGTGCATGCTACAACTTTTTCCAGTTAAGACTGAATACTTGCCACGTCCTGTTCTTTCTCTCATTCCCTGAGAAGTGCTCCCAACAGACTCACAAGTGTAGATGGTGACACCTTTCTTCCCTTGGGTGCCCTCGCTTTGGGTCTCTTTGAGCAAGAGATTCCCGCCGCGCCCATCCATCCTGCTGACACGAGAAGACAAAGACGGTGTCAGTAGAATCCACAAACCCTGTCTGTAAATAAGGTTTCAAAGGGGGACTGAAACCCCAAGTTCTAAGAGCGACTCCCCGCAGCAGAGCCTTCTGAGATCCAGAACTGGTGTCGCTGACCAGCAGCCCCCCAGGTGAGCGGACATCACCTGGCGACATTCTGCTAGTGGAGCCAAGGAGGGCGAGGAAACTGCCTTGCTGCTGAGAGCGGGGCACTGAAAGTGACCCCGTAGGAGGATACTGCCCAGAGAAGAGGGCTTCTAAAGAAATCACACCTGGCATTGACACTGTGGTGCCCAGAGGGACATTGGCACTACAAGAGGCCATGGTTAGGTCCTGTGTCCTGCCTTTGATATCTGTATCTCCAGCTGTTCCCAGCTGTGCCTCGAGTTTCCCTCGGTTGTTCTCTCTGGCTTGGAGGGGTGGTGGGGTTCTTGTGTGTATCATGTTTGGTCATCACCTGCATCAGGGGGTCCTTTACTGAGAGCCTCCTCCTCAATGTCCTGAAGGCCTCACCTTGCTCCCCGACGAGCTGCGGGCTACTCTGAGCAGCATCGTGACCAGCGGTTTCCCTGCTCTGTGCTACTCTTGCAAGTGTGCCTTGTTGGACTTGGCCCTTCTGGCAAGTTCACCCCTAGAACTTTTTGCATTTATCCTAGCCTTTTTCCTATGTTGTATTAGTGGTTTTAGGCCTCTAGGCGCCTTTACACTGTGTCCCAGTGGAAAGTGTGTGTGCTCTGTGTATGTTTTAGTGAGACTGACTTGCCCTCCCATAGGAATGCATGGGGGATCTGAGTGACCGTGTTAAGTCCTGATGTGAGAGGAGTGCAGGGTCGAGTTTGGTATGTGCGAACTCGTGAGATTGAATGCTGCGCAACGATGTGTGCGGTGTTACTGTGTCTAGTGTAGAAGCGCCACTTCTAGAAGCTGGCATGTCTGTGTAATAAATGTGCAGTGACTGTCTGGCTGGTGATTGGCTGGTGTGTCTGGCTCCAGGAGTCAGGATAGGTCTGCCCCGGTGGTGAATGGAGAGATCTGCATATTGATGGCAGGGAGGAGTACACCTGGGACCTGAATAGGGCTGGGCTTTCCCTCCAATGCTGGCTCCACCCCCTGTGGTGCGTCTGATGTCCCTGGCTTGTCCTGTGAATAGGGAGAGGGGCTGAGCAAAACAAAGTGCTCAGGAACCAGTTGCATCTGGTTCGCCCCTTCCCTGCACCTTTGGAGACAAAGGATTCTGTGTATAAAAGAGGGGCTGTGACCCCATGAAAATGTTCTTGTTCTTGGACTCGAATCTGCCAGCGGCGTGCTGCTGCTGGGGCCCAGGGGAAGGCTTGCCTCCCTGGGCCCTGCCCAGCCCCTGGATGCCTGATTGACTTCTGGGACCTTTTTGGATTTATTTTCTTTGCCCCAGGACCTTTGCATTCTTCTAGCGCTGGGGAGCGCTGTAACTTAATTAGCCCCCTTTGATTTGAGAGGGAGCCTCTGGGCCTTGTCCTTGCAGCGCTGGGCTGCGATCATTTTCTAGGGAATCCCGATGTAGGGATTCTCCCGCTGTCGCTGATTTCATAGCAGGAGCCCTAGCGGGTTCCCACCCCGCTTTATATAATTTTCAACGAACGGGAGCCTACCCCGCTTTTTGTTTAAACTTTGAGAGGGAGCCTACCCCTCTTTTCCACCGAGATCGCCGCTGCCGTCCGCGGCCCGCCTGGTTGTGGGCGGGGCTGCCGGACGGAAGTGGAAGTGCGGGCGTAACGTGTTGACGCGGGGCTCCCATGCCCGAAGGAGAGCCCCGCAGTGACGGCTGGATAGAGAAAAAGCCCCGGGTCCCAGGAGGGGGCCCGGGTGAAGAATCCAATGGATCCAGGCGGGAGCCCACCCCGCACTGGACCTTGAGGGGAGAAGTGGCACCGCAGCCTGTTCCCACGAAGGGGGCGCGAGGCACATTGCCAGTGCCTGCCCCCGCCGCATTCAGGAGAAGAGTCCCCTGCGCCGGAGCCCGGTGAGTAAGGGCTGGGCAGGGGACAGGGCTGCATATCGCTCCCGCTCCACAAAGGGAGCAGGTTTTGTTTTCGGTGCGAGGCACCGAGTCAGAGCGGCCCCGTCTGTCAGCGGGCCGCTCCACCAAAGGGGGCATTATTGTTCTAGAGCCCCAGAGGGCTCCGACGACGGGCATAATTGTTTCTAGAGCCACAGATGGCTCCAACGTTTAGGGGCAAGTTATTTCCAAGCACCGTAGGGGCCAGAGGGCACCGAGGTGCCATGCCCCTATTCTTTGTTGTCTGCTGCCCCGATGGCCAGGGCACTCCACGTTTTGGGGGCACATTTCATTTATTTAAAACGCAAGTGCGCGCCCCAGTGCTCAGGGCCAGTCCTTCTTTTTCTGTATTGGCGCATATTGATTTCAGGAGCCCGTGCGCTCCATGGGGACATGTTTGTTTTCTGAGCCAGATGGCTCCAACATGGGGCACATTGGTTTCCTCATATTTGACTTCCACAGCTGCGCAGGACTTAGTGCCAGCTGCAGCGTTTAGGCCCTGTTCTTGTCCCCAGCTGCCCAACAAGTAGTGAGCAGCTGCTACGTTTAGGTTCTGGTGCAACCTGGACCCTAATGTGATTGAAGTACTATTGTGTTTTAATGCTTTGGGTGTTAGGAAATGTACCGTGTGTAGTATGTTTTGCACACCCTGTGTTAATGCTTATGGTGTTAGGGAATGTACCGTGTGTAGTATGTTTTGCGCACCCGGTGTTAATGCTTATAGTGTTAGGAAATGTACTGTGTATAGTATGTTTTGCGCACCCTGTGTTTTATACCTCTAGATATGATTTCTGCATAGGAGGTTGTTTTACCTGTTTAGGTTTATGTTAGGGAGATTATACTTCCCTGTGTGATGTACGCCCCTAGTGTAATTATACTTAGGAGGTAGGATCTAATGCGTTAGACTGGTGAGAGATTGCATAATGTGTTATGCCCCTGTGATGGATGCAGGATAGGTTTTATACCTGATTCTATTGTGATAATGCTGAGGTCATTATTGCCCCAGTAGTTACTGGTTGTGCTCTACAGTATAATTTGTGTTACAGTTGGTATATGTTCTACATTTACAATTGGTGATTTGTGCTAATTCTGACAGTGGTCCATGTGGCCCTGTCTTGTGTAAATAGTCCCCTGTAAAATTCTGCCCAGTGCCAGTTGGCACAGTGTAAATTATGTGATTATCATCTAATGTGTTTATTATAATACAAAGGCTATTTTTTTATATATAACCTTGAGTGGAGTTTCCTTTGTGGTGGGCCTAGGGTGTTGTTGCTGTGTGCGCGCGCAAACGCTTTACACATTGCCTCCGGGATAAGCCTGACTGCTCGTGCCAAGCTACCAAGGGGGTGAGCAGGGGTTATCTTTGGCGTGTAACTCCCCAGCCCTGACTTAGAGTGGTGGTCTCTGCCTGGCTTTGGCGCAAGCCTTAGCCAACCAGAGATCCCATTTCTAACATGCCTTATGACCTTTGCCGCCCTGGTTAAGTCATTCCTGTATCGCAGTCTATGTACTTGTGTAATACTGCGTACATGGCGATAACATGTTTTTTCTTATGTAGGATAAATCAATTGTGGACAATCAATTTATCAAGAGGTCTAAAGTGTGCGTGCCTGACTTCTGAGTGTCTAGCCCCACCCCCTTTCCTGTGCAAGTCTTTCCCCGCCCAGCTCCCCTGAGTGTCACGTGCCGACGAATTGTATTAGGTGCTCAGTTGTCTCGGCTCACAGCAGGGGGCCAGGAGCACTAGAGGCTGTAATCCCTGTGTATCCCAGGTCACCCAAACCAGATTTGAGAGTTGGGCTCAACCTTACAAACAAGGAGTGGACAAGCAATACACCCGTTTTGTGTCAAGTTTCCAGAGAATGCCTTCCGGTTGATAGCTCGAGGTTAGGACTTACTCTTACAGAGCTCCCGGCCCTCTATGACGCACATTGGAGGAGATGCTCCCAGCTACAGATGATGTGTAAGTATGTCAGGAATGCCAAATCCTTATTGCAGTGTCATTCTGTGGGATAAGACGAGGATTAAGAAGTCAATTGGGTTCTGACGAATCACAAGGAACCCACGCTTGCGGCAAGAAGGTCCGGATGAGCGAGGCCTGCCTGCTCGAGGGGAGAGGGGTGTGGTGGCTTGTGCCACACCACTTCTAGAAGGCCGTGACATCTGGTCCATTGCCAGTCTAGAGTGGTGGGTGTCACTGGGGAACAGATAAAAGTAGGTGGAGGTGGCTCCATGCAGCAGCAATGAGGTGGTGGAGTAAGGCTCAAGCCCCGGCACTCTAGGGAGAACTAACTTCAGAAGCCCAGAGGGGAGGCTTAAATGCTACAATTTAACCCACACCCTAGGCAGACAACTGGCTGGTCCATGCAGGAAGTCACCGCATATTGAAAGTCAGGTGGGCAGGTGACTGCAAGTGCTGCAGACGAATGAGGTCGGAAGATGAGAGTAGTTGGAGCCAAATGTTTCCACGCAATGGGGCGCAAGAGCGACGCAACTGATAAGTTAGATTTTTCAAGCCATACAAGACCTTCTTGCATGGCCATGCATGGATGACTTTCGAAGTTAGCCATCTTGGTGACTGCAAACTTAGGAATTCACAGATAGCGTTATGCCCACTTACCCCAGGAAAAGGTCAGACAGGGGGCATAGTGACCTCAAGGGTAGGTAGCCCATTGACTACTACCCTACACTCCCCTAACACCCTTATATTCAGTATTAAAGGGGAATCCCTGGCACCAGAGAATCAGATCCTGCCAACCATAAGAAGAAGGGCCAAAGAGCCGCGAAAGCAAGAACTGCAGGAGAAGCAACTGACTTTGCACCAGCCCTGCCAGCCTGCTCACCAATTCTTGACAATTGCGCCACAGTCGTCTCGCCCTGCAAACTACTGATCCTCTAAAGCCTGGGACGACAACCAGCACTTCTCCAAAGACTCAGGAACTCCTATGGAGCAGCAGAGCTGTTCACCTGCATCTTGCAGGAACCAAAGACTGAGCTGTGGGCTCCAAGACCGCAAAAGCCCAACGCTGGAAAACACCATTGCACCCGAGCCGCATAGCCCGAGCTGGAGTGAGCCAACGTGGTCCCCAGACCCTTCATACTCGAAGCCCACATGGGGTTTCCTTGCTGTGGACTTCTCTAAGCAGCCTGCAGCCTTGGTTGCGGGCACCCTCTACTGCGACCACTCCCAATGACGAAAACCAGACGCCTAAGAACACCTCTGCACCTTTCGCTCCTGGCAAGTGGAGAAGAGGACCAAAGGGGTCCCCACGTCCCCGGGCATCATGAGGCCTGAGAACCCCTGTTGGTTCAGCCCGACTGGCCAACCAGGCCAAACCTGCAGCCTCTGTTTATGAAGAGTGATCCCCATTAATGTGCACAGGGCACCTGACGCTGATTTTGGGCCTAGCCCGATACTCATCTCAAGTCCAGGAGGTTGGCTGCGTAAGTCACTGCAAAGAACTTGTATGCCATATTTGTTTTTTCTCCCATAGGATAACTTCACAGCCCTTGAAAAATTTGCTTTGTCAAGTAGTTCTCTTGAAAAATGTACTTATCTGATCGTATTGATTCTGGTGCCTAAATATATGGAAAGTTACGTGTTATTTTTATAAATTGGTGTGGATCTCCTTATTGAGTCGTGTCCATCATTTATTGAGTGTATTTGCAGATGTCGAACACTCCTCCCTGATAAGCCCAAGGCTGCTCGACCACACTATCCGGTAGAAGAGCACCTTGGGAGTGCTAGAGCACGCCCCTGGCCACTAGTAAGGGACTATCTGGACTCTTTGCACAGTATATCTCGTTTTCATATACTATATAGAGAGCCACCTACCTACGATATGAATGTAAGAAAAGTAGCTTTATGCATTACTTACTTCTCGAGTGATCATCGCTTGGTCTTCCCTCCGAGTCCAGAGGGGCAGCTGGACACAGCTCTTTCTTATCAGTTACCTTTAGTGAAAACACTGATGTGGCAATAATGGGACCTGTTTAGAAAAGAAAACAGAAAGAAATAATAAATGTGTGCCACCGAGTGCAATGATAAGAAACTAAGCTAGGTTAGGATGACGTCAGTCCAGGGCCTCATGAAATCGACAGACACTCATGTAGATGATGTCTGGATGCAGGAAATGAGAACCACATGACTGTATGGCCTGAGTGTTAGTAAGGAGTGATCTTTGCAGTTAAAAGGGATGGAACAACATACCAGCAGACACTCGTTCAATCACCACAAGTACAAGTGCAGCCGTAAGACAAACCTACACACCTTGTTTCATCTCTCGCTTTACAATACTTGGAGGTTCAGATGCTCTGTGAGGGCGGCCTCTGCCAGCTGCAGTATTTCATGCTCTTGTCTGGTAGTCTGAAGTTTTGTCATTTAATTGAGGTCATGTGACATGGCTGAAGTCATGTGACGCCTGGGATCATGTGACATGGTAATTGTTGTATGCCATGCTTGCAATCATTTGATATTCAAGCAGACATATGACATGCCTGAAGTCATGTGACATGCCTCAAGTCTCGTGACATGCTTCAGTTCATGTGACATGGCTGAAATCCTGACATGCATGAGATTCAAACGACATGCCTGCAGTCACATGACAAGCTTGATGTTATGTGACATACTTGGAGTAATCTGGGATTCCTGAAATTACATGACATGTCTGCATTCATTTAGCGTGACTTACCTCATGTGGCATGCTTGTAGTCACTTGACAAGTCTGAAGTCACGCAACATGCATAAAATTATATACATGCTTGAGGTCACATGGTGACTTTGTCAAGAGACAGGCCAAAAGTCATGTGACATTCATGCATTCATGTGACATTCTTAAGGTCAAATGGAATGATGCCCTTGAAGTCAAGTGATATGTTTGTGATCAAAGTCTCATGGAATGCCTGAAGTCATGTGAGATGCATGTGGTTAAGTGATATAGCTATGGTCATATAACATGCTTGATGTCATGTAACATTCATGGTTATGTTACATGCCTGAAGTCACGTGGCATGCTTGTGGTCGTGTGACATGGCTTTAGGGAATGAACAATGAGATGACTATAAACATCGAAAACTAATGTTTGCCCATGCATATAAACAGATGTCAGTTCAGTCACTCATACTACGACTTACAGCAAACAGGAACCAGCTCATGTGTAAAAATTTTACCAGCCAGGATCACATCGTCAAACCTCAGAAGATAGTCCACAAAAATGCGGCACGTTCATCAAACCAGAAACCTTGACTGTTGGATGCAGGTTGACAAGCTCCTACAACACACAACATTCGCCGTGTACAGAAGTCTTCACAGAGACCCCACTCCCTGTAGACACGCAAGACCATACTACCCACAGTCTTTGCTCTGTACCAGACTCTTTGTGAGCAGCGCATGACCAATGGGACACAGGTGGCCAAACCCCTACACCGCACAGCCTTCCCCTTGCACAGAATCTTCACAGAGACCCCATCTGGACTGTGGGCCATTGCCACAACACCAGAGACCGTAATAACAGGAATAACATGCTGTTGAACAGAAGGAACAGTCACCATCGGGAGAAAAACTTCAGAAGGTTCTGAACGATCAAACTATGAGTTAGAATCGCAAGACACCCCAAGCTAAACATCATGACATAAAGGCAATTTCACAGCCCAACTAAGCAACGCTGAGACCATTATGACTCAGGCCGATGACAAACAACAAGCAAAATCTGACTCAAAAACGACTTCACCTGCAATGCAGAGGGGCAAAAAGTCAAACCTGCAACAGCAGCACTGAGGCGGCCAACTAGAAGATCAGTATTCAATGCGTAGGCATTGATGTCACACTCAAACTAGAAGATCCGTGTTCAACGTGTAGGCATTGATGTCACACTCAAACTAGAAGATCCGTGTTCAACGTGTAGGCATTGATGTCACACTCAAACTAGAAGATCCGTGTTCAAAGTGTAGGCATTGATGTCACACTCAAACTAGAAGATCCGTGTTCAAAGTGTAGGCATTGATGTCACACTCAAACTAGAAGATCCGTGTTCAACGTGTAGGCATTGATGTCACACTCAAACTAGACGATCCGTGTTCAACGTGTAGGCATTGATGTCACACTCAAACTAGAAGATCCGTGTTCAACGTGTAGGCATTGATATCACACTCAAACGAGAAGATCCGTGTTCAACCTGTAGGCATTGCGGTCACACACTCACTGGCACTCGCAGAACAATGTCGAGGAAGCAGGTCATTCTACACACATCCCAGGCAGTGTCACTAGTTTTAGGTCTTTGTGACCCTCACTCAAGTAACAGGACTAGGAAAGTTGTGAATCATGTGAATGCACCCACAACTCCACAACCCTGCTATTATTGCCACATGTATGCCTGCTGAAGCATCATCGTTGGCCATCAGGCACGGCCTTATTAATATACCAGCAACAACCTAGCACGCAGCCAAAATCAGTGGTATTTGATGAGGAATGTTCACACATCCTACGCATGAACCATCACAAAAACATCAGGGTGAACAGAGTCAGCGGAAGAGGCTGTGTGGTGGAGCTGATCCAACTCAAAGACCACAACTTGCGCAATGATTACTGCAACTCGCAATCCGTTGTCACTCACTGTTGCATCAGCAGTAAACCACAAAGCAGAGTGCAACCCGCCAAACTTGACAGACCCCCCATCTATCTCCAACCGCCCAATCCTCGCCCGGAAAAGGTCCTCATCGTAAGGGATTTCATCCTCTGATGGATATGCCGGAGTACAAATCTACCACTGACCACCCAACATGTATCACACAAGATCATCATGAGAATGGACTTAAAACTCTCGGTGGATGGACCAAAGTGTGGACTATCTGGAGATGACAAGAGCTTCTCAGCCCGTCTCCACCCCAAATAACACATCTGGTCACACCATGGACATTGCGTTTGTGTGTAGCCGTGGAGCATTGCAGTGCAGCCCAAGCCTTGGTCAGCCACTAACAGATCTCCATATCCATATGGGAAGGTACCAGCCCCACCACACTTGCAGAGCTCTTGTGAAGCAAGTCTTTCTTCGCCTCAAAGGCGCTCTCATGGGGTCTGACTTTCAAACCTTTAGACTGCAAGGAAAATAATGATAACCTGTAGAGTCGAGACCAGGCAGATATGGCGCAAGGAGTCCACTTCCATGGACTTTGATGGCAGTAACAGTTGAGGTATTATTCAAGTGTATCCTCTCTATGGCCCGTTTCTAATGTACATTGCACCGAGCGCAGCAACAAGCAAATGTCTCGATTTACAGTCTTCGGCCTGAAAGGGGTCTTTGACAGGGGGCATTTTATCTGCCTGGTCTTCCATATCAGCCCGCCAGGACCAGAGGTGACAAGAATTTAGCAACCTTTTTATAAACTGCATTTTGTAGTACATGAGTCGTACTAAAGTAGTACGACTCAAGTACTACAAAATACTATTCACTATCGTACAGTCAGAGAACTCCGCCTGCTCTATCTTTTCTATACAGAGATTACAGGCAAAAGCCTACATTTTGGTACAAAAAGTGAAAGGGACATGGGTGTGAGGAAGGGGAATAGGGAATAGTTACCACTTAAATGGGAGGTGTGTAGTGAAGTACAGGCTACAAACATCCACCCACAAAAGAGAAAAATGTCCGCTATTCGCAAAATACATTTCTAAAGTTACTACAACCATAAAAGGGACAAAACAGTTGTAAATATACTCCAGCCTCGCCTTGGAGTGAGCAACTGCAACACATTCTTATAGAAAATAAGGGAGGCAGGGACTTAAAACAACACTCCATTGGAACTAATGTTGAATAAAGAAGAGTGTGATAATTCACGAAGTAAATATACACGTATAAATCTACTCTTACAATTTGTAATAAATCTACTACTTTTGGCAATTCACTATTTCCAAGTGCAAATTTACTACAAAGTGTAGACTTACATGTCTCCACTCCCTGACACATTGGGGATATTACAGTGTAAAGCTAGTACTCATAACTTTTTGCTCGCAGGCTGAGATATCAGCCACTGGGTCAGAGATCCATATATGGTATTGGTAAAGTATACAAATTATTTTAAAAATGAAACTTTAAAAAAGTTTAGTAAAACTATTTTGAAGTTAAATATTAATGAATTAATTTGATATATGTTATGTCTTTGTTTTAAATGTAGACTACAATTAGAAAATGCTTCAGCACCTTTAACTTAATTTTGAATAAAAAATTGAATTAATTTAAATACATTAAATTAAACATTTTAATTAAAAGACGTATTAAAATAAAAAATCCCACCTAGAGCACCGTTTACACTTATTTTATAAGTACTAAAAATTACAAAGTTATGAGTAGAGTTAATTTAAATTAATTTAACAACTGATTTGAAAATGTAAGTTACATTTATTTTTTTATTAAGCCATGCTATTAAAATACTTTATAATGAAATAATATTTATTTATTATTTATATATAGTTTTTTAAACATTAAATTATGTTTATATGTTTTATAACTTTTTTTTAAATAAATGTGTTAATTTTAACAACTTCAAATGGGGTTCTAGTGCAAGTCACTTCCTCCATTGGTTTCAGTGGAAGTGTGTTGCAGTACCTCTGGTGGCCACATGAGGTGCAGGAATTACTCCAGCTCTTAGCTGAATTAGTTCTATTACTATTTCAGGTCCTTGTTGGCTGCAGTAACTTTAGAAGTGCAGTTTGTGAAGAGCAATGGGATTACTCTTCTGTGGGTGGGTGTCTGTCCCTCTCTAAACACCCTCTTACGTCACCCTAAGCTACATGATTGAAAATCTCCCTAAAGAAAAAGTAGGAGAGATGAAGGTGGAGACTTCCACAGGTAATTTTGTGAATTGCATTTTGTACTACAAAATGCAGTGTGTCAATCAGGCCCTTTGGCTTAAAAAAGAAAAAAAAAAAATATATATATATATATATATATATATATATATATATATTCACTGAAAAAACCATAGGTTTCAGGGGTGTTATAGTTAGCTGGACTTTTCACTTGTACAAAACCATTGAAATTCCCCCGTTATAGTTAGTTCAGCTAACTATAACTCGCGCGCCCGCAATGCACTGCTGATGACGTCACATATTACATCACTCATGACATGGTCAGTGACATCACTCATGACATCACTGATGACATCTCAAATGACATCACTGATGACATCACTGATGACATCATCCAGTGAATGTGTGTTTTTCTGAAAATTAAATATGTTTTATATATGTATATCTCAAGGTCGATGGAAGAATAAATGGGTATATAAGTGTCTAAATGGATGATTTGTTTTTGAAAAATTGATTGTGTAACTGACTGATTAAGTGTATCATAGTGAATACATGGCTTAGTGTTTAAATATGTAAATATCTGTATCAGTCTCTCACTTTGTGTATAAGTGGCTGCATGGGTTGGTGAGTAGCTACATGGGTGTCTATATAGGTTATTAGTTGGTTTTTTGAGTATCAGTCTGAGTGTCTGCATGGTTCGGTGGGGGGTATTACGTAGTGCATAGGTGCATGAATGAGTGACTCACTGTTTGTATGTGTTGAACACAGCATGTGTGCAGGACTGTATGGGTGGATGAGTGTGTGTATGGGTGTGTTAGTGAGTGAATGACTGTCTCAATAGTGTCTTTATGAGTAACTACCTATGTTTTAAACTAGTATATGTGACTATTGGTGTATATATGTGAGTATATGTGAGAGTGAGAGATTGAAAGAGTTCCTGTATGAATAAGTATGTGTTTCTATAAGTGATTGTTTAAAAGACTAAGTATGTGTAAGTTTCCGTAGAAGTAAGTATGGTGGTGTGTGTATAACTGTATATGCAAGTAAATGTATTTTTGATTCTTTATTAGCATGAGTGACTATGTGTGTGAGTAACTCTATGGATGAGTGGCATTGTGTAACATGATGTATAGGTGTATGAGTACATATGATGAGTGAGTACATGTATGAGTGACTGTATAGGACTGTTGGTGAATGAGTGGATGTGTATGTGGATCTTAGAATTACTGAAGAGGTTGTTGTAACTGGTATTGGTATGTCCATTGTTTTGAAAATTTTATTCTCTATTTTTGAATGTGTGTATCAAAGGTTATATTAGGGTGAGAGGAGGTCTGCCACTCTATCACAAGGATGATGTCATCAGTGATGTCATCAGTGATGTCATCAGTGATGTCATTTGAGATGTCATCAGTGATGTCATGAGTGATGTCACTGACCATGTCATGAGTGATGTAATATGTGACGTCATCAGCAGTGCATTGCGGGCGCGCGAGTTATAGTTAGCTGAACTAACTATAACGGGGGAATTTTAATGGTTTTGTACAAGTGAAAAGTCCAGCTAACTATAACACCCCTGAAACCTATGGTTTTTTCAGTGAATTTCTGAGGTTTTTTAAATGCTAATTCCTAACTATAACGTGCCTGAAACCTATGGTTTTTTCTGTGAATTTCAAAGGTTTTTTAAATGCTAATTTCTAACTATGCCTACAGAGATAGGACATGTGAAGAAAGAAGAAAAAATGCACAGAAAGAAACAAAAGAAGTGCAGAAAGAAGCAACAGAAGTCCTCAAATACGAAGATAAGTGCAGGAAGAAGGATAACGTGCAGAAAGAACAAAAAGAAGAGCAGAAAGAAGCCTTGTTGCAAAATCATCCTGTACCCTCAACTTTTTCAGACGGATACTGGTGGTAACTGAGTCTGACTAACCAGTCCTAGAGCCAGTGCTATGTTAAAAGACACTTAGAATACAGTGAAAACACCTACATACACTAGGGAACATTATGCGTTGGGGTCCCCCTGTGATTAGCATGACCTCCTCTGTAAGCCCCTAGTGTATAATAGGGCATGGGGATTAAAACTACCTCTTAAAACAGGCCACAGGGCGTTTTTGCACACGTTAACTCAGGCCCCGTCCCCTCCCTTCACCACTGTGTAAACACGCCCTGTGTCCATTTTTAGTTGGGAGATTAAGTTCATTTGAATCCTGAGGGTCCCTAGGGTCCAACTAGCCCACTAGGTACCTCCAGTAAGTGCCACAGAGCTGCGTTGCAGAGAGGTGTAAAAAGTGGCACGGCCTGGACCACCTCTCTGCAATGCAGCTCAGTGGCGCTTACTGGAAGCACTTGGTGGGCTAGTTAGCCCCCAGGGGCCCTCAGTATTGAAGGGAAATTATATCCCCAATTTAAAACGTGCCATAGTGCGTGTTTGCACACGTCACCTCAGGCCCCGTCCCCTCCCTTCACCACTGTGTAAACGCGCCCTGTGGCTGTTCTAAGTTGAGAGATTAAGTCCCCCTGAATCCTAAGGGTCCCTAGGGTCAAACTAGACCACTAGGTACCTCCAGTAAGCGCCACAGAGCTGCGTTGCAGAGAGGTGTAAAAAGGGGCTTGGCCTCAGAACACCTGGCTGCAGCGCAGCTCCCTGGCGCATACTGGAGATGCCTGTTGGGGGCGCGTTTGCAGAGTGCTGCACGGAGGGGGCATGGCCTCCGGCACGATGCCAGTCTTTTATTTATTTTAGTTTTTTAAGAAGGGGGGCTGTTTGGTTCCCCTTCTTATTCTAATTTATTGGCCCTGATGACCCCATCCCCCAGGGCCAGTCTCCTAATTATATTTTTTTGACCCCAATCCCCAGGGCCGGCCACTGTTTTTTATTATTTTTAAAAAATATATATTTATAGACACACCTAGGACATGCTGGACAAACCGTACGTACCTATCACCATGACGATTTGCGTGATATTCATTAAAAGGCGACTATGCATGCAATGAATCCACGTGGAATGTATTTACACCACTAGTGAAGCTCTGACATGTCTGATGCCCTACCGTGCCTAATCCTGGTAGACACCCTTGTCGTTTATTTATACAAACATGGGTAGCTATTGACGGGCACATTTAATACACATGCACACCAAGCCATTCAAAGGGGATTCGACAAAAATTCGACCAAAACTATGCAAGTAATCCCCCTCACGGTTAATAAAACACACATCCACTGCCGGATGTGTAATACTTTTTATTTTACTCTCTGGAAAGGGGACGAACATCACTTGAGAGTCACAGCGTGCTCCTGACAGAGCCCAATGCTGTGTTACACCCACCATTGCCTGCCGAGTGCCACACACCTCTGTGTTGTATTCCACTAGCTAGTGCATATGCTATGACACTCTCTAGCCCATGTGCACTGTAACACCACCCCGTGAATATGTCATGCCACACTTGTCTTCGCACGGGTTATATTGCCCCATCTAACGTGCCTTTCTCGATGCCTATGTTATAACGCACAGTGCTATGCCATACATATTACAATCTGGGATCCATATCTTTGTCACAGTGCATATGCAACGTTACACTCCCCAGCACATATTTTATATTACAACTTTAGAGACTAGTTAGGTTACACAACACTGCCCTGTGCATATTACACTCCAAGGCGCATATCGCATAGCACGCGCTAGTGCCTGTGCTATCTCGCGCTCTCCAATGAATCTGTCATTGCGCACAATGTATTGCATATTATATTTCACGCCCGGTTCATCTTATATCACACTTTTTGGTGCATAGTTTATACCATACACTATATCTAGTTTTCATTTTCAATCGTGCTCTCAGGACTATGTTCTATATAACACTGTGTTCACCTACCCTTTTCACGGGCATTACATTTTGCGATAGGGGGTGGAGGGTCAGGGGGTGTTTCTGCCAAGTGAGCCCGGAGTCACAGTCACAAACGTCCTCTTCTTCCTGAATAAAAGTGAGATTATGCTGCATACTTGTTCATATTTTAAGGAGTTCGCACAGACACACATTTTAAAAACAATAAAGTTCCTATTACCCGCCTTCTCTGAACAGTTAGTCTGCTGCCCCATCCCCTTCCTCCCTATCCTCTGTTGTGTGAATCCATGGACTAGCCTCCTCCCTCCTGCCATGCATGGTCTGATGTGCTGCCACTGCCCTCAATTTAGTATGATGTACCAGTCCACTCCTCCTGCCCTCCATTGCCCAATTCTATGCCCCATCATTGACCTCCTGCTTAAACTCTGTGCTTAGCTTGCTGCCCCTATTCTCCTTCCCCCTGCCCTCCGATGTCTTTGTGCATGCCCCTGCTCCATCCTTTTTGCCCACCATGTCCCATGGACCTGCCACTCCTATCTACTCTGAGTGTTCTGTTGAGCTGCCACTCCCCTCCCACCTGCCTAGCATTGTCAGATGACTGTAACCTGTCCCTGCCACCTCCACCCTGCCTGTCCACATGCCATGCCCCTATCCTCTTCCTCCTGTCCTACATGGTCCATTGTACTGCCACACCCTTCTGCCCTCCCTGGTCTGTTGTGCTGCAACTGCTCCTCCTGCCTGCCCCGTGTGGTCTGTTGTGAGGTCCCTTCCCCTGAACTTTCTTGTCTGTGCACAGGTCCTGACCCTCCCTTCTATCCTCCATCGTCCTTTGTGCATGCCCCTCCACCCTCCTTCTTGCCCATCATAGCCATTGTGCTGCCACTAACCCTCCCACTTGCCATGCATGGTCTTCTGTGCTGCCATGGCCCCTCTCACCTTCCCTGTGTGGTCAGTGAGCTGCCCCTGACCCCCTCCCACCTTCCCTCCATGGTCTGAGTGTATGCCATCACAGTCTCACTGTTGCTCTTCATGGTGTGTCTTGCTTCTAGTGCCCATCCTGCCTGACCTCCATGGCTATCTTGCTGCTCCTGCCCTGCCCCCTTGCCCCCAGCCCTACTCCCTCCCTCCTGGCTTGTCTGTTCCATTGTAATGCCCCTGATCCGTCCCTCCTGCCCTTTATGGTCTGTTATGCTGCAGCTTTCTCTCCTGTCTGTCCATTATGGTCAGCTAGCTACCATTGCCTCTTGCCCCTCTGTTCTCTGTTGTCCATGTGCATGGTCCTGTCCCCTCCCTCTTGCTTTCTATGGATTGTTGTGCTGCACTCCCGTCCTGCATGCCCTGTGTGGTGTATTGTGCTGCTGCAAACCCTGATGCCTGCCCTGCAGGGTCAGTTTGGTGCACCTCTCCATGTCCCTCCTGTCCTCTGTTATCCAAGTCCATGTCCCTATCCCATTTCCTTCCATGATCCAATGTACCATACTTGCGAACATTTTGAACTTGGTAAGAGGGAGATTTTGAAAAAAAACTGGGGTATTGATTTTCCCCTTTGAGTTACATTGAAAAAGAGGATATTGTAGACAGGAGACAGATCAAATAAAGCCCATTTGAGCTTAAAAACATTGGACGTTTCCTGGCTGAATCGGGTCTGTTGGCATGTATGGTTGTACTACCATTGCCTCTTCCTTCTGCCCACAATCGTCTATTACATTGCCACAGCCTTGAAGGAGGGTAGATTTTGTATCACAGGGGGCCCCTGACCCGTTCTGTCCACACCTGAAGTATGAGACCCTTGTCCTTGCCCTGCCAGCTGCATTTGTAGGCCGTATTAAATTGACCAGCGGGTCCTGTGTTGCTATATAATTATCCTGAGACATCCTTACCACTCAGCCAGCATAAAACCCCTGTGTAGGCCCTTCTGTTCAATATGTAGGCCTCTTTGTTAAATTGACCATAGCTCTGCAATTTTAGTGTATAGCAGTCTGAAGGCAGGTCTGCGAGGCCTTCTGATCCAAACTAGTAGCCCCCACCCTACCCGAGTGCTCCGTGCTCGGTATCAAAGTTCAACATCCCCCTGAAGCTGTCGACATACAGTAGGCTGCATCCTGGACTGGTACTTGCTTCCTGGGCAGGTTTCCCGCTTTTAAGGAAGTGGCAACCGCAGAGCGTCAAGTTAGGAGAACTGAGGAGATTTTATACATGAATATATTGAATTCCCGTACAATACCCATTATTTTCTGCTTGCTCTATGGAACTTACGATAAGCGATTGGCCTGAGAGACTGACCTTTTCACCCAGTCCATTGTCAGCATTAAGTGGGTAAATGACGAAATGTCTGGTAAAATCTGCAGACGAAGCTTTTGGGTAGCATACGTAGGTAGATGTAGCGTGCAAAGGAGCCCACAAAATGATATAAAAAGGGAGCACCCACAGATATCGACGGACTACCTCGCCGTCTGTATGTAGGTTAACAGGCAGTGCAGGTTTTCCCCAAGAGCTGGGAGCTCTTGTCTTCCTTTGCTTAAAATGTCTTGCTCTGCTTTGCTTGAAGTATCTTATTCTATTTTACCTATATGAAATGTCATGTTATGTTTAACCATTGTTCTCTTTACTTTTGCATTTAAAAGATTTTGTATTGTAATTGCAGGAATGCTTGCTCTAAGAGTAAACGTGAGTGTTCCTAGGTAACATTTTCCTTGGTGTAACTTGTTTCTCATGATGCATTTATAGATGTGTTTTCTCTCTCTCTCTGTCAGTACATTAATTGAGATACAGAGAATATTATGACAGCTGTATGATTATCTGGATTCTGTATTTTGTACTTTATGTCTCTATTCTGCGGTTTCTTTGAAGTTGCATCTTCTCATTAAACTGCCATTGTATTCTGCCTCCAATTCCATGTCTCATATGTCTGTTTTCTTCATTTTTGGAGCAAGCGTTCCTAGGCACCCCGGCTCAAATTAAGGTGCCCCTTTTGTCCCTGACTCACTCTCCTGCTCAGTTCTGTGGTGGCTCCCGGGGATCTGGGGACCGCCCCTAGCTTCCTTGACCCGTAATAGATCTTCCCTCCAACAGCCTCTCTTGCAAGTCCTGTATTGTTGGTTTGTTGCCCCTGCCCCCCTTTCCACTGCCCTCCATAGTCTGTTGTGCTTCCACGGCCCTTCCTGCCTGCTCAGTGTGGTTAAATTGTTGCCTTTGCACCCTCCTACCTGCCTTCAATTTTCAGAGTCCGTGCCCCTGGCCTCTGCCTCTCAACAGTATCCTAATGAACAACTAGATTGCTAACATTCTATATTTATTACAAAAGTGTGGAACGCCTGACATCATCTTGATGTAATCAAAACTGTAATACCTAGAGCATTTCCTTTAGAAATTACATATATGAGAGGGTCTTATTGGCATCAAAATTATGGTTAGTGCTCTAAAAGACTAAAATAAGGACATATTTTCTGAGTTTTCAAATAGCGACAAAGCACTTTTAAATTATTTGTTATCTTTATGTTTTTTTATCCAGTTGACCACTTGATTAAATGTTGCACTTAGGGGAGAGGATGTGGTGTTACTTCCAGAACTGCAGACTTTGCAACTGGGGAACCAGGTTGAAGTTTCTGCTTCAGCTCGACATTCTGTGATTCTGGTCAAATCACTTAGTCTCCCCATGTCTACAACCAAAATGAATTTGTTCTTGTGTGATGTAACCAATGCTCATGTAAAGCACTCCAATACCTGACAAGTCTGCACTATATAACACTGCAAAAACACAAAATAATAAGTGTTTTGCACACTTCTGTCATTGGGCTATATTTGGGCTACATCTGGGTGATTTTGGGCTACATTTGGGCTCTTTTGTCTCCGGTGGCCATCTTGGGAGATTTATTTGTTATGAAGTTTCCTAATTTCCTCATGTACTGCAGTCTCCTCAGTAGGAAACGCTTTCAGTTTTTTACTTTGATTCCATCATGAAGGTATTCAGATATGTCACACATTTGCCATAAATTCTGAATGTTAGCACTCTAGTTGCTCATTAGATCACTGTAGTAAAACTACTGCACCATGGAAGTCTGCTCCTGGTATTAAAAGTGCATGTTTCAGTCTGCATGTCAGAATTTTTTAATGAAATAGAAGAGGATTTGAGAAGTCACTCAAAATGTGCCCTCATTTTCTTTCTTCAGCATTAATCATAATTTCTATGGCAAAATGAACCTCCTCATTGTGTTCCTTTTTAAATTAAATGTTTTAAGTGTTACCAGTTTATTCCAATCAAGATGGCTTCAGGTGTGCCATACTTTTGTCATAATGAAGACAGTAAGCGCTCTAGTTGTTTTTAAGAACATTCTGGGACATTCTGTCATTGGGCTATACTTGGGCTACATCTGGGTGATATTTGGGCTACATTTGGGCTCTTTTGTCTCTGGTGGCCATCTTGGGAGACTTATTTGTTATGAAGTTTCTAATTTCCTCATTTACTGCAGTCTCCTCAGTAGGAAATACTTTCAGTTTTTTACTTTGATTCCATCAAGAAGGCATTCAGATGTGTCACACATTTGCCATAAATTCAGAATGTTAGCACTCTTTTTGCTCATTAGATCACTGTAGTAAAGCTACTGCTCACCAGGGAAAACTGCTGCTGGTATTGAAAGTGCATGTTTCAGTCTGCATGTCAGAATTTTTTAATGAAATAGAAGAGGATTTGAGAAGTCACTCAAAATGTGCCCTAATTTTTCTTTCTGCAGCACTAATCATACTTTTTATGGAAAAATGAACCCCCTCATTTTGTTCCTTTTTAAATTAAATGTTTTAAGAGTTACCACTTTAATCCAAGCAAGATGGCTTCAGGTGTGCCATACGTTTATCATAAGTAGGACTGTTAGCGCTCTAGTAGTTCTTTGGAACACTCTGGGAAGCTGCAGTAGAACACAAAGGAATCAACTGACGGTCTCTGCCCTTGTTGGATGTACATGTTTTACTGAGAATGTCAGACTTCATTCTCACATGACTGAGAAAGATAATGTGAATTTACAGAAAATAAGCTCTCAGTTTAGCCTATAGATCACCTTCCAAACCTCTGTGGTAAAAGCATGAGAAAATATTTTTCTCTCAATCATGATATCCCAGCAGAAGGCTTTTTCACATGGTGAAATCACCTTAGAACATACCACAATTCCTAAAATGAGTATGGTAACATCAACAAATGATTTATAATGTAACTAAAGTCTTAAAACCTTCTATTAACTGCAATGCTTTTTAATGAGGTGCTATCATGTATATTGGTCCCAAGATGGCTGCCAACACTTCTTGGATGAAGTGCTGACAGCCAATCAGATCTCAGGATGAGATGTGTGGTTAGGCTCCGCCCACATATATATATGCTTTTAAATGGTATTTTCTCAGGAAATACTGAACAGATTTACACCAGACCTGCAAAAGGCACTTCCTTGACCTTATGGCTACCTCTCTGCCAAATTTCAAGTAATTCTGTTCAGCCGTTCGGGCTGTAGCTGTGTCTAAAGGTCCTATGGAAAAATGCATGGGGAAAACGCGTTTTGGGACCCCCCTTTTTTCTCGGCCCCTGCTTGACGAATCCCCCCGAGACTTTCAGGGTAGGAGCGGAGCGTAGCGCCCCACCTATTTTGAAAATTTTGCGAGGATTCGTCGACCGGCGCCAAAGTTATTCCAAATAGAATGTTGCGGATTTCCTATGGAAACAGGGTCCTAACTATAACTACCTACTGGCGACCGCCAGTAGGTAATATATATATATATATATATATATATATATATATATATATATATATATATATATATATATATATATATATATATATTGTCCCCAGAGATTCACTTCGCAGTGAAACAAGTAGCACGCACTCACAGTCTGTTGAGTTTCCCAATTACTTTATTTTCATTTTTAGTAATTCTTCAGTCTCCAAATTAATTTGGAGACTGAAGAATTACTAAAAATGAAAATAAAGTAATTGGGAAACTCAACAGACTGTGAGTGCGTGCTACTTGTTTCACTGCGAAGTGAATCTCTGGGGACAATACCAAACGGCATGGCTCTGCCTTAGCACAGCACCGGATCAAGACGCGCCAGGGGTCCTACGAACGGAGCCGAATTGGGTCAATATATATATATATATATATATATATCGCAAAACCATTGACGCGGCACTCAGGAGGGAATGTTCAAATTGTGTTTATTTTCACACAGCTCAACCAATGCGTTTCGGCCCTCTCACGGTCTTGCTCACGGTCAGTGAGTCCTTTCTCAATTACACTATATATATGCCCATGTGGCCTTAATGCGGCATTATGGGAGTTGTAGTGCATTAGAATTATATATTTACATTTTTACATGAAAGGAATCAGTTTTACTGTTATTTACAAGACAGTTGTTCATCGGTGGATTTGTAATTCATTGGTATAGTACCAGATAAATTCATTATTATCTTTTGTAATATCACATTCATTTTTATGTAGTTCTCATTTGTCTAGAACAAGAATGTTCATTAATTATTGGTAACAAGTATATTTTGTGGCAATTATCTCATTTTACATGATTCTTATAGGATTTATTCATATGAGGTAAATCAGCAGAAAAATGAGGTAGAAATCAGGGAAAAGGACAAGAGAAAAAATAAAAAGGAAAAAAAGGAAAGAAAAAAGAAAGGAAAAGACAAAGACAAGAAAGAAGAACAAGAAGAAAAGAAGAAAGAAGAGGGAGAGATATTGTTTCCTTTTTAAAGAAGGGCTGGTACCTGTCATTTATTTAATTCAATCTATCTATTTTCTTATCACATATTTAAATATGTTAAATACTCCATCAATTCTTTCATATTTCAGAAACAGAGTAAGAAAAAAAGGGGGAGGAAGGAGAGAAGAAAAAGAAGGAAAAAGAAGAGAAGAAAAAAAGAAAAATGGGGGAAAAAGGAAGAAAAAAAGGGGGGAAGGGAACTCATTTAGAGGGAGTTACTGTTGTCCTAGTATAGGTTTAAAAGGTCCAAGAAGTTCATCAATATCCTGTTTGTCAAATGCATAGATGTTCACTCCAGATGTACAAACAGTTCCTCGTCATTATTCATGCCTCTCGGGGACTTGGTCTTAAGTCTAATAATGTACCGGGATTCGAGTTGGCGCAACTTTTTAGTTCTATTTCCGCCACGTTCATTTGGCATGATGGTATAAATTCCATAATAGCACATTGCTCGCCAGTTTCCGTTCTAGCATAAGATCATATGTTTCGCAGTTGCATATGAAGTGTCTTTGTTTTTAACTGCTCGAATGTGCTCGAGAATGCGTTTTTTCAGTGGGCAGATAGTACTGCCAACATATTTTTGTCTACAGGTACACTCGTAGTGCATGTTATTTTTTTATTTAGTACCATTGTGTTCCCATTTGGTTCTATGATGGTTTTTAGATTCTTACCAATTTTACATGCCTTGCATGAGTTGCATTTTGTAAACCCATTTCGTTGTTCCACTAACCAATTTGTTTCTTCTTTTTGTACGAAGTGGCTGCTCACCAGCATGTCTTTTAGAGATTTCCGGAGCTTTTGCAATCAAATGCCAACGTTTCCTGATTTTACTCATGATGATACCGCTTTCTTTACTATAGGTAATGATAAACCTCAAAACTTGCTCCTTGTCATTGTGTTCATGTTTCGGCTTTGGTGTTAAAGTGCCAGCTCTTGTCTTAAGATCGATTCTCTTTTTGTTTTTCTTCAGGGTAGAATCCCTATAGCCTCTCTGTTTCAGTCTTTCCATAGATTCTTGGATTTTTTCTTCTGCGTCCTCAGGTTGTGAGCAGTTACGTTTCAGCCGCATAAACTCCCCATAGGGAATGCTATCCATTAGGGGTGGAAACTAGTTCCGTGCAAGATGCTATTAGTGGCTGTCTCTTTCCTATAGAGCGTTGAGTGTATTTGATCATTTTTAATGTATATTAGAGTATCAAGGAAAGGGATCTCAGTTCTACTCATATTGTACATAAAAGATAGACCAACTTGATTGTTACTCAGCTTGTTATAGTAATCCTGGAATTCCTCTTCAGTTCCATTCCATATTAAAAACAAGTCGTCTATATAACGAACCCATAGCATGATCCTGACCAGATCATCTTGGTTGTCCGTATCCCAGGCCATTGTCTTTTCCCACCACCCTATAGTGATGTTAGCATAGTTCACACATCTTTCTAAAAAGATATTTGTTAAAACAGAAGATGTTATTTGTAAGGCACATTTCAATCATGGAAAGTAACATTTGTGTGTGTTTCATCTCCGAGATTTTTCTTTGTTTAAGAAAATAGCTACATGCTTTTAGTCCTACTTCGTGTCGTATTGATGTGTACAGTGATACTATATCTACGGTTATCAACAGGAATTGACTGTTCCAAAAAATGCCATTTAAAATTTGTAAAAATTCCCCAGTGTCCCTAATATAGGAGCTCATGCTACGGGCTATTGGAGCAAGGAAGCGGTTTACATATTCCGAGATGTTCTCATACAATGAATCGTACGAGGAGACAATTGGCCTGCCTGGTGGGTGATTGAGGGTTTTATGGATTTTTGGCAAGAAATATATAGTTGGAATTACTGGAAATTCGTTCATCAAGAATTTTATTTCGTCTTCACTAATCAAATTCTCATTGTGCCATTTAATCAATTTTTCACTCAAGTCACACACCATTTTATTCATTGGGTATATATATTAGTATATATGCATTAAATAAATATATATTGATTAATTACTAAATACACATATAATTTAATTATTTAATGTGCTGCACCATTATATTTTATTCGTTCTAGTTCAATAATGAATATGTTAAATTATTTCACATTTATATTTGAGATGCGTGACAAGTTGCTAGTAGTAACTTTACACTAGTAAATAATGTTGTAGAAGGCTCCACCAGGGAGCGGAAACATGTAAGTCGACTGTTATGTGTAAATCTACACTAGGAAATAGTGAATAGCAAGAGTGTAGATTTACACCTAGGTGCGGGAGTCGAGTAAATCTACATGTGTTCATTTACCTTTCTGAATCAGGCCCTTTCTGTTCAAGATCACACAGAGTGGGAGAATTGCTGTTGTGCCAAAAAGACCATATTTCCCAACAGCACACATTTCTAGGCTCAAACTTTTTTCTCTAGTTTGCCATACGAAGAACCCTGCCATGGTGGCAAAGAACTCAAGCAGTTACTTTTCACTAATAAATGAGGCTCTTTCCCATCATTTCAGGGGGTGGAGACGTGTAAGCCTACAATTGTTTAGAAAATGATTGCTTGTAAATAGCAAATCATAGTAAATTTACAACAAAGTGTAAGAGTAAACTTACCACTCTAGATTTACTCGCGTGCATGGTGACCTGTGTGAGTAGCCTCCACGTCTTTCTCCTGTGAAGGTGTGTAGAGAGAGAGAAAGAGGTGTGTAGCGAGAGGTGGGTAGAGAGAGGTGTGTAGAGAGAGGTGGGTACAGAGAGGGGTAGAGAGAGGGGTAGAGAAAGGGGTAGAGAGAGGGGTGTAGAGAGAGAGGTGTAGAGAGAGGGGTGTAGAGAGAGGGGTGTAGAGAGAGGGGTGTAGAGAGAAGTAGAGAGGTAGAGACAGAGGTAGAGAGATAGAGAGAGCGGTAGAGAGAGGTAGAGAGGTAGAGAGAGAGGCAGAGAGAGAGAGGTAGAGGTAGAGAGGTAGAGGTAGAGAGGTAGAGGTAGAGAGAGAGAGAGAGATGTAGAGAGGTAGAGGAAGAGAGGTAGAGAGGTAGAGAGAGAGTGGTAGAGAGAGTTAGAGATAGAGAGAGGTAGAGAGAGGTAGAGAGAGAGGTAGAGAGAGAAGTAGAGAGGTAGAGAGAGAGAGAGAGAGGTAGAGAGAGAGAGGTAGAGAGAGAGAGGTAGAGAGCCAATAGGTCTCGCCTTTGGGACCTTATAAGTATTTAGTTATGCAGCACAATATCCTTGGTGCAATATCAACTGTTGCATGGCTAAACACTTAGAAGGTCCCAAAGGCGAGACCTATTGGCTATGCCAATGCTTGTTTATAATGTGTTGTTCAATGCAACGCCTCCGACACGAACTCCCGTCAATTCTGTGATGACTCTTGGAAGATGAGCCACGGCAACAACCAATCCCTCTCACAACCAAGAACTCACAAGTGCGCAAACAGGTCTCTGGATCTGACTGGGACTTATTTGAAGGTCTTTGCTGCATTCTCATGGGCCAATGATATGGCTAAAATACCATCTTCCTGAGAGATCTTGGCATGGTTCTCAAAGGAAGAAAACTGAGTAAACGGGTGAGGCATTTGATGCCAAAGAGCTAATGAGATATTTCATTCTTTTGAGGAGCCACAAAGGAAGCATCAACCTTACCTGACCCCTTGAAAGACGTTTCAAAATGGCTTCCGCCCCTTCTAGAAAGGGCCGGTCTACAGGGGCCGGGTACGCCTACAGCGAGAGTAAAATGGCGGTTCATGAAAGAAATAACTTTATCCAAGAGCTTGGCAAATAGTGCAGTATCTAATAGACGCAGAAACACTGCTCAGGGGATCAAAGCAGATAGGACATCATTCACAGCCGGTTAAATGAAGCTGGCGAGGGTGAGTTTCTCTCATTAATTATACAACATGCTGCTGCATACAAAGAGAAGCCAAATATTCGGGGATTTTTCGCTGGTATGAAAGGAGAAGAGCTGCAGGGTTTGCAACGGAGGCTAGCGCTCCGCCAAGTCGGTACATTTTGGGATGACACCGCATGAACATCTTCAGAAGTTACCGTAGGTAGTTAAAGGGCTCTGCGTTTAGTAACTGAGCCTCTTCAAAGGCAGCTGCAGGGCACTTCTTTGCAAGTGTCTGACACTTAATATCTTTCTGCTAGTAAAACCAATTTTAATCAAACAAACACTTTCAACAGAAAAACTACAGCCTACGTTTTTCAACAAACGTTCCCCATGCGCAGCACGTAAACAGCTGCCACAATGCGGGCTCCACAATCACATGTATACAGTGTTTGCGTACACGTGAGAATAAATCTACTACTGTGATAATCTTGATCCATCCGCGAATGCCCGTCATTTCTAACATTTTGATGGGCACCTGTGTACTGTGTTATTCTATTAAACAACAGCAAACTATTCTACAGCACAAAAAACGACTGATTCTGGCAGGAGAGGTATGCGTAACGAACACAGAGAATGTAATCTGATGTGATTTAGTAACATAAAACAATGGCCTCATGAGAGTGAAGCAGTCCATGGACAATGGGCTAATTTTACTAAACCGCAGACAAGAGCCGGAAAGAGGAGATTGGCTTGGAAGCGTGTTTGCCTGACTGATCCTGCTCACACGTGGTGAATACCACAAGCTTAAACTAACTTCCCCATGGCTATATTCATGATGGTGTCACTTTTCCGAACCTGCTGTGCAGTAATCCGTATAAATACTGTTTACCCAAACACATTTTTTTTTTAATGGAAAATATACAAGATCAAAGGGCGCATCAGCTATTACAGAAATTTTGTTTTAAGCAGCACAGCTCTAATCAGCCGTACAGCTGCAATTTAAACTGAAACAAGCAGAGAAACCTTTAAAGTTGGAGTGCGTATAAAGGGCAGTTTTCTTTAACAAAAAAAACATAAATAAGTTTCAATTTTATAAGCAAAACGTTCAAAAAAGTTGCCAGTGGTGAACACATCCCAGTGATCCCAAGTAGAGGAAAAAAATACCAAAGATTGTGGTGAGAGGGGGGGGGGGACGCTGGAGGTGAGGGGGTGAGAGGAATATTTTTAAATTGCACTTTTACACACTTTACATACTTCTCTGAAGACGCTTTCTATGCTTTCTACGGCACTCACAGGAAAGAGAGGATGCGCTTCTTTGCAAAGGGCGGAATATTCTGCTGCAGTGTCCTTCGCAGAAGCAACCCGTTGCATGCGTATGGTCCATGAATCAAAAGGTGCCGCAGAAGTATGATTGACCTGACAAGGTATTGCGATAGCTGCGCTTGCGCTGCTGTGATAGCGGTGATATTTTAAAAACAAATTTTCCCGTTTTTGTATTTAGGTTTAAAATAATTTGTTACCCTGGTTTTAATCTGGGATCAGGTAGGGTGCCCCCTCCCTCTTACCGCACTTAAAATTGTTTGTAGCACCGCCGCTTTGGTGGGTCCGGGTCACGGGTGGTCTGTAGTCCTGGTTGGGCGCCATCTTTGGTTGGGTTTGTTTCTATTCTCCCGACGGGCGCCATTATGAGCGTTCCTGCGCTCGGGCAGCCTCGCGGGACTTCTATTTAAAGTCGCTCTTCCCACGCAGCGGGATCGCGCTGTGTGACGCCGTCGCTTAGCCGGAGTCGTGCCAGAGTCCTGCCCGTCTGCGCCCGTCTGCGCCCGTCCGCGCTGAGGACGCACGGGGCGCCGTGGTCTCATTTAGTCTCCCTGCGCATTTGGCTTGGGGATGATCACGTATTCCATCGACACTTTGCGGTCGATCGCATTGTCCATTCCTACCTGTGATCAGGCACTTATTCACCCGTTAAGCGGACCTTATCGCTGCGCGTGTCAGAGATGGGCACTTGGCTCTCCGGTATCTATCGTTAAGAGGCCTCCTCTTCTAACCCCCCGAGATGATGGTATGACGCCTGGACTTCGCATATTTAACCTGAATGTGAGATCTTTGGTTCAACATCATCTTGCCGTTTTTGATCTTATACAGGAGGAGTCTCCAGAAGTATTTGCGATCACGGAAACGTGGCTGCGGGAACATGACGCAGCTATTACCAATTTGGCTTTCCCCCCTGAGTATTCTGTTTTTACTCTAAATCGCTCTTCTAGAGGAGGGGGTATCGCCCTTGCAGTTAGATCTAGTCTTCCTTGTAGCTGGAAGGTACTGAACATTGCGGGATGCGAAAGTGCTTCTTTTAAGATTTTGATCAGCCCCCAGTTTTCGATCTCGGAAATGGTGGTCTATCGACCCCCAGGTAGTGACGTGGCATTCAGAGAAGCCTTCCCCGATGCTGTCAGCTCGTTGGCAATGGGTTGTGCCAACTTTTCTATCTTGGGAGACCTTAATCTCCATTTTGACAACAAGAGCGTGCCGGCTGTTTACAATATCTTAGCTGACCTTGAGGCCCTTCAACTGTCCCAAAAGGTAGTACTTCCTACCCATGTAGGAGGGCACACGCTGGACCCCTTTTTTACGAACCTCATGAAAGCTACAGTTTCCTCTATAACACCCTTGGGGTGGACGGACCATTTTTTGGTGGCCATTCGGGCTCCTCTACCGGAGACTCCTGCTAGTCTTCCTTCCAAACCAGTTTTTAGAAGACACTGGAATAAACTTAGACTAGAAGACCTTCACAATGTCCTGGCCGCTGATCCGTTGGGATCCTTGGACAATGTTGAATTGGGCTATGACCAGTTTTGTCAGTGGATTACCAGGGCGCTTGATTCATTGATACCCATTATGGCAAGTAAATATTGCTCTCGAGAATCTAGCCCCTGGTATGATAGTGCCCTTCGTGTGTTGAAGGGCACTTGTAGACGGGCGGAGAGAGAGTGGCGGAGGGACTATGACAAGATTAAGAAAGCGGTATATTTGGCCTCCGTGAAGGCCTACCATCGTGCTATATGTAGAGCGCGTGCGGCGTTCTACGCGGAGGAATTCCACACTAGCTTTAATCCATCTAAAGCGATTTTTAAGGCCCTTAAAGATCTGTTGGCCAAAAGAACTTCCTCTCCGGCACTGGCCTCTACCTCTCATTGCGAAGCTTTGGCATCCTTCTTTTTGGAGAAATTTCAAGGTATTTATCGGGCTTTTCCCCTCGCGGGGCTACCTCCGGGGACCTTGGAGATTACTCCTGGCCTCCCTATTATGGAGTCCCTTCCTTTGTTTTCGTCTGAGGAATTTGATAGGGTGTCTCACAATATCAAGTCTGGGTCACCTCTAGATCCATTAAGACCAGTCCTTTTTAGAGATCAGTCTTTTGTGGGACGCCCCATAGTGCGTCTCTTATTAACATCTCGCTGGCGACGGGTATGGTTCCAGCTAAATGGAAGCGGGCGGTGGTTTCTCCGATTTTGAAAAAACCCTCTTTGGACCCTTCCAAACCGGAGAACTACCGGCCTATTTCCCTGCTCCCTTGGCCGGCGAAAGTTATGGAGGCCCATGTCAACCAGGTGCTCTCGGACCATCTCACTCGAGCCAACATTCTAGACGATACCCAGAATGGGTTCCGTGCTGGGCATAGTACGGAGACAGCTCTCCTCGCCATGGTTGAACATCTGCGTTGGGTGCTAGATGCGGGACAGACGGCGGCACTAGTATTATTAGATCTGAGCGCCGCCTTCGATACTGTCTCACACCGCATCCTCCTGCGTCGCCTGGAGGAGATAGGCATCAGCGGTCTTGCCCTACAGTGGTTCCATTCCTTTCTTGACGACCGTTCCTTCTGCGTTGCAATCCCACCCCATCAGTCCAAATTCCATCCTCTGGGCCTGGGGGTGCCGCAGGGATCCTCGCTGAGTCCCACGCTTTTCAATCTTTACGTGAGGCCGCTCGCTGATGTCATCAAGCAGTGGGGCATGACCATGGTCTCCTATGCTGATGACACTCAGCTAGCGGTTACTATCAGCGGGGATGCCGAGCTTGAGGCCCCCAGGTTCCAGAGTGGACTGAGGGCGGTGGCGAGCTGGATGAACGCAAACTGTCTCCAGCTCAACGCCAAGAAGACCGAGGTTATGGTTGTCGGAAGGGGGAGGGAGCTCTGGGGGGATAGATGGTGGCCACCGGAGCTTGGGCCTGCTCCAACTCCGGTCACAGAGCTGAAAAATCTGGGAGTGTGGCTTGAGCCCACTCTCAGCTTTGTGGGGCATTCGAAGAAAACTGCGGCCTGCTGTTTTGGTGTTCTTCGAGGACTACGACCCGTCCTGAAGTTCTTTGACCCCCCTACCAGGCAGCTGGTGGTTCAGGCAACTATAATATCTCGCCTGGACTATGGCAGCTCTCTCCTGGTAGGGGCGAACCAGGCTGAAATTAGCCGACTCCAACGGGTCCAAAATGCAGCAGCCAGAGCTATAGTTGGCTTGCCCAGGTCCTGCTCTGTTTCCAGTACTCTTAGATCCTTGCACTGGCTACCGGTTAAAACTAGAATTAATTTCAAAGTTTTATGTGTGGCCTTTAAGATTCTGAAGGGCCTAGCGCCTCGGATTCTTTCGAACCTCTTGTCCTCTTATGTTCCCACCCGCTCCCTGAGATCATTGGGCCAAGCGCTTGCGGTGGTTCCGAGGTTTAAGCTTAGTCGAGCGGGAGGTCGGTCTTTCCGGGTAAAAGCAGCACTGCTGTGGAACTCTCTCCCGTTGGAGATACGCCTGATGGAGGATCTCCTCCCGTTTCGCAAAGCTATAAAAACCTTTCTATTTTAACTTCCCCCTTAGATGTTATGCTCTGCTGTTTTTCTTGTTTTGTTAGGTGTTGCTATGTCTACCTTGTCATGCGCCAGGACGCCCCTTAGCTGGGGCAGCTGCGCGCAATATAAATATCCCTAACATAACATAACATAACATAACATTGTGTGGTGATGACGTGTAGAATGTGTTATCGCGAGCCGACAGTCATCGCCTGGAAGCTTCTGTAAAGCAGCGCACGGCCCCGGTGGAAGGGATGCGTGCTGGGTTAACGCCTTGGGTCTTTGATAATAGGTATGTGTCTGCATCTTCGGTAAGCAGTAGCCATAGAATTATGTTTAAGTGAGCCGAGTTTAATCTAGCGGTGGGTAACGCGGCGTCCACAGAGCTGCCTTTATTGACTGCAGAGGACACCCGCCGGCACAAAGTCAGCTCGGAGCAGCGCTCAACAATAGTGTTTCAGCCAGTGCAGGAGCAGGGGCAGAGGTGGGGAAGAGGACGCTCAAAGGAACAAAGGTCTATGGGCAACAAGACCGGGAGTCGTGTGTGCGCGCGCGCGCGTGCTAAAATGCAATAAAAAAAAAAACATGTGAGTGGAAAGTGAAAGCAGCCACACAAAGTCAGCTCGGAGCAGCGCTCAACAATAGGGTTTCAGTCAGGGTAGGAGCAAGGGCAGAGGTGGGGAAGAGGACGCCCAAAGGAACAAAGGTCTAAGGGCAACAAGAACGGAGTTGTGTGTGCGCGCGCTAAAATGAAATAAAAAAAGCACGAGAGTGGAAAGTGAAAGCAGCCGCAAGTGTAAGGGTGCCTGCAAGCGATGCGCTGAGCGCATGACGAGAGAGGTAAGCCAGATGGCGCCTCTGCTCGTAACTGTGTGCGTAACGGCACGCTCTAGGCCACACAAAAAGCTGTGGTCGGCTTTTTAAAGCCCACTCACTAAATGTCTCGCCAGAGCAGCGCATGCGCTGGCTCAGGCGAGACCTAAAAATGCTTTGTGAATGCGGCTTTGGCATTCAGCTGTAAGTCACCCATACAGAAGCAGGACCCAGTTACTTCCAGAAAGGGTTTGTAAATTGTGTGCAAAGTGTAATGAGACAATTATATTTAACTTAAATAGTCGTAGTAAGATTCAGCCTATGCCTGGCCAGGCGTGCCACATTTTATGCAATCTGTAAAGAGGAAGTAATGTTACCAAGGGAGCTCAGTGCTTTGTGGATTTCATTCATCACACTCATGTAGAGCTCCTTCTGCCATTCATGGAGCAGCTTCCACTCCGCTTCCGAGAAACAGGCGGTGACATCTTGGAATGTAAGCGGAACCTGGAAAAGAAAAGTCCATGAGAATTTCAGGAACATTCTCTGGTGATGTCCTAATTTAACTCTTGTGACTTTTAATTGTCTGAATTGTTTGGACCATTCTTTGGTATAGCTAAAGATAGATTGTAACCCACTAAGGGAGGGATAAAGGCATATGGTTCCAATACAATTTGTTGTACTAAAAATTTTTATGGTTTATAATAAATGATTATATTTTAATCCACTAAGTTTTATTAAGAGCTTCTTTAAGTGCAGACAACAAACAGTGCTCTCAGCAGTAATGACAAATTGGTAGTATAACAGCAGTCCTTTGTGTTGAGGTTCCGTGTGAGACGGGACGGCACTTTTTGAGTGGTGACGAATATGGATGAGTTTGGTATCTATGAACCGCAAATGACAAGTATAGTGGGTGTACGAAGTTTCGCTATACAGCCATGTATGGTTCGCCTCATTTTCGGGTTTCGTTCATTCGAACCCTCGGGTTCCATTTTAGATACAGCGTCCATTTTGTTTCTTGCCCTCAGGTAGCCAGCGAACGGGCTTTTTGTCCGCTTCGTGACCCTGGAACTTTCAAGCTAGTACGAAGGACACGTGTTCCTTCGAGGTGACTTTTACGATGAGGGAAATGACACGAGTGAGGCAGATGGCCCCGCTCAAGGCCCATCTTGCCGCTCCGGTCTATTGTTTCAGTCACGCATACATTAGACACGAGGTCTTTGACCCCTCTATCGAGTTTCCTTTATTGCCCCTAACACTCTTTTCTAACCTGTTGTGCATCCTCGTTCTTTCCCCGCATTCTGTTTTTCGTCCTTCCTTAATGCTTTTATGGTTGGGAGGAAATGTGTTTATTGTGGAGGGAATATGTTTTTACAGTTGGGAACTGACAGGACTGTTGTAATTATGTTCCGGCCTCCTGAAACATGAATGCGACCCTTTTGAAGTTTATTGTGGGAACCGAGTTGTAACCTTTGTTCGCCATACTGTGCTATGGCAAAAACGTGTATAAAAGGAGCGACCCACTTCTACGAATTTGAAGCAGTCTCCGAGAACCTACACGTTGTGTACTTCTTGTGACCTCTGTATCCCTGCAGTAAATAAACGCTGATCTCTGACGTCGCTGGAAGTGTCCCGTGTCTCTGTGTTTGGTACGCCAGAACAGGTAACCCACGAAGGTTTCAGGTGTTGTTCCCTGGCACCGCTGGGTCTTAAGAATAACCCAGTCCTTCAGTTGGCGCCCAACGTGGGGCGACATCAACGGTACCGGTCCAAAGCCCGACGATCGTGAGAAACTTCGTGTGAAATCTCCGAGGGAAGGTGCACCCCGCTTCACCGATCCAGTTGTCGAAATAAGTGGCCCGACGTCTTTTCCCGCGAAGATCCCCGCCTCCTGACGGCTGCGACGGACCGATGCCCTGACTGTCGACCTGTTTTGGCGCCTGGCGTAGTCCTTTGTACGGCGAGACGATTGACGGGCCTTCCTGGTGACGCCATTGCTCTCTCAGTTAAGTATTTGTGGGTCGCTCCCAGCATTGCTTTGTTGTTTGCATGGTTCCATAGCATTCGTGGTTCTTAGTTGTTGGGTTTTATTTGACGATTGCAATTGCCAAAAACCGAGGGTCTTGCATCTTTGCGAGGACATCGTAATTCGATAGCCCTTGAAGTTTGTATACTTGGCTAGTGTGCATGATGCCTGGCCGTAGTACTTTGTTTGGGTTTCTCAAATGTTGCAGCATGGATTCCCGGCTGGAGGATTCATGCCCGATACCTCCGGCTGGAACTCCGCTTTATGAGCTCTATAGTCGCCATGGCGTGGGTCCTATCGTATATAATGAATATTGGGTTCGTTACACTAAAAAGGATGGCGTCCTTAGTTGGCCACCTCATGGTAGTTTCGAGACTGCCATTTTAGATAACTTGGAAGCTAAATTATTTAAAAAGAAAGCTAGGCCGGCCATGTTTGATTCCTTCCGGTTATGGCGGAAAGAGGCCAAACAGAAAGAAATCAAACAGAATAAGAAAAATAAACGAGAAGGTGTTATTACGGTGATGCGAAATGCGGAACAGTATCAGTTAGACAAAGATGAGAAAGAGCAGGAAGTTAGCGCTCGGCTTCACCATATGGCAGTGGACAAATGTTATCCGGCGCTACCTTCGATGATCGATAAGACAGGAGAAGAATCGGTGGAAGATTCGCTTTTGTCTTATCTGATGAAATCGCCACCTCCCTATGCTCCCGATGTTATGGGTCCCATTCGTCCACCTCTTCCTCAACCCGCTGCTTTGGCGGCTGCTGGTCAGCCCGCCGTTCCTCCCGTACTCCCGAATCCCCTGGGGCCACAGATCGTACATCCTCTTGTTCCGGCTTCTCTCCCTATTGCGCCTTTCCAAGTCCCTCCTCAGCCTGTCGTTCCCGCTACACCTGCTGCTGCGTCTACTTCTACTGTTTCCACCCCTATGGCTGCTACGCCTGTATCTTCTTCCTCTTCTCCTTCTGTTCGTAGTCGTCTTATGACTGCTGTTGCTTCTCTTTATTCTCCGCTCTTTGGGCCGATACTTGGTTCAGCTCTTTCAGATGTTGCTCAAAGACGCAGCCAGCTTCCTGATGGTAGGGAACGTGAATTGTTGGTGAAAACGGCACGTAGATGGATTCGTAACCCTGTTAAATACACCCCACGTGTAGTGTTTGAAACGTTCTCTCAGTTTAATGTGCCCACGCAGCGATTTGTGTTCGAAGAATTGTGTAAGTCATTGAAAGAGGAGTGGGACGATGATATAGCTGATGATATACCACCTGAGGTTTCCGAGCTACAGCTTCGGTTTGCCACGGGTACAATTGTAGGTGACAAAGTTCGAGAGGCTCTGGAACGCTTGCTATCCCTTCGATGTACAGTGCAACCACGTGCGCTGTTTAAGGACGCGACCGCGGAATGGATGGCACAACCTGGTCAATATCCTATGCGGGAAGTTCCCCCGGTATGGATGCCAGGTGATCAGGCTGCTATCCCTCCTGTCCCAGGCCATTTCCAGAGAGTGTGGATACACCTCCCTTGGAAACGATCGGAAGTGTTGCAAGTTAAGCAATCCTTACCTGATCCCCGTAAGAATCCTGCAGGGTATTATAAAGAGCTGTCCCAATTGGTGGATGCTACTGTTATGAACCTAGCTGATATTGATATGTTGTTCGGCAATGTGGTGCCTCAGCCGATTTGGGCGAAAATTCGTCACGAGAATCACGTAGCCGAGTTAGGCGGTGATTGGCCTGCCCTTACAGCGGCAGATGCCCGGCAGGTTGGTGGGGCTAAACCCGAACAGATTATTGTGGCTTTGCCCCAGAGAATAATTACCCTCATGAAAACACTTATGCCAGCGATGCGCGTCAATTGGGACAAATTATCGGCGTGCAGGCAGAAGAGGGATGAAAGTGTTTCTGATTTCTTTACAAGATTTGAGGAAGCGTTTATTGATCATAGCGGTCAGGACATGGGTTCCGAGGGTGGTCAGCGGCTGTTCGTTGATAAATTTGTCTCAAATTTGTCACCCGACCTTGGCAATAAGTTGAAGAATTCTGAGAGTGCGTGGGCTGTTTCTACCACTGCCCAAATATTGGCTACGGCCCAATATTACGAAAATAGAGAAAAAGAGGAAAGTGAGCGTGCAGAAAAGAAAACTAAGGATCTCAAAACTAAGGTCTTGTTGCAGCAAGCCTATCCACCGCGTTCGAATTTCAGTGATACACAGCAGCCGAATAGATCGCAATCACAGTTCTCTAGACCACAGCCGCGCAATGCTTCGCCTGCGCCTCGCTTTGTGCTGGGATATAATCAGTGCGCGTATTGTCGTGGGGAAGGCCATCTGAAGTTTGATTGTCCGGTTCTCCGTGATAGGACCAATGGCGTATCGGCTCGGGGAGGACGTAGCGGTCCGCAACAGGTCTCTCGTGGTAGAGGTCGCGGAGTTACCCAGAATCAGGCCGAACGCTTTGCGACGTCTTCGGATTCGCAAAATTGTTTCGATCGGCGCGAACAATCGTCCGGTCGGTCTACACAGTATCATGTGGATGATTGCTATGTTGAGTATGATGTTGATGCGGATGGTATCTACTAGGACAGCCATAGACAAAGGAAGGGAGAAGTATCAGTCCCGGTAGATCAGAGAGGGCCTTATGTTGCAGTAGCCACTATGGGCGTTGTTGAGCCTTTTCTGTTGGACACTGGTGCAGCAAAAAGTTCCATCATGCATTCAAAACTCCCTGGCGCGCCTTTGTCTGGCGTAACGAATGTTTCCGTTGGATTTTCTGGCGCCCCCGTTAGCAATCCAGTTTCTAGCCCTTTGCCCCTTACAATTGGGTCTCATGAGCTGGAAGCTCCTTTGATTTTGACTACTGGTTGTGGTGAGAATCTTTTGGGTTTAGATTTGTTGAAAAGGTTACATGCGACTTTGTACTGTTCTCCTGCGGGTGTGGAGCTTACTTTGGGTAAGAGCGTGATTTCCCCTATGTATTTATCGAGCGATAAGTTCCCATCGGAATTGAGATCTCTCCCAGACTCCTTGTGGGCGACAGGTCCCAATGACGTGGGCCTGTTGGATATACCACCTTATGTTGTCCAACTAAAAGTTGGTGCGCGTTTGCCGCGTATACCTCAGTACCGTATTTCCCTTGATGGTGAAAGGGCACTGTTAGCAATCATTTACGATCTGATCGGCAAAGATGTTATTGAGGAGACACGAGGTAATGTGTGCAATAGTCCCGTGTTGCCTATTCTGAAACGAACGGATCCCTCCAAGCCTCCCGTGTATCGTCTAGTTATCGACTTACGGGAGGTAAATAAAGTCGTTGTTCCGCAGTTTCCTGTGGTGCCAGACATTACAGCTTTACTGACTCTGATTCCAGCCACTGCATCATGGTTCTCGGTGATCGATCTGAAGAATGCGTTCTTTAGCATTCCGATTGCTGAGGAAAGCAGAGATTTGTTTGGTTTCTCATTAGGTGGTCGTAGCTTCAGATTCAAACGCGCTCCACAGGGCTACTGTGAGAGTCCATCCATCTACAGCCAAGCTCTTAAAAGTCAGCTTGATGCATTTGTGTTACCGGCTGGTGCAGCCTTGATTCAGTACGTTGATGATCTGTTGGTTGCTGCTGACACTGAACAGCTCTGTAGAGCCGCTACAGTGTCTTTGTTACAGCATCTCTGTGCTTTACATCATAAAGTGTCTCCTTCTAAACTACAATATTGTTGTCAAGAAGTTACCTACCTCGGTCACTTATTGTCAAAGGCGGGAAGAAGGTTGACCCCTGAACGAATTGCAGCAATTGCTCGAATGCCTGTGCCAGCAACTCAGAGAGATGTGCGTGCCTTTTTAGGTATCACGTCATACTGCAGACAGTGGATCCCGAACTTTTCACTGTTAGCGAAGCCATTGGTAGCCCTCACGTGCAAGGACGTTTCAACCCCTTTGCCTTGGACGGAGGAATGCCAGAAAAGTTTCTCTGAACTACGTGATGCGCTGTGTTCAGCTCCTGTGTTAGGTACTCCTGATTACAGCAAGCCTTTCACATTATACGTCCATGAGAGGGACGGTTGTGCATTGAGTGTTCTAACGCAACAATTTGGTGATAAGCAGCGTCCGTGTGCATATTTTTCCTCGACCTTAGACCCGGTGGCTAGAGCGTTGCCAAGTTGCTTGAGGGCGACAGCGGCAGCTGCGGCGTCTATTCGGCAGTCCGCAGGCCTGGTCATGGACAATATGCTCATAGTAATGGTTCCGCATGCAGTTGATACGCTCTTGAATCGGACAAAGACTCAACATCTGACGAGTGCAAGGTTGTCCGGGTACGAGCTGACCCTTTTGGCAAGTCATATACAGATTAAGCGTTGTAATGTACTGAATCCGGCGACATTGTTGCCGATTAATATAGGATCAGATGATGTGCTGCCCCATGATTGTTATTTACGGACTGAGGAAGAAACAAAAGGTCGTGTGGACCCGAAAAACACCCCCTTGTCAGACCCTGATGGTACTTTGTATGTGGATGGCTCTTGCTTCAAATTGCCGAATGGCGATGTGACGACTGTGTATGCTGTGGTGACGTTAAGCACGATTGTGGAAACTGCGAGATTGAACCAGAATTCAGCACAAGCAGCAGAATTAATTGCATTAACAAGAGCGTGTGTTCTGTCGAAGGGAAAGCGAGTGAATGTGTTTACCGACAGTCAGTATGCGTTTGGCGTTGCGCATAACTTTGGAAGATTGTGGAGAGAAAGAGGATTTATGACATCGCATGGTACAAAGATCCAGCACGGGCATCTCGTGAATGATCTTCTGGATGCACTTACGTTGCCTAAACAAGTGGCGATCGTCAAATGTAGTGCACATCGGAAAGTGACGGATGATGTTGGTCGTGGTAATGCATTTGCGGATGAGATTGCTAAGGAAACGGCTAAGAATCTTGCGACTCGAATGTATGTCACGAGTTCAGTAAGGTGGCCGACGGAGACTAGTATGTGTGAAAATACTGTTGAAAGTGTGAAAGAAATTCAGAACGAAGCTACTGAAGCTGAAAAGACCAAGTGGAAAGAAAGCACAGGGAAATTGGATATGCATGGATGTTGGGTTGACCTGACGGAATGTCAGAGGTGGATGTTACCAGACGCGTATGTGTTAGCTGTTGTGACGATGGCCCATGGGTTGTCACATATTAGTGCGAAAGGAATATGCAAGTTTTTGTCTCCTGTATGGAGGAATGATGGTATCGCTAAGTGTGCCGAAAGAGTGGTTAAAAATTGTATGGTGTGCTTGATGCACAATCCCGGAAAAGGTACCCCCACTCCACCTGGTCATTTCGCTCCTCCTGCCTGTCCCTTTGAGGTTATCCAGCTGGACTTTATCCATATGGAGAGATGCAATAATCTGAAGTATGTTTTAGTTGTGGTTTGCGCGTTCTCCAGATGGATTGAGGCCTATCCTCTTAAAGATAATACTGCCCTGTCAACAGCAAAAATCCTGCTGAAGGAGTATTTTCCTAGGTATGGAATGCCGCGGATTGTGTGGTCGGATAATGGAAGTGAGTTTGTGGGAAGTGTAATGCAGAGTGTGTGTAAAGGCCTTGGAATACGACAGAAATTCCACAGTGCCAACCATCCTCAGGCAGCGGGTTTGGTCGAAGGGTACAATGGTACCCTGAAACTGAAACTCGCTAAGATTCAAGCTACGACTGGTCTGTCATGGCCTGATGCCTTGCCTCTGGCTCTCCTATCGACCAGAGCAACTGCACACTCTCGAGTAGGGCTCAGCCCATATGAGATTGTGTTCGGTCGCCCTGCAAATATTTGGGGAGTCCCGAGACCTAGGGCTTTTGATAGTCTTGAATATCCAATGTTGATCGATTACTTGTATGATTTGACCACTAAACTACGATTAATTCATCAACAGGTCTTTGCAGCTCTACCAGCGCAGACAGAGGGTCCTGGACATCAGCTCCGACCAGGAGATTGGGTGGTCACCCGAAACTTCGGTCGGAAGCGTAACTTGGAGCCCAGATTTGTTGGACCCCACCTAGTCTTGTTGACGACGAGGACAGCGGTTCGACTGGAGGGCCGGAAAAATTGGGTCCATGCCAGTCACACAAAGAAGGTACCGATCCCCTTACCAACCGACGGTTGGGTGAGAACTGGGATTTCGGCCGGAGAAACTGAGACTCCCCCGCGTTTTGTGCCATTCAGCGACGCCCAACTTGTGGAGGAGGATTCGTCTTTGCCGAGTCCACAGGTGGAGTCATTAGTAGCAGAGAACCCAAGGTCCGACTCGTCATCCACTTCATTGAACACTGTCGTGCCAGCTGAACAATTGTTCGTAGAGCAAACTCGACCTGGAAGAAGTCGATACTTTCTTCGTTCAAGGACTAATAAAAATTAACAGTATAGTGGTTTTTAACGTTACGAACATTATGGACAATTACATCCTTTCTTTTTGAGTTTTTGTGCTTTCCACTGTAAGAGACTTGTAATAACTTTGAACGTTTCGAGGAAACCTCGCCATCCGGGTTACCGTAGGGCCGTGCGGGTACTTCTTTCTGCTTAGCAGGTCTCCGACGTTAGGTTGGTTACTTTTGTCGATCTCTGGGAACTCCTGGGGATTGATAATCGCTACTCAGAACGAAGTGCGTCAAGTACGTCACGGACGGTTTGTAGAGGATGGCATTCTCTAAGCTGGTGGAAGAAGAAAGGGTGTTGGCACAGAGATCAGAGTTATGGAGGGTTGTACGAACAAAATGTTTTTTGTTTCAGGTGTTTCTATTGTTCCTAACTGTATCTATGTTATTGGTGGGTGGAGTGTATTTCGGAGTATCGTTGTTCTTGCCTTCTGTTTCACCTACCTCTTCTCTTAACCTAAGTTCCCTCACCACTGTCTCCCCACATTCCTTTCATCCTTTGCCTCAACATGAGCAGGTTAGACGTGCGGAATTCATGAATAATTCCTTTGTTCAACTCCTGCATCAGCATCAGTTGGTGGTGAATACTACCAATTGTTGGGTATGTGGGTTAATGCCACACACCATGGATAGGGGTATTCCGTATCTGGTCCTCCCATACAGTTCCCAGGGTTCAGCTCGGGCTTTCCAAACTATGTTCCGCAGTGCACTAGATTCCTACCCCAGTCGAGAGCCACGATCTGTCAACTTCGGTCCTGGGCCGTACCACAAGCCTTTGGCGATAGCCATAGCAGATCTGGACAGAGATGTTTTCGATGCATCACTCATTCCAGACGAAGAAGTGCAGGCCTATAAGGATCTGAGTGAGACTGAGTATAGTACATCAGTGGGTGATAGACAGCTTAAGAGCTCGTCCCCGATATGGATTGTACCGCACCTTGGTAATTTCTGCTTGCAGGGTTTGGGTCGAAATCCAAGAGCACAACTTGGGAACAGTGCTTGCACTGAAACGTACGTCCTACCGATGCTCTCCTCCCCTGTTTTTCTGACTGCTAAGGGCACCTATTTTGTGTGTTATGAACGCGCATATACATGGTTACCCCGCGACTTTTCGGGTACCTGTTATATTGCGAATCTTTTACCTCCGACCTTCACAGTTGCCTCGGACTACCACAAAACTAGAGTTGTGAGAGGCGTCATTAGCAAAGAGGATACTGCAGGTCAAGAAGCAGGAGACTTCTTTAAGGGTTTCTTGCCGTTTTGGGGACCTATGGTTAATAGTAGGAACCTAAGACAGTTGACCCGTGTGGTAGAATCGACTGCTAATATTACTGCAAATGCCCTTGGTAATCTAACAGCTGAACTACAGGCGGATAGACTCATGACGTTGCAGAACCGTATGGTTCTAGACGTTGTTCTTGCAGATAGAGGGGGTGTGTGTAAAATTATCCATTCGAGTTGTTGCATTTTTATTCCCGACAATGCTCCAACTGTTTATCAAGCCATCTCGAAGTTGCACAAGATTTCCGAGTCCATACACGTGGACGAAGGTAATTGGACGCTCCTAGGATGGTTTTGGGGCCTGATGTCAACCTGGGGTTGGAAGATTCTAATGATCGTAGGGGCTGTTGTAGCGTTTCTGTTCACGTGTTGTCTTTGTGTGCAGTGTGGTCCTGCCTTATGTGGCCTATGCGCTGCGACGTGTATAAGGCGGCCATCTGTTACCAAGGAGACATTGATGAGCAGAATGATGTTCCAGCAGCATCTGAACGATCTGATGAATATTGATATAGATTCCGATCTTGACTAGTGCTTGCCTACATGAGGGCAAAAGGAGCGTCTGAGGTTCCGTGTGAGACGGGACGGCACTTTTTGAGTGGTGACGAATATGGATGAGTTTGGTATCCATGAACCGCAAATGACGAGTATAGTGGGTGTACGAAGTTTCGCTATACAGCCATGTATGGTTCGCCTCATTTTCGGGTTTCGTTCATTCGAACCCTCGGGTTCCATTTTAGATACAGCGTCCATTTTGTTTCTTGCCCTCAGGTAGCCAGCGAATGGGCTTTTTGTCCGCTTCGTGACCCTGGAACTTTCAAGCTAGTACGAAGGACACGTGTTCCTTCGAGGTGACTTTTACGATGAGGGAAATGACACGAGTGAGGCAGATGGCCCCGCTCAAGGCCCATCTTGCCGCTCCGGTCTATTGTTTCAGTCACGCATACATTAGACACGAGGTCTTTGACCCCTCTATCGAGTTTCCTTTATTGCCCCTAACACTCTTTTCTAACCTGTTGTGCATCCTCGTTCTTTCCCCGCATTCTGTTTTTCGTCCTTCCTTAATGCTTTTATGGTTGGGAGGAAATGTGTTTATTGTGGAGGGAATATGTTTTTACAGTTGGGAACTGACAGGACTGTTGTAATTATGTTCCGGCCTCCTGAAACATGAATGCGACCCTTTTGAAGTTTATTGTGGGAACCGAGTTGTAACCTTTGTTCGCCATACTGTGCTATGGCAAAAACGTGTATAAAAGGAGCGACCCACTTCTACGAATTTGAAGCAGTCTCCGAGAACCTACACGTTGTGTACTTCTTGTGACCTCTGTATCCCTGCAGTAAATAAACGCTGATCTCTGACGTCGCTGGAAGTGTCCCGTGTCTCTGTGTTTGGTACGCCAGAACAGGTAACCCACGAAGGTTTCAGGTGTTGTTCCCTGGCACCGCTGGGTCTTAAGAATAACCCAGTCCTTCAGTGTACAATGTTGAGTTGTAGTTTAATATTTCAATAATAGGGACACTTTGTTTATTTTCATTGCATACACCCCCGTCCCTTTGTGTGGTGCACATTGGGGTAACTTCCCTCCTGTTTTTTTAATCTAATTTAAATACATTAATCCAGGAGGCAAAAGCTGCGTGTGATTCAAACATGGAGATGACAGGTAAGTAGTCAGTCAATCAATCAGGGGTTTATATAGCGCCGCTACTCACCCATAAGGGTCTCAAAGCGCAGTCAAACTGCTACTATCACATTTCTGTAGTGGGGAGTACGAAGGAAGTCCTGTTGATCAGAACTCTGTTTATAAATGCAGACCAAAAGAATTAACTTGTTATGTTAAACTGAACACTTTTCAAGTGTTGACTTTATGACATTAATGTGAGCCTTTTGAGTCGCTTTAAGAAGTGGAATCAAGCTTTGTAAGAAATGTGCTTACTGGTTCAGTGAGGCGAAAGCCCCACTCGGGTAAAATCACCCCACTCAACCAACAACCACAATCCCTGCAATGCTGGACCACAAACGTCACTATATTAACCAATGCTTAACCCTCTGGTTGATGGCACAAAAGCAGTCAGGCTTAACTTAGAGGCAATGTGTAAAGCATTTATGCAGCACACAAACAAAGTGAAAACACAACACAAGAAAAATCCCAAACCGATTTAGAAAGAGTGAGAACATTTTAATCAATAAAATGATACCAGAAAGACAAAAACCAAATCAGCAGAACCGGAGGGTATGGAATTTCAAAGTCTAGGTAGATATGATACCCAACAGCACAAACTGCCACTCACAATCATCTGACCGTGTTAGACCGGGAGTATGTCACAAGTTCAGGCCGACCGCGATGGAGCGCGGGCCGGCTACACGGACAAGGTTAGTCCCACTGAAAAATGTCCCTTCTCAAAGTCTAGCGTGAAGAGAGCCGTCGCAGTGGAGGAGGTTGCAAGGTACAGAAAAAGCGTCATGGATGGTCATGACATTAGCAGGCTGGGCAGAGCAGGCGGTCCTATCTGTAGCGCAAAGAGCCAGTTGGGTATTGCAGATGGTCATTGCTGGAGCTTTGCACTGCCATAGCGCGAAGTGCCGGTCGTCGCTGCCGGTCACTGTACCACGAAGAGTCAGGTTCTCCGGAGCTTAGCTTTGCCAGTCATAGCGGGTGGCAGCGTCTCGGCACGAACATGCCTGTTCGCAGAGAGCCCAAATCTTCAGGATTTCACCTTTCTTTTGGAAAGGAAGTTATGAAGGTTTGTGCAGCTATAAATAGCCGCAGGAGTATCGCGGGATACTGTGGTTGGGTGTGGCATAAGGACAGCAGGCGCAGCATAGCACACAAAGTCTGGCGGGGCGAAGCCATCACGGCCCAGTGCAGATTCACCCGTCGGAGGCTCGAAGTCAGGCTTGTGAGAGCAGCATCAGGATTGGCCGCATCAGTTGGCGTGAAGGAGCTGAGAGTAATCCCGGTGCGGATGTTGTGAGTTATCAATGAAACGTTATCAGGTGGAGGAGCTGCATCCTTCTGGATGGATCACGTGTTAATTTAATCTCGCTGAAGACAAACTGAGCAATATGATCACATAGTTGTTGGGAGTGCGGGAAGGGAGCTGCGGCAGCTGAAGGAGATGGGAGGTTTCATACAATATGGAATAATCCTTTCCACAGGGTCAAAGCTTGGGGGATGCAAACAGAGAAGTAGCTTTTCTTGGCTTCCATGTTTTAAATTTACAGGTGGAAACAAAGATGATATAATCTGTTCTTTATTTTGTATCATTTATGTTTTAGTCAGAGCTAATACTCTCAGCGACCAACCTTGTGCAAACTAGTCTTGGTCCTGCTCAGATGGGAACAGTCCAACCCTGTGTCATGCACCCTATGAATGAGAAAACAAGCAACCCTGGTCTGCCGCAGCCTTGTGGGGCGAGTCTTTGTGGGCCATGGTCTGGCCTCAGCCCTGTGCGGGGGGGTGAGTCCTTGGGGTCCCGGTTCTGGCCTTAGCCTTGTGGGGTGAGTCCTGTGGGCCATGGTCAGGCCTCAGCCTAGGGGGGGCGAGTCTTTTGAGCTCTGCTCTGCCTCAGCCTTGCAGGGCGAGTCCTTGTGGGCCCTGGTCTGGCCTCAGCCTTCTGGGGCGAGGCCTTGTGGGCCATGGTTTGGTCTCAGCCTTGTTAGGCGAGTACTTGTGGGGCCTGGTCTGTTTTGTGGGGGTGAGTCCTTGTGGGCTCTAGTCTGGCCTCAGCCTTGTGAGGCGAGTCCTTGTGGAGCCTGGTATGTCTTGTGGGGCGAGTCCTTGTGGGCCCTGGTCTGTCCTCAGCCTTGTGGGGAGAGTCCTTGTGGGCTCTGGTCTGGCCTCAGCCTTGTGGGGTGAGTCCTTAAGGGGCGAGTCCTTGTGGGCCCTAGTCTGGCCTCAGCCTTGAGGGATGAGCCCTTGTGGGACTTGGTTTGGCCTCAGCCTTGTGGGGCGAGTCCTTGTGGGTCTTAGTCTGGCCTTAGCCTTGTGGGGTGAGTCCTTGCAGTCACGGCTGCTCCCATGAATCAGTAGTGGGGCGGGGTGGAGGATAGGATAAGGGGGGGGGGGGGGGGGAGGGAAAAAAAATCACTTACTTGCCAGTCGGCCGGCTAGCAACCGCCTCTCTTCTGTCCTCTTCCTGGCTTCCGTTGGAGCAGGAAGCTGGATAGGATCCCCCAAGACAATCACAACGCTGGTCTGGGCGCTGTGGTTCGGCGCTCAGATGGGGAGTCGGGGACTGGGAGACTGGGCATGTTCTCCGCCCAGGCTGTAGTGTGCATGAATGTGCGGCCGGCCCCGGGGGGCCAGCTAAACATTAATTTTTTAAAAATCTTTTTACTGAGGTAATAAACACATAACAGCGATATTCATCACATTCGGTGTCGGACCTCAGATTACATGGAATCATATACGGCAGACATTTATCTCTACATTATTATCCAACTTATCCCCCTCCCAACTTCCAGACCCCGGAGGCAAAACTATCCTACTTTCACCCTCGCTCCACCTTCAGATGAGGAATCCCACTAACAGGCACAGAGAGCACCACTCGACTCTCATTTCAACACCCCCACACCTTCATCCATTTATGTGGGGACCCTCTACCCTCGTAGACCACCGTCTCCGCCTGCATGCACCAATCCATATCGGTGTCCCATTCACTCGGTGCAGGCCCCGTAGTCCACCTCCATTTCCTTGCTATGCTAAGCTTAGCCACCATGAGGCCTAGTGTGACCCACAATCTCTCCGCTGACGTTAAGTCTGTTGTTTCCCAAATATTCAGTAAACACCGTTGAGGCGAGGCCTCCACATTTTCCCCACACAGTGTTATCATATATGATATGACCACTCTCCAGTACTCCTGAATCACCGGGCAATACCACCACATGCGCAAAATCCTGCCCCCTGGCCACAGCTCCTGGGACAGTGGGTTGTGGTAAGTCTGCCCATTTTAACTAATGTTATGCATGTATAATATGTCCTATGTCCTATGTCCTATTTTCAGCTGGACTAACCTGAAAAGGGATAGTATTGCCACTTCCCTGGGGGGACGCTAGTGCCTCCTGCCACTCTTCATCACTCAATTGCCCCAGGTCTTCCATTCACTTAAAACTTATTTGCTCCAAGGCGTCAGGGGAATTATATAATATTTTCCAATATCTTAGGGCTATGGCTTTCTTCTGCAAATAATCATCTAACAACTTATTTTCCGGGAGGGGAGAAAACTGGGAAGTCCGTCCCCCTTGGAATGGTTTGCTGTAGTGCATGTCATATCTGGAGATATCGGAGGGTCTCTCTTGACGCCAACTTGTAGTCCCTCTGGAGGTTGATAAAATGTCTAACTTCCCAGTCTGCCCATAGTTCGCATAGCCTTGAAAAACCAATAAGGTCCCACTTATCAAAGCCCGGGTATTTTGCCAGAAGTCCCAACGGTGTCCAGTCCCATAGCGGAGTGGCTCGAGTGATCCTATCTCGCCACCCTAGTGCCGCTGTCACCATATGCCATACTTTAACGGTCTCAGAGGTTGGGGTGTTTTTGGCATTTCACTTTCCCCCCTAGATGGCCCTAAGGTAGCCTCACAATCGCATATTATGCCTGTTCATCCTATAGGCCGGTTCGTCCTGAGCTAGATGGACCCAGTGGTTAACCATTGTAGTTGCGTCACCCAGTTGTAATACTAAAGCGCCGGAAGAGCAATCCCTCCATCATACCAGCTCCTTGTCAGTTTTTGTAAGCCTATACATGATGTCCCCCCATCTCAAAGGAGTGTCCGCACCACCGCTTATGTAGGGGAAACTAGTTATGGGGTATTTTGTAATGTATACAAAAAGCGGGGCAATGCCATCATTTTATATTGGGAAGCCTTCCCTAACAGCGACAAAGGCAAAGTCCTCCAATGCTGTGCATCTTCTCGAAGGCGATGCAGGGGGGGTTCTAAATTGCGCTTATGAAAAACCACCGGGTCTCTGGTAATATAGATGCCCAAGTATCAAAATCCCTCTGTCACAACTTTTGCTGTGAATGATCTGGGAAGCCGCGGTCCCGGGCCACGGAGGACATATGTCAGTGAATGATCCCAGTTTATAGTATACCCCGAATGATTTTGTTACAGGGTGAAAATATGGAGTATCCAGTGCAGGGAGGAGTAAGGGTTCGCCACTTAGAGAAAGATGTCAGGAGATCCTATCTTCCCACTTCTTAGACCATCTGAGCCCCCTAACCAGTGGGTCTCCCCGTATCCACACCGGCAGTGGCTCTAGAACTAAGGCAAAGATAAGCAGGGAGAGGGGAATCCCTGTCTCATGCCTCTTTGTAGTTTAAAAACCTCTGAACGCCCCCCGTTTACAATTACTTATGCTAGGGGTCCATATACAAAAGACGTGCCCATGCTAAAAATTTGGGTTCAAACCCCATTCTCTCGAGGACTGCAAACAGGAAAGGCAACTCTATCATGTCGAAGGCCATCTTAGCACCTAGTGACACCACAACAGCCTCCTCCAGAATATATTTCGCCCTTCCCAATACTCCATGTTGGCATCTCAGGTTAAAAGCTGTATTTCTACCAGGCATCAATCCTGACTGATCAGGATGGATCAATGTATGTAGCACTGGAGCTAATCGGGTTGCCAACACTTCCGCTAAAATCTTAACCTCAGTATTCAGCAGGGAAATCGGTCTACAAGAAACACAAGTCTCCGGCAGCTTACCAGTTTTGTGTATTATTACAATGTTAGCAAGTCTTTGATTATCCAGTAGTTTCTCAATTTTGAGACTTTCACGATACATATTCATTAAATAAGGGGCGGTCTTGAATGCTGTTAATTTATACAATTCAATTGGGAGGCCGTTTGGGCCCACTGCTTTCCCAACTTTCAGCGCTCTAATGGTTTGAACCATTTCACTCTCTGTAAGGTCTGTCTCTAAACTGTCTCTGTCAGCAGTCTTCGAGGAGGGCACGTTAAGAGTGGTCAATAGATCCCGTGCTTCATCGGCGGTAGTTCATGATGACGGCGTATACAGCTTTTTGTAGTATGCTACAAATGTATTGGCTATCCGTTGTCTATCTCTAACCGGTACCCCATCTTCTGCAGTAATCTCAAATACCCATTTAGCAGCTGCTTCCCTTTTATCCAATCACACCAGGAGTTTACCCGCTCTATCACCTACCTCATATAGGTGATGTAAGGTCGCCCGGTGCCCTGCTCTGGCTGCCTTCTCGGCAATATCAGCTCAGACTCCAATTTCTGAATCTCTCCTTCCAACGCCTCTAGCTGCTTTCTTTTTTCTTTTCTATGACCCGCTATTAAGGAAACTCCTTGGCCTCTTATCACTGCGTGATGGCCTCCCATAGAACCTTGGCCAATTCTACCATTCCCTTATTTTCTTCAAACTAATAGGCTATAGCTCGGATGAGTGGTACAGTAAGATATCACGGAATAAGTGGCTTCACATTACTCCCAGATGCGGGTCTTCTGCCTTACGTTGTGCATAGCGGGGAGTGATCGGAGATCCGTCATCAGGAGTTGGCTCACCTCGCCGAATGTCAGACGTTGTCCTGCCAGCCCGAACATACAATCAGTAAGTGATAGACTGCCATGCACACCCGTATGAAAGGTATGCTGGTGGGCTAGTGGATTGTGCATCCCCCACACGTCTACCAGACCTATTGCTAATAAAAGGTATGCTAGCATCTATCCAGGGGGGTATTTCCATCCTACTGGACAGCCGTCCATTTCTCCACAGAGAGCTGCATTGCAATCTCCTCCGATGAGCGGCGCTCCCTGCAGTAAACCGACAATGAGCGAGCCCAGGTCTGCCAGTGTGAGGGCATGGAGTCTTGGGGGACGTAGAGGGAAATAATAATAAACATTCGGCCCTCCCTATCTCCAGAGAGTGCTACAAATTGCCAGTGGGGGTCATGCGTAATATTTTGTATGGCAAATGAAAGGAGTTGCATAAACACTCTCACACTCTCCCACTCTCGAGCCTCTAGTATAGCCCGCATGTGCTACTAGCTTGTAACCGTATCTATTAAGTGCACAGTGGGTGGTTCCCTGCAGGTGAGTTTCTTGCAGCAGGGCAGGGCTATATCAGGTGAGTGGCGTTTTAAGTGTTGTAGCGCTACCCCCTTTTAATTTTGTCTCCTAGACCATTCACATTCCAAGAAAGGGTTTTGAAACTGCAGTAGTTTGGACAGTATTCATGATATCTTGCATTTATAGTGTTTGGACAACTCGGCCAGGAGACTAGTAGCCCCGGGAGAGATTCTCGATCCAAACATGGAGTTTCTGCAAACAGTAGAGGAGCCCTTTACACAGGCCCTCGGGTCTGCCTGGGAGAGGTCCTGACTTGCACCGCCAATAGCTTAAAACACTTTCCATGAAACAATGTCACTGCCGTCAACATATACTGCATACATAACACATAAAAACTTAAGTAACATTCCCCATCCTCCCTCCCGCCTCCCTGCATCATGGACTCAAAACTGCCCACCCCCCAACTTTGCAGAGTGTATGCATACCCCAACACTCATGTCCTAATGTCGGGGAGCGTGTCCCAGCTGAGTCGTCTACCGACCGCAACCCCCTGTTAAACATGGAAAGTTTTAACCACACTGCAGCAGTTCAATCGGGACGTGACAGGGTCCCAAGTCATCTCAGCATCTCCTCGCAGAATCAACAACTCGGCGTAGCGAAGGGGGTGAGGTCCTCATCCAGGCCCCCTAACCCCACTAGATCCATTGCGTGGAAGCCAGGGAGACTTTCGTAAGTCAAAAATCACTATCTCTGTCCAAGTCACTGTGAGGCCCCACAAGGCGCGGACGGATCCCAAAATATCCTAGAGTCTGGACAGGTCCTGATGGAGGTGTACTTTGGCGGTGCAGCGTCGGGAGGTCCCTCCTCGGCAGCATCTGTTTCCTGACTCTGTTGTAGTCCCTGTCGCCGCCTTCCCTTGTTGTTCTTCTGACGATAGGTTTTCAGTTGTCTGCTCCCAGGGCATCGCCAGCTATCTAGCCAACTCCAGGCTTCCTAAGGGGAGTAAAGAAAACACGTATTACCCTCCACTGCCACTCGGAGTCTGGCCGGGAACAGCATTGCATATTTTAGTTCTTTTTCCCGTAGCGCCCTCTTAACTTCCAGGAAGGAACGCCGCAACTTTTGAACTTTAATCGTAAAGTCCAGGAAAAATGTGAACGTGGCATTTTCATACTTTAGAGGGGGCCCAAGTGAGCTGCCTGTAGTATTACATTCCTGTCTCTATAGTTAAAAATCCTCGTCACTATAGGATGTGGGGGCACTCCCGGACATGGCCGGCTTCTCGGAACTCGGTGGGCTTGCTCCACCGAGAAGTTGTCAGAAAGACCAAGTGGCTGCAGCTGTTTTACTATAAGATCTTCAACAAGAGATCCGTGGCCAGGCCCTCCACTCGCCCAGGATTCTGACATTGTTTCTGCATGTGCGTCCTTCAAAGTCTTCAAGTTTCGCCTCTAGAGTAGCAGTAGTAGCACGGAGCTCTTTCATGTGGACTTCAAGAGTTTTAGTGGTGGTTTGGACACGGCGATGAGTCTTCAGTGACCTTGACTCAGGTGACAAGATTGCAGAGATCCGCATGTATCAACATAACTTCTGAGGCAACCATGTCAATTTTATTTTCAAGGGCAGAGCGTTCCCCTCGAATTGCCATAATTATAGCTTGTAATGTGAGAGCCCCATCCTCCACACTTCTCCTCGGCCTCGATTCTCCGGTTGGGCAGACCCCAAATGATGAAGGCCGCAGCTCGCGATGCACACTCAGCGGTCCTCCTCACTCTGGAGGACCCAGCTGCCGCACTTTTTCTCCTACTGCTCCCCCACCGTCACTTCTGCAGTATGCGATCCCGCAGCCGCCGACCCCATCAACACCCCTGTCGGACTCCACACTCTGGGTCGATCCGTCCCTTGCTAGGCTGCTCTTTGCGCCCACGGTCCCGCCAGGCACTCCAACGACCCAATGCAGGGATCGAAGACGCAATCGATCCCTCCGGGGCAGCAATTGAATTTCACTACATCGCCAAACAGTGAGCAAATTGTATATTTGTATGGATATACAGGGTTTCATGTGGAGTGCCGGAGGAGCTCGCTTACGATGCGGCCATCTCGGCTAGCTGCTAGCCATTTAGCCAAACATTCATGCGCACTTAGTACCACCACTCGGGCCCCCGACGCAGTCTAGCCCCGCCCCACAAAACTGCCCCAGCACAGAAAACTAAAATAATCGCCCACAATCAGCTGTCCCATCACACCCTGTGTCTTTGACCCTGTACAGCGCTCCGCTGCCTTTCAGATAGGTTGGCGTTATAGAAACAACGCCAACATAGACCCATAATAAGGCACTAACCGGGAAACACTCCGTTAACATTTGATTGAAGACAGAAGTTTGGGGGAGATGTAGGGCTAACGTTTCCATGGACTGTGACAGAGCTTTACAACGGGCAGGTTTGTTACTGCTTTAATGATGTGGGCACCGGGAAAGTTGCTTCAGGGATGCCAGCGGACTAGGTCCATTTATGGCACTTCCTGTGATGTCACTTCCTGATTATTGCTGATTGGCCAATAGGAGCTGCGCTTGAAAACGCTGCTTAACCGCCATCTCAAATGAATATCCTTTGAGAAACATCTTGGGAGCGTCCTAATGGCCTTTGTGCACTAAACCTACTTGGATGGCACATACCTAGATTCAAGGTCACGTGTGTCCACGTGGCCCCTTCATATTAATGCTCATCTGCACTTTAATCCCCACTTTAGTAGCGCTTTAAAGCTCCGTCGTCCTGAGAGTGGCTCCTTCACACGAATACTTATCTGCTCCTCAATCTACACTTTAGTATCACTCCACTCTCTCAATCCGGAAACGCATCACAGGGACGGATTTGTGCAGTTATCGATATTTTTAGGACATTCTCAGTCCATTCCTTTCATAGCTGATGTATTTAACTTGTGTGAGTTGAACCCAGGTCGAGTCTTTTAAGCCTCAAGTCTTTATTTGAAGTGTGATACGTGTTTTATTAAGGTTGTGTTTTTAAGTAAGATCTCAACAAAAAGGTGTTTATGTTCTTTGCATTTTAATAGGCTTAAGTGTCTCAATAAAGTATTATACTACTGTGATGTCACTTCCTGTGATGTCTCTTCCTGTATGTGAAGCTGAGGGGCGTGCATGGTCCCTTTCTGAGGGGCCCCAACAATTCTAGAAAAGGGTTCCAAGTGTGAAAACTACACACAGGGATTAGACACCAACCTGCAATCAAGTGCCCGTGTCTGTGTGACGTCAAATGTGAGGCTGGGGTTGAGGGGGGGGGGGGCTCCTTCCTGAGGCTGAAGTCAAGTGACTGGTGACATCACACACCTCATTTGTCCCATGTACTCATTCCCTGCGCTGCCCCTTCCTTACCTGTTAGTATATCCTAAAATCTGCCTCTCGTGCAATGCACGGCGGACTCTTGTTCACACCTGCACTGTGCAGCGCCCTGAAACCCGGCTCCTTGGAGTATGAGCTTTACACGACATCACACAAGTACATCTGAAGCTGTGAGGAAAGCTAAGGGGTTGGACTTGTGCCAATCTGAGGCGGGGGGGGGGGGGGGGGCAGTAAACTGGGCTCGTGCCACTCACCTTGTCCGAGGGCTGGCGGGTCATTCTTCCTGTCGGAGGCCACTGAGCTCCAGGCGAGAAATGAAACTCCGAAGTGGGATCAACAGCGGCGAATATTCATCAAACTCCGGCCCGGGGCCCCTCACTTCTCACAGGTGGCACAAGCGGGCTCACAACAGGGCATGGAGTCACTGAGCACCAGGATCCGAGGCACAGAGCTGCACAGAGCGCCGTGGCAGGACTCGGGACACTGATCACCAGGGATCGCATCACTGATCATCAGAGCTCGGGGCACTGATCACCAGGACTCGGATCATCAGAGCTCGGGGCACTGATCACCAGGACTCGGATCATCAGAGCTCGGGGCACTGATCCCCAGGACTCGGATCATCAGAGCTCGGGACACTGATCACCAGGACTCGGATCATCAGAGCTCGGGGCACTGATCACCAGGACTCGGATCATCAGAGCTCGGGGCACTGATCACCAGGACTCGGATCATCAGAGCTCGGGACACTGATCACCAAGAAACGCAACACTACTCACCAAGACTCGGGGCACTGATCAGCAAAAAGGGCTCGGGGCACTGATCACCGGGGCTCTGGGCACTGATCATCAGAGCTCGGGGCACTGATCACCGGGGCTCGGGGCACTGATCATCAGAGTTCGGGGCACGGATCACCAGGACTCGGGGCACTGATCACCGGGGCTCTGGGCACTGATCATCAGAGCTCGGGACACTGATCGCCAGGGGTCGGAACACTGATCACCATGGATCAGGGCACTGCTCACCAGAGGCCGGCACACGGATCACCAGGGCACCAGCACAGCTCACCAGGGCTCGGGGCATCGATCACCAGCGGTCGAAACACTGATCACCATGGTTCAGGGCACCGCTCATCAGGACTCGGGATACTGATCACCAGGGCTCGGGGCACTGATCACCAGAGCTCGGGACACTGATCACCAGGGCTCGAGCACTGCTCACAGGGCACTGTTCACCAGGGCTCGGGGCATCGATCACCAGGGCTTGGGGCATCGATCACCAGAACTCGGGAAACCGATCATCAGTGCTCGGGGCACCAATCACCAGGGCTCAGGGCATGGATCACCAGGGCTCGCGGCACTATTCACCAGGGATCGGGGCATTGCTCACCGGGATCGGGCCACTGATCACCGGGGCTCGGGCCATCGATCATCGGGGCTCTGGGCATCGACCACCAGGGCTGGGGGCATCGATCACCAGGGCTCTGCTCACCAGGACTCGGGGCACCGATCACCAGGGCTCGCGGCACTGTTCACCAGGGATCGGGGCATCGCTCACCAGGGATCGGGGCATTGCTCACCAGGGATCGGGGCACCGATCAATGGGGCTCGGGGCACCGATCACCGGGGCTCGGGCCATCGATCACAGGGGCTCTGGGCATCAACCACCAGGGCTGGGGGCATCGATCACCAGGGCTCAGGGCACCGCTCACCAGGGCTCGGGGCACCGATCACCAGGGCTCGGGGCACTGCTCACCAGGGCTCAAGCACTGCTCACCAGGGCTCGGGGCGCTGCTCACCAGGGATCAGGACATTGCTCACCAGGGCTCGGGGCATCGATCACTAGGGCTCGGGCACTGATCACCAGGGCTCGGGGCACTGATCACCAGGGCTCGGGGCACTGATCACCGGGGCTCGGGGCACTGATCACCGGGGCTCGGGGCACTGATCACCGGGGCTCGGGGCACTGATCACCAGGTCTAGGAGCATCGATCACCAGGGCTCAGGGCATCGATCACCAGGACTTGGGGTACAGATCGCCAGGGATCGGGGCACCGATCACCAGGGCTCGCGGCACTGTTCACCAACGGCACACTCTGATGCTGCACCAGGACACGGATCGCTAGGATGACCAAGGAATTATTTATTACTCCAGTTTCCTTGTGGTAGATTAGGGTTGTGGCCATGAAGTGCCATGATCTGGTGCAGGGGGTAGGGCTTGGAGCATCGCACTGTTTGAGTAGACACACCTCCCCCCCAAACAAAGTACAGGCTTCTGAGGCTGCTGCAGACATCCAGGGGAGGTTATAAAACCACTGATGGAGGTCGGCTGCGCAGAGCACCCACACAATGAGCTAGAACCTCCTCGCTGCTGGAGTTTCCATCTCACTGTGTGCACAGCATCCGATATCAGCTCGATGAACGCACCATATGATATCAGCTCGACGAGTGCACCGTCTGATATCAGCTCGACGAGCGCACCGTCTGATATCAGCTCCTTGCACACACCGTCCGATATAAGCTTGATGCACGCACTGTCTGATATCAGGTCGATGAGTGCACCATCCAATATCAGCTCGGTGCAAGCACTGGTTGATATCAGCTCGATGAGTGCAGCATCGAATATCAATTCTAAGAGCGCACTGTCCAATATCAGCTCGATGCGCGCACCGCCCGATATCCGTTCTATGCGTGCATCATCTATCAGCTCTGTGCGTGCACCATCTGATATCAGCTCTGTGCATACACCTTCTGATATCAGCTGTGTGAGTATACTGGCTGATATCAGCTCTGCTGTGTGTGCGCACTGTCTGATATCAGCTCTGTGTGTGCACTGCCTAACTTCGTCTCTGTGCATGCACCGTGTGATATTGCCTCTGTGAGCGCACCATCTGATATCAACTCTGTGCATGCATCATCTGATATCAGTTTTGTGCACACCGTCTAACATCACCTCTGTGCATGCATCATCTGATATCATCTCTGTGAGTGCAGTCCGATATTAGCTCTGCTGTGTGTGCGCACAGTCTGATATCAGCTCTGTGTGCACACAGTCTAAGATTAGCACTGTGCGTGCATTTTCTGATATCAGCTCTGTGCGTGAACAGTCTGATTTCGGCTCTGTGCATGCACCATCTGATATCAGCTCTGGGTATGCACTGTTTGATATCAGCTCTGTTAGCACACTGTCTGATATCAGCTCTGTGTGCACACCGTCTGACATCAGCACTGTGCGTGCACCATCTGATATCAGTTCTGTGCATGCACCATAGATATCAGCTCTGTCCATGCACCGTCTGATATCAGCTCTGAGCGCACACCATCTGACATCGGCACTATGCGCCAATCGTCTGATATCAGCTTTGTACGCGCATCGTCTGACATCATCTTTCTATGTTCACTGTCTGATATTAGCTCTGCTGTATATGCGCACCATCTGATATCAGCACTGTGCGTGCAAGGTCTGAAATCAGCTCTGTTCGTGCACGGTCTGAAATCAGCTCTGTGCGTGCACTGTCTGATATCAATTCTGCTGTGGGTGCGCATTGTCTGATTTCAGCTCTGCTGTGTGTGTGCACCATCTGACATCAACTCTGTGTGTGTACCATCTGATATCAGCTCTGTGTGTGCACTGTCTGATATCAGCTCTGTGCATGCACTGTCTGACATCAGCTCTGTGTGTGCACCGTCTGATATCAGCTCTGTGCGTGCACCATCTGATATCAGCTCTGTGCGTGCACTGTCTCATATCAGCTTTGCTGTGGGTGTGCACTGTCTGACATCACCTCTGTGCACGCACTGTCTGATATCAGCTTTGTGCGTGCATTGTCTGATATCTGCTCTGCTGTGTGTGTGTGTACCATCTGATATCAGCTCTGCTGTGTGTGCGCACCATCTGATATCAACACCCTGAGTGCACTGTCTGACTTAGGCTCTGTGCAGGCACCGTCTGATATCAACTCTGTGCATGCACCGTCTGATATAATCTCTGTGTGCGCACTGTCTGATATCAACGCTATGCGCGCACTGTCTGATATCAGTGCTAAGCACACACTGTCTGATATCAGCGCTGTGCTCTCACTGTCTGATATCAGCTCTGTGCGCGCACCATCTGATATCAGCTCTGGTGTGAGCACCGTCTAATATCAGCTGTGTGTGTGTGTGTGCGCAGACCATCTGATATCAGTTCTCTAACCCCTCGACTGCAACAAACATTTCCCCCTCACAGGAACTCTGGGACAACCTTGCAAACGTCTTCCATGACAAGATCTAAAACATCTACAGAAACCTCAAACTCCAGCCCAAGGCCACTGACTTCTTCAATCAACACAACTACCCCTCTACCACCACAGATATCCGCCTAACCAAATGGAGCCAGCTCGCCCCGCTGGACAGTGCCTCCAGCAAGAAATCGGTCCACTCAGGGGCACCAACCGACCAAGGCCCTCACCAAATCTTCAACCTAGCGAAGCCAGACTCAACCATGGACTCACCACCTTGTTCAACACCTCAATTGAGATGACCACCTTCAAAGATGATGGGAAACACGCAGAAGTCAACGCCCTACTAAAGACACCAGTGGCAGACCCCTGTGAACTCAACAACTACCGATCGATCTCCGTGCTCTTGTTTCCAGCCAAAGTATTAGAAAAAGTAATCAACCAACAACTCTCCTCACATCTGGAATGGAACATCCGACTAGAGTCCTCCCAATCCGGATTCCACAGCAACCACGGCCCGAGACAGCCCTCATTGAGGCTACAGACGACATTCAAGCCCTACTTGACGGAGCAGAGACTGCAGCTCTCAACCTCCTAGACCTCTTTGTTCCCTTCGATAAGGACTTCCACCACAGTCATCCCAAGGTTGCACCACATAGGCATCCAAGGACGGCTGTCAGATGGATTACCTCTTTCCTCATCGGAAAAACACAAGAAGTGTGCGTCCCCCCCTTTACCTCTGAAATCAAGGAAATCATCTGTGGATGATCCTCGCTCAGCCCTACCCTCTTCCACACTTATATGACACCTCTGGCCATCATCGCGCAAACCTACAGACTCAAAATCATACCCTACATCGATGACACAAAACCCATCCTCTCACTCTCTGAAGACACCAACAAGACCAACTTTCACATCTGCATGACAGACGTCACCAACTGGAAGAAGGACAACTGTCTGAAGCTCAACACGGACAAGACAGAGGTACTGATTTTCAGAAACAAAAGCTCCCCATGGAACTCATCCCGGTGACCTATTCCTACCCCCACTGACCATTCTACGAACCTAGGCATCATTCTGGACAACAAGCTGAACATGATGACTCGGGTCAACTGCGCCTCCTCCTCCTGCGTCTTCATCCTCCGCATGCTTCGTAAGATATTCAAATGGCCACCCTAAAGCTCAAGACGCACCACCACCCAGGATCTCATCTCCAGCCGAATGGACTGCGGCAACGCTCTCCAAGTAGGGATTGTAGCTTACCTCCTTCGATGACTACAGACCATACAGAACGCCTCAGCCAGACTCGTCTTGAACCTTCCTAGACAAACCCACAAATATGCCAGTTCAAATTCCTGACCCATGCCTACAAGGCACTACACAAAAGGGGACCCACCTACTTGAACCACTGTTTGAACTTTCATCAGCCACTGGACACCGCCGGTCCGCCTCTCTTTCTCTAAACCCTCACCCCCTGCATCTGACAGAGCAGATGCGGATGTTGCTCCTTCTCCTATCTAGCAGCTCCATGTCCTACCTAGCAGTGCCTTCTCCTACCTAGCAGACCCAATCCTACCTAGCAGCTCCCTTTCCTACTAATCAGCTCCTTCTCCTACCCAGCAGCTCCTTCTACCTAGTACATCCTTCTCCTACCCATCAGCTCCCTCTCCTAATTTGTAGCTCCTTCTCCTACCGATCAGCTCCCTCTCCTACCTAGCAGCTCCCCCTCCTACCAAGCAGCTCCCTCTCAAGCAGTTCCTTCTCCTACCTAGCAACTTCTTCTCCTACCTAGCAACGAAGACATGGAATGAGCTACCCTTTCATCTAGGGAACTCCCCATCTCTTCCAGAGTTCCGAAAGTCTCTGAAGACCTGGGTAATCAACTGGACTCTACCAGCGTCTGTATACCCTCACGGGTGACACATAGTGCTCTACAAATCTACTGAATTATTGATTGAGTGATTCACTGGAGAGATGTGTGACGAGAGATGAATTTATGTGACACTGTTGTAGGGATTCTGCGTATGCTCAGAACTATGCGCAGGAAACCAGAACCTTAGAGAATTGTGGTGTACCAGAAACTCCCCTCAGAACTAAGAACCCCTTATCCGACTAGCTTAGTGTCACATTCGTTATCCGAGATTTAGCTCGGCGGTCCCAATGTATAGACAACCCAGAACAAGCGACTTAGTTATTCTCAGGAATGGTGGGAACCCGAAATACCCGTTTGCACATATATATCAGTCCACAACAGAATAACTAAGACACAGTAAAGTTTAAAGAATTTATTCATAAACCTCGAGTCCTGTTAAACAATACTTTGGCTAACATAAGTAGACAAATGGTTAAGATCATTACCATTAACATTGTTACAATACCATAGAATATAAAAGGAGCGATCATATTATAATGACAGTGGAAAATAACCACCCTCCTTTCTCTAGTTACTAATAAAATATTATTAGACTATTAGAAGGTCTCATAGGCTTGCATAGGGGACCCCATACTGTATAGATCAGCTCAGATGTATCACATCACAGGATCAGCTCAGTGTTCTCTGCAACAGCTCTTCTATCGAATGCCCTAACAATATGCTGCGCTGTGTTATTAAAGCCCTCGACTTTCTGGTATTTGCAGCTGCGTGCATGTTGTGACTAAACAGTGGTACGATCACCCTGAACATAATCAGCCGGCACCGTCTAGTGTCCTAGAACAGTTCTTTACTCGATGTACAGACCAAGGGCACTAGCAACTGTTAAGGATGTATTAATAACATTCACTTGAGACAAGAGCGAGTCTGCATTTCTCAAAGTAATAACATGTAACAACAGTGTCGGGTGCAAAGGCAGCGAAAGCAACAAGATGGTTTTCCAACAGCTAACGTGATTAAGCTAACTTAGCACTGTAAATAGGGAGTGGCCTAAAACCACGTGACATCCCCCTTTGATCGAACCACAGTATAACCAGGGGCGAATATTTTTACAGAACGCAGAGTTCAAGATCAATGAGGCAGACTAAAGAGCTTGAAATGAGAGTTCAGAAAAATGAGAGGAAAAGAAAAATGTAAAAACACAATCCATCGTCCATAGAAGCCAACGATCGTTTGTGAAAAGATGGCAAAAAAAAAAAAAACTTTATTCGACTCGGCACCAGGCAGTCAATGTAGGAAAGTATAAGCAGCATACGCAGCTGCGGCTTCCAGTAGAAAATCATTTGAGTCATCCGCAAAATTTTCAGACATCCAGTTCAGCAAAGAAAAAGAACACACGTGTTCCACAGGGAAATGAGCATCAAGCACTCCACGTGGACAAGAAGCAGGCATCTCGATGTAACTTCGTGCCAGGAAGTCAACTGCTGCTCTCTCGATATCCCATAATCCGAGGACTCCATGCGCCGCACCCAAGGCCATAAACCCGACTCCAGAACAGTCAAACTCATGAACCACTAAGGGATACATCAGTCGATCAAAATCCAGGTCAGGTGACACCAAGTTTGACAGACACATATCCAGAGCCCATTGGAACGGACATTCGAGACAGTGAAAGACAGGCTGTACACAAGTGAAAAACGGGAATCGGAAGGATAATCCATAAGCGACACTCAAGGTAGCCAGTGGCAGAGTTCCATAAGATTCCCACATCCGGCTACGCAGATGGAACATGCTGGATCCGTGGTCGAGAAGCGCAAGTCGTGCAGCCATAGCGTAGTGCGCAGACCAACAGGAGTATGCCAGCAATTAATGCGAGTATCAGAGGAAACCCTCCGAAGACCCCAGAAAAAATAGAATGAAAAATAGCTGGTATTACACCAAAGATAGACTGGAAAGACGTCACAAGGCCAGAGCCTACAATTTTAAAAAAGTGCACCAGACCAGTCGTAGAAGAAGCATTGAAGATAGTGTGTATTAGTGTGCCAAAATGTAGGGGAAGGTCAGTATTCAAAAGCGCTTGAACTTCCGTGCGAGTGTTCGCAACTTGAAGGAGAAATGTTTCTCGTGATGAAGTCAACGCAACCTCCTTTTGAGACAAAAGAGCCCTTATTCAGCTCATCCTATTGAACTCTGCTTTCAAGGTTGGAATCGTCGGCCAGATGGATATATCCAGCCGGCCTTGCGGGGGTGGGAAAAGCACGTTATTACAGCAAACTACTCTTCGTGAAACTGAAACAATATAGGGAATTCCTGCTAACATCCCACAGCAAGCCTCACTATTTAGAAGCAGATAACTACCATTAGCAAGCAGCGTAAACGACGGCGTTATAACTTGTACAGGAATGCCCTTCAACACGCAAGCTAAATTAGGGGCATTCATATTACATGATCCATGTAATTGGATATGTCTACACACTACTGAATGATCTGGAGCAGTCGTACACTCCTCACCCTTCAAATAAACTTCTTTGCCGTCTCTCTCACATCGATATGTAAATGGGAGAGACCAGACTTCATGCAAAAATGCAGAACCAAGTTTTTCAAATCTGCCTAAGGCATAATGTTTCATACAAGAACTAAACTTATACATAGAAATTGGTAAAGTTACCATTCCATGTACGAGCCACACTGAATAATCCGACTCAGCAACAGAAAAAGGCAAAGGTTCTAACTTTTCTATATGTAGTAGTGAATATGTAGCATCTTTCATGGACATGAATTGTTGCTTTGTTGACAGATTAAACGGGCGGAATAAAGACGAAACATTCATGTAATCCCATGGTACTTTCCCCGCCTTTAACGTCTGCAAAGTCCAAGCAAATTGCATAATCGATCGTAATTGATTTTGACCATGATACAACACAGACACATCGTCCTGGACAATATCTACAACAGATGAAATAATGTTGTCCAATGTATATATTCTTGAAGATAAAGTATTAATACTATTATCTATTACTGCCAATACTTTTTCCATATTGGCTTGGTCAATAGCACGGAGTCTGGAAGCAGCCTCAATCTGTGACAACTTCCAAACCTCGTTGTAAACCGCATACACCCATCTTTTGGATCTTCCTAATGCGGGACCCTTAACAAAATCATTCAAATCAACGTTGTCATGCAAACGTGACAAATGAAGTTTAACAGAATCTAATGTGGAATGTTGCAACCATGTCTGACATAATTTACCTACCGAGTAGGTAGTGACAGTATGTGAGGACAGAAAACGTGGGTCTACTCTATCCTGTATGTACCCGGGAATTAACCCCAAAAATCTACGTTGACAGGTATCCGAACTTTTCTGCCATATCAACCAACCTGTAGGGTCTAATGCACTAATATTGAAGGTGGAATTGGAGACAAAAGACTGCAACATAGTAAGGGACAGATCTGTGTGATTCTCCCAACCGGGATAAGCTCTCAGATCCGGGATCGAGGGGGAATTTAAGTTTTTAGATATAGCCAATCCAAAACAGGTTGTCTGAAAAACAGTAGAATTTAAAAACAACATGTGGTTTGGGATCAGGCAGGCACGATGTAAAGCTTCTGTACCTTGTACCTGCCAAGATTTAGTACCCCAAACTGACTTGAGATCAATAGCCTGTTTCCAAACGTCATACCCACCAATTGCCAAATCATCCATGAAGGACTTAGAAAACAACAATTTAGTGTGGGTCAAACGCACCTTTGAAACAGGGTCTTTGTTAAGCTTAAAATAAAAAGAAGCATTATTAGTCACACTAAAATCTGAAAAATATGAAAACTTTGCGATCAATGTTTTTGAACTTCCAATTTTTGGGGCAGGGCAATGTTCCCACTGTGTGAAGTTAACCAAACTACGAAATGTGTTTGCCCTATGGAGAAAATGTGTGCCATAATGTTGATAACAAAATTGCTCTGCATAGTTCTCATTATTCAAATACAAATCCTCAGCATCAAAAGCGGCATAGTATTTTAAATCAGAAAACAGTGTCTCTATAGTTTTAACATCCCAATCATCAGATCGAATGTCCTGCTTCACCACATCACCCATAGAGACACGATATACAGATGGCACATTAATCACTTCCGTGGGGCCATGAATTAGAAATTTAACTGCATCCCATGCTATTCCATCACGAACAGGCCAGGCGGTGATATTAACAAAGGTCAGGTCCCTCTTCATGATGTGCGACGATGAATGTGGGGCCAGAGTTCCATTAATTAATCTAATTGTAGAACGTTCATTCAGGTAGTGTCCATTTATCAACCTAAAAAATACCACCACAAAACCAATGGACATGAACAAAAAAATACAAATTAGCACCAGCCAGATGTAAATCCAGGGGGGAACCAAAAATTGTCTCTTGAACCAGGCAAAAAATTTAGAAAATTTGGAAGGGGCAGTGGAAGTCAATGATTCAGTTCCAAAGGAAAAATTAGACTGGACAATGTCAGTTGAATGCAAAAGGGGCAATGGGACATCAGTAGGATATGAATATTCAGCATCATCAGGTAAAGCACCATCCGCAGGTGAAACAGCAGAATCAGAAAGTACTTGCATTTCAATGGCAACCTCAGGTACTACGTCAGATGGTCGCACCACAACAGCACTGCGCATCATTGAAGGGCAAGAAACTGAAGGTGTCAGACTATGAAGTATCGGCCACCCTGTGTAGCTTGACATTGTCAACCGAAATGTACCTGTTGTCTCTGTGACCAGGAAGTGGAGGCAAAACAATTGTGCGGGTACCCTCAACTCCAAGCACCGGCACTGGTGCACGATAAGAGGGTCCAAACTCCTTTTTCTTCTCCACCTTCTCACGGACCAGATCACCAACTCGGGGTAGCCAGCCGACTACCGGAATCTGCAATCCAGCCTCGGTCGCAGAAGATACGTGCTCTTTTGCTAGAGTGTCTCTTGTTTCTTGAAGATTCTGTAAAACAGTACAGTGGTCATCTAAGTCAAAAGGCGCGGCAGCCGCCGCCATGTCGAGACCCTCAAGGTCAGGAACAAACATTCGAACTCCGAAGAGCATCATGTACGGGGTCCTCCCACCCAGAGACCTTCTAGGGAGATTATTAAGTGCACGTTGGACGTCATACAAATGGGCTAGCCAGTTCTTGCCAGTACCTAACACCCGGGCCGTCAATGATTGCTTTAGGTCACGGTTCATTCGTTCCACAACACTATTGCCCTCAGGCCGATATGGAGACGAAAATTTGACTTGGACCCCCAAACTTTTCATGGCTTCTTTGTAAGCCTTAGAGGCAAACGCCGGGCCCTGATCAGAGTGAAGGGTGCCACATGCAAAACTCCCTACAAAGACACGCAATGCTTTGATGACAGTCCTGGCGTCAGCACTCCTTTGTGGCCATACCCAAAGAAAACGTGTGCACGAATCTACTGCAACCAAGATATACTTGTACGCAGTGTCTGAGGAAAAAGGACCGCAGTGATCTAAATAAACACACGCAAGTGGTTGATTAGATATATGCAGCTGCGTTTGTGGTGGACGTGCCACCGTTGATGGCTTAATTTGTTGGCAAATTCCACAATTGAGGACATAAGTCCGTGTATGTTTGTACAAACCGTACCACCAATAACGCTGTTGCAACAGTGACACAGTTGCGGACACTCCGGCGTGCGCTGACGCAACACCCTCATGCGCAGCCTGTACCAAAGCAGGCCTGCAGTCCGAATTGGGAATAACCCTATCCCCAACCTCATTAATCCTCACCAACGGGACGTTATCAGGACTTAAGTGATAATGGTATCTAGAAGGGAAACCTCTAGGGAAGTTTGTCCCAGTCTCTGTTGCAGCAATAGCTGCCAAGATGTCATCATCGATCTTTGTTTTGGATCTTGTAACTGCTGCTACTAAGTATGTTGCCACTGCTGTTTTAGCCGCCTCGTCAGCCAAACTGTTACCGACAGCATGGACACCAACTCGTTGGTGACCAAGAGTGTGAATAACAGTCACAAGGGGTAGACTGCCTTTTAGTTCAGCCACCCTAGCCCAAAGCGATTTATGCTTCACTGTGCTACCTTTTGAATCACGAAAACCATTCGTGATCCAAAACATCAGATTGTCGTTGTAAGATTGAACACAATAGTAAGAATCACTCACTATAAGAGTAGTGACTTTATAATCAGCAAACTCCAGTGCAAGCACCAGAGCTCTAAGCTCCGCCAATTGTGCGGTACAATCACCCAAGGTCTGCGTATGCACCGCATCCTGAACGAATTCTCCATTCACGAAAGTACCAACCACAATTGCGCAAGCCGCTGAATAAGCGTGCCTCGATCCAGTTGCGGGTTGCGCAGACCCGTCAGTGTAAATGACACAATGGAAGTCCTCCAACGGGCGCAATGTAAGCGGAGCCGGATGAACTAATTCATACTCCAAACTCTCCTGAGTCTGAAGTCCTGCGTCAAAAATGTATTCGACATCAGGTGAGGCTAAGGAGGTTGCCCATTGTATCCACCGTGGATGCAAAGCTTTAGAATTCGGCACACTTGCTTTAGTGACTGCCTCTAGGGCAGGGAATGGTGTTACCACCATCATGCGTTTCCCCTGTGATAGCGCTCGTTCTTTCAGGATTGCCATCTGAACAGCTGTCAAAACCTTTTCGACAGTGGAGAAACGCATTTCAGCCGAAGTATATAAATGAGATTTGTAAGCAATGGGGACTGTGTCGCCTTCATTGTAAGTTAAGTACGTGAACCCCTCAGCACCCGGCACAATTCTAATTACCAGGTTTTTGTGGTTATCACGAGTTTGTAAATATATCGCAGTAAGAAGGTCAGACTGCAAAGAGTGTAATGCAGCCGAATGTTCTGGCAGCCAGCAAGATTTGGTAAAAGTAGGTTGTACCAAGGCATATAATGGCTTGATACGCTGGGCATATTCAGGAATGTAGGTACGACCGAAATTCAGAAAGCCCAGCAATGATTGAAGTTGTTTCAGTGTCGTAGGGATACGAAGGCGTGCGCATTTCTCAAGGAACTGCGGAGCCAAGCCTCGGCCCTCATTGTTGAGTTCGTACCCCAAGAATAAAACAGTGTACTCGGCAATGTGGGACTTCTTAAAGTTAAACTTGTAACCAAAGTCCGCAAACATACAAATTATGTTGTCCACGCGAGCAAGGTGAGGAAGCAACTCGTCGTCAGTTAAGTAGATGTCATCAACGTACGAGTATGCCTCCGGGTCTACCATCTCTAAGAGAGAGACCACACGGGCAGCAAAGACCCCAGGACTATTTTTATAGCCCATTGGAAGCCTTTTGAACACTTTTTGTTTACCACCCGAAGTAAAAGCGGTCCACTCATAACTATGAGGGGATATGTTATGGCAATAAAAACCATTGGACAAGTCAAGTGTGGTTTTGAACCTTTTTCTCACAAGACTATCAACGAGAGCTGAACTATGGGTATTTTGCACCGCACAATTCCGGCAGTGCGAGTTTAAGTGCCGGTAATCCAAAACTAGGCGGTACGACCCGTCAGGCTTCGTTACAGTGAATAAAGGATTATTCATGGATGACACACATGTTTCAATTACACCCTGATATTCCAATTGTTCAAGGATAGCCGCGACATGAGACCTAGCCTCACGTCGCATAGGGTATTGGGGTTGTGGCTGGGGGTCGGACCGCAATGGAAAATCGTGGAGGGTAGAACTTTTATCCCACCCCACCTGATTACGATACAACGCAGGTGCAAGCACCCGCGCCCACTCCTCGGCTAACTTCGCAGACTCCTCCTTGGGCACTACGTGTCCAAAAGAAGGAAGAATGACTTCTTCCCCCCTTGGAGCGTTTAGAACGAAAGCCGGGGGCCAATCTTTCTCCGCCAATAGTATATCATAGGTGGTCGTTAGATTATCCCAAAATACCGCGTTAATTTTTCGTTGTATGTCACCCTCAATATTGAGGACTACGTCAAATAATCTCTCAGGGGGGGCTACGCGAGTATCAGCAGTTTCTACTGTTACATAGATTTTAGTTGCTGTCGCCTCCAGAAATGGACGCAGTGCTCCCCGCACTACTGTAACTTCCGCCGCGCTGTCTAGCAGCGTCAAAGCCCATTTCATGTTCAGAAGCTGTGTCCGCACCATCTGAGGCATACTTCGCTGAGATAGCAGCAACTTTCTTTTTCTGAAACGGAGGACGCGGGTGTGCAGAAGCCTCCTGCTTGCCTTTTACGTCCGCTTGTCTGGGTTGCTCACGTCCTTGAGCACTCCGACCTCTCCCACGGTCTCCGCCACCAAAGTGTGAAGCCGCTGATTCCTGTGAAGAACGAGGAGAGCGCTGGTCAGGAACCTGAAACCTATCAGGTGACTTAATACGAGAACGATCACGCAAATCATAAGTTCGTTCAACATATGCCTGAACCGGGGAAGCTGGACGGGTCTCCTGTTTCTGTTGCTGTTTATCTTGTTTTTTGGCTCTCCAATTTTGTTTTGGAAAGTTTGGTTTATCGTCTTTTGTAGACGAACTCACTTTAGTGTGCTGTACTACATCAGGAATTTTGATGACGGGTTTCACGCCCAGGGCACTACGTCCAACCATCCTATAGGCTTTTGCAATAACTTTTGCAAACTCCCTCGGCTTATCATCATCCGCAATAAGTGCCATCATGTTTCCCACTTGAAACTGCATGGCATCTCCTTTGAGATTTCCCATAATCATGGAACATACTACATCGAAGCTGTCGATAAGCCGCATTCCCAATTCAATAGCTGCTTCCGCACCATGGTCGTCCTGGACTTTCTTGATAACGGAAGGTAGTACCGACATAGACGTAGTACCGAAGCACTTCGAATAGGTCGCGGCAAAGACCTTGCCCCAATTGTCACAATCGACAATATCTGGGACTAGTTCTTTTGGCAAAGTAATAGTGAGAATCCTGTGTTTATCCACAGGACTAGTGTTAGGAAACACGGCTTCTAGTTGATCGAATTTCTCTGCAAGCCAATAAGGATACTCATCCTTATTCTGGGGGCGCTTGCCAACAACCGCGTTTACCATTACAGGACTGATCACAACCGCATGATGATGATCAGCCCCGTGTCCCGCAACTGCAGGTGCCCCCACCTGTACAGTGCGCGACACATACTGCACTAACGCCCTATGGACCGTAATCAGGGTAGTGTGTAGTATATGTAAGCTATCCACTCCTACCGTCAGGTAGCGTGGATGTGGTGTATGTCCGGCCAGCACCGGCCAAGTAGCTCCTTCAATAGACAAAGGACCCAGTCTCGCCGGGGTGACCGTGTGGGGGAGGGCGCCATTAAACCAAATAGTGTGTTGCCAGGTAGAAATAGGAATTTCCAGAGCCATATATGGCGTATACCTCAGAGGCACCGGTGTAGCAGTGTATTTGTGGAATGTTTTATCGACATCTTCCACAGCCTCAAAGGTAACCCAAGAGCAAAACAACTCATAAGGGTAAGTAGCACTTGCACTTACGACAAATACCACTGCCATCCCGTCATCAGGCACCCCATACGTCCTTAAATGAGCACGCAGAGACACCCTACTGTGAGCGGGAATATCTACCGCCATAAGGACTTAGAAAAAAAAAGATACAACGAGATCTTTAGTAGCACTTGGGCTTATATTATTTTAACCTTTTTTATTATCAAGCTTGAAAGAACCTATAGCCTAAAACCTAGGTAGGTTAAGCCGTCACTCCCGTTATCCGGAAACCAGAGTGAGGGCGTTGTGGACTAATAAAAAGCACTACTAAGGCATCTCAGATATTAAGACCAAACGTTAGGTGCGCCATGTTGTAGGGATTCTGCGTATGCTCAGAACTATGCGCAGGAAACCAGAACCTTAGAGAATTGTGGTGTACCAGAAACTCCCCTCAGAACTAAGAACCCCTTATCCGACTAGCTTAGTGTCACATTCGTTATCCGAGATTTAGCTCGGCGGTCCCAATGTATAGACAACCCAGAACAAGCGACTTAGTTATTCTCAGGAATGGTGGGAACCCGAAATACCCGTTTGCACATATATATCAGTCCACAACAGAATAACTAAGACACAGTAAAGTTTAAAGAATTTATTCATAAACCTCGAGTCCTGTTAAACAATACTTTGGCTAACATAAGTAGACAAATGGTTAAGATCATTACCATTAACATTGTTACAATACCATAGAATATAAAAGGAGCGATCATATTATAATGACAGTGGAAAATAACCACCCTCCTTTCTCTATTTACTAATAAAATATTATTAGACTATTAGAAGGTCTCATAGGCTTGCATAGGGGACCCCATACCGTATAGATCAGCTCAGATGTATCACATCACAGGATCAGCTCAGTGTTCTCTGCAACAGCTCTTCTATCGAATGCCCTAACAATATGCTGCGCTGTGTTATTAAAGCCCTCGACTTTCTGGTATTTGCAGCTGCGTGCATGTTGTGACTAAACAGTGGTACGATCACCCTGAACATAATCAGCCGGCACCGTCTAGTGTCCTAGAACAGTTCTTTACTCGATGTACAGACCAAGGGCACTAGCAACTGTTAAGGATGTATTAATAACATTCACTTGAGACAAGAGCGAGTCTGCATTTCTCAAAGTAATAACATGTAACAACAGTGTCGGGTGCAAAGGCAGCGAAAGCAACAAGATGGTTTTCCAACAGCTAACGTGATTAAGCTAACTTAGCACTGTAAATAGGGAGTGGCCTAAAACCACGTGACAACACGTTACATCTGCAAATGGTTGGTGGGATGAATAGATAGAGTGAGGCATGCAGAGAATGGAGGGTAAGGAGAGAATAACTCGTTTGAAGTTGAGGTCAATTTTTCTTGCAGGGTTTTAAGAATATAGTGGGCGGAAACATTTTGAGATGGACTGCAATCTGAGCATGTAAGACATTAGAAAGAGACCACATTCTTTGGATGTGAGACGTCAGATTGTCCGGTAGCCCTGGTATGGTGCATACTGTTGCCTGTAGGGTGTCCAAGCACCTATCCACAAAAATGAAAAAGTTACTTACATTTGGTAACACTTTCTGGTGGATACTCTATCCTTCCGCAGATCTCTCACCATCAGAACAATTCCCAGGTATCCGACTGGATCCAGAACCCTCAAAACAACTGCTTGCTGGCCAAGCTCAGATGCTGCACCGGTTTCCTAGATTAGCCGAGAGCAAACTGCAGAGGTAAACCCCTTCTTTAAAAAAAAAAAAGAAAAAAAAATGTCGTAATAGTTTTAGTGAGACCACCGGCCACTAAGTGGAAAGTATCTCACTCTGTCGGCATCGTGAGGCTGGGCCTGGCCTAGGGTATGACACAAGGGAACAATGACCACACAGGGTCCTGTTCCACCACAGTAACAGTACGTATATTTCTACTCCATCAGCCTGCCGTGGACCCAGGAGGCTACCTCTCCACAATCGTTACAGTAGTAACAAGGAGGGCCCATGTGGCATATTCAAACTGCTCATCCGTACTGCATGAGGGGCGCTACTGTACATTGGCACCCAACCCCTAAAAGCCATCAACCTGCCAGCCTCTCCTCCCAGTTGCAACAACACAGTAGACGCCACGCATCTTTCCATCTCACCGTTACGGTGCTACGGTGTACTGATACCTGTAGTGTCACGGTCTAGCCTTCCGAGTCACGTGACCCGCCGCAAGGCACTGCGGGAGGACGTGACGTGGAGAGGCAAATCAGGACTGCTGCATGGCAACGAGTAGACCGACTCTCCCTTACTCACTATAACCTGTAAGATAATAAAGTGCAGTTAACCAGCCCCACTGCTTCTGTCCTTCCTTCCATGGGGCTGATCTTCCATATTCCACAGTGGCGACGAGGCGCGAGTACCTTTTCACCGCAAGAACTCTATTCATGTAGGGGAGAGCCGGCGACATCCTCAAGGCGAGGGGCGCACCGCCTCCCGCCCATCCTGTCTCCTTCAAGTGGCACCTGTCCCCTTCACGCGGCAGCCGCATGCATTCCACGCACAGTGCGTAGCACTGAGCCCTTCATTTTCGGCGTGCATTTTGGCACGTGGCGGGGGACCAACACTCTCCTCTTTGCAGCTCAGCCTGCACAAAGGGGCTGCTATCACCAGGCATACGTGCTTCGGGCACCCACCACGGCAGTGCACAGCCTGTACCTTGGGAGCAGCCACCGCCAGGCCATATCACAGGGGGAGCACCACGTTCACGGCGAGTCCGTGCGCAGGGGAAAATCACTCCCAGGCACACCTTCAAGAGGAGCCAGCCCCAGCACTTGGCGATCTCGGCACGTTCCTCGGCGCGCACTATCCACGCCATCTGCACTTCAAGAGGGCCGTGCGCCTGGCCACCACTCCCACACAAGTGCCCTCGGCTGGCCCCTTGCGCCCTCAGTCACAACAGGGCCACACAGTTGCCTGGCCACCAGCAGAAGAGGTGCCCCATAGCAGCACTCTGCATCCTGCAACTCAGCAAGCGTTGCCCTCCCGGCCCATGCAGGCATGCACACCTCCAAGACAAAAGGAATTCTTCTGGGTCCTACATGCCCCGTGAAGTTCTACTGCTGTCCACACCACACGCACCATGTGTGCCCAAACTTTCTCCTTAACGAATCCTGTGTCCTTTCTGCCTAAGCCCGGGGAACCAGCCATGAAATGGGTTGACTGGAAGGGGTATTTCTTGAATTACCTCTCAGTGTTGGAGGATGAAGGCAAGGAGGAATTCTCCAGCAAACGGCGGAAGAAGATCCTACTACATAATTTGGGGCCAGAGGGTCTGCGCTTGTAGGACCAAATGGTGAAGAAGGCCCGGGCATTGTCCAACGATGATGTGTTCCAACATGCCCTCGACGACCTAGACAGCCACTACCAGCCGGTGATATGCACGGCCATTGACCGCTTCAATTTCTTCCAAAGAAAGCAAGCGGAATCGGAGTCGTGGAGGACTACATAGCAGCCCTCAAAAACTGGCCATCAACTGCAAGTTTGGCACCCTGCACGACGAACTCATACGGGACCAAATCATCATGCACTCCACCCACACGAGTGTCCAAGAAAAGCTCTGGGTAAGCAGCGATCTTCCAGAGATCATCGCGATAGTAAAATGAGCGGAGTAATCCAAACGATGCGCTGTCGCGGCCAAGAAAGACACGGCACCACAAGCCACGGTGTGCAGAATCACCGACCGGAAAGGGCAACCATCAAAACCCACAACGGACTCTGCATCAACCCGACAATCTACGTCCAAGGGCAGAGATCCCAGTCGGGCCCCTCAGGGCAAACAAGGTGCCCGTTACAGATGCGGCAGCCACTCCCACATAGGCCATGACAAAAAATGCCCGGCGTTCCATGTCAAATGCTCCTTCTGTGGCATCACAGGACACTTCGGCAAAGTCTGCTGCCGGAGGCCCAGAAAACCTGCAGTAAAATACGTCCAGGATGCCTCAGACGATCAAGAGGGAACAGATCTCTCCGACCCAGAGAGCATTCTTTGCATCGAAGATCACATCCTAGGCATAGGCGGAGGCGTAACCAAAAAACCCTCCTGCCAGTTATCCATCGGCGGTGTCCGTGTCAGCATGGTGGCGGATTCCGGTTCGCCATACACCATCATCCAGCAACAAATTTGGGATTGTGACTTCGCCCGAGTGGTGGGATATCATCTTCACCCCACAGACGTCCATCCTGTCACATACACAGGAGAACGGATCCCCATGGTGGGGTTCCGGCAGCTCCGGTTCGAGTTCAAGGTGTTAGAAGGCGATCCCAGGGGCGACAGGGAGGTCACCTGACCACCCTGAGACCTACCCTCGGGGTAATGTAGCTGGGCACTGGCGGGAGACTCCTCAGAGGAAGAGTCTCGTATCTAGGATCGTACACACGGCACCACACGACAAAGAGACACCACACAGTAGGTTTTTGGGAACAGATCTTTTATCTACTCAGCTACGTCGGATCTTTATGATCACCAAGATGGATATGTACAAATAGAGCACGGGCTCAAAGAGTCTCGGTAGGGGAAAAAGGGGGTAGCGGGACAGTCTTTGGGGATCCGGATCAAATGCAGGGGCGTACCCAACGCACAGCTCACAATCCTCGAGCCGGGGGGATACGCTGCGGTCCAGCCGGACCGAGGGAGTTGTTCGGAGCCGCGAGTCACTCAGCAGGGCTCAAGCACAAGTTCGGAGGTCTTACGATCTTCAGGGGAGCCGCGAGTCACTCAGCAGGGCTCAGCACAAGTTTGGAGGTCTTACGATCTTCAGGGGAGCCGCGAGTCACTCAGCAGGGCTCAAGCACAAGTTCGGAGGTCTTACGATCTTCAGGGGAGCCGCGAGTCACTCAGCAGGGCTCAAGCACAAGTTCGGAGGTCTTACGATCTTCAGGGGAGCCGCGAGTCACTCAGCAGGGCTCAGGTGATCCAAGGTTGCAAGGGAGCCGCGACCACGTCAGCAGGGCTCTCGTCGTTCCAGAGTCGAATCTCTCGATGGTCCCAGAGCACCCCTTGTTAGAGGTCAACCCCTCTTTGATGTCCGGGGTCCGTGTAGGCAGGGGTCTTAGCGCCTGGGGGCCGCTCGTTGGAGTTTCCTGCCATGTTGTCCTTTGATCCTTTCAGGGCCAGGTCGGGAGGAGTCCCAGACACCCAGCAGGCGTGGAGCCAGCCCTCAGGGAGGCCAACGGGCCGATCGAAACCCTTCTCCCGAGGGGAGGCCAGAGGTGTGATGGAAACTGCTCCTCCCTCTCTCACCCTATGGGAGCGCGATGTTCCCCAGCCGGGGTGGCGCCTCTAGGCCTGGGTTGTGCTGGGAAGATGGAGGGCACAGTCAGGGAAGTCCGGGTCGGGTGTGTGTGGGTCCTGGAGGACAGGACCGGCTAGGCCGTGTACTGAGGGACTGAATGAGGTGTACGGGTCAGGGGATGTGGCTAGGGGTCAGGGATGGCCATGCCACAAGTCCGGGTCTAACACGCGTCCCCCCCAGCTGAATGCCGGAGAGAACTACCCATCCTCTTGGGGGTTCTCTTCGCTGAGGCGGAAGAACCGGGAGAGGCCGTCAGCTTTGGTGTGGTCAGTACCAGGGCGGTGCTCTACGGTGAAATCCATCCCCTGGAGGGAGATTGACCACCGCAATAGTTTGGGGTTTTCCGCTCGCATCTGCATGAGCCATCGCAGGGGGCGATGGTCGGTTTGGACTTTGAAATGGGTGCCGAACAGATAGGGTCGTAATTTCTTGAGGGCCCAGACTACGGCGAACGCCTCGCGCTCAATGGTGCTCCATTTCTGTTCTCTGGGTAACAGCCTTCGGCTGAGGAAGGCTACGGGCTGGTCTAGGCCTTGGTCATTCATCTGTGACAGGACTGCCCCAATGCCGTGCTCGGAGGCATCAGTTTGTACCACAAATTCCTTGGAGTAGTCGGGGGCCTGGAGCACGGGGGCCGTACACATGGCCGCTTTCAGGGCATCGAAGGCAGAGGTCCACTGCACTTTCTTGGGCTGTTTCTTGGACGTGAGTTCCGTGAGGGGACCGACAAGGCTGCCGTACCCCCGGATGAATCTCCGGTAGTAGCCGGTGAGGCCCAGAAAGGCTCGGACCTCCGTTTGGGTAGTGGGGGGTTCCCAGGCTAGGATGGCGTCGATCTTAGGCTGCAGAGGGGCGACCTGCCCGCTTCCGACTCGGTGCCCTAGGTAGACCACCGAACCTTGCCCAATCTGACACTTGCTGGCTTTTACTGTGAGGCCTGCCTGGCGCAGGGCCGTTAGCACCCTCCGGAGGTGCTGGAGGTGCTCACTCCATTCGGAACTGAAAACCGCGATATCGTCTAGATATGCGGCGCTGAACTTTTCTAGCCCGGCCAGGACTCTATTTGCCAGTCGCTGGAAGGTAGCCGGGGCATTTTTCATCCCGAAGGGCATCACGCGAAAGCGATAGTGCCCATCCGGGGTGGAGAAGGCGGACCGCTCCTTGGCTCCTTCTGTGAGCGCAATTTGCCAGTACCCGCAGGTTAGATCGAATGTGCTGAGGAAATGAGCCGACCCGAGACGGTCAATGAGTTCGTCTGCTCGGGGAATGGGGTGAACGTCGGCTCGGGTGACTTCATTGAGTCCCCGGTAGTCCACACAGAATCGGAGTTCTGGGGCGACACCGGGGGCCGCTGCTTTCGGGACCAGTACCACGGGTGTTAGACGGCGACCTCAGAGGAGCCCGGAAAGGGGTCCTGACTACCCTGAGACCCACCCTCAAAGTATCGTAGCCGGGCACTGGCGGGAGATTCCCCAGGGGGAGGACTCTCGCAACTAGGATCGTACTTCTGGCACCACACGACACAGAGGGACCACACTGGGTATTCTCAGAACAAGTTTTATCAAACAGGTATCACAGCAAATATGTACAAGGTGAGCACGGGCTCAAGAGTCTCGGAAAGGTAGGGGGTAGCGGGACTGTCTCTGGTAACGGTTCAAAGGAGGGACGTACCCGGCACACAGCTCACAATCCTCGAGCTGGGGGGTAGGCTGGTTGTCGTGGGGTCCGGCGGGACCGGTGGGGTCTGTGGAAGCCGCGAGTCACTCAGCGGGCTCAGGTACAAGTTCGGAGGTCTTACGATCTTCAGGGAGCCGCGAGTCACTCAGCAGGGCTCAGGTACAAGTTCGGAGGTCTTACGATCTTCAGGGAGCCGCGAGTCAGTCAGCAGGGCTCAGGTACAAGTTCGGAGGTCTTACGATCTTCAGGGAGCCGCGAGTCACTCAGCAGGGCTCAGGTACAAGTTCGGAGGTCTTACAATCTTCAGGGAGCCGCGAGTCACTCAGCAGGGCTCAGGTGAGTTCCAGTTCCAGGAGCCGCGACCACGTCAGCAGGCTCTCGTTGTTCCAGCGTCGAATCTGCCGGACAGCCCCAGAGCACCCCTTGTTATAGTTCGACCCCTCTTTGATGTCCGGAGTCTGTGCAGGCAGGGGTCTTGTCACCTGGGGGTCGCTTGTCGGGATTTCCTGCTATAGTCTTTTGATTCTTTCAGGGCCGGGTCGGGAGGAGTCCCAGACACCCAGCAGGCGTGGAGCCAGCCCTCAGGGAGGCCGGAGGGCCGATCGAAACCCATCGTCCCGGGGGAGTTCAGAGGTGCGATAGAAACTGCTCCTCCCTCTCTCATCCCCTGGAAGCGGGATGTCCTCCAGCCGGAGTGGCGCCTCTATGCCCGGGTCGCGCTGGGGCCGGGCGGCCATCTTGGTGCATGAAGTGGGCACGCGGGCCCGGGGTGGCCGAAAGGGGAGAGGCCAGGGACGGGGATGTCCGGGTCGGTGCGTGTGTCCTGGTGGGGAGGTTCGGCGGGGCCGGGGGCTTGGGCTGTATGTACCAGGTTTCGGTGGTGCGGGGGCACGGAGGGCCATTCTACGAGGCCGGGTCCAACACGCGTCCCCCCCAGCTGAAAGCCGGAGAGAACTGCCCATCAGCTTGGGGGGTTCTCTTCGCTGAGGCGGAAGAACCGGGAGAGGCCGTCAGCATTGGCGTGGTCCGTACCAGGGCGGTGTTCCACGGTGAAATCCATCCCCTGGAGGGAGATTGACCACCGCAGTAGCTTGGGGTTTTCTCCTCGCATCTGCATGAGCCAACGTAAGGGCCGATGGTCAGTTTGTTCTCTGAAATGGGTGCCAAACAGGTAGGGTCGTAGCTTTTTGAGTGCCCAGACCACGGCAAAGGCTTCGCGCTCTATGGTGCTCCATCTTTGTTCTCGGGGCAACAGCCGCCGACTGAGGAAGGCGACGGGCTGGTCTAGGCCTTGGTCATTTACTTGGGACAGGACGGCCCCAATGCCATGCTCGGAGGCATCGGTTTGGACTATGAACTCCTTGGCGTAGTCGGGAGCCTGGAGGACGGGGGCAGTACACATGGCCCTTTTTAGGGCATCGAAAGCTTCCTGGCAGGCAGCCGTCCACTGCACTTTCTTTGGCTGTTTTTTAGACGTGAGTTCTGTGAGAGGGCCGACAAGGCTGCCATACCCCCGAATGAATCTTCGGTAGTAGCCCGTGAGTCCCAGAAAGGCTCGGACCTCCGTCTGGGTGATGGGTGGTTCCCAGGCCAGGATGGCGTCGATCTTTGGCTGTAGCGGGGCGACCTGGCCACTCCCGACCTTGTGCCCCAAGTAGACCACGGATCCTTGCCCGATCTGGCACTTGCTGGCTTTTACTGTGAGGCCTGCCTGGCGCAGGGCGATTAGCACCCTTCGGAGGTGCTGGAGGTGCTCACTCCACTCTGAACTGAAGACAGCGATGTCGTCCAGGTATGCCGCGCTGAACTGTTCTAGCCCGGCCAGGACTCTATTCACGAGTCGCTGGAAAGTGGCCGGGGCATTTTTCATCCCGAAGGGCATTACGCGGAAGCGGTAGTGCCCATCGGGGGTGGAGAAAGCGGACCGCTCTTTGGCCCCTTCGGTGAGCGCAATCTGCCAGTATCCGCAGGTGAGGTCGAATGTGCTGAGGAACCGGGCTGCCCCTAGTCGGTCAATGAGTTCGTCGGCTCGTGGAATGGGGTGGGCATCGGCTCGGGTAACGTCATTGAGCCCCCGGTAGTCCACGCAGAATCGGAGCTCGGGGGCGACACCGGGGGCCGCTGCCTTCGGGACCAGGACCACGGGGCTGGCCCAGGGACTGTCAGAGGGCTCGATCACCCCCAGGGTCAACATCTTCGAGACTTCCGCTTGAATGCAGGACCGGACCCGGTCAGGAACCCGGTAGGCTCGGTGTCTCACCGGCGGGCTGTCCCCGGTGTCCACATCATGAACACACCAGTTGGTGACCCGGGGGGTCAGGGAGAAGAGGTCAGAAAATTGTCTTAGGAGCTGGCGGCAGTCCGCTTGTTGCTGGGCCGTGAGGGCTGGGGAGAGGTTCACTCCTTCCACGGAGCCATCCTGCTCCTTGATACACAGGAGGTCCGGGAGGGGATCCGACTCATCTTCGGCCCCGTCATCGGTGGCCAGCAGGAGGCTCAGTTCTGTCCGCTGGAAGTGAGGCTTGAGGCGGTTCACGTGCAGGACCCGGAGGGGATCCCGAGGCGACTGGACGTCCACCAAGTAGGTGACTTGGCTCTTCTTCTCGACCACTTTGTAGGGCCCAGTCCATCGGTCCTGGAGAGCGCCAGGCTTCACGGGGGCCATGACCCACACCTGCTGGCCCGGCTGGAACTCGACCAGAGTAGCATTCTGGTCGTACCAGCGCTTCATTTCTTCTTGACTCGCCTCCAGGTTGGCCTCGGCCAGTTCTCGGAACCTCCTGGTCTGGTTCCGGAGGGCCAGGACATATTGGAACACATCTCGGGGGGTGGTCTGGGGTGCTGCCTCCCACCCTTCCTTAACTAAACTGAGGGGACCTCGGACGGGGTGCCCATAGAGTAATTCAAACGGGCTGAACCCTAAGGACTTCTGGGGGACCTCCCGGTAAGCGAACAAGAGGCAGGGGAGCAGGACGTCCCACTTACGCCGGAGGGGCTCTTCTAGGCCAGCGATCATCCCTTTCAAAGTCCTATTAAACCTCTCTACTAGGCCGTTCCCTTGGGGATGGTACGGGGTGGTGAACTTATAGGACACCCCACATTGTTGCCACAGGGACGTCATATACCTGGATATAAAATTAGTGCCGCGATCGCTCACGACCTCGCGGGGGAAACCCACCCTGGAGAAGACCCCCATCAGGGCCCGGCCCACCACGGGGGCCGTAATGGTGCGTAGGGGAATAGCCTCTGGGTAGCGGGTGGCGTGGTCCACTAGGACCAAGATGAAACGGTGACCTTGGGAGGTGGGGGGGTCCAGTGGCCCCACGATGTCGATCCCGACTCGTTCGAAGGGGGTACTGACGACCGGGAAGGGTTGGAGGGGAGCCTTGCGCTTCCCCCCACTCTTCCCACTGGCTTGGCACGTGGGGCAGGACTTGCAGTGGGCCTCTACCGCTGCTTTCATCTTAGGCCAATAAAAATGGGTCACGAGACGGCTGTAGGTCTTGTCCTGACCCAGGTGACCGGCGAGGGGGACATCGTGGGCTAAGCCCAGGAGGAAATCCCGGAAGCGGAGGGGTACCACCAGTACCCGTCCGGATCCCAGCTCCACTGATTTCTGCTCACTATACAGGACGTTATTCTCCCAATAGATTCGGTGCGTTCCGGTCTGGTCACCTGCGGCTTGGCCCTCGGCCTGGCGCCGCAGCCCGACCAGGGAAGGACAGGTGGCTTGTTCCTGGCAAAATTCTTCTCTTCTCGGGTGGGCCCGCCCTCGTGGCGCCAATGGGCCAACTCGGGTAGATCCCCCAACTCGGGGACCGGGGCGGGGTCGGATGGTGTGGGTTCGTCGCTGGCGACGGACCCTTCCGATGGGGGAACGGGAGGACCCTCGGCGGGGACGGTGCTGGCTACTTCGACCGGGGTGCTCTCGATTTCTCTCCGGGGAGTGAGTCGGGCTGTCATAGATCGGGTGGTGGCACACACCCACTCGGGGAGTCCCATCATTCCTAGGTGGGCCTTGCGCTCTACGTGCTTCCAGGGAGAACTCTCCAGGTCGTTCCCTAAGAGGCAGTCGACCGGCTGGGAGGTTCTTACGGCCACCTTGAGTTTACCTATCACCCCTCCCCACTCAAATGGCACCAGGGCCACCTGACACATACTTTCCCTATTGTCTGCAGATATCACGGGGCAAAAGACATTGGGGAGGATCTGCTCCTCGGGAACTAGGTGCCTGAGGACACCGGTGATACTGGCCCCGGTGTCCCGCAGGGCCTCTACCTGGTGGCCATTGATCTTGACGAGCTGCCCATATTTCTGTGTGTTGGACGGTAGGAGGCTACCAGGGATCATTTCCCTATCTCCCAGGGATACTAGGGCCATCGCGGCTGGTTCCCACTCCTCGGCTTCCTCAACCTCCTCCCCTAGGGCCACGTTGGCTATCTGTCTCGCAGGGGTGACTTGGGTGGCCATGGGGCACTCTGGGTCATTGGCGTAGTGCCCGGGTTTCTGGCAGCGGAAACATGTGACGGTCACCCGGTGTCCCCGTCTCCCAGGAGGCCCTGTTACTGGTGGGGGGGGCGCCGGGAAAGGTGGAGGTGGTGTCTTCGGGGGGCTAGGCTGGGACTCCCTCGGCCCTCCCTGGTTCCCTCCCCCTCTCTGGCGGGGTGGTCCCTGACTGGTTCGGGGGTACTCTCCTACCATGCCCCGGGAGACCCGGGTGTTGGTCCAGCGGTCGGCCTCCACGGCCAGCTTCCGGGGATCTGTGAGCTTGCTATCCAGCAGATGTTGACGTAGCTCTACGAAGCAGTTCGCAGCCAGATGTTCCCATAACATGAGGTCAGTGAGTTCGGCAAGGGTGGTGACTTTGCTGCCCTTGACCCACCCATCGAAGGCCCGACTAAAAAAGTTTACATACTCCACCCAGGTGGTGCCCGGGATCTTCCTGCAGTCCCGGAACCGTTGGCGGTACATTTCTGGGGTGAGGCCGTATCTTGTGAGGAGAGCCTCTTTCATGTGGCTGTAGGAGGTCTGCAGGGAGAGGGGTAGGTCGAGCAGGGTGTCCCTTCCTTCGCTCAGAAACCGTCCCCACAACCCCGCCCCCCAGTCCTTCTGTGGAATCCGATGGGAGGTCATGGCGACCTCGTAGGCCCGAAACCATTGCTGAATGTCATCGTTTTTATAATATTCTTTGACCACATCCTTGGGGATGTGGACCTTCTATTCCGCTGGGGGGGCCGTCTCTCGGTTCCCCGAGGGCCTCCCGTCCTCATTTCGGGCCTTGAGCTCGAGTTCCTTTAAGCTCCGTTCGTGCTCCAGTTGGAGCTTTCTTCCTTCGTGCTCCCGTTGGAGCTTCTTTTCTTCCAGTTCGCCTTGTACACGCATTTGCTCTACTGCTAGCTTCTTCTCCGCTAACTTCAATTCGCCCTCGATTTTGAGTTTGGCTAACTCGAGTTCATGACTGCGGCTTCTCTCTCTGTCCGCGAGCTCTTCCGGGGATAGGCCCCCGTCTGGTACGATGCCTCGCACCTGATTGCTACTGCTTTCACTTTGGGGGGGTTCGGCTTCGTCGGGGCGCTCCCCCGTGCCTTCCGGGCGGGAGGCCCCGGTCTCCACCCAAGTTTTCAGTGCTTTCTGCAAGTCTTCCTTAGTGTTGAGGCCAGTGGTAGCGATTTTAAGTTCTTTGCAAAATTGTTTTAGCTCTTTGTGTGTGTATTCTTCCAGATGCTCCACCTGGAACACTCTGTTGGCGTTGGTTTCTGCGGAGCTCGTGGCGCTTCCTTCTGCCATCATTGTTGGTCGTGCGTCCGTCGTTTACTGTACGATCTCTAGGTGATGGGCCCGAATCCCGTCGCTTGCCACCAATGTTAGACGGCGACCTCAGAGGAGCCCGGAAAGGGGTCCTGACTACCCTGAGACCCACCCTCAAAGTATCGTAGCCGGGCACTGGCGGGAGATTCCCCAGGGGGAGGACTCTCGCAACTAGGATCGTACTTCTGGCACCACACGACACAGAGGGACCACACTGGGTATTCTCAGAACAAGTTTTATCAAACAGGTATCACAGCAAATATGTACAAGGTGAGCACGGGCTCAAGAGTCTCGGAAAGGTAGGGGGTAGCGGGACTGTCTCTGGTAACGGTTCAAAGGAGGGACGTACCCGGCGCACAGCTCACAATCCTCGAGCTGGGGGGTAGGCTGGTTGTCGTGGGGTCCGGCGGGACCGGTGGGGTCTGTGGAAGCCGCGAGTCACTCAGCGGGCTCAGGTACAAGTTCGGAGGTCTTACGATCTTCAGGGAGCCGCGAGTCACTCAGCAGGGCTCAGGTACAAGTTCGGAGGTCTTACGATCTTCAGGGAGCCGCGAGTCACTCAGCAGGGCTCAGGTACAAGTTCGGAGGTCTTACGATCTTCAGGGAGCCGCGAGTCACTCAGCAGGGCTCAGGTACAAGTTCGGAGGTCTTACAATCTTCAGGGAGCCGTGAGTCACTCAGCAGGGCTCAGGTGAGTTCCAGTTCCAGGAGCCGCGACCACGTCAGCAGGCTCTCGTTGTTCCAGCGTCGAATCTGCCGGACAGCCCCAGAGCACCCCTTGTTATAGTTCGACCCCTCTTTGATGTCCGGAGTCTGTGCAGGCAGGGGTCTTGTCACCTGGGGGTCGCTTGTCGGGATTTCCTGCTATAGTCTTTTGATTCTTTCAGGGCCGGGTCGGGAGGAGTCCCAGACACCCAGCAGGCGTGGAGCCAGCCCTCAGGGAGGCCGGAGGGCCGATCGAAACCCATCGTCCCGGGGGAGTTCAGAGGTACGATAGAAACTGCTCCTCCCTCTCTCATCCCCTGGAAGCGGGATGTCCTCCAGCCGGAGTGGCGCCTCTATGCCCGGGTCGCGCTGGGGCCGGGCGGCCATCTTGGTGCATGAAGTGGGCACGCGGGCCCGGGGTGGCCGAAAGGGGAGAGGCCAGGGACGGGGATGTCCGGGTCGGTGCGTGTGTCCTGGTGGGGAGGTTCGGCGGGGCCGGGGGCTTGGGCTGTATGTACCAGGTTTCGGTGGTGCGGGGGCACGGAGGGCCATTCTACGAGGCCGGGTCCAACAACGGGGCTGGCCCAGGGGCTGTCTGAGGGTTCGATCACGGCCCAGGGGCTGTCTGAGGGTTCGATCACCCCCAAGGTCAACATCTTCGAGACCTCGGCCTGAATGCAGGACCGGACTCGATCAGGGACTCGGTAGGCTTGTTGCTTCACCGGCGGGCTGTCTCCGGTGTCCACGTCATGGACACACCAGTCGGTGACTTTGGGGACGAGAGAGAATAAGTCGGGGAACTGCCCTAAGAGCTGGCGGCAGTCTTCGCGTTGCTGGGAAGTGAGGGATGGAGAGAGGTTCACTCCTTCCACGGAGCCATCCTTCTCCTTGGTACACAGGAGGTCAGGGAGGGGATCTGACTCCTCCTCGGCCCCGTCATCGGTGGCCAGCAGCAGACTCAGCTCCGTCCGCACGAAGTGGGGCTTGAGGCGGTTCACGTGAAGGACCCGAAGGGGGTCTCGAGGTGACTGGACGTCCACCAAGTACGTGACCTGGCTCTTCCGCTCAACGACTTTGAAGGGCCCGGTCCATCTATTCTGGAGGACGCAAGGTTTCACGGGGGCCATGACCCATACCTGCTGGCCCGGCTGGAACTCGACCAGAGTGCATTCTGGTCGTACCAGCGCTTCATTTCTTCCTGGCTCGCCTCCAGGTTGGCCTCGGCCATTTCTCGAAACTTCCTAGTCTGGTTTCGGAGGGTCAGAACGTATCGGAACACATCTCGGGGGGGGCCTCGGGGTGCCGCCTCCCACCCTTACTTGACCAAGCTGAGGGGCCCCCGGACGGGGTGCCCGTAGAGTAACTCAAAGGGGCTGAACCCCAAGGATTTCTGGGGAACTTCCCGGTAGGCGAACAAAAGGCAGGGGAGCAGGACGTCCCACTTGCGCCGGAGGGGCTCTTCTAGGCCTGCGATCATCCCCTTCAGAGTCCGGTTAAACCGCTCAACTAGGCCATTTTCTTGGGGGTGGTACGGTGTGGTGAATTTATAGGACACTCCACATTGTTGCCACAGGGACGTCATGTATTTAGAGATAAAGTTCGTCCCGCGGTCGCTTACGACCTCGCGGGGAAAACCCACACGGGAAAAGATCCCCATCAACGCCCGGCCCACCACGGGGGCGGTGATGGTGCGTAGGGGAATGGCCTCCGGGTATCGGGTGGCATGGTCCACTAGGACGAGGATGAAGCGGTGACCTTGTGAGGTTGGGGGTTCCAGGGGCCCCACGATGTCGATCCCGACCCGTTCGAACGGGGTATTGACGACAGGGAAGGGTTGGAGGGGAGCCTAGCGCTTTCCTCCACTTTTCCCACTAGCCTGGTATGTGGGACAGGACTTGCAGTGGGTTCCTACATCTGCTTTCATTTTAGGCCAGTAAAAGTGAGTCACTAGGCGACTGTAGGTTTTGTCTTGGCCCAAGTGGCCTGCGAGGGGGACATCGTGGGCCAAGCCCAGGAGGAAGTCTCAAAAGCATAGGGGTACCACCAGCACCCGGGCTGATCCTAGCTCCACCGACTTCTGCTCGCTGTACAAAAGGTCATTTTCCCAATATAGCCGGTGTGTTCCAGACTGGTCGCCCGCGGCTTGGGCCTCTGCTTGCTGCCGGGGTCCGACTAGGGAGGGACAGGTAGCTTGCTCCTGGCAGAACTCCTCTTGGGAGGGGCCCCCCTCGTGGCGCCACTGGGTCAACTCGGGCAGAACACCTAACTCTGCGATCTGTGCGGGGTCGGACGGTAGGGGTTCATCGCTGGCGACAGATTCTCCACGTGGGGAGATGTGGGGGACCTCGGCTGGGACAATCCTGTCCTCGTTGGCAGGTGCGTCCTCGACTTCCCCAAGGGGGGGCAGTCGGGCCGCCATAGATCGGGTGGTGGCGCACACCCACTCGGGGAGACCCATCATCCCTAGGTGGGCCTTGCGCTCGACGTGCTGCCAGGGGGAACTTTCCAGGCCGTTCCCCAGGAGACAGTCAACCGGCTGGGAGGTTCGTACTGCTACTCTCAATTTACCGACCACTCCGCCCCATTCAAAAGGCACCAGGGCTACCTTACAGAGACTCAGTGTTGTCAGCTGCAATTACAGGGCAAAATATATTGGGGAGGATCTGGTCTTCGTGGACTAAGTGGCTGAGGACACCGGTGATGCTCGCCCCGGTGTCACGAAGGGCCTCTACCTGTTGGCCATTGATCGTCACTAGCTGCCTGTATTTCTTCGTGTTGGAGGGCAGGAGGCTCCCCGGGACCATTTCTCTGTCTCCTAATGATACCAAGGCCATGGCGGCGGGTTCCCATTCTACGGTCTCCTCACTCTCCTCCCCTAGGGCTACATTGGCTATCTGTCTGGCTGGAGGGGCTGTAGGGGGGACGCGCAGGGCCATGGGGCATTTGGGGTCATTGGCGTAATGCCCGGGCTTCTGGCAACGGAAACAAGTGATGGTCTCCCGGTGCCCCCGTCTCACGGGTGGACCGGATACAGCTGGTGGGGGTGCCGGGAAGTGCGGAGGTTGGCTTTCGGAGGACTGGACTGGGATTCCCTCTGCCCTCCCTGATTCCCCCCCCTCTCTGGCGGGGTGGTCCCTGACTGGCTCGGGGGTATTCTCCTACAGGGCCCCGGGAGACCCGGGTGTTGGTCCAGCGATCCGCCTTGACAGCCAGCTTCCTCGGATCCGTGAGCTTGCTGTCGAGCAGGTGCTGGCGTAGCTCCACAAAGCAGTTCGCCGCCAGGTGTTCCCATAACATAAGGTCGGTTAGTTCGTCCAGGGTGGTTACTTTGCTGCCCTTAATCCACCGGTCGAATGCACGGCTGAAAAAGTTCACATACTCCACCCACGTGGTGCCGGGAATCTTCTTGCAGTCCCGGAACCGCTGCCGGTACATCTCCGGGGTGAGGCCGTACCTTGTGAGGAGGGCCTCCTTCATGTGGCTGTAGGAGGTCTGCATGGAGGATGGTAGGTCGAGCAGGGTGTCTCTCCCCTCGCTCAAAAATCAGCCCCACAACCCGGCCCCCTAATCTTTCTGCGGGACTCGGTGGGAGGTCATGGCGACCTCGTAGGCCTTGAACCATTGTTGGATGTCATCGTTTTTGTAATATTCCTTGACCACATCTTTGGGGATGTGGACCTTCTGTTCCGCCGGTGGTGGCGCCCCCGGTTCTCCAGGGGTCGAGCTTCTTCGCTCCTTGCATTGAGCTCGATTTCTTTCAAGCTGCGTTCGTGCTCCAGTTGAAGCCTTCGTCCTTCCTGCTCTCGTTGGAGTTTCTTCTCTTCCAGTTCGCCTTGTACTCGCATCTGTTCCACTGCTAGCTTCTTCTCAGCTAATTTCAACTCGCCCTCTATTTTCAGTTTGGCCAGTTCGAGTTCGTGATTACGACTTCTCTCTCTGTCTGCGAGTTCTTCCGGGGATAGACCCCCGTCTGGCACGAAGCTTCGTACCTGGTTGCTGCTGCTTTCTCTTGGGGAGAGTCCAGCTTCGTCGTGGAGCTCCACCGCTCCTTCTGGGCGGGGGGCTCCGGATTCCACCCAAGCTTTCAGTGCCTTCTGCATATCTTCTTTGGTGTTGAGACCAGTGGTAGCGATTTTTAGTTCTTTGTGAATTGCTTCAGTTCTTTGTGCGTGTACTCTTCCAGTTGTTCCGCCTGGAATGCAGCACTCGCGTTGGTTTCTGTGAGACTCATGGCGTTTTCTTCTGCCGTCTTTGCCGGTAGTGCGTCAGCCGCTTACGGTACGATCTCTAGATGATGGGCCCGAATCCCACCGCTGCCACCAATGTTAGAAGGCGATCCCAGGGGCGACAGGGAGGTCACCTGACCACCCTGAGACCTACCCTCGGGGTAATGTAGCCGGGCACTGGCGGGAGACTCCTCAGAGGAAGAGTCTCGTATCTAGGATCGTACACACGGCACCACACGACAAAGAGACACCACACAGTAGGTTCTTGGGAACAGATCTTTTATCTACTCAGCTACGTCGGATCTTTATGATCACCAAGATGGATATGTAAAAATAGAGCACGGGCTCAAAGAGTCTCGGTAGGGGAAAAAGGGGGTAGCGGGACAGTCTTTGGGGATCCGGATCAAATGCAGGGGTGTACCCAACGCACAGCTCACAATCCTCGAGCCGGGGGGATACGCTGCGGTCCAGCCGGACCGAGGGAGTTGTTCGGAGCCGCGAGTCACTCAGCAGGGCTCAAGCACAAGTTCGGAGGTCTTACGATCTTCAGGGGAGCCGCGAGTCACTCAGCAGGGCTCAGCACAAGTTCGGAGGTCTTACGATCTTCAGGGGAGCCGCGAGTCACTCAGCAGGGCTCAAGCACAAGTTCGGAGGTCTTACGATCTTCAGGGGAGCCGCGAGTCACTCAGCAGGGCTCAAGCACAAGTTCGGAGGTCTTACGATCTTCAGGGGAGCCGCGACCACGTCAGCAGGGCTCTCGTCGTTCCAGAGTCGAATCTCTCGATGGTCCCAGAGCACCCCTTGTTATAGGTCAACCCCTATTTGATGTCCGGGGTCCGTGTAGGCAGGGGTCTTAGCGCCTGGGGGCCGCTCGTTGGAGTTTCCTGCCATGTTGTCCTTTGATCCTTTCAGGGCCGGGTCGGGAGGAGTCCCAGACACCCAGCAGGCGTGGAGCCAGCCCTCAGGGAGGCCAGCGGGCCGATCGAAACTCATCTCCCGAGGAGAGGCCAGAGGTGTGATGGAAACTGCTCCTCCCTCTCTCACCCTATGGGAGCGCGATGTTCCCCAGCCGGGGTGGCGCCTCTAGGCCTGGGTTGTGCTGGGGCCGGGCGGTCATCGTAGGTGCATGAAGTGGGCACGCGGCCCGGTGGTGCTGGGAAGATGGAGGGCACAGTCAGGGAAGTCCGGGTCGGGTGTGTGTGGGTCCTGGTGGACAGGACCGGCTAGGCCGTGTACTGAGGGACTGAATGAGGTGTACAGGTCAGGGGATGTGGCTAGGGTTCAGGGATGGCCATGCCACAAGGCCGGGTCTAACACAAGGGAAGGCACACCACAACGAAATTGTACGTGGCACAGAAGGGCCCATCTGTCTTGGGGTGGGCGGACCAAGGAGCGCTCGGCATCCAGGTCAACCCCGGCTGCGACACTCAAGTGCTCCTGATGGATGACATGTCCATGCCGGCCTCGCTCCAAGCAGAGTTCCCCACTGCCTTCAGCGACCAAATTGGAAAGATGTGCAAGTTCTCCCACAAGATCGTACTGAAAGACGGAGCGGTACCAGTCTCCCACAAAGTCCGGAACATCCCATTCAACTGTCAAGATGCAGTCCAACTAGAACTTAAGCGCCTAGAAGACAGCGGCATCATTGAGCCAATCGAATCCGCCGAATGGCTCGCCCCTTTGGTCGTGGCGCGAAAACAAAGCAGGAAGATTCGCCTCTGCATTGATCTCCGCGAACTTAACAAAAACATCATTGTGGACAAGTTTCCATTGCCCAAAATAACTGAACTGCTCGCCCAGACCAAAGGTATCAAGTGGTTCTCTACCATCAACCTCAAAGCTGCCTACCACCAGGTATCACTCCACCCGTCATGTTGACATCTCACATCCTTCATCACACCCTTTGAATGCTACAGGTTCCGCAGCCTGCCCTTCGGGCTCGCATCCGCAGCTACTGTCTTCCAAAAACTCATGCACAAGCTGTTCCAAGGTGTCCACGGAGTCCTCTACTTTCAGGATGATATCCTTGTCATGGGAAAATCCAAGGCGGAACATGACAAAATCCTGCACACCGTCTTACACACGCTAGCAGCTCATGGCCTCACGGCCGAATGAGAGAAATGCAAATTTGGTCTCCGCAAAGTCACATACCTAGGGCACAAGATCAGCGACACAGGCATCACCCCCAAATCTGCTAACGTGGAGGCCATTAGGTCCGCTCCCCCCCCCCCCCCAAAAAGCAAAGACGAAGTTCGCTCTTTTCTGGGGCTGGCGGAGTTCTACAGTAAGTTCGTCAGGAACTTTGCGAATAAGACGCACAGCCTGCGCCAGTTACTCAAGGAGAAGAATAATTTTTCCTGGTCGGAGGAGACGGAAGCGGAATTCTTAGCTATCAAACAAGATATCTGTGAGGCAGTTCCCTTGCATGGATTTGACGGCACGGCGTCCAGCATCCTGACCACGAAAGCCAGTGACAAAGGACTGGGTGCAGTCCCCTCCCAGAGGGCTCCTGATGGCACCGAGACCACTGTGGGTTTCTCCTTGCGCTCCCTCACCCCCAGTGAAGAGAAGAACAGTGTGATAGAGAAGGAAATGCTAGCAGTCACCTGGGCGATGGAGAAATTCCAACAGTATCTGTGGGGATCACGTTTCATGCTCCGCACAGACCCCAAACCCCTCAAAGTCCTCACATCCAGCGGCAACGTGACAACCACTCTATGCATCGCCAAAATGACATTGCGTCTTTTGGACTTTGTCTATGATGTGGAGTACATCCCGGGGACACAGAACAGAGTGGCGGATTTCCTGAGCAGGGCAGCAGCCATGGAAGACCCCGTCACATCATCAGATTGGGACGACTACAGCGTCGCCTTCATGATGGATCATGAACACTCCATCAGGGCCCAGGACTGGGCATAAGCCTACACACAGGACACAGAACTCTCCAAAGTCAAGTTGTATGTCACGCAAGGCTGGCCAGAGAAGAAGCACACTGATAGCAACCTCAGGAAATTCTGGGAAGTCCGTGAGGAACTCTCCATTGGTGAGGACTCCATATTTCTGCAGCGGGGCGATAAAGTGGTGCCCCCGAAGGCCCTATACGACCGCATTCTCCATATCAACCACGAAGGCCACCTGGGCATCGTAAAAGCAAAGCGACAAATGAAACTGGTGGCCTGGCATGGACATCCAAGTGGAAAGGTTCGTGAGGGACTGCCCCCATTGCGTCAGGGCTGACAAAATTCTTGTCACCCTGAGACCCCCCCATGGGTGAGTTCACCACGCCCAACAACCCCTGGGAGGACTTGTCCATTGACATCGTAGGCCCTGTCCTAGACACCTGGGGCACACCCAAACACCTCATCGTAGTCGTGGACTGCTACTCAAAGTGGCCAGAAGTCTAAATCAGCGAATCCGTGGAATCTGACGTAATCATCACCTTCCTCTCTACCATCTTCTTGAGGGAGGGAATCCCCAAGTCCAACACCAGCGACAATGGACCACAGTTCACATCAGCCAAGTGGATAGCCTTCCCCAACCGCAACGGAATCTAGACGAAGCGCACTCCAGTCTACCACCCTGCGGGCAACGGCCAAGTGGATCGCTTTAACCGGGTGATCATGGGCTCAATCCAAGCAACCATCAGTGCCGGTAAGAACTGAGAGTCCGAAGTCAGAAATACGGTATGGGCCTACTGCATAACACCCACCCTGACTGGCTACAGTCCGTTTAAGATCGTCAGAGGCAGAGAACCCTTCAATTGAGACAACATAGCCTGGATGACCATGAGACTCCAGAGCAAATGGTCCCCGGCCATTGTCCACAGCAACATAAAGAAGGCACAAAGCATCTACAAGGCGCATTACGACAAATGGAACAGTGTGCATGAAGCGTCACCGGTGGAGGACGATTGGGTCCGAGTCAAAAAGGGCCAACCAGGACTCAAGGGAGACAGCAAGTTCAGTGAGCCCCTGCGGGTTGTAGAAGCATACACCCTCTCTGCCTTGTTGAGCGATGGCAAGGTTTGGTCACAATCCAGAATGGCCAAGTACAACAAGATCCTGCAGTGGGGCATGAACAACAGCGATCTAGAAGAAGGTCCCAGCGTCGCAGGAGCAGCAGCAACATCTACAGACCCCGCGAGGGCGGACAGAACCGCAGCAGGAGCGGATGGACAGTCACTCAGACAGCCGACGCCGTGTCCGCTCAGCCAGGACACAGACGAGGGGGCATTCCGTGCGAGACACCCAACGCCTTCGGGAGAGACCCGGAGGATGAGACGAGGTCAGATGGACTCTGGAAAAAGAGAACAAGGGACCGGAACGCACACCCGCAAGGGCCGTGCTGTTAAGCTACCAAAACACCTCAGTGACCCGCCGCAAGGCATTGCGGGAGGACGTGACGCGGAGAGGCGAGTCGGGACTGCGGCACAGCAACGAGGAGACCGGCTCGCCCTTACTCCCTATAACCTGTAAGATAATAAAGTGCAGTTAACCAGCCCCACTGCTTCTGTCCTTTCTTCCGTGGGGCTGATCTTCCATATTCCACAATACCCTGCGGGTGAGATCACCTGTGCAAGTCAGTATCATCAAAGACACAGTAAGGAGAGGAAGCGCTGACACTCCACCCCCGGAACCTCCTGTTCAGCTGGTCAGAGAGATCCACATGAGTCCAAACTAATGTAAAGGTGCTCCAGAACCCACTGCAACCGTGGACCAGCCAGCAGCACAGCTGTGTAAGCCACCTCATGGGCCCCGAGAAAAGAGAAAGGGGGAGACCCTGCCGAGGAACAACAAGCAGAAAGGAAGGTACTAGAGGAGAAGGAAATAACTGAAAAAATAAGAAACTAAAGAGAGAAAATATGCAAACCATGTCAATAGAATGATATACATCATGGCGGACAACAAACAAAAAAAAAGAACCACGCAAACAAACCCAATGATGGAAGCGCGGCACCAAGACCCCCACTAGTGACCAAGACCCCAAGTGCTGCATCAGCATGCTTGCAAGACAGTGGACACCCTGTGATTGTTCAGTGATCTGACAGCCCCCTCCACAGCAGCCCCCGGGGGCAAACTAAGGGACTGACTTATATGGCAGCAGAAAGAGTACTCCATTGCAGCTGCGACGGAGCACCCTTTCCACCAGCATAATGCCCCCCAGCCAAATGTAAAAGCGGGCAGACCATAGTTTGGCGACAGTGGTGATTAATCAGTCTCCACCATGTTCAAACGTCTCCGACGGCTCGATGGAGTAAGGGCCTTTGAGAACTGGCTATATGTCCACCCGCCCAGTTTAAAGGGGCAGATATACAGCCGTTTGTTACTGCACCAGGAAAACCCCGGCAGTAAGGGAGAGTAAAAACAAAAAAATACCCCCTTCGGCATGGGGGATAACTCCCAAAGCGAGGGGGGGCATTGTTTTTTTATTTTCAAAATTAAAACCCCACTTTGGGGTTTGGTTTTAAAAACGAAAAAAACGTTGTAACTTTGCCATAAAGCACCGTCATGTTTGAGGGAGCCATATGTCAAAGTTACAATGCATTCACAGGATCTACCTTGATGGCGGTTCCTGTGAAAGCTAGAAATGTCAGTCGGCCTGACTGACATTTTAAGTTTGGCTGTCAAGACCTCGGCTAGGGCGGGGGCGGCTCGACCACCTACATGTAAATAGGGTCTTAAATCATTACTTCTGAGCGACCTGTGAAACTCATGGCACTGTGACGCAATCACGGCTCCTTCACTTTACAGGAGAGGAAGTCTACAAACGGCAAAGCAAACTAGCCAGCACCTGCACTGATGGTAACCCGGTCAAGGAGGCCCGAGCACAGATAACACAAAGGTGCAAATCCTCAGTACTGTAGATGTTGATCCTGTGAGAACGAAAGATGAAGCTGGACGCCATACTCCTATAGGCAACTCCCACAAACTTTCAAAGAACAGCTCGAGCGATAATATCGATCAACCCTGACCCAGAAATCACAATACCAATAAAACAAAGCTGTTAATGCAAAATGAAGGAGAGCAACACCAAGCGCCAACCACGAGGGCCAACCGCAAATCACTGAGGCATGGAACATGGGACTTCACCCACCAATGGAATATAAACAAACTACGGGTCATCATATCAAGGGAGTGAGTTTCAAAACAAACTCCAAGATCTTGAGACCACTATAGAAAAATCACACCCCAGGGGTCTGAGGCCAACTGGGAAGTCGAATGGTTCATGCAAACCCTCAACAGAACACTACGGTTTGGAGTGGAAAAGAACTAAGACCTAGCGTGGTCCCTTCACCACTCCCTAAAAATATATCACAGCCCCTCCCCGCCCCATGGCACCACGCTATGCACACCAACCACTCCGATGTTTAGGAGGCCTCTGAGAGACACCATCCTCGCAGCCCCACAATGTCAGCAAACCCCACTAGATGCTGAAGCCAGGCAATAATGAAGAGAAAACACCAAAGAACAAGCGAGTCAGCGAACACGGGCAACGCTCTCAAGCATAAAAATATGAGATAAAGTCCAAATCAGGCAATGTGACCTAAGGTGGAAATACTGCAGCCTTGTGAAAAGGGACTGTGGACTGTTGTTGCCGTGAAGGAACTAATGGGGTAACGGGTCAGAAGGGGATGGAGAAGGGAATCCAAAACACCTCAACGTTCAAAAGGTTTCCAGAGGCCCCAGGAACTGAAACGGAGTCACGTCCAAACGTCCCACTCCAAGGCGACATTCCTGACCCCGGCTTAATATCATCAACTCCGCTAAACTCACGCTCGAGGTCTACCTGTTATTGGCTGCTGCAGCTAGACTCGCCCCATCTCAGTCATCTCCAGGATCTGAAAAGGGAACTCCTCACAGGAGTCAGAGATACAACCTAGGGACAAACTCCAGCCCAGACAAAGTTTTAAAGCCTATAGGCCAGATTCAGAGTCCCGTCCACCAAACTACAAGCGTCATAGGATAAAATGCACTCATAATAAGGGGGCGAATATCAGTCACGTTTGTGATGGCGTTACCCACCCACCAAACTTCAAGCGTCATAGGATAAAATGCACTCGTAATAAGGGGTTCGGATATTAGTCACATTTGTGATGGTGTAACCCGTCCACCTTACTACAAGTGTCAAAGGATAAAATGCACTCGTAACAAGGGGGCGGATATCATTCACATTTGTGATGGCGTAACCCGTCCACCAAACTACAAGCGTCGTAGGATAAAATCCACTCGTAATAAGGGGGCGGATACAAGTCACTTTTGTGATGGCGTAACCCGCCCACCTTACTACAAGTGTCAAAGGATAAAATGCACTCGTAATAAGGGGGGGGGGGGGATATCAGTCACGTTTGTGATGGTGTAACCCGTCCACCGAACTACAAGTGTCATAGAATAAAATGAACTCGTAATAAGGTGGGAGGGCGGATATCTGTCACGTTTGTGATGGCGTAAGCCGCCCACCTTACTACAAGTGTATTAGGATAAAATGCACTCATAATAAGGGGGGCAGTATATCAGTCCCGTCTGTGATGGCATAACCCGTCCACCAAACTACAAGTGTCATTGGATAAGATGCACTTGTAACAAGGGGGGGGGGGCGAATATCAGTCAAGTTTGTGATGGTGTAACCCATCCACCTCACGACAAGCGTTGTAGTATAAAATGCACTTGTAATAAGGGGGGCAGATATCAGTCACATTTGTGATGGTGTAACCCGTCCATCTTACTATAAGTGTTGTAGGATAAAATGCACTCTTAATAAGGGGGCAGATATCAGTCACATTTGTGATGGTATAACCTGTCCACCTTACTACAAGCATCGTAGGATAAAATGCACTCATAATAAGGGGGGTGGATACCAGTCACGTTTGTGAGGGTGTAACCCGTACACCTTACTACAAGCGTCGTAGGATAAAATGCACTCGTAATAAGGGGGCAGGATATTAGTCACGTTTGTGATGGTGTAACCCGTCCACCTTACTACGAGCGTCATAGGATAAAATGCATTCGTAATATGGGGGGCAGATATCAGTCACATTTGTGATGGTGTAACCCAGCAACCTTTCTACAAGTGTTAAAGGACAAAATGCACTCGTAATAAGGGGGTGGGATATCAGTCACATTTGTGATGGTGTAACCTGTCCACCTTACTACAAGTGTCAAAGGATAAAATGCACTCGTAATAAGGGGGGGGGCGCGGATATCAGTCACGTTTGTGATGGCATAACCCGTCCACCAAACTACAAGTGTCATAGAATAAAATGCACTCGTAATAAGGGGGGGGGGGGAGCGGATATCAGTCACGTTTGTGATGGTGTAACCCATCCACCTTACTACAAGTGTCATAGGATAAAATGCATTCATAATAAGGGGTGGTAGGATATCAGTCACGTCTGTGATAGCATAACCCGTCCGACATTTTACAAGTGTCATAGGATAAGATGCACTCGTAACAAGGGGGGCGGATATCAGTCACGTTTGTGATGGTGTAACCCGTCCACCTTACTTCAAGGGTGATAGGATAAAATGTATTCGTACTAATGGGGGCGGATATCAATCACATTTGTGATGGTGTAACCCGGCCACCATACTACAAGTGTTGTAGGATAAAATGCACTCGTAATAAGGGGAGCAGATATCAGTCACGTTTGTGATGGCGTAACCCTTTCACCTTACTATAAGCATCATAGAATAAAATACACTCGTAATAAGGAGGCGGATATCATTCACGTTTGTGATGGTGTAACCCGTCCACCTTACTACAAGTGTCATAGGATGAAATCCACTTGTAATATGGGGGCGGATATCAGTCATGTTTGTGATGGTGCAACCCGTTCACCAAACTCTAAAGTCTGCAAGCTTATACGTTGTTCTTATTGAACCTAAGGGTCCAGTTGTAATCTAAAGCGGGAGGGGATACAATGTGTCACCACACCACTACACGGAAGACTGCCCAGACTGCACGCAGACCAAGCTTGGGTGCAGCCAAGAGTGTAAAAGGAGCAGTGACTGCTCATGGTCTTAGTCTATTATATGGTAAGCAGAAGCTAGAGTGCGTATGCGCATAGAAGCCGCTTCGTTAGTGAGTGAGGCTCTAGGGTTGCACTGTTCATGCGCACTGAAGCTTGGCTCTAGTAGAGCTAGAACGATACACTGAGTATTGTACTGGCTTGGTCTTTCTATAGCGCTTTCTGTACACCTTGTGAGGCCTAGGAAAGTTTTGTCTGCAGTGTCTTTAAAAGGTCATGCTCACAATGTGCATGTAGAAAAACATAGGGTAGATTTACAAACTTGTTGCCCAGGATTAAGCAGCACCAATTCTTTTTTTCCTAATTTACTTTCCAATGGCAAACTTGTTTTGCTTTGGAAGATTCCCTAAAAGTAACACAAAGCTTTGCAACGCACTGCTTTGCTCTACTTAGCGCCAAGGAGGCGTTATATGGGTGGTGCATGGGTGTTCCAATGCAACCACCCATTACTTTTGACCCAAAACCCTATCTGCAAACAAAGCAGACAGGGTTTAGCACCAAAAATTAACACCATTTGAAAGGAGGCATTAAAAGAAGAAGGGGCTTATTTATGATAGCTTAGTGCCACCGGTGCGTCACTTTTTGCAAGGCACCGGCGGCGTAAAAATGTACCACGTTGCGCCCTATTTACAAAGTGAGGCATCTAAGCAGATGCGTCTCTTTGTAAAGCCCTGCGCTACATTATACCTGCATCAGGTATAATCTATGCGGGTGGGCATTCCCCCACAAAAAGCCTTGTGGAAGTGGCGCAGTGAAATCTATCAGATTTCACTGCGCCACTTCTGGGTCGCAACGGCATAAGACAGGCATAAGATTGACGCAGGCACATTTAACATGGGGCTTTTGACCATGTGTAATGACCCATTGTTGAAGTTGCGTCACTTTTGTGACACACTCCAGCAATGCGTCAGTACTGCGCCTAGATGTATCTAACTCCTTGCGACATGGAGCGCCATACAGAAAATACGGCGCATCGCAAGAAGTGCGCACTGAAAAGTGTTGCATCACTGTTTTATCACAGCGATGCAACACTTTTCATAAATGAGGCCCGAAATGTTTTTATTTCTCCTTTCTTTTCGACTTTGCATGTGTGCTATACTGTGCAGCACACATACAAAGTAGGAAAAGTGTTAAAGTGTGTCTAAGCACAGTATTTATTGGGGTTTTATGTTTGTTAAATGCCATTTTATTTTAAGTCTGACATTACATGGGGCAAAACATGATCGCAAGGCTTTCTGGGACTACAGTCAGCAAAACACAATACACAATAGTGGTCGACATCCAAATAACAGTCACTCGACAAACTTGGCACGGTCTTACGTGTGCACAACACGGAAGAGTTTTAACTGTTATTTCAGGGCTGAATATCTGTAATCGTTTTCCAGTACTAAAACATGCGCGTGTGTTGCCAGAAATCCTTTAATGTAGACAGATGCATGCTGCTGCCTAGAATACACAGTAAAAGTTAATACCAGTACCACAGGTAGGAGTGTAAGTGAGACTTTATTGGGAGACTGAGGTGGTCAACATAGCAGCAAATAAAAGACAGAAAGTCCCCGTATCACAGCCCGACATACAGAGGCCTCTGGCTTAATCGTTAGAGGCAACTATGCTCTTAAACCAATACTACAAACATTCAGTTGGGCCAAAACTTCAGAGTTTTGTTTGAGGGTACACACAAGTATTAATTATAAAGAATACCCTACAGAAAAATGAAAATTAGAAAATAAAAGCTGTGCAGACACCCAGTTTAACTGCAGCAATTAACTAAATGTTCATATACCCAATGAAATACAAAACAAGTCACTTTCAAAAACTGGTTCCAATTGTCACCTTCCTTTAAATACCAGATACTTTAGTCCTCTACACAAGTGTTTGGAAGTTGAAGTGAAGCTATTAATACTTTTCTACAGCAGTAACCGCACACCAGGATGGCCAGGACAACACACAAAATGAAGGAATGGAAATCCCCAAAGCTGCAGTGTGAACACACTAAACTGTTGATTTCCATGCATATGGATGGGGGTTTCTTTGCTGTAAGAAATCTGGGTGGAGAAAAAAAAAAGGAATGGTGGCATGTAAAAAGGTTTTTAAAGTTGAGTGCCCGAAGAATGATCATGAAACATTCAATGCACGAGTTTAGTTATTTTCCGGTTGTTCTGGTTCAGCCTCATCTTGTGCACTGTCAGATGTCCATAACGTTAAATTGTCCCGAAGTAACTGCATAATGAGGGTACTGTTTTTGTAGGAGTCTTCATTTAGGGTATCAAGTTCGGCAATGGCTTCATCAAAAGCGGTTTTAGCCAGTGCACACGCCTTTTCAGGACTGTTGAGAATCTCATAGTAAAACACTGAGAAGTTAAGGGCTAGGCCCAAACAAATTGGATGTGTTGGTTGCATCTCCTTCTTGCTGATATCGAAAGCATCCTGATAAGCCTTCTGCGAGGACTGTATCCTTTCTTCTCTGGCTTGATCGCTTGCTACCTCGGCTAGGTACCGGTAGTAGTCTCCCTCAAGCATAGTATTTTGTACTGGAAGGATACCCTTCCTGTACAAAACCTATGGTAGACTCAGTGTTGGAGGGAGGACCACCGAGGAGTCAGGGGGACCACTCCGGGGCACTTTCCCACCGCAAGGTTATAGCCGAGCGCCGCTGAGAAGCCTCCTGGGAGAGGTCCTTCTCTTGGGGTCGTACTAGGCCCAGTAACACCACCACACAGGACTCCGTATCAGATGCTTATCTCGGTACTTTATCAATGGTAGCACATTCAATATATTTACAGTGGGATCGAGGGATCCAGAAAGAGTCTCAATGTCTTTGTAGGGGCAGGGTAGCGGGACAGTCTTAGTACCAGCCTGGTACGGGGAGGCCCTGCGCCAGACCTTGCGTGCCGGTCTTCAAGCAGCTCGGACGTGGAGAGCCGAGATGGCGTCTGCAGGGCTCGGGTGGTAGTTCCGCTTGGTTCGAGCCGCGACACGGTCAGCAGGGCTCCGGTGGTAGGTCCGCTTTGGTCGAGCCACGACGAAGTCAGCTGGGCTCTGATGGTAAGTTCAACAAGGTCGGGCCGCGACAGCGTCAGCAGGGCCCCAAAGGTTCGTGAAGGTCTTTAAGCACGGTGGAGCCGCGACGTAGTCAGCAGGGCTCAGAGCGTGGTTCCAGGATGAGTCTCTCTCCGTAGGGTCAGCCGCGATCCGATCAGCAGGGCTCTTGACTCCGGGATACAACTGCCGTCTTGTTGCCGGGTCGCCCCAGATATAGGTCTGGAGCCTTTTGATGTCCGGGCCCTTGCGTCCGGGGGGGGGCGGAGAGGCCGGGTTGGGAGCGGTCAGACGCCCAGCAGGAGAGGCGCCAGGCCCCAGAGAGCTGTGGGGCGAGCGCACCTAAGTGTGGGAGGATGGTTGGGGGTCCCATCGATACTGCCCTCCGCCGGGAGTGGGGACGTGTGCACGTGGTATCCCCCTGGCCAGGGTTGGCGCCTCGATGTCTGGCCTTGCTGGGACCGAGGCCGGGTGGAGCGGAGTCACGTAGGCGGTTGCGTAGAGTCACATACAATCCAAAATGGAGGAGCCCCGAGGTGCAGGGGACCTCGTGCGGCTTAGCGAGGGGGAACAGGACCACGCCACGAGGCCGGCTCCAACATGTGTCCCCCCCAGCTGAAGGCAGGGAGAGTCACCCATCTCCTTGGGGGTTCTCCTCGCCGAGGCGGAAGAATCTGGACAGGCCGTCGGCATTGGCGTGGTCGTTGCCGGGCCGGTGCTCCACGGGGAAGTCCATCCCTTGCAGCGAGATGGACCATCGCAACAACTTGGGGTTCTCGCCCCGCATTTGCATTAGCCACCGCAGGGGCCGGTGGTCAGTTTGGACTCTGAAGTGGGTGCCGAAAAGGTAGGGCCGGAGCTTCTTGAGAGCCCATACCACAGCGAAGGCCTCCCGCTCGATGGCGCTCCATCTCTGTTCTCGCGGCAGCAGTCGGCGGCTGATGAAGGCCACAGGTCGGTCGAGGCCCTCGGCGTCCATCTGGGAGAGGACCGCCCCAACCCCGTACTCCGAGGCATCGGTCTGAACCACAAATTCCTTGCTGTAGTCAGGGGCCTGTAGCACAGGGGCAGCGCACATGGCCGACTTGAGGGCTTCAAAAGCGGTCTGACAGCGGGGCGTCCAGTGCACCGCCTTGGGCTGCTTCTTGGAAGTGAGCTCCGTGAGGGGCCCCACAATACTGCCATAATCCTTGATAAATCGCCGGTAGTAGCCCGTGAGGCCTAAGAAGGCCCGGACAGCTGTTTGGGTTGCGGGGGGCTCCCATGCCCGGATGGCATCGACCTTCAACTGGAGGGGTGCCACCTGGCCACTCCCGACCTGATGGCCCAGATAGGTCATGGATCCTTGACCGATCTGGCACTTGCTGGCCTTAATCGTGAGCCCGGCCCTTTGGAGAGCGGCCAGGACTTCTCCGAGGTGTCCTAGGTGCGCGGCCCAGTGGTTGCTGAAGACTGCAATGTCGTCTAGGTAGGCCGCGCTGAAAGCTTCTAGCCCGGCCAGGACCTTGTTCACCAGCCTCTGGAAGGTCGCTGGGGCGTTCTTCATACCGAAGGGCATCACCCGAAAGTGGTAGTGCCCATCGGGGGTGGAAAAAGCGGATCGTTCCTGGGCGCCGGGGGTGAGCTTGATCTGCCAGTACCCAGCGGTGAGATCAAAGGTGCTTAGGTAGCGGGCGGCCCCTAAGCGATCGATCAGCTCGTCTGCCCGTGGCAGGGGGTGGGCATCGGTCTTGGTGACTGCGTTCAGGCCCCTGTAGTCTACACAAAATCTGAGTTCCGGGAGGGTGCCGGGGGCGGCGGCCTTCGGCACCAAGACCACAGGGCTGGCCCACGGGCTGTCGGATGGCTCGATGACTCCGAGGGCGAGCATCTTGGAGACCTCGGTCTGTATGCAGGCTCGGACTCGGTCGGGCACTCTGTAGGCGCGGTGTTGCACAGGGGGGCTGTCCCCGGTGTCCACGTCGTGGACGCACCAGGGGGTCACCCCGGGCGTGAGGGAGAAGAGGGCAGCGAAGGGTCGCAGCAGCTTCCGGCAGTCATGGCGCTGTTCTGGGGTCAGGGTGGCGGAGAGGTGGACGCCCTCCAAGGAGCCGTCTTGGCTGGATGACCCCAGGAGGTCAGGTAGGGGCTCGGAGTCGCTTTCGCCCCCATCGTCGGTAGCCAGCAGCAGGCTTAGTTCGGTTCGTGCAAAGTGGGGCTTGAGCCGGTTGGCGTGTAGGACCCGGAGGGGGTTCCTTGGGGACTCCATGTCGACCAGGTAGGTGACGGGGCTCTTCCTCTCAACCACCTTGAAGGGCCTGGTCCACTTGTCCTGCAGGGCGCAGGGGTCCACGGGCGACATGACCCAGACTTGCTGGCCCGGCTCGAACTCGATGGTCGAGGCGTTTTCGTCATACCAGCGCTTCATGTCTTCTTGGCTGGCTTCGAGGTTGGCTTCTGCCAGGGCCCGGAACTTCTGAGTCTGGTTCCGCAGGGCCAGGAGGTACCGGTAGACGTCGGGGGGGGCATCTTGGACGTTCGCCAACCAGCCCTCCTTGACCAGGCTGAGGGGCCCTCGGACGGGGTGCCCATACAACAGTTCGAAGGGGCTGAAGCCCAGGGATTTCTGTGGTACCTCTCGATAGGCGAACAGGAGGCAGGGCAGCAGGACGTCCCATCTCCTCCTCAGGGGCTCTTCCAGGCACTTGATCATCCCCTTCAAGGTCCTGTTGAACCGCTCGACCAGTCCGTTCCCCTGGGGGTGGTAAGGGGTGGTGAATTTGTAGGTGACCCCACATTGTTGCCAGAGGGACCTCATGTACTTCGAAATAAAGTTCGTACCCCTGTCGCTCACCACCTCTCGGGGGAACCCCACCCTGGAGAAGATGCCCATCAGGGCCCGGCCCACCACTGGAGCTGTCACAGTGCGGAGCGGGATGGCCTCAGGGTATCGGGTGGCGTGGTCGACCAGTACCAGGATGTAGCGGTGTCCCAGGGCGGTTCGGGGGTCGAGGGGCCCCACGATGTCGATCACTACCCGTTCGAACGGGGTGTGGATGGCTGGAAATGGTTGGAGGGGGGCCTTGATTCGACACCCAGTCTTCCCGCTAGCTTGGCAGGTCTGGCAGGACCGGCAGTGGTGGTCCACGTCTCTCCGCATTCGGGGCCAATAGAAATGGGTCACTAGGTGGCTGTAGGTTTTGTCTCGCCCGAGGTGTCCGGCGAGGGGCACGTCATGCGCCAGGTTCAGGAGGAACTCTCGGAATCGGAGGGGGACCACCAACACCCGGCCGGCTCCCAGCTCGGCGACTTTCTGCTTGCTATATAATAAGTCATTGTCCCAATAGATCCAGTGGGTCCCCGTGGGGTCCCCCGAGGCCTGGGCGGCCGCTTGCTGTCGGGCCCCCTCAAGGGACGGGCAGGCCTTCTGCTCTTGCTGGAAGTGTTCGCGGGTGGGGCCCCCGTCGTGGCGCCACTGGGCCAGCTCGGGGATCTTGCTGAGGGAGGCGGCCACGTCGGGGGAAAGTTCGGATGGCCCGGCCTCATCGTCAGGCTCCTCCGTGCCGGAGGAGGGTGGCGGTTCTTGACCCGTAGGTTCGTCGGGGGCCGCTGCTGCGGCGGGTTGGGCGGTCATGGACCGGGTGGTGGCGCAGGCCCACTCGGGCAGTCCTAGCATCCCCAGATGCTCTCGGCGCTCCACCTGGGCCCAGGGGGAGCTCTCTAGGTCGTTCCCCAGGAGGCAGTCCACTGGGGCGTCGTCGCGGACAGTTACTTTTAGGGTGCCGGACACTCCTCCCCACTCGAAGGGGATCCTGGCCATCCGGCTCATGCTTTCGGTGTTGTCCGCGGTCCGGACAGGGCATAGGACATGCGGCAGGATCTGTTCGGGGGTCACCAGGTGGCAGCGGACAGCGGTCACACTGGCCCCAGTGTCCCGGAGGGCTTCGGCCCGTTGTCCATTGATGGTGACCCACTGCTGGTACTTCTGGGTGTTGCTCGGGATGGCAGCTCGGGGCACCATTTCTCGGGAGCCCAGGCATACGAGTGACATGGCAGCCGGTTCCCACTCGGGGGACCCGTCGTCGCGGTTTTCCTCCTCTTCCTCTCCTTCCCCCAGGGCTGCGGTGGCTATTTGTTGGGGAGGGGGCCCAGTGGTCCCATTTCGTCGGTTCACAGGGCAGGCCGGGTCGCTCGCATATTGGCCTGTCTGTTGGCAGCCGAAGCAGGTCACGGTTGGTCGGGGTCCAGGCCTGGCGCTGGGGGTCCCCCTACGGACTAGGGTCGGGGACGTGTGGTTGGCGGCTTGGCCTCGTGGTGGGCTTCTGGGTGGCCCGGCCGGGAATTCTCGACTGCGGTGGGACCCCCCTCCTCCGCCCCGCTGGCGAGGAGGTCCCGCGGTACTCCGTTGGTAGTCCCCCACGGGGTTCCGGGGGACCCGGGTGTTGACCCATCGGTCGGCTTCGGCGGCGAGCTTCCGGGGCTCGGTCAGCTTACTGTCCAGGAGGTGTTGCCTTAGTTCGACAAAGCAGTTGTTGGCGAGGTGCTCCCAGACAATGAGGTCGAACAGTTCGTTGTACGAGGTGACTTTGCTCCCTTTTATCCTTCAAAGGCCTTCAAAGGCCCTGCTGAAGAAGTCCACGTATTCGACCCATGTGGTACCGGGGAGCTTCTTGCAGTCCCGGAAGCGCTGCCGGTACATCTCGGCTGATAGTCTGTAGCGGGTGAGCAGGGCTTCTTTCATGTGGTCGTATGATGTCATCACCGCGTCGGGGAGTTGCAGCAGGGTATCCCGGCCCTCGCTGAGGAACCTCCCCCATAGGCCGGCACCCCAATCCTTCCGGGGTACCCGATGGGAGGTCATGGCTACCTCGTAGGCTCGGAACCATTGCTGGATGTCGTCATTTTTGTAGTATTCTTTGACGACATCCTTGGGGATATGAACCTTTGGCTCGGTCAGTGGCAGAGCGTCCCGGGCTCCGGGGGTGCTGGTCTCCCCCGTTTTGGATTTCAGTTCGAGTTCCTTGAGGCCCCTCTCGTGCTCGAGGGTTAGCCATTTCTCTTCTAGTTCTCGATGCCGTTTCTTTTCTTCGATTTCCTCCTGCAGCCGTAGTTGCTCCAAGGCTAATTTTTTCTCCGCCAGCAGGAGTTAACCGTCCAGCCTGAGTCGTGCGAGTTCCAATTCGTGTGTCCGGACCCTCTCCCGTTCTCGCATTTCTTCGTGGGATAGGCCGGCTTCCGTGATGCTTCGTCCCCCATCTGTCGGGGTTGTGGTCGGTGGCAGGTTTTCGTCCCGGGCCGAGGTCCCTTCGGCTCGGGGTGGAGTGGCCTCGGATTGTCCAGGCTTTCAGGGCTTTCTGCATTTCTTCCTTGGTGCCCAATCCTGTGGTTGGGATCCCTTTGTCCTTGCAGAATTGTTTCAGTTCTTTGTGGGTGTATTCTTCCAGCCTTTCTGGCTGGAAGGTTGCGGCCACGGTTGTTTCTTGGCTGTTCATGGTTCTTTTTCTTTTTCCGTCTGGTTAGGTAGCGGGTGTGTTACTTGCCTGTATGATTGCGTCTGGCTCGGATCCCGTCGCTGGCCACCAAATGTTGGAGGGAGGACCACCGAGGAGTCAGGGGGCCACTCCGGGGCACTTTCCCACCGCAAGGTTATAGCCGAGCGCCGCTGAGAAGCCTCCTGGGAGAGGTCCTTCTCTTGGGGTCGTACTAGGCCCAGTAACACCACCACACAGGACTCCGTATCAGATGCTTATCTCGGTACTTTATCAATGGTAGCACATTCAATATATTTACAGTGGGATCGAGGGATCCAGAAAGAGTCTCAATGTCTTTGTAGGGGCAGGGTAGCGGGACAGTCTTAGTACCAGCCTGGTACGGGGAGGCCCTGCGCCAGACCTTGCGTGCCGGTCTTCAAGCAGCTCGGACGTAGAGAGCCGAGACGGCGTCTGCAGGGCTCGGGTGGTAGTTCCGCTTGGTTCGAGCCGCGACACGGTCAGCAGGGCTCCGGTGGTAGGTCCGCTTTGGTCGAGCCGTGACGAAGTCAGCTGGGCTCTGATGGTAAGTTCAACAAGGTCGGGCCGCGACAGCGTCAGCAGGGCCCCAAAGGTTCGTGAAGGTCTTTAAGCACGGTGGAGCCGCGACGTAGTCAGCAGGGCTCAGAGCGTGGTTCCAGGATGAGTCTCTCTCCGTAGGGTCAGCCGCGATCCGATCAGCAGGGCTCTTGACTCCGCGATACAACTGCTGTCTTGTTGCCGGGTCGCCCCAGATATAGGTCTGGAGCCCTTTGATGTCCGGGCCCTTGCGTCCGGGGGGGGGCGGAGAGGCCGGGTTGGGAGCGGCCAGACGCCCAGCAGGAGAGGCGCCAGGCCCCAGAGAGCTGTGGGGCGAGCGCACCTAGGTGTGGGAGGACGGTTGGGGGTCCCATCGATACTGCCCTCCGCCGGGAGTGGGGACGTGTGCACGTGGTATCCCCCTGGCCAGGGTTGGCGCCTCGATGTCGGGCCTTGCTGGGACCGAGGCCGGGTGGAGCGGGGTCACGTAGGCGGTTGCGTAGAGTCACGTACAATCCAAAATGGAGGAGCCCCGAGGTGCAGGGGACCTCGTGCGGCTTAGCGAGGGGGAACAGGACCACGCCACGAGGCCGGCTCCAACACTCAGGCACCATTGCGCTAAGGTGTGTGCCTGGTGCAGGGCAGCTGAAATCAGCCCGGGTGCTAGCGGGAGGGGAGGCGAGACCTGCATCTCTGTGAATATGGCGCTCTCCTGCTCCCTCCCTGTCACGCAACGCAGAGCAGCATTTTTGGCTGCTGCGCTGCATTCCATGACTGTTTTGAAAATATGGGCCATGGTTTTTAATGTGTAGCAAAAGACAGTTTGAACAAAAACGCAGCATGGCAAATACTTTTTAAGTACATACGATGGAAGCCAAACACTGCGTGTGCTGGCCAGACTGACGCTTGCATGCATGCCACATCTGGGGAGAGAGAAGAGCGAGGGAGGAATTCCCCTACTTTCTTGCATTGCATTGAAGTGACGTATTTTAAAAGCAAGAGACCACTGAAATGAAGCCAAGAATCGAAGTCTCCGCTTGAATCGTGAGTGATGGCATGCGTGCACATATGGTACATCTTTCTGCATCACTGCAAGGAGGAAGTCTGTCATGCAATCAGACTAAATGACATATTCGTTTGAGGAGGATTGCTAATTTTCACAGACAAAAACCATTTGCAAGTTTTGTAGTTAGAGGGAACAGGATCTGCCAGTTCAGTAAAAGTTTATGTAAAATTCTCTTTATTCTCTTTGAACTCAGCAATTGTAACCCCATTTCCTTTGAAATACTTTAGTAGAGAAAGATTTCACATTCTTCGGACATATCCTCATCTTATTTTGTTGCCTAAAGTTTATATTAAAAAGGAAAAAATGCCGAAATTTAACGATTCCCTGATTATTTTTTACACTTCTTAACATGAAAATAAGGCCAGACCAGTGAAATACTGGCCTGATGGCATCCATAGTTTGTTCTCAGTGCCTGGTGATGTGCCGGCTCCAGCTCATCCCCCTGGCTGCAACTGGTAGCTGCCGCTGGCTGCCTTGGACCAATCTCAGGTCACTTCTTATGGTTACCAATATTGTAAATATCCTGCTAGGGCCTGGCGAAGTAAGGCACTCCTCGACCTTCCTGGTTAGCTGAGAGAGGAGCTCCTCAATCGTCCTGGGCAGCTGAACGAAGCGCTCCTCAACCTTCCTGGGCGGCTAAAAGAGGCGCTCTCAACCTTCCTGGACAGCTGAACGAGGTGCTCCTCAACCGTTCTGGGCGGCTGAACGAAGCGCTCCCCAACCATACTGGGCAGCTGGGTGTCTCAAAGAAGCACTCCTCAATCTTCCTGGGTGTCTCAAAGAAGCACTCCTCAACCGTACTGGGTGTCTCAAAGAAGCACTCCTCAACCGTACTGGGTGTCTCAAAGAAGCACTCCTCAACCATCCTGGGCAGCTGAAAGAGGCGCTCTTCAAACTTCCTGGGTGTCTCAAAGAAGCACTCCTCAACCTTCCTGGGTGTCTCAAAGAAGCACTCCTCAACCGTACTGGGTGTCTCAAAGAAGCACTCCTCAACCATACTGGGTGTCTCAAAGAAGCACTCCTCAACCATCCTGGGAAGCTGAAAGAGGCGCTCTTCAAACTTCCTGGGTGTCTCAAAGAAGCACTCCTCAACCTTCCTGGGTGGCTGAAAGAGGTTCTCCTCCACCATCCTGGGCAGCTGAGAGAGGGTCTCCTCAATCCTCCTTGGCGGCTGAAAGAGGCGCTCCTCAACCGTCCTTGGTAGCTGAGAAAGTTGCTCCTCAATCATCCCAGGTAGCTGAGAGCGACACTCCTCAACCGTCCTGGGTAGCTGAGAGAGGCGCTCATTAACCTTCCTGGACGACTGATAGAGGCGCTTCTTCACCATCCTGGGCGGTTGAACGAGGTGCTCCTCAACCGTCCTGGGTGGCTGAAAGAGGCGCTCCTCAACCAAACTGGGCAGATGAAAGAGGTGCTCCTCAACCATATTGGGCAGCTGAAAGAGGCGCTTCTCAACCGTCCTGGGCGGCTGAAGGAGGCGCTTCTCAAACATCCTGGGCGGCTGAGTGCGGCGCTCTTCAACCGTACTGGGCAGCTGAAAGAGGCGCTCCTCAACCGGGAGAGGAGAGGAGTTAGCCTAACGGCTAGGGCGCTCGACCTCGGAAACTGGGTTCGAGTCTCGGTAATGACGCTGAACATCCTGTGATTCTGGGCAAATCACTTAATCTCCCCGTAACAAAGAATGAATGTGTGTCCTAATGTAACCTAACTGGTGCTATGTAAAGTGCTCTGATACCGGATTGGATTCAGGTCAAGTTCGCGCTATATAAAACTCTGCAAAAAAAAAAAACGTACAGGGGAGCTGAAAGTGGTGCTCCTTAACCATACTGGCCGGCTGAATGAGGCGCACCGCAACCGTACTGGGCAGCTGAAAGAAGCGCTCCTAAACCGTCCTGGGCAGCTGAGAGGTGCTCCTCAACCATACTGGCTGACTGAACGAGGTGCTCTCACCCATCCTAGGTGGCTGAAAGAAGCGCTCCTCAACCGTCCTGGCCGGCTGAATGAGGCGCACCTCAACCGTCCTGGTCAGCTGAAAGAGGTGCTCTCACCCTTCCTAGGTGGCTGAAAGAAACACTCTTCAACCATCCTGGGCGGCTGAAAGTGGTGCTCCTCAACCATACTGGGCGGCTGAACGAGGCACTCCTAAACCGTCCTGGGCAGCCGAGAGGTGCTCCTCAACCTTCCAGGGAGGCTGAGAGAGGCACCCCTCAACCATCCCAGGTAGCTGAGAGCGGCACTCCTCAACCGTCCTGGGTAGCTGAGAGAGGGGTCAAACAAACGGCCGCGAATGGCGTTGTGTGACTCCACAATGCCATTCGCGGCCGTTAGAGGGTCATTCGCAAAAAATGGATCTGTACCTGCATTTGTTAAAAACCTTTGTTTGACCCCTACAATTGATTGCTTTTACTGTTTTTTCACCGCCTCACGTTGTTCTCTAATCACTTGTGTCACTGTGCCATTCACTTACACCAACACCTCAAGGGCACAATTGGTTGTTATGGTTACTGCAATCTAGTTGTATCGTAGTGCTGCTATGACTATATGCAAATAACAACCCTTCCACTCTACCTTGGTCTCCCTCGTCCCCTTCCCCCCCCGCTGTGTGATTGCTACACCTTTTATGAACAGTCCCCCCTGAATGACATACCAGTTGAGACATTGTTCTTTTTGTTGTAAAGTGCTGGTCATCAGGTGGTGGTGAAAGCATTGAGGGGTATCTTTGTACTCCTTCTTTAGGCGACTCTGAATCGAGGTCCTGCTATGTGTCCTGGCTCTGTTTATCGAAATGGCTTTGTTCATCGAATACTCCCGTTCCGTCACCCTCTTTGAGCTCGTAGAACTCCTTCTGTTCCTCCTCATGCGGCTCGGGGGTTGCCAGGGCCTCCATGCATGATTGATCATCTTCGACCTCTGTGGCTGTCGAAGGTTTGCTCAGGATGCAAAACTCCCTCAAGGAATCATCGAACTCCTTTCTTTGGAGTAGGGACAGAATCTTGGCCTTGAGCCTCTGTTTCCTTTGCTCGACCTAGAGTGCTCTTTGTTGGCCTTGAGGGCCGGCGGCAAAGTCTTTTTTGGTGTTGAGTCCTTCATCTTCTCTCTCGCTTCCTCTGGAGCAGGTGTCTGTATTGAAGGTTTTTCAATGCTTTGCCTCCATCGGTGTCTTTTGGTCGGGAACCGTGTGGCTCGTTCAGCTTGCGTTGACCATCAGTCGTTGGGTGTTTCGACATTGAGGTCGTCATCGAGGACTTGGGAGTCTGAGGGTTTATCCTTTGTGCGTTTTAGCGGTTTAGTTATGTTGAGTCTTTTCTTCTATGCATCCTTCGCCGCTTGCCTCTTTTAGGCGCCGGCTAAATAAACCTCGATGTCTGACACCTTTCCTCGTGCAGTCGCGGACTCTTTGACATTCTCCTCCTTGTTGCTGGATAAGCTGAGGTCCTTGAGGGAATCCTCTTGTGAGAGCTCAACATGGTGTAATGTTCTAGCCTTTGTCAATGTCATACCGTGAGTTTTTTTGGTACAAACTCTGTGCAGGCCGCTCAGTCTTTGTGGCCCTTCCGTAAGCAAAGGTTGCAGACTTCGTAGGGGGTTTCTTTTTGTGAACATCTGGTAGGTAGTTGGGCAAAAACATAAAATAGTATTTTCCATGACCCCGTTCTGCCAATTCCCTCTTCACTCTCCGACTACATTGTTCTTAGCGGCAGGATCCCCCATCGGGATTTGAGAAGGTTCCCTTTCTACTTTTTCGATGGTGTCATGGTCTTAAGTGATTTTGTTGTTTTTCTAACTCCTAGACTTTTTCCCAAAATCTTCAGAGCTTCTCTGTCGTGCTTCCAGACCCAATGGCAGAAAAAAGAATCTGAAGATGGTCACCACGCACAGGAACTTCCTGGGTGCAGTCTGATGTCACACAAAGGATGGATTTACCACCAAACGGTGCTTGACAACGAAAAAGAACACATACGTTTCTGGACCTAACTACTAAATAGCAGAAAATGGACAGCATGTGAATCCAGAAAAGGATTCATGCTGCAAAACACCAGATACAGAAACAAAGGTCATATTGGTCTTGCAACAGATGACTTTCAGTGGACCCTCTAGCCCCCCACAGCACGTGTACATAGTGAAATCTCAAAGTGGCTACTCAGACTGATGGGGGGTGGGAGGCATGTAAAATAAATAAAAATGCATCTTGAGGTCACAATCTGGAACCCCAGCTAGTGCTGGTGTCTCGTCACTGTGACTAACAAGAGAAATGTATGAACAGGTCTATTGTCTGCCTCCCTGCTCGAACACCTTTCTTGAAATTCTTCATTACCAGTATGTACCAACAAAACCTACTACAAATGCTGTTCAAAGACAATGTTTCCTCTTTTTTCATACTGTCGACAAAGCTGCATTAGAGAGTGCCAAGAAGAGTCTAGAGTGCTTGCCTAATGTTTGGGTGTTTCACATCACCCTAAGCTGCTGCCATACTGGCACCTTAGAGTGCGCTGTGACCCTAAGCATACAGAAATGCCAAAACTGACACTTGGCCTACTGCTGCTTCTGAGCTTCTTTAAAGTACACAATTGTATGCATTTTACAAAGCATGATTTTGTTTACTGTTTAATTTCCATGTATTCATACTAAGACAATTTATTCTTAAAGGTTGCGAGTGTTATCACTAGTTCATGTCATATATTCACCTATTATGATACTCAGAGAGAAACTCGTAGACTTGGACAAAAATGCACGGGAAGTCACGCGTTTCCATTCACACCCTACATCACTAATCAATGGGCTCACTGTTATCACATTAATGCTAAGAAAGAGTATTCAAGGTCTAACTGGAGTCTCTTGGGGAGTGAAGGTTCAAGCATCACAGAAGAAGCATCGAATCCATGACCAGCACCAAGGCCGCACACAGACTCGAGCTATCTGCTTCTCAAACAGCGACAGGTAAATGGAGCGTGGCCTGCCTCTCTGGGCAGGCTGCGGACTGTAGACTGCGTGAACCATGAGCAGATATGTGCAAGACAGCGCGAACCATGAGCAGATATGTGCGAGACCGCGTGAACCATGAACAGATATGTACGAGACAGCGTGAACCATAAGCAGATATGTGCAAGACCGTGTGAACCATGAGCAGATATGTACGAGACAGCGTGAACCATGAGCAGATATGTGCGAGACAGCGTGAACCATGAGCAGATATGTACGAGACAGCGTGAACCATGAGCAGATATGTGCGAGACAGCGTGAACCATGAGCAGATATGTGCAAGACAGCGTGAACCAGGGGCAGATATGTGCGAGACAGCGTGAACCATGAGCAGATATGTGCAAGACAGCGTGAACCATGAGCAGATATCTGCAAGAGAGCGTGAACCATGAGCAGATATGTGCGGGACAGCGTGAACCTTGAGCAGGTATGTGTGCGAGCCACATAGGAAGCTCCTATTTTTGGCAAGATTTTGGTGCTAATGCAGATATTAGCTAGGACTGAAGAAGAATTCATTCCTCATAAATTTCACCCACACATTTTCTATTATGCTACTATCTTGCCAATTTTCATTATCTGTAAATATATTTCATTTGTTTTATTTACCATAATGTTTGTCTGTATTTACGCTTTTTCAATTGCTCTGCGTTAAAATCAGGCATTAATATGTAATAAAGCATGCCCGGAGGTGGCGCGATTCTGGCGTGGTGTGCACGAGGTTTTGCAGGCAGTTACGCATGTGCCGCTGCTGCCCGAGGTGAGGAGATGTCTCCTGAATGTGTGGGAGCCAACCGACTACTCAGTGCCGCAGACGTGGTGGGTGACTCTGGGATATATGGTGGCCAAGCGTGATATTGCGCAATTGTGGGGTTCCCAGAGGTCACCGACTGTCTCGGCGTGGAAGGACAACATGGATTGGTGTATGTTTCGGGAAAAGGTGGTGTATGTTGCGAGAGGTAAGCCTGGGAAATGGGTGAAAGTGTGGGGCCCCTGGAACGCCTACCGTGGGGGAATCTGTACCCCGCCGCTGATGCCTGATCCGTCACCGGCCCCGTCTCCTTAGCCTGCTTGTCTTCCTGGTTCTGGGCATTGAGTTCACTTTGTCTCCGTCCCGACCTATCCCCCCCCTTGATATTCCTGTGGATCGGTAGGGTCCCCCCCAGGGGAGCACATGCTATTGTTTCCGATTGTGGGTTGCCTTGTGGACTTGTTTCTTCGTTATTTATATAAAAATGAAACCGTTGTGTGGGGTCCGGATGGTGTGGCTGCCAACGCTTCTTTCAACTCCTGGGATCTCTCTTCTGCCGCAGCGTGTGTTCTACTGTTTGTATTATATGCTCTTTCTGTTTGCTAGCGGCCGGCCTGAAGGTTGTAGGCCCATCTTTGTATATCTTTTGGATTCTGTAATAAACGGTTTAAAAAAAAAAAAATATATGTAATAAAGCCTTTATAAAATGATAGTGCAGATCTCTGTGTGCATCCTTTGGTGTTCCAATATTCCAAATTTAAACAAAAGTTATTCCAGAATGGCTTGGTCAGGATTTGAAAATTACCCGACACCATTATATAACACAACATAAGATAACATAACATGTGTAGTTGTAAAGCGCACGTTCACCCAGAAGGGTATCTTGGCGCTGAATAACAGATGTTTATTGTTACCCGACTCAATGGTACTATATCCCGATAAGTGAAGGGAGATTCATTGATCCCAGTGTCTGTTTCTGCTGCTCGAGCTGGTAGGTTGGTTTAGTTTTTTGCTTACCTAAGGGACAAGAAGAATCTACTAGGCCAGGTTGTGAGAAAGTGGGTTTCTGTTGCAGTAACCACCCCCCCCCCATTTTGCCAGACTACTGATGCTCTTTGACTTGATGTGCTCTGGGGCCCTGCCAATCAGGACCCCAGGGCCTGTGTTCTTTCCCCAAAACAAAACCCAATTGGCATCTCTGGCCACATGTCAGCCCCTGGTAAATGGTACCCTAGGTACCCAGGGCACTGTGCCCAGAGAAGGTCCCTAAGGGCTGCAGCACGTGTGCCACCCTTAGAGGACCTGTACCCGGACACACACACACACTGCCTTTGCAGGCTGAGTGTCTGGGTGCAGAACAAAACAAAGAGGTGACATGGCACACATCCCTGTGTGCCATGCCCACAAACCACTGCCCTGGCATACATCTGTCACCCCTCTAGCTGGGTGCCCTATGCCAGTGGTGTGGGTACAGGAGCATGAGCCCTGTGTCCATACAGTACCCAGGTCCATTCCTGGGCACTGTAAGTGCAGTGCTGCCATTTAAGAGTATATGGTGCTGGGAGATCGTCAACACAAACTCCACAGCACCATGATGGCTCCACTGAAGACTGAGAAGTTTGGTATCAAACTTCTCAGCACATTAAACCCGCACTGATACCAGTGCAGGATTTAATGTACAATGCACGACAGAGGGCATCTTAGAGATGCCCCCTGAATCTAACCAACAATCCACGTCTGGTCTGAGGGGCTGCCTAGGCTGCCACACAGCAGACATGTTGCTGGACCCCTGGGTAGAGAGCCATCCGCTCTCCTGGGCCTGCAACAATGCACATCCTGGGCGAGGTGCTACGTCTCCTCCCCCAGGATGGGCAGGGGGAAGCTTCAAAGGCATGCCGCCTTTGTGAGCTTCTCCAGGCCACTTGCTGTACCCAGCAACTGGCCCCTACCGGTTCTAAACCCCCTCTCTGGCGGGAAGACTGGCCGGAAACCTCAAGTGAGGAAAGGGGGTGTGCCAGCCTCTGCTAACCCCACCCCTCAGGTGGGGGAGGTGAGGTGAAGCACGTCCCCGGGCTCTCGCCATCTTGAAGATGGGGAGCCCTGCCCAATCACGACTAGGCCACTGCCCCCCCACAGGAGAGTGGTAGGATAGGGGGGTACCCCCCCAGGGTAGGGACCCATTGGTCCCTGACCTTTACCTACCTGTTACGCCCATAAATTTAGTATTTAGGGGCCCCCTGAACCTCCCCTCCTCAGATCCCGATTCCAAAACAAGCAAGAAGAACAAGAAGAAAGAAGACCTGCCGTGCAGCTGCTCACAAGAGGACGACACCAACTGACTTGGCCCCAGCCCTACAGGCCTGTCGACCCTTGAACCTGCTCCTGCTAAATGCCAGCGTCTCCAGCGGTCAGCAACCTCGAAAACCGTGGAGGACCTGACTGCCTTGCTCATCTAAACACTGGGACTCCCATGAGCAGTGGTTCTGCTCAAACAGCAACAACCCCTGGTGCCAGCCAGGAACCGCGAATCCAGCACACTCTGCACCCGCCGAGCCCAGCCTGCGCCTAAGTGAACAAAGACTACGAGGACGTCCCCCCGGCGTCTGTGACCAAGAATCCAGCACGCAAGGAACTTCCTCGACACTCCTGACGACGCCTGCAGCCTCAGAACCAGAGACCCCCCCCAACCACGACCAGCAGAGGGTAAGATTTCCCGATGCCAAAAGACACCCCTGCACCCTGCGGCCCCCTGTGCCCAACTCCTGGGTGCCTACCTAACCTACAGCTTCCCAACTTACCTCTCGAAGTGGTGGTCGCACCTGAAGAATCTCTGTCCCCGAGCTTGCAGCCTTTGTTCATCTTGCAGCTTCTCCATTGAAATACATTGAGCGCCCGATGGCTCAAAAGCACCCTGCACCCAGCCGCCCGAGTGCCCCTGGAAGTGCAACATCTATCCTATCTTACTTCCCCACCTGCCCTGTGTGAGTGACCAGGAGCCCAGCTCCAACAGCCACGTGGCCTGCCTGCTAGCAGCCACCAACCAAAGGCCCCCTGCCCGCCATAGGCTAACATTGGGCCTAACTCTCTCTGCACCCGGCTTCCCCTGTGCCGCTGAGGGTGTAACAACTGTACCTACCTGACCCTGGGAGACCCCTGAGTCTATGCCCAGAAACTTAACTCTGCCAGTCGAGTACTAACCTGAAAGCCGATAACCTACATTTTCTCCATAGGGTAACACTGACTGGTTTCACTTGGAAATTCTTCTGTTGAGTTTTGAAACTTTAAAATATTCACTAAAAATCAGCCGAACAACGAAAACGAAATTACTCACCTGTTACCAGGAGAGATCCCAGTGCTGGATCTTGGTGCCCAGCACTGACCCGGAAAAGTAAATATAACTGCGATTTTCCGATAACCAAATTTTCCTCCATAGGATAAAATTGCCTGGTTTTTGCCAGAAATTCTTCTAAGTGTCGATTTTTGAAACATACAAATATTCCTTAAATATCGCCTGTGTAACAAAAACGATTTCTTTCAACTGTTTACAGGAGATGCACCAGGGCTGAATCCAGGATCCAGCCCTGAGTAAGAAAAACCTATGCAAAGTAATTGATATTGTGTTTACTTTAAAATTCCCATTGAGCTCCACGTTATAATTGTGTTTAACTTGTGTTGCCTATTGCAGCAACTGTAACTATTGCATTTAAAATTATATTGCTATTTGAAAGTATTCAACTAGAGCATTTCATTCTGAGAAAGTATTTTTATACCTACTTGTGGTTCTAAGATAAAACATCAATATATTTTTATATACAAAACAATTGGCCTAGAGTTCAGTTCTTGAGTGTGTGAGACCATTTGCTGACTGAGTGTGTGCAACAAATGCTTTACACTGTCCTCTGATACTGCCTTACTGCTCGTCCAAGCTACCACTTTAGAGAGTAAGGTTATATCTAACTTTAGCCTCTGACAAACCTCTGGGGACTGCGGACTCTGCACACTGAACCTTACTTTGGTGCAGTATATACAGAGCCACTTTCTTACATAGGTTTACAAAGACCAGTAAAAACCTCGCAAAACAATGTACTGAAGTGCCAACATAGAATGGCGTCCAGACAGACACTAGAATAGTAGAGTGAGTGTTGCACTGGCTTGGTGTTTCTGTAGAGATTTCTGTACCCTTTGTGAGGCTCAGGAAAGTCTCAGAGTTGCTCCTTCATTCTCGCCTTCCGATAAGCAGTTCTCAAAGTGTCCATTTGTCTCCACCCAAACTAGGGGCCTAATGTACAAAGCTTTTTAGCGACCACAACACCTCTGATTGGCTAAAACAGAGGATTTACAACTGATTAAAAGTTTTTTATAATGTACTAAACCCATTTATTGTTTTGGAAAAAAAAAATCTAAATGGCTAAATGGCTTCCGAGTCACTGTTTGGAAGGGGGGATCTATCCAAACAAGGGATTCGGACCCTGAGATATTAATGGTTCGCAGCCATAATTCTAGTCTTTTTTTTTTTTTTTTTTTTTTTTTTAAAAACCTTTATTTCGGTAGATGCACAATACACAGCGTCTGCCTACAACCCCTCGGGGCCGGCTGCTATGACATTCGTAAACATAGAACAATAATGTCAGGATAAGAAAGGGTTTAATTTTATGGTGTAGTCGAGTACGATGTGGTGAACATCGAAAGGAGTCGAAGCTAATCACTGACCAGGAGAGACATCACTGTTCAAGGAGCACCCAGAAGGAGGCGTTATATAGGAAGGCATTGGTAAGAAAGCAGGTGGCCACCATCCAGGAACTAAGAGCATACACTATATCACAGAATGATAGAACTCAAGAAACTCCCTACTAACACTGAGCCCCGACTCCGAAGAAACAAGGAAACATAGAAGAGAAAGAAACCAAAGAGGCAGAGAGACCGGAAGAGAAAGAGGGCCATAGAGACGAAGAAGACATAGAACACATCCCGTCCCCCCACCCTGCATACCAGCGGAAGGCCACGGCCCACCCCCCCCCAATAGGCATGCCTGTCGCCCCAGATGAACCCCAAGTAGGAAAGAGAGTCTGGAGAGTGGGAAATAACCTCCCAGCCTCCGACTCCCAGAGAAAGCAGGAGGAGGAATTTTCACATACTCCCGGTCACCACAGCCCCTTAAGCGTCCCCCACCCTGTATATCATCAGCACTACTGAAATAGCAAGCAAGACGGCAGGTGGGGAGACTCCATTCCAAATGTGCGAGTAAAGCAAACAATTAGCAGTCCCGTCCTAGTCCCCGCCCGCCAATACGTACAGCAAACTAAAGGGAATCGCCCAGCCCCGGCCCGATCCTAAGCGGCCCCACAGATCCACCCCCGCAAGAAACAGTAGCAAATTACACACATGCGGCACAACCGATACATAAACAGATATTCTAGTCCGGGTCATGCCAGGCGGTCAGGCAGGATCATCAAGGATGGCAACTTCAACCCTGGCCTGAACGCGGAGACCCCAACAAACATGGCCGCCGCTGGGAGTGTACCTCAGGCAGAACAAAGGAGCAAGATGGCCGCTCCCGGCAACGATGACGCAGAGGGGGAAGAAGCGAGAGTTCCCAGTCAGAGACCATCACCACATCGATAGTGACAAACACAGTTTTCCCCACAGAACGGCTCACACTCCGGCGATGTTGAGGCAGACATGGCAACACTTGCAGAGGCAGAGTCTCGGCTTGGAAAGTGGAAGGGAGCTTTGTATCTGCAACTTTGTCCTTAAAAGAACCCTCGACACCGTTACCAGGGAGAGGACGTTCCACAGTATCCCCCTGTCGCCAATTTGTATCCGCCTCGAAGGGAATGAGAGGCCTTGGGGGGTCAGACAACCGCTGTAGCTCCCTGGGTGGCATAGCGGTATCGAACTTCCGCTCCAGTTCTCGAGTGCGTTGGCACCATGTCGCCCGCAAGTCCCCCAGGGCTAGAAGGATATCACCATAGGTTAGGTCTGCCCCCTGCTTCAGCATGCCGACAGTATGTAGAGGCGCCACCGGGACACCCTCCAGCTCGGCAGTAGGCAGGGAAGCTTGCGTCAGGGATATGGCGGCTTCCGCCTATCCGGCGAGGTAGACCGGCACCGGTACCAGTTTTGCCGTTAGCCCACCTCGGAGGGGTGAGGGCGACACCACGGGACGGAGGGACAGTAGTTACGGCAAGAGGGGTTACTGCTCGCTAGACGGGGCTCCCACGATGGGAGAGCCCTCGGCTGTGTTGCAATGCGGGTGGTGGGTGCCCTCGAACGGACACCGCTCTGACCGCTGGCGGGAGGACAAAGGAAAATACACCAGCCAGGACCCAATCGTACCGGAATGCTCTCCGTCGCGAAGAAGGCTCCGCCGGGCCGCCCACTCCACGTCCAGTCACATTTCCCCAGTCGCCGGTCCAGCCCCAGGTCGTCTCACCGTACGTGATAAGCGGTGTCCGGTGGCGGTGGTCGGGCCAGATTGCGTGGGCAAAGTCCAAAGTCGGCAAACTCTATGAATCCTCGACCAAAAAAGCCGGCGGGAACATCGGAGGAATGCGGAAAGTATCAGCGCATCCGTGGTGACAATTGCTCGCGCCGTAGGCAGGATTAAAGATCAGGATGTCATGCAAACAGCAGACGGGCTGCGGAGCCGGGAGCTCAGACGTCCTGTCCGTCCGCCATCTTGGCTCCTCCTCCATAATTCTAGTCTTAAACCATTGACCATATACAGACTCCCAAGCTGGGCTGGTAACTGATTTGGAAAGGGGATGGAGTGATTGGTTCCAGCGTCAGTGGGTGTAGGCAGTTGGTTCCAGCTTCAGTGGGTGTAGGCAGTGGCCCAGGTTACCACTGCCTGCTCTCACCACAGTTTTCCAAAACTGAGTTTTTCAAACTAAGCTAAAACTAGTCGTCGCAGGTAACTGGTTCCAGAGCGAAGCCCAAAGAAGGCAAAACACGCCAGGCCAGGCTTTGACCTCTGCCATATAGGGCACAACAATATAGGGTCAGACGCTGAATGTATCTGAGCTGCACCTGAGCTCTACACCAGTGTCTGACTCTTGACAATATCTGAGCTGTTCTAGTGACAGGTAGATGCACACAGCGTCTTTTTCTGGCCTGCAGGACCAGCTCGATATAGCGCTGTACTTAGGATCTGTGCCTATTCAAGGAGCTGCTTTCTGAGTGGGCTGCAATGTTATGTTCCATCTGAGCACTGTGAGTACATGCCAGGAATGTGACAGCTTCTTTAAATCCCATTACAAAACGTGACATCTTAGAACGCAAAACACTGAAATAATTTTTTTTTACATGAACATAACTATTGACTCCACGTGTGTTACAGTGTCAGTCAAAGTGTCGCATTGGAAGGCATGAAGGGAATAGAAACATCACACAGAGGCCAGAACACCACTAACCTGCCACCCGGGTATGTTGTGGAAGCGATCACTGATCAGAGTTTCGTCTCCTGATTCCACTGTACTCGCTTGTGCTCAATTCTTCGATATTGTCTTTAGGTTTAATCTAATTTCTGTGGGTAGCTGAGGACACACAATAAAGTGATCCTGTGTAAATCAAAGTATTTAATTTTTATTCCATAATTCATTTGGGAACAGCAATCCTTGGAACCCCTCACAGGGAAACAACTCCACTATCGCTTGTGGTGCTTTTGTGTAACCAATCACTGTCTTCCCCGTCAGCCATTACAGACCCACGCTGATAGAGCAATGCCATCCACGCTGATGAGTGGGCTCTCAGCCACTGGAGACCTGCACTGACAGTGAAATGCCAGCTATGGTGCTGAGTGAGCTCTCAGCCACTGCAGTATAGCGGTGACAGTGAGATACAAGCCACAGTGATGAGAGGGCTCTCAGCTACAGCGGACCAACCCTGACAGGGAAATGCCATCCACGCTGATGTGTGGGCTCTCAGCCACTGCAGACCCGCACTGACAGTGAAATGCCAGCTATGGTGCTGAGTGAGCTCTCAGCCACTGCAGTATAGCGGTGACAGTGAGATACAAGCCACAGTTATGAGAGGGCTCTCAGCTACAGCGGACCAACCCTGACAGGGAAATGCAATCCACGCTGATGAGTGGGCTCTCAGCCACTGCAGACCCGCACTGACAGTGAAATGCCAGCTATGGTGCTGAGTGAGCTCTCAGCCACTGCAGTATAGCGGTGACAGTGAGATACAAGCCACAGTGATGAGAGGGCTCTCAGCTACTGCAGACCAACCCTGACAGGGGAATGCCAGCCACGGTGATGAGTGGGCTCTCAGCCATAGAAGACCCGCACTGACAGTGAAATGCCATCCATGGTTATGAGTGGGCTCTCAGGCCTTGCAGACCCGCGCTGACACAAATGCCAGCCATGGTGATGAGTGAGCTCTCATCCATTACAGACCCGCACTGACAGTGAAATGCCAGCCACGTGATGAGTGGGCTCTCAGCCACTGCAAACCCGCACTGACAGTGAAATGCCACCCAAGCTGATGAGTGGGCTCTCAGCCACTGCAGACCCGCACTGACAGTGAAATGCCAACTATGGTGCAGAGTGAGCTCTCAGCCACTGCAGTATAGCGGTGACAGTGAGATACAAGCCACAGTTATGAGAGGGCTCTCAGCTACAGCGGACCAACCCTGACAGGGAAATGCCATCCACGCTGATGAGTGGGCTCTCAGCCACTGCAGACCCGCACTGACAGTGAAATGCCAGCTATGGTGCTGAGTGAGCTCTCAGCCACTGCAGTATAGCGGTGACAGTGAGATACAAGCCACAGTGATGAGAGGGCTCTCAGCTACTGCAGACCAACCCTGACAGGGGAATGCCAGCCACGGTGATGAGTGGGCTCTCAGCCATAGAAGACCCGCACTGACAGTGAAATGCCATCCATGGTTATGAGTGGGCTCTCAGGCCTTGCAGACCCGCGCTGACACAAATGCCAGCCATGGTGATGAGTGAGCTCTCATCCATTACAGACCCGCACTGACAGTGAAATGCCAGCCACGTGATGAGTGGGCTCTCAGCCACTGCAAACCCGCACTGAGAGTGAAATGCCAGCCACGGTGATGAGTGAGCTCTCAACCACTGCAGACTCATGCGGACAGTGTGTTACGACTTACTCCCTGTGTTCTCATGTACACCACCAGGGGGCTGAACTGTGGGACTCTCCAGAGTTCTATTAAGCTTCCAGACCCTCCCCTTCATGTACATACTGACTTCCAGCCATTTGTACACTATTTGGGAATTGACATCCATTCCCAATCCATGCCAGGTTTTGTGAAAGCCAGCCAGCTCATACTTGAAGCCAGCCTGCTCATGCCTGAAACTCCACTACCTTGAATTCCCTGCTCACTGCTCCGTCTCCACCCCTGCAGGCCAAGGATGGGTGGAGGAATTCAGCTCACCCGTGGCTGGCTGCTGCTAGCCTGCTCACACCTGATGCGCATGGATACTGCGAGATCTTTTAAGCACCAGCTCCCTTCAGTCCAGTGTTGGTCATTGTAGCTGTGTTCCGGTGAGACCGATCCTCGTTTCCTGAGCTGTTTGATACTCCTTGATTCCTGAGCTATAGTTATTACTTGTTCCTTGATTCCTGAGCTATAGCTATTCCTTGCGCCTGAATTAGCACTGCCAGCAGTGCCACCTTGTTTCCTGAGTTCCTGAGCTTCAGCTATTTCTTGTTCCTGATTTGCACTGCTTGCAGTGCTCTCTTGACTCCTTGTTTCCTGAGCTGTAGATATTTCCTGTTTCCTTAAATTAGCACTACCTGCAGTGCTGCCGTGACTCCTCAGCTTTAGTAATTCTCTGTTCCTGAACCAGCACTGCCTGCAGTGCTACCTTGACTCCTGAAGCTTTAGTAATTCTCTGTTGACTCCTGAGCTACAATAATTTCCTGTTCCTGAACCAGCACTGTCTGCAGTGCTACCGTGACTCCTCAGCTTTAGTAATTCTCTGTTCCTGAACCATCACTGTCTTAACTTGACTCCTGGGCTTTAGTAATTCCCTGCTCCTGAACCAGCACTGCCTGCAGTGCTACCTTAACTCCTGAAGCTTTAGTAATTCTCTGTTGACTCCTGAGCTACAATAATTTCCTGTTCCTGAACCAGCACTGCCTGCAGTGCTACCTTGACTCCTAGTGCTTTAGTAATTCCCTGTTCCTGAACCAGCGCTGCCTGCAGTGCTACCTTGACTCATGAAGCTTTAGTAATTCCCTGTTCCTGAACCATCACTGTCTTAACTTGACTCCTGGGCTTTAGTAATTCCCTGCTCCTGAACCAGCACTGCCTGCAGTGCTACCTTGACTCCTGAAGCTTTAGTAATCCCCTGTTCCTGAATCAGCGCTGCCCGCAGTGCTACCTTGACTCCTGAAGCTTTAGTAATTCCCTGTTGCTGAACCAGCACTGCCTGCAGTGCTACCTTGACTCCTGAAGCTTTAGTAATTCCCTGTTGCTGAACCAGCACTGCCTGCAGTGCTACCTTGACTCCTGGGCTTTAGTAATTCTCTGTTCCTGAACCAGCACTGCCTGCAGTGCTACCTTGACTCCTGAGCTTTAGTAATTACCTGTTCCTGAACCAGCACTGCCTGCAGTGCTACCTTGACTCCTGAGCTTTAGTAATTCTCTGTTCCTGAACCAGCACTCCCTGCAGTGTTACCTTGACTCCTGAAGCTTTAGTAATTCCCTGTTCCTGAACCAGTACTGCCTGCAGTGCTACCTTGACTCCTGAAGCTTTAGTAATCCCCTGTTCCTGAATCAGCACTGCCTGCAGTGCTACCTTGACTCCTGGGCTTTAGTAATTCTCTGTTCCTGAACCAGCACTGCCTGCAGTGCTACCTTGACTCCTGAGCTTTAGTAATTACCTGTTCCTGAACCAGCACTGTCTGCAGTGCTACCTTGACTCCTGGGCTTTAGTAATTCTCTGTTCCTGAACCAGCACTGCCTGCAGTGCTACCTTGACTCCTGAAGCTTTAGTAATCCCCTGTTCCTGAATCAGCACTGCCTGCAGTGCTACCTTGACTCCTGAAGCTTTAGTAATTCCCTGTTGCTGAACCAGCACTGCCTGCAGTGCTACCTTGACTCCTGGGCTTTAGTAATTCTCTGTTCCTGAACCAGCACTGCCTGCAGTGCTACCTTGACTCCTGAGCTTTAGTAATTACCTGTTCCTGAATCAGCACTGTCTGCAGTGCTACCTTGACTCCTGAGCTTTAGTAATTCCCTGTTCCTGAACCTGCTCTGCCTGCATTGCTACCTTGACTCCTGAAGCTTTAGTAATTCTGTTCCTGAACTAGCACTGCCTGCAGTGCTACCTTGACTCCTGGGCTTTAGTAATTCTCTGTTCCTGAACCAGCACTGCCTGCAGTGCTACCTTGACTCCTGAGCTTTAGTAATTACCTGTTCCTGAACCAGCACTGCCTGCAGTGCTACCTTGACTCCTGAGCTTTAGTAATTCTCTGTTCCTGAACCAGCACTGCCTGCAGTGCTACCTTGACTCCTGAAGCTTTAGTAATCCCCTGTTCCTGAATCAGCACTGCCTGCAGTGCTACCTTGACTCCTGAAGCTTTAGTAATTCCCTGTTGCTGAACCAGCACTGCCTGCAGTGCTACCTTGACTCCTGGGCTTTAGTAATTCTCTGTTCCTGAACCAGCACTGCCTGCAGTGCTACCTTGACTCCTGAGCTTTAGTAATTACCTGTTCCTGAACCAGCACTGCCTGCAGTGCTACCTTGACTCCTGAGCTTTAGTAATTCTCTGTTCCTGAACCAGCACTGCCTGCAGTGCTACCTTGACTCCTGAAGCTTTAGTAATCCCCTGTTCCTGAATCAGCACTGCCTGCAGTGCTACCTTGACTCCTGAAGCTTTAGTAATTCTCTGTTGACTCCTGAGCTACAATAAATTCCTGTTCCTGAACCAGCACTGCCTGCAGTGCTACCTTGACTCCTGAGCTTTAGTAATTCTCTGTTCCTGAACCAGCACTGCCTGCAGTGCTACCTTGACTCCTGAGCTTTAGTAATTACCTGTTCCTGAACCAGCACTGCCTGCAGTGCTACCTTGACTCCTGAGCTTTAGTAATTACCTGTTCCTGAACCAGCACTGTCTGCAGTGCTACCTTGACTCCTGGGCTTTAGTAATTCTCTGTTCCTGAACCAGCACTGCCTGCAGTGCTACCTTGACTCCTGAAGCTTTAGTAATCCCCTGTTCCTGAATCAGCACTGCCTGCAGTGCTACCTTGACTCCTGAAGCTTTAGTAATTCCCTGTTGCTGAACCAGCACTGCCTGCAGTGCTACCTTGACTCCTGAAGCTTTAGTAATTCCCTGTTCCTGACCCAGCACTGCCTGCAGTGCTACCTTGACTCCTGAAGCTTTAGTAATTCCCTGCTCCTGAACCAGCACTGCCTGCAGTGCTACCTTGACTCCTGGGCTTTAGTAATTCTCTGTTCCTGAACCAGCACTGCCACCATGACTCATGAAACGTCAGTAATTCCCTGTTCCTGAATCAGCACTGCCTGCAGTGCTACCTTGACTCCTGAGCTTTAGTAATTCCCTGTTCCTGAACCTGCTCTGCCTGCAGTGCTACCTTGACTCCTGAGCTTTAGTAATTCCCTGTTCCTGAACCAGCACTGCCTGCAGTGCTACCTTGACTCCTGGGCTTTAGTAATTCCCTGCTCCTGAACCAGCACTGCCTGCAGTGCTACCTTGACTCCTGAAGCTTTAGTAATTCTGTTCCTGAACTAGCACTGCCACCATGACTCATGAAACGTCAGTAATTCCCTGTTCCTGAATCAGCACTGCCTGCAGTGCTACCTTGACTCCTGAGGCTTAGCTCAATCCTTGTTCCTGCCCCAGCACTGCCTTCTACGCTACTTTGTTTTCTTGATTCCTGAACCTGCTCTATTCTAGTTTACCCTTGTAGGCTCCCCTTCTGCGTATCCTTCTCCAGTCCCTGCTTTTCTTCCCATTTCCTTGGTTCCTTTCTTCCTTTCCTTCCTTTCTATTCCTGCTGTATTGCTTCGGTTACCTTGTATGTTTGTTACCTGCTTTCTGCCAAGTGTGTCCTGTGATTTCCTCCCTTTCCTGTCAAGCACTCCTCCTTGCTAGCTCCTTGTCTATTGTGCTTGTGTTTAGTTTTACCCCCTTGCTGTTACTGCCTTGTGTGTTCCTGTGTGATCGCCAGGATCCGTGGGCACAGCTGACTACCTAGGTGGTGTTTCTGGTTCATTGTGAGTATTTTTTTGTTGTTGCGTTTATAAAACCACCAGAGTCTGTGGAGGTATCAGCTCCACAGACCCGGCCTTTGCATGCATATCCTACATGTGGGTATTTGCAGTCAGTATCTGTAACAGCAAATGCGGGTGAGGAAATTACTGAGCTTCAGTCTTACTGTGTGGAGCTCCCGAGTGCTTTACCCCACATTCCCTTTATTGTTAATGTTGTTGTGTGTGTATATACGTTTGCAGGTCCATCCTGGGTGTAGTTATCCTGAATGCTAAATTGCCTCTTGAGTGGCCATCCTTTGAGTCTTAGCCATTGTGTTCACTTGTACAGGCTTCCCCTTTGGCTCCCTTTTTCTCCTTTATCTCCTCTGACTCCCTGTATGATCCTGGGCAGCGCTGTACTCCTCTTTCTGTGTACATTTTCTATCCAGTTCCCAGTCCTTGCCCAAATCCCTGACTGTGTCCCAGGCAGAACCTGACACAGTAAAATGCCAGCCACGGTGATGAGTGGGCCTCTAAATGTCACTATGGTTTGCTGAGCAGGTGGAATGTTTGAGGCACCACTTCTGCAAACAATAAATCAATCAATCAACTTGTAAAGCGCACTACATACCCGGGCGGGTTTCAAGGTGCTGGGGGGGGAGGGGGGGGCAGCTAGTGGTCGAAGAGCTAGGTCTTGAGTTGTCTCCTGAAGGTCAGTAGGTCTTCGGTCTGGCGTAGGTGTGGGGGTGGGGGGGGAGGGTGTTCCAGGTCTTGGCGGCGCGGTGGGAGAAGGATCTGCCTCCGGAAGTAGCTCTCTGGATGCGTGGGACCGTGACCAGGGCGTGGTCGGCAGAGTGGAGTTTCCTGTTGGGTACGTAGAAGGAGAGTCGGCTGTTGAGATAGGCTGGGCCGGTTTTGTGGAGCGCCTTGTGGGCGTGGATCAGGAGCTTGAAGGGGATTCTCTTGTCGATGGGGAGCCAGTGTAGGGTCTTCAGGTTGGGGGTGATGTGATCGCGGCGTGGGACATCGAGGATCAGGCGTACAGAGGCATTCTGGATTCTCTGTAGTCTGCTGATGAGCTTGGACGAGGACCCGGCGTTTCCGTAGTCGAGCCTACTGCTGACCAGGGCCTGGGTGACTGTTTTCCTCGTGTTTGTCGGGATCCATCTGAAGATCTTGCGGAGCATGCGGAGGGTGTTGAAACAGGTGGAGGAGACTGCGTTGACTTGATGGGAAAGGGAGAGTTTCGAGTCGAGGATGACCCCCAGGTTGCGTGCGTGGTCGGTGGGGGCCGGGGGGGACCCCAGTGATGTGGGCCACCAGGAGTCGTCCCAGGCAGAGGGGTTGGACCCGAGGATGAGGATTTTCGTTTTGTCTGTGTTCAGTTTGAGGCGGCTGTCTTCCATCCAGTCGGCGACGGCCTTCATTCCCTGGTGAAGGTTGGATTTGGCGGTGAGGGGGTCCTTGGTGAGGGAGAGGATCAGCTTCGTGTCGTCGGCGTAGGAGATTATGTTGAGGTCGTGCTGTCGGGCGATGCGTGCTAGAGGAGCCATGTAGACGTTGAACAGCGTCGGGCTGAGGGAGGATCCCTGAGGGACGCCGCAGATGATCTTGGAGGTCTCGGAGCGGAACGGGGGTAGGTGGACTCTCTGAGTTCTGTCTGAGAGGAAGGAGGTGGTCCAGTCCAGGGCCTTGTTACGGATCCCTGCGTCGTGGAGGCATATGCGTAGTGTGCGGTGACAGACGGTGTCGAAGGCGGCGGAGAGGTCTAGGAGGATGAGGGCCGCCGTCTCGCCGTTGTCTGGCAGGATCCTGATGTCGTCTGTGGCGGCGATGAGGGCGGTCTCGGTGCTGTGGTTGCTCCGGAATCCTGATTGTGATGGGTCTAGGATGTTGTTGTCTTCGAGGTGTCGCGTGAGTTGGGTGTTTACTATCTTCTCAATGACTTTGGCTGGGAACGGGAGCAGGGAGATGGGCCGGAAGTTCTTGAGATCGCTCGGGTCCGCCTTGGGTTTCTTCAGTAGGGCGTTGATCTCTGCGTGCTTCCAGTTCTCAGGGAACGTAGCGGTCTCGAAGGAGAGGTTGATGATTTTGTGCAGGTGGGGTGCGATGGACTTTCTGGCTTTGTTGAAGATGTGGTGTGGTAGGGGGTCGGATGGGGAACCGGAGTGGATTGATCCCATGGTCTTGATTGTGTCCTCGATGCTCACGTTGGCCCAGGTTGTCAGGGTGTCGTGGGCGGCGGGGTGCGGTGCAGTGTGGTCGGCAGGGGTTGTCCGGGGTCTGAAGCGGTCATGGATGTCGGCGATTTTCCGGTGAAAGAAGGTGGCGAGAGAGTCGCATAGGGCTTGTGATGGTGGGATGTCGTTGGTGTTGGAGCTGGGGTTGGAGAGCTCCTTCACGATGGTGAAGAGCTCCTTGCTGTTGTGCACGTTGTTGTCAAGGCGGTCTGTGAAGGAGGTCTTTTTGGCGGTCCTGATGAGGTTGTGGTGGTTGCGGATGGCGTCTTTGTAGGCAGTGTGGCTTTCTGGCGTCTTGTTGCTGTTCCGTGTGTTTTCCAATTTCCGGCAGGTACGTTTGGAGTCGAGGAGTTCTGGGGTGAACCAGCTGGCTCTCCTGCTGGTGCCTCTGTTGGTGGGGTTTTTTAGCGGCGCGATGGTGTTGGCGCAGTCGTTCATCCAGCGTTCGAGGGAGAGTGCGCCATCATCCGGGTTGGTGGGGTTCGTCGGAAGGTTGAGTGCAAGGCTTGTCTGTAGTTATTCTTCAGTGATTTTTCCCAAGCGTCGGTGGGGGGTCTGCAGGGTGCGGTGGTGTGTGAGTGGTTTTCGGAAGGAGAAATGGATGCAGCGGTGGTCAGTCCAGGGGACTTCGGAGGCGTGGCTGAAGGTGACGTGGGGGCTTGATGAAACGACTGCGTCAAGTGTGTGGTCGGCATCGTGACGAGCTGTTTGAGTCCGAGGTTGGCGAGATTGTCGATCAGGGTGGAGGTGTTGCTGTCATTGTTGTTCTCCAGGTGATAGTTCAGGTCTCCAAGGAGGATGTAGTCGGTGGAGGTCAGCACGTGCGTGCTGATGAGGTCGGCGATGGAGTCGCAGAATTGAGGCCGGGGTCCGGGTGGTCTGTAGACGAGGGTGCCTCTTAGGGTTGTCTTGGGGTCTGTGTGGATCTGGAAGTGCATGTGTTCGGCGGTGCTGAGGGTGTCGTTGGTATTTGTAGAGATCTTGATGGTGTTTTTGTGGACAATGGCGATACCTCCTCCGGCTCTGTTTACGCGGTCTCTGCGGGTGATCTTGTACCCGTCTGGGATGGCTATGGCGATGTCTGGCGCGGAGGCTTCGTTCAGCCAGGTTTCGGTCAGGAAGGCAACGTCCGGTGATGTGGTGTCGAGTAGGTCCCAGAGTTCGACGGCGTGTTTGTGTGCGGAGCGGGTGTTAATCAGGATGCATTTAAGCTGGTTGGCTTCCGTTGCGGTGGGTGTCTTGGTGCTTTCGTGGCAGGAGAAGCTGCAGGTCCGGCAGGTGAAGGAGCCGTGGGTGCGCCTCGGGGCGACCTTGCAGCAGGTGTGGGTCCTTCCTGGGTTGAGGGCGATGAGGGTGTTGGCATCGTAGCGGAGGCGGTGGTCCTCGTGGCTGGGGCCGGGGCCAGGGGTTCTGGTGCTGGGCGCGGGCCGAGCGCGGACGGGCGCAGATGGGCTTGCCTTCGGCGCGCCCGCTGCGCGCAGCCAAGCTGCAGCCGCCATATATGGGGAGGGGGGAGGGAGGAGCAGCTGGGAGGCGGGAGGCGAGGGACGGGAGTGGCGGATGGGCGCGAAGGGGGCGGGGCCGCAGGGGAGGCAGCGGCAGGGACAGGGCACAGGAGACCAGCGAGGTGGTACAGAAGGTAAGCGGGTTCAAGGCACAAAGTAAGTACCAGGGACGACGCGGTGGTACAGAGGAAAAAACGGGGCACAAAACGGGGTCAGAGGCACAAAGTAAGCACAAGGGATGACGCGGTGGTACAGAAATAAAAGAGGGGGCACAGAAGCGGAGCGGCGAGCGGGGGGCACGGACAATCACAGGCGCAAAATCAGGGTTGCAGAAGCAAGGGACAGTGCAGGGGAAAAGGCACAGAGCGGAGCGGCGAGCGGGGGCAGGGGGCGCGGGCAGTCACAGGCACAAAATCAGAGTCACAGGGCAGAAGCAAAGAACAGCACAAGGGAAATGGAACAAACCTAAGGCCACCAGGGATGAGGCGCAGGTGGAAGCCTGCGGGTGGTGGAGGGCCTCGACTTCTCTGGCGACAGCGGCGGTGCAGGCGGAGCTGCAGCGGGGGGCGACCTACCAGAAGGTCAAGGGCCACTTCTCCTCACCGCGCAGCGGCCGCCATATATGGGGAGGGGGGGAGGGAGGAGCAGCTAGGAGGCGGGAGGCGAGGGACGGGAGTGGCGGATGGGCGCGAAGGGGACGGGGCCACAGGGGAGGCAGCGGCGGGGACAGGGCACAGGAGACCGGCGAGGTGGTACAGAAGGCAAACGGGGCACAAAGCGGGGTCAGGGCACAAAGTAAGCAAGAGGGACGACGCGGTGGTACAGAGGAAAAAACAGGGCACAAAACGGGGTCAGAGGCACAAAGTAAGCACGAGGGACGACGCGGTGGTACAGAGGAAAAAACGGGGCACAAAACGGGGTCAGAGGCACAAAGTAAGCACGAGGGACGACGCGGTGGTACAGAAATAAAAGAGGGGGCACAGAAGCGGAGCAACACAGGGACTTTTTTCCCTGCAGGTGGGGATCACTATACATTTTTCCTACCTTTGTCCCCCATACATGGCAAGGCAGAGAAAATGTAAATGAGACAAAGCAGGGAAAATCATTCAAGTTCTGACAAAAATAGGGCAGGACCAGCATTACTGTGTGTTGACAGACCCTTGGTGGTTGGGCTGGCAGGGTAGAAGTTTACATTGGTGGTGTACTATAGTTCAGTGTAGCTTGAGGACTCACATTGCAAACAGGAGAAACTATTTATTTTAATTAAATCTTTTGTCTGTAGAGCTGCAGGGGTATATTTCCAGGTCAATTTCATCGTTATTATGACTTATTTCTGACTGTGAGGAGGCATGGGTTTGGCTCAGGTGTTTGAAATGTTGTGGCCTAGCTTTATGAGTCATCAGTGGTGCTGGTGAGAGTGAATGGGGTGCTTTCCAACCCGTTCAGGATAGAGCAAGGCACTATGCATGGATGTCCACTTTCGTTTTCTTTGTTTGCCCTACATATAGAACCGCTGGCATGTTGGGTTAGACTGAGGGGCGATGTAACAAGGTTCCTGGAAATCATGGAGGAGCTAGAAAATATTTTACTCTATGGTGACGATGTTTTGCTTTACCTCCCAAATCCTAGGATATCAGTACAGGCGGGCTTATGCACATTCCTGAAATTCGAAAAATATGTAGGGTACAGGATTAATTGGAAAAAATCAATCTTGTATGAGGTGGGCAGTTGGGAAAGGATGAGAGACGCAACATTAAGGTGTGGGCAGAGCACACAGCGGTGCCGGATAGCCTATTAGATATCAAAGGGCTCCTGGTAGAGATACGGTTTCACATATGTACCACGCCCTCATCAATAATAAACCTGATACCTTACAGAAGCTTAGGGCGACTTGGGAAAGAGATGTGCGACCACTGGAAGTCGCTGATTATGAAGTTGCATTTATCCACCCTAGGTATGTAGTGGTAAAGTCCCTACTAAAAGTGATACAGCTAAAAACCTTACACATAAACTATAACAGAAGCAGACTCAACAGAATGGGAACAGGCTCCCGCATTTGTTAAAAGGAACTCACCTGATGGCACCTTCCTCCAAACAGTCTGAGAATGTCCAAACATAAGTACACACTGTGGAGAAATAATTAAGGAACTGGTGGGAGTCCTGGGGAGAGACATACGTAGCAAGCCTCACTTTGTCATACTGGGTATACCGAGCGCCATTCGCCTCCCCAGGCCTAAGCTGTTGTTCTGTGTGATGAGGTTCATAATAGCCAAGAGAGACATCACACAAGCGTGGAGAAAACAGCAAGACCCAACCGAACAAGTGTGGCAAGCAGACATGAATGTTTGTATGGAAGCAGAGTGAGTGGTTTATCAATCAATCAATCAATCAATCAATCAGGGTCAGTAAAGCGCAGCTACTCATCTGTGAGGGTCTCAAGGGGCTGAGGGGAAAGGTTGCCCAAGACAATTCAGGAGGGTGTCGGGCAGATGGAGAATGGATCATGGACTGGCATGGGAGAAAACAATGTCAGCAGGAGCTATCCACTGAATAAACAGAACAAGGAGAGCTCTGTGCGAGCAGGGCTGGGAGATTTCAAATCACTGCGGGAGGGGGTTTAAGGCAGAAGGAGCTCTTCAGGTTGTACTTTGTGGAGGGCCAGGTTATTTAAAAATTGTGCTAAATGTGTGCACCTCATTACAATTAACAGTGCATATTGTTCGAAGTTGAATAGATACAGGTATAAATAAATAATTTATTGTTAATATGAAACATTTTTTGATGTATTCACTATAGTCTCTTTTATTCAGGAATCTTCCAAGTGTACTAGGATTGTCCATGGTCGAGAGCTTTGTTTGGGAGTTAAAATGGAACTCTGAGGGCCCGAGCTATACTTAAATCTCCTTTAATATCAAGCAAAACAAAATTTCTATTAACTGATGCTACCAGTTCTTTCGCAGAAGGGCCATCTTCTTTATGCTCAGGTATGATTCGTAGGCAAAGGTTGGATCTGCGTGACCTGTTTTCCAGGTCTCCCTGTTTATGCCTAATACCTCCCAATTGTTTCATTAGTAATGAGACTTGTTTTTGCGAGTCGTAGAGGGAATTTTCAAGATCGGACACTATAAAAAAAAATTAAATCGATGATTATGGCTACGGTCACTTACTTGGTAGTTTTCATCTCCTTTATCTCATAGAATCCCTTATTCTGATTTGCTGGCTTTAGCTTGAGAATTGTTAACTTTATAGGATGCTTGTTACCATGACATGCTCACTGCATCCCTTATGTCTCTAAGGTTTCCCATCTCTGTGCCAAACGCTCTAGTGTAGTTTGCTGTGATTTATTCACATTTTGTTAGGTTTGATGAAGGCCGGCTAATTTCTACTATCGAAGAATTTAGGGGACTTGTTTTCTGTGCAGTTTCTTTTTCTCTTGCTGGCGTTTAGGAGGCCTTGTTGGATACGTTTGCGACTGTAGGTTCTCTGCTTGGATATCGTTTGAGTCTAGCCTCTCTCTATTGTGGGTTCTGTGCATGTATTTTGCTTCACATTCTTTTTAAAATGCGTATGTGTTTGCCTAAGATTCCCATCAGCTTCCTCTGCATAACTTGGCTTTAAGCTTAGCTCCTGCAGGTAGATGATGTTGGAATGCAAAACAGAGGGTATTGGCTGGTGGCATTTTCCTGAGGTTTTTGTACCGAAGTATTGATCTTTTTGTCATAGCGATTTCCTGTGCATTTAATTTTGCATCTTCTGCGTCAGTTGCTTCTTCTACTCAAGTGTTAGGTTTCTTTCATTTTTTTCTTTCATGGCTTCTCTCTTAGCCATAGTCTCAGCCATGCGTCACTTCGATACGCCACCCCTTTACCCATTTTTCTGCTTTTCAAATGATATCACTCTCCTATCTTTTCCGTTCTGATTTGTTTTTTAAGTTTTGAGAGTTATTTTGCAAGATAGTGACTTGCAGAGAAGGGCGTCCCAGAAGGGCGTCCAGGGTTTTTGTTTTCTCCTGGCCACTCCTCTCAGGATTTTGCGCCCCCTCGCCCCCTTGAGGATGTGCTATAAGGATCTCATTCAAGAACGTTTGGTGGTGGCTAAGTCTTTACATTTGTTTATGCTCTAAAGCAGAAGAGAGATTTCTCTTCCTCCCCATATCCTTCAATGCCAAGCAGTGGAGTCCACAGAATCAGAGACACTTCAGGATCTGTCTGGATGTGTCCACGTCATCACTTAACAAGTCAGAGAATGTTTTCTTCATATGATCCGGCAGGCTGAACCAGTTCCCACAAGGCACACATAAAAAGAATGTATATTGGAGAGCCAAGGTGCTGACGGCAAAAACAGTGCGACCCAAGGCATCAATCTTCTTGGATTCCCTGCTCGGAGAAGGCGTGAGGAAGGCATTGGGATCTCATATGAGGATGCACTTTGACGGGTAGGAGGACATGAAGTGGGGATCGCCTAGAGTGGGACTGTGGCGTGTTGGGCCCGGAAAGGGTTTCTCCCAGGCAGCTATTATATGGTTCACTGAACGGAAGTAAGGGCGCTGCAGAATCTGTGCGGGATTACGAAATCTCAGTCAGAAAGTTGAACTTCCGCCAAAGGCAAAGTCAATTCTAAAGCCTGCGCCACCTTCCAAACTGCTGTAGTAAAGGATGAAACCTCCTCGGAAGAAGGGCTAGAGAGATAAAAAAAAAAGTCTCCTTCTCCTAGCAATAGTACAGCTCATCTGACAAAGTGACTTTTAAAGGTGCTTCATTAATGAATCCCACAGAACCATTGTTCTAATAATTCTTGCAAATGAACTGAAAAAAGAAACAAGCAACTGATGAAGAAAAGCCTTACTTCTTTATAAAATATATAGCATTGATTTGACCATGTATGCAAAGTGTAGAACTAATAAAAAATTCTACACCACACCAATGTTCAAGAGTAAGTTATTCTTTTTGTACCCTTCTACTCCTGACGGTAAGAGCCAAAAAAGGACCTTGCAGTTCAGGTTGCTGGCAGTGGTATTGGGTTCCCTTAGACCCAGAGACAACAGCAATACTTGTCACAAGGATTGGCCAGATTCCCTTGATTCCAATAGGCCTCGAAGAACGGGCCTTACATGCAGTCTCTGGTGTCCAATAAGGTTGTATTTCCGACTGAAACTTTTTCCACACTGACTGCACTGATGTGGTTTTTCTCCAACATGAACTTTCTGGTGTCTAGCGAGATTGTGCACCTGGCTGAAACTCTTCCCACATTCGGTACACTGATAGGGTCTCTCTCCAGTGTGTGTTCGGAGGTGCACAATGAAATGCTGCTTTCGAGTGAAGCTTTTGTAGCATTCAGTACATTGGTAGGGTCTGTCCACTGAGCTGGGTTTCTGATTATTTAAATAGCCTTCATTGTAAACAGGATTTTGTTCCGATTCAGTACTTAAGAATTCCCTCCAATTCTGTGGCGTGATCTGTGAATACATATTGAGTGTAGCTTCACTCGCATTCACCCGGCAACTCTCTGCATCCTGTCCCTCTGCTACTTGGCTCCCATCATGTAAATCAGAATGCATAATATTTATAAACCCTTGTTCGCATGATATGGTTTCCTCTCCTCTGTCTTCTTGGCCGTTTTCTGCCCACAGCCGGCTTCTAGAGTTTGTTTCCATTTCAAAGCCGTGAAGCACATTTCCTTGAACTGCTCCCACAGCATTGCTGTCTGTTGGCATTTTTTCGGCAGACTGTATCGCACGCTCCACTTTCCATTGTCTTCTTGGAGATCTACCATCTGTGTAATGAAGATTAGGAACATGACATTAGGATTTCACATAGAACAGCATGTTCAGAGGGAGAAAATGACATTCAAAGCTAGAAAGAGGCAATGAAAGAACTGCCGTGCTAGGACTTCATCACATGAAAAAGGAAGAGACATGTGCATAAATCATTTGAGGAATCGGGCCGTTTTCCAACCGCAAAAATACTTTTATGTAAGTACAAATCACAAATTGCAATAAAGTAACACGTTACAGAAACACAATTTGTGTTTACGATTCGGTATTTGGAACGGGGGCGACTCCTCTGTTAGGGCGGAGGAGCGTCACAACCCCCCCCCTGCCCTCCCCCCTCCCCCGCCAGCACCCTCCAAATAATGAAAAATAAAACTGGTTTGAAATCATTTTATTTTCCTTTATCAAGTCTTGGGGGTAGGGCCACCGTGTCAACAGGCACCGAGGGGAGTGGTGTGTGCACTCCCTTCACTGCACATGACGGTCTGGCTGGCCGGGCAAACCATCATATGCAGTGAAAGTTCTCTCCAACCCAGCAATGCTGCTGGCTTGGAGAGAACAGGCACAGACTCAGTCTGCCCTGGAGCGCAAATTGAGGGCTCTCAGGCCAACCCTGAAGCTGCTCTCATGCGAGAACAGCTTCAGGATTGGCCACAGGGCAGGCTGGGAGCCTGTGCCTTCAGACGGAAGAAGAGAGAAGTTGAGCACACGCAATGGAGGGCAGCAGGTAAGTTTATTTTTTACATTGATCCCCCTCGTCCCCTTTTCTACTGCGCTGCCCGCCTCCCTCTTTTCCGTAACACAAGCCGCTCCTGATGTGGAAGGGGCGGGTTTAAGGGCGCCCCTTCCAAATACAGAATCGCAGTGGCACATATGAATGTTTTGCAACCAAATAAAGGTTGCAAAACATTTATTTTTTTACCAACTACTCAAAGGAGATGGCAACCATTTGCAAATGGGAAGGGGTCCCAAGGTGGCCCCTTCTCCTTTGTGAATGTTCAAACAAATATTTTTTAAGAGCAGGCTGTGATTTCATAAACCACTGCCTACTCTTTAAAACAAGCATTGGCAAAGCCAATAATGCCTCACCTTCGAGACTATTGCCTCTGGCTTTTCCTTTTGTTCCTGTGAAGTGAAATTATTTGGTATGGAGTGAAATCATGTGGTTTGGGACTATGTGGTGTGGGGTGCAGTTAAGTGGTGTGGAGTGGAATTGTGTTGCGACAAATTGTGTGGAGTGGAATTGTTGAGTAGGGTGGAATTATGTGGAGTGTAATTATATGGCATAGTGCGGAGTTGAAATCTGTGGGGTGTAATGTGTTTGGGAGCTGAGTGGATATATGTGGAGTGTAATTATGTGACATGGACGGTATTATGTAGAGTGGAGTGTAATTATGTCTAGTGAAATTATCTGGAGTTGGATTGTGTTGTGTGGAGTGTAATTATGTGGATTGGAGTGGAATTATGTTGTATGGAGTGGTATTATGTGAAGTGGAACTGTTTGTCATGGAGCAGAGTGGAAATATGTGACGTTGAGTTTTTTGGACTGTATAATGTGGCATGGAGAGAATGACGTGGAGTGGAATTGTGTGGAGTTAAATTGTGTGGCATGGAATTGTGAGATGTTAAAATGTGTTGTGTGTAGTGGAATTATGCGGTGTAGATTTGTGTGTTGTGGAATTGCCAGGCACTTAATTGTATGGCGTTGAATTATGTGGAATGTAATTATGTGGCATGGAGTGGGGTTGAATTATGTGTAATGGCATTGTGTGGCATGGAGTGGAATTATGTGGAGTGGACATGGAAGGGGTGCTGGGAGGGAGAAGAAGAAAGAGGGATGGGGCAGGAGGGGATGGATTCATATTCAAGCTTCCGAGTGTCAAAATAATTTTTGTCAGCAATGTAAACATGTATATCTGCCATCTGATGTCTGCAACAAAGCAAGCCAAGGGACAGGATGTGGCGTAACAGCCTAAGCTGCCTACTTTGGAGCTAGAAAACCTGGTTCGAGTCTCGGCGCTGGCTCAACATTATCTGACACTGGGCAATTCACTCAATCTTACCTTGTCCACACAAAAGGAAGATCTCAAACAATGTATTCTTTCTTCTTCTCCCAGGCAGCAGCGCCTCTAGGCCCAATGTCAAAGCACTGAAACAGGCATTTGTGACTTATGTGTCGCAAGAGCTTGCATGTGGCTTGTGTTATATTTATCATCTGGCTCCACAGAAAAACTTTAATATTATACAACTAAATTGAACATGCATGCATTTATTTGTTGACATATTTCTCCATAAAACTTTCAGGCATGTGTCAAATGTCAATTATTTTACATAAAAGTTAGTCATCTTGCCTCCCTGTTTGAAGTCCCATAAGACAGCGCTTCCCAGGGCAAACATAAGTGACCAGCGTTTGCACTGGGAGGCTCTGCCTTCAGGGACTTCAAATACGGAAGCTAGATCTGCAATCTGATATCTGCAAGCAGGCCTGCGGGGAGAGGGTATGGCATAACGGCCAAAGCTAACAACTTTGGAGCTGGGGAACGAGGTTTGAGTCTTAGCGCTGGCTCAACATCCTGTGACTCTGGGCAAATCACTTAATTTTTTTGCGCCTACACAAAATAAATGTTCCTGTGTAAAGCTCTTCACCACCTTCGGGTGGAATTTGCTCTATATAAAAGCTGCAACAAAAACATGTAAAAAGACTGTACAAAGGTATCTGACCACCCGGCTCATCTATTGTGCAGGGTGAGGGCATGGCAATGGAAGAAAGGGAATGGGAACAAGCAAACCCAGACAACGGGAAGGAGCAGACAGAGCCAGTTACGAAAGATGCACTCTGTAAGACGCTCACCAAAAAGAAAAGAATAGCTCCCAAAAGCGTGAGCAGCATCAGGACTCAAGTACTAGGGCCATGCTCCAGGGGAGGGCCACACGCAAGAAGCGTCAACCGCAGAGCTGACCAGGAGGAAGCAAGTAATGTGAGGGGCTTTGTACCCAACAAATGTTATGTAATGGGAGGGCTCCAAGCCCACTAACAGTAAACTACAGGTCTCAAAGCAAACTGTAAACAGCATGCGCTCTGTACGCAAGACATAAAGAAACTTACAAGTTTCATTCTCTATTTTTTTAAACGCATCCCATTTCCCTCTAAGGAAAATAGGCTGCATAAAAAAAGATCGCTTTATTAAAATGTTTCCAACACTTTCCAACATTCTGGATTCAGTGGTGACACTGTAATGTAAAAAATCTTTCCAGGAAGACAAGAAGTGACAACCTTACTACGAAGGCCAGCCCTCGACACATGTAGCACTTCTGTAGACCACCAGAATCTGTCCATCTTCTTATTTCTATCAGATCTAGAAATGCAATGAGAGCCCTCTTCAAACCCAAACTATGGACCCTACCCTTCACGTTCAATCGAGCAAAAACAAAGTAGGCAACTGTATAGATGGTTCAACATGAAATTCAGCACCCACCTTAGGAAGGAAAGATGGCTTTGCTCTCAATGTCATTTAGAACTAGGAATATGACTTAGAGAGAGGATTGCATGTCTGAAAGTACACTGACATTCTGAAAGACATTCAACACAGGCTTTCCATGTCTGCAGCCCATTTCTTCCCCAGGTGTGCAGTTCATGCCTTCGCCTGGAGGGCATCCCTTGTTTTTTGAGGTGAGAAGCCCATGTTTTCCCCAGCTGTGTAGCCCAGGTGTTAAACAGCTTTGCTCCCTTTGTTTTGCCCAGATATGATGCCCATGTTTTGCTCATATGTGTGGCCCATGTTTCCTCCCTGCGTGTGCAGCCCGTGTATTCAAAAGGCAGTTGCGGCTGCTACTTAACATATCATGGTGGATGGCGTGTGGGGTGGGGCCAGGGTAGGGAATGAAAATAAAAAATTTAAAACACGTACCTGTGTGCCACTGCAGTCTCCTCCCGGTCATCTTTGACCGCTTTCAGGACTCCAGGACAGGAACAGGAAGCACCCAGCCTTACAGACTCCCCTAGCCAATCACAACGCTTCTGATAGCAGCATCATGACTGGTCAGAGCGCTGTGGTTCGGTGCTCAGAGAGGGATTCGCAGTGGGAGCCTGAGCATGTTCTCCACCCAGGCTGTAATGCAGCCTGAGTGGAGAACATGCAAAGTGTGCATGACTGTTTGGCCAGCACAAGACAGTCGGCCAAACATTCATGCACACTTAGGAGAGTGCGACCACTGCTCGCACTGTTCCTCCGACACATGCCAGCCCCACATCAGCTGAGCAAGGACAGGAAAATAAAATTATAATAACAATGTCTTATCAGTTTATTTTTCCTTTTTCCCCTGCTAACAGAGCAGTGGGGAGACGCTCCTCTGCCTCAGCGGAGGAGTCGTCCCTATCGAAAGGCGTGCAGCCCCTGTCAAAAGGTGTGCAGCCCATGTCTTCCCCAGGTGTGCAGCCCATGTCTTCCCCTGGTGTGCAGCCCATGTCTTCCCCAGGTGTGCAGCCCATGTCTTCCCCAGGTGTGCAGCCCATGTCTTCCCCAGGTGTGCAGCCCATGTCTTCCCCTGGTGTGCAGCCCATATCTTCCCCTGGTGTGCAGCCCATGTCTTCCCCTGGTGTGCAGCCCATGTCTTCCCTTGGTGTGCAGCCCATGTCTTCCCCTGGTGTGCAGCCCATGTCTTCCCCTGGTGTGCAGCCCATGTCTTTCCCAGGTGTGCAGCCCATGTCTTTCCCAGGTGTGCAGCCCATGTCTTTCCCAGGTGTGCAGCCCATGTCTTTCCCAGGTGTGCAGCCCATATCTTCCCCTGGTGTGCAGCCCATGTCTTCCCCTGGTGTGCAGCCCCTGTCAAAAGGTGTGCAGCCCCTGTCAAAAGGTGTGCAGCCCCTGTCAAAAGGTGTGCAGCCCCTGTCAAAAGGTGTGCAGCCCCTGTCAAAAGGTGTGCAGCCCATGTCTTCCCCTGGTGTGCAGCCCATGTCATTTCCAGGTGTGCAGCCCCTGTCAAAAGGTGTGCGCCCCTGTCAAAAGGTGTGCAGTCCATGGTAAAAGGTGTACCGCCCATGTCAAAAGGTGTACAGCCCATGTCTTCCCCAGGTGTGCAGCCCATGTCTTCCCCAGGTGTGCAGCCCATGTCTTCCCCAGGTGTGCAGCCCATGTCTTCCCCAGGTGTGCAGCCCATGTCTTCCCCTGGTGTGCAGCCCATGTCTTCCCCTGGTGTGCAGCCCATGTCTTCCCCTGGTGTGCAGCCCATGTCTTCCCCTGGTGTGCAGCCCATGTCTTCCCCTGGTGTGCAGCCCATGTCTTCCCCTGGTGTGCAGCCCATGTCTTCCCCTGGTGTGCAGCCCATGTCTTCCCCTGGTGTGCAGCTCATGTCTTCCCCTGGTGTGCAGCTCATGTCTTCCCAGGTGTGCAGCCCATGTCTTCCCCTGGTGTGCAGCCCATGTCATTCCCAGGTGTGCAGCCCATGTCTTCCCCTGGTGTGCAGCCCATGTCGTCCCCTGGTGTGCAGCCCATGTCTTCCCCTGGTGTGCAGCCCATGTCATTCCCAGGTGTGCAGCCCATGTTTTCCCCTGGTGTGCAGCCCATGTCTTTCCCAGGTGTGCAGCCCATGTCTTTCCCAGGTGTGCAGCCCATGTCTTCCCATGGTGTGCAGCCCATGTCTTCCCCAGGTGGGCAGCCCATGTCTTCCCCAGGTGGGCAGCCCATGTCTTCCCCTGGTGTGCAGCCCATTTCTTTCCCAGGTGTGCAGCCCATTTCTTTTCCAGGTGTGCAGCCCATGTCTTTCCCAGGTGTGCAGCCCATGTCTTTCCCAGGTGTGCAGCCCATGTCTTTCCCAGGTGTGCAGCCCATGTCTTTCCCAGGTGTGCAGCCCATGTCTTCCCCTGGTGTGCAGCCCATGTCATTCCCAGGTGTGCAGCCCATGTCTTCCCCTGGTGTGCAGCCCATTTCTTTCCCTGGTGTGCAGCCCATGTCTTCCCCTGGTGTGCAGCCCATGTCATTCCCAGGTGGGCAGCCCATGTCTTCCCCTGGTGTGCAGCCCATGTCTTCCCCAGGTGTGCAGCCCATGTCTTCCCCAGGTGTGCAGCCCATTTCTTTCCCAGGTGTGCAGCCCATGTCTTTCCCAGGTGTGCAGCCCATGTCTTTCCCAGGTGTGCAGCCCATCTCTTCCCCTGGTGTGCAGCCCATGTCTTCCCCTGGTGTGCAGCCCATGTCTTCCCCTGGTGTGCAGCCCATGTCTTCCCCTGGTGTGCAGCCCATGTCTTCCCCAGGTGTGCAGCCCATGTCTTCCCCTGGTGTGCAGCCCATGTCTTCCCCTGGTGTGCAGCCCATGTCTTCCCCTGGTGTGCAGCCCATGTCTTCCCCTGGTGTGCAGCCCCTGTCAAAAGGTGTGCAGCCCCTGTCAAAAGGTGTGCAGCCCCTGTCTTTCCCAGGTGTGCAGCCCATGTCTTTCCCAGGTGTGCAGCCCATGTCTTCCCCTGGTGTGCAGCCCATGTCTTCCCCTGGTGTGCAGCCCCTGTCAAAAGGTGTGCAGCCCCTGTCAAAAGGTGTGCAGCCCATGTCTTCCCCTGGTGTGCAGCCCATGTCATTTCCAGGTGTGCAGCCCCTGTCAAAAGGTGTGCAGCCCCTGTCAAAAGGTGTGCAGCCCCTGTCAAAAGGTGTGCAGCCCATGTTAAAAGGTGTGCAGCCCATGTCAAAAGGTGTGCAGCCCATGTCTTCCCCAGGTGTGCAGCCCATGTCTTCCCCAGGTGTGCAGCCCATGTCTTCCCCAGGTGTGCAGCCCATGTCTTCCCCAGGTGTGCAGCCCATGTCTTCCCCAGGTGTGCAGCCCATGTCTTCCCCAGGTGTGCAGCCCATGTCTTCCCCAGGTGTGCAGCCCATGTCTTCCCCTGGTGTGCAGCCCATGTCTTCCCCTGGTGTGCAGCCCATGTCTTCCCCTGGTGTGCAGCTCATGTCTTCCCAGGTGTGCAGCCTATGTCTTCCCCTGGTGTGCAGCCCATGTCATTCCCAGGTGTGCAGCCCATGTCTTCCCCTGGTGTGCAGCCCATGTCGTCCCCTGGTGTGCAGCCCATGTCTTCCCCTGGTGTGCAGCCCATGTCGTCCCCTGGTGTGCAGCCCATGTCTTCCCCTGGTGTGCAGACCATGTCATTCCCAGGTGTGCAGCCCATGTCTTCCCCTGGTGTGCAGCCCATTTCTTCCCCTGGTGTGCAGCCCATGTCTTCCCCTGGTGTGCAGCCCATGTCATTCCCAGGTGGGCAGCCCATGTCTTCCCCTGGTGTGCAGCCCATGTCATTCCCAGGTGTGCAGCCCATCTCTTCCCCTGGTGTGCAGCCCATGTCTTCCCCAGGTGTGCAGCCCATGTCTTCCCCAGGTGTGCAGCCCATGTCTTCCCCAGGTGTGCAGCCCATGTCTTCCCCAGGTGTGCAGCCCATGTCTTCCCCTGGTGTGCAGCCCATGTCTTCCCCTGGTGTGCAGCCCATGTCTTCCCCTGGTGTGCAGCTCATGTCTTCCCAGGTGTGCAGCCTATGTCTTCCCCTGGTGTGCAGCCCATGTCATTCCCAGGTGTGCAGCCCATGTCTTCCCCTGGTGTGCAGCCCATGTCGTCCCCTGGTGTGCAGCCCATGTCTTCCCCTGGTGTGCAGCCCATGTCGTCCCCTGGTGTGCAGCCCATGTCTTCCCCTGGTGTGCAGACCATGTCATTCCCAGGTGTGCAGCCCATGTCTTCCCCTGGTGTGCAGCCCATGTCAAAAGGTGTGCAGCCCATGTCAAAAGGTGTGCAGCCCATGTCTTTCCCAGGTGTGCAGCCCATGTCTTCCCCTGGTGTGCAGCCCCTGTCAAAAGGTGTGCAGCCCCTGTCAAAAGGTGTGCAGCCCATGTCTTCCCCAGGTGTGCAGCCCATGTCTTCCCCTGGTGTGCAGCCCATGTCATTCCCCTGGTGTGCAGCCCATGTCATTCCCCTGGTGTGCAGCCCATGTCATTCCCAGGTGTGCAGCCCATCTCTTCCCCTGGTGTGCAGCCCATGTCTTCCCCTGGTGGGCAGCCCATGTCTTCCCCTGGTGTGCAGCCCATGTCTTCCCCTGGTGTGCAGCCCATGTCTTCCCCTGGTGTGCAGCCCATGTCTTCCCCTGGTGTGCAGCCCCTGTCAAAAGGTGTGCAGCCCCTGTCAAAAGGTGTGCAGCCCCTGTCAAAAGGTGTGCAGCCCCTGTCTTTCCCAGGTGTGCAGCCCATGTCTTCCCCTGGTGTGCAGCCCATGTCATTTCCAGGAGTGCAGCCCCTGTCAAAAGGTGTGCAGCCCCTGTCAAAAGGTGTGCAGCCCATGTCTTCCCCTGGTGTGCAGCCCATGTCATTTCCAGGTGTGCAGCCCCTGTCAAAAGGTGTGCAGCCCATGTCAAAAGGTGTGCAGCCCATGTCTTCCCCAGGTGTGCAGCCCATGTCTTCCCCAGGTGTGCAGCCCATGTCTTCCCCAGGTGTGCAGCCCATGTCTTCCCCAGGTGTGCAGCCCATGTCTTCCCCAGGTGTGCAGCCCATGTCTTCCCCTGGTGTGCAGCCCATGTCTTCCCCTGGTGTGCAGCCCATGTCTTCCCCTGGTGTGCAGCCCATGTCATTCCCAGGTGTGCAGCCCATGTCTTCCCCTGGTGTGCAGCCCATGTCGTCCCCTGGTGTGCAGCCCATGTCTTCCCCTGGTGTGCAGCCCATGTCTTCCCCTGGTGTGCAGCCCATGTCGTCCCCTGGTGTGCAGCCCATGTCGTCCCCTGGTGTGCAGACCATGTCATTCCCAGGTGTGCAGCCCATGTCTTCCCCTGGTGTGCAGCCCATGTCAAAAGGTGTGCAGCCCATGTCAAAAGGTGTGCAGCCCATGTCTTTCCCAGGTGTGCAGCCCATGTCTTCCCCTGGTGTGCAGCCCCTGTCAAAAGGTGTGCAGCCCCTGTCAAAAGGTGTGCAGTCCATGTCTTCCCCAGGTGTGCAGCCCATGTCTTCCCCTGGTGTGCAGCCCATGTCATTCCCCTGGTGTGCAGCCCATGTCATTCCCCTGGTGTGCAGCCCATGTCATTTCCCAGGTGTGCAGCCCATCTCTTCCCCTGGTGTGCAGCCCATGTCTTCCCCTGGTGTGCAGCCCATGTCTTCCCCTGGTGTGCAGCCCATGTCTTCCCCTGGTGTGCAGCCCATGTCTTCCCCTGGTGTGCAGCCCATGTCTTCCCCTGGTGTGCAGCCCATGTCTTCCCCTGGTGTGCAGCCCATGTCTTTCCCTGGTGTGCAGCCCATGTCTTTCCCTGGTGTGCAGCCCATGTCTTCCCCTGGTGTGCAGTCCATGTCATTCCCAGGTGTGCAGCCCCTGTCAAAAGGTGTGCAGCCCCTGACAAAAGGTGTGCAGCCCATGTCAAAAGGTGTGCAGCCCATGTCTTTCCCTGGTGTGCAGCCCATGTCATTCGCAGGTGTGCAGCCCCTGTCAAAAGGTGTGCAGCCCCTGTCAAAAGGTGTGCAGCCCATGTCTTCCCCTGGTGTGCAGCCCATGTCATTTCCAGGTGTGCAGCCCCTGTCATTTCCAGGTGTGCAGCCCCTGTCAAAAGGTGTGCAGCCCATGTCAAAAGGTGTGCAGCCCATGTCAAAAGGTGTGCAGCCCATGTCAAAAGGTGTGCAGCCCATGTCAAAAGGTGTGCAGCCCATGTCTTCCCCAGGTGTGCAGCCCATGTCGTCCCCAGGTCTACAGCCCATGTCTTTCCCAGGTGTGCAGCCCATGTCTTCCCCAGGTGTGCAGCCCATTTCTTCCCCTGGTGTGCAGCCCATGTCTTCCCCTGGTGTGCAGCCCATGTCATTCCCAGGTGGGCAGCCCATGTCTTCCCCTGGTGTGCAGCCCATGTCATTCCCAGGTGTGCAGCCCATGTCTTCCCCTGGTGTGCAGTCCATGTCATTCCCAGGTGTGCAGCCCCTGTCAAAAGGTGTGCAGCCCCTGACAAAAGGTGTGCAGCCCATGTCAAAAGGTGTGCAGCCCATGTCTTTCCCTGGTGTGCAGCCCATGTCATTCGCAGGTGTGCAGCCCCTGTCAAAAGGTGTGCAGCCCCTGTCAAAAGGTGTGCAGCCCATGTCTTCCCCTGGTGTGCAGCCCATGTCATTTCCAGGTGTGCAGCCCCTGTCATTTCCAGGTGTGCAGCCCCTGTCAAAAGGTGTGCAGCCCATGTCAAAAGGTGTGCAGCCCATGTCAAAAGGTGTGCAGCCCATGTCAAAAGGTGTGCAGCCCATGTCAAAAGGTGTGCAGCCCATGTCTTCCCCTGGTGTGCAGCCCATGTCTTCCCCTGGTGTGCAGCCCATGTCTTCCCCTGGTGTGCAGCCCATGTCTTCCCCTGGTGTGCAGCCCATGTCTTCCCCTGGTGTGCAGCCCATGTCTTCCCCTGGTGTGCAGCCCATGTCATTCCCTGGTGTGCAGCCCATGTCTTCCCCTGGTGTGCAGCCCATGTCTTCCCCTGGTGTGCAGTCCATGTCATTCCCAGGTGTGCAGCCCCTGTCAAAAGGTGTGCAGCCCCTGTCAAAAGGTGTGCAGCCCATGTCAAAAGGTGTGCAGCCCATGTCTTTCCCTGGTGTGCAGCCCATGTCATTCGCAGGTGTGCAGCCCCTGTCAAAAGGTGTGCAGCCCCGGTCAAAAGGTGTGCAGCCCATGTCTTCCCCTGGTGTGCAGCCCATGTCATTTCCAGGTGTGCAGCCCCTGTCATTTCCAGGTGTGCAGCCCCTGTCAAAAGGTGTGCAGCCCATGTCAAAAGGTGTGCATCCCATGTCAAAAGGTGTGCATCCCATGTCAAAAGGTGTGCAGCCCATGTCAAAAGGTGTGCAGCCCATGTCTTCCCCAGGTGTGCAGCCCATGTCGTCCCCAGGTCTGCAGCCCATGTCTTTCCCAGGTGTGCAGCCCATGTCTTCCCCAGGTGTGCAGCCCATGTCTTCCCCTGGTGTGCAGCCCATGTCTTCCCCTGGTGTGCAGCCCATGTCTTCCCCTGGTGGGCAGCCCATGTCATTCCCAGGTGGGCAGCCCATGTCTTCCCCTGGTGTGCAGCCCATTTCTTTCCCAGGTGTGCAGCCCATGTCTTTCCCAGGTGTGCAGCCCATGTCTTCCCAGGTGTGCAGCCCATGTCTTCCCCTGGTGTGCAGCCCATGTCTTCCCCTGATGTGCAGCCCATGGATTCACCTGGTGTGCAGCCCCTGTCAAAAGGTGTGCAGCCCCTGTCAAAAGGTGTGCAGCCCATGTCAAAAGGTGTGCAGCCCATGTCAAAAGGTGTGCAGCCCATGTCAAAAGGTGTGCAGCCCATGTCTTCCCCAGGTGTGCAGCCCATGTCTTCCCCAGGTGTGCAGCCCATGTCTTTCCCAAGTGTGCAGCCCATGTCTTTCCCAGGTGTGCAGCCCATGTCTTCCCCAGGTGTGCAGCCCATGTCTTCCCCTGGTGTGCAGCCCATGTCATTCCCCTGGTGTGCAGCCCATGTCATTCCCAGGTGTGCAGCCCATCTCTTCCCCTGGTGTGCAGCCCATGTCTTCCCCTGGTGTGCAGCCCATGTCTTCCCCTGGTGTGCAGCCCATGTCTTCCCCTGGTGTGCAGCCCATGTCTTCCCCTGGTGTGCAGCCCATGTCATTCCCAGGTGGGCAGCCCATGTCTTCCCCTGGTGTGCAGCCCATTTCTTTCCCAGGTGTGCAGCCCATGTCTTTCCCAGGTGTGCAGCCCATGTCTTCCCAGGTGTGCAGCCCATGTCTTCCCCTGGTGTGCAGCCCATGTCTTCCCGTGGTGTGCAGCCCCTGTCAAAAGGTGTGCAGCCCATGTCTTCCCCTGGTGTGCAGCCCATGTCTTCCCCTGGTGTGCAGCCCATGTCTTCCCCTGGTGTGCAGCCATGTCTTCCCCTGGTGTGCAGCCCATGTCTTTCCCAGGTGTGCAGCCCATGTCTTTCCCAGGTGTGCAGCCCATGTCTTTCCCAGGTGTGCAGCCCATGTCTTCCCCAGGTGTGCAGCCCCTGTCAAAAGGTGTGCAGCCCATGTCTTTCCCAGGTGTGCAGCCCATGTCTTCCCCTGGTGTGCAGCCCCTGTCAAAAGGTGTGCAGCCCATGTCTACCCCAGGTGTGCAGCCCATGTCTTCCCCAGGTGTGCAGCCCATGTCTTCCCCTGGTGTGCAGCCCATGTCATTCCCCTGGTGTGCAGCCCATGTCATTCCCCTGGTGTGCAGCCCATGTCATTCCCCAGGTGTGCAGCCCATTTCATTCCCCAGGTGTGCAGCCCATGTCTTCCCCTGGTGTGCAGCCCATGTCTTCCTCAGGTGTGCAGCCCATGTCTTCCCCAGGTGTGCAGCCCATGTCTTCCCCAGGTGTGCAGCCCATGTCTTCCCCTGGTGTGCAGCCCATGTCTTCCCCTGGTGTGCAGCCCATGTCTTCCCCTGGTGTGCAGCCCATGGCATCCCCTAGTGTGCAGCCCATGGCATTCCCAGGTGTGCAGCCCATGTCATTCCCAGGTGTGCAGCCCATGTCTTCCCCTGGTGTGCAGCTCATGTCTTCCCCTGTGCAGCCCATGTCTTCCCTTGGTGTGCAGCCCATGTCTTCCCCTGGTGTGCAGCCCATGTCTTCCCCTGGTGTGCAGCCCATGTCTTCCCCTGGTGTGCAGCCCAGGTCTTTCCCAGGTGTGCAGCCCATGTCTTCCCCTGGTGTGCAGCCCATGTCTTCCCCTGGTGTGCAGCCCATGTCTTCCCCTGGTGTGCAGCCCATGTCTTCCTGAGACTTGCAGCCCATGTCTTCCCCTGGTGTGCAGCCCATGTCTTCCCCTGGTGTGCAGCTCATGTCTTCCTGAGACTTGCAGCCCATGTTTCCCCCAGATGGTTAGTCCATGTTTCCCACAGGTGTGCAGCCCATGTTTCCACCAGTTGTGCATCCCATGACTTCACAAGGTGTGCTGCCAATGTTTTCCCAAAGCGTGCAGCCCCTGTCTTGCTGAGACTTGCAGCCCATGACTTCCTAAGGCGCGCTGCCTATGTTTTCCCTATACATACAGCCTGTGCTTCCAAGTTGCATTAAGATGGTCATTGCAATGAGAATGTGCCAAAGCACAATGTACTCACCCTTGGGGCTGCAGGTGCCTTTTCTGTTCGTGGCTCTACAGTCCACGGAGAAACGCTCATCCTCTTCCTTTATGCGTAATGAAATAACCTCATCTCCTGTCACACAGAGAAGTGGTTCGGATTAGAAACATACACCGTTGAAGGGGAATCTGGAGAAATTTATAAGTCTAATAAATAATTTAAGGACCAGCAGATATGAAGCATCCACTACCGAACATTAGCAAACTAAAACAAGAAACATCGAGGCCAGAAGAATAGGCTTAGAGTAACACGAGGGGTCTGTAGGAACCGTCATTAACTGTTACCTGGGGATATAAACTCTATATTTCGGACTCTTACAGAGCTGGGTGCCTGGCACCCACCTGAAGCTTAACACTACCAAAACATCATTCCTAGAGCTTGCCAGAAACCGTAAGGAACAACTGGTACAAGCCCGACTCAACATGAATCTGAACAGATTCAAACCCCAACCTGAGCCAAGTCCCTCTGATTCACCAAACATCAACCTCACCCTCAAGGACGATGGGCCTGGTTAGAGTTCTGCGGATGGGTTACGCCATCACAACTGTGACGGATATCCCGTCCGTGGTATTACCAGTGCATGAGATCCATTGGCACTTTAAATATGGCGGAAAGGCTATCAGTCGCGTCTCTGAAGGATAACCCTTCCACAAAACTCTAAATCAGGCCCGACATCACCAACACACCTTGGTACCATAGTACAGCCTGATGGCAGCACCAGCTCTCGCTGCTACAGAAAGTACAACCATTCCTACCAGAAGGTGACTTCAGATCAGCTGTTCATGCACTATTGCTCTCGGACGTGGGGCTGGCGTCACTCACAGATAACGGCATCAAGGTTTACCGATATGCCGGTGATTCACAAGTCTACTTGAAACACGACTCCTCTGCTCCAGACATCCAATGCCTTAGGAACAGCCTGCGGCAGATACTGAGCTGTATGACAGCGGCAGCTGCTCCGCAATGGCGGTGGAGAGTCGCCCAACTGGCTCAGAGCCAGCAGCTGAAAAATGAAATAATATATTAGTATCCTTTTATTTTTCAGTTGCTTGCCGAGCCAGCATATGTACGGTGGGGCAAGGGTCACAGGGAGGAGTGGTTACGCACTTCTAAGTGTGCATGTCTGTTTGGCCGGCAGTCTTAGGCTGGCCAAACAGACATGCACAGTTAGGTTTCTCTAATCCGGCTGCATTCCAAAGCCAGGTGGAGAAATGGCAGAGACTCCCTGTACCTGAGCGGAGCGTCAAAGTGGCCCACTCAGGCCAATCCCGGCGCTGCTCTCATAGTATGAGAGCGACGCCTGGATTGGTTGGGGAGTCTGTCCCAGGGACTGTCAGGAGCAGCAGTCAAGAAGGAGAGAAGGAGCACCAAATAGTGAGGCGGCCGCAGGATCAAGTAAGGTTTTTTTCTTAATTCAGCCCCCCTCCTTGCTGTTGCCCTGCTGCCTATCACCCTCCCCTCCCCACCCCATACTGGACATTGGCACCAGCTGCGACTGCTGTATGCCCAACATCCACCAACATAATCATGCTTTTTTGGCAAGAACAAACAAAGTAAGAAATGATACACGTGTGGCTCACTGACAATTCTTGTCAGGGTGAAACACAAGCAGGCACCAAATTAACCTGTGCTTAACCCTCTGGTACCTTGGCACACAGAAGTCAGGCTTAACTTAGAGGCAATATGTAAAGTGTTTATGCAGCACTTCAAGCAGTAATAACGGGAAAACACAACACAAGAACAATTCCACACAAAATTAGAGAAACAGAGTAAAATGTAATAAATATTTAAGGCCAAAACAACAAAAATCCAATTAGTAGAACCAGAGATATGCAATTTTAAAGATTTTGAAGAAAATTACTATTTAGAAGAAAGAAGCAGCAACTGTGGCCATCTGGTGGAGGTGGACCGGGTCTAAGTTCTAACATCAGGCTAACAACAATGGAATGTGGGCCATTACAGGACTGGGTTCAGCCCGCTGTTAAAGTACCTTGCGTCCTGGGCATCCAAATGTGAAGTCCTTGCGTCGGTCTGCGCAGTGCAGGTGTTAAGGAGCCATCAACGGGAGCTTGAGATGCTAGGTCCTGGGTCAAGATGCATCACGATGCATCGGTTCCAATGAAGCCACTGAACAAGAGCTCACAGTGCTGGCTTCGTGATACGTCGCTCTGCCTTGAAGTCGATGAAGCCATTGGGGCTGTGATGTCTAGCTCAAAGAAAAGTTGAGCTGGATCGGTGTTTGCAAAGCTGACAAACAGAGCTGCAATGCACGGTCCTGCATCGAGAGGAGTTGGATGTTGCTTAGAGATGCATTGCGGTGGGTTGGAGCTTGCGAAGCCGTCAAACAGAAGCTGTGATGCGCAGTCCTGCATCCATATGCATTGAGTTGCATTGGCGCAGAGAGGCTTATTTTTTTATGCAGCTCAGGAGGTGAGCTGACTGACCCTTGGAGAAACTCTGGGAATTCTGTGCCCAAACAGGCAGGCTGGTCTCAGCATGGCAGACCACAGCAGCATAAGAGTTCTTGTACAGCATAGCAGGCCTTGCTTGGGCAGTAGAGCAGTCACTGCTCAGCAGGGCAGACTTCACACAGTTGGGCAATCATTAGTCTGTAAAATCCACAGGTCCAGTAGTGATCTGAAGAGTTTGGTCTAAGGGTCCAATATTTATTCCTGAAGGCCACTTTCAAGTGGGAGAAGCTTCTCGAGTCCTGCCCTTACAGATGAGACTAGAATTTTCTTTCTCCCTGCCCTAGCCCCAGATTGTGAGTGTGCTGAAACAGAGTTTTTGAAGTGCAAGTGTAGTAGGTGATAGCTCCTCCCCCCTCATCCTGACCGAGATGGCCTATCCTGCCAATACCTATCCACCTTTTGTGTCACTATCTGGGAGGAATACACAAAGAACAACTGCCAGCTACACCTAGCCATGTGACCCAGGATACAGGCTGCAGGCACCAAATGGTTAGGACAAGAAAATGCCAACTTTCCAAATATAGGATTTTGACTTAAAATCCAACTTTACCATAAAAGAGGGTTTAAAATTATAATTCCTTACAAACCAAACTCGACATTCCTACAATCTCCCAACCAAACGTTATCACTTTTAAGGCAACTTAATATTATCTTACGGGAGAGGTATGCCTTGCAGTGGTGAAAAACAAATGTAAGAATTCACTACCAGAACCTGTAAACCTTTATTCTTTTTCGATAAACAATTTTATTGGGTTTTAACAGCCTCAATATGGCCAACGGGAAACATGGCACAAACTTATCATATAGTATCACATGTACAGGTAGCAAGCAAGCGAGTCAGGGCAAATGCATGAGTAAAACTTAAAAGTACATGTCCAACTTTTAAAATACACTGCACCTGCCCTCTGGGATGTTCAGGGTATACCCTAGGGGTGACCTACATGTATTAAAAATAAAGGCTTGGGCCTAGCAAAAGGTGTATTTTGCCAGGTCGAAAGGACGCAATGGCAGACCTGAGACATGTTTACAGGCTACTTAAGCGAGTAGCACAACCTGTCCTGCAGGCACACTAATAGCATTTAATTTACAGGCCCTGGGATCATGTAGTTCTAATTTACTAGGAACATACAAGCAAATTAAATGGGCCAATTGTGAATAAGCCAATTTCACTGTGTTTAAAGGAGAGAGCACACTGGTTAGCAGTGGTAAAGTGCACAGAGGTCTAAGGCTAAGAAAACAAGATCAGCAAAAGTAGAGGGAGCAAGGCAAAACGTTTGGGGGAAGACCACCATAAGGCTGACAGGTCCAACAGAAACTCACCACTAACTGATACTGACTAGGTAATTTGTAACAGGTTACTAGTAGTAGCTGCCAAACAGACACTCTCAGGAATAGGTGTGTACTTCACAAGAAGGATACCACAGTGACAGCATTTATACTCAGCAGGGATGAGCAAATGTTCTTTCCTACGTAAACTTTTTGTGCATTTCAAAAGCTTAGTAAAGTCCACAAAGTTTGTGAAGTTACAGAAAAACTATAGGGAAAACAATCCTCAAAAATAGGTTTGGCATGAAAAAACATCCCAGCAAAAACATTGTACAGGAAAATTCATTTGCAAAAAATGGTTTTAATAGAAAGTTATTTTGCTGCAAAAGTCGCCCACAGCAAAAGTTTGCAAAGTTAAATTTGCACTTAAGGAAGTGCAAAATGTGTCACTTCCACAAATCTTTGCAGGGAAATTCGAATTTTTTGCAACCTTAATGCTAATGAGTACATTTCACCAGGCGAGAAAAGATCACTCCCTGACCAATGCCCCAAAGTACAATTTGAGATTTATTTTTTTAACTCACCTAACTTGTGGTGGGCGCTGCTTTCTCCAATTTCTTCACTAAAATGGTCCGTGAGAAATGATAGAGGCTCTTCTTTCTTCAAGCAAATGTCAGCACTGAGAATCGAAATACCTGCACGAGAAGATAGGACTGGCAGGAGTTTCAGGAATTAAATCTTTGTAATTTGTAACCATTCAAGATATCACATTATACCAACAGAATTACTCACAAGCCTTCAGCTTTAGCATTTTTGAAGGTCAGTATTTGAGATGCTGCGTCTGGTTTGACCACTATTTCCTCAGCACCACACTCAATAGATTAACCGCTTGAGATGGTCATTTGTACAGTCAAGAAGGTAGGAACACAGGGCTACAAATCTCCTTGCTGTTGTTCGCAACACATGATGTTAGCTTTTTTATTGTTCTAGATGAGCCAACAGCTCCCATCCAGGCATGCACCCCACCAGACATTGCAGAAAATGTTCTTCCACAACTCTGCAAATTCAGTCCACAGGAGAGTCTGGGGATGGAACCAACCGGCATCTGATGCGGCAGCTCAGCCTTTGGGCTCCACGTCAGGCTCCAAAGGCCCCGCGGTGACCTGATCCGGCTGCAAGAAACAGCCCAGTAGACCATGCAGTGGTGTGTGGAATAAGAGATGCACCGACTAGAAACACAGCAGTGTTGCGGTTTCCGGGGAAAACTCTGAGCACTCTTCTTCTCATGTGACTGTCAACATGGAGGTCACAGGCCTCTGAGGCAGGTGTGGGCAATCCTGGCCATGTTCACTCCTACAGTGAGGGGACACGACTGCAATGCTGGGATGACGAGAGGTCGATTGGGTCACTGGATGACCTCCAGAGCGCCCTGGGGCACGGAGAGACTGGCAGGGTGGGGAACTCAGCAGTTTCTTATACCGGCCCGTCATAGAAATCTCCACACGACATGAATGATGGCCATGGGGGTTTCTGACTATGGGGAGGAGGCTTAACACCAATTGTAATTAGAGTTGCCACCTGACCGGTTTTATACCGGCCCCACCGTAATTTTGATGTCCCAGCGGGAACAGAAAGAAGCAAAATCTCCTAAAGCCGGTATTTTTAACCCCTATCTGTAGAAATTTTCAACAGCAAATATAAGTATAAAGTTCTTTTAAATGTGTTCTAGAGCTGCATTAACGATTCCTGACTAATAATTAAAGTAAATAAAGGCAGAAAAGTCATGTTTCAAAGTAATACATGTAACTCTGTTTAAAGTCCTATTTAGTATAAAGTCCTGTCCTTTGCAGACTCTTAAAAAAGACAACAAACTCTTGGTATTTTTCTCTTGGAAAGGTGGCAACTCTAATTGTAATCTCCATCTGAGGTGAAGATCAGGGTGGAAACTATTGACCGAGGCCAGTATTGCAGAGTGACAGTGTTGTCAAAGGAGCATCCATCTTGGAGTAGCGGACGGATTAGAAAGAATCCATAAAGGAAATCTTGAAGCTCGGTCACCCCTGCTTCATAGCAAACAAACACTGGAGCCTCCAATGTGGCTTTGGATGATGTGCAGTTTAGTAGCCCCGCTTAAATCCAAAGTGACATCAATTGAAAATTGAGATGCAACTGGAGAATTGGTCAGAAAAGGTGACTCGTAAACAACAGTCAGTGGGGGGTGCAGAGGTGAAGCTTAGAACCTTGGAACACCACAATATCGATCCGTCCTTGGAGGAATTGAATGACTCAAAGCAATGTGCAGTCAAGACTATGCTGAGATGGAAAGCCAAGGTGGTGGCGATGGACGGCTTGTGGACGGGGACCCAGATGCGAGTTCTGAGTAGCCCAGCTGTGAAGCTCTTCCACAGGCAATACAAGGAGATAAAGTCCATTCTACACTCTTTGGTGAGGCGGGATTTTAGGCTCCCTGCCAGAAACTGAGGCTCAGAAGCCTACCTGTAGGCAGAGGCACAGCAGTGTGGATTCTGGGCTCAATGCAGTTGATGGACAGAGTTTGAGTCTGATAATTTAGAGGCAGAAAGAGTTGTGGGAAAAACCTTTGCCTCGTTTTCCCCACAATTTAGGCCCTGAAATGTTAGCCACAGTGACAGATCTGCAGGCAGTAAACAAGAGCCTAATCCCTCTGGGTGCAGTGGTGACATTAGGCAAACTGGCTAAGCCAAATTCTGAGCATCAAGAGAAAAGGTTTCTCATGGGCCAGGCTCACTCTGGAGGTTGTCAATAGGCAGTGGACCCAGGCCCATCTGTGGAAGGTTGATTTAATTCCGTCCTGGACATGATGTAGTCCAGCAGTTGTGGGGGGGATTTCTTTTTTTGACAGGTTGTTAGTGGTGGGGTGAGGGGGTTACTGAAAGAATTACATCAAGTTAATGTAAGCAGTATATTTATTATACAAACACATTCGGGCATGTACTGTGCTGTAAATGTCTATTATAATATATAACACAGTGGACCATGAGTATGTAGTATAGACACATCAAAAAGCATATTGTAGCAGAGAGCAACAGTGACCAATGCGATCTACATCTGTTCAAGTTAGTAGTTCAGCCAGCGGGTTAGAAAGAAGAGTAATGGCCTCGTGGGTTGAAGGATTCATGTTATGACAAGTGAACCATGGTGATCTCGTTGGCCTGTCCCTCATGAATAGATGAATCTTTTTAGATATGTTGAAAGTATCCGTGGGCCTGGACTTAGGGGGCACAATTCCCCGTACGCATCTAGTTGTTCACTACAGTAGATAAAGTCTTGCAGCCACCCTTTGGTGCTGGGAGGCGGCCCGCCCCCAATGAACAGGCGCAGCCTCCCTTTGGTGCTGGGAGGCGGCCCGCCCGCAATGAACAGGCGCAGCCTCCCTTTGGTGCTGGGAGGCGGCCCGCCCCCAATGAACAGGCGCAGCCTCCCTTTGGTGCTGGGAGGCGGCCCGCCCGCAATGAACAGGCGCAGCCTCCCTTTGGTGCTGGGAGGCGGCCCGCCCCCAATGAACAGGCGCAGCCTCCCTTTGGTGCTGGGAGGCGGCCCGCCCCCAATGAACAGGCGCAGCCTCCCTTTGGTGCTGGGAGGCGGCCCGCCCCCAATGAACAGGCGCAGCCTCCCTTTGGTGCTGGGAGGCGGCCCGCCCCCAATGAACAGGCACAGCCTCCCTTTGGTGCTGGGAGGCGGCCCGCCCCCAATGAACAGGCACAGCCTCCCTTTGGTGCTGGGAGGCGGCCCGCCCCCAATGAACAGGCGCAGCCTCCCTTTGGTGCTGGGAGGCGGCCCGCCCCCAATGAACAGGCACAGCCTCCCTTTGGTGCTGGGAGGCGGCCCGCCCCCAATGAACAGGCGCAGCCGCCCTTTGGTGCTGGGAGGCGGCCCGCCCCCAATGAACAGGCGCAGCCTCCCTTTGGTGCTGGGAGGCGGCCCGCCCCCAATGAACAGGCGCAGCCGCCCTTTGGTGCTGGGAGGCGGCCCGCCCCCAATGAACAGGCGCAGCCTCCCTTTGGTGCTGGGAGGCGGCCCGCCCCCAATGAACAGGCGCAGCCTCCCTTTGGTGCTGGGAGGCGGCCCGCCCCCAATGAACAGGCGCAGCCTCCCTTTGGTGCTGGGAGGCGGCCCGCCCCCAATGAACAGGCGCAGCCTCCCTTTGGTGCTGGGAGGCGGCCCGCCCGCAATGAACAGGCGCAGCCTCCCTTTGGTGCTGGGAGGCGGCCCGCCCGCAATGAACAGGCGCAGCCTCCCTTTGGTGCTGGGAGGCGGCCCGCCCCCAATGAACAGGCACAGCCTCCCTTTGGTGCTGGGAGGCGGCCCGCCCCCAATGAACAGGCGCATGCTTTTAGGCCAGTGAGCCTTCCGCATTCCGCCAGCACATCCTTGATATAACCTCATAGTGCTAGCAGCGGGCGGTGGGGATTTGCTGCCCGGAAATGGCAATGATCACTGAAATTACTATTTGCCAAAAGTCTGATATATCTGGGCATGAGCATGCAAGATGGAGGAACCCGACATTCTGAGCAAGACAGTTCATACTCGACCTGCACTCGTCGCGGACCCTATAGTGTAGAATATGTCTAATGGGGTGCAGTTAGGTATGTTCCGCAAGGGTTCCATTGGAAATAATTTGTCACCCAGAACATGCCCTTTGCCGTAGGCTGGTGGTAGATGTGGATTGTATGCAAGTGGGATCCAAAGCACCGTCACCGTTTCTAGTCTGGCGCGCTTGCGGAGTCTATTCCAAGCCCATACGGTACATTGTGCGGTGTCAAACTCTATTTCGCAGGGGGCGGAGGCCCGGGCCTAGTGTGCAGTGTACTCACTTTACTGAGAACATGCAGAAGAATGTGAAATGGTCAAAGATGTTTTTCAGCTTCAATACCACCTAAACTACCATTCAGAAGTGTAGATTGGTCATATGCGAGTGGGCCTCAGGTGTCTTGTTTTTTGCTTTGATAATATCTAACAATTGCTCTATAGGTAAGAGTTTCTCACTGTGTCTTCTGGCATCATCCTCTGCATATGATACTCTCAGTTTGAGATCCTTGTTCTGATCCCGGTATTTGTCATTGAATCTAGTCTGTCTGAGATAGTATCAATATATAATCTATGGCGGTAGATTGTTTGTCATTACTATCAGAAGCAATTTCAGATCTTGTTCCAGCGTTGCCTCTGAGCTAACTTGCGGATTTGCGAGCCTTGGCAGTTTATTGTAAATGCTTGGTTATCATATAGCAGTTTCGACCGCTTTTGGTCTTCAGCTGTTGGCCCCTGGAGTCAATCACATGGGTGTCCACAATAGTGCACTGAAGTGCAGTGCTAAACTTTGAGGGCCTCTTTTACAGTTTGGTGGACAAGGTACTCTGTCGCAAACGAGACCGAGTACCCTGTCCTCCAAGCCCTCAGTCTGCTTATTTAAAGATGGGGGACGTTAGATATTCAGTCAATGGAGCCTGTTGGCGCCGCCAACGGAAAACTTCCTCTGACAGGCCGATGGTGGAAGGGCCGTTGCAGGTCGGACATTACACCACACACCTATTTAGGGTGGATGGTGTGGTGACTTTCATTCTGCATGCCACCGTGAGGGATAGAAAAAAAATATTGACCCCCCCCACACGCTGGGAGAAAACTCAAAGGGTGCGGACACTCAGTAGTTTTTTGTTTTTTCCGAAACAAACTCATACTTTGGGATTTTTTTCGGGAAAACAAAATAAAATAAGTTTAGTAAATGGCTGTCAAAACTGATGGTGGCCCTCACCAAACGTTTAGTACATTGAAAGGAACTGCCATGATGGACGTTCCTTTCAATGTGTAGAGATGACCGCTGGTCATCTCTAAATTTGACGGATGGTAATCTGCCAAGTTGTGTGGGTCATGTTCTCGGCCACACGGAAGGACAGAGTACCATCTGTCAAATTCTCAAGTACGCCCTGAGTGTCTGGCAGTGTATAAGAACAGGTGTACCGAACACTAGCTTGAGATCAGCCTGTATCACCAATGCAGTTCCTGATGGCACTCTCCACATTTCTACCAACAGTATCTCCCTCTAGTTCCAGAAGTTCCTCATACGAGCAAGTTGCTTTAAGCTGTAGTTGGCATTCACAATTAGAGCTATTGGGCAGTATTTCACCGCCTTTGTGCAGCATCTGGTAGGTAAGTTCTAGCCTGCTTGAGCAGAGTAATGGACACACACCACCAGCACCACAGAGACCGGGTCTGGCCCTGGCGAGTAGCATGCATCAAGTTGCATGCCCCATCTCTCCCCGGTGTCTGGCTACAAAGGAGGGTTGTGGGGAGCACGAGCAGACTGCCTCAGTGCTCCAGATAATGGCAAGGAAGCTTTCAGATTAATTGTGATCTGGGTGTGCTACCCTGAGGGGGCCCTCTGCAGAGCCTGGCATGAGTATCACCCCAGAATCCACTCCTACGCCGACTCGAGAAGAGTAGCAGTGCGGCTGGGCATCCAGAGGTCCCCTGAGGCATCTCATTCTCTCACACCTCGGTCGAGGTGGCACATGGCCCTCATCACTCTGGTCGCTCCTCTCACAAGTAAAGTGCTGGGAGCGGGACTCCTTCCGGACTGTACTTGGCCCCGACCAATGGTGCAGGACAGAGCGATGACAACAGGCAGCAGCCCTTCAGGGTCCAAGCAGGAGACTAGGATGATATATAAGCCGCAACTAAATATCGATGGAAAACTGTACGGGAGATCGATCACGGATCAGGAGCTCAGCAGGGGAGCATCACATAGTTGCGGCCACTTTTATTTTATTATTTTTAGAAACTTTAAGAAATATTATGTAACGTTTAATGCACCTCAAAATCAATTCTGAATTATGCATACATCAGTGCAAAGTATCCCTTTAGTAGTTTAATACTTTATTAATACAAAAAATCGTTCCCGAGCAATAACAAACCAATATTCAGACCGAAGATATCAGTAAATCAAAAAGAAAATCTTCTTTATTGTCTTAGTTGTCAGAGAATCTATTCAAAAATTGTTTGGATAGATTCTTTATTATTATTTTTGTAGCCCTGAGGAAGTCGTTTGGGCCATTTACCCTATGACGAATCACGTGCTGGCTGCAAATAGTTCTTTCTTCATGTCATCATGATCTATCATGTCATATCTACAAGGGGAGATCCTGACAACTAAGACAATAAAGAAGATTTTCTTTTTGATTTACATGGACTGGAATTTGTCTTTGATATACTGATATCTTCGGTCTGAATATTGGTTTGTTATTGCTCGGGAACGATTTTTTGTATTTGCATTTATCTTCTGTGTACCTTCTGTAATGGAGAATTATTGGGACATTGGTGGCTGTTTCCCTTTCTGTTCCCTGGAGCATCCTGCTGTTTTTTCTATGCACTAAAAATTGATTTTGCGCAAGTATAACCTAGCCACGCATCGAAGTTCAATTAATACTTTATTAATCCATATATTTGCAGAGCAACACACTAGCCTAGTACCTTTTTGTTTATTCTCAATAGTAATGCATTATATAACCACCATTCAAAGAGGTCTACATTGTGCAGGGGTTCACAGCTTTCCCCAACATGCTGGCCCAGTCTACCAGATACTCGGTGTACTTCTTGTCTTTGCTTGAGGTCTTCTGCTGGAGCCCTGCCCAGTAACCAAAGCTTACACTGGTGAAGGTTCTGGGTGGTGAGGCTAACCCAAAGTATTCTCATCATTTTTCTTCGCCAAGACTGTGCCAAAAGATGGCTATCTTATTTTCATTGTATAATTTTCCTTTGCAGGGAATCTCTCTAGAAGACATTGTTTGAAACATTGTAAGGGCAGGTATCTGTTCTACATAAAAGCACTACCACTCATTTCAAGGCTTAACCCCAGTCAGAGTCGATCAGTCCTTCCGGGCACACACGTGGCATTATTTTCTCGTGCAATCTATGTATCTCGTTCCCTATGCTGCATCAATGCAGAGTAGGGATTGGAAAGGGATCTTCTGCTACTTGTCCGATTCAGTATCCACAACATTATCTTCATTTCGGGGGCACCACTGGAAATGAGGTGAGGATTTCTCTCGAAGTGGGAGCCAGTCTTGCATAGAGAATATAATGTCCAGGGCCATTTGGAATCTATTGTTTGGGAATTAGTCCCACAGTCTGACAGCCTCCCTCCCTCCATCTAGACATGGAGAGATCTCTGGCTAAGTCCAGCTGCGGCCATCTTGCAGCCCTGCACCCTGGCGCACCCCTTGCAGGGGTGAGGGCATCTCCTGATGTTGGGGATGGTGTCTATCTTGGGAGGAGGGGATTGAGGCACTACGGAACAGGCTTTCAATGGTTAGTTGAGAACTTGGAACGCGCTTGTCGGGCACTTTGTACCGTGCAGACCACTTCATTAGCCGTGAGGGGAACGGCGTTTCAAGTTGGAATTGTGCCTGGGTAGCTGCAGTGCCGTGAGGGGAACGACGGAAGACGCAAAGAACTAAAGCCCCCAGCACTCCCTCTCCCGGGCGCCTGCCTACCACGTCATCAGGCAGCGCCGGGGAGGGCTAAAGCCGCCGAGGAAGACCCGCAGCGCGGGACGCGCGCGGGCCGTGCCCGGGCGAAGCCCGGGCCAAGGGCGGGCCCGTCCTTGCCCGTCAAGGACCGTTCAAGGCCGGGCAGGGCCACCCCTCTGACATCTGCTACAGAACTGTAAGTGTCCCAGCTCCTGTCTGTGTTTCACTTACCCTGCTGGAGATAACGGACGTATCTTGCCTGATTGAGTGTTCGGCATAATCTGATAGGACATATCCTCTGACCCCTTGCCGTCTGTCCCCCTTGGAAGTTGGGTTTACTGCGGTGAATGGTCGTAGAACAATTAAACTATGGTTGGGAGCCAAGAGCATATATTTTCTGGGAAAAATGGGGGTCTGGCTAAGGGCACTCTGGACCATTATTTTAGCAAGTCTAGCACAGATCGAGAAAGGGAGGACTTACTAGCGGAGCGCAGGGTTGAGCGCCGCAAGTCGATTGAGTACCTAAAAAATAGGCTACCAATTGATTTGTCACAACAAGCTACCCTGCCAGCCGAAAATCTTTCTGGTGATGAACTGACCTCCCTAGATGGTGTCCCTGCACTGCTTCGGGAGCTATCCCCTGAACCTTTTGTACCCAATTCGCTGGACTCTATACACTCAATCACAATCTCTAGCTCGTCTGATTTCTTGCCTGACCCAAAAGTGATACCAATTCCTCCCCTGATAAACAAAGAGATCTCCAAAAGAAGGGCTAGAAACCTACTGTTGCACAAGATTCCTGGTCCACCACCTAAAAAAAGGAGAAAGAAGGGGGGTGAGGTACGCAGACCTAGGATTAATCACACTGCTTCGGGGAAAAGTAATAAGACTACTAACCAAAATGCTTCTATCTATAAATCGCCAGTGGTAATTCCTAAGGCTGTTTCTAATATTGTATTAAATCCACTGGAAGCTGGCACTCCCCATCCTAGCCCACCTAAGAAAGTTCACTTAACTGATCCCCTGGAAAGTATTGAACATCTTATAAGGTCTTTCATACTACCTATAATTGAGAGGCTAAAAAGGGTTGAAGAAAGGTTGGAGAATATGGAGTTGGATGTTAGTAATAAACTTGGTCAAATTAGAGATAAAGTGTTGATGGACGGTCCTCCCGCTAAAACCCAACAACCTTCTTGTTATCTTGTCAAGGATGGCCCAGTCATAACGAGTAAGACGACTGCTGCCATTGCAGAGACGACCACTGGCTCTAAAGATTCGGATATACCAACCCCTAGACCTGTAAGATCTGCAAGATTGGTTCCAAATGGAACCCGGAGGAGTGGGGACAAACAAGATATAAAAAACAAAGGCAACAATGAGTGTAAGAGCCCCATTACTGCTAGGGCTTCTAGCGGTGGGGAACCACGGGTCGCATTGCCTCCGGAAGCAGTTCCCTACGTGGTAGTGCTGGCAAGAGGACCTAGATTGCCAGACGGTAAGAGAGAGGGTTTGTTTCAGCTTAAAAATAAGATCGTCCATTGGCGGAGCCAAAACCGTCCACTTCCCCATTACATCAATGGCGAAATACTCCATGTCCGCCGACTTGATTGGCTGGGTAGCAGAGAGAAGGAGATCAATGGGGACTTAGTTGTTGTTAACTTCAGGGATCCAATAGCAGTAAGGTACATCCTTAACTATCCTGCGGAGACCCCAGGTACTGTTATTACTCCCCTGGAACTAACCTTTTTTTACCCTAGAACCCACGTGAGTAGAGACCGACATTTCGGGGCTCCCTTTTTTCCCCTGTCCTTGACTAACTTCCGTGCATCCCGCACATATGAGTATAATATGCCCAAAACTAACCCTCAACAAATGAATGCTGATAAATTCCAAAGGCTGGATACAGTACTCCCACAGAAATATGGAAATTGTAGTAGGAGGCTGGAAGACTCTGTCACTTTTACACCATTGGATGTCTCAAATAGATACCAGGCTCTCTCTAACCTTGATGGCTGTGATTGACAGATGAGGCAAAAGACCCTATTGCCCCCTGACAAAATACAGCCTGGCCCATTAGCGATCCTTGAGCTACCCCATAATGACACATTCAACTTAATGAAAGGACTAAGTCCAATGAAGGGGACCTCGCGCCCAGATTCAATTATCCCCGTCTCTACTTTACGCACTCTCCTTAATTGTGTACCCAACCAAGAGGTGGTAGCTGGACCTTCCGAACTGAGTAGCTGTGCTGGCTTACCAGACTACCGAATCCTTAACCAATCACCTAATGTTAGTGGTATTAAAATTATCTCATGGAATGGGGCCGGCCTTAAAAATAAATCCTCTAACCCGGAGTGGAGCTCATTCATTACCTCATTTGATATCTGCATGCTCCAAGAGACCTGGATGCTTAAAAAGATTGTGGCTCCGGGCTTTGCAATATTTGACATTTTGGCATGCAAGAGTAGTAGGGGAAGGCCCTCGGGAGGGTTGTCCATATGGGTTGGCTCCCACCTGGGTGTAAAAGCAAAGGCTATTTCAATCCACTCACGGGATGTACAATTTGTTCTCCTGGAAGTGGAAAAAGGCCTGGATATTGCCCTGATAAATGTATATTCAAGACCGACTAAGAGGGGCCTTGAATCAGAGGCCATTACTGTATTGTCTAACCTACTGCAGTCGCTTGACACTTCTACTGTGATAATTCTGGGCGGGGATTTCAACTGCCATTTTGAGCCTTTACTGGACCTAAGTTTGGGAGACCGCGATGATGTGGATATATTATGGAATATCCCTGATCCACTTACTCCACCGGTAAAAGCATGGACTCCCCTTGTCTTGCAAATGCAGTCTTTCTCTTTAGCTGCATCATTGCGAGCATGTAATGGTAGGGTAATGCCAGATAGACCTGGGAAAAAGACCTTTAACAAAGCTAGCTACGCCTCAATAATTGACTATATCTTTATTGAAGCTAAGTATTGGGATAGACTCTATGATTTTATGGTCATGGAGAGGTTGGACAGTGATCACAACGCTCTAGTCCTGACACTTAAACCAGGAAGCTTCGGGCTTAAAAACTCAACCCCGGTTGAAAATCCTTTACCCGAACCACTAATAATTAGAAACTGTAGAAGAAGAGTAAAGTGGCCAGTATTCCAAATCTCTAGCAGTAAATTAGCGGAACTGTATGGTATAATAATTCCATTTATTGAAAAGATGGGGGCCGTCGGACCCTTGGTCAGCCCTACCGACATCCATGGGAAATTGGTCATCGCGTTACGGGATATTTTGTACCCAGTAAAAAGGGCCATATATCCTAGGACTGAAACAGCTAGATGGTTTAATAAAACGTGCTGCCTAGCTAAAAAGGACCTGCTGTCTGTAATAAAAACAAAAGATAGAGAAGCAATTAGAATTAATCGTTCTCTATATAAAAAGGCTATTGGTGAAGCAAAGAAAGCAGGGGAAGTTGCACTGTGGGAACAGTTGGGCCATGCGCTCGGTTGTAAGGACATTAAATTATTTTGGTCCATTGTTGCAACTGGAGTAAATGGGTATTCTTCTGCACCTGCCCCAAATATAGCTGCCTCAATTTGGGAAAAACACTTTGGTGACTTGTAAGGCACACATGACCTTGATAGAATTTTTGCAGATACCTTTGATTTTTCTCTTGTCCAAGTGGATCTTGCCTCTATTGAATCCTTTACTTTGGCTGAGGTGGAATCCGCAATTGGGAAAATGCTTTTAAATAAAGCACCAGGTCTTGACAAACTGCCCGGAGATTTATTTAAGTCCCAACCAAAGATTTGGGCACCCTACCTGGTTGTCCTATTTAATAGCATTCTACAGGGGGGTGAAGTGCCCTACACTTGGCTTGGGGCTGAAATTGTACCTGTTTTTAAAAAGGGTTGCCCATTGACTCCCTCCAACTATAGACCTATTAGTTTAATAGACACCTCACAAAAACTAATGGGGAGAGTCCTTTTGGACAGGGTGTGGAAATATGGATTTTTCTGGTCAGTTATGTCCCCTATCTTGGACCCCAACGGTTCTATGTGCATGTCACAAGTACATGTATGTTCCCTCCAGTTCCAGTTATGAAGACGCAAATACATGTGCGTCCACCGTCAACATGTCCTCTGTCAGATCCGCCATGAATAGGCCGGATATTCCATTCCTAAATATGAAAGGCCACCGGCTTTATATGGTTCACTTATGCCATTTTTACAGTCCAGGCAAGTAGGCCCTGATTCTGTCATCAAACTCCTCTTGCCTTCTGCCTCTGAAAGCTCCAGTCTGAGCCTGCATCTGTGACCATGAACTTTGTCTCATTCTCTGCGCGGCTCACGAAGCCTGACATCAGCCTATTCTCTGCCAGGAACTGTATTTCACCTTCGAATTATCTGCTTCACTCCTTAGCCGATGCATTCCTGTCTAGCAGCTTAAGTAAACATTCTTCCAGCTACTGAGCAAAGGCTCGGCCTCTCTGTCCTCATGCAAGTAATTCATAGCCCTGTTACCATGGAATATTCCTACCCCCTCGCATTTAGTGTAGACACTTAGACGCTTGTACACGCACGCACGGTCAGTATAGAATAGATCTTGTCCGAGAGTCCTTCTTTTGTGGATAACATAGTTCTTTAAACATAGGATGTTAGATATGATTTGGGACTAGGTTGACTTGACCCCCCAGACTTTTTGTCTCCACATGTAGAGCTAAATGTCAAGTCCCCTTCACCCCCTAGTTACACGTCAATTACACGTCATGCTGCTGCGCGCGCATCTATGCCAAGTATTATCTTATAGATCCACCTATGTGTGACATCATAACCAATTATGTTCCTTTTTACTCCTTATTACACCCATTTTCGGTTACGCAGGTAAAACGTCAATTTCCTTATCAATTGTTACGCCTACTGCATTCGCTTCATTGTAATGTATGTACTATAAAAGTTACTTCTTGTCAATAAAGTATGTACTTCACTTCCTGAACCCCCGTGGTGATGGAACTTGGAGCATCCGATTATAATCGATCATTGGAATAAAGCCCATTCCGAACCTCTAATATCACGGATTCTGCCTCTCATTTTACTGAGCTATTTTATTATGATTCTGTATCAAATTCAGTCCAGGTAAAGGAATTTTATTTACCACATGATGGCGCCCGAATAGGGACACTTTCTCATCTCACGCGCCGGCGGTGAGTTGCAGGCCCGGTCTCCTGCCACAGCTGGACGGACAATAACGCGTACCAGCAGGATTTCCTGTATCTCCCTCCGGTCAAGCGGGGGCGACTGAGACTGCGATCAACACCCAGACGAGGCGGTGAGAAGTGCGAAGTATCCCGACCAGAGCCTAGCTGAGAGAGCAAGATCCGAGGTATACAGAGACCCACCAGTTTGAAGTCAAGCCCAGTTTCCGACGAGTCGAGTCGAGTCCAGTCCGGTTCAAGTTCAAGTTACCGAGGCCTTCCGTTTCCGAAGCTACCCGGTAAGTACCATTACTGGGGAGGCATTTCTGACGTGCACATAGGTTGTGCCGGTCAAGACGGGTTTGGGTACACAAATCCGGTCTGCACTGTTTTAGCAGTGTATCTGTACTGTTTAGCAGTATATCAAGTATTCCGAAGTATCTAGTTATTGTCAAAGAATTATACTTGGTGATTAGTTATGCAGACGATCATCATTGTTGTTTATTTTAAAGGTTAAAAATGTTTAATGTTCAATGTTTAATGTGTTAAACGTCCTGCATATTGTGGTATGAATGGTTGTTCATTAGTGTGCTTTTGTATTAAGTGTGTTCAAGATTAAGTATCGGATCAGTTGTCAATATGCCGCTCTTTTCGAAATTAAGACAGATCACTACTAGAAAAGGGGTACTCGAAGAAGCCGTCCCTATTCCTCCGAGAGATACTCCAGGGCACTTCATGTATCACAAACATGGCTTAGACGCTATATTATTTCTTGATTTATGGGTAGACTACACCAAGGGATTACCAGAAAGTCAGAGGTGGCCCGCAGCGGGGACCTGGGATGCGGAGTGCATCATGAAAGTCGAGGAAGAGTTATGGAAAAGGAAAGTCAGACAGTCACAGAAAGACGCCGTTGAGTTATGGCGTAAAGAATCTCATAGACGTACGGAAAAAGCACGTAGACAGGAAGAGAAGAGTAAAGAAAGTTCAAACAAAGTTCGAGAAAATCTATTAATTAAGGAAGGTATCCGAGTGAAATCAGAACAAGTAGATAGACAAAGAAATGCCCTTATGAATGGTATGTATCCCCTTCTAGCCGAAGGATTACCTAAGGCTACTCCAGAGATACCGAAAGACTTGCCACCCCCATTATTCCCAATTAAGGTACATCCTAAGGGGCATCCTAGAACCGCAGAAGATGTTTTTCTTTCCTCATATTTAGATGACGTAGCTCCCGAGTATGCTAATTCCGCCCCACATAGACCGCATACCAGGGAGGTCCAACGCCAAGATCCAGCATCCGTATCCCTACAGCAACAAATCGAGTCACAAGTTCCGGCAAGCACATCTGTTTCTGCATCTGTTCCTACAGCTACTTCTATAGCTGTGTCCACACCTATAGTTGCTGTGTCACGTTCGACGAATCCTTTCACACCCGACGCCCCAGATGGGGCCACGGGAGGTGCTACCAATATTTTTTCTACGCCACCCAGAATAAATAAACTTACTTTTCAAGAGTCAGCGCATTCACGTACACCCAAACTCGTAAGTGCCCGTGCGCTTAAGGAACTTCTTATAGATTGTAGATATGACCCGGTGCCCGGTAAAGAGGACGAAATGACCCTGGCATCATTGCGTATCAGACGAGCCGCAGTGTATTTAGGGAAGTTACCAGGAATGACTGCGCATCTAGATAAAATATATCATTTTGTCCAAACAGGGCGAGATCCAGAATGTATTAACAGAGCTATGGAATACCAGAAAGTAGAGATACAGGGGGAACTGTTACGTTTCCTCATAAACTGTGTGATCAGAAATCAAGACCGACCGGGGGTAGACCCGGATGCAATGCAAATTCTTACAAGATGGAGCCAGAATATATCAGAAGGGAGACACGATAAGCAAAATTGTATAATAGCCATGTGCCGAAAGATCCGTAAAGAAATAGAACGCCTACACGAAGAGAGATTAGAGGCAGACGAGTTCGAACAAAGCGAGGAAGAAGGGTCAGGACCGCCCGCGGGACAGTCGGACACCATAGCCTATGTAGGTAGAGGAAGATCTTGTAATAGAAATCAGACTAGATGTCATACTGACTCGATACGTCCGATATGTCCAGATAATAACAGGAATTTCCAAATACCTATAATTAATATAAGGTCTAACGAGCATTCGTTCCAAACCGCCGACATACTACTCCGAGAACGAAGGGGTTATCATTTTCTCGATTCTATGGATGAACAAGATTTAGCCAGGGCGGCTGTCCATTGGGTGGACAGTCCCGGAAAATATAGTGATGATACAGTAGTACGCACATTTTTGAATCTCACCCCAGATGAACAGAGGTTAGCTGGGATTTATATGATTCAACAACTCATTATACTATATCGGAGTCAGCATTCGGACCCTGGTCCCTTACCTGACATATTGACTGAATTGCTTATGAATAAATGGAGAGGTGCAGGTACTAAATTAATTAAAGAAATTCTAGAATCAAGAAAGCAGTATATTCTTTTTGTAAGCTCAGAGCATGTCTCATTGCCCGGCAAGGAAAGAACCACGTATCACATGGATAGACAGAATCCCTTACGAGAAGTGCACCCAATAAAAGGCGAGGACAACGAGTTTAGGCGCGTATTTGTATATACGCCCATATCAAAAATAGAACTGTTACAAATGAAGAAAGTGGTACCCAGTCATGACAAAGATCCAGCGGGTTTTCACCGAGAAATTAAAGACATGTTACTCATGGGAGAGTATACCTATCCCGACATTATGACAATATTAAAGGTGTTGATGCCTGCTGGCATTTATGAAAAACTCAAGGAAAAAGAGTGGGAGGTAGGAGATCAAAAGATAGAATGGTCTGTGTTAGAAGCGGAAGAAAAGGCCCGAACTGCAGGAGCAGGACTTGGGGATAAAACTAAAGCATTACCAGGTTTATTAGTACAGGTACTGCCACGTTTATTAACTACGAAAAAGGAAGATTGGGGTACAATTTCAGCCTGTAAACAGAAGCAAGATGAAGACACTAGTGATTACTATGCCCGATTCGAAAAATGTTTTGGTATAAATAGTGGCATAAAAGCAAGTAGCGAATCATACCCGCATCTGTTTGTAACAAAATTAGTAGAAAATGCCCTGCCCCCAGTAAAGAATAGAGTATTAAAATTCGAGAGTACCTGGCAAGGTAACACCCCATCACAAATGTTACAAATGTTACAGTATCATCACAATAGAATTAGAGAGGAACAAGAACATGAACACAGACGCATGAAAGACACGAAAATGAAAATGCTAGTTTCCCAGACAGTTCCAGCTGAAGGACATAAAAAGGGTATGACACATTCCGATTCAGCGGGACCTGTAAAAGGGACATGCAATTATTGTAAAAAGCCAGGTCATTACGTACACGATTGTCCAGTTTTAAAACATAATATCGCCATAGGTAAAACACAAGAAAGATCACGGCCACTCAGACAAGATCAGAATGAACAAGGAGCTATGCAGCATGCACAGGCCATGCCAGCCGCACAACAGCCAATACAGTTTGTGCCAGCTGCACCACCGTTGCCTGTTGCTGCCACGCAGACAACAACACGACAAATGTACCAGACTGCACAGTATGAATATCCTGAGTATCAGCGTTACGCATGAACCAGCCTAGAGAGGGAAGTTGACTTACCCCTTATCGAGGTCCCTGTAGATCAAGAAGGACCTTATGTACATAGTGAATTATTAGGCCAAGATAGAAAATTTTTACTCGATACAGGGGCAAGTCGAACAACTATAAAACGTAGTGAAGTTCCAGGGGCACCCCTCTCAGGCTCTCAGAATATTTCCCTTGGTTTTTCAGGAAAACCTATTGTTAATGAAGTATCACAGCCTCTTCCACTTACGATAGGACCTCTGACCCGAACTACAGATTTATTGCTTACTAAATCATGTCCAGAAAACTTGTTAGGAATAAAAACTCTGAAAGCCCTAGGAGCCATAATATGTTGTTCTCCGGAAGGAGTAAGGTTGTTTTTACGTGATTTTAAAGGTCACTATGTGTCTAGAGACATGGATCCCCGACTGCAGACTTTACCTACACATCTATGGGCACAAGGCCCTACTGATGTTGGTTGCATGAATATTACACCATATCGAGTCACATTAAAGGCAGGAGTGGTGCTACCACGAATGCGACAATACAAATTACCACCAGATGCTGTAGTGGCTTTACTACAAATCATTGACGAGCTTATTGCCCAAGGAGTAGTTGTAGAAACAGACTCCAATGTATGTAATTCACCGATAATTCCGATTCTTAAACGAACAGATCCTACGGCCCCGCCAGTATATCGATTGGTTATTGATCTGCGCGAGTTAAACAAATGCATTGTGCCACAATTTCCTGTGGTCCCAGATATCTCGTCATTACTGACAGCTATTGATTCCGAAGCAACATTCTTTACTGTAATTGATCTCAAGAATGCCTTTTTCAGCGTCCCAATAGATCCGGAAAGCCAATATTTGTTCGGATTTAGTTTAAATGGGCGTAGCTTTAAATTCTCACGCGCACCTCAAGGATTTACAGAAAGCCCCAGCATCTATAGCCAAGCACTGAAACGAGAACTCGACAGTATCCACATGCCAGTTAACACTGCCTTGCTTCAATACGTCGATGATCTACTGATCACCGCGAGAAGCGAACCGGAATGTGAAAAAGCATCACTGACAGTTTTACAATTTCTAGCCGAAAAGGGGCACAAGGTGTCCCCTTCTAAGCTGCAATTCTGTGTCCAGCGAGTTGTTTATCTTGGACACTCGCTGTCCAAGGAGGGAAGGCAGCTTACACCCGACCGCATTCAGTTAATAGCTAACATGTCAATACCCAAGACACAAAAGGAAGTACGAGCTTTCATAGGCCTCACGTCATATTGCAGGCAGTGGATCCCTCAATACGCATTTCTAGCAAAACCACTCATTCAGTTAACCACACAGGAGGCAGCCACACCGACTGTTCTCCCTTGGACTCAGGAACACACACAAGCTTTTGAAAGCCTAAAGAAAGCTTTATGTCAAGCACCCGTTTTAGCAACGCCATGTTACAGAAAACAGTTTACACTCTTTGTTACAGAACGCGAAGGTACTGCCTTGTCAGTACTCACACAGGAACAAGCAGGAGCACACAAACCATGTGCTTATTTTTCTAGTACATTAGATCCCGTAGCTCAGGCTTTGCCTGCGTGCCTGAAATCAGTAGCAGCGACAGCTTTAGCAATCAGACAAAGCGATGCCATAGTGTTAGGACATCCATTGACAGTTCAAGTACCACATGCAGTAGAGGTTCTTGTGAATAGAACGCAAACACAACACTTGACTATAGCGCGACTTACAGGATACGAACTTACATTGTTTCAGCCACATATAGAAATCAGACGCTGTAACACATTGAATCCTGCCACACTTTTACCTGTAATCGGAACAGATCCACTAGCTCATGACTGTATTGAAGTTATTACGATAACGACGAAACCCAGACAAGACTTAACCGATGTCCCATTGTCAGATCCAGACCTGACCTTGTATGTAGATGGTTCATGTATGAGAACAAGTACAGGAGAGTTAGTAGCCGCTTACGCAGTCACAACAGATACTGAAGTCATTGAAACTAATCGTATAAATACCTTGTCAGCTCAAGCCGCAGAACTCATCGCTCTGACACAAGCCTGTATTCAAGCCACGAATAAAAAAGTCAACATATACACTGACTCACGTTATGCATTCGGAGTTGTACATGACTTCGGCGTGCTGTGGCGAGAGAGAGGTTATTTAACTTCCCACGGTGCCCACATTCAGCACGGACCCCTCATTCATGCCTTATTAGATGCAATACATCTACCCACTGCAATATCAATTATGAAATGTAAGGCTCATACGAAGGTTACTGATATCATTTCCCAAGGCAATGATCTAGCCGACAGAACAGCTAAACAGACTGCTCAAACTCAAACCCCCGACATGACAAAGACAATAGTCCCGACACCGACACATTGTATGACGATTAAAGATCCTACTCTTGACGTAATTGACATACAGTCACATGCCACACCAGACGAAATAAAGAAATGGACTGAATTAGGAGGGATCCAAACGGACCAAGGATGGATGATGAAGGAAAAGTCTGTATGGTTCCTTCCTGATTCAATGGTCCAAGTTATAATTAACACTATACATAGTCCAGCACATCTAGGAGAAAAAGCTATGCTAGACAGCATTCAACACATTTGGTTCAATAAACATTTACGAGCAGCAGCCAAACAAAAGGTCCGTACCTGTATGATCTGTTGTCAGTTTAACCCAGGAAAAAGCGTTCCCGTAGAACAGGGTGGATTTCATCCTCCTAATCACCCTTTTGAAGTACTCCAGATGGACTATATCCAGATGGAACGATGTCGAGGATTCAAATATGTTCTTGTAGTTGTCTGCGCTCTGTCCCGTTGGACAGAGGCATACCCGGTTTCAGATTACACTGCCCCGACTACTGCCAAACAGTTGGTTCGAGAATTCTTCCCACGATACGGTTTACCACGTGTTGTTCACTCAGATAACGGCCAGCCGTTCTCATCCGAATTAATGAAACACGTTTCACTTTTGTTAGGCTATCAGTGGAAATTCCACTGCGTCCGACACCCCGAGGCAGCAGGTCTCGTAGAAAGACATAACCAGATACTGAAAATCAGAATGTCCAAAATATGCAGAGAGAAAGGTGTCGACTGGGTAGTAGCGTTACCCGTTGCACTCTTTTACATGAGAATGGTAGCACACTCTCGAACAGGGCTATCCCCGTATGAGGTGATCTTCGGCAGACCACCAAATATGTGGGGGACGCCCATACCACGCAAAATAACTGATATTGACTGTAATATGCTGACAGATTACTTGGCTTCCTTGATGTCTGCACTACAATCTTGTCGTTCACAGGTAGCTGCAGCCTTTCCCGACAACACTGAGGTGAAACCCCATGACGTTGTTCCGGGTGATTTTGTATTTGTGAGAAATTTCGACCGGAAGACTCAGCTGGAGCCCAGGTGGAAGACACCCAAGTTGGTTCTGCTCACCACAAGGACAGCCGTGAAGATCGAGGGCCGCAAGGGCTGGATTCATTCAAGTCATATCAAGAAATTTCATGGACTATCCTCGGATATAGACATTGTGCCCTGCACTCCCTCACAGACTGATTCAAAACTTCCTTTTGTTGAACAGAATAACTCTGAAAACTACAAACTAAAGCTTAGGCCCAACAAGTCGAGCAATTTGATTGTTTAAGTCCTCTCCAAGGTGAAGCGGTTGAATTGTCTCTGACATGTATCCCTTGGACCTGAGTAGAGAAAATACCCGGAAAATGTTGAAACGACAGGCGTATTGTAAATCACTGCGTAGCCACTGTATAGTGACATTATTAATTTTGTTTTTCTTGAGTCTTTTAATAATTACTGCAAGTATATTGTTGCACATATATTACCCTATTTCTAGACATGTTTATAATGTTACTGCTGAACATTCTTTTAGTGACTTACCTCCGCATGAATTGTCTTATAGACTTGCGCTGCGCAATAACACTTTCATTAGTATGTTACATCATTCCCATCAGACTAGTAATGCTACTAATTGTTGGGTGTGTGGCCGACTCCCTCCCTATCAAAATTATGAAGGAGTCCTGCCTTTCTTTCCACATCCATTTACACATAATGGCTCCTGTGGAGCATGGTTTAGTTTAATTAATTCCATAGACTCAGACACAGCAGTTTACCAAGATCATTGGGTATGGGGAAACCTGAACCTAGTTTTACTCAAGGTCTGTTACCCTGACAAGGAGGGTCGCCCCAAAAGAACAGGAACTGATCTAGAAAATGAAGTATATGGATTAGGTAATTTTACACCTAATCTCATGATTCTAAATGTCGTATCCGAAGTTGAACTAGTCTTACCCACCATGTCAGTATTCCCAGCGAAGGGTGAATTGTGTGTAAGAAAGGTTGGTTCCATACATATGGGCCATAGTAAATGCACTACTATAGTAGAATTCAGTGATCAAGGCAAATCTTCATTTAGAGCTTCTCGCCACTCCTACTTTATATGTGGTCAGACTGCGTATATGCGTCTACCTCTAGATTGGGATGGTACCTGCTACATTGCATTCCTTTTGCCACCTGTTTTCCTAGCTCCTCCTGATTATTACAGAAATATTCATTTAGTACACAACAGAGAGCGGAGAGATCTCCCCATTGTCGATTACACTGAGACGGCATGGGACAAGTATGTAGATTTTAATAAAGGCATCTTTCCCTATATAGGTACTGTCACTAATAGTAAGCTGATACGTAGATTAACTAGAACCCTTGAAGCAGTAGTGAATGAGACTATTTCCGCCTTAGGCAATTTAACGGAAGAGCAGTCTGCTATGCGGATTGTTGTGCTTCAAAATCGTCTTGTCCTTGACGTCTTCTGGCTGATAGGGGCGGAGCTTGTAGGGTCATCGGATCAAGCTGCTGCGTATTCATACCAGAAAATTCGCCATCTGTATATAAAGCCATCACTCGCCTTCATAAGATTGTGAACCAGATACACCAGAACCCAGGCACTTGGACTTGGTCCAGTTGGTTTTGGAGTGTGATATCAGCCTGGGGATGGAGAGTTTTATCCTTCCTAGGTATTGGCCTTCTCATACTATTCAGTTGCTGTCTATGTCTACAATGTGGACCAGCGATCTGTGGTCTGTGTACCACATCGTGTATTCCACCATCAAGATTTCATTCGTCACGGAAGAAGAACAAATGATGCTATCTGAACAGATCAATGGATTGATGAAGATTGATATCTCTTAACGGGCAAGTAGGGGACAAGGAGGGAATGTGGAAATATGGATTTTTCTGGTCAGTTATGTCCCCTATCTTGGACCCCAACGGTTCTATGTGCATGTCACAAGTACATGTATGTTCCCTCCAGTTCCAGTTATGAAGACGCAAATACATGTGCGTCCACCGTCAACATGTCCTCTGTCAGATCCGCCATGAATAGGCCGGATATTCCATTCCTAAATATGAAAGGCCACCGGCTTTATATGGTTCACTTATGCCATTTTTACAGTCCAGGCAAGTAGGCCCTGATTCTGTCATCAAACTCCTCTTGCCTTCTGCCTCTGAAAGCTCCAGTCTGAGCCTGCATCTGTGACCATGAACTTTGTCTCATTCTCTGCGCGGCTCACGAAGCCTGACATCAGCCTATTCTCTGCCAGGAACTGTATTTCACCTTCGAATTATCTGCTTCACTCCTTAGCCGATGCATTCCTGTCTAGCAGCTTAAGTAAACATTCTTCCAGCTACTGAGCAAAGGCTCGGCCTCTCTGTCCTCATGCAAGTAATTCATAGCCCTGTTACCATGGAATATTCCTACCCCCTCGCATTTAGTGTAGACACTTAGACGCTTGTACACGCACGCACGGTCAGTATAGAATAGATCTTGTCCGAGAGTCCTTCTTTTGTGGATAACATAGTTCTTTAAACATAGGATGTTAGATATGATTTGGGACTAGGTTGACTTGACCCCCCAGACTTTTTGTCTCCACATGTAGAGCTAAATGTCAAGTCCCCTTCACCCCCTAGTTACACGTCAATTACACGTCATGCTGCTGCGCGCGCATCTATGCCAAGTATTATCTTATAGATCCACCTATGTGTGACATCATAACCAATTATGTTCCTTTTTACTCCTTATTACACCCATTTTCGGTTACGCAGGTAAAACGTCAATTTCCTTATCAATTGTTACGCCTACTGCATTCGCTTCATTGTAATGTATGTACTATAAAAGTTACTTCTTGTCAATAAAGTATGTACTTCACTTCCTGAACCCCCGTGGTGATGGAACTTGGAGCATCCGATTATAATCGATCATTGGAATAAAGCCCATTCCGAACCTCTAATATCACGGATTCTGCCTCTCATTTTACTGAGCTATTTTATTATGATTCTGTATCAAATTCAGTCCAGGTAAAGGAATTTTATTTACCACAAGGGTCCTTGGCTGGACTGAGGAGAATGAAATCCTGACCACCTTCCAGGGAGGCTTCAGGGCTGGTACTTCCACCTTAGACCAGATCTTTCGTCTGCAGGTCCTGTACTGGAAAACTGCCTTGGTTGAGGGTGGCAGCCTCTACCTGGTGTTTGTGGACCTGCGGGCTGCTTTTGATCTGGTCCCTCGTGCCAAATTATGGCAAGTCTTGGCAGACCTGGGCCTTCCATCTTATCTATTGGCTGTCTTAGTTAGGCTTCATGCCAATAATTATGCCCAAGTAAGATGTGGTAAAAATGGCGAACTCACTGATCGCTTTCCTGTTTCAAAAGGAGTTCGCCAAGGGTGTGTCCTGGCCCCCACACTGTTCAGACTTTACATTAACGGCCTCATTGACCATTTAAACTCTATAAAAAATACTGACACTCCCAGACTAGCTTCAGGACGTGTGCCCGCATTGATGTTCGCGGACGATACTTTGTTATTATCTAGAACGTCGACGGGCATACAAAACACGTTGAATGGTTTCGCCAAATTCTGTGAATTAAGAGGACTCGAAATAAATTTGGAAAAAACCAAATATATGATCTTTAACCCCCCTCGGCGGGTGCGTCCCAATCCAGTCTTATTTGGTATTCCCCTCGAGAGAGTTAAAACCTTTGTATATTTGGGTGTGACTTTAACTGAGAAATTTTCTTGGAACTCCCAGATTGCAAAGTCAACGCTCAAGCTCGCTCAATTGACAGGGGGCTTGAATAAAGTTTTTAAAAGATCGAGTTTTAAGCCAGTCTCTCCCGCACATTGAAATTTACTGTAGACAGGCTAGAGTGGCTGCAACATACGGGGCCGAACTCTGGGGACACAAGCAGTCAGTGTCTCTTTCAAGGGCTGAGCAATCCTTTTTAAGATCTCTCTTGGGGCTTCCTTCCAGCACACTGTTGATCCCCCTTAGGCTTGATCTTGGGTTGGTCCCCATAGAGGAGATCATCAGTGCAAAACCCATCCTGTACTGGAAAAGGCTTTGGTCTGTGCCCGAACTGACCTCATTCAAATTAGAGTTTGCTGAGATCTGGCCTGCACTTAAACCAAAAAAGATCTCTTGGCTTGGGTATATTAATAAAGCTTGTACTTCATTAGGACTTCCGGAAATGTGGGCGAATCCAGAGGAAAGTTGCCCTGCGATATCAAGGAAGGAAATTCTTTCTTTGGTGTCCTTGGAAAACTCTTCTTCACACCAGAGTTCTTTAATTACGGGTAGGTTGACCTTGGAATTCCTCCTGGTTAAACAAGACCCTAAACTCGAGGAATTCATGGACCAAATAGAACCCCCACTTGCCCGCAAATTGTACATCCAGCTAAGGTATGGTACCTTACCGGTTAGGTCTCTTACTTCCAAGTGCTTGTAACTATAAATCTGAGTCTGTTTTACACACTTTGTTCTTTTGCCCCGCGTATCACTTAATCAGGAAAAGTTGGCTGATCCCCATTTGTAGGAATCTGGGTCTTCGCCATTTTAAGCAGGCCTACAGGATTCTAGTTTATGATACCGACCCAAAAATTGTTTTCGCTGTATCCCGCTATCTCTACAGCACGTGGCGAAGGAGACTAACGTTCTTAACTTAACTACCTTCATATTGATGACTTCAGTTTAATCTCTTTTTAAAAAACAGGATTTTTAACTCTGAAATGTTATTTATTGTCTTATTGTGTATATGTAATTGAGGATGTATGTTTGTACGCTTTTATGGTCTTCTGACCGAAATAAAGTTATCAAATGAATGAAATGAAATGAATGTATTAGAACTCAAGCCTTTACTGCTCACCTGTGTCAAGACATATATTGTCGGCGCTGATCTCTGTGTCAGGAGGAGTCTCCAGGTATTCGTCTTCCTCGCCATTAATTCTGAATAAATCTTCAGGATTGGCAATCTCATGACCTGTAGGATAAACACAATAATACATATTGTACAATGGCTCTTATGATGACCCCCTTTTAATCTGATTCCAGGGGCCCTTGTTCCACTATTCACACTCCGCTGGCATCGCTCATCACCTTGATACCCCTGAATAGACTGTGGGTGATAAATAAAGAAGCAGTGATCCTGCTGCGCCCTCAGGGAAATGTAGGCATTAAGGGCCTCATCACGAGGGGGCTGTTAAATCGGAAAGTAAAACCTCACTCTGTAAATATGATTGGAGGAGGTGCTTACTGGGTGCTTTATCATGTACGCATTCTGAGTCCAGCACCTCAAAACAGGCGATAAAGGCTGCAATAACAGAGTTACTTTCCTGGCACTATTTTCGCCGGATTCTATCTGGCCAAATGTTGCGTACAAAAGTGTTGCATTACCAAAATCATTTTAAACATGATCCGTGTGCGAGCCAGTCTCGGAAGGAGCAGTTTAGACGTTTGTAAAGATGATCGTCCTCCTGGGTTTTGTTAACTCACCCCAGCAGATCCCTGTGGTCTACATCAGAGCTGCCCTTTAATACAGTCCCATCTGTCAGCACGCAGGAGCCAATGGGAAGGAACTTCAAGCTCCGTCTACGTGTGCATACAGTGTCTGGGGGTATTGGAATGTTACATCACACACCGCTCAATATTTTACATAAAGCACGTGCACATCCGAGTCACACATATTGGTCTTCCTCTCCTCGGTCAGTTACTTTCTGTTTTCTCTCAATTAATGCTTCTGTGTATGCTTTTCTCACCCCACCCCGCGCCTCCCTCACACTTTCAGGTGACGTTCATTCTTAAGTGAGAGTTTGATGTTGTTAATAACTGTTTGTGACTTCCACGGCCGTTCTTATAGGTGTTGACTATAGCCATTTGTTTGCAACAACAGGCCCTATGAATTCTATTTGCGGCTTCTTGAATCATCGTCTTTGCTGCATTTGGACAACAATCCTGTCCTGTCAAGCTGTCTCATGGTGCATGTCTCATCTTATCTCTAGTTACCTCCAGGCGATGGTGAAGTCATTAGGCTCCCAAATCTGGTTGGGTTTGAATTCTTTAACTCTCTCCTCTCTCCCAACTCTACCACCCTAAGAACTTCACCTGTGGTGTCCTTCAGCCCAACCTTCGTCAACACATACATGACCCCCTGGTGAACATTCTCAAAAGCAACGGACTCAAAATCATATACTGCGCCGACGACACCCAACTCATCCTCTCTATGACTAACAATCCAGGAACCATCAAACACATGTTCCAAAGATGCATGAAGGATGTTGCCGACTGGATGAACAACAACTGTCTCAAACTCAACACAGACAAGACAGAAGTACTCATCTTCAGGAAAGGCAAATACACACACGGGAACGAGAAAATGCTCATCCGGCGGTAGACGCAAATTGGGGCAACACAAGTGTCCTTTTAACGAAACAGGGCTCACAAAGGAATTGAGTTCCTGTGAGACGAGGTGGATAGCTGGTACGAGGGGCCGTGGCTACTACCTGTCACTGTGAGTACGGAACAAGGGTCCAGAAAGGTGGATTAAGACCCCATGCCCTGAAGAAATTGCCTTTAAATCCTTTGGTTACAGATCTATACTTGGTCAGTTGTCAACAAACAAGACTTTTGGAATTCTAGTATAGAATGACCCTAAATTCACCACCGACATAACTTCTTTGTCATTGTTTTTAAGTTGATTTGCCACTATAGGTTTTATTGAAGTTGGAGGCATCGTTTTTTCCCCCAAGCACATTCCCATCCACTGCCTTTTCATCAATCTCCACCACCTCCATGGTATTCCTAATTTCCAATCTTTGCAATTCTCTCATGCACTTTTTGATTCCTCCACAACCTTATCAATCGTGATTGCTTCTTTCAAAGACGGATTACTGGTAGCCCAGAGTCGCTCTTGCCTTTTCTTACTTGAGCATTCTCTCTCCTCAGTTGGTCCTTCATTAGCTCCTCTGTCATAGTTCTAAATTGACATTTTGCAGCAAGCTCACATAATCTGGCCCCTAATTCATTCACGGATTCTTCTGATTTTTGGGTCAGAGCATACACTTAGCTAAGTTTACTGACTTGGCAAATCTTGTTTCCAATTGTAACTTTGCTACTTTGTGCACATCTAAGAACTCATTGCTTTTTTATCATGAGAGCAAGTAGTTGGAGATACGGCGCCCTTCGTTACCAACAGCACTTGACAGCAAGGCCCATTTCCTTACAGAAGGGAAATCTATACGATCCACAGCTTGCTGATCATTTTACCAAATTTCTGTCAATTCTTCCCATTCTATAGGAGGATTTCCAGGAAGCAGGAGGAAACCTGGAGGAGGGACAATTGTTTGTGAAACGTTCATTTTGTTTTAATTTGTGTGGAATATTTGAATTGTTTATTTTCACCAGCGAGGGGGCTGTCTTGTTGAAGACCTAAGTGATGAAGAGGATGTCTTCTAAGGTTTGGCCACCAGAGGCTTCAGGAAAAGAGCGGAGTGTACGCCAGCAAGAGCGGAGTATATGCCAGTAAGAGCGGTGTATATGCCAGTAAGAGCGGAGTATATGCCAGCAGGGGCGGTTTGTAAGCAAATGTTCCTTTTTATCCAGTTTTAAACATTTAACATTTTTAAAAATATTATTTTTTAAGTCTATACATGATGATTTCTGCAAAGAAATAGCAGGTACAGGTCTGAGGAGGATGGTTATTTTGTTTTTAAGTTGTTTAATATATCTCAAAGAAATTGTGGAATGATTACACATCAAACACACACGTGGGTTTTCAGCTTTGCGCTCAAGCTTGCCCCAGCGGGGGTGGCCTTGGTCAAAATCATCACCAAAGATTTTGTATTGATTAAGCCGTCCGAAGTAAACTACGGTGTAACTGGATGACGTATGACTTTGGAAACATTGGATGGCAGAAATACTACTGGATTAAAGTCACAAGTCCCCATAATCCAGTCAGGACTGAATGAAACAATTGGCCATCACAGCTCTGAGGATAATCGAAGAAAGGGTAAACTCGCTGTGTTGTTTCAGATGAAGGAGGCAGGGGTGCACAGCAGCTGAAACCTAGGTGCCAAAGAAAGATCAGTGTCCTGTATGTTGTCCAGGTTACGGGCGATCCTCACTGGTGAAGGGCACTGACCCACAGTATATGGCCAGAGAGTTGGCTCCCATCTATTTATCCTGTTAAAGATCAATAAAATCTCAGTTTTACTATTGTTGAGTTTTCAAAAGTTAATTTCACCCTGCTTTGAGAGAGGTCAAGTGCACGCGAGACATCAGGAATGTTCCCACTTGGATCAGCAATCATGCAACAGATAAACTGCACGTCATCTGTGTAAAAATAAAGTTTTATCTGGTATTCGTGCACCAAGGGTGCATGGGGACTGAGATACAAGTTAAAAGCAGAGAACAACAGTGGCCCCTTGTGGCGTCCCCAAATTAATGTTGGATTGACTGGATCTATCAGGCTGCCTAAAGAGTCTGCATGCAGTGGGCTGATCCTGCCAAAGGTGATAAACAATCATGTTCCTGTTCTGTATGCCAATGAAGTAGTTACAGTGGATCGTACTCCAGTCAGACCGCAGCATCAGTTTAATATCCTATGTCAATATTGAGAACTGAATAAACTTACTCAGACAAAACTCAAACAATGACCTTCAGCAGGCAGAAATTGAATTATAACTAGCGTTTAAAGCATATTAAATTGACGATGGTAAAGATTTGCAATTATTTAGGGGTTGGGTTTTGAGAGGACGCTGTCCTGGTACACCCGCATAGAGAACGCGTCTGCATAGGCTCTAGCAGCAGCGCTGGCTTGGCTAAACTTAATAATATGTTTGGAGGGAAGTCCTCCGGAGCCTTAATATAAGCGTTTGTTCAAATGTTATTATATGGAAATCCAGCCCCTTCCTTCGAAAAGCAGACAGCGCTTAGAAGTATGTATGGCAAGATTCGAAGAAACGAAAGAAAAGGCTTATCAAGACCCCGGCTGTGGGCACAGAAGCCCTTCACATGGAAATGCTGTTATGTTAAACAGATTTATTAAGCGCATGGTCGCCCCAAGGAGCTTCTGAGTGCTTACATTAAAGCTGGGGCATAAGGGCAAATATTTGAATATCCGGGTTTTCAGGAGCTTACGGAACCTCACAAAAGATGTGAAAAGTCTTAGAGAAAGAGGAAGAGAATTCCAAAGTTTGGGACCCAAAGACGCAGAGGGTCGCCCTCCTTCTCTGGCCAGATTAACTTGTGGGACAACTGCTCAATTCTGACTGCCAGAACGTAGATTGCTGCTGGGAGTGTAGGAGTAAAGCATCATCCTCACAACCGGAGGTCCTGCGCGAGACATGGCTTTAAACATGTAGCGCAAAGCTTTCAAATAAACGTGCTGGTCTCTAGCCAGCCAGTGAAGATCACGAAGCCCGGAGGAAACAGAACAATCTGAAGCCTGTAAAGAGGGGAGCGCATTACCACAAATAAGGCGAGAGAGGACTACGGGCTGAACAATCGTCCTCAGGGAAGGGATGGGCAGGAGCCATAAGATGTTTTAAGGCATCTAAGCAGACCACAGCTGGCAGAGGCCTTATTTATTTGATGATCTATAGCAAGTTTGGTGTCCAGCAGAATCCAAGACCCTCAACCACCTGATGGAAACAGGACCATCCATGTCCTTTGGCATAGAAGCTGAAGTCTTAAAAGTTACATTCAATTTAACTTAATTTGTAGCATGAATAAGCATGAAAAACAGCACTCCATAGCAGCTTTGTGGTCGAAAGAGATAATTTTCTCATGTAGTTTCCGAATGCATTAATAAAAATTAAGCGATTTTTAACGGCAGTTTTAAAACAAATAATTAAAAGATTAATTAATAAAGCCGTCTAATTATTTTTTATGTTGGAAACTGATTCTGTAGCTTGGGCTGCTAGACACCTTTTCAAATTGTTATTAAAATGATTAAGTGGATTTTAACGTTTTGTGATGAATGATTTGTTTTTATTATCTAAGTATTCGTTTTATTTTTTGTAAAATAAGTTAATACTTTGATAATGAGATTTTAAAAAGAAAATCACTCAGTAAAGTTATTGAATTGTATTTAATACAGGGACCTATGAAACCACTGCAAGGAAAGGGGCAGGGACTGCGGGCGGAGCAGAGCCCGGCACCCTGCCCAACACTGACAACACCACGGGGCGGAGAGCACCCTGCCTGGCTCGACGATCCCGCACCGCGCACCCCCTGAACCCACCAGCGGAAGAGGGCCAGGCTGTTATTCCCCGTTCCAAGGGCAAAGCGTGTAATTGTTGGATCAGGATGATCAGCGCCCCCTGTGGCTGCACTGAGAGAAGTTGTAAGCAGGGCAGCATGAGGCTAAATACTGCCTTAAGACGCTGCCCTCTAGGGGGCGACAAAGAGCGCAGGCGAGGAGCAGCTTGCTGAGCCCGTGAGCTCCGGCGCAAGAAGTGCCAGGCAGCGCAGCGCGCGGGGCTTCGCTCGCTGCTCCCAACATATAGGAGCAGATTCCGCCGCCCGCTGTCGCCGCATCCAGGAGACCGCCCGACAAGCAGGCGCTGGTCCGACCACCGCCCGCACCACGAGGCGCAGCGCTCCGCGGCGGCCCAGGGAACGGAGCGCTTCCTGCACATCTACGGGCCGTGCGGTGCATGGCACACGGAGGCGAGTGGCGGCCCTACATGTGGCCCACGTGGGATGGGACCCTGGCCCCCAATATTGGTTTCCAGCAGCCAGGACATGGCAGCCATGAGCAGGCTGCCGGAAAGGGAATCCAGACCCCGGCGGCGTTGCCCGGCTGGACGCCGCTTCCACGGAGGGCCGCGACTGACCGCCGCTCCATCGGGTCTGAGATCCCGGCAGAGGCGGCAGCGTGGACCGTACAGGGTCCGACCGCCAGCGTCAGAATGCAGCGGTCGCCCCCAAGGGCTTCCGGTCTGACTGCACGAGCTCTTCAGGAGGCCGGCAGGGGATTTCTTACCAGATTCCTCTGCATGAATGATGTAAGAGAGGAGGGGGTGCAAGCTGTACTCTCACACCTTACTGGCAGCGTCTATGAGGTAACATGGCTCCTCTAACAGGCTGTCAGATTGTTCATAATTTTATCACAAAAAGAGGAGCAGACAATAGCGATGGGTGAGTCAAAAAACAGACAGGGAGAGCCGATGTGAGTCTTAAAAGTATTTGACATGCAAATCGTGAAACAAAGATTATATGAACATTAAAGTGAGTTAAAAAGCAGCAAAGTGATTTTTTTAGCATGTAGAAACGTTTCTCCTTAGCATATCATTGAAAAGTATTTATTAAAATTAGAATTTTTAAACATGAACTGAGAAACATTTCTGGCCCTGCCCGAATGATCATTAGTTATCAGTGAACTAAGAGACGAGCCAGAGGCAATGTGAGCCCTATATTCGAACTCGATGCCTATTATGCACGGAGAAAATGTATAGTCTGTTAAAACGAACAAAAGACAGGTCTTGTACAGCACACATCCCAAACTCATGTATTTGAAGCTACTCTGATGTATGATAATTACCAAAAGGAGGCTCTGTGAAATAAAATATTTGCCTAGGATCATACAATTTGGTCAAGAAAGGAAGCCGAGATTGATCCCAGATTTTACAGTTTTACACTGTGCAATTTAGTTCCTAGCTGGGTGCCTCTTTCATGCTTTGTCCTCAATTCTTGGTGGGTGAGATTATTTTCGGCAGTTTTACGTGGAGCAAACCTTGCACAAGGACATAAGGGCGCTTTAGAAAAGACACGCGCTACATTACATCTTGCATCACAGGGAGGTTTGTTGGGATTCAAAGCTGCTTCCCATGTTGCATGACTGACAGCTGTAGCCACCAGCCCAACACGCCTCCCATGGTTTTAAATATGAACTTAGAAATATTCACCCCTAAGACAATGCAATTAGTGAACGAAAAGGGAAGGTTATTGTAACACGCAGCTCAAACGGCCACATGTGGCCTAGATTCTTATTGCACAGGAAGCAACAGTAAAGGCTGTTATGAGATGTTTGCACAGCACACACCTTGAAGGAGCTTTCATTTGTGATAACGGAAGTAAAGGAGGCGCACTGAAATAAATATTTTTTTAGGGTTTAACAATTTGGTCACGCAGGAAAGCCGAGATTGATGACAGGTTTTCTAGTTTGACATTGTGCAATTCTGCCACTAGATAGTTCTGTCTTACTCCTGTTTTACATCATAGGTTAACACCACGCTTCTTTCATTCTTGGTGCATGAGGTACGAGTGGTTTGGGCGCCACAGTTCAAGAAGACCTCAAGCTGAGCCAGGCATCTGGCCCAAGCCTGCAGTAGCTCACCTACATCTAGATTTTTAAGTCCATGTATGAAATATTTGTGATGTAAAATTCTATATTTAATTCAGATTTTTTTTCCCAAACATTTTTGGGGTAGAGAACGCCCAGATCCCCAAACTCACCAGTGGCGGCTGCTGTGGCATTTAACTGGTGAGGCATCAGGGGAGAGAGTAGCACGGGCGGGGGCAGCGTAGGTGGGGCAGCACGGAAGAAAAGAATCCCAAAACGAATGCTTTACCTGCATTCTGCGGGGTCAGTGCTCTTATGGCCTCTGCTCCTCAACTTCCACTCACGGCGTGCCACCGGATCTCCAACCGCAATCCAGACGCTGAACTCAAGCAGATATTACCCAGCATGACCGCAGCGCCGTGATTGGTGTGAGCGCCATAGTTCGGCGCTCACTAAAGCCCTACGACTCTCTGCTTGTTCTCAACCTGACTGTACAGCAGAGCTCGGGTGGAGAGATCTAAGTGGGCATGGGTGTTTGGCCGGCCAAACCATCATGGGCACTTGAAGCAGTGCCACCACTCCTCATCCATGTGGGAATACATCGCCCCACCCTCGGCTCACCTGCAGGAAGTAAGTTAGGAAAAATACAATCATAATAACCTTTGTTATTATAATTTCATTTTTCATTTTCACTGCTTAAAAGCAGAGGGGTGACGCTCCTCCGCCGTAGTGGAGGTGACGCCGCTGAACCTCACCTGAAGAAGGAATATGCTACTTACCAGTATGCATCTGTTCTTGGCATGTAGAGCTGCAGAGCCACACACTTAGGATAGTAGATCGCCATCTGGTGCTGGGCTCGGATGCTTGCAGGTTGTTGTCGTCTTCGGAAGAAGTCTTTGGTCACGAGATAGGTGACTCCTCCCTTGGACGATAGTGCACCTGGGCATCCACTCCATCCACAGATTGTTTTTCGCCATGATGGGAAATGATGGAGTTTGTAAAAATAAGGAAAGGATGTCCATGTGTAATATCTAAGTAAGACAATGCTGGAACAGATACAGGTCCCGGGGAGGTGGGTGGGCATGTGTGGCTCTGCAGCTCTACATGCCAAGAACAGATGCATACTGGTAAGTAGCATATTCCGTTCGAGGCATATGAGCTGCAGATCACACACTTAGGATAGACTATATAGCAGTGTCTCCCCTAGCGGTGGTCACCTGTATCAGTTGCAGCCGTTTGAAATAGAGTTTTAAGGACAGCCTGACCCACAGAAGCTTGTTGTTTCGCTTGCACGTCAACACAGCAGTGTTTAGTGAAGGTGTGTGTTGTAGACCATGTGGCTGCCTTACAAATATCTTCTAAGGGAATGTTTCCTAAGAATGCCATGGAAGCCCCTATTTTGCATGTGGAATGCGCTCTAGGGGGAACTGTTAGAGTGCGTTTAGCCTTGTGGTAGCATATTTGGATACATTTAACTATCCACCTGGCTATCCCGGATTTGGAAAGGGGGTTGCCTTTATGTGGTGGAGAGAAAGCAACAAACAATTGTTTGGTTTTGCAAAAATATTTGGTTCTATCAATGTAATAAAGCAGGGCTCTTTTAACATCTAAGGTATGAAGAGCTCTTTCAGCTACCGAGTCTGGATTTGGGAAGAACACTGGTAGCTCGACTGATTGGTTAAGATGGAACGGAGAAATGACTTTTGGTAGGAATTTAGGATTTGTTCTAAGAACCACTTTGTTACGGTGTAGCTGTAGGAATGGTTCTTGTATGGTTAAAGCCTGGATCTCACTTACCCTTCTAAGAGATGTGATAGCAATAAGGAACGCTACTTTCCATGTGAGGAACTGTAGTTCGCATTTATGTAGAGGTTCAAATGGGGGACCCATGAGCCTTCTGAGAACAATATTTAGATTCCACACTGGAGAGGGTGGTAATCTGGGAGGAATAATCCTTTTAAGACCTTCCATGAAGGCTTTGATCGCTGGTACTCTAAATAATGACAAGTGTTGTCGATTTTGTAAATAGGCTGCTAATGCTGCTAGGTGGAGACGTATGGATGAATACGCTAAATTACATCTTTGCATGTGTAGTAAGTAGCAAATGATTAAACCAGATTGGTCGCACACTGCTACACCTACCAGGCGTGTTCCCCCAATGAAAATGGTCCCTGAAGGTCAGCGTCGGCGGATACACCTATGCTCGAGTGTGAATGCAAGTATGCGTGGCGTGTGCCATCCCTGGACACGTGTTTCGAGGTAGTTGCCTCTCGTCAGCAGGGAGTAGGAAAATGTGTGGGGTTGCTGTGTAAGCTGCTAAAATCGTAATCAGGTCTAGTACCTCTCGTAGCGCGCAGGTGCGTAACCATGAGTCCGTCGACTCCACCGGCTCAAGGGAGCCTGAATATAAAGTTAAACCAGATTGGTCGCACACTGCTACACCTACCAGGCGTGTTCCCCCAATGAAAATGGTCCCTGAAGGTCAGCGTCGGCGGATACACCTATGCTCGAGTGTGAATGCAAGTATGCGTGGCGTGTGCCATCCCTGGACACGTGTTTCGAGGTAGTTGCCTCTCGTCAGCAGGGAGTAGGAAAATGTGTGGGGTTGCTGTGTAAGCTGCTAAAATCGTAATCAGGTCTAGTACCTCTCGTAGCGCGCAGGTGCGTAACCATGAGTCCGTCGACTCCACCGGCTCAAGGGAGCCTGAATATAAAGTTAAACCAGATTGGTCGCACACTGCTACACCTACCAGGCGTGTTCCCCCAATGAAAATGGTCCCTGAAGGTCAGCGTCGGCGGATACACCTATGCTCGAGTGTGAATGCAAGTATGCGTGGCGTGTGCCATCCCTGGACACGTGTTTCGAGGTAGTTGCCTCTCGTCAGCAGGGAGTAGGAAAATGTGTGGGGTTGCTGTGTAAGCTGCTAAAATCGTAATCAGGTCTAGTACCTCTCGTAGCGCGCAGGTGCGTAACCATGAGTCCGTCGACTCCACCGGCTCAAGGGAGCCTGAATATAAAGTTAAACCAGATTGGTCGCACACTGCTACACCTACCAGGCGTGTTCCCCCAATGAAAATGGTCCCTGAAGGTCAGCGTCGGCGGATACACCTATGCTCGAGTGTGAATGCAAGTATGCGTGGCGTGTGCCATCCCTGGACACGTGTTTCGAGGTAGTTGCCTCTCGTCAGCAGGGAGTAGGAAAATGTGTGGGGTTGCTGTGTAAGCTGCTAAAATCGTAATCAGGTCTAGTACCTCTCGTAGCGCGCGGGTGCGTAACCATGAGTCCGTCGACTCCACCGGCTCAAGGGAGCCTGAATATAAAGTTAAACCAGATTGGTCGCACACTGCTACACCTACCAGGCGTGTTCCCCCAATGAAAATGGTCCCTGAAGGTCAGCGTCGGCGGATACACCTATGCTCGAGTGTGAATGCAAGTATGCGTGGCGTGTGCCATCCCTGGACACGTGTTTCGAGGTAGTTGCCTCTCGTCAGCAGGGAGTAGGAAAATGTGTGGGGTTGCTGTGTAAGCTGCTAAAATCGTAATCAGGTCTAGTACCTCTCGTAGCGCGCAGGTGCGTAACCATGAGTCCGTCGACTCCACCGGCTCAAGGGAGCCTGAATATAAAGTTAAACCAGATTGGTCGCACACTGCTACACCTACCAGGCGTGTTCCCCCAATGAAAATGGTCCCTGAAGGTCAGCGTCGGCGGATACACCTATGCTCGAGTGTGAATGCAAGTATGCGTGGCGTGTGCCATCCCTGGACACGTGTTTCGAGGTAGTTGCCTCTCGTCAGCAGGGAGTAGGAAAATGTGTGGGGTTGCTGTGTAAGCTGCTAAAATCGTAATCAGGTCTAGTACCTCTCGTAGCGCGCAGGTGCGTAACCATGAGTCCGTCGACTCCACCGGCTCAAGGGTTCAAATGGGGGACCCATGAGCCTTCTGAGAACAATATTTAGATTCCACACTGGAGAGGGTGGTAATCTGGGAGGAATAATCCTTTTAAGACCTTCCATGAAGGCTTTGATCGCTGGTACTCTAAATAATGACAAGTGTTGTCGATTTTGTAAATAGGCTGCTAATGCTGCTAGGTGGAGACGTATGGATGAATACGCTAAATTACATCTTTGCATGTGTAGTAAGTAGCAAATGATGTTCTGGATGGATGCATCCAGTGGGCGTATATCATTGTTAGTGCAGTAAATGGCAAATCTTTTTGCAGCGTAGCAGGCTCTAGTAGTAGGCCGCCTGGCCTCTTTTATAATATTCATGCAGTCTGGTGGTAGGTTGAGGTAACCGAACTCTAGGACTTCAGAAGCCAGATCGCTAGGTACAGTTGATGTGGATCTGGGTGTCTGATTTCTCCATGGTTCTGGGTTAATAAGGACAGGGAGAGGCGCAGTTTTTGGTGTGGGACTAGAGAGAGTTCCAGCAGTGTTGTGAACCAGGGTTGACGTGCCCATGTGGGAGCTATTAGTATTAGCTTGAGAGACTGTAGCCTGAGTTTGCGTACCACAAATGGAATGAGTGGGAGAGGCGGAAAAGCGTATGCAAATCTGCCTGACCAGTTCATCCATATTGCATTGCCCTTCGACTGTGGGTGGGGAAACCTGGCGGCGAAGGTTGGGCATTTTGTGTTTTCGTGTGTGGCGAGCAGGTCTATGTCTGGTTGGCCCCATTTTTGGAAGAATGGGAGTAGGACTTGTGGGTGTAATTCCCATTCGTGGATCTGTTGAGTTTGTCGACTCAACAGGTCGGCAATCTTATTGTGAACTCCTGGAAGGTCTTCTGCTAGCAGGTATATGTTCTGGGGAATGGCCCATCTCCAAATGTTCCTTGCGAGCTGGGACAGCTGGAGAGAATGTGTGCCTTCTTGTTTTTGTATGTAATACACGGGTGTCATGTTGTCTGTCCGGATGAGGACAGTTTTGTTCTGGAGATGTAATTGGAATGATTTTAGTGCTAGGAATACTGCCAGTAGTTCCAGGTAATTGATATGGAGCCCTTTCTGTTGAGTGGTCCATGTGCCCTGAGTGGTGTGTGTTAGGAGATGGGCTTCCCATCCTGTGAGAGATGCGTCGGTTGTCAGCACTATTTGTGGAAGAGGCTCTAAGAACGGCCGCCCTTTGGACAGGTTTATGGTGTTCCATCATTTTAGAGAGCGATGTGAGCGGCTGTCCACCAACACCAGATCTGCCAGTTGTCCTTGAGCCTGATTCCACTGACGTGCTAGACATTCTTGCAAGAGACGCATTTGAAGTCTTGCATAAGGCACAATGAAGATGCATGACGCCATCATGCCTATGAGTTGCATGAACACTCTTGCTGGAAGAGAGTGTTGGGTTTGAATTTTTGCGATCAAAGCTTGTATTTTGGCTATCCTGGCTGGGCTGGGATATGCTAGGGCTTTGGAGGTATTTATGGTGGCTCCCAGATATTGATGTATGTGGTTGAGTTGGAGATGATATTTGGGATAGTTTATTGTGAATCCCAAGTTGTGTAAGATTTGAATAGTTTGGTGAGTGTGTAGGATGCATTTGTTGAATGAATTGGCTTTTATGAGCCAATCGTCTAGATATGGGAAGACATGAATTTGTTGTCTCCTGAGATGCGCTGCTACTACTGCTAGGCATTTGGTGAATACTCTGGGCGCAGTTGTTACCCCGAATGGAAGGACTGTAAACTGATAGTGTTGTCCGTCCACCACAAATCTTAGATACTTCCTGTGAGAAGGATGCATGGGGATGTAAAATAGGCGTCCTTGAGGTCCAATGTGGCAAGGAAATCGCCTTGTTGCAGTAGTGGGAGCACTTGTTGAAGAGTGATCATATGGAAATGATCTGAGTTTATGTACTGATTTAGGAGTCTGAGGTCCAGTATTGGTCTTAGCGTCTCGTCCTTTTTGGGGATTAGGAAGTACAGTGAGTATACCCCTGTACCCTGATGTTGTAAGGGAACTGGTTCTATTGCGTGTTTTTGAAGCAATGAGAAAACGTCTTGTTTGAGGAGCATAAGATTGTCTGGTGACATGTAGCGTTGCTTGTTTGGAATGTGTGGGGGGTAGTGGTGAGTTCCAGGCAGTAACCATACTGGATAATTTGTCTTACCCACTTGTCTGTTGTGATGGAGTTCCAGACAGGTAGGAACTGTTTGAGTCTTCCCGCGACTGGAGTGGAATGGTCTGGGGGAAGTGGAGGAAAGTCACTGTTTTGTGGCGGGGAGGTACGAGTGTTGGTATTGCCTCGACCTCGTCCCTTGGTGTTTCCTCTATATCCTCCTCTAAAATATCCTCTACTGGGGGATGTTTGTGTAGAGGGTTTGAATGTGGAGGAGGTGTCTGCTCCAGTGTTTTTGGAGGCTCCCCTGTAGAAGGAGCGTCGAAAGGAGCCACGTGGTTGTGGAGACTGCAATGCTCCCATGGATTTAGCGGTCTCGGTGTCTTTTTTCAAGTGCAGTGTCTACTGCTGGTCCAAGTTGTTCTTGATTAAACGGTTGGCTAAGTATAGTACTTTGTACTTCTGGCTTAAGCCTGAAATGCGTAGCCATGCATGGCGTCTAAGGAGTACACTTGTGTTTATTGCCCTAGAGGCAGTGTCTGCGGCGTCAAGTGCACATTTAATTGAGGCATTTGAGATAAGTTTTCCCTCTTGTATTAGGTAATTTGCCTGGGCTTTGTATTGGTCTGGTAGGTGTTGTATGAGGTCTTCTAACTGATCCCTATCGTAGTGTGCTAATAGGGCTTGGGTGTTGGCGATACGCCAATGATTAGCGGCTTGTGCTGCTACTCTTTTGCCCGAGGCCTCTAATAGTTTGGATTCCTTGTCGGGGGGCGGTGTATCTCCCGTAGTTTGAGAGTTGGCGCGTTTCCTTGCGTTGGAAACGACCAAAGAATCCAGAGGGAGCTGTCCTTTGATGTAACAAGGATCTTCTGGGGCAGGTCTATATTTTTTCTCAATTCTTGGGTTGAGTACCCTGGCCCGTACAGGGTCTTTAAATACTTCTGTGGCGTGTTTTATGACCCCTTTAATGATGGGTAAAATTTGAACCGACTTCTGAGACTGTTCAAAAGTGTCTAAGAGGAAGTCTTCCTCGGGTGCATGGTGACGCCATGATAAAGTGCTGCTCTGTGTACTAGTTGTCCAAACCCCAGGTGGTCATCTGGAGGTGATGGTTTGGAGGGATATGGTGTAGGGTCAGGCATATCTGGTAGAGGGTATGCCCAGTCGTCCAATGGTACGGTATCTGGATTTGTGAACGGATCATTAAGATCATTAGGATCCCCCGGATCATCCCTCCCCCTAGGTCATCATCACCATCCTGTGGGGGTGGTGTATGTGATGGAGATGGTAGAGGTAATGGTGGTGTAGGCAGAGGGGGTGGGGTAGGAGGTGGTACAGGAGAGGAAGGAGGAATTGGTGATGTTGCAGAGTCCTTCTTCTTTATAGGAACTGGGGTAGGTGTTGTGTCCAGTTTCCGTTTCCTACAAGGTACAGCAGTGACATATCCAGTTTTTGGATTAATATAGATCTTTTTTTGTGTTGGATCTGGGTGGAAAAGTTCTTGGTCTTCAGGAACAGACTTTGGCGCCGATTTTTTCGGTTCCGATCGAGGTTTTGGGTGATTGGTAGAGTCTTTGGCTTTAGGAGGTGTATTATAGTCCTTAGCCGGTGGTTTCGGTGCCGATGAAGGTTTCGGTGCCGATGAAGGTTTCGGTGCCGAAGTTGAGTCTTTGAGCTTGGGAGTTTTCGGTGCCGGTTTGTCTAAGGGCCTCGATGTTTTCGGTGCCGAAGGTGCCGGAGCCGGTTTCGGTGCCGAGAGGTCTTGTGTCTTCGGTGCCGATGGCACAATGATATGTGGTTTGCTCGGGCCCGAGCCACCGGAAGGCTTGTGTTTCTTCGGAGCCGAGCCCGAAGGCAGGGCTTCTGAAGGGTGTTTTCGGTCTCGACTGGGGCCAGCTGGCGAAGTCTTGACCAATGCCTTTGGTTTTGGAGGGGTTGGGGTAGGGGCAGTGGTACTCACGCGTTGCCCCGGAGTAATGGGGTCGTCTGAGTCGTCTGCTTCTGAGATAATTTGAAGTTCCTCGGAATCTTCTTCCGGGACATCGGGACCCTCATCGAAGATGTTTTCTGGTTCCGGGGCTGGTCTGTGGGCCATGATATGGCGTCGAGCTCTTCAATCCCGAATGGTCTTTTTGGATCGAAATGCGGTGCAGGCTGGACAGCTGGACTCGTGTTCCGGCGACAGGCACAGGTTGCAGACCTTATGATGGTCACTGTGTGGGAATTTTGCTCCACATTGGGGGCATTTTTTAAACGGCGTCCTTTCCATGTGCCGTAGGCCTCACGGCGCGGATAGGTCCAATCGCCCGCGTCGACGTCCGGAACCGGTCCGATGAATTCGATGTCGAGTGAAGGTGCCTCGATGTAGTTTTGTAAATGTTTTTCGCTTCGAAAGCTTGTTTTTGAAGTTTTCTACCGGAGTGGAAAAGTTACATCCGAACCCAATGGCGGAAAAAAACAATCTGAGGATGGAGTGGATGCCCATGCGCACTGTAGTCAAAGGGAGGAGTCACCTATCTCGTGACCAAAGACTTCTTCCGAAGACAACCTGCAAGCATCCAAGCCCAACACCAGATGGCGATCTATCCTAAGTGTGTGATCTGCAGCTCATATGCCTCGAACATTTAGTTTATTCTGTTCACTGTCTTGCTAAGTCAAAAGCAAATATTATTTTATGCCCCCACCACTTTCTAAATTCACCAGCTGCCACCATTAGGCGTGGCAGGGGTCTGATGGGGCCCGAGTGGATGGACGTCATGGTGGAGGCGGTTTCTTCTGGGGTGATGATGAGCCTCTAGTTTGAGCCTATGTGTGCCTCTTTGTACATCTTGTGTGTGCTTGTCTGGGCCTGTGGGTCATCTGCTGTGTACCAGTCTGTGGCTGGTGGGCATGTGTACTTGCACATTTGTGCATGTGTATGCTTATGCACACGTGTGTGCTTGTGTGCATTAAACATGCATGAATTCGCCTTGCAGCCAGAACACAGTTGCATGTTTCACTCACTTCTGCACACATTCATGCTTCCTCTTCTCTCAGAGTCCTGATTGGTCATCGAAATGAGAGCCTCCTTCTCTTTCGACAGCAAAGTAAAGACAGTTGTGGCAATAAGAGGACCTGTTGAGGACAGTAAATAGAAAGGAAGGTTTATTATTAGCTAACAAGCAGTCTAACACATTACAACATATAGATTCCCCCTATACATTGAACTATAACCATATAAACCACTGAGAACTTTAAAAGTTTCCCTTTTTTAAAATAAAAAATGCACATTAAGTTCATTGTTCAGCTAAAACAACCTTTGTGAGTCTTAATCTATGGTAAAATTATGGATGCCAGAAATTAACTTCACATAATATTACAACAATGTTCCATAGAAGAAAACCTTTCACAAATTAGACGCATTTTTGGAACATTTAATCAATCAGGCAATAAATGCAATTCATTTGAAGTAATAAAATGAAGTATATAAAAGCCATACAGATAAATATGGAATGTATTACATTTAATTTCGCAGGAATATTTCCATTTCGAGAATGACAGGTGCTTAGTGTGACTAGTGACCACACGGGGAGAAAAGAACTACTAGTGACCACATGGTGAGAAAATAACTCAAGAAGAAAGAAAATTCATTCAATTTTTGTGTTTATCTCAAATCAGAACAGGTAAGCAGCTACATAGGTGCAAGGTGGCAAAGTCCCTCAATTACAGGTATACTAAAAAATAAATTATATACATTAGGTTGCCGGAATCATCACAGGTTTTAGCCCGTTTAGGGTCCTAATCAGCACATAAAAAGGAGTACCTCAATATGACATAAGACAAAATCCTAGATACTCGGGGTACCCGAACTATATAAATACATAAGCCTCGGTGGAACAGCATGTCAGTCACCTACACACACAAAACAAGCATTGAAAATGCAATAGGTTGCGCCTTTGATTAAGTTAAAGCCATTTGCTTTGCTAATGGTATTGTATAGCAAAGCAAATGGCTTTAACTTAATAAAAGGTGAGACCTATTGCATTTTTAATGCTTGTTATCTTTTGGTGGCTTGACATGAGCTTCACCAGACCCTGTTTGTACACTCCCTAAGGTAAATGTGCCCCACCCAGTGTCATCTTGAGAATTTTGGAGGCCTCAAGCAAGTCATACTTTTGGGTCCCCGCTTGTAAAACCTTTACATTTTATTGCCAATTACCTGCTAATTCAAACCCACATGATGCCACGAACACTAAATGTTATGTTAAACTTTGTTGAAATGTCTTGCCGGAACCCCAAAAATACTTAAGATGACAGAGTAAAGAGACAAACAGAAGTAAATGTAGGCCAGAAGTTAACATAATGAAACAGAGTAGACGGGTGTAAAATAGAGAGTTACGTTTCTTTGGGGGAGGAGCCGGGGACTAGGTAATTTCCCACTTTGCCCACGCCTTAAAATGTTGAAACCCCTTTCTTTTCCTCACTGCTTTTATTTTTTCAATACCCTGATAGACAAACTCGTAGCAACTTTGCATGTCTAAAAACCAAGGCATCAGCATAATTCGGGTCCACCTCCTTCCGCGATTGTTTTTAATTAACACAACAATGGACTTCACCAAAACAGTCATACAAAGCTAGTAATTTCGGAAGTATCTGCTGCAAAAAGGTCCTCTCTGTGTCACAAGAATGTATTGTTCATGCCGCAGTTGAAATCTGTACTCCGTCTGAGACCGTAAATCTCTAAGATATCTTTGTGGGTTAGTGCTCACATGTACTAGTGAAATATGTTCACTCCTAGGCTGTATCCCCGAAACTTGGCGTAGCGTACTTATCGCTTGTGGACACTTATAAAGGCTAACAGGAGTGCCCTGCTGAAATAATGGTAACATGAGTTAGTAGCGCTTTGAAGCTTTGTCAATTTACAGCACAAGAAATGCCTCTTTATCACTGTAATATCTGGGATGAGTATGGTTAATACGCTACTAAGACATGGGTAGGATTAATGATTGGGGGGGCAGGGAGGGAGGAGTTAAAGAGCTGCCTCCACCACTCAGTCCACAGTCTCGCAGCCTCCAGTCTCTCCGTATCCATTTCTGAATAGGGGAGCAACGCTGGGGAACGACGCTGTGGTAAAACCATTTTGCCAACTGTGTGCACGGAAGCATAGCGCTTTTAAAGTTTACCACGAGAAAGAGCCAGAAGCCTGTGGTGCAGCGCACAGTGTGGGCGACGAACAGAGGAGCTACACGGGGGTGAGGGGAGGATGCAAACACATATCAATCCTCTGACAGCAACTATACATAAAATAGGGACTAGGGGGGTGGTAAACAAGGACAACGGGAGGGGGCGGGAGTGACGGCAACATGACAAGGGTAGCGCTTAAAATAAATATGTGCAAAGGGAAGGAGAGAGTGGCGGGCAAGCGAGAAATGGCGCGGAAGCATTGAATGGCACAAAAAACAAGTAAAGCGACATGAGCCTACACTTGGAGCAGAACATAAATATGTGTAAGGGAAGGAGAGAGCGGAGGGCAAGCGAGAAACGGCGCGGGAGCATTAAATGGCAAAAAAAATAGCAACGCGACATGAGGTCCAATGAAACTTACGGCGCGCCGCCTCATGAAGCCCATTAGGAATGAACAGCGCAACTCTGAGGAGTTTGCTTTTGGATGGGGGGAAGGGGAGGGAGGAGCTGGTAGGATTGCCAATGAGGAGCCAGCGTTTCCCGTAAACTGAGCTAGCAGCACCCTCCCCACGTTACGCCAAACAAAGATAGCTTCATACGCGAAGCAGCAGCTTAGTTGCCATGACAACATAAAGCTTGGCACAAGATGGTGTCGGACTGTCCACTGTCCGAACGTATGCGTGCATGTTGTTAGGTTTGGATGAATGGTGAGAGCAGCCATCTTTGTCCATCCGTACGAGCTTTGGAAGAATCGATTGCAAAAGGCAGTCACATGGCGCGAGCAATGAAAAAAATTGGATTAGAGAGATTTTTCTGTAAACTGAGAAATGTGTCCATTATAAACGCACACCTGTACTATACTTACATGGTATGAATCTGACTATGGGGCGGATTTTAATGTTGGCGGGTGGACTTTTGTTCTGCAAGGGGGACGGGTACATTTTTACGTCCCCCTGGTGGGTGAACTGCCTGCCAGATTTATAAATGACCGCTAAGCTGGATCGCGCCCAAGCACAGTGGGTCCTGTCAATGTATATTTCTGTTTGGTGCGAGGCTCCGACAGCCGGATGGAGATCTGCACCAAACAGTTTTCTGTTTTAAAGAAAAAATATCCCAAAACAAGATTTTCCTATTGAAAGAAAAAAAAAAAAAAGATATGCCCTCCTCGCCATGGGAGGCATTTTCTATAGCAAGGGAGGCATTATTTCTTTTTTAGTTTCCCTTACTGCCAGGGTTTGCCCGACGGTGACGGACAGTAAAAAACATGGCCGTTGAGACAGAGTATCTATCCCGCCAAGATATAAATTGGGCCCAATGTCTGGAAGAGAATCAATTTAGACTCCGTAATTATATACTTAAGCGCAGGTGAAGCTTGTTAAGGCCTCACGATTTTAATTCTGGAACTTACATGGTTCCTTGGACAATATAAATCCAAAATAGCCTGGAATAAAGAAATGACAGGATTTATGAAGCAAACCGAGATTTGAGTTGTCCAGTAGGAAGAAGAATCGAGGATGCAATCAATTTATTTATCTAATAAAAAGAAGATATAAGATGGATTTCATAGAGTAAAAAAACATGAGGCCGCATGTGCAAAGACAAACTTAGAGACTTATAATCTATTAGTATAATTAAAATACTGGAAGACTTAACAAAGAAATAAATATGAGCATTAAAAAAATACATACATTATGCTTCCAGGAGAATCCGGTCCAAACAGAACCAATGAATTACATATCCAAGGGCATGAGATCAGTTCACATTGTCGGGGAGGCAATAAATGCTGAGCAGTGTGCGCCAGGACACTTCAAGCCAAGACATAATGCAGAGAGGGTTCACAGACAACAGCATTAGCCATTTCAGGAGGCGGACGCAGCAGGCGCAGCGCCAGTTGGTGCATGTGGGGCTCAAACAAAGGAAAAACAGATGGGTGAAATGTTGAAATATTCTTGGGCCAGCATTATTTTAATGGGAGGGACATTATTGGAAAGCAGGATTGATGTCTGTAAAAAAAATGAACATTTTTAACAAAATTATGATCTGTATTTTTTAGTTCACTCTTATTAAGAAAACAAGTTAAGGAGCATATAGACAAATGACTAGCCTATGTACAAAAATATACAGAAAAGCAGGTCCTGGTAAAATTAGGAAAAGTTATGAGTGCAACAAAATATAATAATATCGATTGATATTATACACAACAAAGAGCCCAACTGGTGGGCAGGGACTGTCCATACTAGCCTTACAACACTAATAGTTAAGAAATGGTTTTTGGATGTACTTTGTGGGGTCCCCGGGGCCAATAATGGCCTCAGGAGGGGGGCCGCACAGTGTCCCTCCTTAAAAATAATGTAAAATATATATTAAATATGTGGCCATGCCCCGGGGGATGGGGTCCCTGGGGCCGAAATTGGCCTCGGGAGGGGGGCTACGCAGCCCCCTTCCCGTGTTTTTTTATTAATGTGGTAGGCCCTGGGGATGGGGTCCCCAGGGCCCAAAAAAAGGGGGATAGAAGGGGGGCCACACAGCCACCCTTATAACGTTTTTTTTTTTTTAAAGCTGGCATCTCGCCAGAGGCCCCGCCCCCTCCCTGCACCACTCTGCAAACGCACCCCCTGGCGCGTTCAAAGTTGGAGAATTAAGTCCCCTTGAATACTGAGGGTCCCTGGGGGCCAACTAGTGCACCAGGCACCTCCAGTAAGCGCAACACAGCTGAATTGCAGAGAGGTGGGCAAAGGCCACGCCCCTTTTTACACCACTCTTCAAACGCGCCTCTTGGCGCACTGCTGGTGGGGTGCTGAGGTCCTCTTGTGTCCTGAGGACCTCAGAACACAATTGGACTTCATCTCCCATCCTGGTTGAAGTGCTGATAGCTATTCAAATTTTGGTAGGATTCGCAATTCCACTGCAAGGACTTGCATCCCCAGATATGTAGCTTTTTTATGTTAGATATTTCAAAAACTACTGAGTGGATTTACACCAAATCACAGAAAGCACGCTTTCTAGACCAACATCTAGCTGTCCGCAAAATTTGGTGCAATTCCGTTAAGCAATTCAGATTGTAGTCATGTTCAAAAAATTAAAAATCCCCATAACATAACATGGGGAAAACGTGTTATGGGACCCCCCTTTTTTCTCGGCCCCCGCTTGACAGATCACCCTGAAACTTTCAACATAACAGCTGAACCAAAAAGGGGAGGTTTTGTGAACATTTCGTGGAGATTTGATAAGTGGCGCTAAAGTTATTTGGAAAACAAAAAAACCCTTTTTCGAAACTTTGGTCCTAACTATAACTACCTACTGCAAACGCCATGAATGATGTAATATGTGACATCATCAGCAGTGGATTGCGGGCGCGCAAGTTATAGTTAGCAGAACTAACTATAACAGAGGAATTTCAATGGTTTTGTACGAGTGAAATGTCCAGCTAACTATAACAGCCCTGAAACCTATGGTTTTTTTCAGTGAATTTCTAAGGATTTTTAAATGCTAATTCCTAACTATACCATGTCTGAAACCTATGGTTTTTTCAGTGAATTTCAAAGTTTTTTTAAATGAAATTTTTTAAATGTAATAATAGTTATATGTATTTTTTTATACTGATTTTCTACAGTTTAACTGTTTATTTTTACATATTTTATTTTTTAAATTACATTATATATTTTTAATATAAATGGAAATAAAAATGCTTTTTCAAATATTGAAACTGAAATATTGTTTTTGTTTGTTTTATATTAATATATTTATATTATTTTCTTTATAGTTTTTGTTTTCAATTTTTTTTTGGGAGTCACGCACCCAAAGCGTACCTTTCTCGATCACTACGCGGAACCTAGCCGCCATTTTAGAAATGCTGTGAAGGATCCGAGTAGGGTGTGCGACGGGTGCGTATTTTCTGAGATGTGCGCGATCGCTATGCGACCGGTACGCAACTCCAGCTCCCGCGCATTCGCGACACATGCGCATTACTGTACGCGACGCTCGCGCGTGACGTCATATACCTGTTCGACGCGGTGGGTGCGCGACTCCCGCGAATTTTTTTATGTCTAAAATGATATATATTTATGTCTTTAATATACATATTAGGGCAAGACATTATCTAAGTTATTAATAAAAATAATATTTTTTTACTTGTAATGAACTTATATTACTTTTAAATGCAATTTCGCGAAGTCGCGTTGGGTGCGTGCTGCCTGTGCGCAGGGTGCACGGACCCCCTGTGACCTAAAAAAACAGATTTGATTGGTTCATAACATTTCCCATTCTAACTATTGAAGGACCCCACCCATTTCCATCATTCTTCTTTGAGCTTCTTTGGAGAGTGATCTCTGAGCTTTGAATAACCTATTCCCATTACTTTTTTTTGTGTGTTTTTGAGAATAAAACCAATATCATGGCTTCAGGACAACAGCAACAGGACCAGGAGGAACAATCTTCAGAGGAAGAATTTTTACCAGAAGCTCCACGCCCACAAAGGCCAGTATCGGTGGTGTGGAAGTTTTTTACCTTTCCGGAGGGGCAGAAGAAAGTGAACGCCACCAAAGTAACCTGCAAGATCTGTGTGCGTGTCTTGTCCCGAGGTAGTGCTGATAAAAAATACTCTTGCGGTACTGCCTCGATGTATAAGCACCTGAAGACTCTGCATCCAGTGAATCTGGCTCGGGAGGAGTGCAGGAGAGCACAACAGAACCCTCCACCTGCCGTGCCTGGTACCTCTGGCAGTTCTACATCACCCTCACCACCGGACATACGTCCTGAATTTGCTCTACTGAAGCAGCACTGCATAAAGTGCAACAAACTAATATCCTATGGAGAGCAGTCTGTGGAAGCAGTGTGTGCGGCGCATCGAAATCATCGTTGTTAGACTTTTGTTTACTTTTTTTGTTGGGAATGGCTGTGAATTCCTGAAGTTTCCTGTTTTTTTCGTTCTTTTTTCATTTTTTTTTTACAACACCAAAAAAATAACAAAATGGTTAAAAAATATATATATATATATAAAAGAAAAATTAAGGACAAAAAGATCTTCTCAGAACTAACTTCTCTGGTTAAAGAAAGAACTATATTTGTATGTTAATGTGTGAAAGCTTGTTTGAATGTATGTGTATACCTTAATTGACTGAAAGAATGCATTGGTAGTGTATGGTGAATGTATAAGTTCAGAACTATAAGTGTGTTGGTTAGTTAGGGGACTGCATGCATAGTGGATAGGCGTTTGAAGCAGTCCATGTGCCAAGGCCTGGCTCACTGCATGAGTACTTGGGTACTGACTGAATGATTAGAGTACTGCAATGAGAGTGCCTGGGTGAATTTATAAGTGGTTGGGTTTTGGCGCAGTGAATGGATTAGTACATGGTGCTGAATGGGTCACTGGAGGAGAGAAAGGGGAGTGACAGGGTGTTTGCTGGAGTGTATCGATACTGACTGGGGAATTGAAGGTATGAAAGACAAGTGTGTAGGTGGTTAGAGGACTGCATGCATAGTGGATAGGCATTTGAAACAGTCCATGTGCTAAGGCCTGGCTCAGTGCATGAGTACTTGGGTACTGACTGAATGATTAGAGTACTGCAAGGAGAGGGCCTGGGTGAATTTATAAGTGGTTGGGTTTTGGCGCAGTGAATGGATTAGTACATGGTGCTGAATGGGTCACTGGAGGAGTGCAAGGGGATTGACAGGGTGTTTGCTGGCGTGTATGGATACTGACTAGGGAATTGAAGGTGTGAAAGACAAGTGTGTAGGTGGTTAGAGGACTGCATGCATAGCTGATAGGCGTTTGAAGCAGTCCATGTGCCAAGGCCTCGTTCAGTGCATGAGTACTTGGGTACTGACTGAATAATTAGAGTACTGCAAGGAGAGGGCCTGGGTGAATTTATAAGTGGTTGGGTTTTGGCGCAGTGAATGGATTAGTACATGGTGCTGAATGGGTCACTAGAGGAGTGCAAGGGGAGTGAGTCCTAGAGCCAGTCCTATGCTAAAAAACACTTAGAATACAGTTAAAACACCTAAATACACTAGGGAACACTATGCGTTGGGGTACCCCTGTGATTAGAATGACCTCCTCTGTAAGCCCCTAGTACATAATAGGGCAGGGGGATTAAAACTCCCTCTTAAAACATGCCACAGGGCGCGTTTGCACACTGGTGAAGGGGGGGGGGGCTAAGCTGACATGTGCAAACACGCCCTGTGGCCGTTTTAATTTGGTGGATTAAGTCCCCTTGAATCCTGAGGGTCCCTAGGGTCCAAGTAGCCCACTAGGTACCTCCAGTAAGCGCCACAGAGCTGCGTTGCAGAGAGGTGTAAAAAGGGACACGGCCTGGGCCACCACTCTGAAACACAGCGCAGTGGCGCTTACTGGAAGCACCTGGTGGGCTAGATGGCCCCCTGGGGCTCTCAGGATTGAAGGGGAATTATTTCCCCAACTTAAAACGCGCCATAGGGCGTGTTTGCACACGTCACCTCAGGCCCCATCCCCTCCCTTCCTCACTGTGTAAACACGCCCTGTGGCCGTTTTAAATTGGGAGATTAAGTCCCCTTGAATCCTGAGGGTCCCTAGGGGCAAATTAGCCCACTAGGTACGTCCAGTAAGCACCATTGCAGAGAGGTGTAATAAGGGGCACGGCCTGCACCTCCTCTCTGCAACGCAGCGCAGTGGCGCTTACTGGAAGCACCTGGTGGGCTAGTTGGCCCTCAGGATTGAAGTGGGATTATTTCCCCAACTCAAAACGCGCCATTATTTTGGAGGGGGGCTGTGTTGCTCCCCTTCTCAGGCCACTTATGGCCCCGGGGACCCCATCCTTCAGGGCCTCTTTGTTTTTTTATTTTATTTTTTTATTTAAATTTTGAGGAGGGGGGCCGCGCGGCCACCCCTCCTGGACCACTTATAGTCCCGGGGACCCCATCACCAGGGGCTGGCCCTCTCCGTTTGGGACCGTGGGGAGGTCCCCAATCCCCCTATGGTCCCGTCGGCTCCTAAGATGCAGCTCCCCGTGTGGAAAAGCAATCGTCTTTGGTTTTTGGTTTCCTGCTCTCTCTTCTAACAAGCATTAAAAATGCAATAGGTCTCGCCTTTCATTAAGTTAAATCCATTTGCTTTGCTATACAATACCATTAGCAAAGCAAATTGCTTTAATTTAATCAAAGGCGAGACCTATTGCATTTTCAATGCTTGTTTCTGTAAGGGACAGAGAGCCTGTTTCAAGACTGGAGCGATGGTTTCGCACTGTGTTGAAGGAGTGAAAGAGGCAAAATGGAGGTAGCATGCTACTCAGGTCTGCAGTTATTAGTGCAGCAGGTGCAGTTGCATTGGGTTCCAGGAGTGTGAGAGGCTTAAAACACCCCAATTACAGGACGCAGTATTTTTGGGTCAATAACTGTTTTTGTTTGATGCATTGCTGTATTATAAGTCTTTAATTTAGTGTGGTTTATGAGCTATAGAGATAGCACCCCTGTAATGATCTCATAAGCTCACCCCCTGCGCTCAAACCTGTTCCTCCTGCTCCCCCAATCCTTTCCATAAAAGTCTGAAGGGGGGCCCAACTTAAAAACATTTTGCTTAGCGGGATTCAGAGCAACAACGTTTGAAGACCTTTCTCTGTCTTACAGCTAGATGAAGATTTAACAGAATGTCACTTCGCAGAGGCCTACAGCTGAACTATCACCCCTCTGATGCCCACACGTGCACTAAACAAATTCATTAATTATTCCAAAAAGTGTAAAGTTATATCAATTTCACCCATATTTAATGTTTGTTTCAAGGGTTTGTCATTTAAACATTGGGAAACAATTTCTCGGTGATAAAAGACACTCATGAACAATGCTGGGAGATCGAAAGTGTCACTTTGAGAGGTACGATGGCAACCATTCAACTGGCCCTGTGATGCTGGGGATGGCAGGCGTTAAGAGTGTACAACTCTGCGCCTACTCTCTGGAGAACGAGGGTGAAGGATGGGCACAGTGATGCACTGAAGTGTGGCTTTCATTGAATGACAAGCTTGGAAGGCAGATTTAGAGAGCTTGAGAAGCTTGTGGATAAACAGATAATGAATGAAAATATTGGTTAAGTGGGTGCCACCAGTGTTTTGGAAAGGAAGGGAAGTTCGGAGAAAGACTGACAGAGGGCGAGGGTGGGCAGTGCGATGTTTTTTAAGCAATGAATGACAGGACATATTTGACATGGGCATGTGACCCCGTGCTAACCTAGTGGAAGGAAGTGGGGACAAATTTGAGACCGGCACCCTCCATTAAAATCAAGACCACAATGAGACAACGCCTGTTGGGTCTCGTACCACAACCAAAGATGGAGAGAATCCAGGATAAATTTGCTTCCCTGGGTCTCCTGTTTGGTAAACGCAAACTGGCAATACAGTGGATGGCGTCCAGGAACCCCACTTATGCTGCTTGGCTGAGGAGCATGAGAGAGTGGGCTCTAGCATGGGAAAGATGCATGAGAGAGATGAATTACTGTTATTTATACTCATGTTCTCAGACTTGGAGAATACAGACGGGGATGAGGACGGTGCACAGAAGAGGGATCCAGTGAGGAGAAGACCGACCAGGGGTCGGGGTGAATAGTGTGACCGGGGAATAAAGGAGAGACTCGGAGGCGATAGCTTGTGTGGAGGATTGACAGACGCTACACTTTAAGGATTCACTGGTGTAGCTTTAGAAGTGGCCTGTTAACAGTGTTACAGATCTGTGCAATCGTTGGGCCGGAAGACTCCAACCATAAGTTAATTCTGCTGATCATGTGTTCTCTTTTGCCTCGGGGAAAGGGAGGAGGGGGGAATTATTGTTTTCAATTTTTGCTGATATTGAGCTTTATATACCAAGAACTGAGTTACATGCAACAAAAATAAATAAATACAAAATAAAGAGATATTATTTTTTTTAAAAGCAATGACAAGATATCGGATTTGGAAACCGGGTACTGTTCTGGGGGAGTGGGGCAGGGTCACTTACCAATCACTCAGGTGGGACAGTTAGGGCTCCGTACTCATGGGAAGCAGGTGACAATCTGTCAAAGGGCACCTAACGATCTCTACTCTTGTGCAATGCAAAGGTCTGGCAAGCAAACACCAGCAGTCGCCAATGCCAGAGTGCAAAAAAAAAAAAAAAAACACCCACAATAGCAAAGATCATTTCATGCCACCATGCACTGTTCAGCTCTGAGCAAGCACTTTGCAATCCTCCGGACTTGTGCAAAAGTAGCCTAAGGGACAGAAGTCCCGCTGGAATGTCTTCCGGCAGTAGGAGGGGATGGTGTCTAACTCTCATGAACTGGCGGATGCTGCAGCATTATGTTTCTCTCTCTGCTTTGGAAGTATCCAGAGTAGTCATCTTCATAGACTGAGGGATAACTAAACACAGAACTGGCAGATGATCTACTATGGTTGGTGATCTGGACAAGTAATTGAAAAAACTTTATGTGGAAGCACTGCCCCCTCTCAGCTGTGTCACTGGTTATGTTTGCAGACTCTCCTTACTCCTCGGTCGCCTAAATAATGTATGCTATTATGATTAACTACTACGAATCTTCATTCTGTGACCTCTGCATGGCGTATCAATATATATATATATATAACTTCACAACGAACATGACGGATGCTCTCATTGGCTAATAAAAAGCAGACACCACTGTTCCATTTATTTGCTTTGAGAGTGTTGCATCAATGTTCACCCGGTTGGGAGGAAAGCCAATGGGTTACTGATGAATTATCTTGGGCCAAACCAAGGAAGGTATAAACTCTTTTGAAGTTACAAGTATCTGTGTCCAGCCAGGAAACGAGATTTTGCAGAGAAACCCCGTCCAGCGCATAACTACATATGGGTGTATAAGGATGGATTCAACTGTGGAACTGGTGATAGTAGATTATATTGGAAGGGGATATAATTATGTGCCGTAAAGAAGAATGGGAGACACAAAGTAAAAATAATTGTAGCACAGAGAGTCTTTATATAATGTTAACTCTTATGCAGCAAATAACAAAGAATTAAAATATATACATGAGGTGCTCAGCGTATTATGTGAGCACACAGTGGCGCTGCAAGAAACTCATCACACACAGAATGACCGGCGAAAAGAACAAAAAGTAGGTTCTATGTAGAGAACAGAATAATATTTCCAAATATCAAAGTTCATAAGCGTTTAGAACCGATTACTGGAAGAAAACAGTCAAAGTTTGCTGTTCGGGGTATAAGCAAGAAAAGAACAAATGATTAGGATTATGCTCCGGTTAGAATGAGTGCCAGAGGCCAATCACCAGAGATACCCGACAGCAAGCTAGGGTTACATTGGATCTAGAGTGGATGGAAGAGCACAGCTACATTTACACCCCTCTAGAGGCAGATGTAGAGTTGAAGGAAGGTCTAACCAGACAGCTATTGAAAATGTAGTCAGCTCTTACAGAAATTGTTTACATTATTAAACTTGCAAAAACCATGAGCTAAAGCAAATTTAGCACCAGAGAAAAACTGTATGAAACATAAAACTTTTGCACAGAAAAAAACACCAAGTTAAATAGACAACTGGGGAAGAACATGCTTGGCACCCAGATGCTCAAGTTTTCCAGAGCTGTGTAGAGTGCGTCACTTTCCTCTCTTCCTTCTACCAGCAGAGCTGCGTTTTCTCCATTGAAGCGATGGTTAAATCAGTCAATTAAGGAGGCACCAGCATACTGCATGCCCTGGGTTGAAGAACAGCTTGCAGGGACAAAATTACAAGACACCTGCAGTCCCCTGGGAGGTACAAGAAAGGAGCCAAGGCTGTGACAGTGAATCTATCAACATGGTGATGCCCAAGCCTTCACACCTAGTTGGTCGGTCAGTACTGATGAGTTAACATTGTGGCAATCTGAAAAGTATGACAGTAGGAAAAAAGAATAGTGATAAACCTATCATCTACCAGTGGCCAGCAGACAGAAGAGAATTAGTGGTGACAGCCATCTTTGAGAAGCAAAGCTTGTACTTGTGTGGGGTATTACAGGAGCAAAAGAGATAACTGTGTGCCTGCGCCTCCAAAAGAGACACCCCTCTCAGCTGTCAGCTAAATCAATTGCCTTCACAGATTTCCAGGGAAATTAGATGAAATGAAAGATGTAACTAGAGGACGAGATCAACCTGCTGGTGTATATGGTGTCCACCCGTAGAGATAGTGGTGTTGGACCCCACGGAATAAGCCAATAAAGACATGGGAGGTGACAAAAGGAATCACTAGACTCTCTTGTGATCCCCAAGGCCATGCTTGCGGGTCCCCTGGAACCTTAGAAAACATGAAGAACTTTATTTTTTCCATTGGAAATGTTTCCATAAAATCTCTGAAGATTTCACCATGTCTCTCCTGGGGTTTCCAAGAGAATGCTGCTCAGATGGTATGTAAACCAGAGATCTGTTCTGATAGAAATGTTTAGAACATTGTTTTTTCTCTCCATTTTACCAGAGTGTGAACAGTTTACTGTTTGGACTGAAATAAAGATTTGAGGAGTAATTATAACTAAGGTTATGTTGTCCAATGGAGAAACAGACACATTTCCCTTCCCACTCTCCCTATGCCCTCCTATCCTACAGTGGAGGTTAGTTTGTTACTGTCCTAGTTAGATTTTGACTTTGGAGATTAGATAAATCCTGATTGGTTAGGTGCAACTCTTGTCAAGGACTTCTTTCTTAAAACTCAGGCTACCGCCAAAATTAGTTTATGTGCACTAGAAATACTATCCTTATAATAAGGTTAACAAAATCATTTGAATGTTTAAAAAAACATTCAACTCTCTACCAAGAAATAAAAACATCTCTTCCCAGAAGTCTGACATTTCACCGTTAGCCACGGGACCGCCTGCAGTATGTGATAATAACAATCTACATTCATAAAGCATTTACAATATACATGCTCTTCACACAACTTGACGACAGTCTCTACAACACAAAACATGCCATCTATTGTGATTACAACAAACACAGTTGTGTCAATTGAGTCATAGGGGTATTCATGAACTTTATCACAAGGGGCTGGGAGCAAAAATGCAAATCTATTTTTACGAGAGAGAGAGAGAGAGAGAGAGAGAGAGAGAGAGAGAGAGACAGAGAGACAGAGACAGAGAGAGAGAGAGAGAGAGAGAGAGAGAGAGAGAGAAGAATGATAACAACAACACAACAACCAGGTAGGCCAAACATCTGAATTCAAAAGATTACAATAAGTCATAAAGAATTGTAATAATACCCCAAAAAGACGTAACTATGATGGACTCAAATAACAAAAATATATTTTAATACAAAGTTTCAGCTTCTGTCTTCCCCGGGTAGTATAAGAATTTACTGACCATACAATCACATACTACCTGAAGAAGTCGGACCCTGAAATGCTGTGGTAGAAATACGTATTGTTTTTTTTGGGGTGGTTTTTACCCCCCTTTCTTTTTTCACACTCCTGCACCACCCCTTTGGAGGGATCTGCATGATACTTGCCAAACGTAAACCTGATTTTTTTGGGAAAGTTATGAGCAGATTTGTTAAATGCAGTCAAGTTATAAACAAAACAAGAAACAACTTTTCAATGGAACTTCTAATCTACCTGTATCTATAGCCACAATTGCTGACTGCTAAATAGGTGTATATCTTTATGACTGTATCCCACTGACGCTGAAGTCCTGGTCATTCTATCAGGCAGGGTATCACCTAGGTGGTCTTCTTGCTAAAGCAGCCTGCCAATTCCCAAATGAGATTGGTCTACCTCATCCGGGCTGGTGATTTCTGCTGTGATGGTCTTCCAGGGGAGAAACAGGGATGCTGGCTACGGGGTCTCATCATATACGGGAAAATGGGCTTCCAATACTCTCCAAAACATTTGGTGGCAATAAGCTCCTGCTCTGGCCCCAGGGCCTGAAAAGCACTAGTGGATACAAGCCCGCAGTGGCTGCTAGAAATTAAACCTACTGGTACTTAAATGAAAAAGTTTGAGGATTCATCTACTTTTCTAGGTGGTCCACTGCAAGTAGACAGCGAGAGCTGAAAGCAAGCTACGCACACCATTTGAGAAGATCCCCTACATAATGTTCTCCTTTATGCCAGTACTTCAGTTAATTGTTGGGTTCCAAGAACGAGTGAGACAACTAAGATAATGTCCACCATGCTGTCAGACTTCACCCAATTGCTAAGTTACTGACAAGGTATACATTATTTATTGCCCAACCTACTTTAGGAAACCACTATTCATTCACACTGCATGTCAGTTGTATTTGCTGTTAATATATAAGGTTGCCGTATATCGGACAGTAGTCGCCCTGCATGGTTCCTGTACTGCTGTACGGAAGAAACTGGGGGCGACGGCTGCAGTGTTGTTCGAAGGCACCCCTGAAAGCTGGAGTACCTAGTCAGCTGAAGTACGAAGGTGAGAGAGAGAGAAAGGCTGAACTCACGCCAGTTCCGTGGTTGCTGGAGACAGTCGGTTAAACAGGAGGGGGGCTGGGGGGGGGGGGGGCAGTGTTAGTACCTTAATATCCATCCAAAGCTGAAGGACAGCCTTAAGTTGCCTAGGCAAAACTGTGAACAGTATCGGTGCGCCGGAAACCAGTACAACAACCGCTCGCCATGACGTTTTTGTTTGCCTTTTTCTGCCGTCCCACTTGGACGGCCTCGCCTGCTAAAAGGTTTCTTATCTTTATGGGGCCATGTGTTTGGCCCCATAAAGATAAGAAACCTTTTACTTCAGAAGGAAAGCAGGCGAGGCCGTCCAAGTGGGACGGCAGAAAAAGCCAAGCGAAAAAGTCACCAACAGCTCTTTCCCAATGGCTGGCCGCCGTTTAGCATAAACGGTGACGCCGGCCAATAGGAAAGAGGGGCGGGGCTTAAAGCCCCATACGGAAAAAACCCCAAAACGTTAAATCTCGCCAGCGAGACTGCGCATGTGCGCAGCCTACACTAGCGAGATCTAAAAACCAAAGCAGTTTGCTATGGCAGGGCGGAAGCCGCAAGGCTCCTGCCCTGCCATAGCAAACAGCAGTGTCCCGGGTGTGGGTACCCCGGGACACTGCAGGAGCCGGCCCTGGGGGGTGGCGGTCCCCAGGGCCATGACAAGCCTCCAGGAGGGGGGCCACGCGGCCCCCTCCCAACATTTACAAAGCCCCGGGGGTGGTGGTCCCCGGGGCTGGGGGGGGTCCTTAACGGACCCCCAAATTTAAATAGTTAGTGCCCCGGGGAGGTAGTGGTCCCCGGGGCTGAGCACCCCCCCCCACACAGGAATATATATATATATTTTTTTAAAGCCCCGGGGGATGGCGGTCCCCGGGGCAGAGGGGGGCCGTGTGCCCCCGCTACTTAATTAATTAAAGCCCCGGGGGTGGAGCTCCCCGGGGTTTGGGGGTCTTGGATGCCCCCCACACTAAAAATTAAAGCCCCGGGGGTGGCGGTCCCCGGGGCTGCGGGGGGGGCTGTGTGCCCCTCCACAAATAATTGAGCAAAGCCTCGGGGAGGTGGAGGTCCCCGGGGCAGTGTGGGGGCTTTTTTTTTCTCTGCCCCCGGGACCTGGCCCACCCGGGGGCTAAAGAATAACAAAGCGCGGGAGTCCACACTTTTTTTTTTTTAAATTTCGGCTGAAATTCGCGCTGGGTGCGCAAATCTCGCCGATTTTTTTTTTTTTTTTAATGCTTTTTTTGGGCCCTGAGCAGGCCTTGTGGGACCCCCTGAGCAGGCCTAGGGGGTTAGGGTGTTTCTACCCTGCCCCCTTTTCTTGTTTTTCGCTTTTTTTTCGCTTTTCTTGTGCCTCGGATCTATCTATCTTTCAGGATAGGAGCGGACCGGAACGCCCCACGCGTTTTGTAAATTTCGCCAAGATTCGTCAACCGGCGCCAAAGATATTGGGAATAGAATGTTGCGAATTTCCTATGGAAAATAGGTCCTAACTAGAACTATCTACTGGCGACCGCCATATATATAACCCAATTCAGTGCTCCACACTGACATCGCCATGACCTCGCCACTTACGACGGCGGTTCGTGGTGAGGGTGCGAGCCTCGGAAAACCACAACAATTGCTGTAATCTTTCCTTTGTGAAAAACAGAAACCACGGACACAGATGGCTTCTTAAGCAGTGGAATTTATTCAAGCAAGATTTTTGGCAACTCTAGCCGAAAATCTTGCTTGAATAAATTCCACTGCTTAAGAAGCCATCTGTGTCCGTGGTTGCTGTTTTTCACGAATGAAGATTACAGCAATTGTTGCGATATATATATATATATTATCTACTGGCGGTCGCCAGTAGATAGTTATAGTTAGGACCGTGTTTCCATAGGAAATCTGAAAATTCTATTTTGAATAACTTTGGCGCCGGTTGACGAATCCTCGCGAAATTTTCACAACTAATGGGGCTCTCCGCTCAGCTCCTACCCTGAAAGTCTCTGGGTGATTCGTCAAGGGGGGGCCGAGAAAAAAGGGGGTCCCAAAACGCGTTTTCCCCATGCATTTTCCATAGGACCTTTAGTCGAAGGTACAGCCCGAACGGCTGAACATAATTACTTGAAATTTGGTAGAGAGGTAGTCCTCAGGTCAGGGAAGTGCCTTTTGCAGGTCTGGTGTCAATCTGTTCAGTATTTCCTGAGAAAATAGCATTTAAAAGCATATACGCACGGTGCCATGCGCGAGCGAAATTCTGATTGGTTGATAGATGTCAGTAAACTTTCGAATCGGTAGAAATCAGGAAGTGTTGGCCGCCCTTTTGTCTGTCGCACTGAAAAGGAAAGGTGGAAAAAAGGTGGAAAACGTGAAAAGGGGGCAGGGAAGAGAGTTCCTGACCTCCTAGCGTTTGTCAGGGGGTCACAGAAGGAACCCCAAGGGTGAAAAAAACATTTTATTATTTTTGAAAAAAATTGCGGGGTGCGCGCAGCGCACCGTGCCCCCAAAGCGCGCGCACGGTGCGCGCACGGTGAATAACCTTGGAAATTTTTTTTTTTATAAATACATAACTTAGCATTTAAAAAACCGTACAAATTCACTTAAAAAACCATAGGTTTCACACACGTTATAGTTGGGAATTAGCATTTAAAAAACCTTGCAAATTCACTTAAAAAACCATAGGTTTCACACAGGTTATAGTTAGGTGGACATTTCACTCGTAAAACACAGATGAAATTCCTCCGTTATAGTTAGTTCAGATAACTATAACTCGCGCGACCGCCACTCTATCACAAGGATGATGTCATCAGTGATGTCATGAGTGATGCCATTGACCATGTCATGAGTGATGTAATGTGTGACGTCATGAGCAGTGGATTGCGGGCGTGCGAGTTATAGTTATCTGAACTAGCTATAACGGGGGAATTTCATTGTTTTTTTACGAGTGAAATGTCCACCTAACTATAACCTGTGTGAAACCTATGGTTTTTTAAGTGAATATAAATATACACACACACACACACACACACACACACACAAAGGTTACAGGGACATATGGTCAGGAAATTGAATTTTTTTTTAACCCCTTCCATGCCCATGACGGAACGGTTCCGTCATGAGCATCGGTTGCGCTGTGCTCATGACGGAACCGTTCCGTCATGGCCCCGCCCGCGCTCGAACCCTTCAGCACCGCGGGGGAATTCCCGCCGCGCTGAAGGGGTTAAAATATAGAAATTCACGCAAAAAAAATCCACAGGTTACAGAGACATTATAGTCAGGTTCAGATTTTACATATACAAAACCATAGAAATTCAGCAGTTATAGTTTCAATTATAGTAATCTCAGTAAACAATGACTCAAGCCCTAAGGTAACTATAACTCGCGCCTCCGCCATGCACAGTTTCCTGAGATTGGTTTGGTGTTCATGACCTCAGCTTCTTTGAAATAATCAGCTTTCTTACTGCAGTTTCTCCTAATACGGGGGAACTGGCCAAATGAAGTCCACCTCCTAATGTTGTCGGATGATGACTGCTGAGTTGCACAAGTATGTTACGTTCTGTGGTTGTTTATATAATAATGTGCCTAGTTTACCATCCTTATGAATTTTAAAGAGCGGGATGGATTCTGAGCCATGGTTACATGTAAACTTCAAATGTATGTGTGTGGCATTCAATCAGATCACAAACTGATTCAGGGTTTCAGCGTATCATGAAAACATTGTTAATGCACATATGACACAGGTGGATGTTACCATAATATGTACTGTCAGAAGTTAAATTATGTGGGTTTTCAAGTCAGCAAAAAGAGTACAGTGAAGTTAGGGGCAAAGATTACATTGCCGGATACTAATTTTATCTGTAAGAAAAATGTGTTCACAAACTGAACATACTTTTTTGTCAGGATAATACTTAACAATTTGATAATAAAGCCAGTGGAGACTTTCAATAGGTTCTTCTCTGTAATCTAGCCATTTCACAATGATCTATAGTTCCCTCCTCCTTTGGTATAGTAGTATATAATGATTCAATGTCTAGTCTTAAGAATAAGTCGTGCTCCACATCAAAACACATATTTCCTATTTGTGCAATTAGGCCACTACCATCACTCCCATTGCACTCAATTTCTATTACAATGTTTTGTTGAAGTAATATATGTATTTTCCTATGGGTTCCAAAACTGAGCCACCACCTGAAACGATCAGTCTGACTGGAGGGTGTGAGGTTCTTCAATGTATTGTGGGAAGCATGTAAATGACAAGAGTGCATGGGTTTTAGCGTTAACAAAAAGGAATCCATTTTTAATTTGAAAATCTTCATCTTTACACTTCAAAAACTCTATTTTTGAACTTCATGTAGAGGGTTATAATTCAGTATGATTTAATGTTCATAACTGGGCAGGGGTCGTAAAACTTAACTTTTAGGTTGAGCCTACAAGACAACGCAATCTGTCTGATTAAAAAAGACCTATTGTGGGTTTACCAAGAACTTACCGGGGCTTACAGCCCTTCCATTACTTACCATCGGTTTGCTTTATTATCACTCTCAATTGCTTGCTTCTTATTCAATAGCTTTCCTTGTCCATCTTGTGTTTGTTCTTGCCCTGGAGCACATCGTCTTTACCATCTCCCTGATTGGCTAGGTTCAATCATTCGACAACAAGGTGAGGCATGGAGGACCGTTTCGATCTTAAATGGCAGCGGTTCTACAATTGAGGGTGCTGCAATATGTAGTCAACGCTTTTGGAAAAAAATATTTTTACGAGCTAAGTTCTAGCATAACCCTTTAACACCCAGTTGTATATTTTATGTCTTAGGGAAGGTAGGAGATAGGGAACTCCCGAGAAAGGAACACAGCTGTTTTTTAACTTAGGTTGTTTCGCTTTGGAAATATACTATTGGCTTATAGTTAGAAATCCTTGTTCTACGATTTTGATGTTAGCACGACCTTTAATAGTCGAGGCGTGTATTTTAGAGTTTAGGGAGTTGATACCGCCCACACAAAACAATAGTGGATCGAGCAAGGTAGCCCCAATGTTAAGGGAGATTAATTTGATTTGAATAATGAGATTAGATTTGACGGTACGTAATCTCACGTGTAATAACGAGACCCCTAGGAGTAATTTAACAAGGAGGTTTTGAATTACATGGAATACCAAGCAAAAAGAAGAACCCCTCTGTTTGGCACCGGGGAGGAGATCTAAAAATAAGGCCCCCAAACCAGATTATAAATGGGATTGATAGACAAGTATGCGGTCTAGGACGAGGACCCCCAGTTTTGAAAATGATTCGGTATGTTATAGGATTTAAGTATTGAATCTGATTTTCGAGTATGAACTTCATAAAAATAGCCTCATTGTGAATTTTGAGAACTTGTGTGGACTCGTGCTTAACACAATTTGTAAACAAATGATATCTCCTTTTAAAATCTTAGGAACTGGCCTCTGCTTGAATTTAATAATAGCAAGAGAACCATCGATATCGTGAGGAATAATTAAAACAAACCGAACTACATTGAAAACAATTGGAAAGGCCAAACATGAAATAAATACATACTACTGTCTTTACCGTGAGCGAAATTCATATATTTTTTTCAAAAAACTTTTTCATGAAATGCTAAAAAATCTAGGGATCTATTGACATATGGATATTAATACTAGTCTATATACACTCTGTCCTAATAGGGTTTACAAATTATGAAACACTTTGTACGATTAAATATGTACAAGAATTGAGGATTAATCATAAGAAGATACAAGTGCGACATTAGGGTGAGTGGTGCCTCAAAATATCTTTTTCTTTAAAAAAAAAAAAAATCTTTAAAATATTTAAAAATTAAAAAGTGAAGAACAAGGAAATTATGACACAAATAGAAAAAATTAAAAAATCACAAATGTGTTCATATACTTTGTATTTGTTTTGACAAACTAGGACGAAGTGAATTGACACACTCCCCCCTGGATATTTAGGATAACGATCATGAAGTCCCATTTCTGTGTAAGTATAATTACTAAACATGGATTGAATCTAGGCTAATTTCACTAATACGTCCCTGGTGACAAACAAGATGTGATGTGATCACTAGACGATTTTGTATGTCCCATGTGTCTCTTTCACAAATAATTAAGTAATGTTCTTCAAGAGACCTTTTGCTATTAATAATGATATTCTACCTCGACCGTCATATTTGAGGTGTGGCAACAGCAGACAATCCTGCATTAAGCATCAACAATTCTGTGATTTAGTTAAGTACGAAGTACAGTTTTTCCTGTACTTCTATACCAAGCAATGGATTAGATAAGATACAATGTATTGCTTGGTGTAGTCATCCATAATCAAGTATTCTGAACCGAAGAAAAGAAATAGAACTATAAGCACATGAATGTAATCTAATTGTATGGATCCCTTTTTTATAGATTGATTGTACTTGCTAGTGAGAGCCGTTTTTAAAGTGTTGGTCCTGAAGAAGGTGTTACATAATATATACTGCACCGAAACGCGTCGACAAGAGGACACAATTGTATTTGTTGCTTTTATATCTCAATCTTTATTGTACTTTCTATCTTTATTTTAAGTGTTTTATGTGTTTTATTTTATGTTAGATTTATTATGTATAACTATTGATTAGAATCGTCAAACATGAATTATTGTGAATGAATAATTATGGTTGTGTTTTTATATGAATGCTGTTTTCTGATGTTTACTGCAATACATTAAGCAGTTTTGGATACAATATTGGTATACAGTTTGTGATATAGGAATTTTTAATAAAAATAATACATCCTATTCTTGCGGTGCTATAGTCTTTAGATTTCTTTTCTTCAGGTTCATTATATATTGTATATGATTTTACCGTTGGAGTATTTCGAATAAACCCAAAAGGGAAGTCTTTTAGTTTTGAATACTTTACATACCCGGTCCCTTTTGGTTAAAACTGGGAAACTCTCTCTTTTTGTACTTTCAATCATTCGACTGCTCACTTTGAGGGAATTGCTTGTTTATTTTTTGCTTAAGCACTACATGAGAATGCATGCGTTTTCCAGACCTCTCCTTTGTGTGCTTCTCGCCTGTCAAATATCTATCCCTCCTTGCTCCATATTGCCGTCTTCTTCGCAGGGCCGGCTTGAATGCTGGGGGCGCACTTTGTTTGCGCCCCCCAAGACTTCCTTCTACACTAATTCCTTCACTATCACGCTCCAATAGTGCTATTCATGTCTCCACAGCCCCTCTCTCACATACATTTAATTTCTTTTATAGCGCTATACCAGTGTAGGGCGTCAGAGCACTTTAAATCACAGAAACATTATACGGAGTCAATGAACCCCAAAATCACAAGGGGTTGGGGCTTCACAGGAAATGGGAAGAAGCTGAAGAGCCTGTGACTCCCGTAGCGGCCTGGAAGGCTGAAAGAGTAACTTTTAAACATTTCAAAAAACGAGCGGAAAGCTAGGTAGATTCCCCTTTTAGGCAACATTGCATATGAACAATTGTTACTTACCTGCAAACAGGTGGTTCTCCAGTATTGGTGTCTTTCATAGATTCACATGCTTGAATATTCCCCGTCGTCGGAGTGGGAGTCCCACGGTAAATAAAATAGCAATATATATATATAGCAAAATATATACATAAGTAATCACATAATTAGCGTCATATAGGTGTAAAAACACCCATAGTGTACCTATAAGAGAAAACTCCATAGGAATACAATGGAGAGAGACAAAAGACCTTTGTAGTCTATCTCTGTCATTATGTAAGTCCGAACTCCAGCCAATCAGGCGTCAGCCCCTCTCTAGAACCTTCTCCTCAGAGCTTCTCACCTCAGATTTTCGTAGCACAAGAGTGACTGTAGAGTGTATGAGGAGAAGAGAGCCTCTGAAGGGAGGAGGGAGGGTCGCATGTGAATCTATGAAAGACACCAATACTGGAGAACCACCTGTTTACAGGTAAGTAACAATTGTTCTTCTCCAGTATTAGGGTGTCTTTCATAGATTCACATGCTTGAATATAGAATAGCTAGCAGTAACAATCACCATTGTTTCCATGCCAAAATAGATTCAAAATATAAAGATAATCAATCTTCTTATGCATAAAAACAGTATCAAACAACTGTAACATTGTAAATGCATAATATAAATGGAAACAATATGGAGGTGGGAGGAAGAGGCTCACCTTACTTAAAAAGATTGCGCAGCACTGCCTGTCCCACTGCAGCATCCTCCTTGCTTAAAGTTGCCAAGCAGTAGTGCTTAGTAAACGTGTGTCTGGTCGACCACGTAGCTGCTCTGCAGATGTGTTGCAAAGATACTCCAGCAAATAAGGCAGTAGATGATGAGACTGCCCTAGTGGAGTGTGCCCTCACTGGAGACTGCAGAGGTTTATTTGCCCTTTGGTGGCAGAAGACAATAGCTGCCGAGATCCAGCGTGCAATCGTTGGTTTAGTAACCTGACGTCCTTTATGACAGCGTCCATATGCTATAAAAAGTTGATCGGATTTCCGGAACGAAGCTGTCTTACTGATGTAGAACTTTAGACACCGCTTCACGTCCAAAGAATGTAATCTTTGTTCTGCAGGTGTCTGAGGATTGGCAAAAAAGGTCTTTAATATTACTGGCTCATTAATATGAAAGTCAGTAGGCACCTTGGGTAGAAATGATGGATTGGTGCGTAACACTACAGCATCCGGTTTGAACTGCAGGAACGGAGGTTTGATGGTAAAAGCATGGATGTCACTGACACGACGTGAAGACGTTAGTGCCAGAAGTAGGGCTACTTTCCAAGTTAGATATTTTAGGTCGGCCTTGTGAATGGGCTCGAACGGAGGTCTCATCAATTGCGCTAACACAACGTTGAGGTGCCACAACGGAGGAGGACGCCGAACTGGCGGAAATTTTCGGAATAAGCCTTTAAAGAATTGGCAGATTATTCTTGAGGAACAAAGGGAACTTGATCCATCTTGCCGGAAACGGGAAATAGCTGCTAGAAAAACCCGTAGGGTTGCATGAGACAGTCCAGAACTGGCTAGGAGCAAGAAGAATGGTAGCAATTGCTCTGCCGTGGAATGTATCGGATGGACTCCGTTAGCAGCACACCAGTGGCAGAATCTTTTCCATTTGAACTTGTACGTCCTGACTGTAGAGGGTGCTCTTGCCTGGGCCAAAATATCCCTACAATCCTGCGGGATGTCTAGGTGGGCGAACTCATGGTGTTCAGGTTCCAGGCCGATAAGCTCAGTGAGGAGGGATTTGGATGACAAATTCTCCCTTCGCTCATTGTGAGCAGATCCGTCCGATGTTGCAGGAGGATTGGTTGGCATTGGGACAGCAGGAGCAGTTCTGAGAACCACGCTTGTCGTGGCCAGCGCGGGGCTATTAAGATCAGGTGGCAAGGTTGTCTCCTCATCTTCCAAAGAACCCGAGGTATGAGGGGTATTGGAGGAAAGGCGTACGCAAATAGATTGCACCAGTTTATCAAAAGGGCATTCCCTTGTGATTCCTTGTGGGGATGCCAGCTTGCGTAATTTCGGCATTTCCGGTTCTCCGGCGTAGCAAAGAGATCCAGTTGCGGACGACCCCATAGTTGGAATATCCTCTCTAGAGTGGGTTGGTGTAACTCCCACTCGTGGGTCGACGAGGAGGACCTGCTCAGGGAATCCGCTAGGACATTGGATACTCCTGGCAGGTGTACTGCCGTAATCATGATCTGATGACTGAGAGACCAGTCCCAAATTCTTTGAGCTAACCTGGAGAGACTTGGGGATTTTGTTCCGCCCTGTTTGTTCACATAGTGCATACAGGTTGTGTTGTCTGTCTGTATTAGCACTGACTCTCCTTGGAGCAAAGGTAGAAATGATTTTAGAGCCAGAAAAATCGCCATCAGCTCCAACTTGTTGATGTGCCAAGATCTTTGATGTGTTGACCATCTTCCCTTCACAGAGAGATCCTCCAAATGTGCGCCCCATCCCTCCAATGAGGCGTCTGTCGTGAGTGTCCTGTCCGGTGGCAGCGACAGAAATGACATGCCTTCCGTCAAGTTGTCTGGAATTGTCCACCATGCGAGTGCTGACTTCATTTGATCTGTGACACATATCATGTCGTGGAAAGATCCCGTTACCTGACGCCACTGAGCATCCAGAGCTTCCTGGATAGGACGTGTCCTCAGCCGGCAATGAGGGATCAAGGCAATGGATGATGACGCCATTCCCAGAAACGATTTTAACAGTCTCACAGAAACTGACTCTTTTGATCTGATCAGAGACACCAGTCGCAGCATCTTTTGTAGACGCTCCTGGGAGAGAAACGCCTTTGCTGACACAGTTTCCAGAGTTGCTCCCAGAAAATCTCTTTGTTGGTACGGATGAAGTTGGGATTTTTCTGCATTTACGGACAGGCCTAAAGAGCGAAACACGTCCTGGCACAGAAGAGTGTGTTGTCGCAGGTGAATGCTTGACTGAGATTTCAGGAGAAAATCGCCCAGGTATGGAAATATTTGCACTCCCTGGAGTCGCAAAAACGCTATTACTGGAGCTAGTACCTTCGTGAACACTCGAGGGGCCGAGCGCAGGCCAAATGGTAACACTTTGAATTGGTAATCGTGTTGACCCACTCGAAAACGCAGGAACTTCCGATGCCGCTGTAATATAGGGATATGAAAATAGGCATCCTGGAGATCTATCGTTGCCAGAAAATCTTCCTCCAAGAGTAAGCGCAAGATGTCTACTAGCGTCATCATACGGAAGGATTGGCTCTTTATATATTTGTTTAGTGCCCTTAGATCGAGGATGGGCCTCCACTCTCCGTTTTTCTTTGTGATCAGAAAGAACCGGGAATAAAAACCTTTTCCCTTCTGAGACACTGGCACCAATTCTATAGCTCCTTTTTGCCTTAAAAGTCGAACTTGATGCAACAGTTCTTTCATGTGAGCTGGTGGCGGTCCGGAGGGTGGTGTGGGAGGAGGGAATTTGGTGAATTCTAAGGCGTGTCCCTTTTTTACAATGTCCAAAACCCAACGGTCCCTTGAGATGGAGGACCATTGGGAAAAGAACAGAGAGATTCGACCTCCAACCTTGTCCGTCTGGTAAGAGTCACTGTCTCTTTGACGCGGTTCCTCTGTATGAGGATTTTCCTCTATATGACTTGGAGGTTTGCTGTCGTGATGCTTGCTGTTGCTGGCCATAAGAGTAACGGTTGGATCCTTGATTGTGAGGTTTGTATTGTTTATTGTCCCTTCGAAAACTTGAGGAGGTGCCGCGTCCGCGTGCACCACGAAAATTGCTCCTTTGAAATTGAAGGTTTCCTAACGATCTAGCTGTCTCAGTATCCTTCTTTATGGACTGTAGAGCTTCATCGACGTGGCTTCCAAATAACGCCTCGCCGTCATATGCCATGTTAAGGATCATGGACTGTACCTCCTGACGAAAGGATGTCGATCTTAACCATCCTTGCCTACGCAGAACAGCCGCTCCGGCAAGCTGACGGAATCCCCTGCAGGCGATGTCTACTGCACAATCGATTATTTCCGCCAATGCCGCTTCTCCCTCTTGGAGCAACTTCATTGCCTCCACCTTAGATGGCTCTGGCAACTCCTGAACCACATCAGAAATATCAGCCCATACTTGTCTGTCATGTCGTCCCAAGATGGCCAAGGCATTAGCTGCTCTAACCACAGTAGAGGCCATAGAAGAGAATTTACGCCCTATGGCATCCATCCGACGTCCGTCACGATCCGGAGGTGTGGTGATAGTAGATGCAGGATTTTTCGCCTTACGTTGCGCTGCCTGCGTAACGACAGACTCAGGTTTAGCCTGACCTGTGAGGCATGCTGGGGTTCCTATTGGTGCCTTATATTTCTTTTCTAATCGAGGCACCTGTGCTGGCAAGGTATTCGGTGTCTGCATTAATTTCTTGCCTTCTTCCCAAATAAACTCAACAATGGGAATAGCATGCGTCTGTTTGTAAGGTTGATTCTTGAAATCATAAAGGAAGCAATCTTCCTCTCTGCACTCCGTTGTTAGTTTAAAACGGTGTGCTGCCCTTTCCATCAGTTGGTGAAAATTGGCTATGTCCACTGGAGGTGAATCCCCTGTTACTATCTGTGAGGGGGATGGTGTTTGTGCCTGGTAATTGTCCCACTCCGCCATATCATCGTCATTGTCATCCACATCCCCATCATCATCTGGGATTTCACCCTCTTCTGTGTCCTGAGGGCCTTCCTCTACAGGCTCATAGTGAGGCAACAACCTTTCCGGAACCTGTCTTGGAGGTGCAGGCGGCATCTGAGGAGCAGGATTTACAATAGGTACCGGTGGAATATTTGCCGGAATCACCGGGGCTGACGGAACCTCTGAACGTTGAGGGGATAGAGGGAACCGTTGGTTGTAGTCGTCCAACATGCGTTGGAGATTAGTTATAAGCGACAAAGGAAGAGTCGCCGTTTTATGCTTCGGAGGGACCTGCTGTATGTAAACTGGATCTTCATCCTCACTGCTGACATCCTGGCATTTAATAACTAAGTCGGACGGACTTTGTGCCGTTCCAAAAGACTCCGGTAACCCCTCGGACTCCTGATCAGAATCCGTAGCGAATAATGGTGAGGGAGGCTGTGCATCTCCCACAGGAATATTGTCTTCCTGGCTATCCGGGCCCACAGTAGGAGGTAATGGTGTCCAAGAAACTCCAGTTAAAGATGAAACCGACGCTGAAGTTAGCTGAGGTAGTTGTTCCCTCTTTGTCTTCTGGGCAGACGAAACGCTGCTTACTCGTACCCTTACAAATGTCCCTGCCGTCGACTGCTGCATGGTATGTTCTGCAGACGCCTTTGGAGAGGCCCTCGTCGACGGAGCCGTCGTCGACGGAATGATGGTCGACGGAATTATCGTCGACAGAGTCTGTGGCAACAAAATCGATGTTGACGGATCCGCCGTCGACGAAGCCACCGTCGACGGAGCCACCGTCGACGGAGCCACCGTCGACGGGGCCGCTGCCGACGGAGCCGTCGTCGAGGCTTTCGTCGACAAGGCTTTCGTCGACGGAACCACCGTCGACAGTGTCGTCGACGGGATCTTCTTTTTCTTCGTCGACGGAGTGGGCGTTGACGAGCTCGACGACGTCTTCGTCGACGATACAATCTTCGTCGACGGAACCTTTACCTTTTTCGTCGACGTTGAAGTAATGGGCAAAATAGAAGTCACCGCCCTCGAGGAACTGATGGTAATCGTCGACGAGGATAACGTCGACAGAACGCTCGTCGACGACGAAGCAGCTGACGTCGTCGTCAGAGTCACCGTCGACGAGTTAGAAACAGCAGATCTCGTCGTCGGGAGTATCGTCGACGAGGCGGACAATCTTTTCCCTGAGGAATGGGAAGTAGACGCCTCAGCAGCCTGAGAACAGTGTCCCTTAGGCGACAAAGCAGTAGGTGAGACAGCAGAAGTGGCAGCTGTCAGAGACAAAGATAGTTTCTTTTTCTTCAGGAAAGGAGATGGTAACTCCTGCACACTACTGCGCTTAGAGGCTGGTTGAGAACGGCCAGAAAAGAGACTTTCAACATCAGAGAGTGGGTTATCCTTATCCTTCAGTCTCTGTAGCCATAATAACAGGCGGCCTTCTCTGTCCTTTAGAGTTTTTGTAGAAAAGGTTCTACAAAATTTACATTTTGCCACTTCATGGTCTGGGTATAAACAGTAAATACACTTACTGTGTGGGTCCTCAGAAAATAAACGCAGCTTTCCACATGAAGAACATGGTCTAAACAAAGATTTCTTACTAGAAGACATCCTGACTGACAAAAACTGAGCAGAGCTCAGGGAGACTCCCTGTCACACGACGTGCGGTAGAAAAATCTGAGGTGAGAAGCTCTGAGGAGAAGGTTCTAGAGAGGGGCTGACGCCTGATTGGCTGGAGTTCGGACTTACATAATGACAGAGATAGACTACAAAAGTCTTTTGTCTCTCTCCCTTGTATTCCTATGGAGTTTTCTCTTATAGGTACACTATGGGTGTTTTTACACCTATATGACGCTAATTATGTAATTACTTATGTATATATTTTGCTATATATATATATTGCTATTTTATTTACCGTGGGACTCCCACTCCGACGACGGGGAATATTCAAGCATGTGAATCTATGAAAGACACCCTAATACTGGAGAACCACATTACAAGTGCGAATATTTAAATGTTTAAAGATTGTAGACCGACATGGTGTAGGTTGAAAATAACATATATGGTTATTTGGCTCTATAATTTGTTTAGAGAAACAGCGACAGCTGATTTAGACTATTTAAAATGAAAGGTTGAAGCTTTAATTAAAAATTAGTCCCCTTTATAATTAATCATCGTAGGTGATTTGTTTGGACTCTATAAATATGATGATTACGCCTATTATTCCCTATTCTCTTTCTAGGTAGCATTTCATTTTCCAAACGCTTTCTTAAGGACTGCAGAAGAGCATTTATCTGAATTATTGTGGAACTTTAAAAGAGCAAAGATACCCTTGTCTAGACTGAAGTGGGAGATGATCAATTTCTAAATTTTCATTATATCTTTCAGCCTTTTGGGTTGGGTTTGGCAGAGGCAAAATAAGGATGACCATTTTGAGATTCCAGTGGGTCAAACCTGAGGAGGCCCCTAAAAACTCTTAATCTTTGAGGAAATTCATTATGTATCACAAACCACCCCTCTACTTCAAGCAACCTACATGGCTGCACTCAGGCACCCCTCCTACAAGTGACAGGCGTCACGAAAAGTGCGCTAGCTGAACGCATCGAAGGGTATGCCAACAGCTGCAAGGAGATCTTGCAGCTGTAAGAGTAAATTACACATGTAAACGTTACCTTTGTATAGAGCCCCAAACATTCAGAATCAATAATTAACTTGTAAAATATTAACAATAAAACAGAACCTTCAAATGATAATTAAATTAACAATTAAATAATAAGAAAGTGACCACATAGCCATCAAATTCAAACTACAAATGAAATATTTGTAGATAGTAGAAAAAGCCAGTCGGATTACAAAACAGTAGCTGCTATGTAACAACCTTATAATCAGTGTTCATATCTTCTGAGAATCCTGGATGAACAAACCAAACATTCCAAACATAGTAAACATTGTGGATAAGACGGATGAGATGAGGCCATACCCAGTGAGGTCAAGGCTTGGTGTATCTCTTTCATCACGTTCCTATACAGCCCTTTCTGCCAATCATGCAAAAGCTTCCACTCCTCGTCCGAGAAATAGGCGGATGCTTCATAGAACGCAGCCTGGACCTGGACCAGAAAATATAACATGAAGTACTCAGCAAATTCAGTCATGGAGTTATGACAAACACACAATAGATCCGGCCAAATACACGTCTTGATCTAAACGGATCTAGGTTTGTCAAACAGAATGTTTTTAACAAATCCCTTTTGTTGTCATATCTGGGAGTGATCCTCATCCTCGCCTTTGTTTTCTTTCTTGAATACTTTAAGTAACTCTCTGCTTCCCACTTACCCCATTTTTGTTTGCATTTTCCGTTTACGTTCCTCCTCTCTTGTCAGTCAGTCTCTTGGTATCTATTACGAGTAAACACAAATTGTACTCACGCCTGCATTTGCACAAGCACTTTCCACTAGCTGCATCTTGGTGTTAAGTTACTGAGTACTGTCATTAATCTGCTGCAAACATATATCCAGTACCAGGAGCAAATGTAATTCACATCCAAATGCTTTGCACTTTCTTAATACTTCACTGAAGTAAATTACATTGATACACCACTGCTTTTTTCACACTTGGGTATCTATGCCTTGTGTATGTACTTACTTTGTTTCCTTGTGGAGGGAGAGGGGGGCCAATGGGGATGCTAATTTGGGTGGGTAACCTGGATATCACTGTATTCCCATATGTCTCTGCAAAGCTGCTAAACTTTCTTCAGGATAGCTCAGTGGGTTGAGTGTTCACATAGACCTGTAAACCACTGGTTTGGAACCTGGGAGGCCTGACTCGCTTGTTCATTCTTTCAAGGTCGACAGTCATGCAATTTAGTTGGATAATAAGCTACAGAACAACAGTACACTGCAGAAGAGGAGTTTGCCGTGTAGAAAGAGACAAGGTTTGCAGAAGAGACAGGACAAGGGGGCAGGAGTGCAGGATGAAGGAGGTGGGCGGTCTCTGTGCCAGCCTGCTGGGTTGTCTCCCATCTAACCTGCTCTGCTATCTGACAGTGCAATCCTGCTAAGCTACATCTCTTGTCACCTGCTCTTCTATCCCTGTGCAACCTGCTGAGCTGTTTCTCTGCCACTCAACTCGTCTACCTCAGTGTCAACCTGCTGGGCTGTCTCTCTTTTAACCTTCTCGGCTATCCCTGTGCCAACCTGCTGGGCTGTCTCTCTTGTAACCTTCTCGGCTATCCCTGTGCCAACCTGTGGGGCTGTCTCTCTTTTAACCTTCTCGGCTATCCCTGTGCCAACCTGCTGGGCTGTCTCTCTTTTAACCTTCTCGGCTATCCCTGTGCCAACCTGTGGGGCTGTCTCTCTTCACTTTCTCTGCTGTCCATGTGCCATTCTGCTGGGCTGTAATTCTGGTCACATTCTCTGCCTATCCCTGTGCCAACGTGCTGGTCTGTCTCTCTGTTCACCTGTACGGCTATCTCTGTGCCAGCCTGTTGAGATGCATCTATGTTAACCTCCTTCTCTGCTTTCACTGTGGCAACCTTCTGAGATGCATCGCTGTTATCCCCCTTTCCTATCCCTGTGACTGCCTACTAAGTGATGTATGTGCATAAACACAGCTAAGCATCTACAATGTACCGTGCTGCCTCTGTGCAAACTATGCCGTGACTAAAAAAAAAGCAAACTGTCTACTGCCTACTTAACCAGTCCTTTCCCAACCAACTGTGCTGTATCTGTGGTCTACGTGACTGTGCAAACCAGGAAAATCCATCTATAGCCTATTGTGCCACACCTGTGACAACTTATTCTGCTAAACTGGTGCCTTTATATATTTACTTACATCTAGATTTCATAAAGTGCTACAAACAATCTAAGGGCCGGCCAGAGTGCATTGCAGTGGGTGGGACAGCAAGGATGTTCGGTTTCTAGTAGTCGGCATCATTGCAGTCACTAGTGGTGGAGCAGGTAAAGCAATATTTTGTATACCTTCTCTATTTTGCATGAAAATGCTAATTACGTAATTATTCTAAATATTTACCTGCATTAATCGTTTGGAGTGTTATGACTAACCAACTTTTGCACCTTGATAAACACAAGATGCACGTGGGACTAAAATGCTAAGTGCATGGCTAATAAATTTAATGATTAACTCTGGTACGCAAACTAACCGTAGTATGCGTTGAAATAGAGAATTGCATGATTTATGTTGCTTTTGTGATGGTTTGTGCTTCCAGTGTTGCGGAATGGTGAGTATTATTGCTTTAAATGTTGCTATAAGCTAGACGAATACTAATATATATTGGGATTAGTGTGGGTTTAAACATTGGAATTTTCATTTCCATATATTAATTACCTTTATGTTTGTTTTTGCTTAAGCTGGCATTCGGGCCTACTAGGCCGCTGTACTTAAAATGGAATTCGGAAGTGGCCACCATCATTTGAGCGCGATGCCTACTGCACAGACTCGGATGGCTCTGAAGATCTCCAGGTGACCTCCGAAACAAGACGATGTGTTCCTTGTCAAGGATAGGAACGTGGAGGATTGCCAGGACCCAGCTAGTGTAAATGATCGAAAAGACAATAGCGACCTGTACCCGGAGGTCTACATGTTGTTACTTCGGAACTTTTCGCCTGTGAACTGTACAAAAGAATACAATTTGGGAGATGACACGTTCAATGTCAAGGGAACCAAGAAAACCTGGGAATGTAAGACATTATTTCAAAATTCAGGGGATTTAGCCAATCAGAACACTTCTACTTCAAAATTTGTTGTACATAGTCCTAAAAGTAAGGGGAAAAAAGAGTATATAAAGGGGAAATTTAGAAGAGGAAAAATGTTTGTTCTAAATTTCCGTTGGGGACTATTGGTGTTGAGGGTCGATTAGTTAATGAGATAGCCTGGCCTCTTGGCTACGTGGGGACTGAGTCGTGCTGAGAGAGAGAACTTTCCTGGACTTATTTGGGTCTTAATCTGAATTTAACCCGACGATTTCATCTGAAGGGATTTGTATTAAGCTGTGGGTTGACGGGCTCTTCTGGAAATGGTCGCCAATATTCAAATTTAGGTAAATATAATTGTTATGTCAATTTGTGTCCAAGATATTCATTAAAATTCTGATTTGATTGAATTTTGACTATGTTATTGAAAGCAAATTAATTAGATAAACCAAGCATTGATTAACAAAATGAGTTCGTGATTCTTTAATAAAGTATTGATTAACCGAAAGGTTCCAAAATTTTTAATGTGTTTTAGCTGGTTCTAAATCACCATCAACCAGTCTAACTAATTGGTTCATCGAAAAAGTGGTGGAGTGCCTTTATGTTAAAGTTAGAAGTCTATAGGTATTGATGTATATAATGTAAAGAATTTTCCTCCGATATGTAACAAGGTACCCCACATGTCCAGCGCCCTTTTCCTCCTGTGTGCAGATTCAAGTGAGACGTATGAGATGAGTGTTGGTGTTATGGGCCCCACCAATGAATGCATGCGTAAATGAGTAAGGGTGATGACGGGTCTGTGACGCAGGGAGGATATGTAAATTTGCCTTTTTCCGCTGGACGAGTTTTTCTGGTAGCAGAGTTATGGTTTTATTGCATTGGTTTGGTGATTATTGATTATTGATGATTGATTTATGTATTAACATTCTATGTTGAGTCGTGTTACGTTTTATGTTGTTTTGAAGACTTCCGGGACGTAGGAAGTTGGATGCCCTGTATGTACATGGGGAAAACGTGTGGCAAGTTAAGTCGCACGGTGTATTGTCTGGTTGCCCTGCAGGTACACGGGGAAATGTGTGGCAAGTGAAGTCGCACAACGCATTGTCTGGTTTCGAGTTGGTAACATCGTCGTGTGTTATCGTTGGGGACATTTCTGTGTGAATGTGCGTGAGTGCAATAGCAACGGGTTCTCTCGTGAATCTCTGGCCTTAATTCTCAGGAGCAGTGTAGTCTCCACATGTGTTTTATCCCCAGAGAAACGGTTAGCCTTTTTGCTTGTTATACGGTTAAGGTAGAGGGAAGTGCTACTTTATCGGCGAAACGGAATAATTCTGTGGTAGGGTAGAGGTAAGCGCTGCCTGCTGGAAATACAGAATTCTTGTGTAAATGAACAAAACTATCTCTTTGGTTTAGCGAAACAGGCAATGGTGGTGTTTTTATGTCGTTACTAACAGATTTTGATTAAAGCAAAAACGTAAGAAAAGTTTGCCAATAGATTTTGTAAAGGAGGGGTCAGCAGAAGCAGGAGTAGTGAGAAACGCTGAAGTCAGAAAGACCGCGCTGGGATTGGCCAGCCGTAAAGAAACAAAGCTTTCACGGATTGGTGCGTTGGTGTGAGACGCGGTAGAAGTGGAGAATTGCCAGTGTGACGTAGACGCACAGGATTGGTGCGTTAGTGTGAGTCGCGCTGGGATTGGAGAGCATACGGGAAAATCGCAAAAGAAGTGATTTGAGAAGTCTAATGATTCAGAACTAGGGAAAATAGAAATGCTGTATTACGATCCACCTGTGAAGGAGAAAAAGTCATGGTTTGGGAGAATTAAAAGCCTATTTAAAAAGGATAAGCCAATTGTGACTAGGGAAGGACAGATACTTCCTCCACAGAAATCGCCTGCATCCTTTATGGTAGCGAAATATAGGTACCATAAATGTATTTGGCTAGATAATTGGGCAAAGTATACAAAAGAAGATGGAGTTCTAGCGTTTCCAGAAAGTAGGTCGTTTAGTTTAGCTGTATTAAGGAACTTAAGAGAAAGAATGAGGAGGTTAGAACCAAGACCTAGACCTACTCAGTTCGAGGCTTTGACGGAGTGGGAAGAAGAGATGTATGAAAGGGAATGGCATCGGAAGTGGAAGAAGGTATAATTACATGTTTGGTAGACCGTGTGGGCAGGAAAGTCATGATGACAGAATGAGGAGATGGCGGAGTGCAAACATGACTGATGGGATGTTTCCATTGAGAAATACTGAAGAGACAAGTGGCAGAAAGTGTACCGAGAAGAGAAACAATACAGGGTCAGAAGGTTATAAGTATGGTGTGAATGAGTCGGAGGATGATGTGCTAAAAGACATGTTTTATAAAAGTCCTCCCCATATCAACCAAATTCTACGTTGCTGACGCCGAGTGCACCAGTAAAAGAAACACTGCAAAATAAAAATTTTGAGCAAACGCCACTTGATTTAGGGAAAAATAATGCATTTAGAGACTCTGAAATAGCACAGCCTGTCAGGATTGAAAAGGAAAATTCAGCCGAACTAGCTAGAACTACTCTGGAATTAACTGAGAAAATTAGGGAATTAACCAAAAATATGGAAGCCGTAACCGTACCTTTAACTATAGGGCCAGTGATGCCTGTTTTTGATAAACAGAAAGAGAGTGACCATTGTTTAACAGTTCCTTACAATAGTAGTAAGCAAATCGAGATAGAAAAAAGTGGTTCAGGAGGAAATGCATGGGGAAAAATGGTAGGAACATCAGGGTTAAGTACTCCTAAAAATCTGACGATAAAACAAAGTCCAGCAAGTAAGACACTGATGACAACAGAATCAGCACCAGAAACCCCAGAAAGAAATACGGCGCGAATAAGAAATGAAATAATCCCTGTAGGTCCCACTTCTGATGAGTTAAGTGATTGGTTAAGAAGTTTACAGCAAAAAGATACAGAAACTCAACCTTTAAAATGTGGCAAAATTAAAGGTAACATTGGAGGAATTAATAGTAGGGACTGAAAAATTAAAAGCATATCAGGACGAAGGGCTTATGTTTCTCTGCAAAAGTATAACTTGGAGAGCGAGGAGTTTGCATGAGAAACTTGAAGAAACAGCGAGTGAAATGGGCATTGACTTTGAGAAAATAAGATCATTACAGAAGCCATATAGAGTAGATTTCTATGAAAAGGATATTGAAAATCGGAATACTGCAGGAAGATTGACTCAAATTAAAGAACTAATTGCCTTGTTAAGGAAATGGGGTGATGTAGATTGATGGAAAAGTAGGTCGTTTCGAAAGAGAGATGATGCAACAGATAAGACCTTTTCGGCGTTCCCGGTAAGAGAAAAGGAGACGTGGTAACAGAATGTCCCATGAGGGAGATTCCCGGAGGTGGTTATGTTCCCTGGACTAGACAGGACATTTTGTCAATTACCAATGATTTCCCAAGGCTAAGAGAATGGAGTGGTATCGACAAGTGGAAAGGTTTGTTAAATTATCAAAGGTGTTGTGGATAGATTTGAATGGTCTTTTCAATATAATTGTACCGGCAGATCTATGGGCATAATGTAAAATTACAGTAGGTTGGCCCACTCAAGAGTATCCTAGGGATCCTAAGACGGGTGCCCCTGATCCAGAGGTAATGAGAAAGTATGAACAGGTAATTACGTTTTTGAAAAATAAAGTGCCACCAAAAGAAACTGATTGGGTAAAAGTTGATAGAACTCACCAAGAAGTTAAGGAATCTGTTCATGCCTATTATGAAAGGTTGTTGTTAGCTTTTAAGCAATACAGTGGTGATGAGAAATTGAGTGAGAAGGATTCAAGTCATTTTGGATATCCATTTGTTTATGGTTTAAGACCTGAAGTAAGCGAAATGATCAGACAGCTTACAGTGGATTGGCAAAATAAAAAGATAGATGAGGCGTTGAGACATGCAAAATATTTTAGTGACGAAATCTAAGCAAAACAACACAAGCTGTAAGAGAAGGTGATGTGGGCACAAGTTAAGTTAGCAGAAAGACAAGAAGCCCAGCTGATTGAACAAGCAAATAGCATGGGCCAAGTTAGACAAAAGCCTAGTATTGGAAAAGGAAAGGGACAAATCAGCTTAGAGGAAGCAAACAAGAAATGGCCATGTCATAATTGAGGAAAATTAGGGCATTGGAAATCCGAGTGTAAATTTTCCCCGAGTGCTAATGGTGATAATGCATCATTGAATCCACAGGTGCAGAATGGGGTGAGTTGTCAACCACCGCAACAGCAGCAGGTTGTTGCCCAACAGTGTCAGGTGCCAAAGCCACCTTTTTCACAGAGCGTAAATCCTCAGAGATACAGTAATGAGACAGGATTCTACACCAAGGAACAGATAACAAAGCTACCGCGCGCTAGTGCTGTTTCGCAGTATTGCCTGCAGCGCAATGAGAGTGAGTCAGAAGAGAGTTATTGACGGTGCCTAGGAGAGGAAGAGAAGTGCGTAGTTTCAGCAACTCTAGAGGTAGACCAGACAGGACCCTTTGTGCATGCAAAGGTAAATGATGAAAATATTACTTTCCTAATAGATACTGGTGCTACTAATTCAACTGTTAGATCGGCTGACGTTAAAAATCTTCCTCTCTCGGGTGACACAATCCAAGTAGTCGGAGTCTCAAATAGACAGATAAAAACTTACCTTACTGATCCGGTAAAGGTTAAAATAGGGAAATTCACTGATATGCATCGATTTGTTGTGTGCGATACTAGCCCTGTGAATTTGTTAGGGAGAGACTTGTTGTGTAAGATGAATTGTACGATTTTCTGTACTCCGAATGGCATAACGTTTGAAACTCCTGATGAGGATGTACTGTATAGAATGACAATGGCAAATCTGGAACCTGAAATTACTGAGGCATTTGTTGTATTTGACCCAGAGGTATTGCCTCAGGAATTGAAGAAAAAAGTGAAACCCGAGGTGTGGGATTTCACGGGAGAAGAGATGGGATTGATGAAAAGAGTAGACCCTGTGAAGATAACCGTAAAAGAAGGAGTAAGCTACCCGAATATTCCCCAGTATAAATTGACCACAGAAATAATTGCAGGAGTAACCCCTGTAATAGACAAAATGATTGAATAGGGAATATTGAGAGAGATAATGAGTGGTCCATGTAATTCACCAATCATGGGTTTGAAGAAGCCTAACAGAACTTTCAGGATCATGCAAGATTTGAAAAAAGTGAATAAAATTGTTGTACCTTGCTGTCCTATTGTACCAAATCCTTCGGTAATCCTATATCAGATTCCCCATGATGCGGAATGGTACACAGTCATCGACCTGTGTCATGCTTTCTTTTCTATCCCATTGCACCCCGACAGCCAACAGATTTTTGCGTTCCGGTTCGGCGAATGTACCTTGGCATGGTGCCGTATCCCACAGGGGTATACGAAAAGTCCATCGATATTTAATCAGATTCTCAAGAAGTCTTTAGAAGATCTGAAAATGCCCGAAAGTTCAGTACTTGTGCAATACATCGATGACCTATTGATGGCATCGAGGACGCGAGAGGCATGTGTGGTGGACACAGTGGTGTTATCATTTGGCGGATGGAGGATTTAAAGTATCCCCATCGAAATTACAATTTTGTAAAAAAGAAGTACAATATTTAGGTCATAAGATTGAGAAAGGTCTGAGAAAGGTGACTGCAGACAGGATCAGAATAATAAAGAGAATGAGAGCACCAATGACCCAAAGAGAGGTAAGAATGTTTCTTGGAATGGTGGGATATTGTCGTCAGTGGATCAGCAACTTTTTGCTGATTGCAAAACCTCTGGTACGCTTGACAAAGAGTGATGTGAAAGATCTCATTGAACTGAACAAAGAGGAGATGAAGGCATTTAGACAATTGGGAGATAGCTTGTGTGAAGCCCCGGCTCTTGGAATGCCGGACTACGAAAAGGAGTTTGAGCTCTATTGTAGTGAGAGAGATGGGTGTGCACTTTCTGTGTAAGTACAGAAGCATGGAAAACTGAGACGACCAATTGCATACTTTTCAGCTGTACTAGATCCTGTAGCGGTAGCTTTGCCTGGTTGCTTGAAAGCAGTAGCTGCTACCTGTAAGAGTTTGGAGCAGAGTGAAGGAATTGTGATGGGATATCCTGTGAGAGTGTTTGTACCCGATGATGTTGCAATCCTTTTGACAAGAAGCCACACACAGTTTATGGCGCATAGTCGTATAACTAAATATGAGAAAGCTATTCTGGGTGCTACGAATGTGAGCCTTGTGAGGTGTTTTAATTTAAATCCCTCAACATTGCTGCCAGATGCTGTGAATGTGGAAGTGAAGGATGACGTGGATCATGATTGTTTGGAAGTGCTTGATTTTTGCACTAAGCCACGTCCGGACATAAAAGATGTGTGTTAGACCTGTCAGCCCTAGGGTGGTGTCCCCCTCTATTTTTGATCGTGCCTCATTTTTTTCACCCTCATTTTTATGTTGGACTTAGGTCTCCGGGCGCCTTTTCATTGCCAATCAGTGTTAAGGTGCAGGTGCTCCCTTCTCCCAAGATGGCTGCCACAGGCCCCTGCTACTGCGGAGTGGTCTTTATTAGTAGCACCCTAGCTGCCAGGAGCTGGCTGGAACCCCACAACAATGTTGCAACACCAGCCCGCCTTTTTTGTCCCATAGGTAGAATGGGGAAGCTCCTGGAATGTGCTGGAACCTTCTAGAAGGGAGGAGTGGTTTTTACTTTTGCCGCCTTGGATAGAGGTCACCTGACCTAGGGCTACTTAACAGAGGGAGGGAACTTTTTCTAGTCAGTTGGCCAGTGGGAGTGAAGCAGACCTGGGGAACATCCACGCAGGAGTTTTAGGCGGTAGGGCCTAGCCAGGGACTTATGCCTCTGAAAGTGACAGGACTTAGGTAATGCCTTTTAAGTGAGTGAGGGATCCTGTACAGCCCACTGATCTAGCCCAGTGATAGGAGAACCCAGGGGCCATCTGCTAAGCTTGACAAGGAAGGAACTAGTCACCAACTCAATCCCTAACCCCCAAGGAACAGAACCCCCCAAGGGCGCCAGTGACATCTGCGCCACAAAGAACTGAATGCTGAAACTTCATGCCAGAACTGAATGCTGAAACTTCATGCCAGAACTGAATGCTGAAACTTCAGGCCAGAACTGAATGCTGAAACCGATTACTGAAACTTCAAGTTACAACTGATTGCTGGACTGCTGGGGATCAACCAGGTACTAGCGCTGTGACCCCTGCGCTCCCTGACCTGGCCTGGGATCCCCTGTGTCAGTCCCACGCTGAGCGCTTAATCATCACGCTTAATATGTCAACCCCCCCCGGCGCGGGGACCAGAAGCGCGCTCACCGCCGCGGCCCAGAGGCCAGAGGTTGCCTTCAGCGAGTCGGGGCCCGCGGAGAAGCCCGGGGCCCCGTTGCTGCCATCGCCGCCGCTGCCGGGGTCGTAAGAGGCTGTGGACCGTCCCCAGTCGCCGAGCGCATCACCTGTGGGGCCCGAGGCGGCAAAGAACGCCTGCCGCATTGAAGACTCCGAGGTCGCCGAGATCAAGGTAACCCCGGGGGCTGGGAGGTAGCGTGGCCATGCGGAGGCCTGGGACTCACCCCCCTGCTCCCCGGGAGGCTTGGGAAGGACCCGGTGCGCCCCCTGTCGACCGGGAGCGGCACCGCACTCGGAGACTCGGGATCCCCTCCGCGGGATTCCCTCCTTGCATCGGAGACCCGGATTTCCCTCCGAGGGATTGCCCCCCCCTTCCTTGAGACTGCCGTGTATCAAGAGACCGCCTGCTTGAGGCCTGTTAAGTACGGGTAGCGCTGAAGGTTCACGAACTGCTCAGAAGGGTGCAATGTTTAACGCCTGATTATTACGAGTAGTGCTATGTTCTTAGATTCTGCTCACAAGTGTTTAATGCTTACTTATCACGAGTAGCACTGTGTTCTTAAGGTCTGCCCAGAAACGTTTAATGCTTGATTATTACGAGTAGTGCTATGTTCTTAGATCCTGCTCAACAGTGTTTAATGCTTGATTATTACGAGTAGTGCTATGTTCTTAGATCCTGCTCAAAAGTGTCTAATGCTTGCTTATTACGAGTAGCGCTATGTTCCCAGTTCTGCTCCAACGCGCTTAACGCCTGATTAGTTCGAGTAGCGCTGCGACCTCCAGTCGAAGCGCTAGTGGTATCACGAGTAGCGGTAAGCCCGCGAAGTGTGCCCGGAGTCGCTACTAGTTCCCAGGTGTGGCGCTACGGTTCCCAGTCATGTTTCATCGCGCTGATCATTACCAGACGCTGCGCAAGGTGCCACAGCAGAGCTAAACGCTAGAGGTGGGAGGGGCGCTGTCAAGATCCACAAGAAGGATCGGATGGGGGGACTTGAGAAACAACGCTCAGCCTCCATTAGATTACCTGATCTTAAGTACCCACGTTGGAAGAGGCTGAATCAGTGTTGGAGATCGTCCCTCCGCTTTGTGTTGCATAAATTACGTCGTTCCGCCATTTTCCAAGAAAGACCGGTTCGCTACCACTGCTAGAGCGGTGCGCGGTCTAGTTGTTCCTTTTTGAAGCAGTGTTGACAGTTAACGCGCGTGCGTGACTACCGCACAGCGCACTTCAACTGAGGAGAAATTCTGACAGGAGCTAGTTTTCCGCGCTCTGTGCCTTCTCTTCAGTTTCTCTTCGAAGAATCAGAATACGAGCCGTTTCCTGACACTTAATGGGAAGTAGCTTGTGATATGAAGTTAAAGGTTAATTATGAGTGTTTAACAAAACATAATCTTTCTTCACCAGTTCAGAAATACAATATCCTGGAGGAATAGAAGCTGGTGGCAATTCAGAGTTTGGAATCAGTAGGAGTAATGCAGTGAAATGTAACTTCTGTCAAGAGAAGTTCTTTCAACTTTCAAGTAAGAGTGTTTAATTGTGTAATGATCATCCACTCGCAACTTTAACCAAGACCATCAGACTTTGAGTGAACCAAAGACAACTTCAGATTATTCTAAGTTTGTAGATATAAATGGAGAAATATTATTTGCAACAGTGAGAGTTTTATCTGAGGAAAAAACTTAAAAGACTTTTGAGCCAAGAACCTGCAAGTTTATGGAAAGACTTAAATCAGCATTTGGCAGGGTTCTTTCAGTTAACCAGAGGTGCATAATAAAATACATTACAGACAAGACAGTCAGAGAGGAGCTAGCCTTATATGAGATACGGGTAAGGAACACTATAGTGGGGAGGAGTAAGGGTGAGAGTCTTAGAGAGGTTTAGCAGTAACAAGTGAAGAATTGTGTGCTTATATATTGCAGAACTTCTACAGAATTCCAGAAGTAGGAGCCAGTATCCTGAAGGCGTGTCTCTCTTGTTTTGTCTTCCACTTCCCCTTTCCCCCTCGAGCAAGGTCTAGTGGCAGAGGTTGTTGCCTGCTACTGGTTTTGGTCGTGGTGGATTTGGGGTAAGGTCATCTGTTCCTGAGGGGACCGCACTTGATTTCAGCAGTTCTGACAGGCGCAGCGCCAAGACTAACCGCTGTGTTTACCGCTCCCCCCAGGTTTGCCAGGTATCCCTAGTGAAACTATGAAGAAGGGCTCACGAGTCTGATGCTAAGGTTTACAGGTGTGGCCTAGTGCCTCTTAGGGAATCGCTGGTGAATAGAATGCTGATGTATTCAGGTACTGCCTATGGCACCATCATGAAATGCTGGAGAATCATATGCTAATGTGTTCAAGTAATGCCATTGCCATCTAATGAACTGCTTTTACATCTGACTGCTTAGATAAACTTAAGTCATTTGCATGAATCCTACTGTGTGGCGTCCCTTATTGTGTGCATCTCCTGCTTCAGAGGATGTGTGTGTTGTATGGTCGCTTTACACATAAGCCGTTGGGTGCCCAGCCGCTCGAGTCACGTTACCCCCTTAGGGCTTGGTGACCCCAGGTCTTACATTGTTGGCGAGTGGTGGGATTAGGACCTGTGACCATACAGCACCCTTCCGTGAAGCGGAGGGCGCCACAATTAAACACCTATTGTATTTAAGCTCTACAACTGTTTATTGCTGCATTACATTCCACTGTCCAGACTGAGGGTGTAGAAATCCTGGTTACCTTGCTACTGTCACCCATATCCTAGAGTTTTTTTTCCTTAGTATCTAGGTCCCCACCTGTCACGATGGAGTTCCAGTTAGCCGACCTCGAGGGGCACAATGTAAGGCAACTGAGGGAATTCGGGCAGGGGATGGGGGTGCCTGGGGTGCGGATGGCCAAAGGACCGGAACTCCGTACCGCCTTAAGGGCATGGGTAGAGGCCCACCCAGCAGGGAGAGAGGATGAGGGACAGGAGGAGCCAGATGCACCTCAGGAGGAGAGCGCCCAGGAAGTACTAGACATACTCAATGTGGATATGTCCGAAAATGTGCCCCCAGGGAGACGTTCTGGGGCCAGTAGTAGGACAGGGTCTAGGAGGAGCGCGTCTCCAGAGGAGTACGAGGACAGGAGGGAGGAGAGGCAGTTAAAGTGGGAGCTGGCCAAATTGGAACATGAGAGAGAAAACAAGAGATGGGCAATGGAAGAAAAGAAGCTGGCGCACGAGCTTCAGCTGAAGGAATTGAAGCTGCGCACCCTCCAGATAAATGCGTCCCATAAGGACAATGGTGGCAGCGTACCAAGAGAGTCCCATGAGTCAAAATATTATTTACCCAAAGAAGTCATTGCCAGCTACACAATGGGGGACGATATTGCCAAGTGGTTGGAGGCATACGAGGGGCCCTTGACAGCCCATGGGGTTCCCGAGAGCAATTGGGGAGGGGGCCTGTATCGCTATATACCTCCCAATGTCAGGGACACCCTGTTATACTTAGCCAAGGCGGATCAGGTCAGGTATGCCCCCATGAAAGAGGCCTTACTAAAGAAATTTGGTCTCAACCCCGAGAGGTACAGGCAGAAGTTCCGTGGCAGCCATAAGCTGTCCACACAGACTTGGGTGGATTTTTTTGACTATGCCCGTAAGGCACTAGATGGTTGGGTGCGTGGCAGCGAGGTGCAGGATTACCATGGGGTGTACAATCTTTTTTTACGGGAGCACCTCTTGGATAAGTGCTTTCCGGAGCTGCGCCAACATCTGGTGGACCGCAAGTTAATGGATTCCCGCGAGCTGGCGGAGGAGGCAGATATTTGGGTGAGCACCCGGGTGTCTCACAAGGGCCCCGGGGGAGATGGCTCGAAAGGCGGACAGGGTTTCCCCCAGAAGAAAGAGGGGGGAGATAAAAAAGTGGAGTTCTCAAAAGGCCCCCGAAATAAGTTTGGGAAAGGAGTAGGAACCCCACCCCGTCCAATTCCACAAAACCCACTTACCCTGACAGGAGTCAGCAGCCAAGGATTGTGAGATGCTACGGATGTGGGGAAATTGGACACTACAAAGGAGATCCCAAGTTTCGCAAGCGACCCCCAGCCCCAACGGGCGGGAAGAGCCCTGGGGTAAGTAGTGTAGCGCTTGGGGTGGAGATGCCCTTAGATAGGGAAGGGGAGTGGACAGGCCTGACCCTGGTTTCACTTGGGGATATAGAGGTGGTCCCCGTAGTGTCCCTGCCCCCGAACACTGCTAAATATCAGCAGAGGGTGAGAGTTAACGGGGAGGAGGTGGAGGCTCTGAGGGACACAGGTGCCAGCATGACCACCGTAGTGAGGCGGCTGGTGTCCCCAGACCAAGTAGTCCCCGAGGAGTTCCATCCGGCCGTATTGGCTGACGGCAGTGTGAGTCACTATCCAGTGGCTTGTGTTCCATTTGAGTGGGGAGGAGTTAAAGGCCTACTGAGAGTTGCGGTGAGCCCTGCCTTGCCTGTGGGGTGCTTGCTAGGGAACGACCTGGAGCACACCAAATGGAGAGATGTAGAGTTTCGCGCTCATACCGAGATGCTGGGGTTACCAGGGTGGAAATGCGTAGTCACGCGGTCCATGGCTGCCCGGCATGGAACTCACCCCGGGTTGGAGCCTGGAATTATGGCCCAACCCAACGCCAAGTGTGGAGAGAAGAAGGTGGTAGAGGACACGCCCCGTGAGTTGGATGGGGAGGCCGCAGAGGTGCCCCCGGAGTCCGCAGAGGTGGATGTCGTTCCCGTGGGGGCTTGCCGACCCTTGCCGACTGGCATGTGGAAGGAGGGCCTCCCCGGGAGGAATTTTGTCAGGCACAAAGGGCGTGCCCCACGCTTGAAGGCATGCGGCGACAGGCCAAGTGGCCAGTCAGGAGGCGGGCGGATATCATGTGTATTGGGAGGATGGTCTCCTGTACAGTGAGCCTAAGGTGCCGGTACATGGATCTTCGAGGGCCATAGTGGTCCCCCAATGTTACCGGGCCTTCCTGCTGGAGTTAGTGCACGAGATACCCTTAGCCGGACAACTGGGCCAGGACAAAACCTTTGCGCGGTTAGTCCCACATTTTTATTGGCCCAGGATGAGAATTGCCTCAGACACCTTTTGTAAGACCTGTAAGTCTTGCCAGGCCAGTGGCAAGACTGGGACTAAATTGAAGGTCCCTTTGGAACCGCTCCCGGTGGTCGGGACCCCTTTTGAGAGGGTCGGAATAGACATTGTTGGGCCGTTGGACCCTCCGACCTCAGAGGGACACCGGTTCATTCTGGTATTGGTGGACCACACCACTCGGTACCCAGAGGCTATTCCTCTGAGGACCATCACTGCACCGGTGGTGGCGCGGGCACTGTTGGGGATTTTTACCCGAGTGGGATTCCCCAAGGTCGTGGTGTCGGACAGGGGCACGAATGTCATGTCGGCCTATATGCAGGCCATGTGGAAGGAGTGTGGAGTGACCTACCGGTTCTCCACTCCTTACCACCCCCAGACTAACGGGCTCGTAGAGCGCTTCAACAAAACCTTGAAGGGAATGATCCGGAGCCTGCCAGAGGGCTTGAGGCGTAAATGGGACGTCCTCCTCCCCTGCTTGTTGTTCTCCTACCGGGAGGTACCGCAGAAGGGAGGCGGGTTCAGCCCATTCGAGTTGCTCTATTGCCATCCCGTTAGGGGTCCCCTCAGTTTAGTAAAGGAGGGGTGGGAGAAGACTTCGCAGAAGCTTCCCCGCGACATTGTCCGCTACATGCTGGCGTTCCGCAGCCAGATGGCCAAGCTGTGGAAGGCGGCCTCAGAGAACCTAGAGACTAGCCAGACCATTATGAAGGAGTGGTTAGACCGAAACGCTCGGACGGTCGAGTTGGACGTTGGACAGAAGGTGTGGGTCATGGAACCTGGGGAGCTTTGTGCCCTCCAGGACCGGTGGACTGGCCCGTATGACATTGTGGAGCGACGAGGCCAGACCACATACGTAGTGGATCTAAAGACCCCCCGACAGCCCCTGAGGGTGTTCCACGTCAACCGCCTGAAGCCGCACCATGAGCGATCAGAGCTTGCTCTCCTTATGGTGACGGATGGAAGCGAAGAGGAAGAGAGTGAAGCTCTTCCTGACCTTCTAGCGGTACAGGAGAAGGATGGCTCGGTAGAAGGTGTAGTCCTTTCCCCATCCTTGACTGCAGAGCAACAGAGGGACTGCCGCCATGTCCTGGGACGGTTTGCCTCGTTGTTCTCCCTCACGCCTGGAATCACTCATCTGTGTACCCATGATGTGGACACAGGGGACAGCCCCCCGGTGAAGAACAAGTCTTACCGGCTCTCTGACCGAGTGAAGGATAGCATCCAGCGTGAGGTAGCCAAGATGTTGGAGCTGGGGGTGATAGAACCTTCCAGCAGCCCGTGGGCTAGTCCGGTGGTGTTGGTGCCGAAAGCGGCCCCACCGGGTACGACGCCGGAGCTTCGGTTCTGTGTGGACTACCGGGGGTTGAACTCTGGCACGAAGACAGATGCTCACCCCATCCCACGAGCGGACGAGCTGGTGGACCGGCTGGGAGCAGCCCGGTACATCAGCACCATTGACCTGACATCCGGATATTGGCAGATTGCCATGGCCGATGGAGCAAGGGAGAAGACAGCATTCTCCACCCCCGAGGGCCACTTCCAGTTCCGAGTGATGCCCCTTGGGCTCAAAAATGCCCCGGCCACATTCCAGCGGTTAGTGAATCAGGTACTATCTGGTCTGGAGTCCTTCTCAGCTGCATACCTGGATGACATAGCTGTCTTCAGCAGCACCTGGGAGGACCATCTGCAGCACCTCCAGGAGGTATTGCAGGGGCTGCAACGCGCTGGCCTAACCATTAAAGCCAGCAAGTGCCAGATTGGACAGGGATCTGTCGTGTACCTGGGACACCTGGTGGGCGGAGGTAAGGTGCAACCCCTCCAGGCCAAAATAGAGACCATCTTGGCTTGGGAGCCCCCCAAGACCCAAACAGAGGTCCGAGCTTTCCTCGGCCTCACTGGGTATTACCGCCGGTTTGTCAAGGGATATGGTACCATCGTAACCCCCTTAACAGAATTGACATCTAAGAAGCAACCTCGCAAGGTCATATGGACAGCTGCTTGCCAGGAGGCATTTGACACGCTGAAACATGCGATGTGTACCGCTCCAGTACTCGCAACTCCAGATTTTAGTAAGGAGTTCATTGTACAGACAGACGCCTCAGAGCACGGCATAGGTGCGGTGCTCTCGCAACTCAACACCGAGGGCCAAGATCAACCAGTGGCCTTCATCTCCATAAGACTCCTCCCTCGGGAACGGCGATGGAGCACCATTGAGAGAGAAGCCTTCGCGGTGGTCTGGGCGCTGAAGAAGTTGAGGCCATACCTCTTTGGAACTCACTTCCTAATTCAGACTGACCACCGCCCCCTTCGCTGGCTCATGCAACCCCAAGTTGTTGAGGTGGTCCATTTCCCTACAGGGGATGGACTTTCGGGTGGAACATCAGCCCGGAGTTGACCACGCCAATGCTGACGGTCTCTCCAGGTTTTTCCGCCTTAGCGATGAGAACTCCCTAGAGGTTGGGTAGCTCTCCCCTCTTTCGGCTGGGGGGGGACGCGTGTTAGACCTGTCAGCCCTAGGGTGGTGTCCCCCTCTATTTTTGATCGTGCCTCATTTTTTTCACCCTCATTTTTATGTTGGACTTAGGTCTCCGGGCGCCTTTTCATTGCCAATCAGTGTTAAGGTGCAGGTGCTCCCTTCTCCCAAGATGGCTGCCACAGGCCCCTGCTACTGCGGAGTGGTCTTTATCAGTAGCACCCTAGCTGCCAGGAGCTGGCTGGAACCCCACAACAATGTTGCGACACCAGCCCGCCTTTTTTGTCCCATAGGTAGAATGGGGAAGCTCCTGGAATGTGCTGGAACCTTCTAGAAGGGAGGTGTGGTTTTTACTTTTGCCGCCTTGGATAGAGGTCACCTGACCTAGGGCTACTTAACAGAGGGAGGGAACTTTTTCTAGTCAGTTGGCCAGTGGGAGTGAAGCAGACCTGGGGAACATCCACGCAGGAGTTTTAGGCGGTAGGGCCTAGCCATGGACTTATGCCTCTGAAAGTGACAGGACTTAGGTAATGCCTTTTAAGTGAGTGAGGGATCCTGTACAGCCCACTGATCTAGCCCAGTGATAGGAGAACCCAGGGGCCATCTGCTAAGCTTGACAAGGAAGGAACTAGTCACCAACTCAATCCCTAACCCCCAAGGAACAGAACCCCCCAAGGGCGCCAGTGACATCTGCGCCACAAAGAACTGAATGCTGAAACTTCATGCCAGAACTGAATGCTGAAACTTCATGCCAGAACTGAATGCTGAAACTTCAGGCCAGAACTGAATGCTGAAACCGATTACTGAAACTTCAAGTTACAACTGATTGCTGGACTGCTGGGGATCAACCAGGTACTAGCGCTGTGACCCCTGCGCTCCCTGACCTGGCCTGGGATCCCCTGTGTCAGTCCCACGCTGAGCGCTTAATCATCGCGCTTAATTTGTCAACCGCCCCCCCTGGCGCGGGGACCAGAAGCGCGCTCACCGCCGCGGCCCAGAGGCCGGAGGTTGCCTTCAGCGAGTCGGGGCCCGCGGAGAAGCCCGGGGCCCCGTTGCTGCCGTCGCTGCCGGGGTCGTAAGAGGCTGTGGACCATCCCCCGTCGCCGAGCGCATCACCTGTGGGGCCCGAGGCGGCGAAGAACGCCTGCCGCAGTGAAGACTCTGAGGACGCCGAGATCAAGGTAACCCCCGGGGGCTGGGAGGTAGCGTGGCCGTTCGGAGGCCTGGGACTCACCCCCCTGCTCCCCGGGAGGCTTGGGAAGGACCCGGTGCGCCCCCTGTCGACCGGGAGCAGCACCGCACTCGGAGACTCGGGATCCATTCCGCGGGATTCCCTCCTTGCATCGGAGACCCGGATTCCCCTCCGAGGGATTGCCCCCCCCCCCCCCTTCCTTGAGACTGCCACGTATCAAGAGACCGCCTGCTTGAGGCCTGTTAAGTACGAGTAGCGCTGAAGGTTCACGAACTGCTCAGAAGGGTGCAATGCTTAACGCCTGATTATTACGAGTAGTGCTATGTTCTTAGATCCTGCTCACAAGTGTTTAATGCTTGCTTATCACGAGTAGCACTGTGTTCTTAAGGTCTGCCCAGAAACGTGTAATGCTTGATTATTACGAGTAGTGCTATGTTCTTAGATCCTGCTCAACAGTGTTTAATGCTTGATTATTACGAGTAGTGCTATGTTCTTAGATCCTGCTCAAAAGTGTCTAATGATTGCTTATTACGAGTAGCGCTATGTTCCCAGTTCTGCTCCAACGCGCTTAACGCCTGATTAGTTCGAGTAGCGCTGCGACCTCCAGTCGAAGCGCTAGTGGTATCACGCGTAGCGGTAAGCCCGCGAAGTGTGCCCGGAGTCGCTACTAGTTCCCAGGTGTGGCGCTACGGTTCCCAGTCATATTTCATCGCGCTGATCATTACCAGACGCTGCGCGAGGTGCCACGGCAGAGCGAAACGCTAGAGGTGGGAGGGGCGCAGCGCCAAGACTAACCGCTGATGCTAAGGTTTACAGGTGTGGCCTAGTGCCTCTTAGGGAATCGCTGGTTAATAGAATGCTGGTGTATTCAGGTACTGCCTATGGCACCATCATGAAATGCTGGAGAATCATATGCTAATGTGTTCAAGTAATGCGATTGCCATCTAATGAACTGCTTTTACATCTGACTGCTTAGATAAACTTGAGTCATTTGCATAAATCCTACTGTGTGGCGTCCCTTATTGTGTGCATCTCCTGCTTCAGAGGATGTGTGTGTTGTATGGTCGCTTTACACATAAGCCTTTGGGTGCCCAGCCGCTCGAGTCACGTTACCCCCTTAGGGCTTGGTGACCCCAGGTCTTACAATGTGCCTCTGAAAGAAAGTGACTATGTGATGTTTGTGGATGGGTCATGTCTGAGAACCGAAGAAGGAATTCTGAGTGCTGCATATGCGGTATGCACTGTAGCAGCTGTGTTGGAAGCATCCTGCCTGAAAGGAGTAAGATCAGCTCAGGTTGCTGAATTGATTGCATTGACTAGAGCGTGCAAGTTGGGAAAGAATCTGCAAGTCACTGTGATTACCGATAGTCATAATGGATTTGGAGTGGTGCATGACTTTGGGCAGATTTGGTCCCAAAGAGGGTTCTTGACGTTGAGTGGAACTCCCATAAGGAATGCTCAAGTGGTTGGCAAGTTGCTTGAGGCGATACAGCTGCCTAAGCAAATAGCGGTTGTAAAATGTGCCACTGCAAGGGTAGTGACTATGTGTCTGCGGGCAACGAATTTGCGAATGACATAGCGCAATATTGTGCGCGCAACCAGAACTCAGTAAATCGGAATCGGGAAAAGGAAATTAACTCATGTCCCTTACTTTTTACTAACACTGTGAGTACTTGGGAGGAAGTGAGGCAGTTACAGGAAGAGGCAGGAGAAGAGGAAAAGAAACAGTGGATAAAATCAGGATGTGCACCATGCGAGATAGACAAGGTTTGGGTTTATCGTGATGAAAGACCAGTAATGCCTGATAGCATGGTCTCTACCATGGCACGGATGTACCATGGACAAGCACATGTAGGTAGGGATGCCATGATCAGACTTTTCAAACAGAAATGGTATAATGCCAAGTTCCAGCTTGTAGCTGAGAGCCTTAGTCAAAGATGCCTTATATGTCAGCAATACAATCCAAGAAGGAAGACAGTGGTGAGCCTGGGAACCATAGGACGGGAGGGAGGTCCTTTCACCAGAATGCAGATTGATTTCATTGAAATGCCCCCATGTAAATCGGCTAAGATATGTTCTAGTAGTTGTTTGTCTGTTTTCACGCTGGGTGGAAGCGTACCCGACCAGAAGGAGTGATGGATTTACAGTAGCAAAACTCCTATTGAAAGAATTCATTCCTAGGTTTGGTTTTCCAGTGACGATTGAATCAGATAGAGGAAAGCATTTTCAGAATGAAATCATAAAATTGATTTGTGAAGCATTGAATGTACAACAGAAACTATATTGTGCCTATCGTCCAGAGGCTTCTGGAGTAGTGGAACAAGTGAATGGCACCATTAAAAACCGAGTGGGAAAAATGTGTTTAGCCACAGGGTTAAAATGGCCTGATGTCTTGCCTCTAGTGCTCATGACTATTAGATTGTTTCCTGATAGAAATACTGGCCTGAGCCCCCATTAAATTGTTATGGGTTAGAGCGATGAGAAATGTTTTCATTCCTGTCAACAAACTACTGTCTATATCTGATGACTTCGTTTTGGATTATTGCAAGGGGTTGGCTGATTCCATTCATTCTGTGTTTCTTCAGGTTGGATCGGATGCAACCACCCTTGAATAGAAGCCAGCTCATGATTTGAGTCCTGGAGACTGGGTGAGGATCAAAGTGCATAGAAGGAGAAATTGTCTGGTCCCACGTTGGGGGAAACCACTTCAGGTGATTCTGACCACGACGACTGCTGTGAAGTGTGCCAGAGTGAAGAATTGGATTCATGATAGTCATACTCTTCGAATCCCTTGTCCCATAAATAAACCTGAGGAAGAGTATTTGGGAGAGTCTGATACCAGTCAGTTCTGAGTCAGAATCAGAAGAAACAAGAACAAGACAAACTCCAAGAAGGGAAGAATTGGAGCCGAGTCAAGTTGCGGAGCCAGAGAATTTACCATTAAGGAGACGACTGGAAATTTCCGATACTAGCTCTGAATCAGACACTGAACAGGTGGAAATACAAGAAAAGGTAAAAGAAAATATTGGGGAAACTGACAAAGAAATTCTTGATCAAGAAGCCCCACATGCAAGCACAAGAGAAATTCCACCTGAAGTCATAGAACTAGAAGGGGAGGAATTAGATACAGAGAGTGATGGTAAGATTGTTGCGGAAGAGCCCCGAAGAGGTATAGGGACAGCACACATCCAGGTAGAAGGGACAGTTAGTCAGCAGGAAGATTGCATGGAAGAAACACGAGGAGGGAAAACTGCAGACAGGGAACCTGAGGTCTTGAGGGCAAAATCCAAAGAAGGTAAAAGTTACGCCAATACAGAATCTGAAGAAAGTGAAGGAGAAGACAAAGGAGGCTGAGTCTTGAGGAAGAGAGCTTGAAAAACCGAGCGAGGTGAGAAGGGAAATAGGTTGAAAAGACCATCGAAAGAGGAAATTTGGCCAAATAAAATAAAAAGATTGAGATACCGACTGACGAGAGTAAGATCATCTCACGCTGAACAAGTGAATGAAGTGTCTAGCCAAGAGAAATCAGAAGACACTGATCAGGCACACTTAAAGAGAATAAAGAAACCCAACCAGAAGTATAAGTCACCGGAATGGACATATGTGGCACATCCTGATATACAAGAGGAAGCAGGCAGCCAAGGAAGTATAAGAGGGACTGTACTGGAAGTGGTTGAAGAAGATTCGGAAATCCTGAGAGTTATCTTGTCTGATATCAGAGAAAAGACGGATGGTCAGGAAGTTCTGAACCAAGATTGTGAAAACAAAGACAAAGACGATCAAATGCCGGATTGAAGTCACAAAGAAAAGATGCAGAGAGATTGAAATACTGGACGAGACACATAACCGAAAGAACCAAGTAGGCGCTTAGAGCCTTGGGTTTAGACAAAATTTTAGTTGTGAATAAAAGAGGCTAAGTCAAAAGACACTGATCATTTCAGAAATAGCAAACACTGAAAGTAGAAAACCTACATGTGGGTTTCTTCGAAGATGGTGCAAGGTGTGCTGTTGTTGTACAGGATTACTAATGCTTCTATGAATCATATTAGCAATAATAATTTCGTTTAAAGTAACATTCGAAAGGGTAGAGAATCACCCTGAGAATAAGACTAATAGAGAAGAAGTTTATGATACTCATGCGACTAAACTGGCAGATAGAACTGAGTTACAGAAGGACAAGTCTATAACTGATTTTTCTTATAATGTTTTTTCTAAGTTACTGTACGAATATGTAAAGACTATGGACGTTAGAGATTGCTATGTTTGTATGCAGTTACCTGCATCGGTGTCGGAGGGTGTTACCTATCACCAGCTTCCTGTGACATATGGAATAACATGTAGTATATTTGCAAGTTTGTTCTATAAAACAGAGAAATTAGAATATTATTATTCTGATGTAGATAATGTTTTCTCACAGGTACCTGTAGTTCCCGAATTAAATAAGGTGACTCCTGGTAAAACTTTAGGGTGATTTTTTCTTAGAAACTAGAGAATTAACTTTAGAAGAAGTATTTAAGAACAATCTTACTTGTAGTCTGAGAAAAGAAGAGAAGACTTTCCTGGATATGGTAGAAGAGAGGAGAATTAAGATGCAAAGAAAGGTACCTGGGGAAAAGAGGGAAACAACAGTTTGGTATGCTGAGAAGGAAAACCATTTAAAGGGAGAAATACATCCTGCTATGGCTTTGGATTGGCCTCGGAGAGGAAAATTGTGCATCAGAAGAAATAAAACTGTTTATGATCATTATTTTGTAGGTGCAAGTGAATGCCATGATGTATATAGAATCATGGGAGGATGGGGATTTAAAGGAGGAAAAGATCCGGTATTCCCTGGAATATAGTTCATCTATGGGAACAGGGCTTATTATAGGTTACCGGACCATTGGTATGGAACATGCTACCTAGGCCTGGCCTTCCCAAAAATATTTGATGTGGGAAAGGGAGAGGACGGTTTGCACGAAATAGGTAGACAACTAACACGTAGAAGAAGGGAAAGTTGGTCAGAAATTGTAGGGGATATTTTTGAAGCACTGATACCAGCCGTTGGAATATCTCTGAATGCACATAAAATTAGAAAATTGTCGACAGTAGTGGATCGCTTATCGACAAGCACTGCTGGAGGGTTCTTACTGGTAAATACCGAAATGGTTGCCATGAGAGCCATGATTATGCAAAATCGACTTGCCCTTGATATTATTCTAGCAAAAGAGGGAGGAGTCTGTGGAATGCTGAAGGTACAACACTGTTGTACTTACATTCCTGACGAGAGCCAAAATTTAAAGAAATATATTAAGAATATAACTGATTTGCACGAGAAAATTGTTCCATTGGAGGTTGAAAGTGTTTAAGAAAGGAGTGGCAAAGAATTTTCTACTATAAAAAAGTTTATTAACCAAATTAGGTAGTTCATTTGTAGGTAAGATTCTAATGCCAGTAACTTGTGTGGTAATACTCATACTGATTTTGAGATTAGGATGTGTATGCATAAAAAGAAGAAAATTACAAAATAGAATAAAAAGAGAAGTTGCAAAAAGAAAAGAGAAAGAGATGAGAGAAAGAGAAGTAGGAGATATAGAATTGGAAGAATGGAAAGAGAGTATGTACAAGAAGACAAGAGAGGATGAGATGGGAGAAACCATGATGTAACGTAACTAAGTAAGAGAACTGAGAAATCATTTCCACAAAAATTGTATGAAATTTAGTAGGATTAGTGGTGATGTTAAAAATCACCAAAGGGGGGATTGGTGGAGCAGGTAAAGCAATATTTTGTATACCTTCTCTATTTTGCATGAAAATGCTAACTACGTAATCATTCTAAATATTTACCTGTATTAATCGTTTGGAGGGTTATGACTAACCAACTTTTGCACCTTGATAAATACAAGAAACACGTGGGACTAAAATGCTAAGTGCATGGCTAATAAATGTAATGATTAACTATGGTACGCAAACTAACCGTAGGATGTGTTGAAATAGAGAATTGCATGATTTATGTTGCTTTTGTGATGGTTTGTGCTTCCAGTGTGGCGGAATGGCGAGTATTATTGCTTTAAATGTTGCTATAAGCTAGGCAAATACTAATATATATTGGGATTAGTGTGGGTTTAAACTTGGAATTTTCATTTCCATATATTAATTACCTTTATGTTTGTTTTTGCTTAAGTTGGCATTCGGCCTACTAGGCCGAAGTACTTAAAATGGAGTTCGGTAGTGGCCACCGTCATTTGAGCGCGATGCCTACTGCACAGACTCGGATGGCTCTGAAGATCTCCAGGTGACCTCCGAAACAAGACGATGTGTTCCTTGTCAAGGATAGGAACGTGGAGGATTGCCAGGACCCAGCTAGTGTAAATGATCGAAAAGACAAAAGCGACCTGTACCCGGAGGTCTACATGTTGTTACTTCGGAACTTTTGGCCTGTGAACTGTACAAAAGAATACAATTTGGGAGATGACACATTCAATGTCAAGGGAACCAAGAAAACCTGGGAATGTAAGACATTATTTCAAAATTCAGGGGATTTAGCCATTCAAAATTTGTTGTACATTGTCCTAAAAGTAAGGGGAAAAAGAGTATATAAAGGGGAAATTTAGAAGAGGAAAAATGTTTGTTCTAAATTTCCGTTGGTGACTGTTGGTGTGGAGGATCGATTAGTTAGCGCGATAGCCTGGCCTCTTGGCTACGTGGGGACTGAGTCGTGCTGAGAGAGAGAACTTTCCTGGACTTATTTGGGTCTTAATCTGAATTTAACCCGACGATTTCATCTGAAGGGATTTGTATTAAGCTGTGGGTTGACAGGTTCTTCTGGAAATGGTCGCCAATATCCAAATTTAGGTAAATATAATTGTTATGTCAATTTGTGTCCAAGATATTCATTAAAATTCTGATTTGATTGAATTTTGACTATGCTAATGAAAGCGAATTAATTAGATAAACCAAGCATTGATTAACAAAATGAGTTTGTGATTCTTTGATAAGGTATTGATTAACCGAAAGGTTCCGAAATTTTAAATGTGTTTTAGCTGGTTCTAAATCACCATCAACCAGTCCAACTAATTGGTTCATCGAAAGGTTCTGAAATTTTAAATGTGTTTTAGCTGGTTCTAAATCACCATCAACCAGTCCAACTAATTGGTTCATCGACCAAGTGGTGGAGTGCCTTGATGTTAAAGTTAGGAGTCTATAGGTACTGATGTATATAATGTAAAGAATTTTCCTCCGATAGGTAACAAGGTACCCCACATGTCCAGCGCCTCTTTCCTCTTGTGTGCAGATTCGAGTGAGACGTATGAGTGTCGGTGTTATGGGCCCCACCAATGAATGCGTGCGTGAATGAGTAAGGGTGATGACGGGTCTGTGACGCAGGTAGAATATGTAAATGTGCCCTTTTCCGCTGGTATAACAACAAAACTGCTAATACTGCAACTATACTTCAATCTCAACTTTTTTATGAGAAGACATTTTAAGATGAAACAAAAAATGTAGAAGATCTTTGTTTTCTTTGAATTAATCAAAATGTTTTTTATTTTTCAATTATTTTAAACTTCCATCTAAAAGAATGATTTGAAACTTCAGTCGTCTATTAATGACTAGTTTTTGAAGAATTTTTTCCACACCATTCAGTGAAACATATCAATCATACTTATCAAACATCCCATTCATTCATGAAGTGTTATTGTGCGCGTACATTCCTGACACGTTCTGAACAAACAAACATATACTACGACAATTGAATGAACAAATGATCAAATCTTTCTAATTGGACCACAGAAAAAATTGTTTGACAAATTAATCTCAAAGTTGTTTCATTTTAAGGTTATTCAAAATTTCATGTGGTCTCTTGGCGAGGTCACTAGCAGTCTGCACAAAGTGGAGTTCAGGGCCAGTCAGTGAGGCTGGGTCCAGATCCTCACTGGGACTCTCACATGTTTCAATCTTTGCGGTGTGCCATTCATGTTTCACTGCCTACGGTTCAGAAGTTTCAATGCATGGCATTCTCGTTTCAATATATGGTGCATTTGCGCTTCAGTACATGTCTTTCGTAGGTTTAGTTGCATGCCATTCAGGTTTCAATGCGTGGCATTCATGTGTTTCTATCATTCTTTGTCATTCACGCTTCACTGTATATCAACCACGTGTTTAGTGCAGGTCATGTTCTTAGAATATCTCGTTGCTCAAATGGGTGTAATTTCTGATATTTATGTTTCCCTCGTCTTCATTGCTTGTTTTTTGCTCGCAAGACAGTGTCACTCATAATCATTGAATGTCACTGATAATTACACTGAATTTATGAAAATGTCACACATGGCAATCTGAAACCTTGGCAGCCATGAACATGGCATGATATGGAGTTAGCATCAAGGTGTCTAAGAATATGCCGACCCCAGTCGAGAACAAAGAGGGCCTCAGGGAGTGATGAAATGTGCTAAGAATGATGAAATGAGGACCCACCTGACGCACATCCGCCTCTGACATCTTCCTGCTGGTGCAGCTGAGGGTCTCCCTTCTCAAGGCCCTCAGTGAAGGGCGAGGACAGGTCAATGATAATCAGTGAAAAGAGACTGAATGTCCACTGATGGAGGAGGAGACCGCTTCCTGCTGGAGCTTGTTGCTGTAGGCAAGATTAGACCCTGCGATGCGCATGCGCGAAACAACCGAGACGCATGCGCGAAACAACCTAGACGCATGAGCAGTAAGAAGACACTTCATGGTGTAGGCGCCGCCTCAATCGTACGCATGCGCGTGGAGACATATTACTACGCACGCGTAGAAGGAAGACTCCACTGCGCAGATGGACGCGTTAACTAAACGCATGCGCGTGCACTGCACACGCGCAGACGAAAGATACACTTTAGAGTAAGTTAGTTCGCTGCGCACGCGCGGAAAGTAGACGCTACACATCCCGGAAGTGAGACACTCACAGGGGCGGCCCAGGCTAGGCCTCTGTGCTGACCGGCAGAGGACGGAGGGGAGGCCGGGTCAGTCTGCACAAGCGAGCACTGAGCTCTGGCCTTCAGTGCGCGTCAGGGGGAGGGGAGGCATCTGAGTCTGGGCAAATCAGGACAGATGTGTGTCACAAAAGAGTGACTCGGGTCATCCCAATCAAGAGAAAACATTGACCCCACCACAAGATGAAGAGGCGCATCCATCGCCATGAACCCGCTCCTCTCCAAATAGAGCAGCTTCAGGAAGTGACGCAGCTCCTGCTAATGAGCTCGTGGTCCTCATTAACCTCCTGGCCCTGGGGATGCAAACAGCTGCCTGGAGCTCCAAGTGTTACGTTCCTGCCCTCGTGGCCCCTCCCTGCAATAACCACGCATACACGGTGTCTTGGAACGGTGTATTTATTCTCCTCACAGGAGCGCCGGCACGGAGCTCCGCACCCGTTGAAATCGGTGCTCTAACTCCCACAAAATGGCCGCCGCCGGACGTCCTGTGGCGTCACGGGGCGGGCGTGCCAACCACTAGACCGCTACACCACATCTCCCCCTTTTTCAACACAAACCCAACTTACTCCCCTTAGAACATATACAGTCTTACTTGTTGCCCATGCAGAATTCTCCGAACTTCCAGGGCAGTGTGATTCTCCTTCCCCGTCTTGTCCACTTACTGGGTTCGCCAGCCTTCGGAGTGGTTGTCATGCTCCGTCGGTCTGATGCCCCATCTTCGCCTTCCCTTCCTGCATGTCCCCTCTCACTGGTCTCCTTGTCCTCTCGGGCCTCGCCTTCCTGCCCTCTCTTCTCCTCGCAGGTACTGTGTCCCATTTTCTCTTGAGGACTCCCTTCTGTTCCTTCCGGGGGGCTCTCCCGCCCTCCTGCTGGACTCTTCGTTCCGCGCGGTGTCTCCGCAGGCGTCGCCTCTCCCGGTGTCTTCTCTTCCAAGGGTAAGCACCTCGCCATGCGGTCCTGTGACCACACCTTCCCATCACTGAGAAGCGCTGATCTGGAGTACGGTTCCAGCACTTGGAACGGCGGTGTGAACTTACTGTCCCCCTTCTTCTTCGGGGTGGGTAGCCTGACTCTCACCCACTCTCCCTTTTCCAGTGCAACCTCTTTTGTGTTGTGTTTCCTGTCATAATGTTCAGTGTATACTGCCTGTGCCTTTTCCCAGTTTTTCCGCACTACTGCCGGGGACCAATGACTCTGAACGGTGAGGCGCTTCCAGGCAACGTTGTCTTTTGTGAAAGGCTCTCGTCCCCTTAGCACCCGGAACGGACTGTACCCCGCTGCAGTGGGGGTGATCCGATAGGCCCACATCAGCCTTTTCTACTCCTTTTCCCAGTCCTTCCCTTGGCTGATCGCTGCTTGAACGGATCCCATGATTACTCTGTTGAACCTTTCCGCCGCGCCGTTCCCGGCCGGATGGTTGATGGGGGTGTGCCTGATGGTGATTCCGTTTCTGTCCATGAAGGTTTCCCATTTGCCGGAGGTGAATTGCGGGCCGTTGTCGCTCAGGATCCCTTTGGGTATACCTTCCCTTATGAAGACGTCTGTCAGGAATTCCAGAATCGTCTCCGTCTCTGCATTGTCTGCCACATGGACTTCTGGCCATTTGGAATATCGATCTACCACTACAGTAATGTATTTCTGGATGTTGTCGGCATCTGTGATGGGTCCCTCCTCCCATGGATTATCCGAACATGCATACTTGCCCAGGGGTGGTCTCAACATCTTTTGAGTCTTGTCCGCATTGCTGCAGTGCTCACATCCTCGTACATGTCGTTCTACTGCCCGTTCTATTCCCGGCCACCAGTAATCCTCCTTGGCTCTCCCCTTGGTCTTTACGATGCCCAGATGGCCCTCATGGGTGATGGCTAATATGCGTTGTCTCAGTGAGTGTGGGGGAACCACTTTGCTACCGCGCAGCAAGAACCATGGCTTCTCTCCTAGGGACAGTTCTTCCTTGACTTCCCAAAACTGTTTGAGCTCCTCACCCAACAATCTCTTCTCTGGCCATCCGTTTGTTACGTACGCCTTGACTGCGCTCAACTGCTCGTCATTCCCGGACTCCTCTTCCCAGTCTTGAGCACTTATTGCTCTTTCGTGGTCACCTGTAAATGCTACTGCATAATCTTCCCAACCACCTTCCTCGTGGACTTCTGCGGTTTCCTTTGCTGCTGCCCTGCTCAGGAAGTCCGCCACTTTGTTCCGGTGTCCTGGTAGATATTCCACGTCGTAGACGTAATCTAATAATCTGAGTGTCATCTTCGCGATTCGTGGTGTGGCGTGCTCATGTCCACCTGATGTGAGGACCTTCACTAGCGGCTTGTGGTCTGTGCGTAGCAGGAAACGTCCGCCCCATAGGAATTGTCGGAACCTCTCCCATCGCCCACACAGCCGCCAACATTTCCTTTTCAATGACGCTGAGCTTGCTTTCATTCGGGGCTAGCGCTCGTGATGCAAAGCTAATCATGGCTATCTCTCCGCCCGCTGTCCTTTGAGTCAGGACTGCCCCCAGCCCTCGATCACTGGCATCCGTCGTCAGCATGGTGGGGGCTTCCGGGTCATACCCGTGAATCGGCACTGCCTTGCTGATGTTCTCTTTCACTTCCTCGAATTCCCGTTGATGCTCTCCCGTCCATATGAAGGTGGACTTGTTTTTGAGGAGTGACCTCATTAGGTGGGTTTTGGAGGCGAAATGGGGCACGAACTTGCTATAAAACTCCGCCATCCCCAGAAAGGTCCTTACATCCTCTTTGCTCGATGGTGTGGGCGCTTCCTTGATTGCTGCGACATTAGATGATTTGGGTTCTATACCGTGCCTGCTTATTTCATGGCCCAGGTATGTGACTGTGTTCAAGCCGAACTTGCATTTGTCCCATTGGGCCGTGAGCCCGTTCTGCTTCAGCACCGTCAAGACTTCTGCCAGTCTCCTGTCATGTTCGTCTCGGGAGGCTCCCATTACCAAGATGTCGTCTTGAAAGTATTGGATGCCTGTCTTCCTGTGGAATAGCTTGTGCATCAACTTCTGGAAGACTGCAGCCGCGGACGCGAGTCCAAACGGCATCCTTAGGAATTTGTAGCACCCGAACGGCGTGATGAACGAAGTCAGGTGGTTGCATGACTTATGCAGTGCGATCTGGTGGTAGGCAGACGTAAGGTCTACCGTGGAGAACCACTGCGCCCCTTGGGTTTTTGCTAGCATCTCATTAATCCTGGGAAGCGGGAACTTGTCGACTACAATGTTCTTATTCAGCTCTCTAAGGTCGACGCACAACCTCACCTTCCCGTTGGGCTTCTGCGCCACAACTAAGGGAGCCAACCATTCAGCGTTATCGATCGCCTCGATCACGCCATTGTCCTCCAACCTTTGTAGCTCTTCTTGCACCGCAACCCGTGCGCGGAACGGTATATTGCGCACCTTGTGGGATACTGGCTGTGCTCCCGCTCTAAGTTGGATCTTGTGTGTAAACTTCGTCATACGGCCAATGGTGTCTTTAAATACCTCTGGGAATTCTTCTTTCCATCGCCGTCCTTCGGTGTCTTGGCTCTCATCGGTCATGAGGACTTGCGTGTGTCCTCCTGGGTTCAATTTTATGCCTAATTCCCCTTGGTCTCTCCAGCCCAACACCGATGGTCCTTTCTCCGCCACATACAGTTTCCCTTCGCATGTGCGGCCTCGGAATTCGAAGGTTAGCGGACAGTACCCTACCATGGGTATCGGTTCCCCTGTGAAGGTTACGGGATGGATGTCAGTGGGCCTCAAGTAGTATGTTGTGCTCGGCGCAAAGTCTTCCTCCCATATCCTTCTTTGTACTATTGTGTATGGCGACCCTGAGTCGGCCACCATGGTGGTTCGTATTCCTCCTATCCTCATTTCTCACCTGGGTTTTCTGTCCGCCACGCTCTCTATGCCCAATACTTGGTCTTCTACAATCAGGATTTCATCGTCCTCTTCTCTGTCCCCGTCTTCTTCTTCTTCTCGTGTTCCCTGGGCTACGAACTTCACTTCTTGCCTTTGGGACTTCCTCCTGCACACCTTTTCATAGTGTCCTATGAGTCCGCAATACAAGCATTTGGCGCCAAATGCCGGACAACCCTTGTCGCTGGCTGCATGGGTGCCGCTGCCGCACCTGTAACAGGCCGTCTTGTTCCCTTGTCTTTGCCCTTGCGTTCTTGGCATACTAGTGTTGAATCTTCTGTGTGTCCGTGAACCTTGTTGCCACGCTGGCTGTTTACTGTCTGTCGTCCTCCGGTCTTCTATCTTGCATACCGTCTGTTCTGGGAGGCTCTCGCGCTTGGCTGCCTCCGTGCACCTTCTGGAAAGTTCTGCTTTCTTTACAAGGGCCACCACTGTTTTCAGTGGCGCGTCACCATTGGTCCACAGTTTTTCCTGGATGCTCGTGTTCACGGTGTGCATTATGATTTGGTCCCTTATTAGCTCTTCCTGGAGGGTACCAAACTTGCATGTTAGAGCCAGTTTCTGTAGGGCTGCCACGTATTTGTCGACTGATTCACTTTTACTCTGTTTCCGATGGTAAAAGTTGTACCTGTCTATCGCCGTGCACACCACTGGCCGATAGTGGGCATCCAGATCCTCTAACGCGTGTTGGAACATGTTGTCGCCTGCCGCCGTCCTGTCTTCTTTCACCAAGTCTTGGTACACTCGTTGCCCTGCCGGGCCCAGATGATGTAGGAGGATCTTCTTCCGCCGTGAGCTCGTGTATGGAGTGTCGCCCTCCTCTTCCAGGTCTGCAAGGTAGTTTAAGAAGTACCTTTTCCAGTCGTCCCACGACATCTCCGGCTCCCCTGGTTTGGTCAGGAACGGTACTGGGTTCGTTAAGGAGCACATCTGGGAGGACATATTCTTCTTACTGCCAGCGCGTCCTCCTCCTGTTGTGGGCGTGTTTGCTGTCTCGTCCTCTCCCACGTCGCTGCTCCTTTCGTTGTCCTCCTGACTGGACTCTCCCCCTTCCGCGGGACTGCTGCCCGCCTCCTCCAGGGTGCTGCTCTCTCTCCCCTTGGTCGTGGCCTGTACCTTCGCTGCTCTGCACCGGGGCGCTCCGTTCCTCTTTGTGGCCTCCCCTGCTGGTGCGCGAAGCGTGGTGCGCTCTGTGCGCCTCCCTGCGCCTGTGCTGCCGGGCGCTTCCTCCGCTGCTCTGCCGCGCCCCTGTGGTTTGCACGTGGTGTGCTTTTGCTGGTTCTTATGTTGCTGAGGGCTCGGGTTCAGGGTGCAGTGTCATCCCCCCGATCACCACCTCGTCACCATTGTAACGTTCCTGCCCTCATGGCCCCTCGCTGCAATAACCACGCATACACGGTGTCTTGGAACGGTGTATTTATTCTCCTCACAGGAGCGCCGGCACGGAGCTCCGCACCCGTTGAAATCGGCGCTCTAACTCCCACAAAATGGCCGCCGCCGGACGTCCTGTGACGTCACGGGGCGGGCGTGCCAACCACTAGACCGCTACACCACACCAAGTAACACCTGTGATAATTATCTATTTATTTATTTAATGCATTTTCATAAAGCGCGGACTTTACCCGAAGGTGTCAGAGCACTGTACAACAGAACCAGTCACTTTACACGAGAGAAATGTTACAAAATAGAACGTTACAAAAATAGCAGGACACAGTATCAAACACAGCAATTTACAATGACTAACGAACTTCCTGGCGGGGTCGGAGAATGAAGGAATTAGTTCTGAAAGTGTCTTTGGAAGAGAAGAGATTTGAGGTCAGCTTTGAAGATCCGGATGGAGGTGGCACGGAGCAATGGAGGAAGCGAGTTCCAGATTCTCACCGCATTACCTGAGAATGATTGAGCCATTGATTTTTCCCTTTTGAAGGAGAGGGGCTCAAGCAGAAATTTTTCCGCACTCCGAGAAGGTCTCAAGCCTCCAGAAAATTTCAGTTTGTTCGCCAGATAGCGAGGGGAGGAAGTGTGCAAGGCTTTGTGGGTGATGCAGGCCGTTTTGTAAATGTCTCTTGCCTCGATGGGAAGGCATCGGAGAGAAGACAGGATAGGAGTGATATGGTCACTTTGTTTGGACCCTGAAATGAAGCAAGCTGCTGAATGGAGGACAGATTTGAGGGGGGAGAGATGAGATTTGGGTAGGCCAGTCAGAAGAGAGTTACAATAATCCCATCTAGAGAGAACTAGCGATTGGACCAAGGTTTTTAGCAATGAAGTTGATGTGTGAGATTAGGTTGAGCCTTTTGTCAAGTATGACAACTAGGGATTTAGCGCAGCCGACAATGATGGGTTTACTGTTGAGTAAATTCAGCTGATCCATCCAGGATTGACCAGGAGGAGGGGAGAGAGAGGTAGTTTGGAGGAGGAATTCAGTTTTGGAGGGATTGAGAATGAGTTGGTGAACTAACATCCAGTTGTGAATAGAGTTGAGAGTAGAGTTGAGTAGTGAGAGATCTTGTGAGGAAGACACCTTGAGGTAGGTGTCATCCACATAGAGATGGTAAAGGATTCCAGATTTGCTTAGGAGGTTCCCTATTTGTTCCAGATAGAGATTAAACAGAGTGGGTGCAAGGATAGAACCTTGAGGGACACCTTGACCAACCACCAGTGGAGACAAGAGACTGTTCGAAATCTTGATAATTTGGGATCTGTCGGAGAGGAATGAGGCAAATCATTTAAGCACTGTGCCTTCCACGCCCATTCTCTGTTGAAGAGTGTTAAGGAGGATGTTGTGATTAACAGTGTCAAAAGCTGCAGAGAGGTCAAGAAGAATCAGAAGGCACGATTCCCCCGAATCGAGTATATGCAGCGCATCATTGATCACTTGCAGCAGGGCTATTTCAGTGCTGCAATTTTGAATGAAGCCAGACTGGAACACGTCAAGGAGATTATTGTCCATAATGTGTTGTGAAAGTTGTTTTTCAACACATTTTTCTGTGATCTTTGAAAGAAAATGGAGATTGGTGATGGGGCTGAAGTTGTTGAGGTCGTTCACATCTGCAGAGGTTTTTTTTTTTAGAAGAGGGATAACCTGTCCTGTTTTGAGGACAGCTGGGAGGGATCCTTGACTGAGGAAAAGATTAACTAGCCTGGTCCAATAAGAGAGAGTATTGGTATAGAAATCGATGGCGATGACACTAGGTATGGGGTCAGAAGAATGGTTGGAGGGGTTGGTTTCGATAGTGTAGAAATGTGGATTCTCCTGGTCAGTTATGTCCCCTATCTTGGACCCCAACGGTTCTATGTGCATGTCACAAGTACATGTATGTTCCCTCCAGTTCCAGTTATGAAGACGCAAATACATGTGTGTCCACCGTCAACATGTTCTCTGTCAGATCCGCCATCAATGGGCTGGATATTCGATTCCTAAGTATGAAAGGCCACCGACTTTATATGGCTAAGTTACTCCATTTTTACAGTTCAGGCAGAATAGGCCCGATTCTGTCTTCAAAGCCTTTCCCTGCTCTCTGTCTCTGACAGCTTCAGCTTGAGCTCGCATCTGTATCCATGAACTTTGTCCTACTCCCTGTGCAGCTAACGATGCCTGCCTCGGCCAGTTTCGCCTGCCTGCCAAGAAGCTGTATTTCACCTTCGAATTATCTACTTTGCTTTTCAGCCGATGCATTCCTGTCTAGTGATTTAGGTAAACATTTCCTTTAGCTCCCAAGCAAAGGACTCGGCCCTTCCGTCCTCATGCAAGTAATTCATAGCCCTGTTGCCATGGAAAGTTCTCTGCCCCTCGCATCTCATATAGGCACTTAGACGTTTGAACACGCACTCACCGTCAGTATAGAATAGATTCTGCCCGAGAGTCCTTCCTTGTGGATAACATAGTTCTCTAAACATAGGATGTTAGATATGATTTGGGATTAGGTTGACTTGACCCCCCAGACTTTTCGTCTCCACATGTAGAGCTAAATGTCAAGTCCCCTTCACCCCCTAGTTGCACGTCAATTACACGTCATGCTGCTGCGCGCGCATCTATGTTAAGTATTATCTTATAGATCCACCTATGTATGATAATCAGAGCCAATCATGTTTCTTTTTGCTCCTTATTACGCCTAGTTTCGATTACGTATTTACTATGTCATTTCTCTTATCAATTGTTACGCCTTCTACATTCGTTTCATTGTAATGTATGACCTATAAAAGTTACTTCTTGTCAATAAAGTATTGTACTTCACTTCCTGAACCCTCGTGGTGACGGAACCTGAAGGCCGCCACTCGAGTCGGCCATTTTGGAATAAAGCCCATTCAGACAATCTCTTATACCACGGATTCTGCCTCTTATTATTCTGAGCTATTTTACTTTATTTTAGATTCCGTATGAAATTCAGTTTAGGTAAAAGAATATTTACCACATAATGGCGCCCGAATAGGGACACTTTCTCATCTCACGCGCCGGCGGTGCGTTGCAGGCCCGGTCTCCTGCCACAGCTGGACGGACCATAACGCGTACCAGCAGGATTTCCTGTAGCTCCCTCCGGTCAAGCGGGGGCGACTGAGGCTGCGATCAACCCAGACGAGGCGGTGAGAAGTGCGAAGTATCCCGACCAGAGCCTAGCTGAGAGAGCAAGATCCGAGGTATACAGAGGCCCACCAGGTTTTCGAAGTCCCGATGTCCAGAGGGTCCACTGTCCGCAGTCATCAAGTCCCGTCCATTCTCTGAGGCCTTCCGTTTCAAGGAGCTACTCGGTGAGTACCATCGCCGGGGAGGCGTGTTGACGCGCACATAGGTTGTGCCGGTCAAGACGGATTTGGGTACACAAATCCGGTCTGCACTGTTTAGCAGTGTATATGTACTGTTTAGCAGTATATCAAGTATTCCGAAGTATTCAGTTATTGTCAAGAATTCAGCTTGGTGATTAGTTATGCAGACTGTCATCATTGTCGGTCATTTTTTAAAATGTTTAATGTTTAATGTTTAAAGTGTTCAAATGTCTTGCATATTGTGGTATGAATGATTGTTCATTGTTCACTGTTCATTATTGTGTTTTTTTCGTATTAAGTGAGTTCAAGAGTAAGTATCAGATCAGTTGTCAATATGCCGCTCTTTTCGAAGTTAAGACAGATTACTACCAGAAAAGGGGTGCTTGAAGAAGCAGTTCCTATTCCTCCTAGGGACACTCCAGGGCATTTTATGTATCACAAGCATGGCTTAGATGCCATATTATTTCTTGATTTATGGGTAGATTATACCAAGGGATTGCCAGAAAGTCAAAGGTGGCCCGCAGCGGGAACCTGGGATGCAGAGTGCATCATGAAAGTGGAGGAAGAGTTATGGAAAAGAAAAGTCAGACAGTCACAGAAAGACGCTGTTGAGTTATGGCGTAAAGAATCTCATAGACGTACAGAAAAAGCACGTAGACAAGAAGAGAGGAGTAAAGAAAGTTCAAAGAAAGTTCAAGAAAATCTATTAATTGAGGAAGGTATCCGAGTGAAATCAGAACAAGTAGATAGACAAAGAAATGCTCTTATGAATGGTATGTATCCCCTTCTAGCCGAAGGACTACCTAAGGCTGTTCCAGAGATGCCAAAAGACTTGCCACCCCCATTATTTCCAATTAAGGTACATCCTAAAGGGCATCCCAGAACCGCAGAAGATGTTTTTCTTTCCTCATATCTAGATGACGCAGCTCCCGAGTATGCTAACCCCGCACCACATAGACCGTCTGGCGGAGGGGTTCAACGTCAGGATCAGGTATCTGTCCCCGTGCAACAGCAAGTCCCGACACAAGCTCCGGCAAGCACATCTGTTTCCGCATCTGTCTCCGCAATCGATTCTACAGTGGTATCGACACCTATAGTTGCTGTGTCACGTTCGACGAATCCATTCACACCCGACGCCCCAGATGGGGCCACGGGAGGTGCTAGCAATACTTTTACGCCACCTAGAATAAATAAACTTGTTTTTCAAGAATCAGCGCATTCACGTACACCCAAATTCGTAAGTGAACGTGCGCTTAAGGAACTTCTTATAGATTGTAGATATGACCCTGTGGTCGGTCAAGAGGACGAAATGGTCCTGGCATCATTACGCATCAGACGAGCCGCAGGGTATTTAGCGAAGTTACCAGGAATGACTACGCATCTAGATAAGATATATCATTTTGTTCAAACAGGGCGAGATCCAGAATGTATTAATAGAGCTATGGAATTCCAGAAAGTAGAGATACAGGGGGAACTGTTACGTTTCCTCATAAACTGTATGATCAGAAATCAAGACCGACCGGGGGTAGACCCGAATGCAATGCTCATTCTTACAAGATGGAGCCAGAATATATCAGAAGGGAGACACGATAAGCAAAACTGTATAATAGCCATGTGCCGAAAAATCCGTAAAGAAATAGAACGTATTCATGAAGAAAGATTGGAAACAGACGAGTTCGAGCAAGATGAAGTGTCCGAATCAGGGAATTCCGCAAGACAGTCAGAGACCATAGCCTACGTAGGCAGAGGAAGATCCTGTAATAATACTAGATGCTTTTCTGATCCCATACACTCTGTATGTCCAAATAATAGCAGAACGTATCCGACGCCTGTAATAAATCTGAAGTCTCCTGAACATTTGTTTCAAGCCGCAGATAAAATACTACGAGAACGAAGGGGTTACCACCTCCTCGATTCCATGGATGAGCAAGAATTAGCCAGATCAGCCGTTCACTGGATTGACAGTCCTGAAAAATACGGTGATGAGACCGTAGCACACACGTTTTTTAACCTCAGTGCAGATGAACAACGTTTAGCTGGAATCTATATGATTCAGCAACTCCTTATATTATATAAGAGCCAACATGCTGACCCTGGTCCTTTACCTGATATATTAACGGAACTACTCGCGAACAGATGGAGAGGTTCTAGTAACAAGTTAATTAAAGAAATATTAGTGTCACGTAAACAGTATGTCCTTTTTGTAAGTCCGGATTCTTTCTCGCTGCCCCGCAAAGAAAGAACGCCGTATCATATGGATAGACAAAATCCCTTACGAGAAGTGCACCCAATAAAAGGCGAAGACAATCAGTTTCACCGTGTATTTGTATACACACCCATAACAAAAATTGAATTGTTAGAAATGAAGAAAGTAGTACCCAGTCATGACAAAGACCCAGCGGGTTTCCACCGAGAAATTAAGGACATGTTACTGATGGGAGAGTATACCTATCCTGATATTATGACGATATTAAAGGTGCTCTTGCCTGCTGGCATTTATGAAAAACTGAAAGAAAAAGAGTGGGAAGTGGGAGACCAAAAGATAGATTGGACAGCATTAGAAATGGAAGAAAAGGCCCGAACTGCAGGTTCAGGGCTCGGGGATAAAGTTAAAACATTACCAGGTTTACTAGTACAAGTACTGCCACGTTTATTAACTACGAAAAAGGAAGATTGGGGTGCAATCTCAGCCTGTAAACAAAAGCATGATGAAGACACAAGTGATTATTATGCCCGATTTGAAAAATGTTTTGGAATAAATAGTGGTATAAAAACAAGTAGTGAGTCGTATCCACATTTATTTGTGACAAAATTAGTAGAAAATGCATTACCTCCAGTAAAGAATAGAATATTGAAATTCGAGAGTACCTGGCAAAGTAACACTCCGTCACAAATGCTACAAATGTTACAGTATCATCACAATAGAATTAGAGATGAACAAGAGCACGAACAAAGACGTATGAAAGATACAAAAATGAAAATGCTAGTGTCTCAGACAGTACCAGCTGAAGGACATAAAAAGGGTATGACACATTCCGATTCAGCAGGACCGGTAAAAGGGACATGCAATTATTGCAAAAAGCCAGGTCATTACGTACACGATTGTCCAGTTTTAAAACATAATATCGCCATAGGTAAAACACAAGAAAGACTACGGCCACTCAGACAAGATCAGAATGAACAAGGAGCTATGCAGCATGCTCAGGCCATGCCAGCCTCACAACAACCCATACAGTTTGTGCCAGCTGCACCACCGTTGCCTGCTACTGCCACACAAACCACAACACGACAAATGTATCAGACCGCACAGTATGAATACCCTGAGTATCAGCGTTACGCATGAACCAGCCTAGAGAGGGAAGTTGACTTACCCCTTATTGAGATTCCTGTAGATCAAGAAGGACCTTATGTACATAGTGAATTATTAGGTCAAGACAGGAAATTTTTACTAGATACAGGGGCAAGTCGAACAACTATAAAACGAAGTGAAGTTCCAGGGGCACCCCTCTCAGGCTCTCAGAATATCTCCCTTGGTTTTTCAGGAAAACCTATTGTTAATGAAGTATCACAGCCTCTTCCACTTACGATAGGACCTTTGACACGAACTACAGATTTATTGCTTACTAAATCATGCCCAGAAAATCTGCTAGGAATTAAAACTCTGAAAGCTCTAGGAGCCATAATATGTTGTTCTCCGGAAGGAGTAAGATTGTTTCTACGTGATTTTAAAGGTCACTATGTGTCTAGAGACATGGATCCCCGACTACAGACTTTACCTGCACATCTATGGGCACAAGGCCCTACTGATGTTGGTTGCATGAATATTACACCATATCGAGTCACACTCAAGACAGGAGTGGTGCTACCACGAATGCGACAATACAAGTTACCACCAGATGCTGTAGTGGCTTTACTACAAATCATTGACGAGCTAATTGCCCAAGGAGTAGTTGTAGAAACAGACTCCAATGTATGTAATTCACCGATAATTCCGATTCTTAAACGAACAGATCCTACAGCCCCGCCAGTATATCGATTGGTTATTGATCTGCGCGAGTTAAACAAATGCATTGTGCCACAATTCCCTGTGGTCCCAGATATCTCGTCATTATTGACAGCTATTGATTCCGAAGCAACATTCTTCACTGTAATTGATCTCAAAAATGCCTTTTTCAGCGTCCCAATAGATCCGGAAAGTCAATATTTGTTCGGATTCAGTTTAAATGGGCGTAGCTTTAAATTCTCACGCGCACCTCAAGGATTTACAGAAAGCCCCAGCATCTATAGCCAAGCACTGAAACGAGAACTTGACAGTATCCACATGCCAGTCAATACTGCACTGCTTCAATATGTCGATGATCTGCTGATCACCGCGAGAAGCGAACCCGAATGTGAAAAGGCTTCTCTGACAGTTTTACATTTTCTAGCCGACAAGGGGCACAAGGTGTCTCCTTCTAAGCTGCAATTCTGTGTCCAGCGAGTTATTTATCTTGGTCACTCGCTGTCCAAGGAGGGAAGGCAGCTTACACCAGATCGCATCCAGTTAATTGCTAACATGTCAATACCCCAGACACAAAAGGAGGTGCGGGCTTTCATAGGCCTCACTTCATATTGTAGGCAGTGGATCCCTCAATATGCATTCCTAGCAAAACCACTCATTCAGTTAACCACACAGGAGGCAGCCACATCGACTGTTCTCCCTTGGACTCAGGAACATACACAAGCTTTTGAAAGCTTAAAGAAAGCTTTATGTCAAGCACCTGTTTTAGCAACACCATGTTATAGCAAACATTTTACACTCTTTGTTACAGAACGCGAAGGTACTGCCTTGTCAGTACTCACTCAGGAACAAGCAGGATCACGCAAGCCATGTGCTTATTTTTCCAGTACATTAGATCCCGTAGCTCAGGCTTTGCCTGCGTGCCTGAAATCAGTGGCAGCAACAGCTTTAGCAATCAGACAAAGCGATGCCATAGTGTTAGGACATCCATTGACAGTACAAGTACCACATGCAGTAGAAGTTCTTGTGAACCGAACGCAAACACAACACTTGACCATAGCAAGACTTACCGGTTATGAACTAACATTGTTTCAGCCACACATAGAGATCCGACGTTGTAATACATTGAATCCTGCTACACTGTTACCTGTAATTGGAACAGACCCACTAGCTCATGATTGTGTTGAAATTATTGAAATAAAGACGAAACCTAGACAAGACTTGACAGACGTTCCATTGTTAGATCCAGACCTGACGTTGTATGTAGACGGATCGTGCATGAGAACAAGTACAGGAGATTTAGTGGCCGCGTATGCAGTCACAACAGACACTGAAGTTATTGAGACAAACTGTATAGATACTTTGTCAGCCCAAGCAGCAGAACTTATTGCTCTAACACAAGCCTGTATTCAAGCCACAAATAAGAAAGTTAATGTATACACTGACTCACGTTATGCATTCGGAGTTGTACACGACTTCGGCGTGCTGTGGCGAGAGAGAGGTTATTTAACTTCCCATGGTGCCCACATTCAGCACGGACCCCTCATTCATGCCTTATTAGATGCAATACATCTACCCACTGCTATATCGATTATGAAATGTAAAGCACACACGAAGGTTACTGATATCATTTCTCAAGGCAATGATTTAGCTGACAGAACAGCTAAACAGACTGCTCAGACTCGTACATTCGACATGACAAAGCCAATAGTTCAGACACCAACACAGTGTATGACAATTAAGGATCCCGCACTTGACGTAATTGACATACAGACACATGCTACTGCAGAAGAATTAAAGAAATGGACTGAACTAGGAGGGATCCAGACAGATCAGGGATGGATGACGAAGGAGAAATCTGTATGGTTTCTTCCTGACTCTATGGTCCAAGCCGTTATAGCTACAATTCACAGTCCGGCGCATTTAGGAGAGAAAGCTATGCTAGATAGCATTCAACACATTTGGTTCAATAAACATTTACGAGCAGCAGCTAAACAAAAAGTCCGTACCTGTATGATATGTTGCCAGTTCAACCCAGGAAAAAGTGTTCCCGTAGAACAGGGTGGATTTCAGACTCCTGATCATCCTTTTGAAGTGCTCCAAATGGATTATATCCAGATGGAACGATGTCGAGGATTCAAATATGTTCTTGTAGTTGTCTGCGCTCTCTCCCGATGGACTGAGGCGTACCCAGTATCAGATTACACGGCCCCGACTACTGCCAAACAGTTAGTTCGAGAATTCTTCCCACGGTACGGTTTACCACGTGTTGTATATTCAGATAACGGCCAGCCTTTCTCATCCGAATTAATGAAACATGTCTCACTTTTGTTGGGATATCAGTGGAAATTCCACTGTGTCCGACACCCCGAGGCAGCAGGTCTCGTGGAACGACATAATCAAATTTTGAAAATCAGATTGTCTAAAATATGTAAGGAGAAAGGTGTTGACTGGATAGTAGCCTTACCAGTTGCACTATTTTACATAAGAATGGTAGCACACTCTCGAACAGGGCTATCCCCGTATGAGGTGATCTTCGGAAGACCACCAAATATGTGGGGGACGCCTATACCACGTAAAATAACTGATGTTAATTGTAATATGCTGACAGATTACTTGGCTTCCTTGATGTCTGCACTACAATCTTGTCGTTCACAGGTAGCTGCAGCCTTTCCTGACAACACTGAGGTGAAACCCCATGACGTTGTTCCGGGTGATCTGGTGTTTGTGAGGAATTTCGACCGAAAGACCCAGTTGGAGCCCAGGTGGAAAGCACCCAAGCTAGTCCTGTTGACCACAAGAACAGCCGTGAAAGTTGAGGGCCGCAAGGGCTGGATACATTCCAGCCACATCAAGAAATTTCATGGACTATCCTCGGATATAGACACTGTGCCCTGCACTCCCTCACAGACTGATTCAAAACTTCCCTTTGTTGAACAGAATGACTCTCAGAACTATAAATTAAAGCTTAGGCCCAAACAGTCGAGCAATTTGATTGTTTAAGTCCTCTCCAAGGTGAAGCGGTTGAATTGTCTCTGACATGTATCCCTTGGACCTGAGTAGAGAAAATACCCGAGAAATGTTGAAACGACAGGCGTATTGTAAATCACTGCGTAGCTACTGTATGAGGACATTATTAATTCTGTTTTTATTGAGTCTTTTAATAATTATTACGAGTGTGATTTTGCACATATATCATCCTATTTCTAGACATGTTTATAATGTTGCTGCTGAACATTCTTTTAGTGACCTACCGCCACATGAATTATCTTATAGACTTGCGCTGCGCAATAACACTTTCATTAGTATGTTACATCATTCCCATCAGACTAGTAATGCCACCAATTGTTGGGTGTGTGGCCGACTCCCTCCCTATCAGAATAACAAAGGAGTTCTGCCTTTCTTTCCACATCCGTTCTCACATAATGGCTCCTGTGGAGCATGGTTTAGTTTACTAAATTCCATAGACCCAGACACAGCAGTTTATCAACAACATTGGATATGGGGAAATCTGAATCTAGTTTTATTCAAAGTCTGTCACCCTAATAAGGAGGGTCACCCCAGTAGAACAGGAACTGATCTAGAAAATGAAGTGTATAAATTAGGTAATTTTACACCTAATCTTATGATTCTGAATGTCAAATCCGAAGTTGAACTAATTCTGCCCACTATGTCAGTATTTCCAGTTAAGGGTGAATTATGTGTAAGAAAAGTTGGTTCCATACATATGGGTCATAGCAAATGCATTACTACAGTAGAATATAGTGATCAAGGTAAATCTTCATTTAGAGCTTCTCGCCATTCTTACTTTATATGTGGTCAGACGGCATATATGCGTCTGCCTCTAGATTGGGATGGTACCTGTTACATAGCATTCCTTTTGCCACCTGTTTTCCTAGCTCCTCCTGATTATTATCGAAATGTTCATTTAGTACACAATAGAGAGCGAAGAGATCTCCCAGTTGTCGATTATACTGAGACGGCATGGGACAAGTATGTAGATTTCAATAAAGGTATCTTTCCCTATATAGGTACAATATCAAATAGTAAGCTGATACGTAGACTAACCAAGACTCTTGAAGCTGTAGTAAACGAGACTATAGCCGCCCTAGGCAATCTGACAGAGGAACAATCAGTGATGAGAATTGTTGTTCTTCAGAATCGTCTTGTCCTTGACGTCATCCTGGCCGATAGGGGCGGAGCTTGCAGGGTCATCGGATCCAGCTGCTGCATATTCATACCAGAAAATTCGCCATCTGTATATAAAGCTATAACACGCCTTCATAAGATTGTGAGCCAGATACACGAGAATCCAGGCACTTGGACGTGGTCCGGGTGGTTTTGGAGTGTGATATCAGCCTGGGGATGGAGAGTTCTATCCTTCCTAGGTATTGGCCTTCTTATGCTCTTCAGTTGCTGTTTATGCCTGCAATGTGGACCAGCGATTTGTGGTCTGTGTGCCACATCGTGCATTCCATATCAAGGTTTTCGTTCAAAATGCCGGAAGAAGAAGGAAGAAGAAATGATGCTCCATGAGCAAATCGATGGAATAATGAAGATCGATATCTCTTGAAGGGCAAGTAGGGGGACAAGGAGGGAATGTGGAAATGTGGATTCTCCTGGTCAGTTATGTCCCCTATCTTGGACCCCAACGGTTCTATGTGCATGTCACAAGTACATGTATGTTCCCTCCAGTTCCAGTTATGAAGACGCAAATACATGTGTGTCCACCGTCAACATGTTCTCTGTCAGATCCGCCATCAATGGGCTGGATATTCGATTCCTAAGTATGAAAGGCCACCGACTTTATATGGCTAAGTTACTCCATTTTTACAGTTCAGGCAGAATAGGCCCGATTCTGTCTTCAAAGCCTTTCCCTGCTCTCTGTCTCTGACAGCTTCAGCTTGAGCTCGCATCTGTATCCATGAACTTTGTCCTACTCCCTGTGCAGCTAACGATGCCTGCCTCGGCCAGTTTCGCCTGCCTGCCAAGAAGCTGTATTTCACCTTCGAATTATCTACTTTGCTTTTCAGCCGATGCATTCCTGTCTAGTGATTTAGGTAAACATTTCCTTTAGCTCCCAAGCAAAGGACTCGGCCCTTCCGTCCTCATGCAAGTAATTCATAGCCCTGTTGCCATGGAAAGTTCTCTGCCCCTCGCATCTCATATAGGCACTTAGACGTTTGAACACGCACTCACCGTCAGTATAGAATAGATTCTGCCCGAGAGTCCTTCCTTGTGGATAACATAGTTCTCTAAACATAGGATGTTAGATATGATTTGGGATTAGGTTGACTTGACCCCCCAGACTTTTCGTCTCCACATGTAGAGCTAAATGTCAAGTCCCCTTCACCCCCTAGTTGCACGTCAATTACACGTCATGCTGCTGCGCGCGCATCTATGTTAAGTATTATCTTATAGATCCACCTATGTATGATAATCAGAGCCAATCATGTTTCTTTTTGCTCCTTATTACGCCTAGTTTCGATTACGTATTTACTATGTCATTTCTCTTATCAATTGTTACGCCTTCTACATTCGTTTCATTGTAATGTATGACCTATAAAAGTTACTTCTTGTCAATAAAGTATTGTACTTCACTTCCTGAACCCTCGTGGTGACGGAACCTGAAGGCCGCCACTCGAGTCGGCCATTTTGGAATAAAGCCCATTCAGACAATCTCTTATACCACGGATTCTGCCTCTTATTATTCTGAGCTATTTTACTTTATTTTAGATTCCGTATGAAATTCAGTTTAGGTAAAAGAATATTTACCACGCCCATTCTCTGTTGAAGAGTGTTAAGGAGGATGTTGTGATTAACAGTGTCAAAAGCTGCAGAGAGGTCAAGAAGAATCAGAAGGCACGATTCCCCCGAATCGAGTATATGCAGCGCATCATTGATCACTTGCAGCAGGGCTATTTCAGTGCTGCAATTTTGAATGAAGCCAGACTGGAACACGTCAAGGAGATTATTGTCCATAATGTGTTGTGAAAGTTGTTTTTCAACACATTTTTCTGTGATCTTTGAAAGAAAATGGAGATTGGTGATGGGGCTGAAGTTGTTGAGGTCGTTCACATCTGCAGAGGTTTTTTTTTTTAGAAGAGGGATAACCTGTCCTGTTTTGAGGACAGCTGGGAGGGATCCTTGACTGAGGAAAAGATTAACTAGCCTGGTCCAATAAGAGAGAGTATTGGTATAGAAATCGATGGCGATGACACTAGGTATGGGGTCAGAAGAATGGTTGGAGGGGTTGGTTTCGATAGGATTGGTTATAGAGGAGGCAGAACTCAGGGCAGAGCAGGAGGTGTGATTTCTGAGTCGGGTCCAGTTTATAGAGCCAAAGGTAGAAGCATTCAAGGGTTCCAGCCGAACCTCTCTGCCAGGATCTTCTTCCACAATGTCTTGGCCAAGCGCCTCCATGGGAGTCACTGGAGCTTCTCTTCGTAAAAAGCCCTAAGCTAGAATTATAATTTCACCCATGTTCCTCTCCATGCCCTCGGATCAAAGCTCTCTTGATGCTCTTCTCCTAAGTGAAGTGGAGCATTGTAATGAAGCGAGGGGGTCAAAAGTATAAAACTAAAGGTTTTATTTTTAGTGCCATAAAATGACCCACTGGTGCATGAAAGAAAGACATCCAGCAGCAGCAGACCTCAACTGCTTCTGCCCAAGTTAAACAATAACCATTACATCAATAAATTCCAAATGACATACAAGAATTCTACATTACCTCACAGCTGTCATGCAAGGGAGAGCTGTTCATGGATTACAATACATAAGATAGCACAAAGCTAACAATTTACCACAATAATAGGGAACGATTCTCACCTTAAACGTTCCCCCACTTAATGCTTCCAATTGATCTTCCGCAATATCCAAGTTGCCGGGAGGCACCCTGTCCGTGAAAAACTTGCTGCATTATAATAATCAAGACACTAAACACCATGGTGTTGCAGAACACTTTGCCTCCCTGGTTTGGTCTCTTTGGTTATGTGGGCTCTGGGGTACTTCTTTCCTAACTAATGCTCAGTTGTCTTGGTTCATTCTTATGTCTTTTCTCTCTTTCAGACTTTGATTCCTGCTTTGCGTCTTGCATCGTTTTCCAGTCTGGTGCACTTCCTTATATGGACACTCCTTGTTTTCTTCTGCTCTCTCTTATCTTGCCAGTCTTTTTCCGATAACTCCTTTTCTTCTCTCCTTGTCCCACTGCTGGACACCCTTCAACACTGATTATCCATAAATGGCGGTGCTTACAGGAAATGCCCTTTGGGTCGTTTGACTATCTGTGTTTTTCTGATGATAGAGGCACAACTTTTGCTGGTAGACCATCGAAAAGTAAGTAATATCACATTTTCTAACTAGCATGTCTAGACTTTCTAATTCTATTAAGGACACGGAGGTGAAAAGTATGCTTCTACATCTCTACTTCAACAGCACAGCAGCCAATAAAAACAAGCATTGGCATAGCCAATAGGTCTCGCTTTTGGAACTTTATAAGTGTTTAGCCGTGCAACAGTTTATGTTGTTGCACCAAGGATATTGTGCTGCATAACTAAATACTTATAAGGTCCCAAAAGCGAGACCTATTGGCTATGCCAATGTTTGTTGAATTTTGTTTTAGCCACAATACATTGCATCCACACTGCTGTCCAGCATGGCTAATAAAAACATTGCCAAAAGCAGTAGCTTTCATAGGAGAGAGCTATTGGCTTCGCCAATGCTTGTGTTTTTTTTTTTAGGTTAGCCACAGGGAGATGTGCCTAATTCGTCTAATTGGCCAGAATCACAGGATGTTGAGAAGAGGCCGGGAACTGCACCTGGCTCTCCTGCTCCAAAGTTTGCAAGTCGGGCCTTTAGGCCACATCCCCTACCCTTCTTAAGAACTGCTGCCTGTTAAAGAAAGAATGTGGCCTAAGGGGCAGGGCGGTGGGTCTTGGAGCTGGGGAACCAGGTTCGAGTTTTGGCAGGGACGCTCAACGTTATGTCGTTCTGGGCAAATCAGTTAATGTCCCCGTACCTAACAAAAATGAATGTGTCAGCCTGTAACGTAACTGGTGCTCATGTAAAGCGCTCTGATACCTTCGGGTCTAGTTCGCGCTATTTTAAAACTCCACAAGATAAAAATCAGTTTCTAGGAATAAAATGCCCAGATGTCGAGTTTACTGGATTTGTAGTACGTCACATCCTTGCCAGAAAAGGTTGGTAAATGTGTTTCTCTATATCACTTTAAAATATGTGTTTACTTACCAACTCTGTTTTTTACAACAATCACGTTTAATGGATAATAATGGCAAACCTACCCGACAGTAAAGGCAGAGAACAGGATCCCTCTGGAGATAGTAATCAGATACTCGCCCGCCCCATTTGAGTAAACAACAGGCCCCATTTACAATTCATTAATTGTGCGCTGCATTTTCAGAAAGCATGAAGGGATGTTGCTCAAACAACGATATTTTCTTTACAGCCCCAGAGAGGCAGATGCGTTTGTAAATTGAGCATCGTTTTGTAATTCTTCTTTTTTACAATTTCCATCCTTAAGAAATTCTTACATTTTTTAAGACAGGAAAGACTCACGGGGGGTGTTTTTGTTTGCCTCCCTGAAGCAACCATCATCAAATACAAATGGAACTTCTTGTTTACAGACATTTACTGGAAAGGTTTTTTTTTTTTTTTTTAACAATTCTTGTCCTCAAGTGCTGCTTTGTGTGTGCATGCGTGCTTCATTGGAATGCAGCTTTGTGTGGCTGTGTGTGTTTCATTTCAATCTGGAATTTAGCACCAGTGTGGAAAGGGCAACAGATTTGATTAGGAAGATGTCTGCCACATGTTGATAGGAAAAATAACAAGCCCGGCGGAGCGTGGCGCTCGCGCGCTTGACGGGGACGGGGGAGCGCATTCGAGGAGGGTGAGCAGACCCTTTGAAGTACGAGTACGATGCCAAAAGCGGATTGCATGGCGGCACTGGGAAAAATAACAAGCCCGGCGGAGCGTGGCGCGCGCTTGGCGGGGGAGCGCATTCGAGGAGGGTGAGCGGACTGTAGGAAGGTGGATATCTGACTATGGTTACCCCCAAATTTTTGCCTAGTGTCTAGCTGGTTTTTCGACTTAGTTGGCCTGAGACCCTGCCATTCAGGACCTCAGCCCATCTGCTCTCTCTTTAAAATGGACTCCATGTACCCTAGGTACATAACCAATTGGAAGTGGATCACCCTGTCAGCCCCTGTACCAGTGTACACTAGGTACCCAGGGCATTGGTGTACCCAAGGCCTGCCAAGGGCTGCAGCATGTATTATGCCACCCCAGGCTTGGCCTAACAATTTGACACAACTGGCTGATCACTCAGCTGGGGTAAGTTGGTGTAATCACCTCTTACTTAGGTGTAGTATACCTATACCTAACCTTAAATGGGACACCTGGTAACCTATAAGTCACTCCTATGGCAGGCCTTAACAATCCTGAAGGCAGAGTGCTTAGTTCCATGTGAGATGGTGCTCTGGCATGAGCTGAGCCTGTCTGCAGTGGTCGGAACAACTTCCTTCTACTGTTTCCAGATATCGTCATACCATATACTCTTAAGTGCATTATGAACCTCGCGGTTAAATGCTATCTTTGGTTTGGCTTTATCAAAACATGTCGAGTAAGGTGTCATACGAATTGGAATACTAACCCCTCGCCAATTCTGGCGACGGGGTTAGCATTCCACCCTTCTAGAGGGACACGACATGTACAGTACCTGAAACCCGGGTAAAATCAGACATAGCCTCAGCTCCACAAAATGGATGCTGCCACCACAGACACAAGTCTGCCCTCCTGCTGCTGGGAGTCCTTCCAGCTTGGGAGGTGTGGACAAAGGGTTTCCTGCCAGGGGAGGTGCGTGCACCACCCCAGACAGGATTTTGTGTATTGGTCAGGTAGAGCTTGAAAGAAACCAGACATGCCTGTGGCTCACAAGGAGCCTCGGTGCATATGCCAGTTCAAACCGGTCCTGGGGCACACCAGTCCCGGGCCTGGGGCGAGCTGGACAAAGGATTGGGGGTGTAACCACCCCCCTTCCTGGTCCCACCCATAGGGAGGGACCTAGCAGGTAGTCCGGCCCCTAGAATCCGCTTAAAGGTAGGAGCTGTGTCCTAAGACTTCAGACATCCTGGAATCAACTTAAAACTAAGAAGAAGACGGGAACTTCGACGCTCTGCCGCACAGAGGACTGAAGCCAATCTCCCCTGTGGTCAGGGAGTGACCACCTTGCTAACGCAAGCACCATCCAGCGAATCAACGTCTGCTTTGCCGCCGCCTCCCGCCGGAGCCCGAGCCCAGAGACTGACAAGACCTGGACCTCCAGACCTCTCACCGCCCGATCCACAGTCCCTGAAAAGAGGAGACCCGTGGAGGCACCGAGACACGTGGAGCCAGCCATCTTGAAACGACTACGACAAGCTGACCAGTGCAACAACCGAGGCTCCCTCCAAGTTGTGCTTTGGGTCCTGAGAAGCCCAACCCTCGAGCAGCATCTGCACCAAAGGTGAGCCCTCCAGCATCTCCACGATCTGCGTGGGGCCCTTCTGCATTTTGCCACTCGACGCGCCTAACCGGTTGCTGGCCCGCTGGCTAGTGGCCATCTTGGCGACGAAATCTACGACAAACACCGCTGGTCTGGTTGCTCCAGACTGGCCCTTGCTCCCCTCCAAAGGAGCAGTTCCTCTGACCTTGCTGGTCAGAACCAACAGCTGATTTCCGAATCTTCCTACAATTGCTTTTGCCAAGGCTTGTTTGCTTCGACCAAGTCGCCGACACCGCCGACAGCGAGAGCCTGCGTGGGACAGCTCGTGAACCGACTCCTGGACGTCGTCGACCTTCAGGGACCACGTGGCTGCGGAGACAAGCTACACCTTTCTTCCTGTTTGCACCCGACATCGCCTGGTACCCACCTGGTGCCACGCTGGTCACTGGCTAGTGACTGTGAACACTGTCCCCTCTGCTTACAGGTCTTCAACATCTCCGATCCACTCTTGGATCCACTGCATCTCTTCCCGACCGACCGCCTGCAGCACTTTTGTCTACAGGCCCCACGGAACAGATAGAAGAAACCCGACGCACTTCGAGGCCTATGCACCCGCTTCCTGTGGGTGAGGTAAAGCTGGCACTCCTGTGCCCAAGTGTAGTATTACATCTCTAGTGCCTGTGTTCCAAATCTTAAGTTCCTAGGTCATCCGGAAGATTCCTTTTGCAGTAACTTTGTACTTTTTACGCACCCATTGAAACCTATGGGAGCACGCGTGTGACTATTTGCTCTGCACACGCCACCCGTGGACCTCCTGGTCACTAACTGAAGTTAGCTCCTTGTAGGCCCAGCGATTCTAGAGGCCCTAGGCCTTTTCCCATTTCTGTTCGTGGTACTTATACCACTATTTTAGTATATGGTTCGAGTGGCCACCAGGGCCTATCCATATAAAGTGCAACTTCTGTGTATTCTGTGATAATCTTGTTTGACGATTTGTGCTCCTGTGCTCATAAAGAGACTAGGGGTTACTTTGAGAAATAAATACATATATATTTTGAATATATATCTGTGTGGTGTCCTTTCATTGGTATAAAAGGGGGTTACTATTGGTAAAACAGCTTGCTTAACACGCATCACGAGTTTAGCCTCAAAGACTGCTTAGCCTATGCTACCACTAGGGCAGCTAGTCCAAAAAGGTTGACTTACAACCACACCATAAGGGTTGCTTGGCATGGTACAAGGTGGTCACTAGAACTAGTGAACAGCATATACCAGGCCAACTTCTCACATTGGTGAGCAGCGGTTGGATTTGAGCTTGCTGTGTTTTACCATTGTAATCTCTTGGTTACCAATTGAAAGATCACATAGGTACCTGTAGGTACATATAAAACAAGATTAGATATACTTAAGTTCTACTGAACTTAGTTGTTGTAGAGCAAAGGGAGTAGCACACCCTGACTACAACTACTAGATAGGTTTAGTAGGTAAACCCAAGTGTAGGTAGATTGCAACACATCCACCCACACTTAAGAGCAATGGCTGGGGCAGAGGGGTCCACTGTACCCATCTCTGTTGAGAGTGACCCCCCGAGGGCACCATCCATCTTTGCTACCCTTAATCAGAATGAGCTCAGGCAGTTGGCAACTCTTAGAGGCCTTAAACAGCCCAAGAACCCTACCTCTGCTGTGCTCAGAGCACTCTTGCAAGATGATGAGAATCAAAGAGAGCTCAAGAGAGCTTCCCAGTTAGCCCCCTTAGGGACAGGAACAGGAGGCCCCCCTTCTGAAGATGCCACTGAGGTACCCCTTTCCAATAGCCATCCCTTAGATGAAAACCACACTACAGAGGAGGAAAGTGAGGGGGATACAGACAGTGGTGAGGATGAAGGGAGAACTAGCCCAGTGCCAAGTGTCATACTTGGCCCAGCTAAACCAAGGCTATTGGGGACTGACAGTGGGTTCACCCCACTGGATCTCCCCAGTGGACTTAACACAGGGCTTGGAAGGCAAAGGAATCGCTCAGGTGACTCCAATGCTTCCCATGGCTCTAGAGGCTCTCAAGGTCACTCCAGGAGAAGGATGACCACCCCTCAGAGGAGGGAACATGAGGCCAAGATGCAAGAAGCCCAGCTGAGGATCAGGAAGCAGGAGCTAGAAGTAGCCCTGATGGAAGAGAAACTGAGCAAGGCTAGGCAGCATAGAGAGAGTGGGTCTATACCCACTGGTGGCAGCAATGTCCCTAGGGACAAAGATAGGGTCTTTGACAATAGGAACCTGTCCAAGATTGTGCCCCCCTACAAAAGTGGGGATGACATCCACAAATGGATGACTGCTCTTGAGAGAGCCTGCAAAGTGCAGCAGGTTCCTGAAGACCAGTGGGCAGCAATCTTATGGCTCTCCTTTGAGGGGAGAGGCAGAGATAGACTCCTCACTGTTAGAGAAGAGGATGTCAGAAATTACAGAGTCCTGAAGAGTGTCCTAGTTGATGGGTTAGGCTTAACCACTGAACAGTACAGGTTAATGTTCAGAGACACCCAGAAGACACAGACTCAGGACTGGTCTGAGTATGTGGAATGTGCCACTAAGGCTTTGGAGGGTTGGTTGCTGGGAAGTAAGGTGTCTGATTATACAGGATTGTACAATTTGATGATGAGAGAGCAGATTTTAAGTAATTGTCAAAACCAGCTTCTCCATCAACACCTGGTAGACTCAGATTTGACCTCTCCCCAAGAATGGGGAAAGAGGGCAGATAAATGGGTCAGGACCAGGATCAGGCCTAAAAACCAGGGTGGTGACCAAAAGAAAGATACCACCAAGCCTCAAGAGAAGGGTGGGGATAAAGAAAAAGAGAAACCTTCCTCAGGGCCCCAAAACTCCACACAGGGTGGTGGGTCCCAAGCTCCCTCCTCTACCACAGCTAAAAAGCCCTACTGCCATGAGTGTAAAACTCCTGGGCATTGGAAAACTGACAGCGGTTGCCCAAGGGCTAAAAACAAAACTGTTCCTCCAATTACTCCTGTCACACCACCTATTACTGTCAGCAGTAATCCCCCAGGTGGTGGGAGTGCCCCCAGAAATCTGGGTGAGTTTACTTGGGGAACACAGGGGGACCCTGGCTTAGCCAATTCCCCTACACCAACCACTCTTGTCTGTGATGGTGGCCTGGGGTTTGCCAACTTCACTGCCTGTCCCAACACTTTGGGTAGGTACAGACAGGAGCCCTACATCAATGGTACAAAAGCTGAGGCCTACAGAGACACTGGAGCTAGCATCACAATGGTGGCCCATTGGCTAGTTCCCTCTGAGCAGCTTTTGCCTGGTTTCTCCTACCAGGTGACTAACATTGATGGCAAACAGAACAGTCATCCCATGGCAGAGGTATGTCTCAGCTGGGGAGGGGTCACTGGCCCTAAAAGGGTAGCAGTGTCCCAACCTTGCCTGTAGACTGCTTACTGGGGAATGACTTAGAACTCTCAGCTTGGGCTGGAGTTGAACAAGACACCCATTCTAAAATGGTAGGCCTGTCACAAAAGGGTAGGGGGGTTGTGCCATTCACAACCCCTGTCCAAATAGATTTCCTCCCTGAAAAGGTTGTAAGGGCAGTGGTAGCCACAGCCCAGGCACAGACAGACTTCCCTGTAGAGACTGGCAGAGCTGTGACAGTCACAGCTCAAACACAAACTGAGTGCCACCCTGAAAAGGTTGGCAAGGCTGTAATGGTCTCAGCCTATACTCAGACTGACATAGGTGTAGTGAAGCCTGAAACAATGGATCACTCCACACAAACTGAGAGTAGTGGGGAGGAAGAAAAGTCTCCCTCTCCCCAGACATTAGGAAAAGGTCAGCCTCCTCAGGGATCTGACCTCACCCCTTGTGAAGGAACTGCCCCAGAGGTAGCCAGGCCTGGCCTGGCAGAGCCTCTGATGTCAGTGGCCCCTTCCAAGGTGGGACCCAGTCTGGTGCAGGTAGCCTGCCTCTCTCTACCCTGCCTCAGTCAGCCCAGGGCTGCAGAGGTCAGGGAGGCCAGTGGACCCCCAGAGGGCCCCTGTCCACAAGAACCCCCCCATCAAAAGAATGAGGATTGCCTGGCTAGTAGCCCTAGTCAGGTGATGGGTAAAAACATTCCTGAGGGATCTCCTTTACAGGTAGTTAGGGACCTCCCCCAGAGGGATTCTGTTGGGCACAGGCAAACCTGGGACCTTAGGGCCCCAAACCTGACCTGTCCCTCCAGTAAGCCCACAAAAGGGACCCAGCCTCCAGCTTTAGGTAGCCAGAGGCTGACCCTGAGAGCACAGTGCAACTCAGTTAAGGAAAGAAAGGCATCCATGGTGAAGGATGATTGGAGGAAGCTGAGGTCTCACTTTGAGGACACTCACTTCAGTACTCCATCTCAACACCAGCCTTTTACTTTGCCAAGACACACCAAAGGTAGAGATTCCCTATGGTGGAGACCCTCTGATACCCTTAGGGTGAGGGATTGCTTAGTGGACCATGAGACAGGGGGTAACCATGCCAGTGCTGGTTCCTCCTTATATGGCCACTTGGGCAATATAGGCTTACCTGGTCAAGGTCAGCCTTATCTCCCTTCGTTTGGGGGGGGGTTGTGTAGGAAGGTGGATATCTGACTATGGTTACCCCCAAATTTTTGCCTAGTGTCTAGCTGGTTTTTCGACTTAGTTGGCCTGAGACCCTGCCATTCAGGACCTCAGCCCATCTGCTCTCTCTTTAAAATGGACTCCATGTACCCTAGGTACATAACCAATTGGAAGTGGATCACCCTGTCAGCCCCTGTACCAGTGTACACTAGGTACCCAGGGCATTGGTGTACCCAAGGCCTGCCAAGGGCTGCAGCATGTATTATGCCACCCCAGGCTTGGCCTAACAATTTGACACAACTGGCTGATCACTCAGCTGGGGTAAGTTGGTGTAATCACCTCTTACTTAGGTGTAGTATACCTATACCTAACCTTAAATGGGACACCTGGTAACCTATAAGTCACTCCTATGGCAGGCCTTAACAATCCTGAAGGCAGAGTGCTTGGTTCCATGTGAGATGGTGCTCTGGCATGAGCTGAGCCTGTCTGCAGTGGTCGGAACAACTTCCTTCTACTGTTTCCAGATATCGTCATACCATATACTCTTAAGTGCATTATGAACCTCGCGGTTAAATGCTATCTTTGGTTTGGCTTTATCAAAACATGTCGAGTAAGGTGTCATACGAATTGGAATACTAACCCCTCGCCAATTCTGGCGACGGGGTTAGCATTCCACCCTTCTAGAGGGACACGACATGTACAGTACCTGAAACCCGGGTAAAATCAGACATAGCCTCAGCTCCACAAAATGGATGCTGCCACCACAGACACAAGTCTGCCCTCCTGCTGCTGGGAGTCCTTCCAGCTTGGGAGGTGTGGACAAAGGGTTTCCTGCCAGGGGAGGTGCGTGCACCACCCCAGACAGGATTTTGTGTATTGGTCAGGTAGGGCTTGAAAGAAACCAGACATGCCTGTGGCTCACAAGGAGCCTCGGTGCATATGCCAGTTCAAACCGGTCCTGGGGCACACCAGTCCCGGGCCTGGGGCGAGCTGGACAAAGGATTGGTGGTGTAACCACCCCCCTTCCTGGTCCCACCCATAGGGAGGGACCTAGCAGGTAGTCCGGCCCCTAGAATCCGCTTAAAGGTAGGAGCTGTGTCCTAAGACTTCAGACATCCTGGAATCAACTTAAAACTAAGAAGAAGACGGGAACTTCGACGCTCTGCCGCACAGAGGACTGAAGCCAATCTCCCCTGTGGTCAGGGAGTGACCACCTTGCTAACGCAAGCACCATCCAGCGAATCAACGTCTGCTTTGCCGCCGCCTCCCGCCGGAGCCCGAGCCCAGAGACTGACAAGACCTGGACCTCCAGACCTCTCACCGCCCGATCCACAGTCCCTGAAAAGAGGAGACCCGTGGAGGCACCGAGACACGTGGAGCCAGCCATCTTGAAACGACTACGACAAGCTGACCAGTGCAACAACCGAGGCTCCCTCCAAGTTGTGCTTTGGGTCCTGAGAAGCCCAACCCTCGAGCAGCATCTGCACCAAAGGTGAGCCCTCCAGCATCTCCACGATCTGCGTGGGGCCCTTCTGCATTTTGCCACTCGACGCGCCTAACCGGTTGCTGGCCCGCTGGCTAGTGGCCATCTTGGCGACGAAATCTACGACAAACACCGCTGGTCTGGTTGCTCCAGACTGGCCCTTGCTCCCCTCCAAAGGAGCAGTTCCTCTGACCTTGCTGGTCAGAACCAACAGCTGATTTCTGAATCTTCCTACAATTGCTTTTGCCAAGGCTTGTTTGCTTCGACCAAGTCGCCGACACCGCCGACAGCGAGAGCCTGCGTGGGACAGCTCGTGAACCGACTCCTGGACGTCGTCGACCTTCAGGGACCACGTGGCTGCGGAGACAAGCTACACCTTTCTTCCTGTTTGCACCCGACATCGCCTGGTACCCACCTGGTGCCACGCTGGTCACTGGCTAGTGACTGTGAACACTGTCCCCTCTGCTTACAGGTCTTCAACATCTCCGATCCACTCTTGGATCCACTGCATCTCTTCCCGACCGACCGCCTGCAGCACTTTTGTCTACAGGCCCCACGGAACAGATAGAAGAAACCCGACGCACTTTGAGGCCTATGCACCCGCTTCCTGTGGGTGAGGTAAAGCTGGCACTCCTGTGCCCAAGTGTAGTATTACATCTCTAGTGCCTGTGTTCCAAATCTTAAGTTCCTAGGTCATCCGGAAGATTCCTTTTGCAGTAACTTTGTACTTTTTACGCACCCATTGAAACCTATGGGAGCACGCGTGTGACTATTTGCTCTGCACACGCCACCCGTGGACCTCCTGGTCACTAACTGAAGTTAGCTCCTTGTAGGCCCAGCGATTCTAGAGGCCCTAGGCCTTTTCCCATTTCTGTTCGTGGTACTTATACCACTATTTTAGTATATGGTTCGAGTGGCCACCAGGGCCTATCCATATAAAGTGCAACTTCTGTGTATTCTGTGATAATCTTGTTTGACGATTTGTGCTCCTGTGCTCATAAAGAGACTAGGGGTTACTTTGAGAAATAAATACATATATATTTTGAATATATATCTGTGTGGTGTCCTTTCATTGGTATAAAAGGGGGTTACTATTGGTAAAACAGCTTGCTTAACACGCATCACGAGTTTAGCCTCAAAGACTGCTTAGCCTACGCTACCACTAGGGCAGCTAGTCCAAAAAGGTTGACTTACAACCACACCATAAGGGTTGCTTGGCATGGTACAAGGTGGTCACTAGAACTAGTGAACAGCATATACCAGGCCAACTTCTCACACGGACCCTTTGAAGTACGAGTACGATGCCAAAAGCGGATTGCATGGCGGCACGATGCACGTGATTGTGCGCGTGCTCGCCATGCAATCCGCTTTTGGGAGCACCTTACAATAGTCTCGCTTTGCGATCGCTTACGCGATAGCAAGGCGACACCTAACCAGTTTAACATCAGAAATATATTTCCCATGAATGCATAAAGTATATGACTATTCCATTATCCAATAACAACTCTGCCCCTTAAAAAGTGACTGGCATCATCTTAGTTCCTCTTTTTGTTTTGAGCTTCTTGCATCGTGTATCTCCGAGCAACAGACCTCCTTCAGAAATAACACAGGACCAAGTCGACACTGAATTAGTGTCCGGCAGAGGACCAGCACAAATTGCTGTGAAGAGCGTCCTACTGCCAACTGTGAGCCTAAATCTTGCTGAGGGTTAAAAAAGGTAGATTTCCCGTATATAAGGGGTATCGGACCTATATTACGTTAGCATGATGTATCTATACGTACATTTTCTGTTTGATATATATGCTTTTGCTTGGAGGAAACTCGTTCGTTTCCTCCCTGTATATCTACTGCTAAAAGAGTAGGCCGAGAACCATACAGACGCCATCTTCTGAACATATGCTCGAGCACGGGTCGTGATCACACGTTGATCACGTGCAGTTGTCAGGCCCCAGTTAATTTGAGTTACTGGTAGCAGCTGAAGGTGGACTGTTTACTCGACTGTTCTGGGACTCAAGGTCGCATCTGGCTTTGGGGGTGATAAGTGCATTCCTGGAGGCGCTGTGCCTACCCTCCCAGGCACCAAGACGAAAGGGTGTCACCCCTCCTGACATCAGTAATAGATAGTCAAGCCTTTGTACTGGTCTGGTGTGTGCCATATATGGTCCTTTCCTGGAGCTCGAGGGCCAACTGGTGTTTTTCCTTTTACAGTGATTGTATGTTTGAACCGAAAAGTATATAACCTCATGTTTGAATACGAGCCAACAGTCTTTTCGGCGCACCTGATGGGTGAGGTTCAGAGAGGCTCCTCTGTAGAGTACTTTGTTTAATAAACGATTGAACCTTCTTGACTGCCAACTGACTGATTATTTGGTAATGGTATTGGGACTATTGGTAGGTATAGTCCTTTAGTTTAGTTTTATGGTACATCATTGCTTCTGTTCTATTCCTGCAAAGAGTAATATAGAGGTAACCAAGGTCTTAAATAGTAAGGAAGTAACAGGATGCATTAAATCAATATCATTACAATGCAAGTGTCATGTATATAACATATTTTGATATAATTCAGTATCATAAACGGGTTGGATAATCCTCGCCTCCATGTATATAATAGAATTCAAAATTCTTGACATGCTAGCTAGAACATTTTTATATTCTATGTGAGGACCCTGTGCTCGGCTTATGCTTGTTTAAAGCTGTCCCCCAACAACAGATGCAACATTAACAACCGGTCTATAATGTTGCAGGGATTCTGCAGAGTTACAGAACTATGCTTTCGATCATAGAACCTTAGTAGGCAGGGACTGAGTCATCCTACCTCCTGACTACCCATGAGCCCGGGACCAACTTGCTATAGGTCTTACTTACCCTCCTACTCACTCACAGAGGCACAAGGGATTAGACACCCCAGAACACAACACTCCAGACCCTATCAGGAATCGCGGTTGCAGGACATACCCTTTCGTTCTCACACTCTTAATAATCCACAATACATTCTGACAGAGACACAATAAAAGTTTTAAAGGTTTATTTCAACTATCAGGCTCTAGTATGTACGTGCCACAATAAGTAAGAAAATGCCTAACACAAATACGATCACCATAGAAGTTGTACATGAACCATGAAAGGAGCTGTCATTGTTTAAGACAGAATAACATAACCTCCCTCCTCTTCTACAGAAGAAAAATGATTATATATCCGAAGATCTGTGGGTGTTGGCAGCCGACCCCGTACCTTAGCATGCACAGAATTGAATGCTGCGGCCAGACTGACCAAAATAAATGCGCACATTTCCCCAGTCTTAAAATCTCTAAATTGGCTGCCTTTTGAAGCAAGAATACAGCTAAAGATTGCTTGCCTGTCCCACAAAGCTCTCCATTCCCAAACCCCCAAGTATCTTGTCCAAAAGCTAGAATTATCTAGAGGTGGTAGACCCTCAAGAAGCACTAACTCCTTCCTCCTGAAACCACAGATATTTCACAAAAAGAGAACTTGTCAAAGAGCTTTCTCCGGCTCTACCCCAAGGATCTGGAACGCTCCCCCTCCTGAAGTTCGCAGACTCACCTCCATGGTTGCTTTCAAACTGGAAGTAAAACGATTCCTTATGAGCAAGTTCTTACCTTAATTTATTTGGATCTTCTGCTATACGATACTGGACGTATACCTTCATGTCTTGTACTGATTTATTATACATATATATTTTTTTATTTAATCTTTTCTTCCCCTCCCAGACCCGCTATTTGTAGCCACTGTGTTTCTTTTATGCACCCTTGTAACTGTCTCGTTGATTTGTATTTGACGTCTGTACATCCCTGATCATTTTTATTGTGAAGCGCTCTGATATCCCTTGGGATCTTGGTTGCGCTATATTAAACTTTATAAATTAATAAAATAAATACAAAACAGAAGAAAGTTCTACATCTCAGGTGGTGTCATGATCTCTTCCCTGGAAAGATCCCTGTCCAAGTGTGTGTTGTTACCTAATTGTGTATACCTGTATGACTAATATACATGTTCCCAAACAACAGCTGCATTTCTGTGTTTTGTCTGGGTGCTAGGGCTTGAGCAGAACAGAATAACAAGGGGCATTGTTGTTTGACTTTGTCTACAGTGTTCAGACTAAATCCCAGGAAAGAACAGAAATCGAAAACAACAGTAGCTTCTATGTGAAAGTACAGTGTGGCACAAAGCAAAATACGCTTGTATAGTAACATGCGCAAATCAGAGGACAGTCTGCAACATGCTTATTCTAACATAGGGAAAACGACAATGGGACACGACACCCTCCTCTTGGTCAGGATGGTAGCGCCAAAATGACAAGAGATCAGGTGATAAGCAGTGTCAAAGCTTTCAAAATAGTTCATGATCAGTGTCTCCTGTAGGGAATATGGACACATTCAGAAAAAAAGGTTTTCAGTGAAAAATATATTCAATTACAGCATGTCGCCGGGAACCAGGATGTAGATTGCCAAGTGAAAATACAACAATTCCAATAAGAAATCCGAACCTCCCATATTAGAAATGTTAGCCATCCAGTTGAGCAGCTCAAAGGAACAAACATGCTCTTTGTATCCAGTAGCTGTCAAGACCAGGAAAGGGCAATGTGTGGTGATTTTGATGAAAGTGAGATCCACCAGACGCTGCGCAGTTGCACAGGGTTCTCCTCCGGCCACAATGACGGGATGTACACAAGCTGCATATACAACACATATTCTCAGACCATCCTACATCTTTGAGAGTTTTATGTTTTACTCACTATTTTTTTTTATTTTCGGCACATACTTTCGGTATTATACTACCTTCACTTTTTATGAACGACACCCTCCCTCATCCCTTCGATATATTCTTAGATGGATGTACACTCCCATCTTCTAGTTTTGGGTGTTTACTTTTTTGATGCTCATTGAGATATACAAACTTGCAGTCCATACCATATTCTTGAGACTTATACTTACTCTTTATTACTCTGACTTGACTTTTTGCTCATAACGTTCGTACAATTAATTCAATTATACTTAGGTGGCTGTTTAATAATATAAGTTTTGGACACTTCATTATTATTCTAATATTAGTGTGCAAGATTATCCTAGTCTTCAACTCTCACATATTTGCTTAGAGTCCTAGTTTCGTGACCTGTGTCTTTCGTTAAGTTTCTAATAAAGTTTTGGTATTTGGACGATTACATACATACGACATTACATATGGGAGACATTATTCGAGTTTTGGCCATGCAGTACTTACTCTTCATGGCATTTTGAATATTTATTTATGTATAATTTATAAAGCGCAGCTACTGCTGGTAGGCGTCTTGGCACTGTAGGAACAGATAAAGTTGCTGAATTAGATGTCTGCAGCGAGTTTGGCCAGGGCCGGGTGCCTTTATGTCTCCTGTGGGAACAACCAGGTCTTTAAGGCTTTTCTGAAAGTGAGTAGGGAGGGAGCAGCTTTCAGTGTCATTGGGAGGCTGTTCCAGAGCACCGCTGTGGCCCTGAAGAAGCTCTTTCCACCCCAGTTGGTTCTCCTGAAAGAAGGAACAATCAGCTTCATGGCGGAGCCTGAGCGTAGTGTCCTATCTGGGATGTGCCATTTGAGTTTCTCTCTGAAATGGGCTGACCCTAGTCCATGCAGTGCTTTATAGGCCAGGAAGAGCGCTTTAAACCTGCATCGTTGTTTAACTGGCAGCCAGTGCATTTTCCTGATGGCTCCTCTTGCCGATTCATGTTTGAGAATTTTGAAGAGGAACCGGGCAGCAGCATTTTGCAGTCTGGAGCCACTTTTCAAGACCCACTGCGAGACTAAGATAGAGGCTGTTACAATAATCTATCTTAATAAGAACCAATGCGCTGATAGCAGTTCTCAGAAGTTCAGGTGGCAAGAATGTTTCAATCTTTTTTATGAGCCTTATTGAAAAGAAAGAGGCTGATGTCATTTCATTAACTTGGTCCCTAAACTTCACTTCTTTATCTATCAGGATGCCTAGATTTTTTACTTTGTTTACGGGTTCAAGAAGTGAGTCCAGTTCGGGTGGCCACCATTCCGGTATCCAGCGTGAGGGGTTGTTACCAAAAAGGATGACCTCCGTTTTAGTGGCATTTAATTTGAGGTAGTTGTAATCCATACACTTACTTACATTGCTCATGCAAGTTCTGAGTGCCATGCCTGAGTTTTCAGGCTTTGCCAGTGACACCATAATTTGGGTGTCATCGGCGTAGGATGCCAGGTGAAAGCTTGCACTTTTGATGATTGTCAAGTGGTTCAACATAAAGGTTAAAAAGTGTTGGACTCAGTGCTGATCCCTGAGGGACTCTGCAGGGCAGGGAGAAAGACTTAGATGTAAAATTGGCCATTGACACAGTATGCTGTCTGTTTACCAGAAAGGATTTGAGGAGGTCTAAAGCTGCATCCTCAATCCCTAGGCTGCGCATACAATCCACTAAAATATCATGGCTGACCGTGTCAAATCACGTGGAAAGATCCAACAGGATTAGGGCAGCGGTCCCTCCCCTGTCCAGTACTTTCCAAATCTTCTCTGTAGCTGCTACCAGGGCTTACTCAGTACTTCATTTTTTTTTAAAACCGTGTTGTGTATCATCCAGAAGTAGATTTTCCTCTAGGTACTCTGAAAGTTGCTGATTCATAACTTTCTCTGCCAACTTGGCAGCAAAAGGGAGCCTTGAAATTGGGCGGTAGTTATTCCGGTCCAGTGCATTCAGGTGGTCCTTCTTTAGCAGAGGCAGAATGGAGGCATGTTTCCAGTGTGTCGGGAAGGTTCTTCCCGCCAGCATGAGATTCAGTATATGGCTGAGGTATTGTGCCACTTGTGCAGGATGATGTGCATTATCTTAGGGAGACAGGGGTCTTGTGGTGCCCCAGATATGATAAGAGGAATCAGTTTTAACAATTGCTCTTCTGAAAGAGCCTTAAAAGTAGAGAAACGGCTAGCGTCACCCGCTACTCTCTTTGCTGAAAGGCTGGAAAAAATGTTTGCAACCTTTTCCTGAAAGAAAATTGCTAGCTCATCGCAGAATATTTTATTTATTACTGCGTGATTTGGGCTGGTAGATGATCTGCGTATCGGGTATGACAAACTAGGATTCAATGTCAAATGTTGCATTGAGTTCAATTTTGTCACCAGGTCACCCCTTTTTTCTTGTTTTATTTTGTTCAATAAAGCTGTAGCTTTTTGATGGATTACTCTATCCATCATGGATGCCGGAAGTCATCCGGATGTTTTTACGCAACAGGGGTCATAACCTGTGTGCCGCTCTAGTTGTTCAGGAAGATGACCGTATTTAAGGAGGGTTTTAGGGTGGTCCTCTTACAGACGCTGCCCAATGGAATTCCTCGATGTACCGATGCCAGAACCTGACAAGGGTGAGATTTTAGCTTAGTTTCAACGCGGAAGGACATGAGACTTCGTGTAGTGGGCTCGGAACTCGCCGCACCCACTTATGCTGCTACTTTGTTTGGGACTTGGGAGTGCAGGATATATTCACTTATAGTCCACAGTATCTTGTAACCTTGTTTGAGGAGTTGCCTTAAAGTGGGAAATAGCTTCTCTCTAATTGTGCAGTCATGCCCCTGCACTACTTTTCAGGTTGCATATTTCTGGTTTTTGGGGATGCTGCTCCACTACAGGACACATAGACTAGTTATATGATGATGAGGTTGGGGGCTTTTTACTGTTATTGCCACCCTGACTTGTTTATGAGCATACATTGACATTTTTTATGGTATAATATTGGCATTACTTTGCCTTAAATAAACTCGCCATTGAACCAATATTCGATAGGAAAAAATTATTTTTGTCCTCTTATGGGTATTGGCGGGTAGTTTAATATGAACGTGCCGTTATGTGCATAATTGCACTTAAATGAGTCTTCTTATTAGAGTGGCTGTATCATCTTTATTTATGCTTTCGCATTTTATAGACATTATTATTAATATATTAATTGCATTATATTGGAATACTGATCTGCACACGTGGTCACAGTCAGGTCTTAGCTTTCTAGTTGTGGGCGCTTTTAACTATTCCTTTCTTAATCTCTTGCTCTACTGTTTTTGCAGTTGTGGTGTAACAAATGGCTCATTACAGCTCTCTACCATTTTTATGCATATAGAATCCTTACACAGGTAGTGTATGATTTTTTACCGACTTTTGTATGAATGGGATGGGTCTTAGTGTTAGAGCACGTTACTATGTGGGCTCATTTTAGATCTTTGGTTCTTTGGTCTTCTCCGGTGTTGTTCTGCCTGGGCCTACGCAGGCTCGACTACTTTCTAAAGTATCATACAATGATGAACACTGGGTAAACCCCTAACTACCACCCAGCATGCCCCACAGGGAGTGAGCTTTCAATTATTTCTTTAAATTAGTGTTCATATTAGAAATCACTTGAATTTGTATCCACTTGGGATGGATTTTTAATATAGACTTTCACATCATTTTCTCTTCTAGGATTCCCGTTCACTGTGTTTTTTTTGTTGCTCCTTTTTTTTGTTTAAATGTTTATAGCTCTTCATCTAAGACTTTCAGCATCAACTACCATTAAAACTCTTGTATACAGAACATCTCTTTTTTAAATACAGGTATGACATTGGTTTTCTCTGTGGGGCTTGTGAACTATATCTGACACAGTCAGCTGTGTACGGTGTAGAAGAATGATATTTAATATTTTATCAGGCTATTATACACATTGCAAACCATATCATGTGTTTGAAACTTTCCAACGAACAAGTCTAACCCCCTTTTTGACTATTGGAGGAGGGCCAGGTTAATTCCTGAACCAGTCTGTATAGTTTTTCTTACGAGACCGTAGTTTGCCATGTGCTCATGTTAATATCTATTTTATTTATAGCTTTTTGGTCTCTAAGAAAAGAAATGCACTGGGAATAGCCTTGAAACCGAGAAGCTTGTCTTCTTGGATGGTAAGTTACATTACTTTCCTTATGTTTGCTGGATGGAATGGGTTAGACACAACATCAGGCCAACCCCCTTTCTTTTTGAATGGGAGGTTGGTTTTATAATATGTGGAACAGCTCAGAACCTTTGTCATAAATAAACCATGTTACATGTTTAGCTGAAATATCATCTTTTAATTCAACTTTGTGAGCTTATTGTTTTGATTATATTGTCACCTTGTGGGAGCACGCTGTTTCAAAACTGTTTTGTGTTGATGAGGTTTTTGTTTAAAGTTACTAATGGTGCTTATGAACTTTTAAATGTGTGATTCATTGTATATTACTATCATCTACTCAACAAGCAACAATGGCATAGGATTGTATTTTATGCCTTTTCTTTGTGGTTATTTGAACTTTGTTTTCTGAACCCTTTTGTTTGGATGGCACATTATTGTGTTGTATAAACTTTAAGAACGTTGTTTGAAATTGTTTTCTTGAGTTGTTAGAACAATTAATTAATGTGAGTTATAGTTATATATGTTACAGCCCTGAAGAAGCCCAGATACTGACGGAACGTGTTGGCTGTATGTACAGTTCTTCACAGAACATAAAATAAAGAACATAATTATCAAATACCTCTCGCTTCATCTGTTTTGTTGGGCAATTTTGCCTTTATTGAGCTACATATCATCTTTGTTGCCTCTCAGATCTTTGTATCATTTGCATACCCAAGGAACAGTCCTCCTGGTTATGGGCCACTAAGGGACCCCTCAACACTTCAAAATGCAGGGCAGCGTGAGGTGGTGTAGCCAGGGAGATGTCCAGTGCCCATTGACAGCGGCACCGGATATGATGAAACACAGGTGAAATGAGCATAGCGGAAGGTTAGACAAAAATTGGCATCCAGAGCGTCTAAAGGCACCACTCCAAAAAGTTGCAGCATTCATTCACGGTATAGTTGCAGTGATGCATGTCTGGGCAGGACCACAAACAGAACAGCCATTTCGGAATAGAAGAAACAGTACGATGATGCCGCAAAATTGAGACGAGCATCAGCAGGAACCCATCGAAAACGCTGGAAAAAACAGAATGCATAAAAGCTGAGATTACCCCCAAAATAGTCTGAAATTATGTCACAAGGCCAGGGCCCACAAGTTTAAAAAAGTGTGCCGGGCCTGTAGTATCAGAGGCATTAAATATTTGATATATCAATTCCCCGAAATGAAGGTGGAGATTTGTGTTTAACAAGGACTGTATTTCACTAGATGTTCTCGCCACCTGCAATTCGAAGGTCTCATCTGCCACTGCCGAAGTGACAGCCACTTCTTGCTGAAACAATAACGCTTTGAGTTGGCTTAGCTTATTGAAATCTGTTTACAGAGTTGGAATGGAAGGCCACAACAAACTTTCCACACTCCCATGTGGAGGGGGAAACAGGATGCTGCTGCAATAAGTAACTAACTGAGAAGCTGACACCACAAGGCGGGATTCCCAGTGTGAGAGTGGGGACAATTGCGGGAACAGGAGATCCCTTCAAATAACAAGCCAGATTGGGGACAGAAACATTACAGGTGCCATGAATTTTTACTTGTTGACACACAAGTGAATGACCAGCCGTGGATCGCACCCTTCTCCTGTAAGAAAAACTTCTCTCTCAGGTCACTGACAACAATATGTAAAGAGCAGGGACCATAACTCATGTATGTGGCTGCTCCCAAGGGGTTCATATCTACCTACTGGGAAGTGTTTCATGCATGCAGTGAACTAAAACATCGAGATCAGCAACGAGATAACCCCATGTATTAACCATACTGCAGAATGAGTTTTCACTACAGTGAAGGGAAGTTGTTCAATTTTCTGTATATGTAACATAGTATAACTAGCGTCTTTTATAGCCTTTGACTTTTTTTTATGTGTCAAATTAAATGGTTAGAATAATGTGCTACAATTTAGGTAATGCCAAGGAACGCGTCCATTCTTAAGTGTTTGCAGTGTCCATCCGATTTGCATTACTGATCTAAGTTGATTTCGACCATGATACAAGGTAGACACTTCATTCCATACAATATCAATTACAGGTAATACAATGTTATCTAAAGTATAAATATGAGATGATAATGTATTAATACTATTGTCGACAACAGCAAGCACTTTATCTAAATTATCCTGATCAATTTGGCGTAGGCTTACTGCAGTCTCCATTTGCAACAATTTTCAAAATTCATTATATGCAGCATAAACAAATCATTCAGAACGAGGGGCTTATGGACCCAAAAGGAAATCTGATAGCTTTATGTCATCCAATACGAGAGAAAGATGTTGTTTCACGGCAGTCAATGTGGAATGCTCTAGCCATTGTTGAGATAATTTACCTAAGGAATAAGGAGTAACAGTGTTGGAATGTGGCATTTGTGGATAATGTGGATCAGGTCTATTTAATTTGAACCCATAAGTAGTGTTCAGAAAACGAGAATGACAAACATTCTTGTCTGATGACCAAAGTGCCTATCCAGTCAGAGCTGTCATAGAAGAATTAAAACTGAGATAACTTGAAGCCAGAGCAGATGGAACTGCATCTCGTTCCCCAACCCCACCTTCTGACATCCGACTCTATTATATGATGTCCAGAAGGCAGCTGACAATTGCTCTGCTGTTCCAAGCTTCCAAGTGATTGAGCCACCAAGAGAGCTTGGTCGAGGCTTCAGCTGATAAATGAATCTGATCTAAGTATGTCAGGTCTTCAGATTGTGTTTTTAAGCTTCTGAAACACTGTGTAATGAAGGGGTCCTGGGAATATCGCTTGAATAGAGGATTCTAGCAGATCCACAATCTTGGCTAACAACCATAATGCTATAGTCAGTCTGCACAAAACTGATCTCAACTCCTTGATCGCCATCATTTTCTGCTTTGGCACCAGAAGTTGGCCTTTCATACAGTCCACTTGGCACACTAGAAACTCTACAAACTGAGTTGGGACCTCCATTGAATGGAAGGTGTCAGTTTGCTGGGATCGATGTTCAGGGAGTCTGCGATTTTCCTTAGTAGCACTGGTCCAGGACATCCCGCCCACAATCTATTCCATCATTCTTTATTGAAGCTCTTCCTGAGCCTTAGCTGAACATAGTCTGCCACTTCAGGGATCAAGACCCATTTCGCATTTCGAATTATATGATATCATCCGGATCAAAGTTTAATAGGCAGAATTGGTCCCTCGGGTATCACTCCTGTGCCTTGATTGGCTGTGTTTGCGTTGTGGTGCACATGCCGGACCCTAGTTGGAAGCGATGTCAGAATGTGTGGAGGTATTGGAATCATCATGTGTCACATCCACTGCGAGGGAAGCCCACAATCGAGACACACCTTGAGATGGGGCTGGGTCACTATAGCCGTCATCTGCCATGTTTATCTTCGACAACCTCTCCAGGACGTCTGAAAGTGAAAACCAGCATTTTTGTATTTACAAATGTTTTTGTCTCCCACGGTCTGCTTTGGGATTTCAAGCTTTCTTTCTGGTGCCCTTAGACTCAAGAACAATTAAGGGGCATATCAGCAACAACCGGCGATAATTATCGCTCAGCGCACTTAGCGTGAGGATAATTATCGCTGGGTAACGTGGATTTTTAATCACTGAGTGTTAGACCTGTCAGCGCTAGAGAGGTCTTTGCCTGGTTTTTCCGCCCTGGCCTCATTTTTCCACCCTCTTTTTCGTTGGCCTTAGGTCTCCGAGCGCCTTCCCATTGCTAATCAATGCTAAGATGCAGGTGCTCTCTTCTCCCAACATGGCTGCCACAGGCCCCTGCTACTGCGGAGTGGTCTTTTTAGTAGCACCCTAGTTGCCAGGAGCTGGCTGGGTCCCTAAACATTGTTGCCACACCAGCCGCCTTTTTCTCCCATAGTTAGAGTATGGAAGCTCCTGGAACCTTCTAGAACAGGGGCGGGGTCTGCTTTTTGCCACTTTAGAGAGTGGTCACCTGACCTGGGCATACATAAGGGAAGGAGGGAAACTTTTTAGTGGGTTGGGGCGACGCTGACCTGGGGGAACCTACGCAGGAGACTTAGGCGGTAAGGCCTAGTCATGGACCTATACCACTGGGAGTGACAGGGCTTAGGTGCTGCCTTCCAAGCTGTGTGAGGAACACTGGACTAGCCCACTGATCTGGCCCAGCGGGAGGGGAACCCAGGGACGACTTGCAGTGACTGACTAACCTGCCTTCAGCCACCAACTCAACCCCCCCCCTCCCTCAAGAAACCAACTACTAAGGGCGCAGGAACCAGTAAGTGCCGAAGAAGACCTTATAAATTCGCACAGGACTGCTAGGGGATCGACCAGGTATTAGCGCTGTGCCACCCCTGCGCTCCCTGACTCCACCTGGGACCCCTGTACGGAACTGCCACTGTCGTGTGGCCTGTCCCACCTCAACCTGCCTGCCCAGAGTCTCTGTGCTCCCCCGCTGGGCTTCGGGGAGCACTGGGTACCGGTGATATCGCCCAAACTATGGGCCAGGCCATGACTCCCCCCCCCCACCCCTGCCGGGGCGCTAAAGAAACACTCAAACTCTCCGCCGCGGCACAGCACTGCGTGGGCAGAACACCGCTGACGTCCCCGGGGCCCGCTGAGGAGTTCGGGGCCCCACCATCGCCAGCGCGTCCTGGGCGCTTGCTCCGCTGTGGGCCCGTCGCTGCATGACCTTCGCGGCGGCCCTCAGGAAGGAGAGGGCCGCCGGACTCAAGGGTAGGCCGCGCTAGGCCCTGAGGCCGTTGCCTGCATCACGTGATGGGGGGCGGTCTCCCGGACTACGCCCCCGCCGCTTGCAGATAGGATCCTGAGGCCGCGCCCCCGCAGGCCGCGCTGCTGCTGGCGGCTGCGGGCGCGCCTCTACTGTGGCCATCACAACCGGTCCCCGGGCCCCAGGAGCCATCGGAGGGCCCGGGACCGGTCCCTCGAGAGCGCGGGGCTCCCCGGCCGCCCCGGGCCCGCCGGAGGCCCCACGCAACCCTGCTCGTCACGGGCCCTGCCACGGAGCCCCCCTCTCGTCCCAGGCTCACCGGAGAGCTAGCACTGCTGGCGGGAGGGGCCCCATGAGGAGCGAGCCCCCCGCCCTGCATGGAACCCACTGCCAGGGCCTTCGCGAGGCCGGAGAAACAGGTAACTCCCGGGGAGGAGGGCGGAAGGCCAGAGGAAGGCCCGGAGCTCGCCCCTCCCCCGTGGAAGGCTGTCATTGGGCCCTGTTGGCCCCCACTTGCCCCAGGAGCGGGGAATAATCCCGGAGATTGATGGCCAAATGAAATACTGTGTGCTACTGCAACCCAGGCTGCGGGGTATGCTAATTCTTGCCTGACAGAAAGTTAATTCTTGCCTGACAGAAAGTTAATCCTTGCCTGACATGAAGTTCATGTTTAATGCTCTAATGGAATGCCATTGTTAAGGCTCTAATGAAATGCCATGTTTATTTCTAATGAAATGCTCTAATGAAATGCCAGGTTTAGCGCTCTAATGAAATGCCATGTTTAGCGCTCTAATGAAATGCCATGTTTAGCGCTATAATGAAATGCCATGTTTAACGCTATAATGAAATGCCATGTTTATTTCTAATGAAATGCTCTAATGAAATGCCATGTTTATTTCTAATGAAATGCTTTGATGAATACCGGGATTGTTGATTACCCTGACTCTGATCTAGATAAAAGCTATTTGATTTTTACTCAAACTCCCTGGTGTGGTGTCAGTCATTGCGTGCGTTTCGTGTCTCAGTGGATGTGTGTGCTGTATGGTCACTTTACACCTAAGCTTTCGGGTGCCTACCTGCTCGCGCCAAGCTACCCCCTGTGGAACTGGTGACCCCAGTTCTTACATTGGTGTTCAGCGGTGGGATAAGGACCTGTGGCTATACAGCACCCTCCAGTGGGACGGTGGGCGTCGCAATTGGACGCCTATTGTGTATGCGAGCTGCATCAATTGACCCCCCACTGCCTAAGTTTAGTGTGCAGAGTCCTGTTTTAACCCGATACAGTTGCCTACGTCCTAGTGTCTTTCCCTTTGATATCTGGGTCCCCACCTGTCAAAATGGAGTTCCAGCTAGCCAACATTGAAGAATATACAGTGGTGCAGCTGAGGGAATTCTGTCAGGGGATGGGGGTGCCTGTTGGGCAAAGAGCCAAAGGAGAGGAGCTGCGTGCAGCCTTGAGGGCATGGGTAAGGGCCCACCCAGAGGGGAGAGGGGATGGGGGACAGGAGGGGCAGCGTGCACCGCAGGAGGCGGACGCACAGGAAGAGCTAGACCTGCGTATTGATGTTACTGAAAACTTGCTACCAGGGAGACGTTCTGGGGCTGGCAGTAGTGTAGGGTCTAGGAGGAGTGCGTCGCCGGAAGAATATGAGGACAGGAGTGAGGAGAGGCACTTGAGATGGGAGCTTGCCAAGCTGGACCACGAGAGGGAGAGAGAAAGGGAAGGTAGGAGATATGCAATGGAGGAGAAGAAGCTGGCGCACGAGATTCAGCTTAAGGAGTTGGAGTTGCGAGCATTGCAGTTAGGTGCGCCAGGAAATGCTAATGGTGGCAGCGTACCAGAGGCTCTACATGGGCCTAAGTTTTATGTACCCAAAGATGTGATCGCGAGTTACACTGTGGGGGATGACATCGCCAAGTGGTTGGAAGCGTATGAGGTGGCCTTGACAGCCCATGGGTGCATGAAAGATACTGGGGAGGTGGCCTGTACCGATACATACCTCCCAATGTCAGGGACACCCTCCTGTACCTAGAGAAGGTGGACCAATTCAGGTATATCCCCATGACGGAGGCGCTACTTAAAAAGTTTGGCCTCAACCCAGGTATCGCCAGAAGTTCCGTGGCAGCCATAAGCTGTCCTCGCAAAATTGGGTAGATTATTTTGACTATGCCCGTAAGGCTCTGGATGATTGGGTGCGTGGCAGTGAGGTGCATGATTATGAGGGCCTGTACAACCTGTTTTTGAGAGAGCACCTCTTGGATAAATGTTTTCCGGAGCTGCGCCAACATCTGGTGGACCGCAAGCTGACTGATCCCCGTGAGCTTGCGGAGGAGGCGGATATTTGGGTTAGCACCCAGGTGTCTCACAAGGGCCCCGGGGGAGATGGCCCGAAAGGCGGACAGGGTTTCCCCCAGAAGAAAGAGGGGGGATATAAAAAGACGGAGTTCTCATGAGGCCCACAAACTAGACAGTTTGGGAGAGGAGTAGGTACCCCACCTCAGTCCAGTTCCCCAAAGCCCACTTACCCTGACAAGAGTCAGCAGCCAAAAACTGTCTGTTGTGACGAATGTGGGGAGGTTGGACACTACAAGGGCGATCCTAAGTGTCGCAAGAGACCCCCAGCCCCCACAGGAGGTAAGAGCCCCGGGGTGGCTAGTATAGCGCTTGGGATGGAGCTGCCCCTAGATAGGGAAGGGGAGTGGACAGGCCTGACCCTGGTTTCACTCGGGGATGGAGAGATGGTCCCAGTGATGTCCCTACCATCTAACACTGCTAAGTACCAGCAGAGGGTGAAGGTTAACTGGGAGAAGGTGGAGGCTCTGAGGGACACAGGTGCCAGCATGACCACCGTAGTGAGGCGGCTGGTGTCCCCATAGCAAGTGATCCCTGATGTGTCCCATCCGGCCGTATTGGCTGACGGCAGTGTGAGTCACTATCCTGTGGCTCAAGTTCCCTTTGAGTGGGGAGGAGTTAAAGGCCCGTTGAGAGTTGCTGTGAGCCCTGCCTTGCCTGTCGAGTGTTTACTAGGAAACGATCTAGAACATACCGCCTGGAAGGAAGTGGAGTTTAGAGCCCACACTGAGATGCTGGGGTTACCAGGATGGACTTGCGTGGTCACGAGGTCCATGGCTGCCTGGCAAGGGACTCAACACGGGTTGGAGCCTGAGACAACGGCCCAGCCCAATGCTGGTCAGGAAGAGGAGAATGTTGTGGAGGACACGCCCCGTGGGATGGATGGGGAACCTGCGGAGGTACCCCCGGAGTCCGCGGAGGTGGATGTTGTTCCCTTGGGGGACTTGCTGACCATTGCCGAGTGGCAAGGAGGGCCTACCCGGGAGGAATTCTGTCGGCACAGAAAGAGTGCCCCACGCTTGACGGCATGCGGCAGCAGACCGAAGCCCAAGCGACCAACCAAGAGACCGGCAGATATCATGTGTACTGGGAGGATGGCCGCCTTTACAGTGAGCCTAAGGTTCCGGTGCATGGATCCTCGAGAGCCTTAGTGGTCCCCCAATGCTACCGGGCCTTCCTATTGGAATTGGCGCATGAAATACCCTTATCTGGACACCTGGGTCAGGACAAAACCTTTGCGCGGTTGGTCCCGCATTTTTATTGGCCCAGGATGAGAGTTGCCTCTGACACCTACTGCAAGTCCTACAAGACTTGCCAGGCGAGTGGCAAGACTGGGACTAAGGTGAAGGTCCCTTTGGAACCGCTCCCGATGGTCGGGACCCCTTTTGAGCGGGTCGGAATTGACATTGTTGGGCTATTGGACCCTCCGACCTCTGCGGGACACCGGTTCATTTTGGTGTTAGTGGACCACGCCACTCGGTACCCGGAGGCTATTCCTCTGAGGACCATCACTGCACCTGTGGTGGCACGGGCCCTGTTGGGGATTTTTACCCAAGTGGGATTCCCCAAGGTCGTGGTGTCAGATAGGGGCACAAACTTCCTGTCGGCCTACATGCAGGCCATGTGGAAGGAGTGCGGAGTGACCTATCGGTTCTCCACTCCTTACCACCCCCAGACTAACGGGCTCGTAGAGCGCTTTAATAAGACTCTGAAGGGGATGATCCGGAGCCTGCCAGAGGACTTGAGGCAGCAGTGGGACGTCCTCCTCCCTTGCCTCCTGTTTTCGTACCGCGAGGTGCCGCAGAAGGGAGTCGGGTTCAGCCCTTTTGAGCTGCTCTATGGCCACCCCGTTAGGGGGCCCCTCAGCCTTGTGAAGGAGGGGTGGGAGAAGACTTTGAAGAAGCTTCCCCGTGATGTCGTCAGCTACATGCTGGCATTCCGCAGCCAGATGGCCAAGCTGTGGAAGGAAGCCTCAGACAACCTGGAGGCTAGCCAAGCCGTCATGAAGGAGTGGTATGACCGCAACGCTCGGACGGTGGAGTTGGACGCTGGACAGAAGGTGTGGATCATGGAGCCTGGGGAGCTTAGTGCCCTCCAGGACCGGTGGACTGGTCCGTACGAGATTGTGGAGCGACGAGGCCAGACTACCTATGTTGTTGATTTGAAGACCCCCCGACAGCCCCATCGGGTGCTCCACGTCAACCGCCTGAAGCCACACCATGAGTGATCTGAGCTTGCTCTCCTCATGGTGACGGATGGGAGCGAGGAGGAAGAGAGTGAGACTCTTCCTGACCTTCTGGCGGCCCAGGAGAAGGGTGGATCGGTGGAGGGAGTAGTCCTCTCCCCATCCTTGACCCCAGAGCAACAAAGGGACTGCCGCCAGGTGTTGGAGCAGTACGCCTCGTTGTTCTCCCTCACGCCTGGAATCACTCATCTGTGTACCCATGATGTGGACACAGAGGACGGCCCCCCTGCAAAAACCAAGTCTTACCGGCTGTCCGATAGAGTCAAGAACAGCATCCAAGGTTAGGTGGCCAAAATGCTGGAACTGGGGGTGATCGAACCTTCCAGCAGCCCGTGGGCTAGTCCGGTAGTGTTGGTGCCGAAAGCTGCCCCACCGGGCACCACACCAGAACTTCGGTTCTGTGTGGATTATTGGGGATTGAACTCTGTCACCAAAACAGATGCTCACCCGATCCCACGGGCAGATGAGTTGGTTGACCGGCTGGGAGCAGCCCGGTACCTCAGCACCATCGACTTAACCTCAGGGTACTGGCAGATTGCCATGGCCGATGGAGCAAAGGAGAAAACAGCGTTCTCCACCCCCGAGGGCCACTTTCAATTTAGGGTGATGCCCTTCGGGCTCAAGAATGCTCCGGCCACTTTCCAGCGGTTGGTGAACCAGGTGGGAGGACAATCTGCAGCACCTCCAGGAGTTACTACAGGCTCTGCAACGTGCTGGTCTGACTATCAAGGCTAGCAAGTGCCAGATTGGACAGGGATCTGTCGTTTACCTGGGACACCTGGTGGGCGGGGGTAAGGTGCAACCCCTCCAGGCCAAAATTGAGACCATCATGGCCTGGGAGCCCCCCAAAACCCAAACTGAGGTCCAAGCTTTCCTCGGCCTCACGGGATATTACCGCCGGTTTGTCAAGGGGTATGGTACCATCGTAGCCCCCTTGACGGAGTTGACGTCCAAGAAGCAGCCACGAAAAGTGATCTGGACGGCTGCTTGCCAAGAGGCCTTCGAGACCCTGAAGCACGCGATGTACACCGCTCCGGTGCTTGCAACACCTGACTTCACGAAGGAATTCATCGTGCAGACGGACGCCTCTGAGCACGGCATAGGCGCTGTGCTTTCGCAACTGAACAACGACGGCCAAGAACAACCTGCGGCCTTTATCTCTAGAAGACTCCTCCCTCGGGAACAACGGTGGAGTACCATCGAGCGAGAAGCCTTCGCTGTGGTCTGGGCTCTGAAGAAGTTGAGGCCATACCTTTTTGGCTCTCACTTCCTGATTCAGACAGACCACCGACCGCTTCGCTGGCTCATGTAGATGAGAGGCGAAAATCCCAAGTTACTAAGGTGGTCCATTTCCCTACAGGGTGGAACATCGGCCTGGAGTTGACCACGCCAATGCTGACAGTCTCTCCAGATTTTTCCGCCTTAGTGACGAGAACTCCCTAGAGGTTGGGTAGCTCTCCCCACTTTCGGCTGGGGGGGACGCGTGTTAGACCTGCCAGCCCTAGGGAGGTCTTTCCCTGGTTTTTTCGCCCTGGCCTCATTTTTCCACCCTCTTTTTCGTTGGCCTTAGGTCTCCGAGCGCCTTCCCAATGCTAATCAATGCTAAGGTGCAGGTGCTCTCTTCTCCCAACATGGCTGCCACAGGCCCCTGCTACTGCGGAGTGGTCTTTTTAGTAGCACCCTAGTTGCCAGGAGCTGGCTGGGTCCCTAAACATTGTTGCCACACCAGCCGCCTTTTTCTCCCATAGTTAGAGTAGGGAAGCTCCTGGAACCTTCTAGAACAGGGGCGGGGTCTGCTTTTTGCCGCCTTAGAGAGTGGTAACCTGACCTGGGCATACATAAGGAAAGGAGGGAAACTTTTTAGTCAGTTGGGGCGACGCTGACCTGGGGGAACCTACGCAGGAGACTTAGGCGGTAGGGCCTAGTCAGGGACCTATACCACTGGGAGTGACAGGGCTTAGGTGCTGCCTTCCAAGCTGTGTGAGGAACACTGGACTAGCCCACTGATCGGGCCCAGCGGGAGGGGAACCCAGGGACGACTTGCAGTGACTGACTAACCAACCTTCAGCCACCAACTCAACCCCCCCTCCCTCAAGAAACCAACTACTAAGGGCGCAGGAACCAGCAAGCGCCGAAGAAGACCTTATAAATTCCCACAGGACTGCTGGGGGATCGACCAGGTATTAGCGCTGTGCCACCCCTGCGCTCCCTGACTCCACCGGGGACCCCTGTACGGAACTGCTACTGTTGTGTGGCCTGTCCCACCTCAACCTGCATGCCCTGACTCTCTGCGCTGCCCGATGGGCTTAGGGGAGCGGTGGGGACTGGCGATATCGCCCAAACTACGGGCCGGGCTTGACTCCCCCCCCCACCCCTGCCGGTGCGCTAAAGAAACACTCAAACTCACTGCCGCGGCACGGCGCTGCGTGGGCAGAACACCGCTGACGTCCCCGGGGCCCGCTGAGGAGTTCGGGGCCCTGCCAGCGCGTCCTGGGCGCTTGCTCCGCTGTGGCCCGTCGCTGCATGACCTTCGCGGCGGCCCTCAGGAAGGAGAGTGCCGCCGGACTCAAGGGTAGGCCGCGCTAGGCCCTGAGGCCGTTGCCCGCATCACGTGACAGGGGGGCGGTCTCCCGGACTCTGCCCCCGCCGCTTGCAGATAGGATTCTGAGGCCGCGCCCCTGCAGGCCGCGCTGCTGCTGGCAGCTGCGGGCGCGCCTCTACTGTGGCCATCACAACCGGTCCCCGGGCCACAGGAGCCATCGGAGGGCCCGGGACCGGCCCCTCGACAGCGCGGGGCTCCCCGGCCACCCCAGCCCCGCCGGAGGCCCCACGCAGCCCTGCTCGTCACGGGCCCTGCCACGGAGCCCCCCTCTCGTCCCAGGCTCACCGGAGAGCTTGCACTGCTGGCGGGAGGGGCCCCACGAGGAGCGAGCCCCCTGCCCTGCATGGAACCCGCTGCCAGGGCCTTCGCGACGCCGGAGAAACAGATAACCCCCGAGGAGGAGGGCGGAAGGCCAGAGGAAGACCCGGAGCTCGCCCCTTCCCCGGGGAAGGCTGTTATTGGGCTCTGTTGGCCCCACTTGCCCCAGGAGCGGGGAATAATCCCGGAGATTGATGGCCAGATGAAATACTGTGTGCTACTGCAACCCAGGCTGCGGGGGATGCTAATTCTTGCCTGACAGAAAGTTAAGTCTTGCCTGACAGAAAGATAATCCTTGCCTGACAGGAAGTTCATGTTTAATGCTCTAATGGAATGCCATGGTTAAGGCTCTAATTAAATGCCATGTTTATTTCTAATGAAATGCTCTAATGAAATGCCAGGTTTAGCGCTCTAATGAAATGCCATGTTTAACGCTCTAATGAAATGCCATGTTTAGCGCTCTAATGAAATGCCATGTTTAGCGCTATAATGAAATGCCATGTTTAACGCTCTAATGAAATGCCATGTTTTTTTCTAATGAAATGCTCTAATGAAATGCCATGTTTATTTCTAATGAAATGCTTTGATGAATACCGGGATTGTTGATTACCCTGACTCTGATCTAGATAAAAGCTATTTGATTTTTACTCAAACTCCCTGGTGTGGTGTCAGTCATTGCGTGCGTTTCCTGTCTCAGTGGATGTGTGTCATTGCGTGCGTTTCCTGTCTCAGTGGATGTGTGTGCTGTATGGTCACTTTACACCTAAGCTTTCGGGTGCCTACCTGCTCGCGCCAAGCTACCCCCTGTGGAACTGGTGACCCCAGTTCTTACACTGAGATTGCGTGCTATTAGCAACGGTTATCTCCTCAGCGATAAAAATCCTAGCGCTAACTGCCTAACGTGAGATTATCGCTGGAAACCCAGCAATAATCTCACGTAGTGTGGCGTTAGCTTGCTGATAGGGACTCACAAACTTAGCCATGATATCCTCCTTCCATAGGATATCATGGCTAAGTCAGTCCTGAAGCAGGCGTAAGGAAAGTAGCGATAACAGGGGTTATCGCTACTTTTCCTGCCGCTATGCTTCATAGCATGGGGCTTGATAATAGGAGAAATGTCGCTTAGCGACATTTCTCCTGTCATGTCAGGTCAGGAACGCCCACTTTGCATCTCATTAGAGATGCAAAGCTGGGCGTTAGGAATCCCCACGCTAAAGCAAGGTTTCACGCGTTAGCGTGGCCTTGCTAATTAGGCGATAAAATTATCGCTGCTTTTCGGACGAAAACGGCCGCAAAACCGGCGATAATTTTTTATCGCCAGCTTGTAAATATGCCCCTAATTTTGTTACTAGGGGGGGTCCCCACTTAATGAGTTGTTGATCACCTTTTTTAGATGTAAATTTTGACATATGGTTTTTATCATCGCCTTTTATTCACTGCACTGTGTTTTTTTATGTCTGTATTTTATCTTTTTATGTATGTGTTTTTAATGTGTTTGTCGACTTTATATGGTTTTGAATTACTGAATAAAGAACTCATGACCGACTCAATGTGACTATTTGTTCGACTTGTCTTTGGCTTCACCTCCTGTGTTTTTGAGTGGACGCGTAGGGTCACCCAATCGCATTTGTTTCTCTTGGTCGCAGCGTTGTGACGTATACTTGGTTGATGAGAGTGGAGCAGAATTATTTAAGGCTTCTACAATCCTTCCCTCAAATAGGTATTTTGAAGAATCCTCATAATGTTCCCCATACTTGGAGCTCTCAAACGGCTGATGTTTTGCCTTGTGCTTTGTCACCCAAGGACAGTGGTGGGGGTGGAACCCCAAGGAATGCCCAATGACTCGATTAAGGCTCTCACAATTGTTAGGATGTGGAGGGAGCTTCCTATCAACACCTAAGCACTGCCTTTGTTGCGATTCCACCTCTGGGGGGCGCGGAGCATGGATCAAGGGCGCAGTCCTGCAGTTCCTGAGGACTGGATTCCCCCGTCCAGGGCTTGTGAGAGATAAGAACTGCTCATACCTGTGACCAGTCCTGTGGAGCCCAGTTGTGTGACTCCTCCCTGGGCTTGCTGCTCCATGGAACGGCTTATAAGCTGCCATTTGCTGGAGCTCCTTGTTGGTGCATTGAAGTTTGATCCTCTTGTTGACAGTTTCCCTGTCCACTTCCTGTCTTGCTTCAGCCAGTGCCCGTGTCCTGTTCCTGTGCAGCCCAGTTGTGTGACTCCTCCCTGGGCTTGCTGCTCCATGGAACGGCTTATAAGCTGCCATTTGCTGGAGCTCCTTGTTGGTGCATTGAAGTTTGATCCTCTTGTTGACAGTTTCCCTGTCCACTTCCTGTCTTGCTTCAGCCAGTGCCCGTGTCCTGTTCCTGTGCAGCCCAGTTGTGTGACTCCTCCCTGGGCTTGCTGCTCCATGGAACGGCTTATAAGCTGCCATTTGCTGGAGCTCCTTGTTGGTGCATTGAAGTTTGATCCTCTTGTTGACAGTTTCCCTGTCCACTTCCTGTCTTGCTTCAGCCAGTGCCCGTGTCCTGTTCCTGTGCAGCCCAGTTGTGTGACTCCTCCCTGGGCTTGCTGCTCCATGGAACGGCTTATAAGCTGCCATTTGCTGGAGCTCCTTGTTGGTGCATTGAAGTTTGATCCTCTTGTTGACAGTTTCCCTGTCCACTTCCTGTCTTGCTTCAGCCAGTGCCCGTGTCCTGTTCCTGTGCAGCCCAGTTGTGTGACTCCTCCCTGGGCTTGCTGCTCCATGGAACGGCTTATAAGCTGCCATTTGCTGGAGCTCCTTGTTGGTGCATTGAAGTTTGATCCTCTTGTTGACAGTTTCCCTGTCCACTTCCTGTCTTGCTTCAGCCAGTGCCCGTGTCCTGTTCCTGTGCAGCCCAGTTGTGTGACTCCTCCCTGGGCTTGCTGCTCCATGGAACGGCTTATAAGCTGCCATTTGCTGGAGCTCCTTGTTGGTGCATTGAAGTTTGATCCTCTTGTTGACAGTTTCCCTGTCCACTTCCTGTCTTGCTTCAGCCAGTGCCCGTGTCCTGTTCCTGTGCAGCTTGCTACAGAGTTCTTCTCAGTTCTGCTTTGCTTTTGCTTTCCTCCCATTTCTGTCTTTTTTCTACCGTCAGGTGCAGCCCACATGCTGCTACCTTTATTATTGTGCCTAGTTTGCTCCTTCTGTTCCTGCTTTTCCCTTTTCTTGTTCCTTTGTTTGTCATGGCTCTTACATTTTCTCCAGAGTCTCCTAGATTTTGACCCTTTTTAATGTTCCCTTTCTCTATGTTTCTCTAGCTGTCTCTAGTTCCCTTGAAGTTCAAGTCTCTTTCTTGTTACAGTTGCTAGAATCGTTGTGCTTGTCCTGCCCAGCTCGTTCTCCAGTTTTTCCTTGTATGTCCTGCTCCTGTCTATTTGCTAGAGCTTTCAAGTTCCTTTCTAGTACTTGCTCGGTGTTCTCCTCTTTGGCTCTTGTGTCTGGTAAGTGTGCTTTGTTGTCCACCCCTATGTAGCAGTGTGTTCCTTTGTACAGGGGTTGGCTGCTGGTTACCAGGAGGCGTTTCCTACCCCATTCTCTTTGTCTTGTCTTTCATCTAGGCAGCGGCTTAAAGGCCTTAACTGTGATAGTGTGACATTCATGGGCGTCCGCAGAAATTTTTCCAGGGGGGGCGAACCTGGCAAATGAAGGGGCGTGGCTAATGTTAATGGGGCGGGGCTAAAATGGCAGACAATCCGGATCGGGTAATGTTCAGGCCAACCTGAGAAAAACAAGCATTGGCATAGCCAATAGGTCTCGCCTTTGGGACCTTATGACTGACTCACTGACTGAAGAACTTATATAGCGCACTTCTGCCAAGGCGTCTTGGCGCTGGGTAAGTATGATGCCGGCAGTATAAGTATTTAGTTCTGCAGCAGGTCCCAAAGGCGAGACCAATTGGCTATGCCAATGCTTGTTGTTATATCTGGGCATGTTGAGAGGCTAGGGGACTGGGTCTCGATTTCAGGTTGGGAGCACAGCAATGACCTACTCAATTTGAATGTGTAGATAATACAACCGGAGGGGTGAAATAAAAGGTTCACTACCAGGAATAACAGGAAAGTAGAAAGTTAGGCTGGTTAGAAAGGTAAGGAGGGGTAGAGGCAGGCATGGTGGTGAGGGGAAAAACAGATGCATGCTAGGAGAGCGCTGTGAGGGAGTGAGGCGAAATGGGAAGAGGCACTGAAGGTGGGTCGGGTAAAGACCGTAGTGAGGCAAACAGAAGGGTAGCGAGGGGTGAAGGGTAGACAAAGAAGTGAGGTGTAGACGTAAAAGATTCAGGAGCAGAGACAGGTAAATCAAAGCTGGAGAGGGGAGAATAACGCAGTCGTAGAACCAGAGAGGGCCAGGTAGAGAGAGGGAGAGGTGTGTCAGAGACAGGTAGAGACAGCTGAGGAAGAGGGAATAATAACGACTGAGGTAGACAGGCGAGGTAGAGGGGTGCGTTGATATAAAGGAAGTGCAGAGATGTGTCACAGATGTTACTGAAGAGGAAAAGAAGTAGAGATATTGAGAAAGAAGTAAGGCACAAAAAGAAGTAAGGGGTGAACAGAGGTAGAACGAGTGGAAGGGGAGAGAACACGTAGAAGATGAATGGCAGGGTAAAATGAGCGATCAGGCAGTGAGTGTGAGGAGTGGGATACAGAAGCATATGTGGCAGTGAGCGCGAAGTGCGGGGTACAGAGGGATATGTTGTGGCAGTTAGCGCAAGGTGTGGGGTACAGAGGGATATGTCGTGGCAGTTAGCGCGAGGTGTGGGGTACAGAGGGATATAAGGCAGTGAGCGTGGGCAGGGCCGACTTTAGCGCTCGTGGGGCCCAGTGCGATAATGCTTTTTGGCACCCCCAATGACCACCTCCACTACAGGTTCTTCATAACCATCCTTTCACAGCGCCCCTCAAGCCTCCGTAACCATTCAGTCTCAGGTGCATTTAATTCATTTTATAGCGCCGCTCCTATCAGTGTAAGGTGTCACAACACTTTACATCGCACAGATTACATAGAGACAATCAATCATAGGTGTGTAAATCAGTGCATAGGAAATGTTACATAAGAGAGAGGACAAGAAGGAGTCACATGTCATCCATACAGGTAGGCAGGATAGTTTAAGAGTGCTTGGTCAGGAGAATCAGAAACCTAGAATTTAAAACCTAGCACCATGGATGGGGGGTTCTCTTTATTAATAAGAATTGATTTCTACCCAAATTAACCCATTTTGCCACAGTAGGATAATGAAAAACTGGGGGGAAAATCATAACGCTCTAGCCCAGTTTGCATGCATCTTTGCTAACAGTTACTTGCTCACTGTTCCACATTAGGATTTTAACTCATAAAGAGTTATCAACAATATGGTCTCTCTGACAAAAGTGTGACCCACTGACCTATTTACATTACATTATACGCACTTAGTGAGCTGCACGTTCTTTGCAGCAAGCATAGTAACCCTCTGCGCTACCTTTGGATGAGTAGAAACTTCCACTACACAAAACTTTGATCTCTCCCTCTCTCTAAGGAAGTGCATTAATCACTGCAGTCATTTAGACATTTTTATAGGTGGCTGAAAGTTTCTAGGAGTCCAGGAAAGAAGCAGGTGCTTTTAAAATCATCATATTAGGGCCCCCTACACGAAGTCAGCAGCCGGTGCGGTGGCACCGGTCGCACCGCCCTAGAGCCGGCCCTGAGCACGGGGAGTGGGATACAGGGGGATATGAGGCAGTGAGCGTAGGGAGTGGGGTGCAGGGGGATATGAGGTAGTGAAACACAGGGTCGGGACGTCCTGCCAGACATGATAGGGTGCATACTGGCAGATAGATATGTTATTGACACAAGTCTGTGTACGTTTTAGTGGGATCTGAAATCCGGTCTATGCTGCAACCTCAGTTTTTGACTTGGGAGAATAATGCATCGACCCCCCCCCCCCCCCGAACTTCATTCAGAAGACCCCTTGCTCTCAGGCTACAGAGTGTTCAGGGCCGGCTTTAGCGCTGGTGGCGCCCTGTGCGACAAAGTTTGTTGGCGCCCCCCACGGGCGCTCCCCACAGACTCCCACACTACTACCCTTTAACAGTACAGTACCCCCTCAAGTCTCCATAACCACTCTCTCTCAGATGTATTTAATAGTGCCACCTGTACCAGTTTAGGGTGTCAGAGCACTTTACATCGCAAACACTACTGAGATGCAATCAATCATAGGTGTGTAAATCAGTGTATAGGAAATGTTACATAATACAGAGGACTACAAGGTGTAGGAGTTGCATGTCATCCATACTGGTAGGCAGTATAGTTTAAGAGTGCTTGGTCAGGAGAAGCACAGACTCAGAAAGTAAATCAGAACCCGATGGTTGGAGGTTACATTTCATAATGATGATTTTTTTTTACCGAAAGGATCTCTCTGACAAAAGCACTGACCTATTTAAACTATATGCATTTTGTGATCTGCATGGTACACATTCTTTGCAGCACACACATTAACCCTCTGTGATACATAAAATGAGTTAAAAATACCACTTGACAAAACTCCTTTTCTCTCCAGGAAGAACATTAATCACCAAGTTATCTTGACATTTTTATTTTTGTATGACAATTTCGGAGGCCGGCAATGCAGCAGGTGCTTTTAAAACCATAAAATACTTCCAAATAGGCGCCCCCTCGAAGAGTCAGCACCCAGTGCGGTGGCACTGGTTGCACCGCCCTAAAGCCGGCCCTGAGAGTGTTAAAAGGAGGTCTTTGTGTCCAGACCTAACCACTCGTGCTTGTGGCGCGCAGCTCAAACCGGCCATTGTCATTCTGTTTGTGGCAATCAGCCGCAGACAGAATGACAATGGGCGGGAGGGGCAGCGAGGAGGAGTGCAAGGAGCCCCATCAGGGAGTTGAGGCCTCTGGCAGGGAACACCTCTGCTCCCTGCAGGGCCCGTAATCCCGGACAAAAGGCGTCCGTAAAAGCATAAGTGGCCACAGGGGGGGCAAGGAGGAGCGTCCAGGGGGGGGGGCAAGCGCCCCTCCTTGCCCCCCCCTGCGGACGCCCATGGTGACATTTCTATTTCCTTAGGAATCGCATACTGGACCCATAAGGGCCTGTCTCATGTATGTAAATATGACCCCTGTTTTTGCCCTAGGGCCAAGGTACATAATTGCTTCTGCAGACTCCTTTCAATGGGTTTTGCAGGGTGACTATCTCTAAAAGTTATCTGCGCAGATACCTTGACAATCCCTGTTGCTGTGGGAAGTTCTGAGTCTTGCCTGTGTACTACCCTAGTGGTAACCCACTGTGTTTGTCCATTATTGGTTCAGTTCTCTGTTCACATTAAGGTTGCTTTGCCTTCTCTATCTTGTTCTTGTGCTTCACCCTGTTTGTGCCTGTTCTTTCCTGGTCTTTACCTCCTCCTCTGCATCAGTACACTTGAGGAGTGCTTCGCCTGAGGTCCTTGATAACTTTAATTATGATTATTGCAACCCCAGAGGTCCTCCAGCAGGGGCTTCAGGCGGATAATTGGAGATTTCTCTGTAAAACTTTCACCAATTGTTTTTAAATGGTACTGGTTTGTTGGTAAAGAAAGGTTAGAAGCAGTAAGTTCGCTGCAGCTCTGTAAAATGTTTGATACGTTGTTTAACTTTCGATCTCTTTACACTCTGGGCCAGATGTCCGACGTGATTTTGCATGCGCAAATGAGTTTGGGAACCCGTTTGCGCTTGCAAAATCACTGTTGGCCATGTACAATTCCTAAATAGCGAGTCGCAATTTATTTGCGAGTCACTATTTAGGAATTGCGAGTCGCAATTAGAAAGGGACATTCCTTTCCTAATTGCGTCCGCAATGCTATGTGTGAATGTTTTGTGACCGCAATTGCGGTCGCAAAACACTTGCAAATTACCACCCTCTTCAAGAGGGTGGTAATGCAGTCGCAATTTAGAAGGGGTCCCCAAGGAACCCCTTCCACTTTGTGATTGTCTCTAAAAATATTTTTTAAGGGCAGGCAGTAGTCCCAGGGACCACTGCCTGACCTTAAAAAATGAAACAAAAACGTTTCATTTCATTTTTGTTTAATGCATCCTGTTTTTCTTTAAGGAAAACGGGCTTCATTAAAAAAAAAAAGCTGCTTTATTCAAAAGCCGTCCCAGACATGGTGGTCTGCTGAGCCCAGCAGGCCACCATACCTGGGAGGGCCTGTCATTCCAAATGGGCTAAAAATATAGCGAGATGCTCATTGTTATTAATGAGCCTCGCAATTTGCGACCCCATTGGGAATCACAAAACAATGTTAAACACACTGTTGTTCATTTCATTTAGCGACTCGCAATAAATTGCAAATCGTGAGGTGCTAAATGAAAGGGTCATACATCTGGCCCTCTGTCTGTTGCAGCCGAGATCAGTGGCGTCACCCTCGCATCTCCTCAGATTATACAGTTGCACTCGTTAGTGCATTAGGCAGCGAGTATATAAAGGGGACTGCCCTCGGTCAAAGTGTCCCACTGAGTGCAGTCTGATTCCCCTACTCCCACTCAAAAAGATTGCTGGATGCACAGTCAATGAGATCCGGAAGAAAGGTGCGTCCCTCTCTGAAGAAACCATTTAGCTTTGGTTTTGAACACCACCTTCATTAGAAGCAATTCCAAGACTGTCATTGTTTTTTCCTCTTTGTAGACTAGTATCATTTGACACCACATCAAAATTTTGTTTTGCTCGTTGTTAGTCACCTTGGTTACCCTTGCTTTATTCCACCAAAACTGACCCGGCACCCTTACTGCAGAACCACAAATTGTGTCCACCACCACTGGTTCATAAAACTTTTGTTCACCCTTCATTACAAGACCTGTTTTGTTTTACACGAATACAGTCTCCGACAACAATGAGTTAGTTGAGCACCCCATTCCTTTGGTCATATTATTACTTCTGTTTGGACTGTGCCTCACTCACATTAGCCCTAACAATGGAGTCCAACTCTTTAAGAGATTGGTTTTCTTTTTAAAAATTGAGACATCCAAGCTGGTCTAAACTGTGTTGTAGGCTTCCTGTTTTTTAGAAGTTCAGATGGAGAAATTCCAGTGGATGAATGGAGTGTGGTTCTATAAAACCACAACATAGGTTGTACTGCAGTAGTTACACTTGTTAAGCAAAGCCTACCTTACACATTACCCTAAAACTCTGTTGAAGCGCTCAACGACCATTGGTTTGTGGATGATACAAAGAACTCCTCAAATGTTTAATGCAGGGGTACTCATAGTACGGCCCGCGGGCCGCCAGTGGCCCGGCAAGCCTTTCTTGGTGGCCCGCGGACCTTGCAGACATCGTACCGGTGTTTTTTGTGTTTTTTTAAACAGTGTCAACAAACACAGACTCTGCTCTGTGGGGGCCCGGGGATTCAAGCGATAGTCCGAGTGGAGCTGCTGGGGCGCTAAGAGGTGAAATACAACAAAGCCAAATGGTCTCTTAAAGACCTGTGAAGTACTCGGGTGGGGCTGTGTGTGTGCCCGGGAAGGGATGCTGCCTCAGCTGCCACACAAGCGGAGGGGGAGGAGGGGAGAGGTGACAAAGAATGACAAGAGAACAGCAGGGTGTGAGAGTCGGGTAAGGGGACAGAGGGTGACAGAGGGCAGTAGGGAGAGACAGAAACAGACAGAGACAGATAGAGATAGAGACTAACAGAGACAGGGACAGACAGAGACAGGGACAGACAGATAGAGGCAGAGACAGACAGAGAGGCAAAGAGACAGACGGAGAGGGAGACGGAGAGGGAGGGCGACAGAGAGAGAGGGAGACGGAGAGAGAGGGAGACTGAGAGGGAGGGAGACTGAGAGGGAGGGAGACTGAGAGGGAGGGAGACGGGGAGAGGGAGGGAGACGGAGAGGGAGGGAGAGATGGGAAGAGGGGGAGAGGGGGAGGGAGGAAGGGAGACGGAGAGGGAGACTGAGAGGGAGGGAGACTGAGAGGGAGGGAGACGGGGAGAGGGAGGGAGACGGAGAGGGAGGGAGAGAGGGGAAGAGGGGGAGGGAGGGAGGGAGACGGAGAGGGAGGGAGACAGAGAGGGAGAGAGAGAGAGGGGGAGAGAGGGAGAGAGAGAAGGAGGGAGAGAGAGAGGGAGGGAGACAGGGAGGGAGGGAGACAGAGGGGGGAGACAGAGAGGGGGAGGGAGGGAGGGAGACGGAGAGGGAGGGTGACGGAGAGGGAGGGAGAGAGACAGAGAGGGAGGGAGAGAGACAGAGAGAGGGAGGGAGACGGAGGAGGGAGGGAGACGGAGGAGGGAGGGAGACAGAGGACGGAGGGAGAGGGAGGGAGACGGAGGATGGAGGGAGACGGAGGACGGAGGGAGACGGAGAGAGATGGAGAGGGAAGGAGAGGGAGAGGGGGAGGGAGAGGGAGAGAGGGGGAGGGAGACAGAGAGGGAGGGAGACAGAGCGAGAAGGAGACAGAGAGGGGGAGACGGAGAGAGACGGAGAGGGAGAGAGACGGATAGAGGGAGAGAGGGAGGGAGACGGAGGAGGGAGGGAGAAGGAGGAGGGAGGGAGATGGAGGAGGGAGGGAGACGGAGGGGGAGGGAGATGGAGGAGGGAGGGAGATGGAGGAGGGAGGGGGACGGAGGGAGTTGGAGGGAGACGGAGGGAGAGGGAGGGAGACGGAGGAGGGAGGGAGACGGAGGACGGAGGGAGACGGAGGAGGGAGGGAGAGGGAGAGAGGGGGAGGGAGACAGAGAGGGAGGGAGACAGAGAGAGAAGGAGACAGAGAGGGGGAAACGGAGAGAGACGGAGAGGGAAAGAGACAGATAGAAGGAGAGAGGGAGGGAGACGGAGGAGGGAGGCAGATGGAGGAGGGAGGGAGATGGAGGAGGGAGGGAGACAGAGGGAGTGGGAGGGAGACGGAGGGAGAGGGAGGGAGACGGAGGGAGACGGAGGAGGGAGGGAGACGGAGGAGGGAGGGAGACGGAGGAGGGAGGGAGGGAGATAGAGAGAGGGAGAGAAAGAGATATGTGTATGCCGGGTCCGGTGGCTCAGTGGACGAAGGCGTCCGTTGCAGGGACCTGTGTTCCACCTCATGGTCACAGGTTTTTTTGTTGCTCTAGCCCTGCCCCCTCCCCAATGACCCCGCCCCCAAGGTGCGGCCCTCGGCCACAAACCACACTGTAAATTTGGCCCCCAAGAGAAAGTTTGTGAGTACCCCTGGTTTAATGGAACTGATGGCTAAAAGTTCTTCCACCTCAGCTGAGACAAACTGCACCCCATTATCAGAAACCCTTGCACATAAAATTTTCCTTTAAAAATGTAACCACTGATTTAGAACTGGTCTCACTCACAAATTTAATATACGGCCATTTAGAATAATAATTCATGAGAATATTCGCATATCTAGCGTGAGGTGGCAGTGAGTTTAAAGGACATACCAAATCTATTCCCAGCTTCTTCCAAGGGACTGTGGATATTCTATACACTTCAAAGGTGGGGTAACTATTTGTAATGATTTATAACATGTGGCGCACACTACACACTTCTTTACCAAATAATCAATGTCACTGTCCATCTGTGGCCACCAGTATGAGGCACACACAGTGGCGTAACGAAAGTTGAAGGGCCCCCTGGCAAGGTACACACTCTGGCGTGAGTACAGTGCTGAGGGTACCTCCTGCAGCTCAGGGGACCCCCGCAATGCGGGAGCCTGTGTTACGCCCCTGGCACACACTCTATGGTTGGTTAAAGTAGCCCCTAAATGTCCCTCATGAGCTTTCTTGAATCTTGATTCTGAGGACACCTGGTTGAACTAACTTGTTTAACCTCATATTAAGACCACCTTCAATAGTCAACTCTTCAGAAATGTTACAATAAGGTTAATGGCTACACTCACCATGTTATTCCCAAGCCAACCTTCAACAATTTATTTTGCACCTTTTTTAGCACACCATACTTATCAATGGCTTCTTTCCGAATTTTTTCTGAAAATGAGCTTACATTTTCCACTTCAATGACTGCAATCAAACATGCCTCATCATCATTATCACAATTTCCAGTCTTTTTCCCCTTCATGGGAAACATTGATGAATAGTCCGCCCTAACATTCTTTCTGCCCGATATGTGGTACACATCAAAATTAAATTGGAGTAGCCTGGCTGAAAACCTAGCTATCCTGGGCATACTGGATTTTGCATTGGTACCACTAAGAATAGACACCAATGGCTTATGGTCTGTTTGAATGCCTACCCCAAAGATAACAATTGAACTTTTCAATAGCCCACCAACATGCCTAAAGTTCCTTCTCAATGACAGAGTAGTGAATGTCTGACTCTCTGAGTACCCTGGATGCAAACCCAATCGTAAATGTTTGATCACCAGACTTCTGTGAGAGCACAGCTCCCAAACCTACATTGCTTGCTTTGACCATGAGAATGCATCTGAGATTAGGATCATAAGGATTTAACACTTCTACCTTCGATAGGTGCTGTTTTAACTCAGTGAAATCTTTTGCACATTCAGAATCTCATACAAATCAATACGAGATTTGAGCAACGTAGAAATGGGCCTGACTCTAGAGGCAATATCAGGAATAAATTGTGAATAATATTCTCACAAACCCAAAAAGGATTTGACACTGGGCTTATTGGTAGGTAGTGGTGCTTGTAAAATAGCATAAATTAAACCAGGTTTCGGACGAGCTCCATCACATGCAATTACATGCCCCAAGTATTCCACTGTCATTATGCTCATTGCATTATTTTGCCTATATCAACACATGATCTTGAAAAATAGAAACATTGGGAACCCTCTTAAGCATTGCGGTCATCACTCGCTGAAACACCAAAGCTGCTGACGCAAGGTTAAACGGCATCCGACAATATTGATGCCCATGGAGAAACAAATGCAGTAAGATGGCAACACCCTGGTTCCAATATCACCTGGTGATATGCTGATGTCAGCTCAAGTTTTGAACAAAAAATTCGCCCCTGAAATTGTTGACAACATTTAATTGATTTTCGGGAAACACACGTAGTTCTCCATTCATCTTTGGTGCGACGACTACGGGTGAAAGCCACGAAGAGGATTCAACAGGTTCAATGATCTCTTTGCTGCATAAACCGTCAATTCTTTCTCTAAATCATCCCTAACGCTAAATAAGACCCCACTCAATTTATGCTTAATGGGTATTACATTGTCTTTGATCTTGATAATATGCTGAAACTCCTTTATCGTACCAAGGTCGCCTGAAAACACTTTGGGGAACTGATTCAACAACTCATCTACCTCCCTGTCATCACGTACTACAGTCACCTGTTCAGTGGTTCTTGTATGTAAAACCATGCCAAACAGTCTTGATGAAACAATCCCAAAATGTTTAAACCTTTAACTGCCACATACACTTTACCATAGATCTTTCGCCCTTTGAACAACAATATATCTTCAAAATAAACTTGCAACTCAATCTTTCTCCCTTTATATGATACCGGAGACCTATCCAGAGGGAACGATTTATGTTCACCCCACTTCTGTTCAAATAATTCTTGAGTGAGCATGGTAATTCAGGCACCGGAGTCTACTAACAACTTTGCCACTTTGTCCCTATCTGAATATCAACATATGGATTAACATAGCAATCAGGATTACCCTGGATGACCTCACTGTCGGAAACAACAAGGACCATGTCTTGCATTTTATCCATTAACTCATCAATATTACTCTCGCACTTCACACATGCTGCAGTAACAATATTGGATTTCCATTTATTTCTCTGGCAAACCTTTGTGAAATGTCCAACTTTCATACTCACCCGAAACTGAACATTTTTGGAAGGACAAGACTGTGGTGAATAGAAGCAGGTCTGGTCCAAGCAGTTTCCCTGTAAGTTTATTCAGGATAATATGTTACAGTGTAGAGTCCTACCAGGAGCAGCCTTCCTGCTGCTCAGCCCATCTACCAACTGACTCACACACTCCCCAACATTCCACTCACCAACATTCCCTCACACAGTCACCCAGGCTGAGCAGCACGTATAACACATCTCCTTTCTTTATATTAATTACAGAAGGACTCTGAATTGAATAACAAAGAAGTCTGATGCAAGCAAAAGATGGTATAGGAACAAAAGCATGCAACAGAGTGACATCAGAACCATTGCCACACATAAGCAACATAGCAAGGATCTGAAACGTCAGCATCAAGATAATAGGTGGAAAATGTCATGCACAAGAAATGAAAAAGAGAGAGAAAAAGGAACACAAGTGCTATAATAAGAATATATAAGAATATACTCATGCCCCATCTCCCTTTCTATCAAAGCAAAGCCAACCATGCACTACCACACCACAGACTACAAACAAACCCAGAGACCTAAAACATGCCGGCAGGCCAGGCAAACACGAGAAAAGTAAATGGGGTGCCAACCACAGGCGGTAGAGAACCATTCTAACAAGAAGCACGAAGCTGTAGAAAATCATTTCACAGAAAACTAAGGGCATAAAAATTGCCCTCTACCCTTACCTGTAGTAAGGGTGGTACGTGTAGAAGGGGCTTCACACGGAACATGAACAAGTACACAACTCAACCAAATGATAGGGGAAACAGAAATCCCTAGGGAAAAAATATAGCTTGAACTCAGCCCTTCACCCAAAACCCTAAGTTAGAGTGGTACTTGTGGAGTGACACCCCGCATCGAACATCTACAAGTGCACAACTCAAGACTGAATCAAATCGTACGAAAGACAGCAATCACAAGAAAAACGTTCACTATACAAAATTTGGCTTCACCTCAGCCCTCCACCCAAACCCGAATTTGGGGTGGTATGTGTGGAAAAAGCACTCCACACAGAACATGTGCAACACTAGACTTAATAGAGTAGTAAGAAAAAAACAATCAATATGAAAAAGCGCTCACTTATCAACAGTCTGCACTAAGATGGGTGGTATTTCTGCACCAACCCACAACCACAAGAAAGTGGGAGACACCACCACAGACAACTACACCAACCCATGCAATCATCATATTGTTACTGTTAAGGAAATAAAAGTATGTGTACTCATGAAGAAAACATCTCAAACTCCCTGGCTGCATAATGCAAGCTCACAACAGAATCTGCGCACGCAGAGCACACTCAAAACCTCTGCGAAACTTAAAGCAAACCAACAGTAAAGCATGGAACCTTTAGACAAAATGAAATAAAAGAAAAATAATCACAAGCAAAGTACAGAGAAAGGTATTGAAAAGGGAAAAAAACAAAGACATACACAAAGAATGGACAAGTGGCAACCTCCGGTGAGTGCAATAACTGGACCATACAGCAACCCAACGTGTAAATCAAGAGTAGCAAGCTCAGCGCAAGAGCACAATAATGATGGTGGTAGTCCGGCAACAAAAAAAAACTGATGCACATCCCATCAACCAGAACATCTTCAAAACGGCAAACCAATTAAGACTGTTTTCCCATTGAGTATCTTGCCAAGTTCTGCGTAGCCCACAGCTGCAACAACACAACTCCAGGAAAGTATCACAACAACGTTAAAGAAAAAAAACGGCACCTACATATCTTCAGCGCTGTCTTGCTGAAGAAGATAACGAGACGGTCAAGGGAAGATTTGCCGATAAACAGCACCATAAGTACTGGAAAGAAGGTCAGAACAGCTGGCAGTCAGGGCCAGGAAGCTGCATCTGCCTCGATTAGCAAAGTACAAGAAGGAGGCACGCAGTTTGCCGTAGAGCCGGTTGGCTCTCGGCACGCCTGAGCAGCTCAGCATGGAAGCAGAGAAACAACGCCCGAGCTGAAGAACATTGCGCGAGCTGAAGAGAGGCTTGCGCTGGACCACGGACAGCGGTTGAAGACAGGTGTTATATTCTAGGTTATGTACCTTTAAGTGCATGCACCTTGTTAGCGGTGGCATGCGCTTAGTTATTATTTATAATGCATTCTATGTTCTGCTTTCCATGTTCTGCTTTGGAATTCTATGTTTATGCCCAGGGTTAATTGAGTTACTTTGGGAGCTTTCAGCTGGAAGGACATATTGCCGTACTGCATTGCAATAAACTTCTTGAAGATTATTTTGTCCCTATTTCAATATTGGCGACGAGCTAGAAACCTCTCCACTCAGTAGCAGCACGGGAACGGAGAGATAAAGAATCCACAGAAGTAAGGAAACATTTTTTTTCTTGGGGAACTATAAAAAAAAAGAAGAAAGAAGAAGAAAGATTCTAGGAAGTAGGGAGTCGTTGTATTTAAGCAATCTACATATGAACAAGGAAGACTGGTCGATTTAAAGCTGGAAGCGTAGTAAAAACGAAGAAAGGAAGATATCATTTTGAAGAAAAACAAGGAGTACCGTGAATTAAAAGTATCTCGTGGAGGAACGTTAGCTGTATCCTAGCACTGTTCAGGAGAACGCAGCGAAGGAAGTTACGCGCTCCAGGAAGCAACAAGACAATCGTAATCAAGGTCAGCGTCCACGTAAAGACGTTTGCTGACGGAGACAGCGTCGTGGGAGGCAACGTTGTTGCTAGGTTACACTAATTTGGAAGGATCCAACGTGGTTGCTGAGCAACTAATACACAATCAGAAGGCAGGAGCGTCAATGCGCATTACGCGCAGCGTGACGTGGCTGCCACTGTTAGGGAAACTCTCACAAGAAGAGGAAGAAGACTGCGTGATCGGTAATTAAAGTGAGGTGAAAGTCTTTAAAGGAAAAAGGAAACAAGGCGAAGGTGGGGAACAAAAATACATTTATCTTTCTTTTGTTGTGCTTAATGTTAGATAAAGAGTAAGATTTTGACTATATTTTTTTTCTGTCAGAAAACAAAACTTTATTTACATTAATTTTGGTTAGCTTATTTTTCTGTTTGGGACATTATATAATTTTGTTTTTGTTAAAAGTGAAGAAAAGAGCTTGATAAAATACGGTGTGGGAAGTAGGACTCAGCAGAGAGAGATGTGTGACAAGTTTCTGGAGAAAAGAGGAGCAAACTTACTGGAAAGAGAAGAAATAAACAGTTAGCATTGTACATTGTATTGAATTTAAAAAAAATAAAAATAAAAGAGTAGTCAACATAAGAATGAAAGAAGTGAACAACACATAAAAAAAAAAATTGCAGTTTGACCCACTAGGAAAATTTTGACAGAATAACGGAGATCCACCTTTGCCATGGAAAAGGTGGAAAGAAGAGTTTTTAACGTATATGAAGGCGATAGATGGAGAACGAATGGGAGCAGAAAGAAAAAAAAGCATTTTACTGCACTGTCTAGGATCAGAAAGTCAAGACATTTTCAGAGCTTTACCACAAGTTTTACCACAGTTAGGAGAAGAGAATTTGAATGTGTATAACGAAGCTTTACAAAGACTAGAAAAGTGTTTCAAACCAACTACCAGCACTGCTTTGAACAGATTTAAGTTCTACACTAGGGCACAGAAGGAGGAAGAATCGTTTGATGACTTTTTGACCGCACTAAGATCATTATGTGTTCATTGTAAATTCGGCATGATGGCTGATGAAATGATAAGGGATCAGATTATTGTGCATGTGAGGAACAAAAAAGGACAAGAGAATTTGTGGGTGTTGGGTGATCCAAGTTTGTCTGAAGCAATAGCTAATGCAAAAGCCGTAGAACAGTCTGAGTGTTGGATGCAAACGGTCAGGCAAAGTACGAAGAAGAATGAAAGTGTGGAAGAGGTATGTGCTATAAAGAATAATATGGGAAATAATACGCAACGGCGAAACAGCAAACCGGATACTTTCCAAAAGAGGCCTGTAACCAACAGGTACAGCAGTGGTAATACATTTAGAAGTAATGGGAACGTTGAAGGTCAGAGTGTGTGTTTCAGATGTGGGAGTAAAACACACATAGCGTCGTTCACAGGTTGTCCTGCTATCAATAGAGAATGCAGGAAGTGTGGAAGGTTTGGTCATTTTAGTAATGTCTGCAGAGAAAATAGAAGGAATAATTCATCTACATCTGTTTCTAGATCAATATCGACAGTCAGTGGGAATGAAGTGATTCACAGTGATGTTGAAAGTGAAGAAACTTTAGTCAATTCCGAGTGTGAAAGAGGATTTGTGGTATCCATTGTTAGTAGAAGCGTAAGTGAGGGAAAATCATTTTTTTTGGAGTCTCCTAAATGTACGGTGGAAGTTTTGGGTATAGAATTACAACTCATGGCTGACTCAGGGTCACCATGGACGATAATTTCTAAAGAATATTTTGAAGAGAAATTGAATGAAGTGTGTAAGGGGAAGAAATTACATGCTAGTGATGTGATTGCAGAAAGCTTTGATGGAACAATAATTGATATGGAAGGTTATTTTAATGTCACTTTGTGGTTCAAAGGAAGGTGTGCTGAAATAAAATTGTACATTGCTATTAAAGGAGTAAATGTGCTAGGATGGCATGATCAATGGAAGCTGGGGATTATGTTAAACCCACGAGCTTCAGATCCGGTCATTTTAGGGGATTATTTTCCAAAAAGGAAAAGTGGCGGATTTAGATCCCAATGACAAAGTGAAGAACTTAGTTAACAAGTATAGGAATGTGTTCAGTGATAGGTTGGGAAGACTCAAGGACTTTGAACATAAAATTATACTAAAAGAGAATGCACGACCAGTTTACAAAAATTGAGAGGTGTGCCCATAAATGTGAGAAATGAACTCAGGGACAAGTTGAAAGACCTTACTAATGAAGGAATTATTGAAGAAATTGAGTCATCTGAATGGGTTTCACCCATAGTTTTGGTACGCAAGGCGGATAAGAATTTGAGGGTATGTGTGGACCTGAGATCTTTAAACTCGAATATTGTTATTGATTGCCATCCCCTTCCTAATATAAACGAGGTCGTATCAATGTTGGAAGGAGCGAAAGTTTTTTCAACGTTAGACCTAAGGTCTGCGTATCATCAGATCAGTTTGTCTGAAGAGTCAAAAAACCTGACGGCATTCATAACCCCTCAAGGCCTGTATCGCTACACAAGGATGCCGTTTGGTTTGGCATCTGCCGCATCCGTATTTCAAAGAGTTATGTTTAGAGTTTTTAGAGATATTGATCATTTTGTTAAATGTTTTCAAGATGACATTTTAATTTTTTCTAAAAGCGAGGAAGAACATAAGGTACATCTTAAAGAGGTTTGTGGCAGGTTAGAAAAGAATGGTCTCACTCTCAAGGAAAACAATGTAAGTTGTACAGGAAGTCGGTAGAGTACTCAGGACACACCCTGTCTGGTGATGGGGTGGTTCCAAAGAAATCTAATGTGGACGCTATCATTAATGCCCCAGCTCCTACAAATAAGGAATAATTATTGAGTTTTGCGGGGATGTGTGAGTACTATAGTAAATTTGTAGATAACTTTGCTTCAAAAATGGAACCTTTGAGAGAGTTACTTAGAAAAAATACAACCTACATTTGGAGCAGTAGTCAACAGAAGGCATTTGAAAACATTAAACAAGAGATAGTGCGCGCCCCCACGTTGAAACCGTTTTGCTTAAAAAAAGAGTGCATTATCACAGTTGATGCAAGCCTATATGGTGTTGGTGGGGTACTTTCACAGAAATATGGTAGAGAAGAATGGAATGTGGCCTTTGCTTCAAGAACGCTAAATGAGACAGAGAGAAAATATGCTGTGATTGAGAGAGAATTACTTGCCTGTGTCTGGGCCATTGAGCATTTCAAGCTGTATGTATGGGGTAGCAAGTTCACGTTAAGAACTGATCACGAGCCGTTAGTCAGCATCCTTTCATCCGGTGGAGGGTGGAACTCTACTGCTAGAATTGCTAGGCTTTCGTCTAGACTTCAAGAATACAATTTTAAAACGGAATATGTACCTGGCAAGAAAAATGTAACAGCTGATTTTCTTTCAAGATTACCATGTGTTCAAAGTGGTGTGGATGTTGTTAAAGAAAAAGATTTTGTACTTAACATTAGTGACATTATGCCTGAACATTTTCAGGAGATTAGTGAGACACTGTGGGAAGAGTGTGCCAAAAAGGATAAGGACTGGTTAGAAATTAAAAAATATGTTATGGAAGGTTGGCCAAAAAAACATCAGATTCGACCTAAGTTGCTACCTTTATTCAAGGTTGCAGGAGAATTAGAATTTGAAGGGGATTTTCTTTTTAAGAGCTGTAAATGCATTCCCCCTAACGGAATGCAAGATGTTATCCTTAAAATAGCTCATAAGACACATCCTGGAATTTCTTCTATGAAACGCCTTGTTAGGAATTCTTTTTGGTGGCCAGGCATCATCAAATTTATTGATCGTGTAGTCAGGGAGTGTGATTCATGCGTTTCAAGTGAAATGATGCTCAGTGTGAAAATTCCCCCTCTAAGAATGGTTGAATGGCCAAAAGAACCTTGGCAAAAGTTAGCGTTTGATATTTCAGGTCCTTTTAATATGCTCCCAGAAAAGTTTAGATTTGCTTTGGTGTTGGTGGATTACCATTCAAAGTGGCCGGAAGTAAAGTTTGTAAATAAAATCACAACAGAAGTTGTTTTAATTTTCTTAAGAGAGGTTTTTGCACGTGAAGGTTGTCCATCGTACCTCGTCACTGACAACGGCGTGCAATTTACATCTTCAGAGATGAAACATTTTGTGAAAGAATGCGGAATTAAACACGTTTTCACGTCCCTTTACGGGCCACATGAAAATGGCCAGGTTGAAAGATTTAACAGAGTTTTGAAGGATTACATAGTGGAGTCTTTAAAATTTGGGGATGACTAGTTGAATAGAGTTAGAGAGAAATTATGGTGATATAGAACTACCCCTCATACTACGACTGAAGTCAGCCCATTCAAATTGTTGAAAGGAAGAGAACCAGCCTCTAAGATTTGCCCATGGTGGCTTCGACAGAAGTGTGTTAAGGACATGGCTTCTAAAGTAAAGAACAATCAACAAAGTACTTGTAATTGGTTTGATAGAAAGTTGAAAACTCGTGGACCATCTTTTAGAGTTGGTGATTGGGTCAGAATTTTAAAACCAGGAATCAACAGTAAGGGTTCTAACAGATTTGGTAAGCCAATTCAAATTAAAAGAGTCTTTAGGAACTCTGTTGCCACTCAAGATGGCAAGGTTTGGAACGTTAGAAGAGTGGCAAGGTGTCCAGTCAACATACGAAGCAATTTACCTGCAAATCTTTCTAATGAGACAGATCACTCACATGATAATAATATTGGTATCCCTGGTGATTCAAGCATGTTGGATAAAAACAATTCTGTTTGTTCCAAGACTAGGATTTCTAACCGTGTAACATATTTTCCCAAAAAGTTGAATGGCCATGAGGCATATTTACAAGGAGACGATAATAAATTATCGGCGCATTTGCGGACGTTTTCGGCCGAAAAGCGGCAATAATTTTATCGCCTAATTAGCAAAGTCACGCTGACGCGTGAAACCTTGCTTTAGCGTCGGGATTCCTAACGCCCAGCTTTGCATCTCTAATGAGATGCAAAGTGAGCGTTCCTGACCTGACATGACAGGAGAAATGTCGCTAAGCGACATTTCTCCTGTCATCAAGCCCCACGCTATGAAGCATAGCGGCAGGAAAAGTAGCGATAACCCCTGTTATTGCTACTTTCCTTACGCCTGCTTCAGGACTGACTTAGCCATGATATCCTATGGAAGGTGGATATCATGGCTAAGTTTGCGAGTCCCTATTAGCAAGCTAACGTGAGATTATCGCTGGGTTTCCAGCGATAATCTCACGTTAGGCAGTTAGCGTGAGGATTTTTATCGCTTTTGAGATAAGCGTTGCTAATAGCACGCTATCTCAGCGATAAAAATCCACGCTAGCCGGCGATAATTATCCTAGCGTTAAGTGCGCTTAGCGATAATTATTGCCGGTTGTTGTTGATATGCCCCTATGTCTAGTTTTCTGTTATGTTTTTTTTTAATTTAGTTTTATTTTTTTTTATTTTCATTTCTTTTTATTTTTCTTTCAAATGAGGGAGATGTGTTATATTCTAGGTTATGTACCTTTAAGTGCATGCTCCTTGTTAGCGGTGGCATGCGCTTAGTTATTATTTATAATGCATTGTATGTTCTGCTTTCCATGTTCTGCTGTGGAATTCTATGTTTATGCCCAGGGTTAATTGAGTTACTTTGGGAGCCTTCAGCTGGAAGGACATACTGCCGTACTGCATTGCAATAAACTTCTTGAAGATTATTTTGTCCCTATTTCAATAACAGGCGAGTGAGTAAAAAAAGAAAACTCTGGCAGGAACGACCGTCTCGTAGGGGTAAAGGAATACATAAATCTGCACAAATTGGCATCACACGCATAGGCGCGATTATATGAATCTGAAAAACGGGCACAGCATTTGACTTTAGGATAGAAGTGAGGAGTGAAAGAACACACAAATCTGCAGTAACGCAAACCACCACAGCATTTGACACCAACAGAGTCTGTTGAGGGAAACACATGTGCGGGTGGAAAAACACTTCCTCAACAAAGTCTGTTCATAAACATGTAGGCAGCTGCAACAAACAAAAAAACACGCTTCTCCTTCTCATAGCCCCTCCCAAGTTGCTATTCTCCAGAAGAAGCAAAGTCTGGGGACTGCCTCTCCCAAACACACGTCTCAACGTGGAACAAGGAAAGACAACTTCCTTGAGACATCTCCAACATTATACACAACGCAGGCGGGCTCAGGGAAAGCCACCGAACAGCTGCAACAGGCATGAAGACGAGCGCCACCCATGGCACGAACACAGGCAGCATGCTGGAGATGAAACCGTGGCACAAACCATACACAGGGATGTGCTCTCCACGTTGCAAATGAGGGTGACACATCAGGAGAACCCCAAAGAATGTTCCAAATAGAAGCTGAGGCAAACGATTAGATGGTCAAAATAAGGGGCAGCTAGAAACACCTCAGCGCCACTCCTAACAAGAACAGGAATACACCGCAGGGACTGGCACGCCCGGGTTGGGGCCGACCAGTGCAGTGGTCACTAGTGGGGCTCAGGGCTGCCACCTTCTTCAAGTTGAACCTCAGTGCTTCCGCTTCAGCGCCAGTTACTTCAAGCTTGAAAGTCAAGGTCCAATCAGGTGGAACACGCAGGTTCTGTACAATAAAACCATGGCCAAAATGTGGTGACTAGAAGCAGGTCTGGTTCAAGTAGTTTCCATGTAAGATCATTCAGGATAAGATGTTACAGTGTAGAGCCCACCAGGAGCAGCCTTCCTGCTGCTCAGCCCATCCACCAACTGCCCCACACACTCCCCAACATTCCCTCACACAGTCACACTGGCTGAGCAGCAGGCATAGCAAAGACCTTCCTTCTTTAACATGTGACTCATTGCCACATCTGAAACACATATCTGTTTGTTTAAAAATGCATTTCTTTGATCAAACCTGTTCACACCAGGCTTAGATACAACAGCTCTTTTAGACTTGGTTTCTTTAGTCTTAATACTGTTAACCTGCTCCAGTGCCTTACCATCCATTTCTTTAGCAGCCTTGACTGACGATTCAATACTTTTCGCATCCCTAATCGGTTCTGCTAAGGAAGGATTGCCCATGGAGAGAAACTTCCCTATTCGTACAATGACAAATAACTGGTCAGTGAAGTTTTCAAATTGACATTGTGCGATCAACTTACGCAAAACTGACAAATAAACATCGACATCTTCACTTGCTTTCTGATCTCTTTTAAAAAAATTGTGCCTTAACATTACTGAACTTGGAGGCCCATCAAATCTATCTGCCAGCCTCTTAACTGCTTCCTGGAAATCATCCAGCTCCTCCCCTTCCGCTACCTGCACGTGAGGCAAATGTTTGTAGGTAGATCTTCCCTCAAATCCCAATGAATGCAAAAGTAAAAATTGTTTCAGTTCGAGCCTAATCTTACCTAAATACATTTCAAAAGCATCGTACCATTGCCTCCACGGAATGGGTGGTTCTCCAGGTGATTCTAAAAATGTGGCAGAGGACAAATGGACTATATAGCCATATACAAGTTTGAACAGAAACAAAAATGTGAAGAAGAAAAACGAATCACACTTTGTTAATAAACTATGTAACAGTATACCACGGAACCAGAAACACCCTCAACTAAGCTGTGTGCGAACAGCTCACTATATCAGTATTTACTACAATTCACCATGTAACAAAAATAATAATTCTAAAAATGGTGCAGATAATAAAATGCACACAAATACGTGATCAGGAAGGTGTGCATGTCACCTTTGTTGCTGTAGTAACTTAACACACTTGAGTCTTAAAAATGTGAGTATCGCCGTTGTAAAATGAACAACACACCCTAAAAACTGTGTAAACTGTGCTCTAACCTTCCACAGAGGTGTGCGATTCACGGTTGCGAAACATGAAGATAAAATAAATTGCTAGCATTCACACCAAGAATTTTCAATTCTATTAAGGACACGGAGGCGAGGATTATGCCTTCTCTTCCTATACTGTAAAATTAACAGCAGCCAATAAGAAAGTTTTTTACATATTGAAAACGTCCATTCCCAGAATGCTAAGTGTAACCACAACAATAACCATAGACACTAGCCCTATAAATGACTCTTATCCCATGAGCATTTCCTCCTTCTTTGCCCAACGAGCAGTGTCCAAGACTTAAGTGCCCATTGTCCAAACAGTGGAGAGGTGTGGTGCAGCGGCTAGGGCAGCTGACTTTGGAGCACAGGGCTCATGGTTCGGTCCCCGGCTCCGGTGGCAGCTCAGCTCAGCTCAGCACCATGTGACTCTGGGCAGTAACTCACTTAATTTCCACAACGGCCCCCAGAACCTTGAGACCCGTAGGGGTGAGTAGTTTGCGCTTTACAACTATCAGATTTATTCATTTTAAACAAGACTCAGAACAGCAACAAGAACGTTGTAAACAGGATTGCCGGTCTCGATGACGAAGACAGTAGAGTACATCTTCTCCGAAGCTCAACGCGAGTGTTCATTCGCCCTTCTGTAAAGCACCTAAAATAGAAGTCAAACTTGTAATAACTGAAACAAACTTTATCTCAGGGAGGGTAAAAACATGACAGTTATCAACAATAAATGCAATGTGGGCGGCATAATCCTCACCTCCGTGTCCTTAATAGAATTGAAAATTCTTGGCACGAATGCTAGCAATTTTTTTATTCTATTACAGGACCGGAGGTTTTGGATTATGCTAGTTTAACGCTTATCTAGAACCACAAAAGCAACATCACCCACAGGTTTATAATAAAATTGCTTGAATGTAGAACTAGACGACCATTATATCATGGATACTGATACCTAACATAAAAGATTTTGAGGCCATAGCACCCCTCACAGAGTGCGCTCCAAATAATTCTGTGTCAATGCCTGCCTCTGACATTATATATCTGAGACACCTGGCAATTGTAGCAGAGGTAACAGGCCTAAAAGGTTTCTGCAAAGCGATCAACAGTCTTGAACGACCTACCGGTCGAATAGACCAAGTACATTCTTCATATACCTTGAGACCTTTCGCTACACACACTTTATCATTCAATGGAAAAGCATTGTAGTTAATGGACTTGGATAAAGTTTTAGTTCGGCTGTAATCACAAAAGACACTTCTTCAAGAGAAAATATCCTACCTTCTAAATCCAAAACTCTAACATCAGAGACACGGCAACATGCAGATAAACTGAGAAGCATGGCTAGCTTAGCAGACAACTGTTTCCTTGAGAGTAACTCATTATTAGGCCAATTTTCAAATAAATGTAACACTTTAGAGACATCCCATAAAGAAGAATACTGAGCCTTAGTTGGATTCGCCGCATATATTCCTTTTAGGAGTTTACGAACCACCGGATGCATACCCACTGGTCTCCCATCTATGTGTGCATGTCCTGCAGAGATGGCTGACTAGAAATTGTAAACCGATCTATATGATAACCCATCTGCGGCTTTCTTGGAGGGGAAATTCACAATTTGGGAGAGATCCGCCTCCACGGGATCCAGATGCTCCTCAAGGCACCAACCCAATCATGCTCTTCAAGCTGAAGAGTATTGTTTCCTGGTAGAGGGGGCCCAGGCTTGTTGGATGGCGCTTGAAGCTTCCGCCGAAAGTCCTGGCAGCGACCACTGCTGCCTGAAAGCCTACAGGCCATCAGGGTCAGCTGCCCCTTGAGAATTAGAGGGTGCAATTCTCCCTGAGGGCCCTCGAGCATCGTCGAAAAACACGGAAGGAGGAGAGTGAAGTCGCATGTCAGCTCCAGCAGGACTGAAAACCAAGGCTGAGACTTCCAGACCGGTGTGATCAGAACAATCTCTACTGACAGCAGAACAATTTGGTTGGCCACCCGGGGTATAAAGACAAATGGAGGGAACGCATAATTGAGATTCTTCGACCATTCCTGCATTAAGGCATTTGCAGCTCTCGCTAGAGGGTCTGGTCTCCAACTGAAGAACGACTCCAGCTGACGATTCAGTCTGGATTCAAAGAGGTCTATGTGACACGGACCCCAAATTGACGGAGTCATTTGGAAGAGCGATGGATGAAGTTTCCAGTCGCTGTAATCCTTCAAATGACGGGAGTTCCAATCTGCTATCGTATTGTCTCGACCTGGAAGGTATTCCGCTATCACCGTTATTTGGTGAGCTAGGCAGTAATGTCAGAAGTCCTTGGCGATCTCCACCAACATCGGGGATCTGGTGCCCCCCAGTTTGTTTATATATCTCAACGCGGAGATGTTGTCCATCCATAGGTGTATGCAACAAGATACCTTACTGAGAGAGAGTGTGCAAGTTGCAAATGATCCCGCCAGGAACTCGTGACAATTGATGTGTAACTCCAACTCCTGGAGAGACCATCTGCCCCATTGTAATGTCCCCGTAACGAGCGCCCCAACCCGACCGGCTGGCATCGGATTCTATTACTATCTGCAGGCGAGATCCGAAGATTGCGCGACTGTTCCAGGCATCTACATGGCCTAACCACCACCTGATCTCTTCCCGGACTTCGTCCGTGAGAGAAACCTGATCCGACTAAGCGAGACCCTTTTGGAGATGCTGGATTTTGAGACATTGAAGGGCTCGGTAATGCAATGGTCCGGGGAAGATCGCCTGTATGGATGAGGCTAACAGACCTACTAACCGCGCAATCACCCTTAAGGACATAAGCTGTGAATCCAGAGTCTTCGGCAACTCCCTCTTCAGATCTCTCAGCTTCTGTTTGGGCAATTGGAGTTGGGCAGACTGGGAGTTGATTACAAATCCCAAGAACTCCAGAGATTGTGCTGGAACCAGAATAGATTTGGTCTTGTTTATTACAAACCCCAGGTTCTCCAACAGCGTAATTGTCATCTGTAGATTTGCTAGGAGAGCAGAGGGTGCCATTTCAGTATATCGACGAGATAAATTATCAGTCGAATACCCTGCTCCCGGAGATGTGAGACCACTGTCTTCATCAACTTGGTAAAACACCAAGGAGCCGAGGAAAGACCGAAAGGCAGGACCAAATATTCTAGATGCCTGCCTCGCCACTGGAACTGCAAGAACCTCCGGTGAGGGGGAAAAATTGGAACCGTCAAGTAAGCATCTTTGAGATCCAGGTGGACCATCCAGTCCCCTTGTCTCAAAATGTCTGTCAAAATATGGATCCCCTCTATCTTGAAATGTCTGTACAGGACAAAAAAATGTAAGTCCTTCAGATTTAAAACAAGTTGGTAACCCCTACCTCTCTTTTGGACTAGGAAGACGTTGCTGCAGAACCCCACCGGTTTGTCGTCGCAATAGACCACCGCGTGTTTCTGCAGCAAGTCTTCTATTTCTTGATCTATAAAAGCTCTGTCTTGTTGGGAAAAAAATAGAGGGGGAGGAAAAACGCTCTGTGTCGGTGTTTGAAAGAAATGTATGCGGAACGCTTGCACCGTCTGTAGTACCCAGGCATCCTGAGTGATGACTGACCAATTGTGTAGGAAGTGTAGAATACGACCCCCCAGAGGACATAAAGATAGAGACACGGGGCTTACTTGCTGTAATCTGGGGTTGGAAATTCCCTCTCTGTCCACTGCGGTGGTATCTGTGACGGCTGTAGCGTCTAGTAGGGTAAAACGTGCCGCCTCTGGTGGAGTCCTAAAAGTCTACTCTCCCCTGGCCGTATCCTCCTCTGGGAGGGTCCTGGTATTACTGAGGCCTGGTGAGCAGCCCCTGCCTCGCCCGGCCCGCCCAAAAAGGGCAGCTTGGAAGACGCGCTTGATATTGGTTTGGGCCTTATCTAGGGAGGTGAAGGTCCCCACGTATTTAGAGACGTCCTTGATGAACTTATCACCAAAGAACATTCCTTCCGCCAGGGTCCTTGCTCCGCCGACGCCAATTCCGTCAAGTTGTCGCATAAGGAGGGACTTTCTGCGTTCGGAGGAAATGGCACAGTTCACGTTTCCTAAGAAACAGTTGGTGCGCTGTGTCCATCCCGCTGGAATGTCCGGATCAATAGGAGCCCCGGTTTCTTTGGCTACCAAGGCCAGCTCCAAAATCTTGGCCAGCGGACCAGCGGTGTCCAAGAGTTTATCTTGGCACCCGCGCCAGGCCCGGTCGATGCCTTTCTTGGGATCCTTCCCAAATTTCTTTAAAAATGCTAACATGTTTGGATCTATGTCTGGCGTATTGTGGTACTGTAAATTTCGGAACCATGTTGGTAGCATTGTCCTACCATGCCGATTTTGGTATCAGCGGACCGCAAATGACTAATGCGGTACGTATGAGTGTTTTTGTCACGTTTCCCCGATGAACTCACCGTGTATGCAATACTACATATTAAACCCTCGGGTTCCATTTTAAAACGGTAACCATTTTGTGGTTGCCCTCACATAGGCTGCGCATTAAGACCATGCCTAGGCCTAAAGGACACGCAATCTTTCCGTGACTTCTTTGTGACCTGTGCAAACTGACTCCGCTGCCCGAGGACAGTCCTGCCCGGCCAGTTCCTTGTACTGCGGCCAAATGGGATTAGCATCAGGGCCCGACACATCATAAAGTCGTGCATCCCACACGAACCCTGACTAATCTTTTTCACATCTGACTCTGTTTCCTACTTTATGGCTTGTTTTACGAGGAGGAGGTGCCCGTGTTTATTGGGGTCTGCTGATATCTGATGAGGGTTCTGAGCTTCGCTGGGTAAATATTTATGGAATGACCGAGCTGAAATGTGGGATTATCATCATGACTTTGCTCTTTCTTTGAAGCGAACATATGTGAATGACCACTTGTAAAATAGGGGCGGTGTTGCCCAGAGCGTAATATTCTGTATATAAGAAAAGACTGGTTTTTGGTTCAGGGGCAGTCTCCTGAGAACATACACCGTGCTGTACTTCTCGGATACCTGTGATTGGTCTGCAGCCAATAAATACGATCTTTGACTTCACCTAGAAGACTCTGTGTTTCTGTAGTCTGAAACAGGAAGAACTCGAAGTCTTCGGGTGTGTCCCCTGGCACCGCTGGGTTGGTTCTGAAAACCCAGTACTTCAGTTGGCGCCCAACATGGGGCGATTTCAGCGGTACCGGTCCAAGCCAGAGGTTTGTGAGGAGCTTCGTGTGAAAATTCTGGAGGAAGGCCGCCACTCCATCGACCCCTGCATGTCGACGTGGTCCGAAAGTCTTTACTGCGAGGTTCTCCGCGTCCCGACGGCTACGAAGGACTGCTGCCCTGACTATCGCCCTGTTTTGGACCCTTGATGATTTGGTAGAGCGAAACGATTTAACGAGTCTTCTGGTGACGTCATCGATACCTCAGTTAAGTATAAGTGGAGCGTCTCCCAGTCCTTAGTTTGGTTCTTAGTTTGGTATCCCTTTGGGATCGCTTTGATTTGGAACTTGCAAGTGCCAAAGCCGAAGGACTCGTGTATTCACGAGACTATCGTATTCGATAATCCTTTGAAGTTTGAAACTAGACTAGTGAGCGAAGATGCCTGGTTCTAGTATATTTGGAAATTTGTTTTGTCTGGGTTGTAATAAGGACTCCCGATTAGAGGATTCGGGTCCGGTTCCTCCAATTGGAACGCCAACTTATGAGCTTTATGTAAAACATGGCGTGGGCCCCATTACGTACAATGAAGTATGGATCCGATACACCAGGAAAGATGGTGATTTAAAATGGCCCCAATATGGTAGTTTCGACACAGAGATTTTGGATAATCTAGAGGTTAAATTATTTAAAAAGAAAGCCCGGCCGGCGATGTTTGATTCTTTCCGCCTATGGCGAAAGGAAGCCAAACAGAAAGAAATCAAATTAGCGAAGAAAAATAAAAGAGAGAATAGTATGTCGATAATGCAAGCAGCTTTACAGTTTAAAGATAATGAAGAAGAACAAATGAATGAGCAGCTGCGCAGGCAACGTAAACTAGTGAATGATAAATGTTACCCAGTCTTGCCGCCCCTTCAGCAAGATGCATCAAAAGAAAAGGAGAAAGATCCCCTAATGTCACATTTGCTGAGTTCACCACCCCCGTATGCGCAGAGTGCTACAGCACCTCCGCAACCCTTAAATGCACAGCCTCTAGTTAATTTGCCGCAAGCCTTCCCGCAGCCGCCAGCTCCTCCTCAGCCGGCTCCTATCCCTACGGCGCAGCCCTCTCAAGGGCCGCCAGTTTCGCTACCTATCTCTTCTGCGCTTCCTGCGACTCTACCTATTACATCAGCTGCCTCTCTCGGTGCTCTTCCTGATACGATCCCTGTACCTGTCTTCTCACCCGTTTTTCTTCCCTGTGTCTTTCCCCCTGTTCTTGCCTCAACTTCACCTTCTACACGACAACGAATAGCTAGTGCGGTCACTAGTTTTATATCGCCTCTCTTCGGGTCATCTAGTACGGCCCCTGGTTCACAACGTAAGCAGTTGCGTAGTCAGCTGCCTGGTTCTGAAGAGAAAGAAGTATTAGACCGCATGGCACATAAATGGATTGTTTATCCTTCAAGATATGATGTGGAATCTGTTGTAAATGTTTTTCATCAATGGGAAGCACCAAAACAGAGATACGTTTTCGAGAAAACGTGTGAATTCCTCTGTGAGGAATTGGAAGATCATGGTCTAGACTCAAGCCCGCAGGAGTTGTGTCATGTACGGTTCGATTTTGAGAAATGCACGATTGTGGGCCCCGATGTTGATAGAGCAGTTACGACATTGTTGGCCTTCAGGAATGGGGATTGTCATCAGTCGTTGTTCGAACAGGAGTTCCCTGTAGGGAAAAAGGGAAAAGCGCGCCAATATCCGATGCGTGAGGTTCCTCCAGTTTGGAGACCTGGTGATTTAAATGCTAACCCACCTGTTCAGCCACATTTTCAGCGTGTTTGGGTACACGTGCTATGGAAGCGAGCTGAAGTAATAGCGCTTAAGCAGACATTGCCTGACCCCCGTAAAAACCCTGCAGGATATTATAAGGAGTTATCACAGACCGCAGAATCGTGTGTCATGAATTTAGCTGACATTGATATGTTGTTCGGGAATGTTGTTCCGCAGCCTTTGTGGGGATTGATTCGTAATGCAGATCATGCTGCAGAACTAGGTGACACATGGGCTAATATCATTGCTGCAGACACTAGACAAGTTGGTGGTGCGACACCTGAGCCCTTAGTAGCAGAACTCCCTGGTAGAATAATTAATTATATGAAAACTTTAATGCCCGCGATGCGTGTGAATTGGAATAAATTATTGGCATGCAAGCTGAAGAAAGATGAGTCAGTGTCCGATTTCTTCACCAGGTTTGAAGAGACTTTTATCGACCATAGTGGACAAGATATGAGTACGGAAGGTGGTCAACGATTATTTGTTGATAAATTTGTGCATAATTTGCTTCCCGAGTTGTGTAAGAAATTGAAAGATTCTGAGAGTTCTTGGGCTGTTTCCTCTTCAGCACAAATACTGGCTACTGCACAGTATTTCGAAAATAGGGATAAAGATGAGAAAGATAAAGCAGACAAGAAGACAAAAGAATTAAAAACGAAGGTTCTGTTACAGCAGGCCTACCCACCACGCGGTAGTCAGAGTAACTATCAGCAACCTCAGCAGTTTCAAAGAAACAAGCAAAGGTTCGAATATTTCCAACCGCGTGTTCCTGTAGGTCCCAATCAATGTTCCTATTGTAAAGAAGAAGGTCATTTTAAGTATAGTTGTCCTATATTGTGCAGCGTTCGAATAATGCTTATGGCATTAGAGGTAGAGGTGGTCAGCAAGCTCCTAGAGGTAGAGGGCGTGGGAATGTTCCCCAGAACGCGCGTCCTCTTCCGCCTCAAAATACGATGAATAGTTTTGATCAGCAAGCCAATGCAACTGGTAGGACAGCTCAGTACTATAACGATGACTATTATGCGGAAGATGAAAATGCGGAAGGTAATGATTACTAGGACAGCCTAGACAGAGAGAGGGAGTTGTTTCAGTGCCAGTGGACCAGAGTGGACCGTATGTCAAGGTGACTACAGCGGGTGTATCAGAGCCTTTTCTATTGGATATTGGTGCTGCAAAGAGTTCTATTATGCACTCAAAACTCCCTGGCGCGCCTTTGTCTGGCGAAATGAATGTTTCAGTAGGTTTTTCTGGCGCCCCGGTTAGGAACCCGATCTCTAGTCCTATGCCCCTTTCTGTTGGACCTTGTGAGCTGAAAGCACCCCTTATCCTAATGACAGGATGTGGTGAAAACCTGTTAGGATTGGATTTGTTAAAGAGATTACATGCGACATTATATTGTTCCCCCTCGGGAGTACAACTTACACTGGGTAGGGAAGTGATTTCTCCAATGTATTTGTCGAAGAACAAACTGCCAGCTGAATTGTCGTCTCTTCCGAAAGTCCTTTGGGCTTCTGGTCTTAATGATGTGGGCCTCTTGAAAATACCGCCATATGTGGTAACTTTGAAAGCCAATGTTAAATTGCCACGCATTCCCCAGTACAAGTTCTCTAATAAAGGTGAGAAAGCGTTGTTAGCGATCATCTATGACTTGATTGAAAAGGATGTAATTGAAGAGACAAGAGGCAACTTTGCAATAGTCCGGTTCTGCCTGTTTTAAAACGTACTGACCCTTCTCAGCCACCTGTTTACAGATTTGTGATCGATCTTAGAGAGGTCAATAAGATAGTTGTGCCACAGTTTCCGGTTGTCCCTGATATAACTGCCTTGTTAACTATGATTCCAGCTTCCGCTGCTTGGTTCTCAGTGATCGATTTAAAGAATGCTTTCTTTAGCATCCCGATTGCAGAGGAGAGCAGGGATATTTTTGGTTTTAGTCTAAGAGGTCGATGCTTCCGTTTTAAACGCGCTCCACAGGGCTACTGTGAAAGTCCATCAATATACAGTCAGGCTTTAAAAGCGCAGCTTGATACAATTGTTCTACCTAGTGGTGCGACCCTTATTCAGTATGTTGACGATTTACTAATCGCCGCGGATACTGAGGAGATTTGTAAAGAAGCTACATTGTCGTTGTTGCGTCATTTGTCTACTTTTCATCACAAAGTGTCTCTCTCAAAACTGCAATATTGTCGACAAGAAGTGACCTACTTAGGCCATCTCTTTTTGAAAGAGGGAAGGAAACTGACCCCAGAAAGAATTCAGGCCATTGCACAATTGAGCGTGCCAAGAACACAGAGAGAAGTGCGTGCTTTCTTGGGTATTACTTCATACTGTAGGCAGTGGATCCCGAGTTTTTCTTTGCTGGCAAAACCTTTGATAGCATTAACATGTAAAGATACCCCGAATCCCGTCCCGTGGTCTGAAGAGTGTCAGAAAAGTTTTTTGGAATTGCGTAATGCATTATGTTCAGCTCCTGTGTTGGGTACCCCCGACTACAGTAAGCCCTTTATGTTGTATGTTCACGAGAAAGAAGGTTGTGCATTGTCAGTGCTGACACAGTCTTTTGGAGACAAACAGCGTCCGTGCGCGTATTTTTGGTCAATTTTGGATCCGGTAGCCAAGGCATTGCCAAGTTGTTTGAGAGCCACAGCGGCAGCAGCTGTTTCTATTCGACAGTCTGCTGGGTTAGTAATGAACAACACGTTGATTGTGATGGTTCCACACGCAGTGGACACGTTATTAAACAGGACCAAGACACAGCACTTAACTAGTGCTCGATTGTCCGGCTATGAGTTAACACTATTAGCGAGTCATGTGCACATAAAGAGGTGCAACACGTTGAATCCAGCTACTTTATTGCCAATTTCAGCAGACACAGATGAGATTGAACAACATGATTGTCTGTTCAGAACAGAAGAAGAAACAAAAGGGAGAGTGGATCTTAAAGATACTGCCTTGGTTGAGTGTGATGGTACCTTATGGGTGGATGGCTCGTGCTTCAAGCTTCCGAATGGTGAAACGACTGCTGCATATGCTATCACGACTTTGCACACGATTGTTGAAACCGCACGTATACCACATAATTCGGCTCAAGCAGCAGAATTAATTGCCCTTACAAGAGCATGCGTGTTGTCGAAAGGAATGAAAGTGAACATATATACTGACAGTCAGTATGCCTTTGGCGTGGCCCATAGTTTTGGGCGCTTGTGGAAAGAACGTGGGTTCCTGACTTCACATGGAACTAAGATTCAGAATGGTCAGTTGGTGAATGATCTCCTTGAGTCGTTGACCTTGCCATTACAAGTTGCGATTGTGAAATGCAGCGCACACAAGAAAGTTACCGATGATGTTGGTCGTGGTAATGCATTTGCTGACGAAGTTGCGAAAGAAACAGCAAAAGATGTTACAACTCGAATGTATGTTGCAGGCCCTGCAAGATGGGTTGGTGATGTTGGAATGTGTGAAGACACGATAGAGAGTGTGAAGTCCCTTCAAGCTGAAGCCACAGAGAAAGAATCGAGTATGTGGAAAGAAAGTAAGAGTAAATTGGATGAAAATGGTTGTTGGATTGATTTGTCAGAACACCGGCGATGGTTGTTACCTGATGCATATGTGCTTCCAGTGGTCACGATGGCAAATGGAATGGCGCATATCAGTGTGAAAGGGATTTGTAAGTTGTTAGCTCCAGTATGGCAGAATGCTGGAATTCCCAAGTGTGCAGAGAATGTGGTCAAAAATTGCATGGTATGTTTGAAATACAATCCTGGAAGGGGAACCCCGACTCCAGCTGGTCATTTTGCACCTCCAACGTATCCGTTTGAGGTTTTGAAGCTAGATTTCATCCACATGGAAAGGTGCAACAATTTGAAATATGTACTTGTTGTTGTCTGCGCTTTTTCAAGGTGGATAGAATCCTACCCCCTAAAAGACAATACTGTCTTATCCACAGCTAAAGCCCTTGTCAAGGAATTTTCCCCTAGGTTTGGAATGCCGAGAATGGTATGGAGTGATAATGGGAGTGAATTTGTGGGTCGAGTGATGAAGAATGTATGTGAGGGACTAGGTATTAAGCAGAAATTCCATGCTGCAAATCACCCCGAATCGGCTGGACTGGTAGAGTGTTACAATGGCACATTGAAGCTCAAATTAGCCAAGATCCAAGCGAGTTCTGGTCTTAAATGGCCTGACGCTCTGCCCTTAGCACTCCTATCAACAAGAATGACTGTGCATTCACGAGTGGGACTTAGTCCCTATGAAATCGTGTTTGGCCGCCCGGCCAATATATGGGGAGTGCCAAGGCCTACAAAATTCAGTGAGATCGAACATCCAGTACTGCTTGAATATTTGTATGAATTGACGGCTAAATTGCATGTTTTACACCAACAGGTGCATGATACTCTGCCTCAGGTCTCTGAAGCTCCAGGACATCCGATCAATCCTGGATCATGGGTGCTGGTCAAAAACTTCAAGAGGACAAAGAATGATGAGCCCCGTTGGGCCGGCCCCCATCTCGTCCTTCTTTCAACGAGATCGGCTGTTCGAGTAAAAGGGAAAAAGAACTGGATACACGGCGTTCACTGCAAGAGGGTCCCTTTGCCTTTGCCTTACGACCAGTGGGTCCAGAAAGGGATTGCTGACTCAGAGACCGAGACTGTGCTTCGTTTTCTGCCGTTTAGCGATGCACGAGTAAAAGGAACGCTTTCTGAGAAGGAAAGCGATGACATCTTGCAAGAAGCTGTGCCACCGTCAATTCGATTGGACACTACAGAGCCTGAACTCTTGTTTCAAGACCAAACAGTACCTACAAGAAGCCGTTACAATTTGAGGCCGAGAACTATGGACAAATAAAAATTCTTTTTTTTTTTTTTTGATATTTTTTGAGAAGTGCAGTTCTCTCTTCCACCTGAGAAACTTTCTTATTTTTGCTTTTTCGAACCGCCATCCGGGTTCAGCTGCAGGGTCGCGGTGCCAAGACTTTGGGGTACAAGCCGGAGACGTTAGGTCAACGGTTTGGTTGGTCTAGGGCGTTCCCTGGACTGACAGGTGTACTCCTTAGCAGAAGACACTCATCCGCCGCGAACAGCACGATTAGAGGATGGAGTTTTTCGAGATGGAGAGACCCGCTGAGGAAATAAATTTTAAGAGCAGAATATGTAAAGTAATGAATAGTGTGGGAGCCGGCCTCGTGGCGTGGTCCTGTTTCCCCGCGCTCAGCCGCACGAGGTCCCAGGCCCATCGGGGCCCCTCCATCTTGGATTGCACGTCACTCCACGTGACCACCTGTATGACCCTGCTCTACCCGGCCTCGGTCCCAGCGAGGCCCGACATCGAGACGCCAACCCCTGGCTCGGGGGATACCACGTGAGCCCTTCCCACTCCCGGCGGAGGGCAGTATCGATGGGACCCCCTACCGTCTCTCCACACCTAGGTGTGATCACCCCACAGCTCTCTGGGGCCTGGCGCCTCTCCTGCTGGGCGTCTGGCCGCTCCCTACCCGGCCTCTCCGCCCCCTCCGGGCGCACGGGTCCGGACATTAAAGGGCTCCCGTCCTATATCTGGGGCGACCCGACAACAGGGCAGTAGTTGTATCCTGGAGTCAAGAGCCCTGCTGATCGGATCGCGGCTGACCCTACGGAAGAAGACTCACCCTGAACCACCACTTGAGCCCTGCTGACGACGTCGCTGCTCCACCGTGCTTAAAGACCTTCACGAACTTTTGGGGCCCTGCTGACGCTGTCGCGGCCCGACCTTGTTGAACCTTACCACCAGAGCCCAGCTGACCTCGTCGCGGCTCGACCTAAGCGGAACTACCATCCGAGCCCTGCAGACGACGTCGCGGCTCTCCACGTCCGAGCCACTCTGAGACCAGCATCCAAGGTCTGGCGCAGAGCCCTCCCGTGCCTGGCTGGCACTAAGACTGTCCCGCTACCCTATCCTCTTGAACGAACACTGAGACTCTGACAGGATCCCTCGATCCCTCTGTAAATATTGCACGTATTACTGCCGATAAAGAATCTAATCTCGCAACTACTATTGAGTCCTGTGTGGTGGTGTTACTGGGCCTAGTACGATCATAGGAGAAAGACCTCCCCGTGGGGGCTTCTCAGCGGCGCTCGGCTATAACTTTGCGGTAGGAAGGTGCCGGAATAGTCTCCCCGACTACCCGGTGGGCCTCCCTCCAACATTTGGTGGCCAGCGACGGGATCCGAGCAAACGCAATCGTACAAGCAAGTAACGCAACCACTACCTGACCAGACGAGAACCATGGATGGCCAAGAAGCAACCGTGGCCGCAACCTTCCAGTTGGAGAAACTGGAGGAATACACCCACAAGGAACTCAAACAATTCTGCAAAGACAAAGGGATCCCAACCACAGGATTGGGCACCAAGGAGGAAATGCAGAAAGCCCTGAAAGCCTGGGCAGAACCCGAGACCCCTCCACCCCGAGCCGAAGGGACCTCGGCCCGGGACGGAAACCTGCCGACCACGACCCCGACAAATGGGGAGCGAACCATCCCAGACACCAGCCTTTCCCCCGAAGAGATACGAGAACGGGAAAGGGCCCGGACACACGAAACGGACCTTGCCCGACTCCGGCTGGACGGTGAGCTCCTACTGGCGGAGAAAAAGATAGCCCTGGAGCAACTACGACTACAAGAAGAAATCGAGGAGAAGAAAAGGCATCGGGAGCTAGAGGAGAGACGGCTAACCCTCGAGCACGAGAGGAGCCTTAAAGAACTTGAACTAAAAGCTAAAACTGGGGAGACCAGCAACCCCGGAGCCCGGGACGCTCTGCCCCCGACCGAGCCAAAGGTTCACATCCCCAAGGATGTCGTCAAGGAGTACTATAAAAATGACGACATCCAGCAATGGTTCCGAGCGTACGAAGTCGCCATGACCTCCCATCGGGTACCCCGGAAGGATTGGGGCGCCGGCCTATGGGGGAGGTTCCTTAGCGAGGGACGGGATACCCTGCTGCAACTCCCCGACGCAGTAATGACCTCGTACGACCACATAAAGGAAGCCCTAGTCACACGCTATGGACTGTCGGCCGAGATGTACCGGCAACGCTTCCGGGACTGCAAGAAGATCCCCGGTACCACATGGGTCGAATACGTGGACTTCTTCAGCCGAGCGTTGGAAGGATGGATCAAAGGGAGCAAGGTCACCTCCTATAACGAACTGTTCGACCTCATTGTCTGGGAGCACCTCGCCAACAACTGCTTTGTGGAACTAAGGCAACACCTCCTGGACAGTAAACTGACCGAGCCCCGGAAGCTCGCCGCCGAAGCGGACCGATGGGTCAACACCCGGGTCCCCCGGAACCCCGTGGGGGACTACCAACGGAGCACCACGGGACCTCCCCGCCAGCGCAGCGGAGGAGGGGGATCCCACCGCAGTCGAGAATTCCCAGCTGGACCGCCCAGAAGTCCGCCACGAGGGCAAGCAACCAACCCCGCTTCCCCGACCCAGGGCCGAAGAGGGACCCCTATCGCCCAGTCTGGACCACGACCGACAGTAACCTGCTTCGGATGTCAACAGACCGGCCATTATGCAAGTGACCCGGCTTGCCCCGTGAACCGACGGAACGGGACCACGGGGCCACCTCCCCGACAAATTGCCGCCGCAGCCCTGGGGGAGGGAGAGGATGAGGAGGAGAACCACGACGACGGGTCCCCCGAGTGGGAACCAGCCGCCATGTCGCTTGTATGCCTAGGCTCCCGAGAAATGGTGCCCCGCGCCACCATCCCAAGCAACACCCAGAAGTACCAACAGTGGGTCACCATCAATGGGCGACGGGCCGAGGCCCTCCGGGACACTGGGGCCAGTGTGACCGCTGTCCGCTGCCATCTGGTGACCCCCGAACAGATCCTACCACATGTCCTCTGCCCTGTCCGGACCGCCGACAACACCGAGAGCATGTGCCGGATGGCCCGAATCCCGTTCGAGTGGGGAGGAGTGTCCGGCACCCTAAAAGTGACTGTCCGCGACGACGCCCCGGTGGACTGCCTCCTGGGGAACGACCTAGAGAGCTCCCCCTGGGCCCAGGTGGAGCGCCGAGAGCATCTGGGGATGCTAGGACTAGCCGAGTGGGCCTGCGCCACCACCCGGTCCATGACCGTCCAGCCAGCTGCGGCCCCGGCCCCCGACGAACCGGCGGGCCCCGAACCATCCACCTCCTCCAGCCCGGAGGAACCTGACGAGGAGGCCGGGCCATCCGAACTTTCTTCCAACGAGGCCGCTCCCCTCAGCGAGATCCCCGAGCTGGCCCAGTGGCGCCACGACGGGGGCCCCACCCGTGAACAATTCCAGCAAGAACAGAAGGGCTGCCCGTCCCTCGAGGGGGCCTGACAGCAGGCGGCCGCCCAGGCTGCGGGGGACCCCTCGGGAACCCACTGGGTCTATTGGGACAATGACTTATTGTATAGCGAGCAGAAAGTCGCCGAACTGGGGGCCAGCCGGGTGCTGGTGGTCCCCCTCCGATTTCGAGAATTCCTCTTGAACCTGGCACATGACGTGCCCCTCGCCGGACATCTCGGGCGGGACAAGACTTACAGCCGCCTCGTGACCCATTTCTATTGGCCCGAATGAGACGAGATGTGGACCAGCACTGCCGGTCCTGCCCGACCTGCCAAGCTAGCGGGAAGACTGGGGGACGAGTGAAAGCCCCCCTGCAACCATTTCCAGCCGTCCACACCCCGTTCGAACGAGTGGGGATAGACATCGTGGGGCCCCTCGACCCCCGAACCGCCCTGGGCCACCGCTACATCCTGGTACTGGTCGACCACGCCACCCGGTACCCAGAAGCTGTCCCCCTCCGAACCGTGACCGCTCCAGTGGTGGGCCGGGCCCTGATGGGCATCTTCTCCAGGGTGGGGTTCCCCCGAGAAGTGGTGAGCGACAGGGGGACGAACTTTATCTCGAAGTACATGAGATCGCTCTGGCAACAATGTGGGGTCACCTATAAATTTACCACCCCTTACCACCCCCAGGGGAACGGACTGGTCGAGCGGTTCAACCGAACCCTGAAGGGGATGATCAAGGGCCTGGAAGAGCCCCTCAGGAGGAGATGGGATGTCCTGTTGCCCTGCCTCCTGTTCGCCTACCGGGAGGTACCACAGAAGTCCCTGGGCTTCAGCCCCTTCGAACTGTTGTATGGGCACCCCGTCCGAGGGCCCCTCAGCCTGGTCAAGGAGGGTTGGGAGGCGAACGTCCAAAGTGCCCCGCCCGACGTCTACCGGTGCCTCTTGACCCTGCGGAACCAGACTCGAAAGTTCCGTGCCCTGGCAGAAGCCAACCTTGAAGCCAGCCAAGAAGATATGAAACGCTGGTATGACGAGAATGCCTCAGCCGTCGAGTTTGAGCCGGGCCAGCAAGTCTGGGTCATGTCACCTGTGGACCCCTGCGCCCTGCAGGACAAGTGGACCGGGCCCTTCAAGATAGTTGAAAGGAAGAGCCCCGTCACGTACCTGGTCGACATGGAGTCTCCGAGGAACCCCCTCAGGGTCCTGCACGCCAACCGGCTCAAGCCCCATTTTGCCCGAACTGAACTAAGCTTACTACTGGCTACCGACGATGGGGGTGAGAGTGACTCCGAGCCCCTACCAGACCTCCTGGGGTCCTCGAGCCAAGACGGCTCCTTGGAGGGCGTCCACCTCTCCGCCACCCTGACACCAGAACAGCGCCATGATTGCCAGAAGCTACTGCAACCCTTCGCTGCCCTCTTCTCTCTCACGCCCGGGGTAACCCCCTGGTGCGTCCACGACGTGGACACGGGGGATAGCCCCCCTGTACGACACCGCGCTTATAGAGTGCCTGACCGAGTCCGAGCCTGCATAAAGACCGAGGTCGCCAAGATGCTCGCCCTCGGAGTCATCGAGCCTTCTGACAGCCCGTGGGCCAGCCCGGTAGTCTTGGTGCCGAAGGCCGCCGCCCCCGGCACGGCCCCCGAACTCAGATTCTGTGTCGACTACCGGGGCCTGAACGCAGTTACCAAGACCGATGCCCACCCTTTGCCACGAGCCGATGAGCTGATTGATCGCTTAGGGGCCGCCCGCTACCTAAGCACCTTTGATCTCACCGCTGGGTACTGGCAGATCAAGCTCACTCCCGGCGCACAAGAACGATCAGCTTTCTCTACCCCCGACGGCCACTACCACTTCAAGGTGATGCCCTTCGGCATGAAGAACGCCCCAGCGACCTTTCAGCGGCTGGTAAATAAGGTCCTGGCCGGTCTCGAAGCCTTCAGCGCGGCCTACCTCGATGACATTGCTGTCTTCAGCGACCACTGGGCCGTGCACCTAGGACACCTTGGGGAAGTCCTGGCCGCTCTCCAAAGCGCCGGGCTCACAATTAAGGCCAGCAAGTGCCAGATCGGTCAAGGATCTGTGACCTATCTGGGCCACCAGGTAGGGAGTGGCCAGGTGGCCCCCCTCCGGTTAAAAGTTGACGCCATCCAGGCGTGGGAGCCCCCCGCCACCCAAACCGCTGTCCGGGCATTCCTGGGCCTCACAGGCTACTACCGACGCTTCATAAAGGATTACGGCAGCATTGTGGGCCCCCTTACGGAACTCACTTCAAAGAAACAACCCAAGGCGGTGCACTGGACGCCCCGCTGCCAGACCGCGTTTGATGCCCTCAAGGCAGCCATGTGCGCTGCCCCGGTGCTACAGGCCCCCGACTACAGCAAGGAATTTGTAGTACAGACCGATGCCTCGGAGTACGGGGTCGGGGCAGTCCTCTCCCAGCTGGACGCCAAGGGCCTCGACCGACCGGTGGCCTTTATCAGCCGCCGACTGCTGCCGCGAGAACAGAGGTGGAGCACCATCGAGCGGGAGGCCTTCGCTGTGGTATGGGCTCTCAAGAAGCTCCGGCCCTACCTATTCGGTACCCACTTCAGGGTCCAGACTGACCACCGGCCCTTGCGGTGGCTCATGCAAATGCGGGGCGAGAACCCCAAGCTGTTACGCTGGTCCATCTCGTTGCAAGGGATGGACTTCACTGTTGAACACCGGCCCGGCAACGACCACGCCAATGCTGACGGCCTGTCCCGATTCTTCCGCCTCGGCGAGGAGAACCCCCAAGAAGATGGGTGACTCTCCCTGCCTTCAGCTGGGGGGGACGCGTGTGGGAGCCGGCCTCGTGGCGTGGTCCTGTTTCCCCGCGCTCAGCCGCACGAGGTCCCAGGCCCATCGGGGCCCCTCCATCTTGGATTGCACGTCACTCCATGTGACCACCTGTATGACCCTGCTCTACCCGGCCTCGGTCCCAGCGAGGCCCGACATCGAGACGCCAACCCCTGGCTCGGGGGATACCACGTGAGCCCTTCCCACTCCCGGCGGAGGGCAGTATCGATGGGACCCCCTACCGTCTCTCCACACCTAGGTGTGATCACCCCACAGCTCTCTGGGGCCTGGCGCCTCTCCTGCTGGGCGTCTGGCCGCTCCCTACCCGGCCTCTCCGCCCCCTCCGGGCGCACGGGTCCGGACATCAAAGGGCTCCCGTCCTATATATGGGGCGACCCGACAACAGGGCAGTAGTTGTATCCTGGACTCAAGAGCCCTGCTGATCGGATCGCGGCTGACCCTACGGAAGAAGACTCACCCTGAACCACCACTTGAGCCCTGCTGACGACGTCGCGGTTCCACCGTGCTTAAAGACCTTCACGAACCTTTGGGGCCCTGCTGACGCTGTCGCGGCCCGACCTTGTTGAACCTTACCACCAGAGCCCAGCTGACCTCGTCGCGGCTCGACCTAAGCGGAACTACCATCCGAGCCCTGCAGACGACGTCGCGGCTCTCCACGTACGAGCCGCTCTGAGACCAGCATCCAAGGTCTGGCGCAGAGCCCTCCCGTGTCTGGCTGGCACTAAGACTGTCCCGCTACCGTATCCTCTTGAACGAACACTGAGACTCTGACAGGATCCCTCGATCCCTCTGTAAATATTGCACGTATTACTGCCGATAAAGAATCTAATCTCGCAACTACTATTGAGTCCTGTGTGGTGGTGTTACTGGGCCTAGTACGATCATAGGAGAAAGACCTCCCAGAGGGGGCCTCTCAGCGGCGCTCGGCTATAACTTTGCGGTAGGAAGGTGCCGGAATAGTCTCCCCGACTACCCGGTGGGCCTCCCTCCAACAAATAGCAAACGTTTTGTAATATTATGTCTGTTTGTACTATTTAGCATGATGATGTTTTCTGTAGGTTATGTATTATTGTCTTTTCAAGTGCCGTTTGCACCCACTATACAGCCCATACCTCCTCCTACTGTTCCCTCACACTCTTTCCACCCTCTGCCTGAACACGAACAAGCTAGACGTTCTGAGTTCGTAAACAATTTGTTTATTCAACTCCTGCACCAGCACCAACTAATTATGAACACAACAAATTGCTGGGTGTGTGGTTTGATGCCGCATACCATCGATAAGGGTATCCCGTATCTAGTGCTGCCGTTTAGCTATAATGGGTCATCATGGGCATTCCAGACTATCAGCCTCATGCATCAAGCCAAAATCCAGTCGGTAAAATACCGATTCCTTATTAGCTCCCGGTAGCGAGTCCCAAATACCCAATCCCAATGCATCAACCCAAAACGTGAGCAAATAACGAATCGCTAAATAAATATCCGCTAACATACCGAATCAGTAATACCAAAAATGCTAAGTTACCGAATCGCTAAATACCGAATTAGCAGTTACCGAAATCACTATTAGCTCCCGGAAAGTGCCAATAGCAAATAACGAATCGCACCCCAATGCAACAAAACTCGCTAATAACGAAAATCCCAAAAATCGCTATTTTGCAAGAGCTAAATAAGGGGAATCAAAACCTGGAGGTAAAGTTACAAAAAAAAAAAAAAAGACAATGCAAAAATTTTTCCTACATGTGCAAATGATTGAGGCAATCACTAATCCCTTAAAGGTGGCCCAGGAGACCCTGTTGGCTCCCACAAAATGGCTGCCCTCTACGTGCTTGCAAGGAGGATGCGGATCAATGCAGCAGGACAGCGCAGGAGAAGGGTCCAGGAGCGAGTTTTCAGACTGCGCATAACCTTGCTCGGGCAGAATGAGGACGAGGTGTACCAGAAGTATCGCCTCAATCGCGCTATGATCATGCGCCTGATTGCAGACCTGGAACCATTACTGCAGCACCAGACACACCGGACAAATGCAATCCCTGCGCACGTTCAGGTCCTATGCAGCCTGCACCTACTGGCCTCAGGGAGTTTCCAGGGTGTAATTGCGGTGGCCGGAGGTGTTTCGCAAAGCGCACTGTCACGCTTCTTCAAGAAATTCCTAGATGCCATGCTGACAATGCTCCACACACACATCAGCTTCCCCACAACCCCACAGCAGTTGGACCGCACCAAACAGGCTTTCTACCAGGTGGCACAATTCCCACATGTGATTGGATGCATCGACTGCACGCATATCCCCATATGCCCTCCAGCTGCAAATGAGTACATATTCCGGAACCGCAAGTCATACCACTCGATCAACGTGCAGGTTGTGTGCGATGCCAATAACATCATAACGGACCTAGTGGCACAATTCCCGGGGAGCACACACGACTCATACATCTTCCGCAACAGTGGAATGCACAGGCGACTAATCAACGGAGAATTTGGAGAGGGACTCCTGCTAGGTACGTAGAAATACGCTTCCCCACACCAACACCACACATGTATGTACATCACCAATGCTAAGTCTATGCTTCTATCTTCTAGGTGACAGTGCCTACGCCCTGCGGGAATACTTACTCACCCCATACTTAAATCCAGCAACCCCGCAGGAACATCGCTACAATGCTGCACACATCAGCACGAGGAATGTGATAGAGAGGACTTTTGGGATTCTCAAGAGCCGCTTCCGTATCCTCCACAAGACTGGCGGCGCCATGTTATACCAACCAGAAACATGCTGTCGGATAATTGCTGTATGTGCAATGCTGCACAACATTGCCACCAGAAGGGGGATACCCATAGAGGTGGACAGGGATGACGACCACCGGGCTGACCAACCACCCGCCCAACAACGACAGGCACACATCCCAAACACAGCAGAGGGCCATAGGAGGCGGACATACATTATGCAACATAATTTTTGAAACATGGGGAAATGAGACATTACAAGTTGGTTTGGGGTGCAACTGTTTAATGCACAGTAGCACTGAGGATTGTGCAACAAAACTAGCATTGTAAATCATGCTCCAATTGTATCATTGTAATTAAAAGGTGCCTTAAAGTCACGCCTGTGCATACACAGTGATTGGATGGCCATGGTTGCCCCACTATGGTCCTGCATGCATGTCCAACTGTCTAGTGGCGCTTCCCACGTACCCCAAGCCTCCGCTCAGGTGTATCCAATGCCTCACCACGGCCTGTCCCCGCGGAGGCACGCGAACTGCGGTGCCTGGTGCTGGCCTCTGCCAGTGACACGCTGCTGACACTGGAGGCAGCCTCACTTGTGTCATCCCCTCCCAATGCAGCAGCACTGCATGTGCTGCTCTGAAGGTGTTCCTCAGCAGTGGTGATGTGTCCTAGTGACTTTGCCACATCCCCGCAGAAGTGCCCAAGGTCCACCTGCAGGGCGACTGAGTGGCGTGCCAACACAGCGGTGCTGTTGCTGTGCCGTGTGATGGCCTTGGTAGCGGCGGCGGTACGCAACATTTGCTGCCGGTGACTCCTCTTATTTTGAAAAACAGAACAAATAGTCCAAGCCAAGACTAACTAAACCTTATACTTTTCCAACTCCTAAAATGAAATGAAACATGAGAGGAGGGTTTTATAGATTTCCTTATTAGCCAATGGAAATGATTTTAATTTATTTCACATTTCAAAACAATTTTGCGCTGCAACATTACTTCATTGCGCATTCATCTTTTGTACAAAACAATATAAAACATTACATTTAATACATCAACATGATACTCATGATCCCCTAAATGAATAAAACAAACACACATACACTCTTCAGACATTCATGGCCAATATACTCCTGCATACACAAAACTACACACACACTATAAACTCGGTCCTAGTAGCACCCTTTCTTTTCTGATAGATTGACTACAAATCAATTTGTACAACAAAAACGTTTTGTCTTATTTGTTGAAACAATAAAATTCCAGTGTTATTTTGAAACAAAAAATCTCTCAGGACGGTGCAAAAACAAGGACCGAACTGGTCGACGCGTTTCGAACCACTATCTTTTGGGTTCTCCTCAGGACCAACCAATTTCTGCAATAAAAAATAATAAATAATAAATAATATATAATAAATAATAAATAATAAATAATAAATAATAAATAATAAATAATTGACTCCTCTTATGGCACTCATGGCCCTCCCTCGTGGCACGGGTGAGCTCATGTACCTCCTCCCTGAGCTGAGCATTGCCCTCTGCAACCGCTGTGGTCATGTCCCTGACCGCCTTGCTCATGTCCGTGACTGCTGCAGTCATGGCGCGCATCTCCCTAGCAAGGCGCACAATATTGCAGCTAATGTTAGCCACATGTCGCCCCTGCATGCGCTGTGTACGCAGCATCCTCTCCTCAATTGCAGAGGTTGTTGGGACATCCTGTTCGGCTGAGGAGACGGAACTGCGACGAGCCCTGTGCCGCCGTGCGCGTCTAGCACCTCCAGGTGGTGCATCAGGTGGTGTGTATGTGCTCTGCCTGGGTGCCAATTGTGAGGTGGGTGTTTCCATCTCCTGCAAGGGCGCAACTTGGGACCTGCGCCTCTGCGCTATTGTGGCTGTAGTAGCTGCAGCCTGTTTGGCTGGTGCCGTTGCTTGTGGCGCTGGTGCTGGTGCCGTAGCTTGTGGCGCTGGTGGAGGTGCCGTAGCTAGTGGCGCTGGTGGAGGTGGTGCTGTTGGGGTGGCAGGTGTTGGCGATGCATGCGCGTCCTGCGCTGTCTCCTGGTCTGACTCGACGGGTGTTTCCGATATGATCAGCTGGCTGCTGTCGTCCGAATCCCCAGGTGATGCATCTGTGTGTGAAACAGTGCATGGTTAGTGGGATAATTACAACTACATAGTGTTGTACACATTAATCTCCCTCTGTGGTCCACTACATGAACAGTCTCCATCCATGTTCAACTGATGTGGTGTATGGTCATTGGATTTACGCCTGTACATGCACACTGGGCTGACTAGACTACAACTCCCAAGATGCACTGGTGTCATGTGTTAAGCTGTCTGTGCCAGAGCTGCAGGCACACTGAGATCGGGCTGGGGGCATGGAAATGGATTTACGCAATGCTGGGTGTGGGCACAGGCATGCATCTTACCTTGGGCACTTGTGGCTGCGCCGGACGTGTCCATCTGGGTCACCCCCACGATGGCTTCCCGCTCTATCGTCCCTTCCACAAGGTCCTCCAGGGCTGTGTTGGCTGGTGCTGTGGATGCTCCGCCTCCAGTCCTGCTCGCCTCCCGGAGCCTCTCCGCAATCCTCTCTTTGGCACGCTTCCGCAGGTCGTACCACCTTTTTTTGAGGGCGTCGATGCTGCGGGTCGTGACGCCAACTGCATTCACCCTCTCACGGATGCGCAGCCATATGCGCCCCTTCTCCTGCTCAGGCACCTTGAGGGACAGCTTGCCAAAGAGGCGGTCGTGTTTGCTGGAGACTCCCTCGATTAGGTACTCGAGCTCCCTGTCTGAAAATTTACGCTTTCGTTTGCGTGCAGACTCTGCGCTGGATGGCACTTCCTGCGCCATGATGTGTGTGGCTTTGGATTTGCAGAGTCGGTGTGGCCTCACTCTGCACAGGCAGTCCTCCTTCCCAGCTCCTGTCTAGTCCTCTGTCGAGGCAATGTGGGTGGGGCAGCAGTATTTCCTGGTTGGTGATGTCATCTGCACGTTCCCGGAGCGACGCGGCAAATTGCGATTTCGCTAATACCGATTCGGTAATAGCTAACTCGGTATTACCGAACTCGCTATTAGCAAATTCGGTATTACCGAACTCGCTATTTGCTAGGGGGAGTTTGCGTGCCCCGCTATGTAGGAATCGGTAAATTTAGCGATTTTTAAGGAATCGCTAAATTTTACCGAATCTGTTGATGCATGCCATTTACCGATTCCTTAATGGCGATTCCTTATTTTTCGCTATTAAGGAATCGGTATTCGTTTGGTTGATGCATATGCCCCTATGTTTCTTTTTGCACTTGAGACCTATTCCCCACGACCACCGCGTTCCAAAAGACCTAGCACGAACAATAAAGCCTTGATGAGAGGAGTTGCTGATATGAGTAGAGATATTGATGCATATTCATCTATTCCCAAGGATGAGTTGCGAGCTTATGAGGGTTGGAACGTGACGGAGTATAGCATTAGTCTGGGCGAGAAACAGCGTAAAAGTTCATCTCCGATTTGGGTCGTACCCCACATAGGTCGGTTCTGTTTACAAGGTAATGGTCAGAATCCAAGAGTTCAATTAGGGAAGAGTGACTGTGCTTAAACGTACATTTTTCCATCACAGTTTTCCCCTGCGTTTTTGGCTGCCAAGGGTACATACTTTGTTTGTAATGACCGAGCATATACATGGTTGTCCCCTGATTTCTCGGGCACGTGCTATGTTGCAAATTTGCTACCGCCGACATTTACTGCCGCCTCTGATTATCACAAGACCAGAGTTGTGAGAGGCGTTGTTAGTAAGGAGGATACTGCCGGTCAGGAAGCGGGAGATTTCTTCCTGGGTTTCCTGCCATTTTGGGGACCAATGGTCAATAGTAGGAACCTGAGACAACTGCCTCGTGTAGTTGAATCCACTGTTAATGTAACGGCTGGTGCCCTTGGTAACTTGACAGCTGAGCTCCAAGCGGATCGCCTCATGACGTTGCAGAACCGTATGGTTCTAGATGTCATACTTGCCAACCGTATGGTTCTAGATGTCATACTTGCAGACCGTGGTGGGGTATGTAAGGTTATCCAATCAAGCTGCTGTATTTTCATACCAGATAACGCTCCGACAGTGTCAAGGGTTCAAGAGTATTCTTTCAGCAATCTTGCACAGGAACAGAGACGCTGATTCCCAACTCCCCTTCAAGGATATTTCTGCGGTCCAGTTTAATTTCTAGACCCACAAATCTACCCCCAAGGGGGAAGGGGGAGTGGATAAAATAATAAACAAGAAGAGACTGGTCCTGGAGCTTGTCTTCTCTTTTTCGTCTACTTCTTCGTTCTATCTGCAGACTGCGTGTCAACTGAGAGAATCTAAAAACCAAGCATTAAGTTATAATCTCTTACACTTAACTGAATTCTATATTCTATTCCGCTCCCTTGTTCTTTACCTACCCTTAGCTCCAAGCACTGTGCCTCTCTTCTATTATTCTTGTTACTATCTCTCTTTCTGTTCTTTCTTTTTCTTGAAAAGGCACCTCTGGAATTTACCTGTCAACAAGATATCACTTAATGTATTTATTTCCTATTTACCCCTTGAACTCTCTTGCTCTTTAGGAAATCTAATTCACTTACTTGAGTGTGTATGCCTTTGTCTCTGTAGGGACTCTTCTTAATAGTATCTATTTTCTAACGACTTTTCTTAACTGTTCTGGAATTCCCTTTTTGACAACCTTTTCCTTCTTAGCAGGATATTGCCGTTAATCTGGTTTTTTCTGGTAAGTACTGTCTAGTCACTAACTATATACAACATTTTATTTGACATTTTATTCAGAGTAATTCTATTATTTTCTTTGTGACTTAGCTTATGACTTCTTTCTCCCTTCAGGTTCTGATAGCGCTAGGTATCCATCGACGAGTTGCTTACACCAGCTGAAGCCGAAAAATTGGGAAGAGGCGCCACAAACTGTTACCTCAGCAAACTTCTCCTCCTCAAACTTGCTGCGAACTTAGACTGCTTCTGACTACTTCCGACGGAGGTAGCGGACGAGAAACCGGGCGAAACCCGACGAGGTTGCTCTCTGACTAAATCTGAGGAGCCTACGAATTAACCTGCGTGCTCTGAAACTTCCTCAGTGAAGTGCGCGTTGGTCCCAGCGCGCGCGCCTCAAGCTGCCTCTGAACACCTGTGGGGAATAAATAAACTAGACCGCTGCGATAATTAGAAAGCGGCGGCCTTTCTTCGGTTCCATTTCTGATTCAGCCTGGTCCAGCCATTGCCTCTGGCCCGCATTCTTCTTCCTGACCCATAACTTCTGCCCAACACTGTGCCCGCTATTGTCCAAGCGCCCCTAGGAGCCCTGACAGTACCCCCCAACAAAGGAGGTCCTCTCAATCGTGGCTTTGCAGGAAATCTTTGATGAAAAGATTTTACCAATCTCGGAGCATGCACATCTGACTCCAATTCCCAAGATCGCTCCTCTGGTCCATAGCCCTTCCAGTCCACCAAGTAGTACAATTTGCCCTTTACCTCCTTCGAGTCTAAAATCTCCTTGACTTCAAATTCTGTTCCAGATTCTAATGGAATGGGTTTTGGAGGCAAGTTTTTCCGCAGTTCTAGTGGTGCCTTTTTCAACAATGATACGTGAAACACTGGATGAACCTTCAATTTGGTGGGTAGTTTTAACCGATAGGTAACCGGAAACATCTTTTCTTCTATACGATAGGGCCCTATAAATCTTGGTTGAAATTTCCTGTTACCTTTTAACCTTAGGTTCTTTGTACTTAACCAAACACAATCTCCTGCCTCTAAGGCAGGACCCTCTCGTCTTTTTTTATCTGCATAGGTCTTGTATTTTTTCTTAGCCTGTTCTAAGTTTTGTATGACCGTCTGATGGACTTGTTTCAAATGAGATACTAGGTCTTTCACTGCTGGGACTAGAACATCAGTCTGCCCTATGGTGAAATTTGGGTGTCGGCCATAGTTCAAGTAAAATGGGGAATAGCCTGTAGAAACATTCCTGGCATTGTTGTGTGCAAACTCAGCTGCCCATAAATAATCTGCCCACTCTCCCTCTTGTTTCAAAAGATACAACCTTAGGTACTGCTCTAATTCTTGGTTCACCCTCTCTGTTTGCCCATCTGTCTCTGGGTGATAACTGGTTGAATACCTGGCTTCGATTCCCAGACCTTCCAAAAAAGCCTTCCAAAAATGGGATACGAACTGCGTACCCCTATCTGAAATGACAATCTTCGGAATTCCGTGAATCTTCACAATTTGTGTACTGAGGTGTCTGGCAAGTTGCTTAGCTGTGGGAACCCCTTGTAGAGCCCTAAAATGTGCCATTTTAGAAAATGTGTCCACCACCACTAGGATGGTGTTGTAACCTTGACTAAGGGGTAAATATACAATGAGGTCTAACGTAACTGTATGCCATGGAAAGGGTGGTGTAGGCAAAGGTTGTAACAACCCCTTAGGAGCCTGCCGTTCTGATTTTCCCTGAGCACAGATTTCACAGGTCTTGACATACTGCTCCACGTCCCTGGTCATTTGAGGCCACCAATAAAGTCTTTTAATTAATTCTTCGGTTTTAGCTTCTCCTTTGTGCCCAGCTAAAAGAGCATCATGGCACTCGTACAGCGCTTGATCTTGTAACTCTTTGGTAGGCAAATACAAGGCTCCTTTAAAATATGGCAACTGATGTTGGATTTCTCTTCCAGCGCCCTCTTCGGCCCAACCTTGCATTTCTTCTGGACTCATGATTTCGATTATTTGTTTCTTCAGGTCAGTTGAGGTGGTGGCGCCAATGATTCTGGTACTTGGAATTATGGCTTGATTTTCCGTGTTACTTTTTTGGTTATTGGTTCCTAGTCTGGACAAGGCATCTGCCTTCCATTCTGTGCCCCAGGTCTGTAGGTGATTACAAAGTCATAATCCGCAAAGTACAATGACCATCTAAGTTGTCTTGGTGTTAGTGTCTTAGCTGATTTTAGAAATTTTAAATTTCGATGATCTGTGAAAACTGTCACGATATGCTGAGCTCCCATGAGGTAGTGTCACCACTCTTTAAAGGCGTCTTTAATGGCCAATAACTCTTTTTCCGTTATAGTGTAATTTACTTCAGCTGGCGTTAGTTTTCTCGATCTGTAAGCTACTGGATGCAGCTGACCTGTTTCCTTGTGTCGTTGAGATAGCACTCCCCCAACTGCTAAATCGGAGGCATCAGTCTCAACATAAAATGGTTCCGAGGGATCTGCATGTAAAAGTATTGGAGCTGTGGTAAAGTCTTTCTTCAGTGATTTAAAGGCTTCTTCGGTTTCTTCTGTCCAATCAAAGCGAACTCCCTTCCTGAGTAGTTTTGTTAGAGGAAGTATTTTCCGTGAGAATTCACTTATGAACCTTCTGTAGAAATTTGCGAACCCTATAAAGCTCTGGACCTCCTTAACACTTTCGGGGGACTTCCAGTCGACCACTGCCTTGATTTTCCGTTCATCCATGTTTATTCCGGTTGGTGAAAGGACAAAGCCCAAAAACTCCACCTGGGAAACGTTGAACACACATTTTTCTAGTTTCACAAACAGCTTATTTTCTCGGAGCTTCTGTAAAACTCCTCTCACTTCTCCTCGATGCTTATTCTTGTCGGATGAATAAATCAGGATATCGTCAATGTAGACTATTGCACACTGATCAATGTATTCATGGAGGATGTCATTAATAAAATGTTGGAAAGCAGCCGGAGCGTTGCAGAGACCATACGGCATAACTTGGTATTCAAATAGCCCAAATCTTGTTCTGAAAGCTGTCTTCCATTCATCTCCTTCTCGCATTCGGACAAGATGGTAAGCCCCTCTAAGGTCGAGTTTTGTATATATCTGTGCTCCTTTCACCTGATCCAAAAGGACGGAAATAAGTGGAAGCGGGTACCGATTTTTCTTGGTGATTCTGTTAATTGCGCGATAATCGATACAAGTTCTCAAATTACCTTCCTACTTCGGCACGAAGAATAGAGGCGAAGACACTGGAGATTGCGATGGCCTGATGAAACCATTTGCCAGATATTTGTCTAAGTATTCTTTTAAATGACGATGTTCTTTTTCTGTTAAGGCATAAACTCGACTGCAAGGCAGATTTGAGCCCGGTTCCAGGTCTATCTTACAATCATACACCCGATGTGGTGGCAATTGTTCTGCTTCCGTTTCATTGAACACATCCTCAAAATCTCGATACTCTTGTGGAATTTCTTGAGAATTGATGACGCAAACAGATACTGCAGTCATACACAAAGAATGAGCTGGATTACACCCATTGATTTTTTCTTTTGCTTCAAAACAATTCTTCTTACAATACTCCGAATCCATTACTATTGTCCTGGAGCTCCAATTGATTGTTGGGTTGTGTTCTGTAAGCCAGAGTAGGCCTAAGATGAGTTGAAACTGGGGTGCGTCAATTAAATTGAATTGGATCACTTCTTGGTGTCCGTCACTGGAAATTAGCTGTACTTGCTCTGTATGGCTCACCATGGGTCCGGAGGAAAGATTCGTTCCGTCCACCGCCCGGACGGGTTCGCTCCTAGATTTCAATATTGCTCGTAACCCTACCTTGGTTGCAAATTTTAAGTCGCAAAAGTTTCCAGTAGCTCCGGAATCTATCATTACTGAAACCTCGGTCAATGTTGCTTGCCGAAACTTAATTACCATTGACAAAATCAAGTGTGGGGCCGATGACTGCAGGGTATTTGCTACTTGATGTTCAGTTGGAGTTGATTTTTGATTAGCATCCACCGGTCCAACTCCCGCTACTGGTGGTGCTGCAAGTTTTCCTTCGGCTTGAAAGAAGTCTTTGGTTTCTTTGGACACCCCCTAACGAAATGTCCACTGGAGCCGCAGTACATGCATAAATTGCCTGTCCTTCTCTTTTCTTTTTCCTCCTTGGTCAAAGGACCCCTTATAGTTCCTATTTGCATCGGTTCTGACACCACTTGTCCGTCCGCCAACTTGACTCCTTCTGACCGAGCCCTGTCAAATCTTGGAACTATTGGTTTAAAATCTCTTCTCTTTTCTCCTTTTCTCTCTCCTTGGCGGAAGTCTATTTCTAAGACCAGATCTACCAGCTCTGAAATTTGGGTGGGTCGATTTGGAATTTGCGCCAACACATCTTTGAGTTCGTCTTTTAGCCCTCTATAGAAGACTGCTGCTCTTTTACTCTCAGGCCAGTCAGTCTCCACCACTAGTTTGTTAAATTGTGCCAAGTATGCCACGAGATCTCGGTTTCCTTGTCTTAAGTCAAGTAATTCGTTATCTACCGCTTGAGAGATTCTCCGTCTGTCAAAGATCCGAAGAAATTCTTGTTTGAATGCTTCGTAATTATGCAGTAGGGGGTCATCACGGGAAACCAAGGGCATTGACCAGGATGCCGCATCTCCGCTTAAGTATGACAACACGAAGGCTACTCTTGACTGTGCATCTGGGAAAATCGAAGGGCGGCACATGAAGTGTAGTGAGCACTGAGTGATGAATATCTGCGCTTTTTGTGGTCTCCGCTAAATCGCTCTGGGGAAGCTAACGGTATGACTGGGGACAGAGAATGAATTACTTGTGTTGCTATTCTACTTGGACCTTCAATAGGAGGGTCTCCGGTTTCTCGTCCTGTACTAAATGGCTGTCTTAACCTCTGAGCTAATTCTGCTGTCTCCTTCCTAGAGTTGACCACCTCCTGTCTAAGACTCTGATTTTCCTCCCTTACTGCCACCAACTCCTTCTGTATTGTCTCTAAAACTGTTCCTAAGGTTTGCAAATTTATTCCTTCAGCCATCTCTGCTCAGGTGCAAGTTTTTAAACGTGGGCACTTCACTCTGTCAAGGGTTCAAGAGTATTCTTTCAGCAATCTTGCACAGGAACAGAGACGCTGATTCCCAACTCCCCTTCAAGGATATTTCTGCGGTCCAGTTTAATTTCTAGACCCACAAATCTACCCCCAAGGGGGAAGGGGGAGTGGATAAAATAATAAACAAGAAGAGACTGGTCCTGGAGCTTGTCTTCTCTTTTTCGTCTACTTCTTCGTTCTATCTGCAGACTGCGTGTCAACTGAGAGAATCTAAAAACCAAGCATTAAGTTATAATCTCTTACACTTAACTGAATTCTATATTCTATTCCACTCCCTTGTTCTTTACCTACCCTTAGCTCCAAGCACTGTGCCTCTCTTCTATTATTCTTGTTACTATCTCTCTTTCTGTTCTTTCTTTTTCTTGAAAAGGCACCTCTGGAATTTACCTGTCAACAAGATATCACTTAATGTATTTATTTCCTATTTACCCCTTGAACTCTCTTGCTCTTTAGGAAATCTAATTCACTTACTTGTGTATGCCTTTGTCTCTGTAGGGACTCTTCTTAATAGTATCTATTTTCTAACGACTTTTCTTAACTGTTCTGGAATTCCCTTTTTGACGACCTTTTCCTTCTTAGCAGGATATTGCCGTTAATCTGTTTTTTTTCTGGTAAGTACTGTCTAGTCACTAACTATATACAACATTTTATTTTACATTTTATTCAGAGTAATTCTATTATTTTCTTTGTGACTTAGCTTATGACTTCTTTCTCCCTTCAGGTTCTGATAGCGCTAGGTATCCATCGACGAGTTGCATACACCAGCTGAAGCCGAAAAATTGGGAAGAGGCGCAACAAACTGTTACCTCAGCAAACTTCTCCTTCTCAAACTTGCTGCGAACTTAGACTGCTTCTGACTACTTCCGACGGAGGTAGCGGACGAGAAACCGGGCGAAACCCGACGAGGTTGCTCTCTGACTAAATCTGAGGAGCCTACGAATTAACCTGCGTGCTCTGAAACTTCCTCAGTGAAGTGCGCGTTGGTTCCAGCGCGCGCGCCTCAAGCTGCCTCTGAACACCTGTGGGGAATAAATAAACTAGACCGCTGCGATAATTAGAAAGCGGCGGCCTTTCTTCGGTTCCATTTCTGATTCAGCCTGGTCCAGCCATTGCCTCTGGCCCGCATTCTTCTTCCTGACCCATAACTTCTGCCCAACACTGTGCCCGCTATTGTCCAAGCGCCCCTAGGAGCCCTGACAGACAGTCTATCAGGCCATTTCCAAACTGCATAAAATTTCCGAATCCATTCGTGTAGCTAAAGGAGACTGGTCGATGATGGGGTGGTTCTGGGGACTGATATCAGCTTGGGGATGGAAAATTCTAATAGTCACTGGGACGATCTTAGCCATTCTTTTCCTGTTCTGTCTATGTATACTGTGTGCTCCTGAAATGTGTAGCCTCTGTGTTACATCATGTGTAAGGAACCCTATATCAAGGGACGAGCTAAGCAATAGGATGATGCTACAGCAACATCTTCATGACTTTATGAATAAGGACCTGGATTCAGATTAGTATGAGTATAGTTATTGCCTATGTAAGGGCAAAAGGAGGGTCTGTGGTACTGTAAATTTCGGAACCATGTTGGTAGCATGGTCCTACCCTGCCGATTTTGGTATCAGCGGACCGCAAATGACTAATGCGCTACGTATGAGTGTTTTTGTCACGTTTCCCCGATGAACTCACCGTGTATGCAATACTACATATTAAACCCTCGGGTTCCATTTTAAAATGGTAACCATTTTGTGGTTGTCCTCACATAGGCTGCGCATTAAGGCCATGCCTAGGCCTAAAGGACACGCAATCTTTCCGTGACTTCTTTGTGACCTGTGCAAACTGACTCCGCTGCCCGAGGTCAGTCCTGCCCGGCCGGTTCCTTTTACTGCGGCCAAATGGGATTAGCATCAGGGCCCGACACATCATAAAGTCGTGCATCCCACACGAACCCTGACTAATCTCTTTCACATCTGACTCTGTTTCCTACTTTATGGCTTGTTTTACGAGGAGGAGGTGCCCCTGTTTATTGGGGTCTGCTGATATCTGATGAGGGTTCTGAGCTTCGCTGGGTAAATAATTATGGACTGACCGAGGTGAAATGTGGGATTATCATCATGACTTTGCTCTTTCTTTGAAGTGAAAATATGTGAATGACCACTTGTAAAATAGGGGCGGTGTTGCCTAGAGCGTAATATTCTGTATATAAGAAAAGACTCGTTTTTGGTTCAGGGGCAGTCTCCTGAGAACATACATCGTGCTGTACTTCTCAGATACCTGTGATTGGTCTGCAGCCAATAAATACGATCTTTGACTTCACCTAGAAGACTCTGTGTTTCTGTAGTCTGAAACAGGAAGAACTCGAAGTCTTCGGGTGTGTCCCCTGGCACCGCTGGGTTGGTTCTGAAAACCCAGTACTTCAGTATCCGCCACCCTGTCCGGGACGTCTGGACGTGGGCATTCCGACCTCCACCTGTTCCGAACCTCCCTATCAAAACTGCGCCTCAAATTTTGGTGCAAATAGTACGCTACCTCCATGGGAGGGGCCAATCCGAAGATTTAGGGTGAATAATGTCTTGTAGATTGAAGTCAAAGGGAGTCGGGGTCTGGTACAGAGAGGCAGCTTGGGGATCAATAGATACTCTCTTAGCTTTCTTCTTTTTGGGAGATGCGGTGTGCCCTGTCTCTATCCGTGTCGGTGTTGTAAACCTTTTTAGAGGATCGCGGAACAGGGTCTGGGCTCCCAGAATATTGGTGGTCTCCTGCAGTAGGCGGGGGTAGTTTAGTCAAGGCCTGCTCGTGCGCCAGCTCGACGCCTTGGTCTTTGACGCAGCTTTTGCCCCTGAGGGACCTGAAGCCGGCTCCTGAGGAAGCATGCCATGCTTCTTTGCAAATTTCTCAAGCTGTGCAGTGATGGGCTTGAGGGCGGTTGCTAGTGCTTTATTTACTGTCTGAGGCACCGCCACCTTTACCGCCTTACAAACAGACTGTTGCACATATGCGTCCAGGGCATCCACAAGGTTGTCTTCCAGGAGGGGTGCATGTTCCTCCTCGTAGTACCGGTATTCATCCTCCTCAAAATAGGCTGAGTCTTCCATCGCAAGTTGGTACAATGCGAGGTAGATAGATGAATGCCAAAGCCAACACATTCCAAAGGAATCAATCAAGGGGGAGCAACCCTACGTTCAATGAACAACTTTTATGATAAACTGCTCCTCAGCAAAGCTGTAGTCAACGATTATAGCAGCCCACCAGAGGGCAGTAAGAGCCAATTTCTGGTAAATAAGCCTGCACACGGCTTGGGCTTTCCTGTTTTTTTTTCTTTTTAAAACAACATTTTATCCGGTTATTTTGCGATATAACGGACTTAAGCCCTATAATGACACATATGAGCATATGGATAATAGTTGCTTTGATAACCATTTTCATGATAATAAACAATCCCTGCCGAACATGCAGGTAAAAGAATAATACAAACATTATGTAGAGAGTGGTCAATCTCCAAGACATAGCACGTGATTCAGCAGATTGGGCCTTCCTGTTTTAAGCAGCCCAGGACAGGCGTCCGCAACGGGACCGGGAAAGACAACTAGCACTCTAATCCATGGTTAAAATGAGCGCGAGGAGGATAGACGATATTGGGCGTCGCGTAGCCCAAATGAAGCCCAAAACGAGCCCAATTGGGCTACGCGGGCATGGCTGACAGAATAATGCAGGCCCATATCGGGGAAGGCAACCGCGGCTGGAGACAACGCTTGAGGTTAATTTGGCACGGGAATACAGGCACTCGGACGGGGCGAGTCGCGTCAGGGAAACAGAACAAGGTTAAACCTTTGTATTCTTAATATCAGCCAATGCATGGAAATATCCTTTCAAAATAGCCGCTATGCGTCTCTACGTAAACCTACGGATTTTTGTTCAAAAGAGGGTGGAGCATGTTGTGAGCTCCGCTACTCTGTTTTTACGGCCGATGGGGCACACCAAGAACATACCACTCCAGTGGAGCACAGATGTGTTCCACACCAAAACCGTCCCAGGTTTTACACCTCACCGGCAAGCATTGTAGTCATGTCGGCAAGTGCTCACTCCAAAAAACAAGCATTTGCAATGCAATAGGTCTCGCCTTTACGCAAGTTTAAGCTATTGACATTGTACATGACAATGGGTTTTATTTGTTTTAAAAACGAAAACAAAATGAAAGGCATTGTTATTTGCAACGTCAATAGCTCAAACTCGCGTAAAGGCGAGACCTAATGCATTGCAATGCATGAAGGAGACCCTTACTGCTCCATGCTAAAAATTGAGCAGCTGATGTCAGCTTCCCCTCCAGGCATGGAGGAAGACCATAGTGAGCTTCTAAGTAGGGGTGAGAAAGAGGTGTAATAGAGGGGTGGCTGTTAGAGCCTCCTTGGTGTTAAACAGTAATGGTGTTTTTATCGTCAACATGGCTAGCTTTCCGTTGGTTGTTACGCGCTAGCACTTTTGCAGTGGTCAGTTTGATACGCTGTAATATTCCTGGTAATGAAGCCCAGGAAGCTGCATTGATGCCTCTGGTGCTTTAAGCCACTGAGCTATCTTGCTGCCCTTTGAAGTTGCAATATGGCGAATGCTCACATATCTCTGAAGTAGAGGTTCAAAATCGTAATTTAGTTTACTACACTTCACTGGAAAGTTATGTTGGACCAGTATTTCCATAGTACATTAACCTGACAGAATGAGAGTTATCCTAATATGCCATTTATGGTAAATGTAAATAGCCGACGTTACTAATACCAACTTTAGCAGCACTCTATGGGGCATATTTATGTTTGACTTGCGCCTCATTTACGCCGCTGTTGCGTCACTTTTGTGACGCAGCAGCGGCGCAAATCCTGCGCCATGGTGCGGGGTATTTACAACGTGACGCATGTGGGAGATGCGTCACATTGTAAAGCCCTGCGCCACATGTAGGCGTTCCAGGGCAGGTGGGGGCGTTCCGGCGCAGGAACGCCTCCTAAAAGTGGCTGTGTGAAATCTACAAGATTTCACTCAGTCACTTTTGAGCTCATGCTGCGTCAAAACCCTGCGCCTGCTTGAAGCAGGTGTAAGGATTGACGCAGCATTGTGAAAATAGGGCCCCCCAGAGCATTGCTGGAGCTGCGTTGCACTTGCGACGCAACTCCAGCAATGCGTCACTTTTACGGCACAGATGTCTGACACATCTGTGCCGTTTTTGCCCTATGGTGCGCCGCATTATAAATGCGGCGCATCCAAGGTGGCGGAACTGGGGCGCACAATAACTGGCGCATCCCTGCTGATATGCAGGGATGCGTCAGTTATTATAAATATGCCCCTATGTATCGACCGCAGAAGGCTAAATCCTCGCGTTCACCTTGCCAGATCCGGAGCTTCTGAACTGTAGCAGACAGCACCGATGTCAATGCGGGCGCTTAACTCGCTGAGCCGAGAATGCTGTACTGCCTCATTTTACAGAGCAAGGGATTGCTAACTGGATAACTCTGCCTCGTGACCTTACAGTGTTAAGTAGCAAGCTCGCGCATTGTTTACTCGAGACATTTCCTGTTGTCAGAGAGTGAGGAAGGTGGAAACTGTAGCGTGCACTCTAAAAGCAAAGATGGCTGCTTAAATAAAACTTGTATGCAAAACAGCCAGTGAGGCATTGTTTTCCTCATTATATGTTTATAGCACTTTGCTCCAGATCTGTTCTCACTAGCGCCGATGCAGTCGAATATTCACTTAATATTTGGGCAGTGCTGCTTTAATGTCTCGTTTTTTCAGCGCAGCTGTTGGCTACTTTCACGTACATGTACGAAGAACCCGCTCTGCGTTATCTATAACCGAAGTCACTGATTGGGGCTTCGATTTCATTACCATCCCCCGACGTTGATTGTGTTGCGAAGCCACCTTCTTGCAGCACCGTCTAACATTGCATTTTTCTCTCTCCACAGAATTTTGGCTTTGAGAGCGCAGAGTAGCAGCAGGGAGAAGATGCATGCAATAGTAAAACAAGCATTTGAAATGCAATAGGTCTCGCATTATTGAAAGTTTGAGCTATTGGTGTTGCAAATAATAATGCAACGTCAATAGCTTCAATTTTCAGTAATGCAAGACCTATTGCATTGCAAATGCTTGTTGGCTATAGCAACTTTGGAAGTAAATGCTGTGACTAGCAGTGGGTTTACTCTTTGGTGGGTGGGCATCGATCCTTCCTTTAACCCCTCCTTAGCCCTCTCTAAACCTCACCTTACTCCTCACTAAACCCCTCTCATTTAGTAGTAATTATGCCCTTTTTCAAGCCACTCCAGCAGCTCCCTCCCTCATTTGTTACTAAGAAGAAAAGTTTCATGTGTGAGGTGTTCCCCAAAGAAAAGATAGGCGAGGAGAAGCTTTACACTTGTAGGCTTGTCAACTTTATTTTGTAGCAAGAAACCAGTACTACTGTACTACTGCTTTACGCACTACACAATGCAGCTTGTGAATAGGGCCTTGAGAGCTGCAACAATATCTCATGCACTCATATTAATTTCAAATTGTATCAAAAACAGTATCAACCAACACCTACAAATCCAATATCGATTTTGACTGGACAAGTCCTGATAACAATAACTTGGGAATGGTGGCCCGAGAGCAAGTACTAAACAATACTTTGGCACAGTATGAAAAATGTAAGTAATTTTGAAGAAGGCTCTGAAATCAGTCTCAACAAGTACCTCCTCTACTGTTATAATCTAAAACTTAAACATCACAGAAATATACATCGTAGGGTGAGCACCACAGCCATGACCCCTCCCAATGCACTTCTCAGGTCCTCATATAGACACTTCTAACAGCACCACTGACATATTGGGCAGCCCTGGTATATGTATGTAGCACTGGCATCATGGGCAGCCATGGTATATGTATGTAGCACTGGCATCATGGGCAGCCCTGGTATATGTATGTAGCACTGGCATCATGGGCAGCCCTGGTATATGTATGTAGCACTGGCATCATGGGCAGCCATGGTATATGTATGTAGCACTGGCATCATGGGCAGCCATGGTATATGTATGTAGCACTGGCATCATGGGCAGCCCTGGTATATGTATGTAGCACTGGCATCATGGGCAGCCATGGTATATGTATGTAGCACTGGCATCATGGGCAGCCATGGTATATGTATGTAGCACTGGCATCATGGGCAGCCCTGGTATATGTATGTAGCACTGGCATCATGGGCAGCCCTGGTATATGTATGTAGCACTGGCATCATGGGCAGCCCTGGTATATGTATGTAGCACTGGCATCATGGGCAGCCATGGTATATGTATGTAGCACTGGCATCATGGGCAGCCATGGTATATGTATGTAGCACTGGCATCATGGGCAGCCCTGGTATATGTATGTAGCACTGGCATCATGGGCAGCCATGGTATATGTATGTAGCACTGGCATCATGGGCAGCCATGGTATATGTATGTAGCACTGGCATCATGGGCAGCCCTGGTATATGTATGTAGCACTGGCATCATGGGCAGCCCTGGTATATGTATGTAGCACTGGCATCATGGGCAGCCCTGGTATATGTATGTAGCACTGGCATCATGGGCAGCCATGGTATATGTATGTAGCACTGGCATCATGGGCAGCCATGGTATATGTATGTAGCACTGGCATCATGGGCAGCCCTGGTATATGTATGTAGCACTGGCATCATGGGCAGCCCTGGTATATGTATGTAGCACTGGCATCATGGGCAGCCCTGGTATATGTATGTAGCACTGGCATCATGGGCAGCCCTGGTATATGTATGTAGCACTGGCATATTGGGCAGCCCTGGTATATGTATGTAGCACTGGCATCATGGGCAGCCCTGGTATATGTATGTAGCACTGGCATCATGGGCAGCCCTGGTATATGTATGTAGCACTGGCATCATGGGCAGCCATGGTATATGTATGTAGCACTGGCATCATGGGCAGCCCTGGTATATGTATGTAGCACTGGCATCATGGGCAGCCATGGTATATGTATGTAGCACTGGCATCATGGGCAGCCCTGGTATATGTATGTAGCACTGGCATCATGGGCAGCCCTGGTATATGTATGTAGCACTGGCATCATGGGCAGCCATGGTATATGTATGTAGCACTGGCATCATGGGCAGCCATGGTATATGTATGTAGCACTGGCATCATGGGCAGCCCTGGTATATGTATGTAGCACTGGCATCATGGGCAGCCCTGGTATATGTATGTAGCACTGGCATCATGGGCAGCCATGGTATATGTATGTAGCACTGGCATCATGGGCAGCCCTGGTATATGTATGTAGCACTGGCATCATGGGCAGCCCTGGTATATGTATGTAGCACTGGCATCATGGGCAGCCATGGTATATGTATGTAGCACTGGCATCATGGGCAGCCATGGTATATGTATGTAGCACTGGCATCATGGGCAGCCCTGGTATATGTATGTAGCACTGGCATCATGGGCAGCCATGGTATATGTATGTAGCACTGGCATCATGGGCAGCCATGGTATATGTATGTAGCACTGGCATCATGGGCAGCCCTGGTATATGTATGTAGCACTGGCATCATGGGCAGCCATGGTATATGTATGTAGCACTGGCATCATGGGCAGCCATGGTATATGTATGTAGCACTGGCATCATGGGCAGCCATGGTATATGTATGTAGCACTGGCATCATGGGCAGCCCTGGTATATGTATGTAGCACTGGCATCATGGGCAGCCCTGGTATATGTATGTAGCACTGGCATCATGGGCAGCCCTGGTATATGTATGTAGCACTGGCATCATGGGCAGCCCTGGTATATGTATGTAGCACTGGCATCATGGGCAGCCATGGTATATGTATGTAGCACTGGCATCATGGGCAGCCATGGTATATGTATGTAGCACTGGCATCATGGGCAGCCCTGGTATATGTATGTAGCACTGGCATCATGGGCAGCCATGGTATATGTATGTAGCACTGGCATCATGGGCAGCCATGGTATATGTATGTAGCACTGGCATCATGGGCAGCCCTGGTATATGTATGTAGCACTGGCATCATGGGCAGCCATGGTATATGTATGTAGCACTGGCATCATGGGCAGCCATGGTATATGTATGTAGCACTGGCATCATGGGCAGCCATGGTATATGTATGTAGCACTGGCATCATGGGCAGCCCTGGTATATGTATGTAGCACTGGCATCATGGGCAGCCCTGGTATATGTATGTAGCACTGGCATCATGGGCAGCCCTGGTATATGTATGTAGCACTGGCATCATGGGCAGCCCTGGTATATGTATGTAGCACTGGCATCATGGGCAGCCATGGTATATGTATGTAGCACTGGCATCATGGGCAGCCATGGTATATGTATGTAGCACTGGCATCATGGGCAGCCCTGGTATATGTATGTAGCACTGGCATCATGGGCAGCCATGGTATATGTATGTAGCACTGGCATCATGGGCAGCCATGGTATATGTATGTAGCACTGGCATCATGGGCAGCCCTGGTATATGTATGTAGCACTGGCATCATGGGCAGCCATGGTATATGTATGTAGCACTGGCATCATGGGCAGCCATGGTATATGTATGTAGCACTGGCATCATGGGCAGCCATGGTATATGTATGTAGCACTGGCATCATGGGCAGCCCTGGTATATGTATGTAGCACTGGCATCATGGGCAGCCCTGGTATATGTATGTAGCACTGGCATCATGGGCAGCCCTGGTATATGTATGTAGCACTGGCATCATGGGCAGCCCTGGTATATGTATGTAGCACTGGCATCATGGGCAGCCATGGTATATGTATGTAGCACTGGCATCATGGGCAGCCCTGGTATATGTATGTAGCACTGGCATCATGGGCAGCCATGGTATATGTATGTAGCACTGGCATCATGGGCAGCCCTGGTATATGTATGTAGCACTGGCATATTAAAAGCAAACTAGGCACATTGAGCAGCTGCGCCACCTTTGAGTAGCATTGATGGCACAATGAACAAAAGCGTGGCAAATTCAATAGCACACTTGAAACAATAAGCAGCTATGTTATATTTGGGCATTGGCACAGGCAAAGTGAATTTCTATGGCATAAGGAGCAGTAGCCACCCTGGCACATTGAGCATCCCTCACCTATTTTGACTTCAACCTTGGCCTTTGGTGGGCTGAGTGCCACTAACAGTGTTGGGTTGCACCCCACTTGAGCAGCCAAGATATATTTGAGCAACACCCCAGCCACATTGAACATTCTTAGCATTTTACGGCAGTGCGGGTACAGTGGGCAGCCATATTACATTGAAAAATGTGAGCATCTTCAGATTCTTACAAACATTCAGCAGCACTATTTGGTGTCATGAGCAGTAGTGGTACCGGGTGCCCTGAGCAGGATCTTTGACGCGCTTAGCATGCTGAGAATTTGCGAGCAGCCGGAGTGAAACTGCGCAGCGCCCTTACCCAGATCGTGGCGCATGAAGCAGCACGGGCATATTTCAGCATCCATACTGTCACAGTGAGCAAGCATGGCACGCTGATCAATGGTAGCCTAGCTGAGTTGAATGCATCCTGGCACATTGACCTGTTTAAGGAGTATCATGGCGCAATGAGCAGTGCTACTAGTACATTAAGCAGGAACCCCTGTCCAAATGAGATACAACCAGCGCCACTTGCAATCTCAGCACGCAGAGCATTTTGCATCCGTGCCAAAGGTGCACCGAGCATCTCTGGAGTAATAAGTAGCACCGGTGACAAAACTGCGCAGTGCCACTGGCGCACTGGGGCGCACTGCGGACTCCGTAAGCAGAGTTGGCATCTTTAGCATCGCTATGGGCACCATAACACCACATGTGTTCTTTCGTAAGTGCCGCTGCCATGCTGAACAGCAGCTTTGCGCATTTAGCTACTGTGGCATATTTGAGTAACACCTGTGGCACACTGAGAAGCCATGGCACCCATGCCACCCATGGGTTGTGTGTGTGTATTCAGGTACATTTTCAGCACCAATAGAATGTCCGAGCAGTGCTCTGTAACATGAAGCAGCACAATGGTTGTATCCATGCAGAGTTCTGGCCCATGTGAGCACCTCGCACAGTGAGCAGTCCCCTAGGGATATGCGAGCTACACATTGGCATGAGTGGATGCTGACCTTTTATTTTCAATCTTCACTCTAGAATATTAGAACAAAATCAGTGACACACTGAGCAAAATCCAGGAGATGAAACGTGGGGAAGCGTAGGCTGTGTCATAAAAAAGTCAATGAAGTTTTGGCCCATGTATTGTTTTGTTGTGCAACATTATTTTCTCTGGGCAATCATTGTTTGATGTTGTATTCACACATGCATTGTCTCTAAAGGTGTAACTAAATTGGATATTCTCATAAATCCTAATTCTTCAGATTTACACCATGCAACATTTTTAAAAATATTTTAATAATCGTCTGGAGGAGGGGCGCGCTCCCCAAATTCCCTTGAGGTGTTTGAGGCTCTCGCAAAGCTCACTACAGTTCGGGGCTCCTATCACACTCGCGGTTCTTAATTCGGAGGGATGGAGGGAGAAAGGGTGGTGTGAGGTGGAGAAACGGAGAGGTGGAGAGAGCATGGAGTTAGTAGAACACTAGGAAAATTGAGACTTGAAGAGCGGACGAGCCAGTTGAACAGGAGGAGGAAAATAAAAGGTGACATAAACAAAAGCAGAAAGAATTCACAGAAACTAGAGCCAGAGGTCAGCGGCAAGATGCGGAGAAAAGGCGGGGGAGGAGCTATAGGTAAACTACTTTGGGGGGGGGGGGGGGGGGGGGTTGGAGAAGATAGGATTAATTTTCAGAGAGTCTTGAGTCATGTCTGAGTTTGGTTAAGGAACACATTGATTGGAAAATACAATTTATTTCAATACTGTTATTTTTAACCTTTTAACGATGTTTAAACTGCAGGAAAGCAATGCTGGGGAGGGGGGGGGGGGCGGGGGTCGAGGGTTCTTATAACGTTAATGGCTGTGACTCATGGCTCGGAAATCTGCGCGAGGCTGTCAACTGCAATACACGGGCTTATGTGGTCAGTCTGACGGATGGAGCCCGGCCTGCCCTGCGAGGCTGAGCCCCATCCATATCCCGAGTAACAAGGATGTGATAACAAGCAGGAAGTGGGATAAGGGAAGGGGTGGCAAATGGTGTGCACTTTCGCGGATAGGGTTCAAATGATCAAAGCCAAATAGAGAAATGTCAACAACGCGAGGGGGACGGGGTCCATGCTTTTGGTGTGCACGTGAACGTCTGCTCCTGCGGTGGGGCCCCGCTCTGGAGTTTCTTGTAAAGACGCCTGGGAACATTACACCACATGTTGCAGAGTCTGACCGGAGGGTCAGCCACATATCTGTGTCATCAAAACACATCAATCCCTCTAATGTAAAACGCGATTTCAAAGCGCAAACAAATGAGAAACGGGGGCTATGGGTAGAATGGATTCTGGTGGCCCTTCTGGCCAAACATGTGTATGGTTGGGAATTACATTGTACGCTTCCCCTGGACCACTCTTCTTTAATGACGTTCACACCTCTTCAGGTACGGATACGCGCTGACTAGATGTAACACGCTTCTAGGCTCCTACGCGGTCCGAATATTGCAAAGGGTACCCACATTTACAGCAATTGATATCCCAATGTGAAGTACGGTGGGCGTGTGATGTATATTGCACGTTGCTATATATATTTGCTGCCTAAATACCCAGGCTATGGGCGCTAACTAAAGCTGACACTGTTTTCCAACTCATTATAAATGCCAATAATTCTTTAAGTATTTCCAGCAAGGATCTCTTTAAATACGGGCTACACAGCCTGACTACTTGCGCCGACATTAACTACCAACCCATTTCGGGAATGGTAACAAATAAAGGATTTAAACAGTACATTAAGAGGAAAAAAAATAAAAAAAACACAGGCACACATATATACTCAAGAACGAAAAAACTATCAAAAAGCGGATATGTTCCAAGCTTGAGTCACAACGAATCGCCGATGAATGCACATTTTGACCGAATCAGCTATACCAAACAACGAGATGATTTAGGATTTTACAAAGACGCACAACTTGCAATGACAACTGTTAACGTTTTAAGAAATTGTGGACTGCTTCCAGAAATACGCCAGGAAGCAGTTTCTCAGACAGTCCATAAAACACGAGTATGTTGAGGATTCTACTTTACACGAGATTAACAGCAGTGATCTGTGCGTGACGTGACGTTAAAGTACCCGGGGTGTGTGGGGGGAGGGTGGCACGAGGGCGGCCCGCGCCCATCGCGCGTACCACCTTAAAGGTGGCCACTCATGCTAGGCTGGGGACGCGGCCAAGGCGCTCACCCAGCTGAAAGCTGCTCGACGAGTACAGCCTCAAACTGCACAGCTTCCGAAGCACCGAGGGCCAAACTTACGTGAACATAACCTACCAAATTGTTATCCTTTGCAAGTGTACATCCTTCCGACTCAATTCATTTTTACAAATTAGGTTAATCACATCTGCTGGCCTTGCCAGTTCCGAGAAACGTAAAAAAGCAATGCCTTGAGTACACAACACGTACAGATGAGACACGAATGACAGCAGGGTGATTGTGTGTACTTTTAATAAGTAAAATAGTTCAGACTTCACAATGCACGATGTTTTTCCGGGAAGTCATAATGACTTGAAATAACAAGACAAGCCCGGCGGAGCGTGGCGCGCCTGGGGGCGGGGGAGCGCATTCCAGGCGGGGGAGCGGACCCTTTGGAGTGCTTCCAAAAAGCGGAGTGCATGGCGGCACCATGCACGTGATTGTGCGCGTGCTAGCAATGCAATCCGCTTTTTGGGAGCACTTTGAAAAGCCCTTTTACAATAGTCTCGCTTTGCGATCGCTTACGCGATAGCAAGGCAAGACCTAAAAAAAACCAGCCATGCCCTTCACGGTGACGACGAGCGGGACTGAAAAAAGAAGTGAAACAAAACAAGCCCGGCGGAGCGTGGCGCGCGCACGCTTGGGGGCGGGGGAGCGCTTTCCAGGCGGGGGAGCGAACCCTTTGAAGTGCTCCCAAAAAGCGGAGTGCATGTTGTCAGAGAGTGAGGAAGGTGGAAACTGCAGCGTGCACTCTAAAAGCAAAGATGGCTGCTTAAATAAAACTTGTATGCAAAACAGCCAGTGAGGCATTGTTTTCCTCATTATATGTTTATATCACTTTGCTCCAGATTTGTTCTCACTAGCGCCGATGCAGTCGAATATTCACTTAATATTTGGGCAGTGCTGCTTTAATGTCTCGTGTTTTCAGCGCAGCTGCTGGGCAGTGCTGTTTTAATGTCTCGTGTTTTCAGCACAGCTGTTGGCTACTTTCACGTACATGTACGAAGAACCCGCTCTGCGTTATCTATAACCGAAGTCACTGATTGGGGCTTCGATTTCATTACCATCCCCCAACGTTGATTGTGTTGCGAAGCCACCTTCTTGCAGCACCGTCTAAAATTGCATTTTTCTCTCTCCACAGGGAGAAGATGCATGCAATAGTAAAACAAAAACCAGCCATGCCCTACACGGTGACGACGAGCGGGACTGAAAAAAGAAGTGAAACAAAACAAGCCCGGCGGAGCGTGGCGCGCGCACGCTTGGGGCGGGGGAGCGCATTCCAGGCGGGGGAGCGAACCCTTTGAAGTGCTCCCAAAAAGAGGAGTGCATGGCGGCACCAAGCGCGTGATTGTGCGCGTGCTAGCAATGCAATCCGCTTTTTGGGAGCACTTTGAAAAGCCCTTTTACAATACTCTCGCCTTGCGATCGCTTACGCGATAGCAAGGCGAGACCTTAAAACGTAGCCGCCGGTCCGCTGTACCACTCTGCTGCGCTGCCACTACGGCTTTTTCTGATTCTTCACAGCGCTCATTTTAACAATGCCAGCATTCATCAGCATGGCGATGAGCAGGTGGTCACCGCAAGAAATGGTAATACCTTATAAATGCCATAATGTTACTGGGTGAGGTCCATTACAAATAATAAGTCATGTATTTTTTACAAATGAATAACACTGCGGATATTGTGCACTGCTTGTGTAGCCTGATCTTGCTGTTCTATTTCACAACATCATCTAGGAGTAAGCCTCGACTGTTCGATCTCATTACTTCCTATAAGTCAAAGCCTAAAGAAGTGGTACTTAGCAATTCAATGAGCTCACAGTAGTACCTGTTTCCAAGGACCATGGCAATCTTTGTTACAAGGATTACCTGCCTTTGAGTCATACCGTGGCCCCAGAACAACTGGCCTGAAATCTGGACACTGAGGGGCATACTTATGAAATATTCACACAGCGCAGTGCAGCAAGTCATGTTGCTGCCCTGCGTAGTTGAGGAAGGGCAGGAACACGCCATATTTAACATAATACGGCACATTCTTGCTTTTCCCTGAACTGGCGAACAATGTGCTGCCTAGTGGCAACGCAGGCACCCTTGTACCCAGTAGCGGCCACTCGTCCTGTGAAGTGGTGAGCTGTGGCAATCGAGGGGACACACAAAAAAAACCAAGTATAAATAAAAGAAATAAAACTTACCTGCTCCCGCGGCCGTCACCTTGCTCCTGATCTTTGCGTCGTTGACGTGAAAGACATCTAACATGGGCTTCAATTGGAATTCCATAGAGCATATTATCAAGCCCATTATCGCCTGTCTTGATAATATGCCCCCAATTAACTGCGATGCTAGAAAGATCCTATCCTTCTTCCTAGAGCAAAAATACCCACTAAGTGCTTCGTGCACTCAATAAGGAGTTATTACCATAATATAACATGCAAATCAGACGTGGTTCTGTTAAAGTAGAAACTATCCAGCTAGAAAAAAACACACTGGACTGGAACGCAGTTGAGAGTCATTTCAAGGGGCTGAGCCTAGTTCAAGCACCTGAGTGTAATTCAAGCACCCCTTCCCTCACTTCTTTATTGTTCTTAGAAGTACAGCGCCCCGGCTGACACGTGTTGGTCACATCCTTTGCTTGTCTCAACCCTGATGAGAAGGGCTGGTACTGTCCATCATTGATATAGCAGCCATGCTGAGCAGTGCCTGTATGGTACCTCTAAACGTATAATACTCCTGCTATGTGGTGGTATTGCCCATTGCTGATACAACAGCCCTGGAGGGAAGTGTTGTCAATGCAACGTTACAAGTATAAGGGCCAGGTTTAGATGTGTGAGGGTAAGGAGGGAGAGGATGTGGTCCGTCGGCTAAACTGCTGACTTTGGTGCAGGAAACCAGGGTTTGAGCCTCAAGGTCGCGTCCACATCCTGTGATTCTGGGCAAATCACTGAGGGGCATATTATCAAGACACGGCGTTAAAATTATCGCCGCTTTAGCGGCAGAACACTGCCACTAAAGCGGCGATAATGGGCTTGATAATCTGCCCTTGTGAATTCCCATAGAAGCCCATGTTCCGGTGTCAACATGGGCTTCTATGGGAATTCTCTGCGGCATATTATCAAGCCCATTATCGCCGCTTTAGCGGCAGTTTTCTGCTGTTAAAGCGGCGATAATTTTAACGCCGTGCTGGATAATATGCCCCTTAATCTCCCCGTGCCTGAATGTGTAATGTAAATGCGGTGCTCATGTACAGCGCTCCAATACCTTCGGGTCGAGTTCGCGCTATATAAATATGCAAAAAAAAAAAAAAAGGAAGGACACTGATACGCGTCATTATATTGAGTGTGCGGCTGCCACCAGGCCGTATCTGCCCCGTCTTACACCCTCCTCTCCAAGTCTTCGCTGACTTCCCAGACTATATTTTAAATTCCTGCACTCCCAACCTCTTGATGAGATGTTCAGATATTAGTATCTATGTAATGAACAAGTATTATTGTAATATCTAAGGTGTGATGTAATCACTTACTGTGTGTTCTGTCATCTCCTGGGTGATGGAATGTCTACACTTGAATATGCTGTTTATTCCCTGGAAGCTGTTGTGATGAGCGGTAATATTCCACTTTGCTACGGATAATTCTACACTGACAGCGCACCACTGCCATCTTGTGGTTGTTCTTGAAACGGAAAAGTGAAAATCTATTTCAATTGTTGGAACTTTATATCGTTTTTTCACCGTGCTTAATTATTATTATTTTAAAGAGGGTGAAAACTATGATATATATGTATGCATTGTACTAGTTATCAGTAATATTCGCTAAGGAAAAAAGAATATTCACTGTGTAAGGGAGAAAATTAGGTGTTTGTCTGCGTAGTGTCCCCCATAGTTTTGGGTTTCCATATACAGAACGCTGTGTTAGTTTTTTTTGAAAATCAGTACAGTGTTTTATTAGTTTTGTTCTTTTAGCAAAAGAAGAATACTCACTGCGTAAGCGAGTAATTCAAGTGTTTTTCTGTATAGTGGTTATTTACAGTATTTTGTCTTCAATATGCAGAATGTACAGGCACCTTCCCCTTTCCTACAGCTTCCGGGAGACCCACCAGTAGAGTGGAAAGTATGGTACAGGGCATTTACGAAGTATCTAGGAGCCCTAGGGGGCCTTAGATTTAGTGCTGAACGTAAGAGATTTATTCTCGAACACAATTTGGGTTTTGAAGGTCAGGCTGTTTTGGAACATTTACCTTTACCTGAACAAGTTGAGGGTGTCGAACCACTAAATGATTTTGATCAGGCCATTCAAATGTTAGAAAAACAATTTGATGTGGAAAAGAGTTTAGTAGTAGCCAGGCACAAGTTTTTTACAAGGGAGCAACAAACATCGGAGAGTATTGTGTCATATGTTGCTTCTCTACGTATTTTGGCTTCTGAATGTGAGTTTGAGAATTTTACGTCCCAACTCATCAGAGATCAAATCGTAGTACGATGTAGAGACAAAAAAGTGCAACAGAAATTACTGACTTTGAAAAATCCCTCACTTGAAGAAACTGTGTCCATTGTTAAAAGTATTGAGCTATCTCAAACCTCTTCAAATGAACTGAGGTCAGACAAATCTACAATTGGAGTCGTTAATGAAGGGAAAGTTGTGGGAGAAAAGAGTAGTGTCCCTGAGAAAAACAGTACTGATAACAAAGGAAAAGTGCCTGCAGCCAGACAAGAAAAAAAAACAAATGTATCCTCAAAAGAGGAATGTCTGTTCAAAGTGTGGCTATCCTTCCCATTTTCCTAATTCACGTATTTGCCCAGCTCGTAATGCCTCCTGTAGGAATTTTGGTAAACAGGGTCATTTTTCAAAAGTGTGTATGGCCAGGAGGAATATCAGTGCTGTGTGGGAGGAGAGTAATACGTTGGAGAATGACACAGAAGTCATAAGTTCTATGTCCGACTTAATGTTAGTAGTTAAGGATGACTGTGAGGAATGTCCAGACCCTATTGTGGACATCATAGTGGATGGGAAAAGTTTGAAATTACTAGTTGATTCAGGAGCACGCATGACAATGATCACTGAAGAATTGTTTGAATCTGTGTGGGGTGACAAATTTCTTCAACCTCCTGATAGGAGTCCTGTATCCTATGAGGGAAGGAAGAATCAGCTGAAGGGTTTTTTCGAAAGCACATTAGAGTTTGAAGAGAAAACTATCACTGGGGAAATTTATGTCGCTATTAAAGGGTTAAACATCCTGGGGTGGTACCACCAAGGTCTATTCGGAATGACCCTTAGACCTGGTACAAAAGATCCAGTGTCTATTGTCAATGAATCAACACCTTGTGACAATCCTTCAATCTGGGGAAGTAAATTTCCAAATGTTTTCTGTGATTCTTTAGGTCTGATCAAAGGTTTTAAACATCTTATCAAGGTGAAAGAAGGAGCAATCCCTAGCAAACACAAACTGAGAAATGTTCCTTTAAGTGTTAGGGATGATTTAACAAAAGAGCTTGAAAAGATGCGTGAATCTGGTGTGATTGAGCCTATCGAATCATCTCTCTGGTTAAGTCCTTTGGTCGTCGCACGGAAAAAAATGGAAATCTTAGAGTCTGCATTGACTTACGCAGTCTCAATAAGAACATATGGGTGGATTCTCACCCGTTACCCCGCATTGATGATATTGTTTCCAAGTTTCAGGGTTTTGAATGGTTTTCTAAGATAGATTTGTCTTCTGCTTACCATCAAGTTGAATTAGACATCTCCTCAAAACATTTGACAGCTTTTGTGTCACCGTCAGGAACTTTTCAATTTAAACGTATGCCGTTTGGTCTAGCTTCGGCGGCTTCAGTTTTTCAACGTGTGATGGAACAAGTTCTAATGGGAGTGCATAATACGGTTGTTTTCCAAGATGACATTTTAATTGCTGGAGTTTGCAGGTCATCACATGACAAGAGTTTGATGGAAGTGTTAAATAGGCTGCAAGAGAAAGGTATAATGGCCAATTTGAGCAAATGTGTTTTTGGTGTTAAGTCTATCGATTATCTAGGACACCGCATATCTGGTGAGGGCATTCTTCCCAGAGTTGGCTTGATTGAGGCTATAGTTAAAGTTCCCTCTCCCAAAACCAAGGAGCAGGTTTCGTCTTTTCTTGGCATGTGTGAGTTTTATTCCAAATTCATATCCAATTTTGCGGCTAAGACTGTTCATTTACGTGAATTGTTGAAGAAAGGGACTGTTTTTATGTGGGACCACAGATGTCAAACAGATTTTGATCAAATCAAGGATGATCTTGGGCAGCGCAATATTTTGACTCCTTATGACCCTTCTTTAGATTCAGTAGTATCTGTTGACGCTAGTCTTGATGGTTTAGGTGGTATGTTGACCCAAATCAAAGCTGGAAAGGAATTCACTGTTGGATTCATTTCTAGATCATTACGTCCTAGTGAGAAAAATTATTCTGTTATAGAAAGGGAACTCTTAGCTTGTTGTTGGGCTGTTGAGAGGTTTAAGAGTTTTCTTTGGGGAAGATCTTTTAAATTATTGACTGATCACAAACCTCTGATTCCTATTCTCAATGGGGTTTTAGTGAAAGATCATACTCCTAGGATTGCGAGATTGAGCTCTAAACTTCTTCAATACAATTTTACAGTGAAACATATTCCTGGAGGTAAAAACATCAGACCTGATTTTCTCTCCAGGTTGCCTTTGCCGGTGATGCAGGGTGAGTGTTTACCAGAGGAGGATGAAGAATGCTTAATTGCGAGCATTGATGTATGCAAAGAGGGGTGTTTCAGGGAGGAAGAATGGTTTGATGCGTTGAAGTCTGATTCTGTCCTCATGGAGGTAAAAAAATGCATTATTCAGGGTTGGCCTAAGGAAAAACACCTGGATAGTGAACTGCAACCTTTTTCAAAAGTGGCTGATGAACTTTCTCTAGAAGAGGGTGAGATGATCTTACGGGGTGATAAATTTGTTCCCCCAGTTAGTTTGAGAGATCGTATAATTACAGCTGGACATGAAGGTCATTTGGGTCAAACATGTACCAAGCGTAGGATTCGTGCTATTTATTGGTGGCCTTCAATGGACCGTCATATTGAGAACAAGGTTGAAAATTGTTTTACGTGCTGTTCTAGTGATAAGGTAATCAAGACTGTCACTCCTCCAAAGGTGAAGGTTGAGCTACCTTCAGGTCCTTGGTTGAAACTTGCCTTAGATTTCATTGGACCATTCAATGCTTTACCAAACAAATATAGATTTGCTTTGGTAATTGCGGATTATTACAGCAAATGGTGGGAGGTTTGTTTTTTGACGGAACCTAACACTAATGAGGTTATCAAATTTTTGGAGAGCTTGTTTGCGAGGGAAGGTTTCCCTAAAGAATTAGTGTCGGACAATGGGGTACAGTTAGTTTCCAAAGAAATGTCTTCATTTTTGAACCAATCTGGGATTTTCCATCGGCGTGTAGCTCTTTATCACCCACAAGGAAATGGTTTTATTGAGCGCATGAATCGCATTTTGGTTGATTGTGTGCAATGGGCTGTTGCTGGTAACATAGATATTAGAGGAGCTGTGCAAAGTATGTTGTGGGCTCATCGCACTACTCCTGGTATTGAATTTGGGAAGAGTCCTTTTGAGTTACTGAGAGGGAGAGCTGCAACGTTTAACATGTGTCCAGCCTGGATGAAGGAGTGGGGTCTATTGTCTAGATCTGTTTCTCCTTCTTCTCCTGTGTTAGCTGAGGGAAAGGTGCATTCTCAGTTACTCAACAAAATCAATGCCAATGATAATTCTACCAGTCGTTCAAGACAGAGCTATCATAAAGAAGAGTGGTCTCACAATATTAAAGTGGGGGATTGGGTCAAGATTAAGATTCCTCAGAATGTACCCAAGGGTTTATCTAAATTTAGTAAACCAATGTGTGTTGACCTGGTTTCGCGTTATGCTGTGAGAGTTGATGGTAAGAATTGGTGGAATGTAGCCAGGATTTATAAAATTCCTGACAAAGTTGTGCTTCAAATGGGCTTGACTGATAATGCTGTTGGAAGAAGTTCACCTTGTGATAATGCTTCACAAGATAAGTCTACCTCATTGTTGAGGAGGAGCACCTGGATGAGATATGTTCCCAAACGTATGGACTTATAGTATGTATTTGTTATCTTATTTGTATGGACTTATAGTATGTATTGGTTATCTTGTTTCTATTCATAATGAATGTTTATTTTCTTTATTTTCATGTTATTTATTGTATTGTGTTTTTAATTTTTTTTAAGAAAAAATATATTTTTTGGTCTTTCTTCCATTTTCTATTGTTTGTGTTATTGTGAAGAAGGGAGATATTGTAATATCTAAGGTGTGATGTAATCACTTACTGTGTGTTCTGTCATCTCCTGGGTGATGGAATGTCTACACTTGAATATGCTGTTTATTCCCTGGAAGCTGTTGTGATGAGCGGTAATAAACCTGACTTCTTCCTCTACTTAACTGGATTGTGGTCACTTCAATTATCACTTCCAGGTTTACTGTAAACACATACATAGAAATATGACCCATAACAGTCTGTGGAATACAAATATTTATATCGGTCAATGAAGACATATAAAAGATTAAGGAATGACATGAAAAAAGCGTGTGTAGTGGTGGTGGTGGTGGTGGGACAGGGAGTGCTTTACCTGGTATTTCTGAAGTCGTTGTTTAAATACTTTATTTCAGACGTAGGCCATATAAGTTTCACAATAAAACAAGATTTTCAAATGATCCACAATCAACTATACCATAAGCATGCGTGGAAAGACTGTTTTGGTTTCAGCTCTAAGTGTCAAACTAACGAAGGAAATGACAATCCTTGAATCTATTGATAAGTCCTTCGAAAAACCATAGTTTCCAGTCAGTAAAAGTGGACGATTTAAAATCAATAGTATCTAAAATCAGATGAACAATATATATAGTAATCATGATAAAACTATCAACGATCTCGGTACAAAGTCCGTGGTGGGGAAGAGTGTGCTTTTCACTACAATATTAGAATATGAGCCCCTTCCTGCTCGTGTGTGTAGGATCGTTAAGAACAATATATAACAAAATAGAGTATTTACAATAAAAAGTACCATCCTTCAAAGTGCAAATTTCAAACAAGCGAATGCATTATTCACTGCAACGTCACAGCTTTAGCCCCTTCTTTCTTCGTTTAAACCCTACTGTAAGCAGGTATTGAGCTGCGGCACATATTACATACATGTTATATTTCAGAACCCTTAAGGCCTCTTGATGCTTTCCTAATCCCAGCCGATTGCACAAGGGATGGTCCATTTCTTTCTTGCCTAGCGTATGCTGGGCTCAAGAAGAGGAGATGCGCAGTGTTTTCAGTGAGGCCTAAAGTTCATAAAGTGCAAGTTCGTTCTCCCCGAGTTCCCCAACTTGCGGTATAGCTTATGATCTGGAGTGTGTCGTACCTTAATTTCATGTACACAATTCAAGAGGGAGAAAGAGAAGGAAATAAAGAGAAAAAGACCAGCAAGATATAACACATCTTCCTTTCCTTAGAAATCAAACAGAAGATAAAAGATACAATACAACTTATTTCAAGGCATAGTCTTTCTGCCATTCCGGTGCCTTTATTGTGCGGTTACTGCGCCTAGAGTCCATATTTCCAGGCCAATCAATTGACACACCTCTTGACTTGTTACTGGTGGCTTGCTCAGAACAAGGAACCAGTCTGTCCAATGCTCCACTTCCTGCCATCTGCCATGGTAACAACGTTTTTTCCAACATCACTTATCTTCTCAGGACCATAAAATGTGTTGTACCTGCTAGCGCCAGTGACAGGTTTCTTCACCAAGGCTTGTTGGCCAACTTTCCACTCACATGGCTTGGTTCCCCATCTTATGTCATACTGTTGTTTGTACTTATTCTGATGGCTCAGTATCCTCTCTTGAGTAATTTGCTTATCACACACAAAGGTATTATCCTCAAATAACCAGTTAGGCGTAAGTTTGGATCCCGGTTTTCGTCCTCTCAAAAGACAAAAAGGGGAATAGCCTGTTACACTGTTCGGGGTTATTGCGTGTGACCAAATCATGTCTTTGATGGATTGAATTATGGGTTCGTGGGAAGCTATGGATAACTGCAATGCATCTTTTATCATTCTGTTGCTGCGTTCTACCACCTATTTGCACGGGGACAATACAACGGGGTAGAAATGTGTTTTATGGCTAAGCTAACCAAAAACTCTTTCATCTCTTCCGAGACAAACTGAACCCCATTACCAGTAATGAGTATGTGGAATACCTTCACTGGCAAATGTGTCAGAAAGAAAGATTTTAATGGCCTTGGTGTCCACCTTGTTGACAAACTTGAGGGTAATCCATTTGGAGAAATAATCAACTAACACCAGAATAAATCTTTCTTGCAGTCCTGTTACTTGTAATGGCCCTATGATATCTAAGCCCATGCCTTAATGGGAACTTGTACAGGTTCAAGAGGTGCTCTTCTTGTGCATTTTGTTTTGTCACTTATACCACATGCATGACACCCCTTGACTAGTTCTTCAATATGGGTGTCCATGCCAGGAAACCAATATCCTGAGCGTAGTTTACTTTTAGTTAGACTCCTCTCCAAACGGCCTTCGTGGGCTAAAACACAAATGCGTTTTCAGAGGACCTCAGGAGGTATTATTTTCTCAGCCTTATAAATATTAGTACCCACAATGGATAACTCTTCTCTTACATTCCAATAAGGCTGCAACTCATTGAGAAGATTTCCACACTTACTGGGCCAACCCTTCTTGATTAATTCACTCACGGCTTTAAGTGTGGAATCTTCTTTATATGATAACTTGAAGTACCTCAAACTCCTCTACGTTACCTTCATTAGGCATGTCAATGGGGAGGCGAGAAAGAAAATCCGCAACTTGATTTTTATTGCCTGGCACATACTCTATTGTGTAATTGTAATTTTGTAAAGAAACCAACCATTTACCAATTCTTGGTGTGGTCTTTTCTATGTCTTTTGATGAAAACAAGGCAACTAACGGTTTGTGATCTGTCTTTAATTTGAACGGTAGACCCCACAGAAAGTATTTGAAGTGATTGGTACCCCAGAAACACGAAAGGGCTTCTTTCTCAATAGTAGAGTAATTGATTTCTGCCTCCTTTAGAGTTCTTGAGGCGAAGGCTATTATTTTTTCCCTGCCATTTTGAAGCTGTAAGAGTGTGGCACCAATGCCTCTGTTACTGGCGTCCGTGATTAGGATAGTGTCTTTTGTGCTATCAAAATTACCTATGCAGGGTGCCGAAACTATCGCTCTTTTGATATTTGAAAATGCTTGGTCATGAATAGATAACCAGACGTACTTTGCGTCCTTTTTCAACAGGTCTCTTATGGGTTGTACTAATTCTGAGAAGTTTTTAATAAACTTAGACATGTATTCTGCTAAGCCAAGGAATGATTTGATTTCCTCTTTGTTCATTGGTATGGGAGTATTTACGACAGCCTCAATCAAGTCCATTTTGGGTTTAATCCCTTCACTAGAGAGTGTGTGTCCAAGGAAATCTACTGAGGCTACCCCAATTTTGCACTTGCCTTTTTTTATGGTAAGACCTGCCTCCCCGAAGGGCATATTTACAAGCTGGCGATAAAAAATTATTGCCACTTTTGCGGCCGTTTTCAGCCGAAAAGCGGCGATAATTTTATCGCCTAATCAGCAAGGCCACGCTAACGCGTGAAACCTTGCTTTAGCGTGTGGATTCCTAGCGCCCAGCTTTGCATCTCTAATGAGATGCAAAGTGAGCGTTCCTGACCTGACATGTCAGGAGAAATGTCGCTAAGCGACATTTCTCCTATCATCAAGCCCCACGCTATGAAGCATAGCGGCAGGAAAAGTAGCGATAACCCCTGTTATCGCTACTTTCCTTACGCCTGCTGCAGGACTGACTTATCCATGATATCCTATGGAAGGAGGATATCATGGCTAAGTTTGTGAGTCCCTATCATCAAGCTAACGCCACACTACGTGAGATTATCGCTGGGTTTCCAGCGATAATCTCACGTTAGGCAGTTAGCGCGAGGATTTTTATCCCTGAGGAGATAAGCGTTGCTAATAGCACGCTATCTCAGCGATAAAAATCCACGTTAACCAGCGATAATTATCCTCACGCTAAGAGCACTGAGCGATAATTATCGCCGGTTGTTGCTGATATGTCCCTTAGTTTGTTGCATACCTTTCTCAAATTGGAATCATGTTCCATTTCACTAGACCCATAGATAATAATATCGTCCTGAAAGCATAAGGATTTATCTATATCCGCCAAAATATGTTGTATTATTCTTTGAAAAGCGGATGAGGCAGAAGCCAACCCAAATGGCAATCTCAGAAATGTATATGTGCCAAACGGTGTGGTGAACGCGGTTAGTGATTGTGGTTCAGGGTGTAGTGGTACTTGATAATATGCCGATGTAAGATCTAACACCGAAATTTTTTTAGCTCCATTTATGACCGATAACATTTCATTTATTTTGGGTAGCGGAAACCTGTCCACCCATATGCTGGCATTCAAACTTCTAAGGTCCACACACATGCGAATGTCTTGGCTGTTTTTTTTCGACGTGATCACAATTGGGGCCACCCATTCCGAGCTTTCTACAACCTGTATGATACCCTGTTTCACCAATTTCTCAAGTTCTTTTTTTAGAGGTTCTCGCCTTCTCTATAGACCACTAATTTTGGCGTTGTCCATAGCCTAATCCAGTAAAGCAGCTGAATTATAGTTTCCACCACCTTGGTTTGGAAACATTACACATTTCTAAAAGGTTTCTTGGTAATTATCCAAAATAGAAATTCAGACATGGATCAACTTTAATATGACTTAGAAAGTTCTAGGAACATAATCATATCAGAACTGCAGTACGCGCATCTCTCAGGCCACTGAGGATGACGAGTGCAAACCAGGAAGATGCGAAGCAGGAAGATGCGTACCAGGAAGATGCAAACCAGGAAAATGCATACCAGGAAAATGCGTACCAGGGAGATGCAAACCATGAAAATGCGTGCCAGAAAGATGCAAACCAGGAAAATGCAAACCAGGAAGATGCGAACCAGGAAGACATGCTCACACAGCTGAAAGTCGGCATTCTCTGAAAGTACTGCCCACACAGCCTGCTCTTGGGAAAGACATAGCGGCCAAATAAGTAGGTAAGTGTTCAGAAAGATAACAGCTGTAACAAACAAGCAGAAAACATGTAGAACTTTGGCATGCCTACCTGGTTTTCTTTATCTTAGGAGTGGAATCTGCAAATATTTAACTTTAGAAGACAGGGACAGTGTTTGAACCTGAGGTCCTACCAACAGCAGCATGTGGGGGATCACTCTAGGGAACACATTTGTGAGACACAGACCCACTTTGTCACGATGAAGAGGGAAAAAAAGGTATGACATGAAATAGAGCATGCACCAAGGAGGCAGACCCTCAAGGACGGTCACAAGAAGTGTAACTCTGCACACTTTACTACTGCTAACCAGTGCTAAAGTGCTGTGTTCTCTCCCCTAAACATGGTAATATTGGTTCATCCCTAATTGGCATATTTAATTTACTTATAAGTGTATAGCAAACTGCCCTGCATGTGCCCAGGGCCTGTAATTTAAATGCAACTGGTGGGCCTGCAGCACTGATTGTGCCACCCACGAGTAGCCCCTTAACCATGTCTCAGGCCTTCTACTGCAGAGCCTGTGTGCAGTTTCACACTGCCAAGTAAACCCTCATGCCAGGCCTAAACCATCCATTTTTATAAATATACATCAGCCCTAAGGTAGGCAATGTATAACCCACAGTGCAGGGTGCAGTGTATTTAAAAGGCAGAGCGTGTACTTTTAAACTTTACATGTCTTGGAAGTGTAAAACTCCCAATTTCGTTCATTCATTACTGCAAGGCCAATCTCTCCCTTAGAGAAAACTGGGATTACCTTATTACCGCTTTTAAGTGTAACTCCCAATTGTGAACAAATAGACTTTTCAAGTTTAGTGTCGCTGAACTCACAATTTAAAATCACAACTTATGGTAATGTTGGATTTTAAATTTCAGTTTAGAAAATGCACTTTTAGAAAGTTGTAAGCAAAACAAACTTCCCTTTTCCTTTAACTCTAGAGGGAAAAGATCAATATCTTCAACCCCAATTATCTGTCCAGTTATATCTGGATCACCCTGGAACCTTTAAGAACAAGCTCTTACAAGGTCTAATCTTACCAAGTTACCAAATTTACATTTTGATTGGTACACAATGCCCCATAGTTAAAGACAAAACAAGTTCAAAAGGAATGTTCTATTTATCTATTTTATTAATCAGCAGAGTATTTCATCAAAAATTTTTTAGCACAAGTTATTAAAAACATTATTCATCACTTTTTATTAAAAACATACACTGTACATAATAAAATTAAGAAAAAAACTGTATTTTTCTTAATTTTAGGTATTTTTGTATCCTTGCTGCTACCACAGACGCGACTGTCATTTTGCGGTTCGGGCTTCAAAGTCACCCGCCTCATTAAGCTGCAGCGGTATGTGTACTTCGCTTATTAACGTTTTGAACTTCCTTCAGCTTGCAATTTCCTGGTCTCTAACAAAACATGTCTGGGTTGTGATCTAATTGGACAGACTGTTGCTGTAGAGATACCGCTTATTTATTTCTGTACCGACTGTCTTTCTCTCCTCACGAATGCAGTCGCAACATTGGTTGCTTTTGAGGCATTGAGGCTACACTCGACGTTTAATTGGATGTTCTTCCTTCCACAACATTATCCTTTATGCAGAGAATCATTGCTCAGCTGCAGCGGTGTGCGTATCTCGCCTGCCAATGTTTTGAGCTCCCATCAATATGCAATTTCCTGGTTTCTAACTATTCATGGCTGGGTTTTACTCTTACTGGTCAAGCTGTTGCTGATGTTGTAATGCATAACTATTTTTGAACCAACCGTCGTTCTCTCCTCCCGAATGCGGTCGCAACGTTGTTTTTTCTTGAGGTATTGAGGCTACGCACGCTGTTTTAAATTGATATTCTTCCTCCCTCAACATTATCCAGTGTGTAGAGAATAACTTCTTTAAATAACAAGTGATATTTTTATCTCTCAAAACAATTGATCCTCATGTCATACCAGCTTACTTGTTCTTTATTACGCTGTTTTTGCTTTTCTTTTGATATTTCAATTGATTTACATTTTTCTCAGGTTACTCTTATTCAATTTATGGGGAGGTTGTGGAGGCTCTCTTCCTCTACTTCATCTCCGTCTAATAGACTTATCAAAAACTCTACAATTTTCACAAAGTTTGCCATGATGGAGTCTGCTTCTGCTTCTTCACCAAAGCCTGGCGCACCCACACAGACTCAGTCGTTGGTACCCATACTAACAAATTCAGTCAAAGCAAACTCTAAACAACTCAAAAAGGACCCTCCCTCTCCTGCTAAATGATCATCAACTGCTGCATTGGATTTACTTTAGGAGGAAATACGGGCCTTAAAACCCTTTATGGAAGAGACAAATTCAAAACTTCAATTTCTGACCGATAGATGGTCCCAGCTAGATGAGAGACGCATTGCGGTGGAGCATAGTGTTTCTTCGTATAATGTGACTGAATCTAAAGTACATGCTCTCCAATCACAAGTATATCTCCTAAAGAAGCATGTTGAGGATTTAGAAAATAGAAATCGAAGGAACAACCTATGCATTTATGGCCTGCCAGAAAACACAGAAGGTGCAGACCCTCTCTCCTTCTTCAAATCTTTTCTGCCTAAAGTGTTAGGTTTACCTGTGGAAACGGTTCTAAAAATACAACATTCTCATAGGTTGGGTCGTCAACATGCTGATACTTCTGCTCCTCACCGTCCAAGAGGTGTCATTTTATATGTCTTGGAATATACAGACCTTCTTAATGTTTTATCAGCTTCTAAAAAAATCACCACGAATCTCATGGTTGGGACACATGCTGTCTTTCACACAGGACTATGCTAAGAGTACTGCTGACTGGCGTAGAGACTTTCTAAATGATGAGACGGGATCTTCGTGATCTTGGCTCTATATATGGCCTTTTTCATTCCTGTCTTTTCAAGGTCACATACAAGAACAAAACAACCACCTACGAGGATTCGGTCAAGATGAAAAGTTTTCTCAATTTTTGTAGAGCTGATACTATGGATACGTCTAGCGCTTCCACCTCTCAATTTGGCTGATTATAATAATTTGTTTAATGTTGTTGTTTTTTCTATCTCTCATACTGTTGAATACATTTTTTTCCCTCTTTCTACATTATTCCAGCTATTTTTGTTCTTGATCTGATTATATTATGAATCTTTTGTTGTACATTTTATAGTTTAATTGTATCTTTTTTCTCCTATAGGTACCCTTGTTGTGTGTTCATCCTGTTGTCTCGCACCTTGTAATATCCAGTCATACCTGTGCCTCCCTCCGTGAGACCGGGTTGTACCGCCCTTCCATGTGGTTTCACCTCCCCTCTCATTTTTGGATACTTGTAGGTATGTGTCTTTCCCTTTTTGTTTTTCTACTTTTTTTAAATCTCATTCTATTCCTCCTCCCACTCTGTATCCATCCTTTAATTAGTTGGTATCTCACTTTTCTACTTGCTATCCTTTGCATCTTTCTCTATTATCACTCTTTTTCTTTTTTTTCTACTATTCTCCAGGCTAATGATATATGTCTTTTTACCTCTGTCCCCTTATTCCTCTCATTTTCTGTTAACTTATATTTACCTGTATCTTCTTCCCTTTTTTCTTCATCTTCTTCCTTTCACCCTTCTCTTTCTTCTCACTTTTCTTCCTACTCCTTCACTAATTCTTTATTTCTGATGTTTCTCTTCAATTATCGAATTTATACTGTGTCTGATTTAAGTCAAATTGCTCTTTCTACAGTTAATTCCTTGTTTACTTACATGATTCCCCCTTCATGTGTTACTACATTTTTTTCCATTTATATGCTCTTGTGGTTTATATTGTATCAAGTTTATTATCATATCTGGTCTAATTTAACTTGTTCTCTTAATGGTTATTAGATGTCATTAAGGAATATGCTACTTACCAGTATGCATCTGTTCTTGGCATGTAGAGCTGCAGATCTATACACTGTGCATAGATCGCCATCTGGTGTTGGGCCCGGATGTTTGCAGTTTGTTTTTCCTCTTGGAAAGTCTTTGGAAGTCACGAGGTCGGTGACTCCTCCTTTGGTTCGTATTGCGCATGGGCTTCGGCTCCATCCTCAGATTGTTTTTCGCCAGCAGGGAAAGATGGAGCGTAGTAATAACAGTAAAGAAACCCATGTGTGTTGTATCTAAATAAGATAGACTGGAACGGATACAGGTAGCCGGAGAGGCAGGTGGGCGTGTATAGATCTGCAGCTCTACATGCAAAGAACAGATGCATACTGGTAAGTAGCATATTCCGTTCGAGGCATATGAGCTGCAGATTATACACTGTGCATAGACTATATAGCAGTACCCAACCCTAGCGGCGACCACCGGCATCCGTTGCAGTTGTTTGGAACAGTGTTTTTAGTACAGCCTGGCCCACACTAGCTTGTTGCTTGGTTTGCACATCTACACAGTAATGTTTTGTGAAGGTGTGCGGTGTTGACCATGTCGCTGCTTTGCAGATGTCATCTATTGGTATGTTTCCTAGAAAAGCCATAGAAGCCCCTATCTTCCTTGTAGAGTGGGCTTTAGGGGGAACAGATAGCGTTTGTTTTGCTTTGTGGTAGCAAATCTGTATGCATTTTACAATCCACCTAGCTATCCCTGATTTAGAAATAGGGTTGCCTTTATGTGGTGGAGAGAAAGAGACAAATAGCTGTTTGGTTTTTCTGAAAGGTTGTGTTCTTCAGATGTAGTAAAGTAAGGCCCTTTTAACATCCAGTGTGTGTAAAGCCCTTTCCGCAACGGTTTGAGGTTGTGAGAAAAAGACTGGTAATTCTACCGACTGGTTTAGATGGAATGGAGAAATGACTTTGGGTAGAAATTTTGGGTTGGTGCGGAGTACAACCTTGTTCTGATGCATTTGGAGAAAAGGTTCCTGTATAGTGAGTGCTTGTATTTCACTAACCCTTCTAAGGGAAGTGATGGCCACTAGAAATGCTGTTTTCCATGTGAGAAATTGCAGCTCACATTTATGTAATGGTTCGAAAGGGTGTCCCATTAGCCTTGTGAGAACTATATTCAAGTTCCAGACAGGTGAGGGTGGCACTCTGGGTGGAATTACTCTTTTGAGGCCTTCCATAAAGGCCTTGATGTAAGGCACCCTGAAAAGTGATAGGTGCTGCCTGTTTTGTAAGTAAGCAGCAATTGCTGCGAGGTGTAACCGAATGGATGTATATGCTAGGTTACACCTTTGTAGATGGAGTAAGTAACATATATTGTGCTGTATGGACACATTTAGAGGGTTGATTGTGTTGTTGTGGCAGTAAACAACAAATCTTTTCCACTTTGCAGCATAGCATGCCCTAGTAGTAGGGAGTCTAGCTTCCCTGATAATATTCATGCAATCAGGGGGAAGGTTAAGGTATCCGAATTCTAGGACCTCAGGAGCCAGATCGCAAGGTTGAGCTGAGCTGGGTCCGGGTGCCTGATCTCTCCATGGTTCTGGGTTAGGAGGCATGGTGAGAGGTGCAGCTTTTGGTGTGGTACTACCGAGAGTTCCAGCAGTGTGGTGTACCACGGTTGTCTGGCCCATGTTGGAGCTACTAGGATCAGTGTTAGGGAATGATGTTGTAGCTTTCGCACCACTAATGGAATTAGTGGGAGAGGTGGAAAAGCGTATGCAAATTTGTTTGACCAGTTCATCCATATTGCATTGCCTTTGGACAATGGGTGTGGATATCTGGCGGCGAAGCTTGGGCATTTTTTGTTGTCGTGGGTGGCGAATAGGTCTATGTGTGGATGCCCCCACTTCTGAAAGAACAGGTGAAGAACCTGTGGGTGAAGTTCCCATTCGTGAATCTGTTGCGTTTGTCTGCTGAGCAGATCTGCCACGGTGTTTTGGACTCCTGGGACGTGTTGGGCCAGGAGAAAGATTTTCTGTGGAATTGCCCATCTCCATATGCTCTGTGCTAATTGAGAGAGCTGTGGAGAGTGTGTGCCCCCCTGTTTTTGAATGTAGTACATGGCAGTCATGTTGTCTGTGCGAATGAGGACTGCCTTGCCTGAAATCTGCGTCTGAAAGGATTTTAGGGCTAGGAAGATTGCCAGTAACTCCAGATGGTTGATGTGGAGTAACTTCTGTTGCGGCGTCCACGTGCCCTGTACTGTGAGATGTAACAGATGAGCTCCCCAGCCGGAGAGCGATGCGTCTGTTGTTAGGATTATTTGTGGGACCGGGTTCAGAAACGGTCGACCTTTGGAAAGGTTTGTTGTGTTCCACCCCTGCAGAGAGCGATGGGTGCGACCGTCCACCAACACCAGATCTGTCAGTTGCCCATGGGCCTGGTTCCACTGGCGCGCTAAACACTCTTGGAGTGGACGCATCTGGAGTCTTGCATGGGGCACTATGAAAATGCAAGAGGCCATCATCCCTATCAGTTGCATAAACACCCTTGCTGGGAGAGAGTGTTGACATTTGAATTTTTGACGCAGAGCCTGTATATTTGCAATCCTGGCAGGATTGGGATAGGCTATGGCTTTTGAGGTGTCTATGGTAGCTTCGAGGTATTGTTTTGTGTGTGATGGTACCAGGTGGGACTTTTGGTGGTTCACCGTGAAACCTAGCTGGTGAAGTAGTTGGATTGTAGCGGCGGTGTGTTGCACACATTGTTCGTGGGACGTGGCTTTTATTAGCCAGCCGTCCAAATACAGGAAGACGTGAATGTCCTGTCTTCTGAGGTGTGCCGCCACTACTGCTAGGCTCTTGGTGAATACCCTTGGTGCTGTTGTTACCCCGAACGGGAGCACCGTGAACTGGTAGTGTTGCCCGTCCACTACAAATCTGAGGTAATTTCTGTGAGCATGGTGTACTGGGATGTGAAAGTATGCGTCTTTCAAGTCCAGAGTAGTGAGAAAGTCGTTCTGAGAGAGGAGTGGAAGAACCTATTGAAGGGTTACCATGTGAAAATGGTCTGAATGTATGTAAGTATTTAGAGGTCTGAGATCTAGGATAGGTCGTAGAGTCTCGTCTCTCTTTGGAATCAGAAAGTACAGGGAGTAGACCCCCTAAATTTTGTTGATTGATGGGGACCTGCTCTATGGCTTGTTTTTGCAGGAGGGAGATTACCTCCTGTTTTAGTAACGTGGCATGTTCTTGAGACATTGGGCGTTGCCTGGGTGGAATGTTCGGGGGGGTAGATGTTAATTCTAGGCAATACCCTGAATGAATAATTTGGGGTCACCCATCTGTCTGAGGTGATTGTCTCCCAGACGTGAAGGAAATGTTGGAAATGTTGTATTCTGCCCCCGACCGGAGTGGAATGGTCTGGAGGGAGCGGGGGAAAGTCATTGGGTAGGCGGTGTGGCAGAGCGGGCGGTATTTGTCTTGCCTCTGCCTTTATTATTATTAGCTCTGTATCCGCCTCTTTGATAACCCTTTGTGAAGGTAGATTGAGGAGGGGATTTGTAGGACGTGGATGCACTATCCGAGGAGTAGCCCCTGCCCGTGCCCCGAAAGGAAGAGCGGCGAAAGGAGCGCCTCGGAGTGTGTGACTGTAGGGCTCCCATGGATTTCGCCGTATCAGTATCTTTCTTCATCTTTTCGAGGGCTTCATCAACTTTTGGGCCAAATAAATGATGTTGGTCGAATGGGTGGTTCAATATAGAGGCTTGTACCTCAGGTTTAAAACCTGAAACTCTTAGCCAGGCGTGGCGACGGAGAAGGACACTGGTGTTTATGGCCCTGGAGGCTGTATCTGCCGCATCTAGGGCACAGCGTATAGATGTATTAGTTATTGTTTTTCCCTCTTGGATCAATTCATTAGCCCTATTTCTGTATTTTTCAGGGAGATGGTGCATGATGGTCTCCAACTCATCATAATGCGCCCTGTCGTATCTGGCCAATAGCGCTTGCGTGTTGGCGATACGCCATATATTGGCGGCTTGTGACACAGTGCGCTTCCCTGACGCGTCTAGGAGCTTGGACTCTTTGTCAGGTGGTGGTGCTTCGCCTGACGCCTGAGAATTTGAACCCTTCCTAGCTGTAGATACCACTAAGGAATCTAGTGGTGCAGGGCCTTTAATGTATAAAGGATCTGTGGGGGCGGCTTTGTATTTTTTCTCTATACGGGGGTTTAGGACCCTGGCCCTGACTGGGTCTTTAAAAACCTCCAGTGCATGTTTGATTACTCCTTTTAACATAGGTAGAATGGCAGTAGACCTATGTGCATTATCGAAAGTGTCTAGGAGAAAATCTTCCTCCACTGGGTCAGTATGTAACTCCACCCCGTGATAATGTGCCGTCCTCTGTAGTAGGTGGTGAAAGCCTAACGAATCTTCTGGTGGGGATGGCCTAGATGGGTAAAGGTCATCCTGTGGGACATCTGGGATGTCTGGATTGTTATAGTCATTCCATGGGTCTGGAGATCCAGTAGGGGTGGGGTCTTGTGGCACATCTGCTGGATCATAGTAAGGGTCCCCTAGATCATCTTGGTCTGGAGACAGGGTTGGAGAGCGATGAGGCAGGGGTGGAGAAGGTGGAGGTGGGGAGGGTGGAGGAGGTGGGGAAGGCACTCTGAAAGGGGAGGTAGCAGTGTCCTTCCTCTTTGGAGGTGGAGCTGGTTTGTCCAAGTGTCTCTTTTTTGAAGACAGTGTCAAACGTCCAGTTTTTGGATCCTTGGTAAGTGTCTTTTGCAGAGGATCCGGTGTGAAAAGTTCTTGCGGTTGTTCGGTCGGCGCCATGGTTTTCGGGGCCAACGGTTTTTTAGGCTTGTCTAAGCTGTGCTTCTTCGGGACCTCAGATTTTTTGTTCGGTGCCGAAAGAGGCTTCGGCACAGGAGTGTCGGTGCCGAGGGCCTTATGATGTTTGGTCGGCACCGAGAGGGCAGGTTTCGACACCAAGGGCTTTGGTGCTGGGCTCGGTGTGGAGGTGGAGGCCGATTTTTTCTTCGGTGCCGAAGGGTGTCTTTCGGTACCGCTGGTAGGCTGGCTCGAGCCCGAGCTGCCGGAAGGCTTAACATGCTTCTTTACCGGGCCCGAAGGTGGGGTGTGAGAAGCAGTATCCTTGGTCTTGCCTAGGCTCGAAGGCGAAGGCGTGACCGAAGCCTTTTTGGGTATCGGCGTGGGTGTGGGAGGGGGTATAGTACTCACGACCCTCTGCGCCGGGGTGATGTCCTCCACATCTGAGTCGTCGGCCTTGGAAGCACTGACGAGGTCGTCGTCCCCTTGTTCGATGTTCTGCTGTCCCGGAGCTTCGACGTCGTCCCCGAAGATGTCGACTGGAGCGGAGGTCGAGGAGTGCGCCATGTTGCGTCTGGCCCTTCGATCTCGAATAGTCTTTTTAGATCTAAAAAACTTGCAGGCGGGACAGTCTCGGGCCTCGTGTTCAGGGGAGTGGCAGAGGTTGCACACCTCATGAAGATCGGTGTGGGGGAATTTGGACCCACATCGAGGGCACTTCTTGAAGGGAGTTCTTTCCATCAGCCGAGACCGGAGCCGGAATAGGCCTGAAGGCCGCCGTCAACGACCGTGATTAAGATGATTTATTATCTGAAGGATCTCGATGAGCGAGGATTTTGCGTAGATCGCTGAACTGGAAAAGTTCGGAACCGGAGCGCGAAGTATTACATCCGAGCCTGATGGCGGAAAAAAACTATCTGAGGATGGAGCCGAAGACCATGCGCAATACGAACCAAAGGAGGAGTCACCGACCTCGTAACTTCCAAAGACTTTCCAAGAGGAAAAACAAACTGCAAACATCCGGGCCCAACACCAGATGGCGATCTATGCACAGTGTATAATCTGCAGCTCATATGCCTCGAACATATTGTTACTTGGAATGTCGAGGTTTACACTCACCAGACGTCGCCTTCCTCACTGAAACCTGGATGAACGCCTCCTCAGCGCCCAACATCGCCATAGCCATCCCGGACGGATACAAGATCACCCGGAAGGACCGCGTCAACCAGACGGGAGGAGGCATCGCCATCGTACACATGAACACCATCCGCATCTCGACCAACTCCGACGAAACCTTCACCGCCGCCGAACACCTCCACTTCCAGATACACACCAACCCCAAGACCACCCTCAGAGGCACCCTCATCTACAGACCCCCGGGACCACGCACACAGTTCAGCGAAGACATCGCAGACTTCATCAGCCCGCACGCCCTTCCCTCCGCTGACTACATCCTCCTAGGGGACCTCAACTTTCACCTGGAGAACAACAATGACAGAAACACCACCACCCTGCTGGACAACCTCGGACTCAAGCAACTGGTGAACACCCCCACCCCTACGCCGGCCACACGCTTGACCCCGTCTTCTCATCCAGCAAGCACATCTCCTTCAGCCACTCCACTGGACTCCACTGGACTGACCACAGCTGCGTTCACTTCAGCTTCAGAAGAACCACGAACCACCACCACCCGCAACAGGTTCCTCGCCGGAGCTGGAGCAAGATCACCGCCGAGCAGCTCACTGCCTCCCTCAGCCAGAACCCTCCCACCAGCACAACGGACCCCAACGAAGCAGCCAGCAACCTCACCAAGTGGCTGACCACATGCGCCGATGACCTCGCACCACTAAAGAACCCTCCCAGCAGACCCGGCAGCAAGAAAACCCCCTGGTTAACCGACGAACTCAAGGACTCCAAGAAGAACTACCGCACCCTCGAGAAAGCCTGGCGGCTCGACCAGACCACAAACAACAGGACCGCCCTCAAGCACGCCACCCGCAAACACCATCAGCTGATCCGCGCCACCAAGAAGACAGCACTCAAAAATCGACTGGACAACAACGCCCACGACAGCAAGGAACTCTTCAGCATCGTCAAAGAGTTCTCCAACCCCAGCGCCGGAAACAACATCACCCCCTCTCAAGACCTCTGCGACTCACTCGCCTCGTTCTTCCACCGCAAGATCGCCGACATACACAACAGCTTCGACGCACAGACCACGCACCCTACCACGAACCAACGCCCGCCACCACCACCCTCGGCAACTGGACCACGATCAGCACCGAAGACACCATCCACACGATGAACACCATCCACTCCGGGTCCCCCACCGACCCCTGCCCCCACCATGTCTTCAACAAGGCCGACGCCATCATCGCACCCCATCTCCGGGACATCATTAACACCTCCTTCCACACCGCCACCTTCCCGGAGAGCTGGAAACACACCGAGCTTAGCGCCCTCCTGAAGAAACCAACGGCGGACCCCACCGACCTCAAGAACTACCGTCCCATCTCGCTCCTTCCTTTTCCTGCCAAAGTCATCGAGAAGACCGTCAACAAACAGCTCGCCGCCTTCCTCGAGACGAACGGTTCCCTCGACCCATCGCAGTCCGGGTTTCGGGCCAACCACAGCACCGAGACCGCTCTGATCGCAGCCACCGACGACATCAGATCCCTGATCGACAACGGGGAAACGGCGGCCCTCATCCTCCTGGGCCTCTCTGCTGCGTTCAACACTGTCTGCCACCGCACCCTAGTGCAGCGCCTCAGCAACATCGGAATCCAAGAGAAGGCACTGGAGTGGATCATCTCGTTCCTCGCCGGAAGAACCCAGAGAGTCCGCCTCCCCCCGTTCAGATCCGAGGCCACCTAAGTCATCTGCGGCGTACCACAAGGATCATCACTCAGCCCAACCCTCTTCAACGTCTACATGAGCCCCCTCGCAGCCATCGCACGCCAACACAACCTCAACATCATCTCCTACGCCGACGACACCCAACTGATCCTCTCCCTCACCAAAGACCCCGCCACCGCCAGAGCCAGCCTACACGAAGGGATGAAGAACGTCGCCGAGTGGATGAAGAACAGCCGCCTGAAACTGAACTCAGACAAGACGGAAGTCCTCATCCTGGGATCATCCCCCTCCGCCTGGGACGATTCCTGGTGGCCCCCTGCCCTGGACACCACTACCAAACCAACGGACCACGCGCGCAACCTGGGCTTCATGCTGGACTCCTCCCTCTCGATGACCAGACAAGTCAACGCCGTCTCCTCATCATGCTTCAACACCCTGCGCATGCTCCGCAAGTTCTTCAGATGGATCCCCACAGAAACCAGGAAGACCGTCACCCAGGCTCTCGTCACCAGCCGACTGGACTACGGGAACACCCTCTACGCCGGAACCACAGCCAAACTTCAAAAAAGACTCCAACGCATCCAGAACGCCTCCGCACGACTCATCCTGAACATCCCCCGACAAAGCCACATCACCGGACACCTGAGAGACCTGCACTGGCTCCCCGTCAGCAAGAGAATCACGTTCAGACTCCTCACCCACAAGGCTCTCCACGACCTGGGCCCAAAGTACCTAAACGACCGCATGACCTTCTACACGCCCACCCGCCAGCTATGATCGACCAGCCACGCCCTCGCCACCATACCGCGCATCCGCAGAGCCACCGCCGGAGGAAGATCCTTCTCCTACCTGGCAGCCAAGACTTGGAACTCCCTCCCCATCCACCTACGGCTAACCCAAGACCATCTCTCCTTCAGGAAGCAGCTCAAGACCTGGCTGTTCGAGCAGTGACGAACCCCTCCCCCCCAGCGCCTTGAGACCCTTCCGGGTGAGTAGCGCCCTATACAAATGTCGTGATTGATTGATCGATCAAAAGGCAACGTGTATTATCACATTTGTCTAAACTGAAGGCTAATATAGCCATAATTCAAGAATCACACCTCACAGAATCCAAATCTTTAAAGTTGAGAAGAGACTGGGTTGGGGATGTTTTTTTCTCTCCAGGTGATGGTAAGCGTAATGGTGTTGCTACATTTTGTCATAGATTTCTCCAGGTTAAGCTTATTTCTCAAGTAAAAGAGGATGTAGGTCGCTGGTTACTTACGGACCTAATGATTGGGAAGACTCCACTCACTTTGTTTAATATTTATGCACCAACTACGGATGATTGCCTTTTTTGGTCCCATCTTGCAGGAAAACTGATGCAATTCCCTCATGATAACTTGATTTTAGCTGGAGACTGTAATCAAATGATTGATCCCTTCATAGATCGCAATTCCTCGTCTCCTTTTATACCCTCTAAAGCTCATAAATCATTCCTACACTCCTTTCAACAGAGACATTTAGTTGACACATGGAGACTGTGCAATCCCATCTTGAGAGAATACACTTTCTTCTCTCCAGTCCATCATACACAATCACGCATTGATTATATTTTTACCTCTCATAACCTTTCTCAATCCATACAATCGGCAGATATTGGCTCTATCTTGATTTCTGATCATGCCCCTGTCTCTCTAGACATACTTCACAAATCTTCTGCCCCTGAACGATGGCGTTTTAATAATTCATTATTACTCGATCCTGTTTTTACATCCTCATTCACCTCTTTTTTTAATAAATATTTCTGTTTTAATGAATCAGACACCCTCTCCTTTCATGTCATATGGGACGTGTTTAAAGCTGCTACACAGGACTTTATCATTAATTACATTTCCAAAAAACGTCACATTGCTCGAAAAACCGCCACAGACCTTTATGTTAAGATGAAACATTTGGAACATACCTATTACACTTCTAAATCAAAAGATTGTTTAACAGCTCTAATAGCTGCCAAACTTCAATTTAATAAGGAATCTACTGAAAACACTTCTTTGTATCCACAAAGTTTTATGGCGCCCAAAACCAATCAGGCAAACTATTGGCCAACTATATCAAAGTTTAAAAAAACAAATTTACTATTGATTCAATCCTTGATGATCAACAGTTGCCTAAATTTAAACACTCAGAAATTTTGCAAGAATTCCATACGTTCTATACCTCTTTGTATACACCTGAAACCACTCCTACAGATGAGTCCATTATGAACTCTCTCTCCTCTATTACTAAACCTTCTGATATTCATTTAAATTTTGACTCATTAGAGCTTGATGTTTCAGTGACAGAACTACGCACTGCTGTGCACGCTCTAAAGAAAGATGAAGCTCCAGGCCCAGATGGTCTCACTGTTGAATTCTTTTCCCACTTTCTTCTTCCCAAATTATATAAGCTTTTGATTTCTTTTTTACAAATAGGATCTTCTTCAGGTTCCTTTTTAGAAGCCCTAATTTGCCTCATTTCCAAGGAAAATAAAGACCTACGCTTTTGTAAAAAGTACAGACCGATTTCATTAGTGAATATCGATTATAAAATGTTCTCAAAACACTTGGCCTTACAATTAGAATCCTTTCTTCCAGATCTTCTAGGTAAAGAACAATCAGGCTTTGTGAAAGGTCATTTTCTTCCTGACACTACGCGCCTGCTTTTTTATATACTCTCCAAATCTTCTCATTCTGCTGAATCTCTGGCAGCTATAGCTTTAGATGCGGAAAAGGTTTTGACAGAGTTTATTGGCCCTTTATTATTTCAACGCTTAAGTGGTTTGGCTTTGGACCCAAAATTAATAGTTTAATTTCTCTTCTATATTCAAATCCTAGAGCAGCTATTTTTGCTAATGGTCTTACTTCTCCGTATTTCAATTTGGGCAGAGGTGTTCGGCAAGGTTGTCCTTTATCTCCCTTTTTATTTAATTTAGCTTTAGAACCCTTTCTATCTAGATTTCGTCAAAACTCAGAATTTCAAGATTTTATTTATGGAAACACGCATATTAAACTGGCAGCTTATGCTGACGACATTCTGTTGTTCCTCTCCAACCCTCTTTCTTCTCTACCTGCTTTTCTCTCTGAGACAGAGACTTACTCTTCTATATCTGGTTATAAACTTAATAATGACAAATGCAAAATGTTGCCTTTAACTAAATTTACTTTCAAAGATGATTTTAAAATAACTAATTACAATTGGAATACTAATCATATTAAATACTTAGGCATATATTTCTCTACTTCAATCAATTCATCAATTTCTATCAATTTGGACAAATGTTGCTCAAAGATTTCTTCCCTCATTGACAGACGGCATCCCTTTTACCTATCCTGGTGGGGATGGTTGGATACAATAAAAAGGTTGTTAAGCCCGATAGTATTGTTTACTGTGTCTAACATTCCAGCGGCCATACCCCAAAGGTTCTTCAAAAAGATTAATTCTTTATTATCTTCCTTTCTCTGGAATAAGAGAAGAGCACGTATGTCATTGGCAAAACTTATCCGCCCCAAAATAGAAGGTGGTGTTAATTTTCCTGATTTTCCTACCTACCATAAAGCTTTTAACTTACGTCAATCAACCCACTGGCTTACTGACTCTTTGTCAGCTTCCTCCCTTTGGGTGACACTTGAACAATCATATATTGCCCCTTTTTCCTTTCAGGAACATCTATCATTCATCTGAAAACCTCAGAAATTATCCACCCCCATTGTTAAATACACACACAAGTTATTAGACTCACTTTTATTAGACAGTTCCTCTAATATAAAATCACTTTTTCAATCCTCAGTCTGGCGCAATCATCGGATAACGATTATAGACAAACCCATATATTGGAAGTCATGGAGACAAAAGGGCCTTCTCTGGGTCCACCAGTTATTTCAGAATGATAAAATTATATCTTTTCCCCAAGCTAGGACCATTTTTAATTTTCCTGCTTCATTATTTAATAAATACCATTTGCTGCAACAGGCTTTGAATTTAGCCGTTGACCAATCTGCTTTAATTTTAGATCAGTCGAACACTACTTCTAACACCTCTCATGCATTTTGAGTTCAGGGCCCAAAGCATCAAAAATGTATACATATTTGTGTAATTTGAACCCCTTTAGAGACAAAACTAAAGTGGAATTAGATTGGGAACTAGACTTAAATGTCAATTGGTCCATTCAATTATGGAAAACAAATTGGCATAAAAATTTGAAAAACATCTAAAGCAGCCAACACCACGCAGACACTTTTCTTCATTTACAATAGGCTACTCCTTTTCCCCTTATTTCTTCATAAAATAAACATTGAACTGCCCGACACTTGCTGGTCATGTTCATCCACGAACACAGATTTAAAACACCTACTTTTTTCCTGCTCTTTAGTCCATGACTTTTGGAAAAGTGTCCGGAAACAAATCACCCAGATTTTTCAATATGCAGTGCCTTTCTCTTTTGCTAATATTTTCTTACGTTCTCTTTCTGATGATTGGTCGCAGTGTCCCTTACAATTACATGTTTTAGATTTACTTTTGGGTGGAGCATTTCAACAATTTACCAAACACTGGAAAAATTTGTCTGACCTCTCTTTCCAGGCTTGGTGGTACGTTGTATGCCATAATCACAGATTGGATACTGTTTATGTATATCCAATATCCCTGGCTGTAAAACGTTTGAATATGTGGTTCCCAGTTACGAGGTTTATTGATTGCCTTGCTAAATTATTGCATACACGCAAAACTTCAGAGCACGAGGTGTCGAAACCTCCTTGACATTTTAACATTGTTTGTATAGATCTATTTGAACTATATTGTTACGTTTTAGATAATTGACCAGATTTGTATTATATTTTCACATATCTTCTCTTTATTGTCAAGATAACCACTTATTTATGTATATTTATATTTTTCAGAAACAGAGTATATATGTATCTTTATTGTATTTCCCTTTCTTTTACCCTTTCCTGTTCACTTCAATAAACGTTACTCTTTTCAAACTTAAAAAAAGAAGCAATTTCAAGGCTCGTCCTGAGACATCACTTCACCACTGTCACATCTGTGAAGTAAAGAGATGAGGAGAGACGAGAAGAGCGAACAGTCATACCTGAAACAAATCATCACCCAATAATGGCACTGTTCCTAGCCAAGTGATTTTCAAAACAAGCCTGCGAAAATTTCAACTTAATTTATTAATTTTGTATGCTTGCTGGCACAATTTCAATACGTTCAGTACTCATTCTGGGCCTTTTATTTAATGTGTTGTGCTTGGTTCTAGTTTTATTTCACTTTTATGCATTTGTCAAGTGTTTCTAAATGCAGCTCCTTAATGTTGCATTGTGTACACAGTTAAAGACTTTAAGGCTGTTGTCACAAGTTCAGAACTAAATTCCTATCCCTGGTTAAACTCAGGTTTGCGAAGTGATCAGAATTCTGGGTTGTGTGATAATTATGTCATGTTGATTTGTTGAGCGTGCGATCACCAGGGAGCGCATCACACCCTCAATATTATCCGCAGGCAGATTAAGCGCAGAAAACCTGCAGAACATTATAATGGGAAAATAAGAAAAACAAGGGAATTAAATGGGCAAAAATACCAATAGTGGATGTTATGCCTCGTTTTCATGCAAGAAATGTAAGTTAATCTGGTAAATATCAGAGCCCAGGCCAGTGGTATTTAAAGGATAAGGTAACTACCAAACCACATTCTGCAAAAACTTGTAATGAAAGCCACAGTGTGTGATTATATTGAATTTATAAACATTATTTGCACCTAATTCTCAACACCTTTAAATGTTACCAACCTTAAAGAATGTTTACACAATTGCTTATTCAAGGCCAAGCGATGATTACAACAGAAGAAACAAAATTAATTACTGAAAAAGGTTCCAGACAATATCGATTTAGCTTTGACTGGTTGAAGCCTTCTTCACACCTTTCTTTCTGGGGTTTGTAACATCTGTGCCGAAGGTATATGCCAATAGTAACAACAAGATAAACTTTCCGCAAAGTACTTTACTCTGAATATTTGCACCTAAGATGAAAGTCTATATTGGAAGTGTATTTTCTGGTGTGTAATAAGATTCCCCTTCCGATTGAAGCTTTTCTCACACGCAGCACATTGATATGGTTTCTCTCCAACGTGAATTGCTTGATGTCTGCTTAGAATTCCTTTCTGGCTGAAGCTTTTTTCACACATGTTGCAATGATATGGCCTTTCGCCTGTGTGTGTTCGCATGTGAACTATAAGATTGTCGTTCCTAATGAAGCTCTTTTCACATTCATTACATTGGTATGGTCTTACACCCAAGTGTATTCTCTTGTGCTTAAAAAGAGTGTCCTTCTTTCTAAAACTTTTATCGCACATAACACAGGAGTATTGGCTCTGGCCTTGAATGTTTGATTGACATGTGACATTTTGGTGGTTTGTGTTTGTCTCAAAGTCATCATATCCTTCTGATCTTTGCATTTTAGGATTTTCCTGAAGCAAATGGAAAAGTGTGGTCTTACTGAAACCACTGTTGCATTGAGAAGTTTCATCTGCTTCTAGTTCTTGAGGAATGTCTGGCCACAACTGGCGATGATTTTGTCCCTCATTCTCAGGAGCATAAAACAATTTTACGTTGTTGTTTCCAACTGGCATTTCCGCTGTTCTAGGATTACATTTAAAAGTTGTTGATTTTCTTTTTTTGTTCATTTCTGGGTCATCTGTTGAATTAAAACAAAAATAAACAATTAGCATTGTAAATGTTAGATATATGCGAATGCCACATTATATGCAAGTCGTAAGTATGATTAGAGACAGAATAAACACAAACCATATTGAAATATCTTTTGAGTTATGAAATTGTTGTACACTGTTTTGTTAAGATGTTGCCTTACTTTAAAAAGCATTTAAGTACAAGATTCTGTACAAATGTATTAAAAGTGAAAGGAAAGGTTACTTACTTGTCATTGTCATTTTAGTTCTTAGTCATGGATAATCTCTCTAAATCCATAAACAGTAGAATATCTTTAAGCCTGTGTAAAATCTTCATATGAAAACTCATTAAATAAAAGAAAACATCCATGCATGAGGTAAGAAATTCTGTACCACCCCTCTTTTTTAAATGCATCCAGTCCATCAAGTCAGTCATATAGCATACGACTGAAAACACTGCTGTTTTTAACACGTTTAAAACTAAAAATGACAGAGAGTAAGACCTCCAAAGAGGCTGCATACACATTAGTGCCAATTTGACCCTGCACCCTTAACAGTTCAAGAACATGCTAGTCTCCTCAGTCAGGGAGTCCACTTTAAAGGTAAACCAGTGAAAGTATTCTATCAGTTTAAAGATTCCAAAACCATACTTTTGGAAAGAGGGGTGTGGGTTTAAAATGTATGGACTCAGTAAGAATAACCCTGACAGAGAACTAGCATCACAGGTGAGCAATATTTCTTTCTCTGTTCATGTGATTTTCTCTGGTCGCCATAATCAGGAGATTAGAGTAGCAAGATAAACAAAACTCTTACTTGGAAGTGGTATCAAAAAGAAAAAGCATCAAGTGAGGCAAATGTGATACCTGGGAGGCCTGATCCACTACGGTATGTGCCTTACAGTCGGAGTCTATATAATAATGCCTTCCAGAAGTATGAACCGATCTCCAAGTTGCTGCTTTACAGATGGCTGGATTAAAGACATTTCTAATACGAGAAGCAGTAGCTGGCATGACTACTGTAGAAAGGGCTTCTTGTTTAACTGGTAAAGGTATGTTAATATTTTGATAAACACAGCACTCTCCATCTTACTGTGGCTTGATAGCATGCCTTTTGCTAACACCCGCATAATAGATAAATACCTGTGTGTAGTGCCTTACTCCTTTGTCTACGTCTTGGTAGGGAAAAACTCTTACATTTGCTGTTCACTACTGCAAGGCCTATTTCTCCCATAGGTTAACCTTGGGATTACCTTCCTACACTTAAAAAGTGTAATTTCTGATTGGGAAAAGATAGACTTTTCAAGTTTGGTATCTCTAGACTCACAATTTAGAAAGTTGCCATTTCCTTACTTTTACCATTCTGAGTCTCCTACCTATTTCCAATAGACAACTGGGCTTGGTGACAGCTGGGCCTTGTACATTACCTCTAGACATCAACACGCAATGGGAACTTAGTTGTGACTTGATGGGCCTTAACGGTCCATTAACTGAATTGATGGAGGGGCGGAGTTAAGCACTGTCTCACTTTCACCTGAATAGACTGTGCCTGACCCCACACAAAGGGCTGCATACCCTCCTGTAGTGAGTCCGGAGTAAGGGCAGGAAGGGCAGGGACTTTGTGCAGTTCAAAGGCCTCTCTTTGAAGTCTCCCCCACTTCGAAGGCACAACTGAGTATAAGTACTGGACCTCTGACACCACCAACCCAGTACACATCTGAACCAGAGGATACTTTGCCAGGAAGAACTGCTGTGCTGCTGAAAGGACTGTCACTCTGTTGGATTCCTGCTTTCCCGTGCCTGACCTGCTGCCTGCTGCCCTCCTTGCCTGGGAGTGAAAAGGACTGGACTTGCATCTCTACAACCCAGAACCAAAGTGACTCCAAGGGTTTGCTGGCTTGCCTCCTGTTATGAAGTATGAAGTCTCAGGGACATCAAAGACTTCCATCTACAGCAGACTCTGTCAACTGTGACCTCTGCCTTGCAAAGTAGTGCCTATCCAGTTCTTGACCATTGGAAGTGGGTTTTTTGTGATGTTTTCATCAAATTCCAAGCATTGCCGCCGCTGCGCCAGTTGGAACGGATACATCTCTCCTCAACCCCAATGCATTGTCGCCGCCATCGAGGACATCAAATTGACAGCTGCACTGGTTCTATGACGACTCATCACCTACCTTGGAAGAAGCTGACACATCTCGAATTGCGCTGCTTGGAACCCACTCATTGCCTACATCCAGAGGGATCGATGCCGACGCATTGCCTCCTCTGCTCCATGCATCAGGTCCCGTCAATGGCGCAACAAGATACTTTTTTCAGTAAGACAAGGTATCTGGCCCGTGCTCCATCGTTGTCGGCCTTAACTTTTGGATTTGACCTAGTCAAGTCCGACCAGATAGCCCCGGTTGTGCTTTTAAGCACTATATATGCAGATATTCTTTACAAATTCATAATTCTGGTTCTACTTATTGGATTTGTGTCGCTTTGGTCTTGTTTGGTTCATTAAATTAAGCTTGGTTTGTCTAACCTGCTGTGGATTGTTTTGTGCAGTCTTTTCACTTTTTTAGTGTTTTAAGTGTTGCACAAATACTTTACACATTGCCTCTTAAGTTAAGGCTGACTGCTCTGTGCCAAGCTACCAGAGAGTGAGCGCAGGTTAATTTACGGTATTTATCTGACTTACCCTGACTAGGATTGTGGTCCCCACTTGGACAGGGTGCATACCTCTGCCAAACAGAGACCCAATTTCTAACACTGGTGATCAGCAGTGAGGATAGGACTTGTTTTTCTGAAATACCTTACAGTAATTTGGTGGACACTACTAATCGCTCAATCGCCCCATTGCTCACTTAATTTCCATGACGTCCCCCAGCGCCTAGAGACGCGCAAGGGTGAGTAGTTCCCGCTTTACAAATACGGATTTACATTTACATTTACAATCCATGCCTAAGACCAATTTGAGTCAATGTGTCTTGATTGGCATTTGTTTTCCTATTCTTCCTTGGCATTTTTTATTTTTCCTAAAATCATGTCTCTGACGGGAAGTTCTACATCTGCCCCTGCAAAAATGGATTATGAGCCGGCCACACTTAAGAATTACAATGTGTCCCAGCTCAAGGATTTCTGCAAGGGGTTTGAGCTTTTTTCTTACTAAAGGCTTCACCAGGAAAGTGGAGCTGCAAAAGGCGCTGAGGGCCTGGATAGAAACTTTCCATGCAGCATCTTTAACCCCAGAGAAGGAAATACAGGAGGAGGAGCTGGACCAGGATTCACTAATAAATCTGGGGCTGCCTGTGGGACAGGGGGGCAATGTCCTGCCTGGAGTAGTGGTTCCCTCCAGGGCAGGGAGAAGTGTGTCATCCAGAGGCCTGTCCCCAGAGCAGCTGGAGGGCAGGAGGAAGGAGAGAAAGCTGAAGCTGGAACTAGCCAAACTAACATTGAAGAAACAGAAGCTGAGAGAACCTTAGTGGAGAAAAGGCTGGCCATGAAGGACGGGGAGGAAGAAAACGAGATTGGCCATGGAGGAGAGGATACTCAAGTTGGGTCATGAACTGAGCCCGAAGGATCTGGACATTAACCCCTTGTATGCCCATGACGAGCTGGACTCGTCATGGAGCACTGTCGCGCTGTGCCCATGACGAGTCCAGCTCGTCATTAGGCATACCCTAGGGAATCCCTCTGGTGCGGGCACCAGAGGGATTCCCTTTCTGCAAAAATAGCCTCAGGAGCTGGGGAAGAGCTTCCCCAGCACCCGAGCCCCCCCCCCCCCCCCCTTTCACTGTAATGACGATCGGCGCGCACGCCGACGTCATTACAGTGAAAGTGAAACTGAAATGAGCCAAGAGGCTCATTTCAGGTTTCACTTTGTACGTGCTCAAGGGGCTATCTCAGCCCCCTGAGCACGTAGAAAGACGGGAGAGGTATCGTTGGAAAGGGGAGAATCTCCCCTTTCCAATGGTACCCCTCCCCAGTGGATCCCTGCTTGGGGATCGCCACAGGAGGGCGATCCCCAAGCAGGGATCCACCCACTAGACACCAGGGAGGGGGGAGCGGCCCCTTGGGCAAGGGCCTTTGCTCCCCCCTGTTTATTCTTGGCAATTGTAGTCTTTTTGCCCCCCCTGGGGGGCGGATGGGGGCATCAGCCCCCAATCTGCCCCCCCCCCGGGGGGGTAAAAAGCCCACTAGACACCAGGGAGTTTTGTAAAAAAAAATAGGGGTGGGGGCTGCCCAAAACGGGCAGGCCCATGCCCCCCCCCAATTACTACAGTCTTTCTGCCCCACCCGGGGGGCAGATGGGGCATTGGCCCCTAATCTGCCACTCCGGGGGGGCAGAAAGCCCACTAAACACCAGGGATTACTTTTTAGTTTTATTTTTAGGGTGGGGGCTGCCCACAACGGGCACGCCAATGCCCCCACCCACCCGCCACCATTACAGCCTTTCTGCCCCCCCCCTGGGGGGCAGATGGGGCATCGGCCCCCAATCTGCCCCCCCGGGGGGGCAAAAAGCCCACTAGACACCAGGGAATTGTAAAAAAAAAAAATAGGGATGGGGGCTGCCCAAAACGGGCAGGCCCATACCCCCACCCCACCCCCCAATTATTACAGCCTTTCTGCCCCCCCGGGGGGCAGATGGGGCATTGGCCCCTAATCTGCCCCTTTGGGGGGGGGGGCAGAAAGCCCACTAAACACCAGGGATTTTTTCTGCACAATTGTTTTTAGGGTGTGGGCTGCCCGAAAAGGGCACGTCAATGCCCCCACTCTCCCCCCCACAAAAATGTCAGTCTTTCTACCCCCCAGGAGGCAGATGGGAGCTGTAGCCCCCAATCTGGCCCCCCCTGGGGGCGCAGAATGCCCACTAGCAACCATGGATTTTTTTGTTTTATTAGTTTAGGGGTAGGGGCTCCCCAAAATGGACATGACAATACCCCACCCCACCCCCAGAGAAATTCCAGTCTTCCTGCCCCCCCGGAGGGCAGACGGTGGCAGTGGCCCCTGATCTGCCACCTGGGGGGGCAGAAAGCCCAGTAGGCGCCAGCGAGTATGCAGGCTTTTTTTATGCGTGAGGGTGGGGGCTGCCCAAAATGGTCATACCAATGCCCCCGCCCCCACAAAAAATAGCCACAGTCTTTCTGCCCCTTTAGGGGCATATCAGGATGAAACCCCCTTCCCCGATTCCCCCCCAGGGCGGCAGAAAGCCCACTGGGCTCCGATTTTTTTTAAGCAATGTGCATACCTGTGGATTTTGGGCCCTAGCGCAGTTGGCACGTAGGCAAACCTTGCAAAACTGTACATTCTTTAAAACTAGACACCGAGGGGAATCCTGGATGGGGTGACTTCACTGGCTCTCACCAGGTTCTGTTACCCAGAATCCATTGCAAACCTAAAGATGTGTTCAAAATAACACATTTTCCTCACATTTCTTTGTCGGAAAGTTCTGGAATCTGCGTGGGTCCACAAAATTCCACCCCCCCTGCGTTCCCCAAAGTCTTCAGAGAAAAATGGTACCTCACTTGCGTGGGTAGGCATAGTGCCCGCATCAGGCAAGGCCCCAAAACCTATTGAGGAGACATCAAAATTACCTATCACAAAACAACCTGGTTTTGCAAAGGGGGTCCTATGAGTTTTTGGCCCCGGGCTTGGCGGCCACCTAGGGAAACCTACCAAACCCACACATTTCTGAAAACTAGACACCCGGGGGATTCCAGGGAGGTATGGCTTACGTGGATCCCCCAACGTTTCCTTACCCAGAATGCCCTGCAAACCTCAAATTTAGCTGAAAAAATCTCCTTTTTCACACATTTTTGTGTGGGAAAGTTGCGGCATCCCCGGGCTGACACAAATTTCCTACCACCCAGCGTTCCCCCGGGTCTCCCGATAAAAACGGTGCCTCACTCGTGTGGGAGGCCCAAGTACCCGCGACAGGCAAGGCCCCAAAACGTATTGAGGTGACATGAAAATTGCCTACCTCAAAACGACCTGGTTTTGCAAGGGGGGTCACCTGGGTTTTTGGCCGGTGCTCGGCGGCCACCTAGGGGAACCTACCAAACCCACACATTTCTGAAAACTAGACACCCGGGGGATTCCAGGAAGGTATGGCTTGCGTGGATCCCCCAACGTTTCCTTACCCAGAATGCCCTGCAAACCTCAAATTTTGTTGAAAAAAATCACCTTTTTCACACATTTTTGTGTGGGAAAGTTGTGGCATCCCCGGGCTGACACAAATTTCCTACCACCCAGCGTTCCCCCGGGTCTCCCGATAAAAACGGTGCCTCACTTGTGTGGGAGGCCCAAGTACCCGCGACAGGCAAGGCCCCAAAACTATTGAGGTGACATGAAAATTGCCTACCTCAAAACGACCTGGTTTTGCAAGGGGGGTCACCTGGGTTTTTGGCCCCGTGCTCGGCGGCCACCTAGGGGAACCTACCAAACCCACACATTTCTGAAAACTAGACACCCGGGGGATTCCAGGGAGGTATGGCTTGCGTGGATCCCCCAACGTTTCCTTACCCAGAATGCCCTGCAAACCTCAAATTTAGTTGAAAAAAATCACCTTTTTCACACATTTTTGTGTGGGAAAGTTGAGGCATCACCGGGCTGACACAAATTTCCTACCACCCAGCGTTCCCCCGGGTCTCCCGATAAAAACGGTGCCTCACTCGTGTGTGAGGCCCAAGTACCCACGACAGGCAAGGGCCCAAAACGTATTGAGCCGACATGAAAATTGCCTACCTCAAAACGACCTGGTTTTGCAAGGGGGGTCACCTGGGTTTTGGGCCCAGTGCTCAGCGGCCACATAGGGGAACATACCAAACCCACACATTTCTGAAAACTAGACACCCGGGGGATTCCAGGGAGGTATGGCTTGCGTGGATCCCCCAACGTTTCCTTACCCAGAATGCCCTGCAAACCTCAAATTTAGCTGAAAAAAATCACCTTTTTCACACATTTTTGTGTGGGAAAGTTGAGGCATCACCGGGCTGACACAAATTTCCTACCACCCAGCGTTCCCCCAGGTCTCCCGATAAAAACGGTGCCTCACTCGTGTGGGAGGCCCAAGTACCCGCGACAGGCAAGGGCCCAAAACGTATTGAGGCGACATGAAAATTGCCTACCTCAAAACGACCTGGTTTTGCAAGGGGGGTCACCTGGGTTTTTGGCCGGTGCTCGGCGGCCACCTAGGGGAACCTACCAAACCCACACATTTCTGAAAACTAGACACCCGGGGGATTCCAGGGAGGTATGGCTTGCGTGGATCCCCCAACGTTTCCTTACCCAGAAGGCCCTGCAAACCTCAAATTTAGCTGAAAAAAATCACCTTTTTCACACATTTTTGTGTGGGAAAGTTGAGGCATCACCGGACTGACACAAATTTCCTACCACCCAGCGTTCCCCCGGGTCTCCTGATAAAAACGGTGCCTCACTCGTGTGGGAGGCCCAAGTACCCGCGACAGGCAAGGGTCCAAACCGTAGTGCGCCTCAACAGGCAAGGGTCCTAAACGTAGTGCGCCGTAGCTAGACTCAAGAAAGGTCTAGCTATTTGGGATCCACTCAGAGCATGGATAGAAGGTATCGAATAACCAAGATTAAAGGAAGCTACGCTACAATTTTCTTTTTTCTTTTTGTTAAATGTATATGTATACAAACCAACTGTAATGCCTGTAACCTGTTGGGTGGTGGGGGGGGGGGGGTGTTTGGGTTATGTAAAATAAGTCATAAAAGCTCAATAAAGATTTGTTTAAAAAAAAAAATCAATACGTTTTGGGGCCTTGCCTGTTGCGGGTACTAGGGCCTCCCACACGAGTGAGGAACCGTTTTTATCGGGAGACCAGGGGAACGCTGGGTGGTAGGAAATTTGTGTCAGCCCGGTGATGCCACAACTTTCCCACACAAAAATGTGTGAAAAAGGTGATTTGTTCAGCTAAATTTGAGGTTTGCAGGGCATTCTGGGTAAGGAAACGTTGGGGGATCCACGCAAGCCATACCTCCCTGGAATCCCCCAGGTGTCTAGTTTTCAAAAATGTATAGGTTTGCTAGGTTTCCCAAGGTGCCCGCAGAGCTAGGGTTCAAGAACTACAGCTAGACATTTTGCCAAAAAAGGGTCATTTTTCACTGCGAAATTGAGGTGTGACCACGTTGCGTTTTGCGCCGTTTCCTGTCGCGGGCACTAGGCCGACCCACACAAGTGAGGTATCTTTTTTCTCGTAAGACTTTGGGGGACGCGGGGTGGGTGGACATTTGTGGATCCACGCAGAATCCGGAACTTTCCACCACAGAAATGTGTGGAAAATGTGTTTTTTTGTCAATTTTTTAGGTTTGCAAGGGATTCTGGGTAACGGACCCTGGTGGGAGGCAGTCAAGTCACCCCATCTTGGATTCCCCTGGGTGTCTAGTTTTCAAAAATGTATAGGTTTGCTAGGTTTCCCAAAGTGCCCGCAGAGCTAGGGTTCAAGAACTACAGCTAGACATTTTTCCAAAAAGGGGTCATTTTTCACTGCGAAATTGAGGTGTGACCACGTTGCGTTTTGCGCCGTTTCCTGTCGCGGGCACTAGGCCGACCCACACAAGTGAGGTACCGTTTTTCTCGTAAGACTTTGGGGAACGCGGGGTGGGTGGAAATTTGTGGATCCATGCAGATTCCGGAACTTTCCACCACAGAAATGTGTGGAAAATGTGTTTTTTTGTCAATTTTTTAGGTTTGCAAGGGATTCTGGGTAACGGACCCTGGTAGGAGGCAGTCAAGTCACCCCATCCTGGATTCCCCTGGGTGTCTAGTTTTCAAAAATGTATAGGTTTGCTAGGTTTCCCAAGGTGCCCGCAGAGCTAGGGTTCAAAAACTACAGCTAGACATTTTGCCAAAAAAGGGTCATTTTTCACTGCGAAATTGAGGTGTGACCACGTTGCGTTTTGCGCCGTTTCCTGTCGCGGGCACTAGGCCGACCCACACAAGTGAGGTACCGTTTTTCTCGTAAGACATTGGGGAACGCGGGGTGGGTGGAAATTTGTGGATCCACGTAGATTCCGGAACTTTCCACCACAGAAATGTGGGGAAAATGTGTTTTTTTTGGTCAATGTTTTAGGTTTGCAAGGGATTCTGGGTAACAGACCCTGGTGGGAGGCAGTCAAGTCACCCCATCCTGGATTCCCCTGGGTGTCTAGTTTTCAAAAATGTATAGGTTTGCTAGGTTTCCCAAGGTGCCCGCAGAGCTAGGGTTCAAAAACTACAGCTAGACATTTTGCCAAAAAAGGGTCATTTTTCACTGCGAAATTGAGGTGTGACCACGTTGCGTTTTGCGCCGTTTCCTGTCGCGGGCACTAGGCCGACCCACACAAGTGAGGTACCGTTTTTCTCGTAAGACATTGGGGAACGCGGGGTGGGTGGAAATTTGTGGATCCACGTAGATTCCGGAACTTTCCACCACAGAAATGTGGGGAAAATGTGTTTTTTTTGGTCAATGTTTTAGGTTTGCAAGGGATTCTGGGTAACAGACCCTGGTGGGAGGCAGTCAAGTCACCCCATCCTGGATTCCCCTGGGTGTCTAGTTTTCAAAAATGTATATGTTTGCTAGGTTTCCCAAGGTGCCCGTAGAGCTAGGGTTCAAATACTAGAGCTAGGCACTATGCCAAAAAAGGGTAAATTTTCACTGCGATATTGAGTTGTGACCACGTTGCGTTTTGCGCCCTTTCCTGTCGCGGGCACTATGCCTACCCACACAAGTGAGGTACCATTTTTATCGGGAGACTTAGGGTAATTCAGTTTTGTAAGGAAACTGTTATTATCTATTGTCAAGTCAAGAATACTTTATTCGGTTTTAACCCCTTCAGTGCCCGCCCCTTTCCCCGCCCAGTGCCGGCCGTTGCATTAGCGGGCGGGGTCTATGACGAGCTGGACTCGTCATGGGCACAGCGCCACCGCGGCCCATGACGAGTCCAGCTCGTCATGGGCACTGAAGGGGTTAAAGACAAAAACCACGAAAGTTACAGCATTAAATTACAATTTAAATACACACACAAGAAAATATAAAGGGAGAAAGGTAAACTTAAAATACATCTAGACTCAGTGTTTTCCTAAGTTTAAAAACGTTTTTTAAATAAGTTAAAACTGCGGTAACAGTAAGAACAGTGTCCATTCTCTGGAACTCTAAGAAAGCCAAGCGACATTTGTTAATTTTCCATTCTTTGAGGAGTGGAATAATGTATGTCTTACGTGGTAAGGTATAAAAGGTGCAGAAAAACAGAATATGAATATCTGACTGGGATGAAAAGTCATCACACGGACATAATGGTAAGCTCGGTGACCAAGAATTCATAACTGGAAAAGACAATAATCTAAAAACAATAGACAATCTAAAACGAGTCAAGATAAAACGTTCATAATTAGACATCGGCAAAGTTAAGTATGGCTGCAGACTACTGCTCGTTAAGAGGGAAAAATGCAGAGACACAGATTTTTTCTTCAATTCCTCTTGGCTTCTATTTTCAATAAGGTAATCCAGGGATAGCTTGGACAAAAGGTTCCTTGATAAACCTTCCATTGAGGATGGATCTGCAAAATGGTGTTGGCGACCAATTTTGGCAAAAAATAATTTAATGTAATTTAGCCAATCTAAACGGTCCACATTTTCCAGTTTTATAACATCCCGAAGGATGGCTCGATTCAGGGAGCACTCATCAGTTGTCCAGACCCTGTGCCACAAAAGAATAGGTTGAATTCTGATCAAATCAGATATATAGTTTAGGCCAAGTTCAGAATGACAAATGTAGGTCGCGACACTTTGGGGGACTCTCAAAACGTGTCTCAAGAACCTGTTCTCAGCTTTCTGAAGTAGATCAATGTTAGTGTGGCCCCAGAGGCCCGAGCCATACATAGCAACCGAGGTACATGTAGCTTTATAAATAGTTAAAATTTCCTTAATTGGTTTCTTTCCCAGTTTTTTAATAAAATTCGTTAGGGCCATTATAGTTTTTTGAAACAAGAGAGTTCTAGCCTTTACCGCGTGAGACCACACCCCAGTTTCATGGAACAGTACGCCAAGGTATGGGAAGATAGAGGTAGATTCCAATGGGACATTATTTAAAAACATTCTTTTTGCATGATTACCAGGTTTAGTGCCACAGTTCATTGAAAAAGTTTTAGTGCAATTAACTTTTAAGTCTAGACTAGACATAAAGCACTCAAAAGATTTTATCAAATTTTGTAGAGCCACGGGAGTGCGGGCCATTAAAACCGCGTCATCCGCATACAGGAGCGCGGGGACAAACCTCCCCCCAACCTTAGGAATGTCCCCGCGATCACTCAGAAGATGACGCTCAAGGCCATTAATATACAACAAGAATAAAAAGGGTGCCAGGACGCAGCCCTGGCGAACGCCCCGGCCAACCTGAAATGACCTTGTGCATTGACCCTCACGGCCGTAGCGGACCGAAGCTGAGGCCCCTGAATAAAGATCCTTCAAGAAACAAACAATGGAATCTTCCACGCCTATCTCTCTTAAAATGGTCCATAATTTAACATGGGAGACGCAATCAAACGCCGATGAAAGGTCGACGAATGTGAGATACAGGCGCTCCCCCTTAATCCTCAGGTATTTTGATTGTATAATCATTAAGTTTAGGCACTGTTCCAGAGTTCCAATACCCTTTTGAAAACCGTATTGTAAATCGCTCATTATTTTATTTTCTTCTGCCCAGGTTTGCAGTCTGACCAAAATGATTCTCCCAAGGATCTTAACGGACGAATCTAATAGGGAAATTGGTCTGTAGCAGGCGCAGGATTGCCTGTCGCCCTTCTTATAGATAGGTACAATCACGGAGGTGAACCAGGACGGGTTTAGGCCCCTAGCCAGTGCTGCATTAAATAATTGCACAAGCATGGGGCCCCAAAGCTCAACATTGTCTTTAAACAGGTCAGCAGGGATTCCATCAGGCCCTGCAGCCTTGCCACCCTTCGTTGCATTCAAAGCCAAGTTGACTTCCTCCAAGTTTACAAACAGTTTAACTGCCTTGTCCACTATATGGGCCCCGGTAGAAATATCAGTAATATGGAGATTATCATGCGGTGTATAAAGACAAGAAAAATGCTTGACCCAATCCTCCTCAGTGATGGCATTTTCTATACGCGCCTTGGTGTTATCATAGAGAAGAGGGGTATTAACAGCCTTCCAGAAGGCAGACGCATCCTTCTGTTGTGACGCTTCACATAGCGCTTCCAGGGCCTCCTTTTTTATAACCATCTTCCTGTTTGTTAGGGCTTCATTATATGCTTTCCTGCAGATTCTTATTTCAGTAGTATTACGTGGTACTTGGTGAATAGCTCTTTTCAGGGAGGTTAAGGAGCTGGTGCAAGCGTTATCAAACCAGCTCCTTTTACCCTTTGCCCTATCATTTGCCACAACCCATAGATCTTCCTTAATGGTGGAAGCTATTAAGTTAAAATGTTCAATTATCGAATCAGGACTAGAATTGTCGTCCAAGCATGTGGCAAAACTGGTAGAGCAGATACCCAGTAATTTATCTAAAAACCTTTCCGGGACCACCTTATTCCATTTTAAGCTGTACCCGTTTTGTCTACCAAGGACCACGTCCGGAACTACATGAAGCGATGGCGCGTCCGTTTGTTGGTCCAAAAAAAGATTTTCAATCTCCATAATCTGAGGCAGATGGTCACTCACTGGCTGGTCTATAATATTGGACTTAATAATTTTATGGCGACAACTATTAGAGGCAATAATAAAATCAATAATAGACAGTGCTCCTCTACCAACAAAAGTTGGCACAAAGATGGAGGGCGTTTGAGCAATTTCATTTACAAAGCCTAAGTCATACATAAACAATATGTCATTTAGTAAATCCCCAATCAGAAAATGTTCGAAATGAGTTGAATTTGTTTCCTGTTCGATAGTTAAACCGCATAAACCCTGTTTACCTTTAGTGCAGAGTTTACAATTAAAATCCCCCCCCCAAACAAACATAACTTCTCTATCGGTTTTGTCTATTTCATAATGTATATCATCCCTCAGCGTGGATAGAACGCTGGGGATTTCTTTCCTTTGTATGTTATTATAGAAATTAATTACAGCGACATTTAGTCCTTTGCTATTCCTTAAAATTATTAAATGATAAAAACTAGATTTAGGAGAAAACCGGATAACCTCGTATTTAAGCTGATTGGAAACTAAGGTTAATAGGCCACCCTTAGCTCTTCCATGGGTGCTCCCCACGGCCAGGGTGAAAAAACTTCTGTATCCATTAATGTTTACCGGATCCAAGGACCAGGTTTCCTGGAAGGCCAGAATATCATGGCCCTCAATGATGGAGCCCCATAATGGATTGTTGATTTTCTCCCTTAAGCCGGCCACATTCCAGAATAAGAATGTACAGGCTTTCCTAATTACTTTAGTACCTTGATTACTTTGGAAGGAAGATACCTTTGTTTCCTCAGGTCGAGTACAAGTAGAGGCACCAATAGGTCCCTCATCGTTTGGTTTGAGTAGGAAGAGAGCCTTGTGAGTGTTACTACAGCTAACCTCACTTATGTTGTCATGAATCAAGGTCTGGGTAATTTGTACAGGCGTAACGTCCTCAATGAGAGGTAAGAAGGCCTGAACTTTGGGGATCAGCAGAACATTATCGAGTTTAGGCCCTAGCCTAATGGAAGGATTGTCGCATGCAATTTTCCTATGTCAGTCCACAAATTCCAAACCTGAAAAAACATCAAAATGGTTTTGAGTAGGCAGATTATAAATGGACGGGGCAATGTCATTCCCGTCCCATGTATAATTATTCGGGCCTCTATACAAGGAGTAAGGGTGTCTGAAGTAATCATTGTGATTAAATGGACCACGAAGTTGTACAAAGGGAATCCGGCTATGACCATGATGATTACGAGAAGACCTAGAGACTGTCTGCCATCTATCCACCTGGTTTGTAGGTGATTGAGTTGGCACATATGGATAAAAATAATTTAAGTAATGTGTAGAAATAGCATCACTACTACTGTGGACGTACCAGTCCCCAATGTGCCTAACTGCCCTATGATCTTTAAAATTCACAATAATTACGTCCCCTTTTTTGTCTTTGGGACGCACCCCCACCCATTCACAGCGCCTCACATGCAATATTTCCCCATTAATATAAGCAGGCAAGGATCTGTTTTTAGACAACCAGTAAACAACTTTGTTCCGAAGACCTTGATAATCTTCCCTAGTCCCAGTAGGGAGCTCGGGAACGCCGGCTAAGATGATTACATACGGGGCAGCTTCAGGAGGAAGGTCCACTATTACACGATATTGCCGGTCTTTATTAAGGTCACTTCCAATCCCAAAGTCTTTAATGGCTGGATTATCAAGACTTTGTGATGGGACTGATTTTGGGTCTAAACTTGGATTGACTTTTGATTTATCAGATGTCTTACTGTGTGCAATATTATTCGTTAGTGTGGGTGTTATAGGGGAAAGAGGATGAGATGGCAAGTATCCCTTCTGAATAGATGGTAAGATGGTAGGATGGCTTGGAGGTCCGGGGATAGTGTTTGTCGAGGCTTTAGCGGGTGTATAGGAAGAACTAATGTTTTTTAAACCTGACACCCAGCCCGAGAAAGCAAGGGTATTGTCTGCCAGCTTTTTCTCTATGGAATCCAAGCGGGTGTTTAATAATAATAAAATATTATCCATAAGGGGCTGTATTAGGGGTTTCACCACTTGGTCAATTTTGGCAAAAATGTCGGTCTCAGTCGTGCAACCGTAATTGGTCTGTGGAGGCAGTTTAAGAGCAGACAATTGGGCCATCGTATCTATCAAAATTGGGGTGATAATTTTCTTCAGGTTCTCGGATAGCCATTTTAAAGTTAAATCTTCAGAGCCATTCTCACAATTAGTCCCTTTGGATTCCCCATTAATTAATATAGGGGGTGAGGCAGGAGAAAAGCTGAGCAAATTTGGAGAGCCTTCATCAACACTGCTAGAGCAAAAGCTCAACAGAGATGCAGAGGCATTAATGGGCGTGTTTAAGGGGGAATCAGTTACAGAACAATTAACCACGCCTGACCCTATGAGATCTTCAACAGCAAATTTACGAGGTGAAATAGGAAATAAAGGAGAATTATTTGATTGAAACGTTAAAAGTGACACTGCATCCAGATGCCCTGAAGCGGGGTTTTTATCCGAGGGGGACTGTGTTAGGGAGCAAACTTTTTGTTTAAAGGTTGCTGAACTTTGTTGTGCATGCTTCCCCCTTTGTCTGCGTTTTACCTTTGTGTATTTTCTAGCCGTTTTGGCAGGTGGCAATGGGAGTTGTGAAGTAGCACTATGATCAGCCAAGGACCCAGAATGCCTAGCATTATGCACCTGAGCGGTAATCACAGTACTCTTATTTGCTCCACAAGAGGTATTACTAGTCATGATAGTCGGAGGCAGTAAGGGAGGGGTTGTGTCTTCAAGAAGTCTAATGGGACTCACCTTGCCCAAAGAGGCCCTCCTATCAGTATTAATCTGACTTACTTTTTAATAAGATAGCTATCCATAGGGCCTGTGGTGTGCAGAATGCCTCTCGTCTTTGCCCTTAGTCATCAGGGCGGATAGTTTGCCGACGTCAGTCATTACAGTCAGGCAAGAAAAGAGAGGAACTGCACCTAAGGCAAGCCCGCTAAGCCCACAAATATAGTGGGATAAATATCCCCCTCAAATAGACTACCAGAACATGTAATTACAAACAGCTATGAGTTATAATTGTTGTGCGATACACAGCTGCAAAGTACCTGGCCCAGTCCAGTCTCTACGGGCCTCGGAGGGCCACAGAGGGCCCGCCCTTTGCCCGGGCTTCGCCCGCGCGCGTCCCGCGCTGCTGGTCTCGTCCCGGAGTTTTAGCCCTCCCCGGCGCTGCCTGGTGACGAAGTTGGCAGGCGCCCGGGTGAGGGAGTGCTGGGGGATGTAGTTTTGTTTGGGGTGCACTTCACCGTTCCCCTCACGGTACCAAAAATCACCGGAAACACCAGGAGAGAGATTTAAAGATGAAGCGCCGTTCCCCTCACGGCTGGTAAGTCAAAGGGCACCTTCAAAATAGTGCTGCTGAGCGTCCTAGTCATGCATTCATGATAGAGAACATCTTCCTTTGCTGGCTTGGTAGGGAGTATTTCATCCTGCAGTGCGGACAGAGGGTATCTGTTGATTCTGTCCCGGATGAGCGTGTGTTGCTCGCATTCTCTCCCTCAGCGCATGCGCTTTCGATGCATTTCTGCCTTCCAAATGAAAGATATTGTGTAAAAAAGAAGTCATTCTAAAAAATGACTGATAATTCTCATGCTAGTATGAGTATTCCCAATTTCAGAAATGTGCAAATATCTACTGTTTCTAAACTCTATATTTTGTTCCCATTTCAGAAATACATAGGTGTCTTTCATACCGATTTTTCCATGTACACATTTTTACAGAATAATTACTATATACCCGGTACATAATAAAAAACCATTGCAAGTTGCTGCTCAGTTTTTGGCTCTGGGTTCGTCGAGTTCTTGGTGAACCTACAAGTCCTATATATCCCCACAACCAGTAATGTCCAGCGGATGTCATGGTATATTGCTTTCAAAGAGCTGTCATAATTAGAAGAAGTTACAGGTGAAAACGTTGACACAAAAGGGGTTTTTTTTCAACTAATTTTCAATTTATCCTATATTCAACTGTTAGTTTCTATAAAAAAACCTTGATGGATCTACACAAATGACCCCTTGCTGAATTCAGAATTTTGGCTTCTTCTCAAAAATGTATAGCTTTCCAGGATCCATTATTGCTTTTGTACCCATTTCTGCCATTAACTGGAAGGAGGTCAAAAGCACAAAAAATAGCAAAATTAGGCTATGTCCCAGAAAAATGCCAAAACGGTGTAAAAAATGTTGGGTTTCTGACAAAAGTCTGGTATCCCCGAAAAGCTGGGAAAATGGTGATTTCAACCCCACAAACCCTTTTTTGATAACATTTGCAGGGAAAAACCCAGATGCTTTCATTTGCAGCCCGTTTTTCCAATTTTTCCGAAAAAACCCAAAGTTTTGCTGTATTTTGGCTAATTTCTGTGACCCCTCTAGGAGAATCCATAAACCCTGAGTACCTTTAGAATCCCCATGATGTTGGAAGAAAAGGATGCAAATTTGGCGTGGATACCTTATGTGGTCAAAAAGTTACAGGGGCCTCAGCGCGCACTACCCCAAATAGCCAAAAAAGGGCGTGGCACAGGAGGGGAAAAGGCCTGGCAGCGAAGGGGTTAAAGCCAAGCAGGGTGAGTCCAGCAGTGATGGTGGCAGCCTTTCTTCATTGCCCTCTGAGAGGAGGGTCCACATACCCAAGGACTGGTGACTGACTTTGTGGTGTGAGATGACACAGATGAAATCTACCCCACACCACACCACTCCACCCTACCAATACATCCTTATAGATCTTTCAAGATTTCCAACACCAATGGGCAATCAGGAGATTCCATTCATACTTACACTGTGGTATTGTGAATTGTCCATGAATGCCAAGATAAAAAGAAAAGTGTCTTTAAAATCTTCCCAATCAGCACACACCCCTACATATAAATGACGTTTTTCAAAATGGTGGACAAGTAGCACTCAAAGGAGAGGACTGGTTTGGGAGTGTATATACATTTAGAAAATATGCACAGTTGCATGTATTGGCTGAGCCCCGGGGCACTCCCCTTGCGAGCAGCTGTCTTCATTCATTCATGGTGTGCCAATTCAAACAGCAAAGCAATATTCACTCACCTCTGGGGCTTCTGATGGCTTCTGTCCTAGGACTCTCTGGATGCTCCTTGCAATAGGTCTCATCTTCGTCTTTTATACGGAATAAAACAACCTCAGGTTCTGTAGGCAGTCAATGAAAGGATTAGGTTACTTACCCTGTAAGCATCTGTTATTGGCATGTAGTGCTGTAGATTGACATACTCTGAATGCTCCTGCCATCTAGTGTTGGGTCCAGATGTTTGCAAGTTATTTTTCTTCGAAGAAGTCCTTTGAGTCACGAGGTTTGGTGATTCCTCCTCTTGGTAATAGTGTGCATGGGCATCGACTGCATTGTTAGATTGTTTTCCCACAAGAGAGTGAGAATGGAGTATAAGTAAGTGTAAGTAAAGAGATGTCCATGCATATTAAATATAGATTATAAATGCAACAACCATAGGTGTCCGGGGAGAAGGGTGAGCGCATGTGAATCTCCCACACTACAAGCCCTTCCATGTTTGCTCCTTCAGCTCTTTTAGGGGACTGCTGGCTGCCACCCTCACAGAGGAAAGATTCAAAGTTCCATTTCTAAAGAATGGGAAGAACAAGATTGTTAGCAAAGATCCTGGTGTGATTAGTTCTGATAAGACTATAGACTTGGAGAAGCCCGTCCTGAGGACTGGTCAGTGGCAATTCTTTCAAAACTAAGAGTTGTTTATCAATTAAGATGTGCAGACCCTCAATGAGTCACACGTGAAGGAACTTACGTCGTTCATAGCCCTTCAGCTCTAGTGACTATTCTAACCTGGCAACTATCACCTCTCAATAGTCCCAAAACAAAATCAGAGGAATATTTACATATTCGCTGTTATTGTCTTAATAATTAGTAATGTGCACCATTTCATACATTGAAAGACGCCCCATCGAGTAAGAGAGTTGCCCCTTAAATTCCACAATGCCAAGTTGGATGTTATAGCTCTACAAACCACCACTGCCCAGAAAATCATCTTTGGCCTGTACATAAAATAGGTTAGTGTACAATGTTGAAGCAAAACATCACACCTACTTAAAGAGGCATAGATGACCATAGGCAGTTCCTCAAAGAAATCCTTTACGAAGGGCAACCACACGCATCATCGGAGGCGGATGCTTCTTGGTGGTTCTGGTTGGTGTACCTCCACCTTTGATCACATATGGGAGACTTCTTGTTCCTTGATTATTAAGGCAATTAACTAGATTAAATCTGTCCAGCATTACTATTTGGATGTTTTATTTGTCGGCCATTGCTATTCGGATCTCAAGACTACTTTTCTTGCCGCTATGCTTCATAGCGTGGGGCTCGATGATAGGAGAAATGTCGCTTAGCGACATTTCTCCTGTCATGTTAGGTCAGGAACGCCCACTTTGCATCTCATTAGAGATGCAAAGCCGGGCGTTAAGATTTCTTACGCTAAAGCAAGGTTTCACGCGTTAGCGTGACCTTGCTAATTAGGCGATAAACGTGTCGCCGCTTTTCAGCCGAAAACGACCGCAAAAGCGGCGATAATTTTCTATCGCCTCGTTGCTGATACGCCCCTATGTGTGCTGGGACCCTCGTGGTTCCGGGCAGACTCAACAGGGGAATTACGTAACTTGCTGGTAGGTGTTAAGGTGCGGTTGTTACCTGTTATGACAGAATGAGAATGTAGTGAGTGATCGTATGCTGAGGAATAAAAATGTCTGTAACAGAGCTCCGTGCTTTACGTAGTCATTTGCTCGCTCCCAGGCTTGGGAGCACCCTAAACCTACCTCTATCTCTGAGTCTTTCTCAGTTTTCTCAGCGCGTTCTTAAGGATATTTGGGGGCCTGGAAATGCATATTTCAACAGTTTCTGTTTCTGATAGTTTGTTTGGCATCATGCAGGCTTCAATTAGAAGAAAATGGGTAGTTAAATTACAAACCGGGGCACCCAAACTATGTTTTGTCCAACGCCCCAAAAACATCTTTACACAACACTGGCAGGTGGGGGCACGAGTGGGGCCAAGAACAGATGATTGCAGGGTAAGTAACCTAATCTGTTCGAGGCATGTGTCCCTGTAGATACACATGCTTTGCACAGACTGTATAGCAGCGCCTTTCAAAAAGCAGTGCCTAATCATTGGATGTTGCAGTTGTTTAAAACTGTTTACGTGGCACCGTCTGTCCTACATTGGCTTGTTGGTGTGCTAAACCATCCACACAATAGTGCTTGGTAAATGTGTGTGGTGTAGACCATGTAGCTGCTTTACAAATGTGAGCTATGGGAATTTTGCCTAAGAAAGCCATAGATGCCCCTAATTTACATGTAGAGTGTGCTCTAGGAGGTAAAGACAAAGTCCTTTTAACTTTGAGATAGCATGTCTGGATATATTTAACGGTCCAACTAGGAATGCCTGATTTTGAAATGGATTTCCCTTTATGAGGGGGAGCAAATGTTTTGATAAAAACTTTTGTCCTGTAAATATAATACATTAATGCTCTTTTAACGTCTAATGTATGCAGAGCTCGTCCTGCTGCAGAAAACAGGTAGCTCAACCAATTGGTTGATGTGGAAAGGGGATACTACCTTTGGAAGGAATTTGGGTTGGTACGAAGAACCAGTCTATCCTTATGAAGCTGGGAGAATGGTTCTTCCAAGGTTAGTGCTTGGAGCTCTCTGACACGCCTTCGTGAGGTGGCAGCAATTATGAAAGCAACCTTCAAAGAAAGATATTGGAGGGGCCAACTGTGTAGTGGTTCAAAGAGTGGACCCATAAATCTTGTTACAACAATATATTATACTATACTTTAGAATCTGTAGAGCGCATGGCATCCCAGTGCTAGTTCGGAGAGGTGCACCTGACAGAATGGGGTGGGAAGATGACTATTTGAAGAGCCAGGTTTTAAGGGCTTTTTGAAAGTGTGGTTCATTATCTGCTGCTGAAATCGCTAGGGGAGAGAGTTCCACTGCTTGGTTGCATTTAAGCTGAAAGATCTTCCTCCTCTTCTGGCTCTTTGGACGCTGGGGACCATAGTCAGATAGAGTTTTGCAGATCGAAGAGATATATTTGGGATGCAGGGGCAAGCAAACTGACATAGAATAGGTGGGCCTTGACCCTGCAGAGCACAATGGAAAATGCACAGTGACTAAAATTCTCTTTTTTGCAAAATGGGAAGCCATTGCAGGTCTCTCAAGCTCTGCCTAACAGATTGTGATATTGGGATCCCAAGTAACGTGCGTGTGGCCGAATTTTGCAAAACTTGTAGTTTGTGTGTCACTCCTTTAGTGGATCCTAAGCACAGTGTGTTGCCATAGTCTAAACGCGAGAGAATAAGGGCCTGTACCACTTCCTGTCTAGAGTTCTGCGGGAGCAGGGGCAGGATCTTGCACAGCATCCTTAACAATCCAAAGCAGCTAGCTGAAATGTTGACGGCCTGGGCTTCCATGGTTAGAGTGTTTTCAAACCACATCCCTAGATTTTTTATAATCGTTTTAGGGACTGGAGGGGAGCCAGGGCTAGTAGGCCAGTCTAGAACTTGCTGTGTGGCAAAGTTGTTTTCCAGGATCATAAATTCTGTGTAGAGCTCCACTGAGCTTAAGGCAGGACTTGTTCATCCAGTTGACCACCTGCTCCAGACAAGGTACAAGTGTGGATAGAGAGGTATCCGAGTCTTGAGCAAGGGAGAAGACCAGCTGGGTGTCGACCACATAAGAAACTATAGAGATCCCATAGGGAGCTTTAATGTCTGCCGTCGTTGCAGATAAATATTAAAATGTGTCGGACTAAGTGACGACCCTTGCGGGACCCCACATGTAACCTGCCTGACTTCCGAAAATCAGTTTGGAATGTGTGGAACTCACCCATTCCAGGGCTTTTCCTTTGATACCAGCCTTATCACCCCTATCTAGGAGCGTGAGGTGGTCCACGGTATCAACGGCCGCACTAAGGTCCAGGAGTATGATAGCAACCGTGGCCCCTTCGATCCAGTCTCCGTTTAGCCTCCTCAACCCCAGCCAGAAGAGCAGTTTCTGCGCTGTGTTTTGGGCCGAAAGCCTGTTTGCGTGTGGCGCAGAATGGAGTCGGCTTCCAGGAAATCTGACAGACATTTATTGACATATTTTTCTGTCACTTTGCCTGGGAGTAAGGAAAGTGGGGCCTAGGTTGGGCTTCTTAAGGTCAGCTCCGACCATTGCAGGTTTCCAGTAGAGGGGCACTGCGCCCGTTTTCAGGAAAGATTAACCATGTCTCGCAGAGTGGGGAAAATAGTTTCAGGCACAAGAGCGATTATTCTCAGAGGTACCGGATCCAGCCACGATCCTGACTTAACTTTCTTGAACAGGGCTGTAAACTCCAGGGAGAGGGGAATGAATTGAGGGAGAATCGGAAGATGTCTATCTTTACTTTTATTCAATAAAGTGGACATGTCACTTTCATTGACCACCTTAAATGAGCAGTAAATGTCATTAATTTGTTAATGTTGAAATAGGTGGCTAGGGTGTTACACCTATCTATAGAAGGTTCAGCCACATGTGGGTTAGTATTGGATTCCACCAGGGACTTCTTAATTCTAAAAATTTCTGTAGGGGAGTTGACAGCTTCTTAAAATCTCCTTTCAAGGTATGAGGCCTGAGCTTGATGGATTTAGTTGTGGGATAGTGTTTACTCATTTTCCCCATCGTTTTTTCTCCATGCTCTTTCTGCGATCTTGCAGCTTTATTTTTTTATGTTCTAGGATGAGGGGTGTACCGTGGGGTGGATTTGTTCCTAGGTTTTTGAGATACAGTTTTCTCAGGAATATTCTGATCCAAAGAATGGATCAACCATTCTGAGATATTACTGGCAACTCCAGGGTTAGGGTCTACGTTGGGTGATGTTAGACTCAAAGTATGTCTCCAGCTGTCTCGATTCTACTTCGACCAGTGTCGCGCTTCGATCGCCTTATATTTCGTGGGTGGGATTGATTCCGATATCTTAAGAATCAGGTGGATCAAAAAGTGATCAGTCCATGAAAGAGGGGTCGGGTTTAGGACCTGTAAAGCCAGATTGTTACTAAAAATGGGGTCTAATAAGTGGCCCTTTATGTGGATAGGGCCCTGAACCCTTTGCTTCAGCTGAATAGAAGCCAAGTCATGAGTAAGGCTGATTGTTTGCGTGTCCGTGGCTGCAATGAAGTGGAGGTTTAGGTATACCAATACTGAGAGATTGCTATGTTTTGTGACCAGGCTAGCTAGAATGTCCATAACTATCTGGGTGAATTGGCTGAAAGGTCCCAAAAAGGTAAATGTATGGGACAGTGAGATGTCCATACTAGACTCTTGCAGTGTGGGTGGATGAGGGGGTCGGTACGGCATTGGAAGGAAGATTGCAGAATGATAGCTAGCCCTCCACCTTTTTTGTCGGCTCTGTCTGTACATAGTATATATAAGTCTGGGGGGAGGGTTTGGGCAAAGTCAGAGCCTGACTCCTCATGGGGCTATATCTTTGTAGGGAAGATCACATCTTGTTTGTATCTTCTAGAAAAGAGAATATGTCCAGTTTGTGTCGTGGCAGAGCCCTACAGCTCAGCAGAAACATGCTCCCTGTCCACTGCGGTAATTAGGGATCCCTAAGAGAAGAGTCAAGTGAGAGGCTATAACGGCAGTGCTTACAGTTTTTGCCCCCCTTAAAGAGGTCCATTGAGTGGCTGCAGTTGTCAGTAGGTACCCCTCCTAGATTGAGCAGGTATTCCCAAAAGTATACTTCTATGTGGGAAAGTTGAGACTTCAGGAGCCAAATCGCAAGGTTTAGCTCCATTGAGTGTATGATTTTGCCATGTTTCTGAGGGGGAAGGTTTGAGGTGAAGCTTCTCGTGTGGAACTACTTTAGTTCGAGTAGTGTGGTGAACCATGGTTGACAACCCCATGTGGAAGCTACCAGAATGAGGGTGAGAGAGGTTTGCCTGAGCTTCCGAACCAGCAGTGGAAGGAGAGGGAGAGGCGGAAAAGCAAAAGCAAACATTCCTGACCAATTCATCCATAGGCATTGCTTTTGGATAGAGGGTGTGGGAAACTGGAGACGAAGTTTGGGAATTTTGCGTTCTCTGCTGTCGCAAAGAGGTCTATTTGTGGAAACCCTCACTTGTGGAAGTATGGAAGGAGGACTTGGGGGTGGAGTTCCCACTTGTGGACTTGTTGCTGAAACCTGCGGAGGACGTCGTCAAAGTTGTTGTCTGTTTCTGGGAGCTGTTCCGCTAATAGATGGATTTTGGGATGTATTGCCCAATGCCAAATGATCTGAGAGGGGCGTGACAGCGAGTGTTTCCCCCCTGTTTTTGTACATAGTTCAAGGCTGTCATATTGTCAGGTCAGACAAAGACAACTTTGCCTATGAGGTGAGGTTGAAGCGCTTTCAACACTAGGTGAACAGCTTGAAGCTCTAGGTAGTTGATGTGGAGATTTTGGTGTCTGGTGTCCCAAAGACCCTGAACTGTTAGATGTTGTAGATGCCCCCAGCCTCCAACCCCCCCCCCCCCCCGCCCTGTGAGGAATGCATCCGCTGTTAGCACGACCTGTGGAACAGGGTCGATGAACGGCCACCATTTTAACAGATCTTGTAATTGAGTCCACTGTTGTGCTAAACATTCCTGTAGAGGACGCATGTTCAGTCTTGCATAAGGCACTATGGCAATGCATGATGCCATCATCCCCAGAACACGCATGAAGGTTTTGACTGTTAAGTATTGATTGGGTTGAAATTGTGGAAGCAGTCTTTGAAATGTTGAATTCTGGATAGGTTAGACCTAACTTAGTGTTGAGAATAGACGCTAGATATTGTTATAGCTGTGAAGGTTGAAGATGGTATTATTGATCGTGAATCCCAGCTGATACCGAAGATTTATGGTAATCTGAGTGTGTTGACGACATAGGAGGTGCGTATTGGCTTTGATAAGCCATTCGTCCAGATATGGGAAGACATGAATGTTTTGTCTTCATAAATGCGCTGCTACCACTGCCAAGCATTTGGTGAATACTCTGGGTGCAGTGGTGACTCAGAATGGAAGGACTTTGAATTGATAATGTTTCTCTGCTATCACAAATCTGAGATATTGGTGATGTGCTGGGTGAAGGGGATGTGAAAGTAAGCGTCCTTTAAGTCTAGTGCGGACATGAAGTCGCCCGTTTGAAGAAGTGGGAGCACTTGTTGAAGTGTCACCATATGGAAGTGCTCTGATAGTATGAGAGGCCTTAGATCTAAAATAGGCCGTATCGAGCCGTCCTTTTTGGGAATTAGGAAGTGCAGGGGGTAAACCCTGAGCCTTGACATTGTAAAGGAACTGGCTCCATAGCTCCTTTGAGTAAGAGAGCTTGCACTTCCTGTTTGAGCAGCTGTTGATGTTCCACAGAGCCTGTGGGCGCAAGGTGGAATATTGGGAGGATTGCTAATGAGCTCAAGGTAATAACCATGTTAGATAATATCCAGCACCCACCTGTCTAATGTATTTGACTATGAGGTGGGAAGAAACTGTGTAGTCGACCCCCAACAGATGTAGGAGTATCTGGGAATGATCAGGGAGTCACTGTTTGTTGCCAGATGGGGCGTTACAGGTTGGTGTATCTTTGCCCCGACCTATGGAGTTGTTACCCTGTAATTGCCTCCGAAATATCCTCTAGATGGAGAGGAGTGCGTTTGTGACCTGTAGGAAGATGTGGAGGCATCTGTGGAAGTGGTTTTAGGACCGGCTCTTTAAGAGGAGCGAGGAAAGGAGCCTCTATTAGTAGGTGTTTGAAGCACTCCCATGGAGTTGTCAACCTCAGATTATTTTTTTATTTTCTCCAAGGCTTCATCTACTTGTGGGCCGAAGAGATGCTCCTTATCAAAAGGGAAGTTTAGTAAAGTCTGCTGGACATCTGGCTTAAAAGCAGAGATACGCAGCAAGGCGTGCTTCCGTAGGAGGACACTTGTATTGATGCCTCTGGCGGCGGTATCCAGAGATATGCAGTCAGGCATGCCTCCAAACGAGGACACTGGTGTTAATGCCTCTGGCGGCGGTATCCAGAGATACGCAGTCAGGCATGCCTCCAAACGAGCACACTGATGTTAATGCCTCTGGCGGCGGTATACAGAGATACGCAGTCAGGCATGCCTCCAAACGAGGACACTGGTGTTAATGCCTCTGGCAGCGGTATCCAGAGATACGCAGTCAGGCATGCCTCCAAACGAGGACACTGGTGTTAATGCCTCTGGCAGCGGTATCCAGAGATACGCAGTCAGGCATGCCTCCAAACGAGCACACTGATGTTAATGCCTCTGGCGGCGGTATACAGAGATACGCAGTCAGGCATGCCTCCAAACGAGGACACTGGTGTTAATGCCTCTGGCAGCGGTATCCAGAGATACGCAGTCAGGCATGCCTCCAAACGAGGACACTGGTGTTAATGCCTCTGGCAGCGGTATCCAGAGATACGCAGTCAGGCATGCCTCCAAACGAGCACACTGATGTTAATGCCTCTGGCGGCGGTATCCAGAGATACGCAGTCAGGCATGCCTCCAAACGAGCACACTGATGTTAATGCCTCTGGCGGCGGTATCCAGAGATACGCAGTCAGGCATGCCTCCAAACGAGGACACTGATGTTAATGCCTCTGGCGGCGGTATCCAGAGATACGCAGTCAGGCATGCCTCCAAACGAGCACACTGATGTTAATGCCTCTGGCGGCGGTATACAGAGATACGCAGTCAGGCATGCCTCCAAACGAGGACACTGGTGTTAATGCCTCTGGCAGCGGTATCAGCAGAGTCCAGGGCGCATGTAATGGAGGAGTTGGAAATTAATTTTCCTTCCTGCACTAATTCTTGTCCCTTCCTTTTATGCTCCTCTGGGAGATATTGGAGTAGTTCCTCCATTTCATCCCAGTGCGCTCTGTCATACCTGGCTAAGATTCATTGTGTATTTACAATTCACCAATGATTGGCAGATTGTGCAGTAATTCGTTTGGCTGACGCATCTATAAGTATGGGTTCTTTATCAGGAGGTGATGCGTCTGCTGTAGTTTGTGAATTTGCTCTTTTACGGGCATTTGACACAGCCAGGGAGTCTGCTGGAAGCTGGCCTCTGATAAAAACTGGGTCAGATGTTGCAGCTTTATATTTTATAGGGGTAATGATGTGAGCACGTGCAGGATCTTTAAAAATATCATGTGCAGGGCGCATCATTCCCTTTATCATTGGAAGAGACTGCGATGTCCTATGTGTGTTGGCTAGTTTTTCAAATCTAAACCCTTCTTCCATAGATGCTTTATGTAGTTGACCCCTATGGTATGCAGCTGCCCTAGCATTGAGCTCCTGATATGAGGAGGTATCGTCAGGAGGAGAGGGTTTGGCAGGATATAGGTCTGGATCTGTGCCCTCTGGAGGGTCGACATCATAATCCTGCCAGGGGTCTGGTGCTCCGTAATTATCATCTCCTACATCTGCCTCTGGGTATGTATGTGGAGAACCCAGAAGAGTGATGTTTAAAGGATTGTGTGGTGAATGAGGCACCGGAGATGGAGAAGGAGGAGGAGCAGGGTGCAGGGGACTGGTAGATGTGTATTTTTTCTTCTTTTTTAAAGGTATTGGAAGATCAGTGTCCTGTTGGAAAGACGTCTGCCTCTTAGAAGACACTGACACAGTTTTTGTAATAATGTGGCCAGTCTCTGTGTGTCAATGGATCCTCTTCTGAATTGAGTTTTTCCTGCATGGTCTGTAAAATTGGCTCCGGAAGTGTTGCAAGAGGCTATTTCTGTTTCGGTGTTGAAGGTTTCGGAATCGAACCTGATTTCACTTTCGAAATCAATAGAACGGAAGCCGAAGAGGTGTTATCTTGGCTCGGTGCAGAGCCGGAAGGTTTGGTAGATGCTGTCGGTGCCGAGCCGGAGGGTGGGGCAGCCGAAGCTGATTCTCGGTGCCTACCATGGATGTTTTATCGGAACTGAAGGTTTTTGTGTGTGGAGATGAATGATTTCAGTACTTATGGCACCTTGGCCTGGCAGGAGATCATCTGACTCCAAATCGATCTCTAACTCGGAGTCCGAATGCAGAAACGAAAAGGCCCCTTTCTCTTCAGCTGCATGAAGCTTCCAGGCCTTCCGCTTCTGGTTCGATATCTTGTTGACTGAAGATATCGGGCATGTGTCGATGTTCTTCTGTCTCTGCATCTCTCTGCATTGTGCCCGACGGTCCCGCAAAGGTCTTTTTGGATCAAAGAGACTGACAGGTCTCACAATCTTCTCCTTTGTGCTTGCGGGATACGCACAGAGTGCAGACCCCTCGAAGGTTGGTCTGCAGGTATTTGGAACAGCACCAAGGGCAGAATTGAAATGGAGTCTGTTCCATCAGCAGAGTATTATTGATAGAGTTGAATGAGTTAAGGTAGCCCGGATAGGCAAGGCCCGAAGGCCGCGATCGGAGTGTTCCTACCCAACGAGCGAGAATATTCCAAGTTTTGATACACGAGGGATGGAAAACGCGTTCGAAAACAATGGCAATAAGGGTAGAGTGGGTTATGCACTGAAAAGATTCCGAATAACAGTCTTGAACCAGAGCACTGCAATACACATCTGAACCTGATGGCGGAAAGAAAACAATCTGATAATGGAGTCCATGCCCATGCGCACTATTACCAGGAGGGGGAGCCACCTCACCTTGAGACTTGAGACTTCTTTGAAGAAAAACAACTTTCAGAACATCCAGACCCAACACTTGATGGCAGGAGTATGAAAAGCATGTGTATCTACAGCCACACATGCCTCGAACATTTGATTTTACTACATAGAGAATATGACTAACTACTTAAAACCAATAATGTCCAACAGGGAAAAAAATGAGATTTTAAGGCGTTTGAGGAACAGCCATAATCTGAGGCAAGAGGGATTTAAGGATACAGTCAAAAAGGCAGGGCATGAGACCATTAGAGAAGAGGAAGAGTGAAAGACCACAACAGAACAGGCAGAGAGAAAGGCCACGAGAGAAGAGGCAGAGAGAAAGGCCATCAGGTAGGAGGAATAATGAAAGGAGAGGATGGGGAGGCAGAGTGAAAGGTCCTGAGAGGTGAGGTAGGGAAAAAGCCATGAGAGAATAAGGTAAGATGAGGTAGAGTGAAAGGCCATGAGAGTGGAGGTAGAGTGAAAGGCCATGAGAGTGGAGGTAGAGTGATAGGCCATGAGAGTGGAGGTAGAATGAGAGGCCCAATGAAAAGCTAGGAGAGTGTTGTGGTTTTGATCATATCACAGATAGATATCAACATTCGCCTATGGTCAATAGTTGGAAGAATAATGTAGGTTTAAGTGAGATATCAAGGACATAATGTGAAGAACACATCCTTGGGTTTCATTTGGTGGACACGCGCACACATTCTAAACTTGAGAAACCAATATTTAGATATTAGAGAACAATGTTTATATACTTTTATTATTAAGAAAACAACCCCTACAATAGTAACAAAACAGGACATTTATCCCTGCAACTAGTCCACTGCACACATACATTAACAGGGAATGGACATATTAGAGCCCGAACAATTCAAGCTGCTGCTGTCACAGTAGTCATTCTTTTGTAGACCCTGGCGGACGGCCTGCTGGGTGGAGACCCAGCGGGGTGCAGGTCATGGCCTCTGGCAGATGGCCTGCTGGGTGGAGACCCAGCGGGGTGCAGGCCATGGCCTCTGGCAGACGGCCTGCTGGGTGGAGACCCAGCGGGGTGCAGGTCATGGCCTCTGGGAGATGGTCTGCTGGGTGGAGACCCAGCGGGGTGCAGGTCATGGCCTCAGGCAGACGGCCTGCTGGGTGGAGACCCAGCGGGGTGCAGGTCATGGCCTCTGGCAGACGGCCAGCGGGGTGCAGACCATGGCATCTGGCGGACGGGCTGCTGGGTGGAGACCCAGCAGGGTGCAGGTCATGGCCTCTGGGAGAAGGCCGTCCACCCTATTTAGAGATCCTCACCTCTCTGACTTGAGTCTCTGTGCTGGGAAGGGAGCCGGCACAGCACTGAAGGTTTGTCGGGTGCAGCAACGGTGCCTCTTTTAGGGCAGAGCAGCGTCTCTCCCTCCTGCTTCGAGCACAGCAAACATGAAAAATAAAATGGTGATAAAATGAATTTATTACCATTTTATTTTGCACTGCTCCGACTTGATCCACGTGTGAGGGCGGGGCATCTGCAGCTGAATGGCAGTAGGGGAGGTGCAGTGTCTACTTCAGTTTTAAGTGTGTATGCCAGTTTGGCCGGCTGTCTTACGACGACCAGCTCAACATTTGCACTTTTAACCTCTCCAACCTGAGGTGTGTTGGACAGTCAGGTGGAGCACAGACGCAGATCTCTAGTGCCAAAAAGAGTGCTGAGCCAACCCACTCCAACCAATCCTGGGGCTTCTCTCATGCTGGTTGATACTGTCAGCAGCATGAGAGCAGTATCTGGATTGGTAAAGGGGCGCTGGCTCCGGGACTCGCGCTCGGACTGCATAAGAAGAAAAGAACACAGAGAATACATTGGTAAGTAAACATTTTCCTGCATGCTGTGTTTCCCTTTTTGAGCCACTGACAGCCGCTGTGAGAAACTTGCATTGCCTTCAGCCTCGACTCCAGAGCTCTCAATCATGGCCTGTTAGAAACCAAAGAAAACACTGTTAACAAGCTATGATTAAGAGGTTTTGCATTGAGCCTAAAGGCATTGCTTGTTTCTCACAGTGCCTATCACCGTGTTAAAATATTCTTTCAAGCTTTCCAAGGGCCCCTCCACTTTGCAATGTTATTGCCCTTGTGAGAAATTCCCTTGCAAGGTGAACAACAAAAAGCCACTAAATTAACCTGTGCTTAAACATGGCACATAAAAAGCAGGCAGACTTAACTTAGAGGCAATGTGAAAAGTATTTTGACACCAAAACAACAAAAACCCAATCAGTCGCTAACCCTATTCACCAGTCCTACACTGGACTCTGTCCTTGCCTCCTCACCTGTGCTGACTCTGCCCTTCTCTACTCACCTGCACTAGGATGGACTCTGTCCTCCCTCCTCACCTGCCCTAATCGTCGCTATGCTGCATGCTAGGAATGTGGAGGTCTACGAGTGGCTGATCGTCGCTGTGCTGCATGCTGGGATTGTGCAGGTCTACGAGCGGCTGATCGTTGCTGTGATGCATGCTGGGATTGTGGATGTCTACGAGCTGCTGATCGTGGCTGTGCTGCTTACTGAGATTGTGGAGGTCTACAAGCGGCTGACCGTTGCTGTGCTGCATACTGGGATCATAGAGGGCTACGAGCAGTTAATCGTCGCTGTGCTGCATGCTGGGATTGTGGAGGACTACGAGTGGCTGTGCTGCATGCTGGGATTGTGGAGGTCTACGAGCGGCTGTACTGCATGCAGGGATTGTGGAGGTGGTCTACGAGCGGCTGTTCGTCGCTGTGCTGCATGCTGGGATTGTGGAGGTGGTCTACGAGTGGCTGACCGTCGTTGTGCTGCATGCTGGGATGGTGGAGGTGGTCTACGAGCAGCTGATCGTCGCTGTGCTGCATGCTGGGATCGTGGAGGTGGTCTATGAGTGGCTGATCGTCGCTGTGCTGCATGCTGGGATCGTAGAGGTCTACGAGCGGCTGATCGTCTAACCGTCGCTGTGGTGCATGCTGGAATCGTGGAGGTCTACGAGCAGCTGATCGTCCCTGTGCTGCATGTTGGGATCGTCGCAGTGCTGCATTCTGGGATCGTGGAGGTCTACGAGCGGCTGACCGTTGCTGTTCTGCAGGATGGGTTCGCGGTGCTGCATGCTGGGATTCTGGAGGTCTACGAGCGGCTGATCGTCACTGTGCTGTATTCTCTGATTCTGGAGGTCTATGAGCACCTAACCGTCGCTGTGCTGCATGCTGGGATTGTGGAGGTCTAAGAGAGGCTAATTGTCGCTGTGCTGCATGCTGGGATTGTGGAGGTCTACGTGCGGCTGATCGTCGCTGTGCTGCATTCTGGGATCGTGGAGGTCTACGAGCGGCTGACTGTCGCTGTGCTGCAGGATGAGATAGCGGTGCTGCATGCTGGCATTCTGGAGGTCTACAAGCGGCTGATTGTCGCTGTGCTGCATGCTGGGATCATGGAGGTCTACGAGCGGCTGATCGTCACTGTGCTGTATTCTCTGATTCTGGAGGTCTATGAGCACCTAACCGTCGCTGTGCTGCATGCTGGGATTGTGGAGGTCTATGAGCGGCTAATTTTCGCTATGCTGCATGCTGGGATTGTGGAGGTCTACGAGCGGCTAATCGTCGCTGTACTGCATGCTGGGATCGTGGAGGTCTACGAGCGGCTAATCGTCGCTGTGCTGCATTCTGGGATTCTGGAGATCTACGAGCGGCTAATCGTCGCTGTGCTGCATGCTGGGATTCTGGAGGTCTACGACCGGGTAATCGTTGCTGTGCTGCATGCTGGGATTCTGGAGGTCTACGAGCGGGTAATCGTCGATGTGCAGCATGCTGGGATTGTGGAGGTCTACGAGCGGGTAATCGTCACTGTGCTGCATGCTAGGGTTGTGGAGGTCTACGAGCGGTTAATTGTCGCCGTGCTGCATGCTGGGATTCTGGAGCTCTACGAGCACCTAATCGTCGCTGTGCTGCATGCTGGCAATCTGGAGCTCTACGAGCAGCTAATCGTTGCTGTGCTGCATGCTGAGATTCTGGAGGTCTAAGAGCAGCTAATCGTCACTGTGCTGCATGCTGGGATTGTGGAGGTCTACGAGCACCTAATCGTCACTGTGCTGCATGCTGGGATTCTGGAGGTCTACGAGCGGCTAATCGTCACTGTGCTGCAAGCTGGGATTGTGGAGGTCTATGAGCGGCTAATCGTCACCGTGCTGCATGCTTGGATTCTGGAGGTCTATGAGCACCTAACTGTCGCTGTGCTGCATGCTGGGATTGTGGAGGTCTATGAGCACCTAACTGTCGCTGTGCTGCATGCTGGGATTGTGGAGGTCTACCAGTGGCTAATCGTCGCTGTGCCGCATGCTTGGATTGTGGATGTCTATGAGCGGCTTATCGTCACTGTGCTGTATGCTGGGATTGAAGAGGTCAACGAGTGGCTAATCGCCGCTGTGCTGCATGCTGGGATTGTGGAGGTCTATGAGCGGCTAATCATCACTGTGCTGCATGCTGGGATTGTGGAGGTCTATGAGCGGCTAATCGTTGCTGTGCTGCATGCTGGGATTGTGGAGGTCTACGAGCGGCTAATCGTCACTGTGCTACAAGCTGGGATTCTGGAGGTCTAGAAGCACCTAATCGTCGCTGTGCTGCATGCTGGTAATCTGGAGCTCTACAAGCAGCTAATTGTTGCTGCGCTGCATGCTGGGATTCTGGAGGTCTAAGAGCAGCTAATCATCACTGTGCTGCATGCTGGGATTCTGGAGGTCTCAGAGCACCTAATCGTCACTGTGCTGCAAGCTGGGATTGTGGAGGTCTATGAGCGGCTAATCGTCACCGTGCTGCATACTGGGATTCTGGAGGTCTATGAGCACCTAACTGTCGCTGTGTTGCATGCTGGGATTGTGGAGGTCTACAAGCGGCTAATTTTCACTGTGCTGCATGCTGGGATCGTGGAGGTCTACGAGCGGCTAATCGTCACTGTGCTGCATGCTGGGATTGTGGAGGTCTGAGAGCGCCTTACGTGACTGCACAGTTTGTTCTCAATGCTACTCTGCATGGATATTAGAGCATTTGTTTCACTTTTTAAAAGGGAAAAAGGAATAACTATTTGTGGCAGCAGGTCTGTAATATGTTTTTGAATCACGTCGCATTTTATAATGTGTTTTAATAGTTTTCTTATGTCTTTGGTTTTTAAAAGACCAACTTAAAGTAAATGGTCCCTTTTTATGGGAATTTTGTTCGTTTTTCTCTCAATTTTTAAAAGTATTCTGGGATTCCACATGAGGAGGGACTATTCGGTGATAATGAATATTTATGAAGACTATATAACACAGAAGTAAGGGTAATTTACCGGAGTTGTGGTCGGTGCTGCTTTCCCCAATTTCTGCACCAAAATGATCAATCAGGAGAGAAACCGCCTCTTCTTTTCGTGACTGCAAGTCAGATTTCAAATATGGCACGTCTGTTGGAGAAATTAAAAATTTTGTTTCTCAGAAGGTAAATAAGTGAACTTTAAGATGTGCAGAAAAATACTTTTAAAGTCAGTGTTCTTCAAAAGAGATTCCCTGCTCTCATTGTGCCTCAAGCTTCTTCAAGGCATTGTTTGTCCACTTTTTATACTTGAACGTTACAATTAAATTCCTATTGTAGCGTATTCACCCCACGTTTACTGCCACACAATGGATTTGGTGCTTAGGACAACATTCTGACACAGCAGTAGATAAAGACCCGAGTCTGATGAAAAGCGAGGAAACCCTGTCACACAACTCTAACCATCGTCACATTACTCCAGTACTCAAAGACCTCTACTGGCTCCCAGCGATGTAATGTAAAGTAAATAAAATGTGTAGAACGCAACTAATGCCCGAGGGTGTCTTGGCGCTGCTGAAAACTGAAACAAGTGTGGCAGAGGATATAGACGGAAGTAGAAAAAATGTCTACAACTTGTGTAAACAGCCAGGTTTTTAGGCCCTTTTTTGAAACTATGTTAAGAGGGAGCTGTTTTTAGAGTATGTGGCAATTGATTCCAGAGCATTGCTGTTGCCCTGAAAAAACTTCTACCTCTCCATGTAGCCTTCTTAAATGGGGAGACCATCATGTTCTTGGCCAACCTGACCGTAGAGTTCTTGTCGGCATATACCATTTGAGTTTGTTCTTAAACTGGTCCGGCCCCAGTCCGTGCAAAGATTTAAAAGCGAGGCAGAGGGCTTTAAATTTACATCTTTGTTTGACTGGCAACCAATGCAGTTTTCTGATGGCTTCTCTTGCTGATTAGTTTTTTGGAATTGTAAACATGAGGCGAGCTGCCGCATTTTGTGAAATCTGAAGTCTGTTAACAAGACCTGATGCAAGAGTGAGATAAAGACTGTTGCAATAGTCAATCCATGTAAGGACCATTGCCAAGGTCACTGCTTTTCAGAGTTCAGAAGGTACATATTTGTGGATTTTATTAATCAACCTTATGGAACAGAAAGATGCAGATGTAATTTTGCTAATTTGTTCTTTAAATTTAAGTTCACTATCTATTATAATTCCTAGGTTCTTTACCTTGGTTGAGGGTGTGGGCAGTGCGTGCAGTTCTGGCGGCTACCAATCCGGCGTCCAGAGGGAGGGTTTATTGCCAAAGATGATAACCTGGGTCTTTGAGGCATTCAGCTTCAAGCAATTTCTGTCCATCCATTCGCTCACCTTCCTCATACATGCGCTGAATGGCTCTCCAGGGCTATTTTCCCCGTTTGTCAGAGACACCACAATTTGTGTGTCATCTGCATACGAGGCAAAAGTAAAACCAGCGTCTTTGATAATCGACGCTAGTAGCGTGACATAAAGATTAAAAAGTGTGGGGCTCAGTACCGAGCGCTGTGGGACTCTGCATGGTAGAGAAAACTGCCTGGAGACAAACGTCCCCATTGCCACATTTGTTAGGAATGATTTTAGGAGGTCTATTGTTGTTTCTTTAATCCCTAAGTCATAGAGCCGGTCAACCAAGATCTTGTGGCTGACCGTATCAAACGCCGCCGAGAGGTCAAGCAGCACCAACCCCGCCGTCCCCCCTCAGTCGAGAACTTCATGTATTTCTTCAGTTGCTATAATTAATGCAGATTCAGTGCTATAGTTTTTCCTGAAACCATGTTGTGATTCGTCAAGCAGCGAGTTCACTTCTATGTATTCTAAGCAAAAGGGAGTCGGAGATAGGGCGGTAGTTACTCGGCTCAGCACTGTCCAAATTGTCTTTTTTCAGAAGTGCGAGAATTGAGGTACGTTTCCACTGGACAGGGAAGGTCCCACTGGTGAACATATTGATAAGAATTTGCTCCAGATTTTTTGCCACTGGGGCAGGTATCAGGTGCATTGTATTTGGCGGGCAGGGATCATATGGAGAACCTGATTTAATTGACAGAATTAGTTCTCTGAGTTGATCCTCCGAGGGGATCTTAAAGGTGGAGAAGCTGTTTTTACCTTCAAGATCAGGAGATGTGCGCTCAGCCTGATGATAAACTGCTTTGTTAGCCGCAAATTTATTATAGATATTAACCACCTTCTCCAACTAGAAACCTTCGTTCTGCTTCTGCATTTCTGATGAATGTAGTCAGGTTCAGGCGGTCCAGAACAGGTGGCAGATCCTTCTCTACCGCTGCTTCTCGGCTATGGAACACTCTCCCTTTGGATCTACATCAGGTCCAAAGTCTTATGGATTTCAGGAAAAAGTTGAAAACGTTTTTATTCCCTAGGCTGGAATAATTTTGTCTGATATTATCTCTCTTTTCCTCCCTTCCTGTGTCACACCTCGGCTGCCCCTATTAACTTCTGGTGGGGACTCTCCTTTTTAAGCGCCAGGATACCCGTCGGGTGATAGAGCGCTAAATAAGCACCTCATTACATTACATTACATACTTCAGTCACCCCTCTAGCTGGGTGCACTATGCCAGTGGTGTGGGTACAGGTGCATGAGCCCTGTACCCCTACAGTACCCAGGTCCATTCCTGGACACTGTAAGTGCAGTGCTGCCATTAAGAGGATATGGTGCTGGGAGGTCGTCAACACGAACTCCACAGCACCATGATGGCAACACTGAAGACTGAGAAGTTTGGTATCAAACTTCTCAGCACATTAAACCCACACTGATGCCAGTGTGGGATTTAATGTAAGATGCACGACAGAGGGCAACTTAGAGTTGCCCCCTGAACCTAACCTACAATCCACGTCCTGTCTGAGAGGCTGCCTAGGCTGTCACCCAGCAGAGATGTTGCTGGACTCCAGAGTAGAGAGCCATCCACTCTTCTTGGCCTGTAACAATGCACGTCCTGGGCAAGGTGCTAGGTCTCCTCCCCCGGGATGGGCATGCCGCCTTTGTGAGCCTCCCCAGACCACTTGCTGTACTCAGCAACTGGTCCCCACCGGTTCTAGCCCCCACTCTGGCGGGAAGACTGGCGGGAAACCCCAAGGGAGGAAAGGGGGTGTGCCAGCCTCTGCCAATCCCACCCCTCAGGTGGGGGAGGCGAGGTGAAGCACATCTCTGGGCTCTCGTCATCTTGAAGATGGGGAGCCCTGCCCAATCAGGACTAGGCTAATGCCCCCCTCCCACAGGAGAGTGGCAGGATAGGGGGTGTTGTAAACTAAGGCAGAATGTGATTAAGCATTTACTGAAAACATTAGTGTTTCCCTTTTATCGTGTTTTCCTCATTATGTTGGCAGAAGTCCGGACTCCATTTTGTATTGACATGCTGCCATGTGTTCACCACGAGGAGAGTCCGACCTCTGTGTTAGTTGCTCTTGTAATCTGCCTAGCAACAGGTTATAAATAGCTCTCCCTTGTCCGTCTGGCGCATGCCCAGACTTGACCACATCTGTTATAATTAGCTTTGCTTGACCATGTGTTTTCGCGGGCCCAAGGAGTGTGTTAGCTCCGCCCATGTATTGATTCGGTATCGAGAATGACCCTAAATGGTAATGTTCTTCAACTCTGTGGTATCCACCCACTCATGAGCCCCTTTGCTGTGTATAAAAGGGGACTGTGTATGCAAGTTCTTTGTGCTACTCCTTGCAATACTGAAGAGTGTTGTGTGGATTGTAGGACCACCCTTAAGGGTTAATAAACGTTGTTTTTGTACTTTGCAGTTTCCGTGCCAACTTCCTTATAGATTTCGTTACAGAAGAGCGAACCCTTGTCTCTTGCGGGCCTAGCTGGGGCTTGTATTCATCAATTGGCGCCCGTCACGTGGGGCTCATCGGCGACTCGGATGCTCGAAGGACTGGTCGCGACGAAGGTGAGGAGTTTGGCCAGGGACGTGATCACTGCCAGCGGCGTCTTAGCCTTGGCATCCCGAGGTTTTTCTTCCTTCCCTTCCGAGCTGACCATCTGGGTGGCGCCGGTCATCGACTGAGACCTCTTCTGTCGGTCCTGCCGTGAGAGCCGTTTGGGCGATTGTGGAGCTTGGCAGTTGGAACCTGGACTCTTGATTGGTAAGAACCGTTGTACGGTACTTGCTCCGAGTTTTGAAGCCTGGTCTGGCTATTTGAGTTTGATTGATGGTGACTAGTCATATTTTGAATTTGTCTTTGTGAAAATATATGCGTTGCAACACATATAGGCAGGTAATGTGGAGAAATTTCTCCGGAGCTGTGTAAACTTTGAACGGCGCAACGATTAAGTGCCATTTTTCTTGATAATACTGCATATTTTGCATTATTCCTAGCATGCCTGCTTTTAGCGCACTTCGTAAGTGGTGCTGCTGTCTTGGGAACCGGTTGAACCTCGAGGAATCTGCTCCAGCTCCCCCAGAGGGGACTCCTAATAGGGATATGTACGTGAAGCATGGTCTTTCTTCCATAATGTACAGCACGTTATGGAGGAAATATACTAGGAAGGATCCTGAGTTGCGATGGCCTTTGTATGGATCGTTTGATATACGTAAGATTGAGTATGTGGAACAGTGTATGTGTAAGCGACGTGCTCGTCAGGATATGTTTGAGTGTGTGCGATTATGGGTGAAGGAAGTGCGTGAGCGAGAGAAACGTGAGAAAGCGCTGTTTGATAAGGAGCAGCGAAAGAATGATCATATGCGAGCGCAGGAAGCGAAGCGTCGGGAGGACAAAGAGCAAACGGACAGACAAGAGAAAGAGCGTAGGCTACAAGTTTCGGGTCAATATGTTGTTCGTCAGCCGCTTTATCCTGTCCTTAATAATCCTTATGACGATTTTTATTTACTAGATCGCTCTCCGCCCCCTTATGTTGGCGCATCTGCTCCACGGCCGCAAGATTCTGGCCCGGCTCCGGGTAAGGTCGACACACGGTCCATGTTATCGGCCGAGCATATGGCTGAGCTTCGGAAACTTTCCCTCCGTGCACTTAAGGGCAAGATGTCTATGGATGAGTTGTTCCATGCTTGGGGGTCGTGGCAAGATAGAGAAAGGGTGTATTTTCTGTCTCATTTTTCAGAAGAAGTAATTGCAGCTTTCCGAAAATATTCTAGTGTCTTTGAGCCTGACGACGTGTCTTCGGATGCCGGAGCATTACGTAATGGTGTTTTTTCTCCCCCTAAGGCTTCTGAGGCGGCTCGGCGGCTGTTCGCTTTGCGGGACGAGGTACTGGCCCTTAGAGAGAAAGCACGTCAACAAACGGAGGAGGAGAAGCAGTCGGATTCGTCTGCAGCAGGGGGCCACCCATCCGCCTCCCAGTCAGATAAGGATGACATAGTGCATGCTAAACCAATGCGAGAGGCGGCGCCTTTGTATGTTCCTCCTAAGGGAGCGGGGACTAGCTCGGATGTTAACTCCGCCGATGCAAGGGGATATTTTGTATATAATTGGGTTTATACTCCATGGCATAGGGCCGATGTTATGGCATTAAAGAATGCGCTGCCTGACCCCCGCAAGAATCCAGCGGCCTTCTATGAAGAAGTCGAGGGGGCCTTGAATTCTTGCATTATGACCTTGGCGGACATAGACCTGTTCTTTGGCCTTATCCTACCGCCGGATACGTGGCGCTCTGTCCGGAAGGTAGATGATGCGGTTGCCTTCAAGGCCCGGTGGTCTGACCTTGAGGATGAGGATAGGGAACGGAAGCCCGCACAGAAACCACCCCAGAATATTTTAGATCTCCCTGCGGCTATTGTGGCTAAGTTGAAGACGATTATCCCCCCTAAAAAGATTGACTGGAATATGTTAGCAGCATGTAAACAGAAAGTTGACGAGTCAGTCGCGGACTTCTTTACGCGTTTTGAGGAAACGTTCCATGATTTTAGTGGCCAGTCGCTTACTGACGACACGGGCCGCCACCTTTTCGCGGACAAATATGTGGCTAATCTGCTGCCGGCAGTTGCGGCCCGGTTAAAAGCGAGTGAGAGTTCTTGGTCCTCCGCGACACCGACGGCCCTTCTGACCATCGCCCAGTATTATGAGCGTCAGGAGCACGAGGCGAAGGGCCAGGAGGAGAAGAAATCGAAAGATCTTAAAACCAAAGTGATGTTAGCACAAGTATATGGCCCGCCCCGCCGGGGTAATAATAATAGGGGAAGGGGTGGATCTTATGGTCCCCCTTCGGGCCGATCTGATTTGAATAGGAACCAGTGTGCGTATTGCAAGCAGTTGGGCCATTGGGCCAGGGATTGCCCAGCGTTGCGTGCTTCGCGTCAGGGGCACACTCCGGGTGGCCCGAGAGGTAGAGGGGGCTTCTCGAACTTTAGAGGGAATTCCAACGATAATGTCCGTTTCGATACTGCTGGACAGCACCGAGATAGCTCAAATGTTTTTGATCGCCAACACCAGTATCATGTATCGGACATCGATCGATTGGGATATCACGATTCTCAGCATGCATAGGAATGCGTTGGATGGGGGTCCGAATCAGTTGAGGTGCCGGTCGATCAGACGGGTCCTTATGTATCGGCTGAGGTTTTAGGTTCTACTGATCAGTTCCTAGTGGATACAGGAGCGACACGTAGTGCATTGTCTAGGTACTTGGTTCCGGGGGCTCCCCCATCCGGCTCAATAGTTACATCGGTAGGGTTTGACGGTACACTCTCCCGCAGCCCTCTTTCACAGCCCCTTGCATTTAAAGTTGATTGTTTTTCTGCGCCTTGTCCGTTTCTGCTTGCTCCGTACACACCGGATAACATTATGGGCCTTGATATGTTAAAGCATTTTAGGGCTACAATTCGCTGTTCCCCTGAGGGTGTGAGGGTGATTTTAAATGACAACTACCCCCGATCTGGGCGGATGTGTACGATCTCAGAGGATGCGTTGTTGGCTACCCTCCCCCGAACTTTATGGGCGACATCGGACACAGATGTCGGACAAATGGTGATTCCTCCGGTCCACATTAGTGTCCAGGAGGGGGCGGTACTACCGCGCCTCCCACAGTATCGTATTTCCCAGGAGGGCGAGGAGGCTCTCATACAGATTGTGCAAGATTTGATCGCAGTAGGAGTAGTGGAAGAAGTTCCCTATAATATCTGTAACAGTCCGATTCTCCCCATTCTGAAAAAAGACACGGATGCAAGGGTCTATCGGTTCATAATTGATTTGAGGGAGGTGAACAAGATCGTGATACCTCAGTATCCGGTGGTTTCCGATATCACGACGTTGCTTACCTTGGTCCCGCCTACGGCGACCGTGTTCTCAGTGATTGATTTGAAAAATGCCTTCTTTTCTATTCCCATTCACCCTGATAGCCGATTTCTTTTTGGGTTCACATTAAACAATAGATCTTATCGTTTTTGTAGAATTCCCCAGGGGTATACAGAAAGCCCTAGTATTTATAGTCAGGCTTTGAAGCGACAGTTGGATTCCTTTGCCTTACTCGAGGGGGTCGCCCTCATTCAATATGTCGATGACATCCTGTTGGCGGCTGACACCCTGGAGTTGTGTGAGAAAAGTACGATAGCCTTACTTTCCTTTTTAGCATCCCACAATCATAAGGTCTCTAGGAAGAAATTGCAATTCTGTAGACCAAAGGTGACTTATTTGGGTCACCTTTTGTCTAAGGAGGGGCGTGCACTCACACCAGATCGTATCCAAGTAATTTTGGACACACCAAGGCCATCCACGCAGAAGGATGTGCGTGCATTTTTGGGTCTTGTTTCTTTTTGTAGACAGTGGATATTGGGGTTTTCACACATAGCTAAGCCATTACTAGCGCTCTTGACAAAAGACACGCCCATCCCGATCCCCTGGTCAGATGAATGTGACGCTGCTTTTCAGCAATTGAGACAGGCCCTTTGTTCAGCACCAGTGTTAGGGACCCCTGATTATGCAAAACCCTTTTCGTTGTATGTGCATGAGAAAGATGGATGTGCATTATCAGTCTTAGTGCAGATGCACGGCGATAAGCAGCGCCCTTGTGCATACTTTTCGGCTGTACTTGATCCTGTCGCCCGAGCATTGCCAGGGTGTTTTCGCTCGGTTGCGGCGACAGCTGTGTCAATACGCCAAAGTGAAGGAATTGTATTGTCCCATAAACTGTTGGTGTTAGTTCCCCACGCTGTTGATGCCCTGCTTAATCAAACAAAGACGCAGCATTTGACCAGTGCCCGTTTAACGGGATATGAGTTGACGCTTTTAGCTCCTCACATTACGTTAAAAAGGTGCGTGACATTAAACCCGGCCACATTGTTGCCGTACCCCGAGACCCAGCCTGAGGCGCAGAAAGCGCATGATTGTATTCTTGTGACTGAGGAACAAACAAAGGGTCGTATTGATCTCCAGGATACGCCCTTTTCAGAGGTAGATGGAGAGTTGTGGGTGGATGGATCATGCCTGAAGCTACCAGATGGTACGACTTCAGCAGCGTATGCAATTACCACGTTACAGACGATAGTGGAGACAGCACGCATACCACAGAAATCAGCTCAAGCAGCGGAACTAATAGCGTTAACACGAGCGTGTGAGCTCAGTATAGGATTGTGTGTGAATGTTTACACAGACAGCCGCTATGCCTTCGGAGTAGCGCACGATTTCGGCCTACTCTGGAAGGAGAGAGGGTTTCTAACGTCACATGGGGTACAGATAATGCATGGGGAGTTAGTTCACAACCTTTTAACTGCATTGACATACCCAAAGAAAATTGCCATTGTTAAGTGTAGTGCCCATAGGAAAGTGGTTGATAAGGTTGGAGAAGGAAATGCGTTAGCGGATCGAGTAGCACGGGAGACTGCGATGCAGCCCGATACTACTGCCATGTATGTAGTGAAGTCACAGGTGGAGAGATGGCATGATGCGAAGGAGCAAGTGCGAGAAATACAAAAGACCGCTTCTGACAAAGAGCGGGAACAATGGGTTAGCGGAGGAGAACTGGATGACGAGGGTTGCTGGAGAAATAAGCAGATGGATAGATGGAAGTTACCCACGGCTTTCGTACAACCTATGGTTCAGATGGCACATGGGCTAGCACATGTTGGAGCTTCCGCAATTGTGAAATTGCTTACTCAAGTCTGGGAGCATCCAGAGATTGCTAGCACAGCAAAGAGGGTGGTGCAGACCTGTATGATCTGTCTGAAGTATAACCCAGGGAAAGGCACGCGAACTCCAGCAGGAGGATTTGCGACGCCCACTGCACCCTTTGAGGTTCTGCAGATGGATTACATCCAGCTTGAGCGCTGTAACAATTTGAAGTATGTTCTAGTAGTGGTTTGCGCCTTCAGTAAGTGGGTTGAGGCGTACCCTGCGAAAGACAATACTGCAATGACTACAGCGAAGCTATTGCTGAAAGAGTTTTTCCCCCGATACGGCGTCTGTAGACTTCTGTGGAGTGATAATGGCCCTCACTTTGTAGCAGATGTTATAAAGTATATCTTGAAGGGCCTAGGCATCACCCAGAAGTTCCACGCCGTGTTCCACCCTCAGTCTGCAGGACTAGTCGAGAAGTATAATGGTACACTGAAGCTTAAGATCGCCAAAATTCAAGCTTCAACAGCTTTGACTTGGCCAGACGCCTTGCCACTGGCGTTATTGTCAATTAGGTCGGTGCTACACTCTCGAACCGGCCTTACACCCTATGAGATTGTATTTGGACGCCCAATGAATATTTGGGGTCCACCAAGGCCTAAGGCTGTGTATGATGTACCTTGTGTGATGATGAGTGATTATCTGGCACAGTTAACGGATAACTTGGTTTCCATTCATCAACAGGTCCGAGAGGCGCTCCCTGATCGGTCTACCGGTGAAGGACATGGTCTCCGGCCGGGGGATCATGTCATGCTGAAGGTCTTCGACAGAACGAACAGTTTGGAGCCGAGATGGGTCGGACCTGAGCAAGTCCTTCTTGCAACGAGGACGGCAGTGCGAGTCTCGAACAGGAAGAATTGGATCCATTCCTTGCACTGTCGAAAGGTACCGCCCGGATTGGTGGAGTCTGCCGTGCTGACCGATCAACGAGACATCCTAGCAGCAGAGACAGGCCGTGCTGCGAAGCCAAACGACACTGAGGAGCTCTTTCCGGACCATACGACTTCTGGAGGAAGGCGATATCATCTGCGACCAAGGAAGTGAGGTTTCCAGTACCGGGACATACTGTCAGAACGGCCCTTGGGTTAGTGAAACGGAGAGCCGATGAGGCAAGGGGGGGGGATCAGCCCTGCATTAGTGTAGCGACACCCGTCTTGGCCCGCTGGTGAAGAAATCAACCGCTGCCCAAGGGGAAGAGTTCTGACAGACTTTTTAGTTTCAGGAAGATATCAGGGTATTGTTTCCTTTGACATGGAGAAGAAGAAAATTCTTTGTGCGTTGGGGTTCATGCTAACAGTAGCTATCGTTGGTATAACCACATGGTTTGTGGAGGAGGCAACTCCTGCTCGAAAGACGCTTGTGTTGACGACTCCAGTGCCTGCGGAGCACTACTTTTACACATTGCCATACCAAGAGTTGAAGCATCGGCAATCCTATTTGAATAACACTTTCATTCAGATGCTGCATCACACCCACGTTGCTACAAACGCTACGAACTGTTGGATATGTGGGATGATGCCAGCCCATCAGAAGAAAGGAGGTACGCCATTCATACCACTTCCTTTCTCTCACAATGGCTCTTGTAGAGCATGGTACACTCTGTTGTTTGCCACTCGAAAACCGACAGTGGGACGATTGCTTTTCAGACTTAATAAAGAATGCCATCAGGACAAGAATGGATATCCACAAGCGAATAGGACAATTTGGGAATGGGAAGAGTACCGACCGGACAATGAATCCATCCCCTATATCTTCACGAACACCAGAGACACTGTGGGGAAGGATAAATTTGTAATTCAAGTAGCACAAGCCCAAGCGGACCTGTGTGTCCAGAGTGTGGGTTTTATCCCTGTTGGTGTCAGTGATTGTATAACTGTTTTAAACATCGATGGGTTAAATAACAGCACCTTCCTAGCATCCCATAATACCTACTTTGTATGTGGAAATAAAGGTTATTACCGTTTGCCGGCTGGGTGGTCTGGGGTATGCTATGTATCATTCCTATTACCTCCTGTATTTTTAGCACCCGCGTCATATCATAAGGATTTAAAACTGTTGAATAATGTGACTGTAAATAGATATAAACGTACTCTATCAATTGATGAGGTGGATCAAACAGATACCAGCTTGCAACAGTATATTGATTTTAATTTAGGATTGTTCTTCTTTGTTGGAGCCGCTTTGAATAGTAGAAAGATCCGAAGATTAACAAGAGTGGTAGAAGCTGTGACTAATCAGACTGCTGCTGCTCTTGGGAATCTTACGGAAGAATTACAGATTACCAGAATTGTTGCATTGCAGAACCGTATGGTATTGGATGTAATGCTAGCTGATCGAGGAGGAGCCTGTAAAATTATTGGAAGTAGCTGCTGTGTGTTCATTCCTGATCATACGCCATCCGTTTATAACGCCATTAATAAGCTGCATAAAATAGCAGCTGAAATCCACACAGAAAACGGCACTTGGTCCTTTTCTGGATGGTTTTGGGCGTTGGTTACTGCCTGGGGATGGAAGGTCTTAACTGGTCTCTGCATTATTATAGCAATTCTGTTCTTTCTCTGTATGTGTATTCAATGTGGACCATTGTGCTGTTCCGTATGCATTTCATTCTGCATTCCAGATAAGAAAGCTATTGCCGATGTTGCCCGCCAGAAGGGTCTAGCTAAAGAGGTTAAAGGAATGATGATAATTGACATATACGATGATTATTCTTGGAAGCCAGATGTCTTCATTTAATGCTGAAAGGGTCGTCTGTTGTAAACTAAGGCAGAATGTGATTAAGCATTTACTGAAAACATTAGTGTTTCCCTTTTATCGTGTTTTCCTCATTATGTTGGCAGAAGTCCGGACTCCATTTTGTATTGACATGCTGCCATGTGTTCACCACGAGGAGAGTCCGACCTCTGTGTTAGTTGCTCTTGTAATCTGCCTAGCAACAGGTTATAAATAGCTCTCCCTTGTCCGTCTGGCGCATGCCCAGACTTGACCACATCTGTTATAATTAGCTTTGCTTGACCATGTGTTTTCGCGGGCCCAAGGAGTGTGTTAGCTCCGCCCATGTATTGATTCGGTATCGAGAATGACCCTAAATGGTAATGTTCTTCAACTCTGTGGTATCCACCCACTCATGAGCCCCTTTGCTGTGTATAAAAGGGGACTGTGTATGCAAGTTCTTTGTGCTACTCCTTGCAATACTGAAGAGTGTTGTGTGGATTGTAGGACCACCCTTAAGGGTTAATAAACGTTGTTTTTGTACTTTGCAGTTTCCGTGCCAACTTCCTTATAGATTTCGTTACAGAAGAGCGAACCCTTGTCTCTTGCGGGCCTAGCTGGGGCTTGTATTCATCAGGGGTGCACCCACCCCAGGGAAAGGAACCCATTGGTCCTGCCCTTTACCTACCTGTAACGCCCCTAAATTTAGTATTTAGGGGCACCCTGAACCTTCCTTCCTCAGATCCCGAATCCGAAACAAGCAAGAAGAACAAGAAGAAAGAAGACCTGCCATGCGGCTGCTAACAAGAGGAAGACACCAACTGACTTGGCCCCAGCCCTACAGGCCTGTCGACCCTCGAACCTGCTCCTGCTAAAACTCCGGCATCTCCAGTGATCAGCAACCTCGAAAACCCCGGAGGACATGACTGCCTTGTGACTCTAAAATACTGGGACTCCCACGAGCAGTGGTCCTGCTCAACAGCAAGCAACAACCCCTGGCACCACCCAGGAACTGCGAACCCTGCGCACTCTGCACTCGCCGAGCCCGGCCTGTGCGTGAGTGGACAAAGACCATGAGGACGTCCCCCTGGGGACTGTGATCCAGAATCCAGCACCCAACGACCCTTCTCGACGCTCCTGACGACGCCTGCAGCCTCAGAACCAGGGACCCCCTCCAACCGCGACCAGCAGAGGGTAAGATTTCCCGACGCCAAGAGGCACCCCTGCACCCGGTGGCCCCTTGTGCCCAACTCCTGGGTGCCTACCTATCCTACAGCTTCCCAACTTACCTCTCGAAGTGGTGGTGGCACCTGAAGAATCTTCGTCCCGGAGCTTGCAGCCTTTGTTCGTCTGGTAGCTTCTCCATAGAAATCCATTGAGCGCCCGACGGCTCAAAAGCACCCTGCACCCAGCTGCCCGAGTGCCCCTGGAAGTGCAACAACTATCCTAATCTACGTCCCCACTTGCCCTGAGCAAGTGACCAGGAGCCCAGCTCCCACAGCCGCGTGGCCTGCCTGCTAGCAGCCACCAACCAAAGGCCCCCTGCCCGCCATAGGCTAACATTGGGCCTAACTCTCTCTGCACCCGGCTGCTCCTGTGCTGCTGAGGGTGTAACAACTGTACCTACCTGACCCTGGGAGACCCCTGAGTTTATGTCCGGAACCTTAACTCTGCCAGTCGAGTACTTACCTGAAAGCCGATAACCTACATTTTCTCCATAGGGTAACATTGACTGGTTTCACTTGGAAATTCTTCGAAGTGTCGAGTTTTGAAACTTTAAAATATTCACTAAAAATCAGCCGAACCAACGAAATCGAAAATACTCACTTGTTATCAGGAGAGATCCCAGTGCTGGATCTTTGTGCCCAGCACTGACCCTGAAAAGTAATTACAACCGTACTTACCGATAACTTGATTTTCCTCCATAGGATAACATTGCCTGGTTTTTACCAGAAATTCTTCCATCGATTTTTGAAACAAACAAATATTCCTTACAAATCGCCTGTGTAACAAAAACGATTTCCTTCAACTGTTTACAGGAGATGCACCAGTGCTGAATCCATGATCCAGCCCTGAGTAAGAAAAAGTAACGGTAACCCTACTTACCTGCTAAGTGAATTTCCTCCCATAGGATAACATTGGTGATTCTATATGAAAAAGTTTCTCTGTGTCAACTTTTGAAATACAATAATATTCCTTAAAAATCATACCTTTAACCAAAACACATTTACTCACCTGTTTCCAGGAAATGTCCCAGGACTGAATCTAGGATCCAGTCCTGTGTTTAGAAAAGTAATCCAAAAAGTAATTAATTGCATTTACTAAGAAATTCCCATTGAGCTCAATGTTATAATTGTGTTTGAATTGTGTTGCCTATTGCAACAACTGTAACTACTGTATTCAAAAGTCTATTGCCTATTGAAAGTATTTAACTAAAGCATCTCATTCTGAGAAAGTATATTTTGATACCTTGTTGGTTCTAAAATAAAACAACTATATCTTTTGATACAGAACAATTGGCCTAGAGTTCAGTTCTTGAGTGTGTGAGACAATTTGCTGACTGAGTGTGTACAACAAATGCTTTACACTGTCCTCTGATACTGCCTTACTGCTCGACCAAGCTACCACTTTAGAGAGTAAGTTTATATCTAACTTAAGCCTCTGCCAAACCTCTGGGGACTGTGGACTCTGTACACCCTGTACCTATTTGGGGACAGTATATACAGAACCACTTTTTTACATCACTCTCCAGCGTAACCACATTTGCATGAATGATGTTAACCAGAGTCAAAGAAAACTTTCAACTCATGGGGCCGCCCCTTGTCTTGCAGAAGCCAGACTTCTTCGCCTCACATGTCATGGTATTTGTACAGCTCAAACCTTCGCAGGAGCACCAGAACTCTCTGCATTGTAGCGAGTGACGAGAGACGATGCAAGACCCGGTCCTTCCTGTGGGATCTACTGTTGAGCTTCACATGTTTACATCTGTAAACTCGGGGATCTTGAATGATCTGCCCAGATTCACACCAAACACATCATGTTCCAAGGAGGCATTTGAGCCTCTAGACAACATCTCATCCCTGACATCACCTAGCGCCCACCTCCTGACAATTTCTGAGACGTGGGTGTAATGGTGAGTCTGCACCTGCTCATCGGATGGTTTCCTCCTGCCACCAATACAAATCAATTAGATCAATATAAAGACAGTGGTATTAGAACAACTGGACCCAGATGTCAAGAGCTTGTGATGGCTGACCCTGCCAAGTTCAGATTTTGGGCTACATTCTACCTGCAGAGCTTTCCACAGTCACTCTGAGGACAACGTATTTCTTCTGGAGAATCCACGTTCCCAGAAATAATCCAGGAGGGATGCAGTTATATGTATGAGGACCAGTGTCCTGGAGGAGTTCTGAAGTATTAACATTTCATCTTCCCTGAAGTGTGCTATAACTCTGGGATAACAACAATGTGGGGCGGCAGGATGAGACTGGTGACAGCATCAAGCCCATATATGCGTTTGGTAAGGTTTCAATCCGAGTGGCAGCGCTTGCAGCTCGTTGTCACTCACCTGCCCTGTGACCCTGGTGTAGCTGCCTCCAGTCAGAGTCCCCAGGATGGGAGAGACATGGGGGCTCTTTGCTGGTTATTCGGAGCAGCAAATCAGCGTCAACCATTTCATTACCTGCATTAGGGAGAGAAATCCTGGATGAGTACGTTTGTGTTTTCACTTGTAAACTCATTTGCATCACCCTTTGGTACCTATCACTGTCTGATCTCCTTCCCATCCCACTATACATATATTCTCTTGTAATGTTCACACTCTCCCATCTTCTCTGAATGTCTCTTTATCTCTGTACTCTACCTGTTTCACTCTTTCTGTTTCTTCAGCCTCTCTTTCTCTTTGTTACTCAACTTGGCGAACATCTTGTCAGCCTCCCCCCCGCTCCTTCCCGCCTGTCTCGCATTGTCTTCTTGGGGTGTCGTGTTCCCTTTCCTAAAATGCTGTCTCTCATGTGCTTTTCCATGGGTTTCTCTTTCCTTGAGTACTTCATCTTTCATTGAGACTGTGCCTCCTTCTATTTTCACCCTCAATGTCTCATTTTTTATACACCTCAACAGTCTCAAATTTTCATCCTAAATGTCTCCTCTTTCTTCGACCTTCGACCATTTTCTTTCTTCTGGGGAATTTGCAGTTCCTCCCTCCCACAGAAACATCTTGTTCTCTCTAGAAGGAATCTTTCTTTAAGGTCCCTCGTCTCACACTTCGCTCACAGGATATTTGTTAAAGCTCACCTCATTGACTCTTCCTGCAATAGGTTCTTTCTTCAAACCCCCTTACTGCACCCTTCCTCCAATAGTCATTTCTTCAACCCTCCGTCATCCACCCTTCCTCCAATAGTATCTTTCTTCAAGCTCCCCTTACTCCACCCTTCCTCCTATTGAATCTTTCTTAAGCCCCCTGACTCCACCCTTCCTCCCATAGAATCTTTCTTCAAAACCCCTCACTCCACCCTTCCTCCTATAGAATCTTTCTTCAAGCCCCCCTCACTCCACCCTTCCTCCCATAGGATCATTCTTTAAGCCCCCCTCACTCCACCCTTCCTCCTAAAGAATCTTTCTTCAAACCCCCTCACTCCACCCTTCCTCCTATAGAATCTTTCTTAAGCCCCTTCACTCCGCCCTTCCTCCTATAAAATATTCTTTCTTTAAGCCCCCCACACTCCACCCTTCCTCCCATAGGATCATTCTTTAAGCCCCTTCACTCCACCCTTCCTTCCATAGGATCATTCTTTAAGCCCCCCTCTCTCCACCCTTCCTCCCATAGGATCATTCTTTAAGCCCCTTCACTCCACCCTTCCTCCCATAGGATCATTCTTTAAGCCCCTTCACTCCACCCTTCCTCCCATAGAATCATTCTTTAAGCCCCCCTCACTCCACCCTTCCTCCTATAGTATCTTTCTTCAAGCTCCCCTTACTCCACTCTTTCTCCTATTGAATCACTCTAAGCCCCCCTCACTCCACCCTTCCTCCCATAGGATCATTCTTTAAGCTCCTTCACTCCACCCTTTCTCCCATATGATCATTCTTTAAGCCCCCCTCTCTCCACCCTTCCTCCCATAGGATCATTCGTTAAGCCCCTTTACTCCACCCTTCCTCTCATAGGATCATTCTTTAAGCCCCTTTACTCCACCCTTCCTCCCATAGGATCATTCTTTAAGGTCCTTCACTCCACCCTTCCTCCCATAGGATCTTTCTTTAAGCCCCCCTCACTCCACCCTTCCTCCTATAGTATCTTTCTTCAAGCTCCCCTTACTCCACTCTTCCTCCTATTGAATCACTCTAAGCCCCCCTCACTCCACCCTTCCTCCCATAGGATCATTCTTTAAGCTCCTTCACTCCACCCTTCCTCCCATAGGATCATTCTTTAAGCCCCCCTCTCTCCACCCTTCCTCCCATAGGATCGTTCTTTAAGCCCCTTTACTCCACCCTTCCTCCCATAGGATCATTCTTTAAGCCCCTTTACTCCACCCTTGCTCCCATAGGATCATTCTTTAAGCTCCTTCTCTCCACCCTTCCTCCCATAGGATCATTCTTTAAGCCCCTTTACTCCACCCTTGCTCCCATAGGATCATTCTTTACGCTCCTTCTCTCCACCCTTCCTCCCATAGGATCATTCTTTAAGCCCCCCTCACTCCACCCTTGCTCCCATAGGATCATTCTTTAAGCCCCCCCTAACTCCACCCTTCCTCCCATCGGATCATTCTTTAAGCCCCCTCCTTATAGACTCTTTCTTCAAGCCCCCCTCACTCAACTCTTCCTCCTATTTATTGAATCACTTTAAGCCCTTCTCACGCCACCCTTCCTCCCATAGGCTCATTCTTTAAGCCCCCCTCCCTCCTATAGATTCTTTCTTCAAGCCCCCCTCCCTCTACCCTTCCTCATATGGAATCTTTATTCCAGCCCCCCTCACTCCACCCTTCCTCCCATAGGATCATTTTCTAGGCCCCCCTAACTCCACCCATCCTCCTATAGAATCTTTCTTTAAGCCCCCTCACTCCACCCTTCCTCCTATAGAAATTTTCTTCAAACCCTCTCACTCCACCCTTCCTCCTATAAAATCTTTCTTTAACCCCCCCTCACTGCACCCTTCCTCCCATAGGATCATTATTTAAGCCCCCTCACTCCACCCTTCCTCCCATAGGATCATTATTTAGCTCCCTGCTCTCCACCATTCCTCCCATAGGATCATTCTTTAAGCCCCCCTCACTCCACCCTTCCTCCCATAGGATCATTATTTAAGCCCCTTCACTCCACCCTTCCTCCCATAGGATCATTCTTTAAGCCCCTTCACTCCACCCTTACTCCCATAGGATCATTCTTTAAGGCCCCCTCACTCCACCCTTCCTCCTAAATAATCTTTCTTCAAACCCCCTCACTCCACCCTTCATCCTATAGAATCTTTCTTCAAACCCCCTCACTCCACCCTTCCTCCCATAGAATCTTTCTTCAAAACCCCTCACTCCACCCTTCCTCCTATAGAATCTTTCTTCAAGCCCCCCTCACTCCACCCTTCCTCCAATAGAATCTTTCTTTAAGCCCCCCGCACTCCACCCTTCCTCCTAAAGAATCTTTCTTCAAACCCCCCTCACTCCACCCTTCATCCTATAGAATCTTTCTTCAAACCCCCTCACTCCACCCTTCCTCCTATAGAATCTTTCTTAAGCCCCCTGACTCCACCCTTCCTCCCATAGAATCTTTCTTCAAAACCCCTCACTCCACCCTTCCTCCTATAGAATCTTTCTTCAAGCCCCCCTCACTCCACCCTTCCTCCCATAGGATCATTCGTTAAGCCCCCCTCACTCCACCCTTCCTCCTAAAGAATCTTTCTTCAAACCCCCTCACTCCACCCTTCCTCCTATAGAATCTTTCTTAAGCCCCTTCACTCCGCCCTTCCTCCTATAAAATATTCTTTCTTTAAGCCCCCCACACTCCACCCTTCCTCCCATAGGATCATTCTTTAAGCCCCTTCACTCCACCCTTCCTTCCATAGGATCATTCTTTAAGCCCCCCTCTCTCCACCCTTCCTCCCATAGGATCATTCTTTAAGCCCCTTCACTCCACCCTTCCTCCCATAGGATCATTCTTTAAGCCCCTTCACTCCACCCTTCCTCCCATAGAATCATTCTTTAAGCCCCCCTCACTCCACCCTTCCTCCTATAGTATCTTTCTTTAAGCTCCCCTTACTCCACTCTTTCTCCTATTGAATCACTCTAAGCCCCCCTCACTCCACCCTTCCTCCCATAGGATCATTCTTTAAGCTCCTTCACTCCACCCTTTCTCCCATAGGATCATTCTTTAAGCCCCCCTCTCTCCACCCTTCCTCCCATAGGATCATTCGTTAAGCCCCTTTACTCCACCCTTCCTCTCATAGGATCATTCTTTAAGCCCCTTTACTCCACCCTTCCTCCCATAGGATCTTTCTTTAAGCCCCCCTCACTCCACCCTTCCTCCTATAGTATCTTTCTTCAAGCTCCCCTTACTCCACTCTTCCTCCTATTGAATCACTCTAAGCCCCCCTCACTCCACCCTTCCTCCCATAGGATCATTATTTAAGCTCCTTCACTCCACCCTTCCTCCCATAGGATCATTCTTTAAGCCCCCCTCACTCCACCCTTCCTCCCATAGGATCATTATTTAAGCCCCTTCACTCCACCCTTCCTCCCATAGGATCATTCTTTAAGCCCCTTCACTCCACCCTTACTCCCATAGGATCATTCTTTAAGGCCCCCTCACTCCACCCTTCCTCCTAAATAATCTTTCTTCAAACCCCCTCACTCCACCCTTCATCCTATAGAATCTTTCTTCAAACCCCCTCACTCCACCCTTCCTCCTATAGAATATTTCTTAAGCCCCCTGACTCCACCCTTCCTCCCATAGAATCTTTCTTCAAAACCCCTCACTCCACCCTTCCTCCTATAGAATCTTTCTTCAAGCCCCCCTCACTCCACCCTTCCTCCAATAGAATATTTCTTTAAGCCCCCCGCACTCCACCCTTCCTCCTAAAGAATCTTTCTTCAAACCCCCCTCACTCCACCCTTCATCCTATAGAATCTTTCTTCAAACCCCCTCACTCCACCCTTCCTCCTATAGAATCTTTCTTAAGCCCCCTGACTCCACCCTTCCTCCCATAGAATCTTTCTTCAAAACCCCTCACTCCACCTTTCCTCCTATAGAATCTTTCTTCAAGCCCCCCTCACTCCACCCTTCCTCCCATAGGATCATTCTTTAAGCCCCCCTCACTCCACCCTTCCTCCTAAAGAATCTTTCTTCAAACCCCCTCACTCCACCCTTCCTCCTATAGAATCTTTCTTAAGCCCCTTCACTCCGCCCTTCCTCCTATAAAATATTCTTTCTTTAAGCCCCCCACACTCCACCCTTCCTCCCATAGGATCATTCTTTAAGCCCCTTCACTCCACCCTTCCTTCCATAGGATCATTCTTTAAGCCCCCCTCTCTCCACCCTTCCTCCCATAGGATCATTCTTTAAGCCCCTTCACTCCACCCTTCCTCCCATAGGATCATTCTTTAAGCCCCTTCACTCCACCCTTCCTCCCATAGAATCATTCTTTAAGCCCCCCTCACTCCACCCTTCCTCCTATAGTATCTTTCTTCAAGCTCCCCTTACTCCACTCTTTCTCCTATTGAATCACTCTAAGCCCCCCTCACTCCACCCTTCCTCCCATAGGATCATTCTTTAAGCTCCTTCACTCCACCCTTTCTCCCATAGGATCATTCTTTAAGCCCCCCTCTCTCCACCCTTCCTCCCATAGGATCATTCGTTAAGCCCCTTTACTCCACCCTTCCTCTCATAGGATCATTCTTTAAGCCCCTTTACTCCACCCTTCCTCCCATAGGATCTTTCTTTAAGCCCCCCTCACTCCACCCTTCCTCCTATAGTATCTTTCTTCAAGCTCCCCTTACTCCACTCTTCCTCCTATTGAATCACTCTAAGCCCCCCTCACTCCACCCTTCCTCCCATAGGATCATTATTTAAGCTCCTTCACTCCACCCTTCCTCCCATAGGATCATTCTTTAAGCCCCCCTCTCTCCACCCTTCCTCCCATAGGATCGTTCTTTAAGCCCCTTTACTCCACCCTTCCTCCCATAGGATCATTCTTTAAGCCCCTTTACTCCACCCTTGCTCCCATAGGATCATTCTTTAAGCTCCTTCTCTCCACCCTTCCTCCCATAGGATCATTCTTTAAGCCCCTTTACTCCACCCTTGCTCCCATAGGATCATTCTTTAAGCTCCTTCTCTCCACCCTTCCTCCCATAGGATCATTCTTTAAGCCCCCCTCACTCCATCCTTCCTCCTATAGTATCTTTCTTCAAGCTCCCCTTACTCCACTCTTCCTCCTATTGAATCACTCTAAGCCCCCCACTCTCCACCCTTTCTCCCATAGGATCATTCTTTAAGCCCCTTCACTCCACCCTTCCTCCCATAGGATCATTCTTTAAGCTCCTTCACTCCACCCTTCCTCCCATAGGATCATTCTTTAAGCCCCCCTCACACCACCCTTCCTCCCATAGGATCATTCTTTAAGCTCCTTCACTCCACCCTTCCTCCCATAGGATCATTCTTTAAGCCCCCCTCTCTCCACCCTTCCTCCCATAGGATCATTCTTTAAGCTCCTTTACTCCACCCTTCCTCCCATAGGATCATTCTTTAAGCTCCTTCTCTCCACCCTTCCTCCCATAGGATCTTTCTTTAAGCCCCTCTCACTTCACCCTTCCTCCCAGTAGGATAAATAAATATGCCAAGGCTGGTTAATAATATTGATTCAATATTGCAGATTTCAATACATTTCTTTATTCTTACCAAATTTTTTTTAAACACCCGATGGGCAAAACAGCAAAAGTTCTCTTTAGGCCAGACCTAGAATTTACCTAAATGGGGCACATGAAGCCCTACAAATCGAAGACGATCATCTTCAGATACTGAGAAAATGAAAATTATGAACAAACCCAGAATGTTGGTCAGTGGAGCGGGTCATGACCCCTGGGCTCTCCCTCTGGCGCCTTCCAGACCTTCTACTGTGGAAAGTAGAGCAGTAGTGGCAAAGGGAGTAAGAAGGGATAAAAAGGAACCCGCAACAATGAGCGGCAGTCAGGAAGTGTAGGGTGGTGGAAGTATGAGGCATGGGGTGGACTCAAAGCCAGGCAGCCTCTGTGTTCATGAGATAAAGAGACAAGAAGTATAGGGTGGTGGAGGAAAGAGGCATGAGGTGGAATCAAGACCAGGCAGCCTCGGTGTTCATGAGATAAAGCGACAAGAAGTGTATGGTGGTGGAAGTAAGAGGCATGGGGTGGAATCAAAACCAGGCAGCCTCTGTGTTCATGAGATTAAGAGACAAGAAGTGTAGGGTGGTAGAGGAAAGAGGCATGAGGTGGAATCAAGACCAGGCAGCCCCGGTGTTCATGAGATGAACAGACAAGAAGTGCAGGGTGGTGGAGGAAAGAGGCATGAGGTGGAATCAAGACCAGGCAGCCTCGGTGTTCATGAGATAAAGAGACAAGAAGTGTAGGGTGGTGGAGGAAAGAGGCATGAGGTGGAATCAAGACCAGGCAGCCTCGGTGTTCATGAGATAAAGAGACAAGAAGTGTAGGGTGGTGGAGGAAAGAGGTATGAGGTGGAATCAAGACCAGGCAGCCGCGGTGTTCATGAGATGAAGAGACAAGAAGTGCAGGGTGGTGGAGGTAAGAGGCATGGGGTGGAATCAAGACCAGGCAGCCTCGGTGTTCATGAGATAAAGAGACAAGAAGTGTAGGGTGGTGGAATAAAGAGGCATGAGGAGGAATCAAGACCAGGCAGCCTCTGTCTTCATGAGATGAAGAGACAAGAAGTGTAGGGTGGTGGAAGAAAGAGGCACGAGGTGGAATCAAGACCATTCAGCCTCTGTGTTCATGAGATAAAGAGACAAGAAGTGTAGGGTTGTGGAAGAAAGAGGCATTCTGCTCTCTCGACAGTGGAGAAAACATCAAGACAGGATTTTCCATATTGCTGAATGATGCCGTGCACTACCTCGGGTGTAACTGTAATTCATGGCCTGCTGGGCATCATCGGCTGAGTCTGCCTCCTACGTCCGGAGGTGTAGAGGGCTCCTGGTACAGGACCCAAGACCCTACCCCACCCTGCTTGTTGTAGGACCATATGGCGATGGTGTTGTCTGTAAGCACCTGTACCAGCCTCCCTCTGATGGTGGGCAGGGAGGCCTTCAACACCAAGTGAATCACCCTCAACTTCAACAAACTCCAACAAAATGATATGGGGTTGAGTTTCCACCGGAGACCAGGATCCTCTGAGCCCCATCTTTCCCAGATGAACTCCCCAATTCAGAAGTGATGCACCTGTCACTACCGTGAGATCCTGATGGGGTCAGGAGAGGGATCAGCCACTGTCCCAAATGCGGTCCTGCAGCCCCCACTGCAGTTTTTTCCAGTCTCCTCTGAAATCTGGATACAATCTGACACATTCTCTGGATGCTGTGCCCACTGAGACCCCAGATTCCACTGTAGAGCCCACATGTGCCATCTGGCTTGTTTTAAAAGCAAGATTGGGAGGACAGCAATCTCAGCACCCTCAGAGTAATCCACACTGACATCCAGGGTAGAGGCTGAAACATTTGGATTATAGCCCGAATGCCCCAGACTCTCCGACCGAGAGAAAAGCATGAAACTGCACCGTATCCAGCATGGCTCCAATGAACGGGAGCGTCTGAGGAGGAATAAGGTCTGACTTTGGCAAGTTGATAGGGAACCCCCAACAGTGTTGAGAGGTTCACAGTCATCTAGTGGTGGTTGACGAGTACCTGGAGCCAGTCTGTCTTCAACAGCCAGTTGTGAAAGTAAGGGAAGACGGACCCGACCTTCAAAAGTGTGCTGTGACCACTGCCATTACTTTCGTGAACACCCAGGGGCATTGGTGAGGCCAAATGAGAGCACTGCAAACTAAAAATGCTCCTGGTCCACCAGGTAGAGCCCGTGGGCCTGCAGGACAATGGTGTGGAAATAAGTATCCTGCAGGTTTAACGCCATCATCCATGCTCCAGGGTCTGGGGCAGACAAGACCTGGAAGAGCCTGAGCATCTTGAATGTGTCCTTTCACAGGGAGGCATTAAGAGGGTGCAGATCTAAAATAGGATGAAGGCGATCGTCCTTCAGGAACAGAAACATGCAAGGAACATACCCAAGTCCTACTCTTGAGACAGGATCCCCGTCTATGCTCCCTTCGGCCAAAGGTGCCTGCACGTCTTGCTGCAAGATGGACATGCGGCTCTCCGACAGCCACCATGATGATGGTGGAAGGTGCGGTGGGTAGGAAAGAATGGAAGTGTGTAGCCCTGATGAACAATTTGTAGGCTCCACTTGTCTGAAGTGATGGCTTGCCACCCCTGGAGGACATGTCAGAGCCTGCCTCCAACAGGGAGTCTGTGTGTCTGGAAGGACACACTAAAGAGGTTTGCATCTGCTGCAGCTAAAGGGGTGGGAGACTACACTCCACACTACAGTGTGGATCTACTGCAGTAGACAAGAAAGAGCTGACTGAGATAAGAGCACTACTACTGGTGAACTGACTGACCCAACAAACGCACTGTACAAAGGAGGTAACTGTGCCTCCGCACTCTCTCACTGTCTCCTCTTTGAGGGAGAAAGAACACTGCTCTCTGGAGACCTCTAGGTGAGAAGGAGTAGTCCAAAAGCCTCTGTAGTGAACCTCTGCCTTTCAGTGGGTAGCAGAGGTGTTCTCCTTCCCCAAGACATCACTCGTGTGTGGCCACGGTGCTGGTGGGCCTTGCTGCAACCCCAGCTCCAGCACTAACGACATCCCGCCGTCACAAGACCTATGCGACTCTCTTCCCACCTACTTCCACCGCAAGATCAGAGACTTCCACGACAGCTTCAACACTCAGACCGCCGTACTCAAGAAACCCAAGGCAGACCCAAAGGACCTCAAGAACTTCCGGCCCATCCCCCTGCTCCCATTTCTGGCAAAAGTCATCGAGAAGATCGTTAACAGACAACTGACCCGCTTCCTCGAAGAGAACGACACCCTGAACTTGTCCCAATCCAGATTCCACAGCAACCACTGCCCTGAAACCGCCCTCATACGACGACATGAGAACCCTGCTGGACAACGGCAAAACCGCGGCCCTCATCCTCCTAGACCTCTCGGCCGCGTTCGACACCGTTTGCAACCACACCCTCCGCACAAGCCTCCACAACGCAGGGATCCACGACAAAGCCCTGGACTGGATCACCTCCTTCCTCACCGACAGAACCCAGAGAGTCCACCTCCCTCCATTCCGAAGCCACTAAGAACACGTTCGGCGTACCCCCAAGGATCATTCCTCAGCCCGACCCTTTTCAACGTCTGCATGACATCGTCCGATCGCACGACCTCAACATCGTCTCATACGCAGATGACACCCAGCTGATCCTCTCCCTCACCAAGGACCCCGCCGCCGCCAAAACCAACTTTCACGAAGGGATGAAGAACAGTCGCCTGAAACTGAACTCAGACAAGACGGAGGTCCTCATCCTCGGCCCCACCCGCTCCGCCTGGGATGATTCCTGGTGGCCGGCATCGCTGTGAGCTGCGCCGACACCCACCAACCACGCACGCAACCTGGGGGTCATCCTGGGCTCTTCACTGTCAATGACCCAGCAAGTCAACGCCGTCTCCTCCTGCTTCAACACCCTTCGCATGCTTCGCAAGATCTACAGATAGATCCCTACAGGAACCAGAAGGATGGTCACCCAGGCCCTCGTCACAAGCAGACTGGACTACGGAAACGCCCTCTACGCAGAAACCACAGCCAAACTCCAGAAAAGACTTAAACGCATACAGAACGCCTCTGCATGTCTCGTCCTCGACATCCCCCCCCCCCACAGCCACATCACTGCCCACCTGAGAGACCTGCACTGGCTCCCCGTCAACAAAAGGATCACCTTCAAGCTCCTCACCCACGCTCACAAAGCACTCCACTACGCCAGACCTAAATACCTCAACAAACGACTCACCTTCTACACTCCCAACCGTCAGCTTCGCTCCGCTGACCTCGCCCTCGCCACCGTTCCACGCATCCACTGAACGACCACCGGTGGCAGATCCTTCTCCCACCTCGCCGCCAAGACATGGAACACCCTCCACCATCCACCTGCGGCAGATCCAAGATCTGCTGACCTTCAGAAACTCCTCAAGACCTGGCTGAGCAGTAGCATCTCCCCCCCCCCCCCCCCCCCAAGCGCCTTGAGACCCTTGCGGGTGAGTAGTGCGCTCTACATATGACTGATTGATTGATTGACTGCCCAACCTTGAAGGTGTCATCACTCCTGGCCCCTGCCCAACCTGCATGTCCCTTATGCCTTCCAGGCTTGTGCCTCTCGGTGCCCTTGAGGATGGGAGCCCCCACTCTACTGAACACATTTAGTCCTGAGCCTTCCACCCGCATCCAGCTCATCCATGGGTTGGCGTGCTAACTCTGAGCAGCCTGCCAACTGACCCGGTGTCAGAGTAGAAAGTAAAGGTATTGCCTATTAGAGATACACGCCCCATTTCTTTCTCACTCCTTGGTACTGGCCGGACCATCATATTCAATGAGTGTTGTTCATTTTTAGGTCTCGCCTAGACAGCGCATGCGCTGTTGCAAGACCTATAGTAAACACAATATGGACTTTAATTTCTCCTGTCGCTTGCAATTGGTTGATTCTGGCATTGCTGGTGTTATCTGGCTTAAGGTTGGCTTTTGTTCTGATACGTCACTTCCGTTATGCCTTCCTTTTGCAGGAAGCAGACCCGACCAAATACAGTTTAGTTCCGCTGCTGGCTGTTTTCTACTCATTTAGGGACTACTTGTTTTCTTAGCTGCTTCCGAAGTTTGCACACTGCCGCCGATATGAGGTATCAGAGGCTCGACTTGAGCACAAGTTTTGTTATAGATGGACACATTTATTTTTGTTAGGCATGGGGAGATTACGTTATTTTTCCAGAATCACTGGTTCCCCAGCTATTCCCCAGCTTCGAGGTTTCCCGCTGAAGCCGTAAGGCTACCTCCTCTCTCTCGCTCATCCTATAACGAGCACATATGGGCAACCAAACACAACCCATGTGCATTTAAAAGCACACAGCCATTTTCATGCACACAAAAATGTATAAAAGAAGGCACAGCCACTGCCGCTCCCGAATGGGAACTTTCCCATTTCCACAATAACCACTTTTGGCTTTTCGTTGGCAGCAATTCCTTCAGAGACACACTGGTTTGAGTTTGTGTACACAAGTATGCTGTGCGAGTGCAAGCCTACATCTGCTGTAGCAACAAGGGTGTAGGTTTCCTTATCACATAATATGATGCATTTCAGCATGCAAATAAAGTGCTGTCTCATTAAGTGGACCCACATGTGCTATTATTATTATTTTTTTGTACAAGTTTTATATAGCGCAAACTGGACCGAAAGATATCAGGTATCAGAGGCTCAACATGAGCACAAGTTTCGTTATAGATGGACACATTCATTTTTGTTAGCCACGGGGATATTACGTTATTTTTCCAGAATCACCGGTTGTTAAACGTCCCTGCCGAGACGAACCAGGTTCCCCAGCTGTTCCCCAGCTTCGAGGTCGCCCGCTGTAGCCGTAAGGCTACATCCTCTCTCCCTCTCATCCTTTAACAAGCAAATATAGACAACCAAAACACAACCCATGTGCATTTAAAAGCACACAGCCATTTTCATGCACACAGAAGTGTATAAAAGAAGGCACAGCCACAGTAGCCCCTCCTGTTTTCACTGCGGGAGATGATACCGAGTGGGAATAACCGGTACCCTGCTTTTCAATTGGAGCAGCGAGCGATTCATTGATTCCCATTTCCACAATAACCACTTTTGGCTTTTCGTTGGCAGCAATGGTAGCACATGATACCACAGTGCTGCTCCCTCCACTGTGCTCCTGGGGGAAGTGGAGGCTGTCTCCACCACATTGTCACGCAGCAGATTAATTAATTTTATTATTGCGTGTAATAGCTATTGGCATTGTAAGTGACAATGCCTTTTAAATATGTTTTTGTTTTTAAAACATAAATAAAAGGCATAATCATTTACAATGCCAATTGCTTAAACTCTTGCAAATGCGAGACCTATTGCATTGCAAATGCTTTTTTAAATCTAAATCACCGTCTTAGATTAAGAAAGACTGTTGATCTCACAGCAATCTCAAAGTTAGAAGAGAGAATAGTAAATTGTTGTGTAGAAAGCTTAATATTGAAGCTTAGTACAAATTTTACCTCAACTGCAAGAGAGGTCATTTGCTATTCTGCCCAGTAGTGCTTGTGGTATGTGGTGTTGTGTGCCCCGAAAGTCTGTGTTACGGGTGTCACTTTAAAAAGAGACTTCCATTTAGAATTGCTTGTTTCATCATTTCACTCTGACAGGAACAGACTTTATTTTGACTTTTATTCCATCTATGGCTCTGCGGCTACTGAACACCAGATTTAACCGCTGCGCGCACCAGTCACCACCACAATCCACCAAGACTCAAAGGAGGCTGACATTAAGTGCAGAAGAGGCGGACATTAAGTGCAGAAGAGGCTGACATTAAGTGCAGAAGAGGCTGACATTAAGTGCAGAAGAGGCCGACATTAAGTGCAGAAGAGGAGACATCAAGTGCGGAAGAGGTGGACATTAAGTGCAGAAGAGGCTGATATTAAGTGCAGAAGAGGCTGACATTAAGTGCAGAAGAGGCGGACATTAAGTGCAGAGGAGGCTGACATGAAGTGCAGAAGAGGCTGACATTAGGTGCAGAAGAGGCAGACATTGAGTGCAGATGAGGCTGACTAGGACGAAGCTGGAAGCGGTGGCTGAGGGAAACAGCTGTGGCTGCAAGAAGGGACATGGCCTATAGAAGGATGGGAGACAAAAGAGAATCACATGGTGCGTTGTTCCTCTTCCTAAGGGAAAACAACAGCCTGACCCCATGATGGGTGCCCCAAAGTCTCTGAAGACTGTGGTGTTTGTTGTCAATCTCACAACACTTTGGGCAGCCATGCTGGGGTCAGTCATTCCCGACCTGCAAAAAACAGAAAAGTCAATCAGGTGCCATGATAGGATCGGACTAGAATACGAATACTACCAAATGCATTAACATTCCTGCTGACATGGGAACAAACAAAACTACAGGACAGATGACTAAAAAGATTCCTTCCTGCACCATTAAACCGTATTCAAGGGGAAGGACTAGTGATCCCGCAGTGCCCAAGGGGCAGGACCAGTGTCCTCGCAGTGTTCAAGGGGCGGGACCAGTGTTCCAGCAGTGTTCAAGGAGCCGGACCAGTGTTCCCGCAGTATTCAAAGTTCAGGACCAGGTTTCCCGCAGTGTTCGAGGGCCAGGACCAGTTTTGCAGCAGTGATCAATGTGCAGGACCAGTGTTCTTGCAGTGTTCAAGGGGCGGGAACAGTGTTCCTGCAGTGTTCAAGGTGCGAGACCAGTGATCTTGCAGTGGTCAAGGGGCGGGACCAGTGTTCGCGCAGTATTCGAGGGCCAGGAGCAGTTTTGTAGCAGTGATCAAGGTGCAGGACCAGTGTTGCCGCAGTGTTCAAGGGGCAGAACTAGAGTTCCCCGGGCGGGACCAGTGTTCCCGCAGTGTTCAAGGTGCGGGACCTGTGTTCCAACAGTGTTGTGTTCCCGCAGTGATCGAGGTGCAGGACCAGTGTTCTTACAGTGTTCAAGGGGCAGGACCAGTGATCTTGCAGCGTTCAAGGGGCAGGACCAGTGTTCCCGCAGTGCTCATTGAGTGGGACCAGTGTTCCTGCAGTGTTCAAGGGGCGGGACCAGTGTTTCTGCAGTGTTCAAGGTGCAGGACCAGTATTCCTGCAGTGTTCAAGGTGCAGGACCAGTATTTGTGCAGTGTTCAAGGGGCGGGACCAGTGTTCCTGCAGTGTTCAAGGGGCAGGAACACTGTTCCCGCAGTGTTCAAGGTGCAGGACCAGTATTCCCGCAGTGTTCAAGGGGCAGGACCAGTGTTCCCGCAGTGTTCGAGGGCCAGGACCAGTTTTGCAGCAGTGATCGAGGTGCAGGACCAGTGTTCTTGCAGTGTTCAAGGGGCAGGAACACTGTTCCCGCAGTGTTCAAGGTGCAAGACCAGTGTTCTTGCAGTGTTCAAGGTGCAGGACCAGTGTAAGGCTGCCCCGGGGGGTTGCGCAGCAGCCCCCCTATCAGGGCGGCCGCCTTAGTGCCGCATGAAGGCACTGGGGGCAGCCGGTCTAGTCCCTGGGCTCAGCCAGGGAAGACGTCCGGCGAATGGTCACTTCCGGCGGTGGTGCCAGTTGCTGTAGTTTTGCGCATGTTTCTTGGCTGCGTCAGGAACATTCAGAATGCAATGCTGGTGCTTAGCCCTGAAGACAGTATGCATCGCGGGGCCTGGCTCACACTGAAGTGGCCCTCGATCACACACACACCACAGGTGCTGAGGCTGCACTGTGCCTGGCCCTGGGTCCCCAGGTCACTTCTGAAAGGGCTAGGCCTTCAGACACCGAAAGGATGTCCGTTGTTATTTATGCAAGTCTTATTGGGTTTCCTGGGTTATCCGCGGGTGTAGAGCGTTAGGCTGTAGAGCGTTAGGCTCTTGTGGAAATATGGATTTTTCTGATCAGTTATGTCCCCTATCTTGGACCCCAACGGTTCCATGTATGAATCACAAGTACATGTATGTTCCCTCCAGTTCTAGTTCTGAAGACGCAAACACATGTGCGTCCATCGTCAACATGTCCTCTGTCAGATCCGCCATGAATGGGCTGGATATTCAATTCCTAAGTACGAAAGGCCACCGACTTTATATGGCTCAGTTACTCCATTTTGCAGTTCAGGCGAGTAGGCCCGATTCTGCCATCAAGCTTTTCTCTGCTCTCTGCCTCTGACAGCTTCAGTTTGAGCTCGCATCTGTATCCATGAACTTTGTCCTACTCCCTGTGCGGCTAACGGTGCCCGCCTCGGCCGGTTTGCCTGCCTGCCAAAAACTGTATTTGACCTTCGAGTTATCTGCTTCGCTCCTCAGCCGATGCATTCCTGTCTAGTAGTTTAGGTAAACATTTCCTTCAGCTACCGAGCAAAGGGCCCGGCCTCTCTGTCCTCATGCAAGTAATTCATAGCCCTGTTACCATGGAAGGTTTCTGCCCCTTGCATCTCATATAGACACTTAGACACTTAGACGCTTGTGCACGCACACACAGTCAGTATAGAATAGATTTTGTCCAAGAGTCCTCCCTTTGTGGATAACATAGTTCTTTAAACATAGGATGTTAGATATGATTTGGGATTAGGTTGACTTGACCCTCCAGACTTCTTGTCTCCACATGTAGAGCTAAATGTCAAGTCCCCTTCACCCCCTAGTTGCACGTCAATTACACGTCATGCTGCTGCGCACGCATCTATGCCAAGTATAATCTTATAGATCCACCTATATATGACATCATAACCAATTATGTTCCTTTTTACTCCTCATTACGCCCATTTTCGGTTACGCATGTGAATCGTCATTTTCCTTATCAATTGTTACGCCTACCACATTCGCTTCATTGTAATGTATGTTCTATAAAAGTCATTTCTTGTCAATAATGTATGTACTTCACTTCCTGAACCTTCGTGGTGACGGAACCTGGAGCAACCGATTATAATCGATCATTGGAATAAAGCCCATTCCGAACCTCTAATACCACGGATTCTGCCTCTTATTTACTGAGCTGTTTTATTATGTTTCTGTACCAAATTAAGTCCCGGTAATTAAATTATTTACCACATGAATGGCGCCCGAATAGGGACACTTTCTCATCTCACGCGCCGGCGGTGAGTTGCAGGCCCGGTCTCCTGCCACAGCTGGACGGACAATAACGCGTACCAGCAGGATTTCCTGTATCTCCCTCCGGTCAAGCGGGGGGCGACTGAGGCTGCGATCGACACCCAGACGAGGCGGTGAGAAGTGCGAAGTATCCCGACCAGAGCCTAGCTGAGAGAGCAAGATCCGAGGTATACAGAGGCCCACCAGTTTCCGAAGTCTCAAGTCGAGTCCAGTCTCCGCAGTGTTCGAGTCGAGTCCAGTCCGGTTCAAGTTCAGTTCAGTTTCCGAGGCCTTCCGTTTCCGAGCTACCCGGTGAGTACCATTACTGGGGAGGCTTTCTGACGTGCACATAGTTTGTGCCGGTCAAGACGGGTTTGGGTACACAAATCCGGTCTGCACTGTTTCAGCAGTGTATCTGTACTGTTTAGCAGTATATCAAGTATATAATTCAGTTAATGTCGAGTATTATGTTTAGTGATTTAAGTTTTCCTTAGATCGTCATCATTGTTGATTGTTCAGGTAAATGTTAAATGTTAAATGTTTTAAGTACGTTCTGCATATTGTGGTGTGAATGACTGTTCATTATCGTGTTTACTGTATTAAGTTTGTTCAAAATCAAGTATCAGATCAGTTCTCAATATGCCGCTCTTTTCAAAATTAAGACAGATCACAACAAGAAAAGGGGTACTCGAAGAAGCCGTTCCTATTCCTCCTAGGGACACTCCAGGGTACTTCATGTATCATAAACATGGCTTAGACGCTATATTATTTCTTGATTTATGGGTAGACTACACCAAGGAATTACCAGAAAGTCAGAGGTGGCCCGCAGCGGGGACCTGGGATGCAGAGTGCATCATGAAAGTCGAGGAAGAGTTATGGAAAAGGAAAGTCAGACAGTCACAGAAAGATGCCGTTGAGTTATGGCGTAAAGAATCTCATAGACGTACAGAAAAAGCACTCCGACAGGAAGAGAAGAATAAAGAGAGTTCAAATAAAGTTCGAGAAAATCTATTAATTGAGGAAGGTATCCGAGTGAAATCAGAACAAGTAGACAGACAAAGAAATGCCCTTATGAATGGTATGTATCCCCTTCTGGCCGAAGGATTACCTAAGGCTACTCCAGAGATACCGAAAGACTTGCCAACCCCATTATTTCCAATAAAGGTACATCCTAAGGGGCATCCTAGAACCGCAGAAGATGTTTTTCTTTCCTCATATTTAGATGACGCAGCTCCCGAGTATGCTAATTCCGCCCCACATAGACCGCCTGCCAGGGAGGTTCAACGCCAAGATCCAGTACCCGTATCTCTACAGCAACGAGTTCCGGCAAGCACATCTGTTTCTACATCTGTCCCTGCAGATACTTCTATAGCTGTGTCCACACCTATAGTTGCTGTATCGCGTTCAACGAATCCTTTCACGCCCGACAACACAGATGGGGCTACGGGAGGTACTAGCAACATTTTTTCTACGCCACCCAGAATAAATAAACTTACTTTTCAAGAGTCAGCACATTCACGTACACCCAAACTCATAAATGCCCGCACGCTTAAGGAACTTCTTGTAGATTGTAGATATGACCCTGTGCCCGGCAAAGAGGACGAAATGACCCTGGCATCATTACGTATCAGACGAGCCGCGGTGTATTTAGGGAAGCTACCAGGAATGACTGCGCATCTAGATAATATATATCATTTTGTTCAAACAGGGCGAGATTCTGAATGTATTAACAGAGCTATGGAATATCAGAAAGTGGAGATACAGGGGGAACTGTTACGTTTCCTCATAAATTGTGTGATCAGAAATCAAGACCGACCAGGGGTAGACCCGGAAGCAATGCAAATTCTTACCAGATGGAGTCAGAATATATCAGAAGGAAGACATGATAAGCAGAATTGTATAATAGCCATGTGCCGAAAGATCCGAAAAGAAATCGAACGCCTACACGAAGAAAGATTAGCGGTAGACCAGTTCGAACAAAGCGAGGAAGAAGGATCAGGACTGCCCACAGGACAGTCAGACACCATAGCCTATGTAGGTAGAGGAAGATCTTGTAATAGTAATAGATGTCTTATTGACCCGATACGTCCGATATATCCAGATAATAACAGGAGTTTCCCAACACCCATAGTCCATATAAGGTCTAACGAGCATTCGTTCCAAGCAGCTGACAAATTACTCCGAGAACGAAGGGGTTATCATTTTCTCGATTCTATGGATGAACAAGAATTAGCCAGGTCAGCTGTCCATTGGGTTGACAGTCCCGGAAAATACAGTGATGATACAGTAGCACGCACATTTTTGAATCTCACCCCAGATGAACAGCGTTTAGCTGGGATTTATATGATTCAACAACTCCTTATACTATATCAGAGTCAGCATTCGGACCCTGGTCCCTTACCTGATATATTGACTGAATTACTCATGAATAGATGGAGAGGTTCAGGTACTAAATTAATTAAAGAAATACTAGAATCAAGAAAGCAATACATTCTTTTTGTATGTTCAGAACATGTTTCACTACCCATTAAGGAAAGAACCACGTATTACATGGACAGACAGAATCCTTTACGAGAAGTACACCAAATAAAGGGCGAGGACAATGAGTTTAAACGCGTATTTGTATACACGCCCATATCGAAAATAGAATTGTTAGAAATGAAGAAAGTGGTACCCAGTCATGACAAAGATCCAGCGGGTTTTCACCGAGAAATTAAAGACATGTTACTCATGGGAGAATATACCTATCCCGACATTATGACAATATTAAAGGTATTAATGCCTGCCGGCATTTATGAGAAACTCAGGGAAAAAGAGTGGGAGGTAGGAGACCAAAAGATAGAATGGTCAGTATTGGAAGCAGAAGAAAAGGCCCGAACTGCAGGAGCAGGACTTGGGGATAAAACTAAAGCACTACCAGGTTTACTAGTACAGGTACTGCCACGTTTATTAACTACGAAAAAGGAAGATTGGGGTACAATTTCAGCCTGTAAACAAAAGCAAGATGAAGACACTAGTGATTACTATGCCCGATTTGAAAAATGTTTTGGTATAAATAGTGGCATAAAAGCAAGTAGCGAATCATACCCGCATCTGTTTGTAACCAAATTAGTAGAAAATGCCCTGCCCCAAGTAAAGAATAGAGTATTAAAATTCGAGAGTACCTGGCAAGGTAACACTCCATCACAAATGTTACAAATGTTACAGTACCATCACAATAGAATTAGAGAGGAACAAGAGCATGAACACAGACGCATGAAAGACACGAAAATGAAAATGCTAGTTTCTCAGACAGTTCCAGCTGAGGGACATAAAAAGGGTATGACACATTCCGGTGATTCAGCAGGACCTGTAAAAGGGACATGCAATTATTGTAAAAAGCCAGGTCATTACGTACACGACTGTCCAGTTTTGAAACATAATATCGCCATAGGTAATACAAAAGAAAGACCACGGCCACCTAGACAGGATCAGAATGAACAAGGAGCCTCGCAGCATGCACAGTCCATGCCAGCTCCACCACAGTCTGTACAGTTTGTGCCGGCTGCACCAGCGCTGCCTGTTGCTGCCACACAAACCACGACACGACAGCTGTACCAGACCGCACAGTACGACTATCCTGATTACCAACGATACGCATGAACCAGCCTAGAGAGGGAAGTTGACTTACCCCTTATCGAGATCCCTGTAGATCAAGAAGGACCTTATGTACATAGTGAATTATTAGGCCAAGATAGAAAATTTTTACTCGATACAGGGGCAAGTCGAACAACCATAAAACGTAGTGAAGTTCCAGGGGCACCCCTCTCAGGCTCACAGAATATTTCCCTTGGTTTTTCAGGAAAACCTATTGTTAATGAAGTGTCACAACCTCTTCCACTTACGATAGGACCTTTGACCCGAACTACCGATTTATTGCTTACTAAATCATGTCCAGAAAATCTGTTAGGAATAAAAACACTGAAAGCTCTAGGAGCTATAATATGTTGTTCCCCGGAAGGAGTAAGATTGTTTTTACGTGATTTTAAAGGTCACTATGTGTCTAGAGACATGGATCCCCGACTACAGACTTTACCTACACATCTATGGGCACAAGGCCCTACTGATGTTGGTTGCATGAATATTACACCATATCGAGTCACATTAAAGGCAGGAGTGGTACTACCACGAATGCGACAATACAAGTTACCACCAGATGCTGTAGTGGCTTTGCTGCAAATCATTGACGAGCTCATTGCCCAAGGAGTAGTTGTGGAAACAGACTCCAATGTATGTAATTCACCAATAATTCCGATTCTTAAACGAACAGATCCGAAGGCTCCGCCAGTATATCGATTGGTTATTGATCTGCGCGAATTAAACAAGTGCATTGTGCCACAATTCCCTGTGGTCCCTGATATCTCGTCATTATTGACAGCCATTGATTCCGAAGCAACATTCTTTACTGTAATTGATCTCAAGAATGCCTTTTTCAGCGTCCCAATAGATCCGGAAAGCCAATATTTGTTCGGATTTAGTTTAAATGGACGTAGCTTTAAATTCTCACGCGCACCTCAAGGATTTACAGAAAGTCCCAGCATCTATAGCCAAGCACTGAAACGAGAACTTGACAGTATCCACATGCCAGTTAACACTGCTCTGCTTCAATATGTCGATGATCTGCTGATCACCGCGAGAAGCGAACCGGAATGTGAGAAAGCATCACTGACAGTTTTACAATTTCTAGCTGAAAAGGGACACAAGGTGTCCCCTTCTAAGCTGCAATTCTGTGTCCAGCGAGTTGTTTATCTTGGACACTCGCTGTCCAAGGAGGGAAGGCAGCTTACACCCGACCGCATTCAGTTAATAGCTAACATGCCAATACCCAAGACACAAAAGGAAGTACGGGCTTTCATAGGCCTCACTTCATACTGTAGACAGTGGATCCCTCAGTATGCATTTCTAGCAAAATCGCTCATTCAGTTGACAACACAGGAGGCAGCCACATCGACTGTTCTCCCTTGGACTCAGGAACATACACAAGCTTTTGAAAGCCTAAAGAAAGCTTTATGTCAAGCACCTGTTTTAGCAACACCATGTTACAGTAAACAGTTTACACTCTTTGTTACAGAACGCGAAGGTACTGCCTTGTCAGTACTCACACAAGAACAAGCAGGATCACACAAACCATGTGCTTATTTTTCCAGTACATTAGATCCCGTAGCTCAGGCTTTGCCTGCGTGCCTGAAATCAGTGGCAGCGACAGCTTTAGCAATCAGACAGAGCGATGCCATAGTGTTAGGACATCCATTGACAGTTCAAGTACCACACGCAGTAGAGGTTCTTGTAAATAGAACGCAAACACAACACTTGACTATAGCGCGACTTACAGGGTACGAACTTACATTGTTTCAGCCACATATAGAAATCAGACGCTGTAACACATTGAATCCTGCCACACTTTTGCCAGTAACCGGAACAGACCCACTAGCCCATGACTGTATTGAAGTTATTACTATAACGACGAAACCCAGACAAGACTTAACCGATGTCCCATTGTCAGACCCAGACCTGACATTGTATGTAGATGGTTCATGTATGAGAACAAATACAGGAGAGTTAGTGGCTGCTTACGCAGTCACAACAGATACTGAAGTCATTGAAACAAATCGTATAAATACTTTGTCAGCTCAAGCCGCAGAGCTCATCGCTCTGACACAAGCCTGTATTCAAGCCACTAATAAAAAAGTCAACATATACACTGATTCACGTTATGCATTCGGAGTTGTACATGACTTCGGCGTGCTGTGGCGAGAGAGAGGTTATTTAACTTCCCACGGTGCCCACATTCAGCACGGACCCCTCATTCATGCCTTATTAGATGCGATACATCTACCAACTGCAATATCAATTATGAAATGTAAAGCTCATACGAAAGTCACTGATATCATTTCTCAAGGCAATGATCTAGCCGACAGAACAGCTAAACAGACTGCTCAAACACAAACATCCGACATGACAAAGACAATAATCCCGACACATTGTATGACAGTTAAAGATCCTACTTTTGACGTAATTGACATCCAGACACATGCTACACCAGATGAAATAAAGAAATGGACCGAATTAGGTGGGATCCAAACGGATCAAGGATGGATGATGAAGGAAAAGTCTGTATGGTTCCTTCCTGATTCAATGGTCCAAGTTATAATTAACACTATACATAGTCCAGCACATCTAGGAGAAAAAGCTATGCTAGATAGCATTCAACACATTTGGTTCAATAAACATTTACGAGCAGCAGCCAAACAAAAGGTCCGTACCTGTATGATCTGTTGCCAGTTCAACCCAGGAAAAAGCGTTCCCGTAGAACAGGGTGGATTTCATCCTCCTGATCACCCTTTTGAAGTCCTCCAGATGGATTATATCCAGATGGAACGATGTCGAGGATTCAAATACGTTCTCGTAGTTGTTTGTGCTCTTTCCCGTTGGACGGAGGCATACCCGGTTTCAGATTACACTGCCCCGACTACTGCCAAACAGTTGGTTCGAGAATTCTTCCCACGATACGGTTTACCACGTGTTGTTCACTCAGATAACGGCCAGCCGTTCTCATCCGAACTAATGAAACATGTTTCACTTTTGTTAGGTTATCAGTGGAAATTCCACTGTGTCCGACACCCTGAGGCAGCAGGTCTCGTAGAAAGACATAATCAGACCCTGAAAATTAGATTGTCCAAAATATGCAGGGAGAAAGGTGTCGACTGGGTAGTAGCACTACCAGTTGCACTCTTTTACACGAGAATGGTAGCACACTCTCGAACAGGGCTATCCCCGTATGAAGTGATCTTCGGCAGACCACCAAATATGTGGGGGACGCCTATGCCACGAAAAATAACTGATATTGACTGTAATATGCTGACAGATTACTTGGCTTCCTTGATGTCTGCACTACAATCTTGTCGTTCACAGGTAGCTGCAGCCTTTCCCGACAACACTGAGGTGAAACCCCTTGACGTAGTTCCGGGGGACCTCGTTCTTGTGAGGAATTTCGACCGAAAGACTCAGCTGGAGCCCAGGTGGAGATCACCCAAGTTGGTCCTGCTCACCACAAGGACAGCCGTGAAGATCGAAGGCAGAAAAGGATGGGTGCATTCAAGTCATATCAAGAAATTTCATGGACTTCCTTCGGATGTGAATAGCCCACCTCGTGTGTCTTCACCCATTGACTCAAAACTACCTTTGGCTGAGGCCAACAGTCAGGAACTTTATAAACTGAAACTCAGGCCTAAACCGTCGGACGATTTGATTGTTTAAGTCCTCTCCAAGGTGAAGCGGTTGAATCTGTCTCCGACATGTATCCCTTAGACCTGAATCATGAAAAATCGCGAAAAATGTTGAAACGACAGGCGTACTGTAAATCACTGCGTAGCCATTGCATAATGACGTTATTAATTTTGTTTTTCTTGAGTTTTTTAATAATTACTGCAAGTATATTGTTGCACATATATTATCCTATTTCTAGACATGTTTACAATGTTACTGCTGAACATTCTTTTAGTGAATTACCTCCGCTTGAGTTGTCTTATAGATTTGCGCTGCGCAATAACACTTTTATTAGTATGTTACATCATTCCCATCAGGTTAGCAATGCTACAAATTGTTGGATATGTGGCCGACTCCCTCCCTATCAGAATTATAAAGGAATTTTACCTCTCTTTCCATACCCGTTCACACACAACGGCTCCTGTGGAGCATGGTTTAGTTTAATTAATTCTCTAGATTCGAATTCTGCAGTTTATCAAGATAACTGGGTATGGGGAAATTTGAACTTAATTTTGCTTAAGGTCTGCTACCCCAACAAGGAGGGACTTCCCCAGAGAACAGGAACTGATCTAGAAAATGAAGTGTATGGATTAGGTAATTTCACGCTTAATCTTATGATCCTAAATGTCGAATCCGAAGCTACTCCAATTTTGCCCGCTATGTCAATATTTCCAGTAAAGGGTGAACTATGTGTAAGGAAAAATGGTTCCATACATATGGGCCATAGTAAATGCACGACTGTAGTAGAGTTTAGTGATCAAGGCAAGTCCACATTTAGAGCTTCCCGCCATTCCTATTTCATATGTGGTCAGACGGCATATGTACGTTTGCCTCTAGACTGGGATGGTACTTGCTATATTGGATTCCTTTTGCCACCTGTTTTTTTAGCTCCTCCTGATTATCACAGAAATATTCATTTAGTAAATAGTAGAGTAAGGAGAGATCTCCCAATAGTCGATTACACTGAAACAGCATGGGAAAAATACACAGATTTCAATAAAGGTCTCTTTCCCTATATAGGTACTGTTACTAATAGTAAGCTGATACGTAGATTAACTAGAACCCTTGAAGCAGTAGTGAATGAAACTATTTCCGCTTTAGGCAATTTAACAGAAGAGCAGTCTGCTATGCGGATTGTTGTGCTTCAAAATCGTCTTGTCCTTGACGTCATCCTGGCTGATAGGGGCGGAGCTTGTAGGGTCATCGGATCAAGCTGTTGCATTTTCATACCAGAAAATTCGCCATCTGTATATAAGGCCATAACTCGCCTTCATAAGATTGTAAGCCAGATACACCAGAACCCAGGCACCTGGACTTGGTCCGGTTGGTTTTGGAGTGTATTATCTACCTTTGGATGGAAGGTCCTATCTTTCCTAGGTATTGGCCTTCTCATACTATTCAGTTGCTGTCTATGTCTACAATGTGGACCAGCGATCTGTGGTCTGTGTGCCACATCGTGTATTCCACCACCAGGATTTCATTCATCACGGAAGAAGAAAGAAGAACAAATGATGCTATATGAACAGATCAATGGATTGATGAAGATTGATATCTCTTAACGGGCAAGTAGGGGACAAGGAGGGAATGTGGAAATATGGATTTTTCTGATCAGTTATGTCCCCTATCTTGGACCCCAACGGTTCCATGTATGAATCACAAGTACATGTATGTTCCCTCCAGTTCTAGTTCTGAAGACGCAAACACATGTGCGTCCATCGTCAACATGTCCTCTGTCAGATCCGCCATGAATGGGCTGGATATTCAATTCCTAAGTACGAAAGGCCACCGACTTTATATGGCTCAGTTACTCCATTTTGCAGTTCAGGCGAGTAGGCCCGATTCTGCCATCAAGCTTTTCTCTGCTCTCTGCCTCTGACAGCTTCAGTTTGAGCTCGCATCTGTATCCATGAACTTTGTCCTACTCCCTGTGCGGCTAACGGTGCCCGCCTCGGCCGGTTTGCCTGCCTGCCAAAAACTGTATTTCACCTTCGAGTTATCTGCTTCGCTCCTCAGCCGATGCATTCCTGTCTAGTAGTTTAGGTAAACATTTCCTTCAGCTACCGAGCAAAGGGCCCGGCCTCTCTGTCCTCATGCAAGTAATTCATAGCCCTGTTACCATGGAAGGTTTCTGCCCCTTGCATCTCATATAGACACTTAGACACTTAGACGCTTGTGCACGCACACACAGTCAGTATAGAATAGATTTTGTCCAAGAGTCCTCCCTTTGTGGATAACATAGTTCTTTAAACATAGGATGTTAGATATGATTTGGGATTAGGTTGACTTGACCCTCCAGACTTCTTGTCTCCACATGTAGAGCTAAATGTCAAGTCCCCTTCACCCCCTAGTTGCACGTCAATTACACGTCATGCTGCTGCGCACGCATCTATGCCAAGTATAATCTTATAGATCCACCTATATATGACATCATAACCAATTATGTTCCTTTTTACTCCTCATTACGCCCATTTTCGGTTACGCATGTGAATCGTCATTTTCCTTATCAATTGTTACGCCTACCACATTCGCTTCATTGTAATGTATGTTCTATAAAAGTCATTTCTTGTCAATAATGTATGTACTTCACTTCCTGAACCTTCGTGGTGACGGAACCTGGAGCAACCGATTATAATCGATCATTGGAATAAAGCCCATTCCGAACCTCTAATACCACGGATTCTGCCTCTTATTTACTGAGCTGTTTTATTATGTTTCTGTACCAAATTAAGTCCCGGTAATTAAATTATTTACCACACTCTTGTTGTCTTTCCATCGGGTCTGTGATATGCGGGATGGTGGTTTTTTGGAGCACAGCCGCGTGGTGGGTCTTACTGTGTCACACTGGGGTTAGCCTGCCTTTAATCGCCCGCTTTGTCACACGCGGTTTTAAGACGATGATTGAGGTTAGTACTGTTATTAGTATTGAACACACCAGGTATTTGTGGTACGGATATTTGCACCCTAACAATAGGTACTCTAGGACACATGTCCTGCATTACACTTCGAAGTATGGTCGGGTCAAGTGACGGAGTAGAGCAATCATCGCATGGTATATCTGGGCATGGAGGATTGCTAGGCAAGATTGTAGCGTAGGCAGGTAGTGGTACTTATCGGGGAATGGATGCTTGTCTCAATGGCATGCCGCCATGCAAAGTGACCATGTACCTAGGTCACGTACATCAGGCAGTGACAGGTCAACAGGGACCATATGTACTGGAATGAACAGGAGTGGTTCCCACCTCGGTTGGTCAGATGGGAGGGTCGTCTTTATTCTCACTGGATACCCTTACTCCAACACTCCTATTGTAAGCTTAGGATGCCTGTTTACGTTGTTGGACCTGCTATTAGTTATTAAAATCTCCTATGTGCCTTGGCATGGTTTGTCTCGGTTCAGGGCCAGTTGGGGGTTACTGTTCAGGACTCGGTTAGACTTCTTGAACATAGACTTTTCAACATCCTCCTAGGAAACCATGATTAGCATAACGGTATTGTACCATGGAGAGCCAATGGTTGTGGGTTTGTGCACAACAGTAGCAAGGGAATTACAGTCTGCTTCATCAGGCCACGTGTTCCATCTTTAGCACTTGCAGCTGTATAGCTCCTATTTTTCACCCGGGACTGGGACTGGCAATGTCTAACCCTTACAGCCAGACACGGAATAGGCACAGGACATACCTTGTTGAGGCACTAGTATGGTCTGTTTCGCTTCGAGGCTAGTTGGGGGTTACCGTTCTGGGTACGGTCCGACTTTCTGGTTGCGTTTGGATGCTTGGACAGGTGCCCGCGCACCTGTTCTAAAGGACAGGTAGCACGGCGATAAGTGGTTCAGTTGCTCCAGTTATCCGTGTTAACGGGCAGGTGAAGCAGCAGAACTTAGAGGGGCTTGGGTCTGACCTCTGGTTCAAGGGCGGAGCCTGGTAAGCCCACTTAGCAGCCCGTCCTTGAGTTAGACGAAACCGGTACCATTGATGAGAACGGTAAAGGGCAACTTCTTCCGCCCTCCAGCACTGGCTGGCAGCTATGCAGTTTGTGGAAGTGGCCTTCCCAACAAGGGCGTTGGTCCATATGATTGGGGGAAACTCCTGGGAAACATTTTGGGCTACTAAGTAGCAGGAGAACTACTGGCATTCCCAGTATTCAACAGAGAGCGGTATTTATGCTCTGGTTCACCCCTGGGTCACGCTGTCCAGTCTGCTCCCTGGTATGCTAGCAGAAGTTTGGGAGGGCAAGGCTTCACTTAGGGTGGTGACTGTCGGAAGGTGATGGTTATACTCCGACTAGTGCTAGATTCAGCTATCTGAGGTAAGAGGAGGTAGAGCGGGCTTGTCAACTCTTAACTACACTCGCATGGGCACTTCCTGGCAGGAGTGGCTTGGAATAGGTCTTGTTCTTCAGCCAGGCAAATGTATCATTGGACCGTCGCCTATTTTTAGGCAGGTTAATTCAGTCATAAATCCATGGGGAGTTTGAATGGATGGGGGCACCTGTCCTGATGGGGCATTATGGCCTCTGGTCCGGTATTGGTTAAGACTTGTTTTGGCTGGACCTGGGAGAAGCCCGGCAATAAGTGGTTTCTGGCTTCATCAGGCATGGTCTGATACATGCCGAGTCCACAGGGTGTTTGGAGGGAGATGGGGTGCACCTCTCTAGTTTAGGCATGGATCCTTTCCTCTGGACCGAGGGGAAGCTTTGGCTGCAGCAGGTTGTAAGGAAATAAGGCTACCTTGGTGGGGGACCCTGGTAGTGACGGTGGCCACTCCCAAGGCTGTGGAGGAGTTACAGGGCGATCCAGAGTCTGCAGATACCAAGGGGTACTTCATGCAGCAGCACAGCGTGGTGCTAAGCCAGGATACCCAGGGATGTCTAGAGTGACCCCTGGAAGAACTACGGCGCCCCGTTTAGTCCTACGGGCGGTTGTGGGTCTGAGCAACCGGGGGCTGCCAGCATACGCTCCGCCCACCTCTTTTGGGGGGGGGGGGGGCGTGAGTAAGCATGTGGACTGGTGGTCCACGGATGGGAGGGGTAGCCCCTCCCAAGGTTTGGTATGCACCATTCGGCGACTGCCATGGTGTAATTTAGGCTTATCAGACGGGCAGGCTGCTAGGGGTTGGCCTGCCCTGGGATCGGATCGCCCGTAAGATAACCCACCATGTTTGCATATTGGTTATGCTAATAAACCTGCAGCAATATTTCTCCACTTACAAAAAGTGTCGTGTGGTTTATTTATGTATTTACTATGTGTTATGTGACAACAGTTGCCGATATTGGCACTATGTTCTTGCAGTGTTCAAGGGGCAGGGCCAGTGTTTCCGCAGTGTTGAAGGGGCGGGACCAGTGATCCCGATGTGTTCAAGGTGCAGGACCAGTGTTTCCGCAGTGTTCAAGGGGCGGGAACAGTGTTTCTGCAGTGCTCAAGGGGCGGGAGACGAATCGCTGCCCTCTTCCCCCCTGTCCCCGGATACTGCCACAGAAAGCTACACCCCTTACTTGACCCCGTGTCCTCTGGTGGAATCTCCCTTCACTCCCTGAACCCTAGCACACGAAAGTATAAGACAAAACCATTTCTTACGGGGCATATTTCTTTCTTTTATGGGGAACTGGCTGACCTGCCATTGAGTCTTCGCCTGACAAGTTCCTAAGAAGCAGCAAGAATTAAAACTACCACAAGACCCCCCACCCCCTCTGACAAAAGAAAGGAAGAAGACGGTGTCCGTCCCTCTGTGACCCAAAGAGACTCACCCCTATTTTTCATTTTGCTATGTTTTGAACGGACAAACCATCCTGACATCTTATGTTACTTTAATAAAACCCTGTATCACAGTACTCCAGAGTCCTTCTTTGCTTCTCCATCACGCTACAGTGTGGGACCAGTGTTCAGGGTGCAGGACCAGTGTTTCCTCAGAGTGCAGGGTGCGGGACCAGTATTCCCGCAGTGTTCAAGGTGCAGGACCAGTATTCCCGCAGTGTTCAAGGGGCGGCACCAGTGTTCCCACAGAGTGCAGGGTGCGGGACCAGTATTCCCGCAGTGTTCAAGGTGCAGGACCAGTATTCCTGCAGTGTTCATTGTGCGTGACCAGTGTTTCCGCAGTGTTCAAGGGGCGGGACCAGTGTTTCTGCAGTGTTCAAGGGGCGGGACCAGTGTTCCTGCAGTGTTCAAGAGGCGGGACCAGTGTTTCTGCAGTGTTCAAGGGGCGGGACCAGTGTTCCTGCAGTGTTCAAGAGGCGGGACCAGTGTTCCTGCAGTGTTCAAGGGGCGGGAAAAGTGTTCCTGCAGTGTTCAAGGGGCAGGAACACTGTTTCCGCAGTGTTCATTGTGCGTGACCAGTGTTTCTGCAGTGTTCAAGGGGCGGGACCAGTGTTCCTGCAGTGTTCAAGAGGCGGGACCAGTGTTTCTGCAGTGTTCAAGGGGCGGGACCAGTGTTTCTGCAGTGTTCAAGGGGCGGGACCAGTGTTTCTGCAGTGTTCAAGTGGTGGGACCAGTGTACCCGCAGTGTTCAAGGGGTGGGACCAGTGATCCCGCTGTGTTCAAGGGGTGGAACCAGTGTACCCGCAGTGTTCAAGGTGAGGGAACACTAAACCTCCTTTTACCAAGCAGAAAAAGTAGTCCGCCCGAACTCCTCCCCTGCTGCTATGACACTACTTCCCCTTCCTTACACTAGCCTCCCAACCATCTTTCTTTCCTTATAAAAGCCCCCACACACAATTTACCACCTGCTCAGGAAAGGTGGTAAATGTACGCGTTAAGCCCCTGGAAATTGGGACTGCCACGTGGTATTCATTCCAGTAATACTGAGTGAGCAGTTATTTTGTAATCTGGAAGGTTTAACTTGTAACTGCACAGAACTGGTGAGATTGCACATGGTGCAGGTAATTACAGGTTTGGAGTTTCTACAGTTCTGGTAATTATAGGTTTGGAGTTTCCACAGCGCCAACACCGCGCAGCTCCTCGTCGAGGCCTGTGGGTAGAGTTCCATCTTAGGGTGCAAAGCAGCAGTTTTAGAATCGCCACCAGGCACAGGGGGAGAGTTCAGACTGGACACAGCGCATACGCCTCTCACCTGGAGAAGGGTGGGTCCAGGGCCTGGGGTCTGCAGAGGGGTCCTCCAGAGGGAGCAGCTCCGGCTGCTCTTTACCTCTTAATGAACTGACAGTGGCTGCAATCAGAGGTCCTGTTAAGAAAGAAAAACAGACGTCAAGCGGCCGCCATTATATTGTAATTCAGATTCTTGCTGAGACAGGAAGCGCAGCAACTCAGCTGAGCTCTACTGCACTCTGGGGTCACCAGGATCCCCAAAAGTGCAAAGTGGGATGAATCGTAAAGTTTTTCATCTCTTCCCCCAACTCAGTGGTCTCATCTTCCCTCAGTGTCTCAACTCTTCCCATTATATCTCTGACCTTTATGAATACTAACAACCCCCAATGTCTTTCCCTTTTACTCCCCAATATGTTTCATATCGAAATCTAGATTTTATCTTCCACAGACATCTCTTCATGCTCATGTCACACAGAACCTTCTGCCTATTCCGAAGTCATCACCCAATCAATCAATCAATCAATTTCATTATGTTTTGGCACTCCGAAGAGGTCCACATAAAACAAGATACACAAATACAAATACACATTCTCAAAGTAAAAATGACAACTACAACATTTTCCACTGAACAAGATAATCAGCGACACATACCTCCATATTTCATCAATAAATAGCTAAAAAACCTTTAAAAAAGTTAAAAATATTGAAGCAAAACATTTCATTTGGAGGAGTATATAAGGCCTGCAAAAAAGAATTCACATTGAGGATACCCAATTGCAAGCATATTGATCTTAACCACTTTGAACGAAGTGGACGCAATGCAGGACATATAAACAGTACATGAGAACGACCCTGAGCAGACATATTACAAAAGTTACATGTGGGAGAGGACCCATGCCATTTTGCCAAAAGAGTATTTAGGGGCAGCAAGTCCTGCCTTAGGAGAAACCAAATTCTCCGAACACCATGTGGTAGATTCCAGGTGACATAGGGTTGGGCAAGCTTCATTGAGTATGTGTTTGCAAGGAGATCACCTACCCTCTTTACTAGCATGGACTTCTTGTCCAACGTGAAGCAAAGAGCCCAAGAAGCCTGTTTCAAAAGAGATTTTAGCTGGGAAGGGGAAATAGTAAAAAGGGTCATCACCCAGAATATTGTCATCTCCACCCTCCCTCCTCACCTGCCCTAGACTGGACTCCACCCTCCCCTCTGAAGGAAGTGACCCACTTAGGGCCACCCGGGTCACCTCGGACCACCTCTCAGTCTTCCATACTAAATGAAGAGTGGGAGAGCCAGTGGAGAATATACACCAATAATTATTTATTATATGCGCTAAGAGCGGGGCTCCGCCTGCCCAGTCTCGAGAGAGTGCTACAGAGGGAACTGAGGAACAGTAAGCATAAAGATACATTATATGCATTGCATGGTTAACAAGTACATGCCCACAGTGGAATTTTCCAAACAAGCTCTCGCCACTGGCTTCACTAACTTCGATGCAGCGCAACACATCGCCGACACAGGACCTTCCAACGCCAGCTCTGGTCGGAGCAGGCCGACGCAGGGACTTCGCATCGCTATGCCCAGGAGACATGGTACTTTGCTAGAGGGCTGAACTCAGTCCCTGTATCCGGTCTGTGCTCCATCGCGATCAACATGAACTTGTGACTTGGAAATGGTCCCCCTCGACCAGATAACTACAGTTGGCGCTTTTTGCTTCTAAGGGCTTGATTTCTACAAAATCTTTAAAATTGCATGTCTTCAGTTTTACTAGTTGTATTTTTGTTGTATTGGTCTTAAATTATTTATTACATTTTACTCTATTTTCCTAAATTGGTGTTGTGTTTTCCCGTTATTCCTGCTTGAAGTCCTGCATAAATACTTTACACATTGCCTCTAAGTTAAGCCTGACTTCTGTGTGCCAAGCTATCAGAACGTTAAGCTCAGGTCAATTTGGGGCCTGCTTGTGTTTCACCCTGACAAGAATGGTGGTTGCTGCTTGAGCAAGGTTTCACCCCCTTCAGCCAATAACCCAATTGCTGACAATAAGGCAATGGAAAAACACTAAGATTGTCACATCAGCTGGGGCCTGCAATCAAGATGCCAGACTATTCACATGCGTAGGACATGACATACCCCCGAAAACAATATGTGGGCAACAGCTCCACAGAACCGCTCACACTTTGTACAGAATTTATATAGTTGTTCAAGTGTTCTGATAGTCTTGGGTGAGGTTGGAAATAGTTGTGGATCTGTGACTCTCTATCTGCTCATCTGGGTGGCATTGGATGACCAGAGATGTGCGTCCTTTTCCACTTGTCTGCCTCCTTCTTCACCCCGGCCCTTGTGAGCTACGCCGACTCCTTATGATCTCCCATTGTGTCAACCTAACTTTCACGGTCCCCTTTAGACACTGATTGAAATAGTTCCTGTGATTGGTTTGCATAAAAAAGTGGATTATTATTTGGAGAGGACAAGTGCCACCTCAAAGGATAAGGCCGGAACCTGATAGATGTCACACAAATGAATAAAAACCTGTGCTAAACCTCAGGTAACATGACACAAAGCAATGACGATCAAATCACGCGCACGCAGTGTGTAAAGTATTTAAGCAGTGCATACACCGCAGACACAGGTTGCACAAACAAAGTAGAACTCCACCACCACTTTTAAAATGAAGACAAAAACATTAGAAGTAAAAAAAGACCAAAATGACAAAAATTCAATAAGGAGAAGCAGAGAGATGAATTTTTACAGATGTAAGTGAAAATAACGCCCAAAACTACAAAGTGCCAATGATAGTCTACGAAAGCTGTAGACCAGGACCCAGGCACAAATTTAGGCTGACGTGACGGAGACCTGGTTGGGTACACCAAGTAGATTGGTCCCAGTGAAAGTCTGGAAGTTCAAAAAAGATTATAGGTCCCAACGCAGAAAAGGACTTTGCCATTACTGGAGAAGAAATATCTTCCAAAGGTGCCACTGATTAAAATGTAGACGCAGCTGTGGAACCAAAAGACGTATACTTGAAGCAGGTTAGTCCTGCTGGAGCTCTGAATCTTTTCTTTTAGATTCTTTGCTTTTTAAAATTTTGTTTAAGTCCCAATGCAGAATGTGACCTGGCCGTTTTTTGGAGGTGCTGGCAGCCCTGACCAGGACAAAGGTGAAACTCAGTCTGACGCTATGCAACTGCCGGTCGGATACTTTTTCCTACAGATCCTCTTGAAGGTCTGGAGGAAAAGTTTTTAAAAGTTTCCAAACTTTATCCTGGAGTCTAAACAACCAAGGGAATAAACTTGTAAGACCACAAGGACCTCCGGGGAGAGCACTTACAAGCTCTCAGTGTGTCAGTCAAAGGCCAACAGCAAAGCTTAGTCTGGTCCAGTTACCACTGGTCAGATGGGTAATTACAGGGAAAGGTCTCTTGCAGCTTGTTGTGCCCCTCTAGTCGCACAGGAGGTCCGCCAACTGACCCTTGCAGTCACTTCTCTGTCCTGGGTACAAGAGGGAGCCGTCCAGCCCTTCAGGCTCCTCTCAGGCCATGGGCAGGAGGTCCAGTCCTCGTTTGATCTTCCGTAGGTCCAGGATGTTTAGCGAGGAGGTGCCTTGAAGTGCGACATTTACGCATCGCACCAGCTAGTGGGTGGGCACCAATTAACCAATGGGATCAAAGTTTCAGTGGGAAACCCAACCCCCTTTTTCAGCACTTTCTGTGTGCCCTACTGGAAACAATCCCACAGTGCCCCTCACTCTCAAAATCCCATCTGACCTGATTCAGAGCCTGTGTGCCCACTCAGAGGTGAGGACAGTGGAATAAGCAGTCCCCTGCTCTGTGGTCACTCATACCCGGTTCAGGGGGCAGCCTTCCTCACACTGAGTTTGGTGTTAGCCTGCCTAGAGGGTCAAAAGATTTACTTGTGATAGGGGATCCTTTGAAATAAATTAAGTTCCTGGGCCAACCCCAGCTTATCTTTCTGACAGGAGAAGTAAACACCTCCTAACTCCCAGGCAATTGTCTCTGCTCCGGGACGGTTTTCACACCTTCCCACCCAATGCCGGAGACCTCATGCAAATAAACCTCCCGCAGCTTCAGGCAGGGTAAAGGTAACTTTCTGAAAGTTACATTTCCAATACTTTTCATAAACGTCCAATTTCAACATTAGTTTGGATTTTTCTGCAATACAAAAATAAGTCTTTGAGTAAAGTCTGTGGTTTTAGAGGTAAAAAGTTACAGACTGATGTGTATCGTCCATAAAGGGACTTTCCTGTGTGCCAGCTACATCCTGGGGAGTGAGAATGTCGTTTTGAGCCTAGTCACTTGGGCAACATGAGATTTCTAAAGTCACACGTGTTCCACTCACACGTGACACTGTCGGCAACATATCTTTTTTATAACATTTTGTATTGCTTTTGAAAATGTGCACAGCAGCAATACAAAGACACAACATCACACAGTGAGGACAGTTGCAAAGATGACGTTGAGTGGCATATCCGCTCCCTTCCAGCCTGAGCAGTATCTATGACACAGCACCGACCCGGAGCAAGGCGATGTCGTTAATATTAAAAATCAGTTTTTCTACCTTTCAAAGGGTGATTTTGGCGGTCCTGGGCAGCAGGCTTCAGGCTGCTGCTACTGGCTACGCAAGGAAGGGCTGAACCCATCCTTGCACGGCCATTGTAGTGATGGCACAACAGGTGCTGCAGTCCACAAGTGGCATTTAACTTTCCAAACACAAGGAGATGGTGGACGGAGCGCTGAATCTTTTCAGACACTCACCCCCAGTCACAGATCTGGGTTGAATCCATCATCGTTCTTTAGCTCACTTCGCCACCCCAGGTCAGACCCAGCCATATGCAAATCAGTCTCAACCCTGTTCCTTGTGGAAGAGGTGTGGCGCAGCGGCCAGGGCGACTGCCTCCGGATCCTGGGGTTCACGGTTTTATCCCCGGTGCCGGCAGCAGATCAGCCCAGCACCGTGTGACTCCGTCAATAGCTCGCTTAATCTTCCCGACGGCCCCCAGTGCCGGGACACCTCTCCGGAGGTAGCTGTGCGCTTTACAAATACTGGACATTTACATTTACATTCATGAGAACAGTCCAGCCCGAACTGCCAGTCCAGGTCCTCCCTGGACCGGAAACAAGCATCCTGGGATTGGGTGAACTGCCCTTCATGTGCAGGAGGGCCAGGAGGAGGTGAACTGCCCTTCATGTGCAGGAGGCCCATAACGAGGTGAACTGCCCTTCATGCGCAGAAGGCCCAGAACAAGGTGAACTGCCCTTCATGTGCAGGAGGCCCAGAACAAGGTGAACTGCCCTTCATGTGCAGGAGGCCCAGAACAAGGTGAACTGCCCTTCATGTGCAGGAGGCCCAGGATGAGGTGAACTGCCCTTCATGCGCAGGAGGCCCAGGATGAGGTGTACTGTGCTTCATGCGCAGGAGGCCCGGGACGAGGTGAACTGCCCTTCATGCGCAGAAGGCCTGGGACGAGGTGAACTGCCCCTCATGGGCAGGAGGGCCAGGAGGAGGTGACCTGCCCTTCATGTGCAGGAGGCCCGGGACGAGGTGAACTGTCCTTCATGCGCAGGAGGCCGGGACGAGGTGAACTGCCCTTAATGCGCAGGAGGCCCAGGATTGGGTGAACTGCCCTTCATGTGTAGGAGGCCCAGAACGAGGTGAACTCCCTTCATGTGCAGGAGGCCCTGGATGAGGTGAACTGCCCTTCATGTGTAGGAGGTCCAGCATAAGGTGAACTGCCCTTCATGTGCTGGAGGCCCAGGATGAGGAGAACTGCCCTTCATGTGCAGGAGGCCCAGGATTGGGTGAACTGCCCTTCATGTGCAGGAGGCCCAAGATAAGGTGAACTGCCCTTCATGCGCAGGAGGCCCAGGATTGGGTGAACTGCCCTTCATGTGCAGGAGGCCCAAGATAAGGTGAACTGCCTTTCATGCGCAGGAGGCCCAGGATTGAGTGAACTGCCCTTCATGGGCAAGAGGCCCGGAATGAGGTAAACTGCCCTTCACACACAGGAGGCCGGGAAGGGGTGAACTGCCCTTCATGCGCAGGAGGCCCAGAACGAGGTGAACTGCCCTTCATGCGCAGGAGGTCCAGCATAAGGTGAACTGCCCTTCATGCGCTGGAGGCCCAGGACAAGGTGAACTGCCCTTCATATGCAGGAGGCCCTGACTGAGGTGAACAACCCTTCATGCGCAGGAGGCCCGGGACGAGGTGAACTGCCCTTCATGCACAGGAGGCCGGGACGAGGTGAACTGCCCTTCATGTGCAGGAGGCCCTGGATGAGGTGAACTGCCCTTCATGCGCAGGAGGTCCAGCATAAGGTGAACTGCCCTTCATGCGCAGAAGGCCCAGAACATGGTGAACTGCCCTTAATGTGCAGGAGGCCCAGGATGAGGTGAACTGCCCTTCATGTGCTGGAGGCCCTGGAAGAGGTGAACTGCCCTTCTCAAGCAGGAGGCCCAGGACGAGGTGAACTGCCCTTCATGCGAAAGAGGGCCAGGATGGGGTGAACTGCCCTTCATGCGCAGGAGGCCGGGACGAGGTGAATGGCCCTTCATGCGCAGGAGGCCCAGGATTGGGTGAACTGCCCTTCATGTGCAGGAGGGCCAGGAGGAGGTGAACGGCCTTTCATGCACAGGAGGCCCAGGATTGAGTGAACTGCCCTTCATGGGCAAGAGGCCCGGAATGAGGTAAACTGCCCTTCATACACAGGATGCCGGGTAGGGGTGAACTGCCCTTCATGCGCAGGAGGCCCAGAACGAGGTGAACTGCCCTTCATGCGCAGGAGGTCCAGCATAAGGTGAACAGCCCTTCAGGCGCAGGAGGCCCAGGACAAGGTGAACTGCCTTTCATATGCAGGAGGCCCTGACTGAGGTGAACAACCATTCATGCGCAGGAGGCCCGGGACGAGGTGAACTGTCCTTCATGCACAGGAGGCCGGGACGAGGTGAACTGCCCTTCATGTGCAGGAGGCCCTGGATGAGGTGAACTGCCCTTCATGCGCAGGAGGTCCAGCATAAGGTGAACTGCACTTCATGCGCAGAAGGCCCAGAACATGGTGAACTGCCCTTAATATGCAGGAGGCCCAGGATGAGGTGAACTTCCCTTCACAAGCAGAAGGCCCAGGACGAGGTCAACTGCCCTTAATGCGAAGGAGGGCCAGGATGGGGTGAACTGCCCTTCATGCACAGGAGGCCGGGATGAGGTGAACTGCTCTTCACATGCAGGAGGCCCAGAACAAGGTGAACTGCCCTTTATGCGCAGGAGGCCCAGGATTGGGTGAACTGCCCTTCATGTGCAGGAGGGCCAGGAAGAGGTGAATGGCCCTTCATGCGCAGGAGGCCCAGGATTGGGTGAACTGCCCTTCATGTGCAGGAGGGCCAGGTGGAGGTGAACGGCCCTTCATGCGCAGGAGGCCCAGGATTGGGTGAACTGCCCTTCATGTGCAGGAGGGCCAGGAGGAGGTGAACTGCCCTTCATGTGCAGGAGGCCCGGGACGAGGTGAACTGCCCTTCATGTGCAGGAGAGCCAGGAGGAGGTGAACGGCCCTTCATGTGCAGGAGGGCCAGGAGGAGGTGAACGGCCCTTCATACGCAGGAGGCCCAGGATTGGGTGAACTGCCCTTCATGCGCAGGAGGCCCAGGACGAGGTGAACTGCCCTTCATGCACAGGAGGGCCAGGACAAGGTGAACTGCCCTTCATGCACAGGAGGCGGGGACGAGGTGAACTGCCCTTCATGCACAGGAGGCCCGGGCTGAGGTAAACTGCACCTCATGTGTTGGAGGTCCAGCATAAGGTGAACTGCCCTTCATGCACAGGAGGCCAAGGATGAGGTGAACTGTCCTTCCTGCGCAGGAGGGCCAGGAGGAGGTGAACTGCCCTTCATGTGCAGGAGGCCCGGGACGAGGTGAACTGCCCTTCATGCGCAGGAGGCCAAGGAAGAAGTGAACTGCCCTTCATGTGCAGGAGGGCCAGAAGGAGGTGAACAGCCCTTCATGTGCAGGAGGCCCAGGATTGGGTGAACTGCCCTTCATGTGCAGGAGGGCCAGGAGGAGGTGAACTGTCCTTCATGCGCAGGAGGCCAAGGAAGAAGTGAACTGCCCTTCATGTGCAGGAGGCCCGGGACGAGGTAAACTGCCTCATGCGCAGGAGGGCCAGGAGGAGGTAAACTGCCCTTCATACACAGGAGGCCGGGAAGGGGTGAACTGCCCTTCATGTGCAGGAGGCCCAGGAGGAGGTGAACTGCCGTTCATGTGCAGGAGGGCCAGGAGGAGGTGAACGGCCCTTCATGTGCAGGAGGGCCAGGAGGAGGTGAACGGCCCTTCATGCGCAGGAGGGCCAGGAGGAGGTGAACGGCCCTTCATGTGCAGGAGCAAAACAAGAATTGATGGACAGAATGCAGAACAATGTCATACATTCACCCGAGTACAGAGATCTGGGCCTAAATCCATCGTTTTGATGGCTTGGCAGTTCGGGCTGGACTGTTCCCATGAGGCACAGGGTCAGACTGATTTGCATATGGCCATGTCTGAACTGGGGTGGCAGAGTGGGCTAAAGAACGGTGATGGATCAAACCCAGATATGTTGACTGGGTGTGAGTGTTTGATTGGTTCTCATACTCCGTCCATCACCACCCCCTTTTGTACCGCTTTGTTCGCCATAAGTTGGCAGGGTATGCTCAGACGTGAGTCCCTTGCTCACTTTGCCACTGGATTCAAGCAAGCCTGGCTGAAGACGGCTGAAATGCCAGAAACCGGTCCTAGGAATCTTGTTTCCGGTCCAGGGAAGGCATGGCTTGGCAGTTCGGGCTGGACTGTTCCCATGAGGCACAGGGTCAGACTGATTTGCATATGGCCATGTCTGAACTGGGGTGGCAGAGTGGGCTAAAGAACGGTGATGGATCAAACCCAGATCTGTTGACTGGGTGTGAGTGTTTGATTGGTTCTGATACTCCATCCATCACCACCCCCTTTTGTACCGCTTCATGCCCTTCATGTGCAGGAGGGCCAGGAGGAGGTGAACGGCCCTTCATGTACAGGAGGGCCAGGAGGAGGTGAACGGCCCTTCATGTGCAGGAGGCCCAGGAGAGGTGAACTGCCCTTCATGCGCAGGAGGCAGGGAGGAGATGAACTGCCCTTCATGCGCAGGAGGCGGGAAGGAGGTGAACTGCCCTTCATGCGCAGGAGGCCCAGGAGGAGGTGAACTGCCCTTCATGTGCAGGAGGCCATGGAAGAGGTGAACTGCCCTTCATGTGCAGGAGGGCCAGGAGGAGGTGAACTGCCCTTCATGCGCAGGAGGCCCAGGAGGAGGTGAACGTTCCTTCATGCACAGGAGGCCCAGGAGGAGGTGAACTGCCCTTCATGCGCAGGAGGCCCAGGAGGAGGTGAACTGTCCTTCATGCACAGGAGGCCCAGGAGGAGGTGAACTGCCCTTCATGCGCAGGCGGCGTTGAACTGTCCTTCATCCGCAGAAGGCCCGGGCTGAGGTGAACTGCCCTTCATGTGCAGGAGGCCCAGGAGGAGGTGAACGGCCCTTCATGCGCAGGAGGCCCAGGAGGAGGTGAACTGCCCTTCATGTGCAGGAGGCCCGGGACGAGGTGAACTGCCCTTCATGTGCAGGAGGCCCAGGAGGAGGTGAACTGCCCTTCATGTGCAGGAGGCCTGGGACGAGGTGAACTGCCCTTTATGTGCAGGAGGGCCAGGAGGAGGTGAACTGCCCTTCATGTGCAGGAGGCCCAGGAGGAGGTGAACTGCCCTTCATGTGCAGGAGGCCTGGGACGAGGTGAACTGCCCTTTATGTGCAGGAGGGCCAGGAGGAGGTGAACTGCCCTTCATGTGCAGGAGGCCCGGGACGAGGTGAACTGCCCTTCATGTGCAGGAGGGCCAGGAGGAGGTGAACTGCCCTTCATGCGCAGGAGGCCCAGGAGGAGGTGAACTGCCCTTCATGTGCAGGAGGGCCAGGAGGAGGTTAAATGGGACTGTTAAATGGGACTTTTATAGCGCAACGGCTACTCCAAAGGAGTGTCCCGGCGCTTTTGTGCTCCAAACCAAAGAAAGAGCTGGAAAACATAATAGTAAAAAGAGCAGGGGCCTAAAGAGGGGGCAGATTATCCAGTGAACAGCCAGGTTTTTAAGTCTTTTCTGAAGGCAAGCAGGTTAGCGGTGTTTCGCAAGGACACCGGTAAGGAATTCCATAGCTGCGGAGCAAGAAAGCTAAAGGACCGGCCGCCTAGCCGAGCCCTTTTGATGCGTGGCACCCGAGCCAAAGCCAAAGCTTCTGACCTGAGGGATCGTACAGGTCGATAGAAGTCCAGCCTCCTCTGAAGATATTTGGCACCATTGCCATGCAAGGCCTTATGGGCGAGAGTCATGGCCTTGAAAAGTATCCTCTTCCGCACCGGAAGCCAGTGAAGGGATACGAGGAGATTGGAGGCACTGGTGCGGCGGTGCAGGCCAAAAATTGCACGAGCAGCAGCGTTCTGAGTAACCTGCAAACGCTGGAGGAGGTATTCAGGCAGACCCAGATATAGGACATTTGCATAGTCCAATCTGGACCCTATGAGTGCCTGAACAGTGATCCTCCGATGTTCCTCCGAGAGAAGGGGAAAGAACTTGCGCAACATTCTGAGTATCCCAAAGCATGTTCCCGTAAGAGTGGAAACCTGGGATTTGAGCGAGAGCTCGTTGTCAATTTTAACCCCCAGGTTCTTAGCCCACTTAGAGGACTGAGTAGGAGGGAACATGTCAGCAGGCCACCATCCCTGCCAATCTGGTTCTGATGGGCATCCGAAGAATAGTATTTCGGATTTGTCCGAGTTGCATTTGAGGCTGTTGTGTGAAAACCAGCTAAAGACAGCCCCAAGGCACTCGCAGATCCTTTCTCCATCGAACTCTTCGCTCTTACGACAGGTGAATAGAAGCTGGGTGTCGTCAGCATAAGAGACGATCCGGGCCCCGTAGGACTCCGCCAGTGTCGCCAGAGGGGTCATAAGGATGTTAAATAGAGTGGGGCTCAGTACAGAGCCCTGAGGCACTCCGACTCCCAATGGCGGCATCTCGGCGGACCCGGGTGGGACCCAGACCGTCTGCCGGCGGTTGGCCAGAAAGGAACGAGACCAGTTGAGCACCGTCCCCCCTAGACCGATGTTATGAAGTCTAGTGAGGAGATCCTCGTGGGGGACGGTGTCAAACGCCGCCGACAGGTCTAACATGACTAACATCACCCTGCCTCCTGTGTCCAGCACCTCCTTCACGATCTCCGAGACTTCCAGGAGCGCCGTCTCGGTGCTTAAGTTGGAACGAAACCCCGATTGGGATTCATGAAGTAACTCATTAGACTCCAGGAAGTTAGAAAGCACGCTGTGCACGTGTTTCTCCAGGATCTTGGTCAGTGCTGGAAGGAGCGAGATTGGCCTATAATTAGAAGGCGCCTCTGGATCAAGATTGGGCTTCTTGATCAGGGGGATGACCATGGCTTGCTTCCAGGCCTGGGGCAGAAAACCCTGACTCAGGGATAAATTGAGGATAGGATTAGCTATGGGATTAATGACATCTGCCATTTTCGCTAAGAATTTTGCTGGACACGGATCTAATGGTGAGCCTGATTTAAGGTTCCTCATCAAGGCTAAGGATGCGGCAACCGGAAGGGGAGGAAAGTCTAGCAAAGCTGGGCCAGGAGGAGACAGGAAGACTGTCTCCGTCTGCATCGTAGATAAATCATCTAACGCTCTCGACGGGAAAGAATCCTGAATTAGCCTGATTTTGGTGGTGAAGAAATTGGCAATAGTGTTAGCCCAGGACTCCACCGGGGCACCCTGAGTAGAGGTTGTCCGGGGGCTGGTAAATTCACGTACAATTGAAAAAATCTCCTTACAGGAGTTAGCTGCGTCTTCAATCCTTTTGGCGAGGTAACATTTCTTGCCCTGTAAGATAAGATCGTGGTAGGACTTCATCATGATTTTATAGCGTTGTTTGGCTTCAGGCTCATACTGGACTCTCCACGCCCGCTCAGCAGCTTTACATTGCCTACGAGCGTGGGCTAAATCCTCCGTAAACCAGGGGGCAGAGACCCGCCGGGCAGCAGATCTGGGTGGCTGTGAGGGAGCGAGCTCATTTAGTCTGGCAAGAAGCCAGGATTGTAGGCTCTCCAGATCTTTCTCCAGGTCGCCAGTACAGGAAACAGGGTGATCTGCCAGGGCATGCGTTAGCATGTCTGGGGTCACCCGGTGGAATGCCCTATAGCTGCTGCCCTGCTGCCTCATGACACTGGCCGGAGAGGTCACAGTAGAAGGTATTTCAAAGTGGGCAAGATAATGATCAGACCAGACGACTGGCAGAAGAGTTACAGCCATGATAGGTGTGGTGGAAAACACCTGATCGAGTGTGTGGCCTTTGTTGTGGGTCGGACCAGAAAGATAGGGGGAAAGGCCTAGAGTGGATGCAATATCCAGCAATTTGATGGCGTCCTGGTCATTATGGTCGTCCAAATGGAAATTAAAATCTCCCGCCAGTAGGCACAGCTCCGATCTAAGGACAAGGATCGACATGGCCTGCTGGAGATCATCAAAAAAGGATCCCACTGGGCCCGGAGGTCTGTAAACAATCAGACCCTTCAGCGCTTGTTGCGGCGATAGGGAGATGGTAAAGGCTAAAGAGTCCGCCCCTGCGATGGTGTGAGTATGCGTGACCGTGCACGGAAAAGATTTTTTAACAACCAAGGCAACTCCTCCTCCCCTACCCTTGTCTCTATCCTGTCGATGGATGGTATAGTCCGTGGGGATGGCTGCCACAATGTCCGGGTGGGAGGAATCATTCAGCCATGTTTCAGTAAGCATCAGACAGGTAGGACTGGTCGTTGAGAGGAGATCAAAAATCTCTTGAGTGTGTCGGTGCAACGACCTCGTATTGAGGAGTACACAAAGGTGTTTTATGCTACACTCCTTAGCAGGGATAGGGGAAGGGAAGGAGCGAACAGGGTGCCAATGGCAGGCAGGGCACGTATGTTTACCCTTATATCGTCCAGGAAAAACCGTGTAACACGACGCATTCCAGTTACGCAAAGAGTATAGCTCCTGAGCGGAGTAGGAGAGCATAGGGGCCAGAGGTACCAGCCACGCCAGACGCTTCCGGGACGCTGACGGGCGCAGACGGGCAGGACTCTAGCACGACTCCGGCGCAGGTCCGGCGCATCCGCTGGTCGCGTCCGCTGCGCGGAGCTGTAAGTGCCTGTTTTTAAAGTCCTTGTCTATGGCCTCCCCAACCCAGCCCAAACGAAGATGGCCGCCAAAACCGGCGTCCAGCCCTCGGCATCAACACTCAGCCGAGGGTGGGACCGGAGCTGCAGGGAGGGGGGAAAAAAGAGTTTTTAAGCGCTGCTGAGCGCTGGGGGGTCTCTACACACTGCTGCAGGCTAGAAAATACAATTAGCAAGCACAGGTGAAAAAACGAGTAAAATCACGAAAATTTGTTTAAAATTGAAAGAAAAGCAGGAGACCTCCCGGCTTCCGCCTCAGGAGGGGAAAGGTGTGTGCAGAGTGCAAGGTGAACTGGCCTTCATGCGCAGGAGGCCCAGGGGGAGGTGAACGGCCCTTCATGCGCAGGAGGTGAACTGTTCCTTCCCTCCAAGTGCCCGAGTGGCTCACCGGCAGGAGACGTTCTTGGTTTTTCTCTCTGAAGTCAAACCACATGTAACATCAAACAAAACGTCATCTCGTCTGCCTTGCTTTGCATCGGTGAGCAGCAAAATATTCTAAAACCTTCTCTGTTTCACTTCTTGCTTTTGAAAACGAGTCTGAAAGGTACAAACCTCAGAGTCGCGAGGTCTCCATCCGCACCTTGTTCCTTGTTAATTTCAATTAACAGCGGCTGCTATGATAGTTCATGTGCACGTTCATGAAACATAGCTTGATATGTAAATACCAACATGTGTAGACATACCAGCCTCATCAGCTGGTGCACAACACCGTGCCCTGATGGCCTTTCGCCGCAGGCTTTGCTACCGGGCACTGCCCAGGCTGTGCCAGGGCAAGGCAGACGCCTTCGGTCATGTTTGCTCACAGCCAGTGCTAAAATTACAAGTGGAGGTATGAACTAGAACTTATCTTTTTTTCTACTTACTACTACACGTGTTTAATACAGCAGTGTCCACTTAGTATGGCAAGGGTAATCCCCGTTGTTTCAGGGCTAGAGCAGCGCAATCCTATACAGTACCAGCCACAGAGGGCGGCTCCTGGGCGACTGCCCCAGGCTCTGTGCCCCGGCAAAGAAGGCTTCCTAATTAATCCTAGGCACAGTAAGCGCTATAATCCTGCATCTGTTCTTTCCTGCTTGCAAGATATATTTCTTGGCATGTTAATACCAACATTTGTACCACATAACATCCTCCCAGCTGGTGCATAACCCACAACACTACCGCTTGCTTCGAACCAGCCCTGTGCTAGCAGGCCCTTAACCCACTGCAGTGTCGCTTGCTTCGAAGCAGCCCTGTGCTAGCAGGCCCCTAACCCACAGCACTGTCACTTGCTTCGATGCAGCCCTGTGCTACCAGGCCCCTAACCCACTGCACTGTCGCTTGCTTCGAAGCAGCCCTGTGCTAGCAGGCCCCTAACCCACAGCACTGTCACTTGCTTCGATGCAGCCCTGTGCTACCAGGCCCCTAACCCACTGCACTGTCGCTTGCTTCGAAGCAGCCCTGTGCTAGCAGCCCCCTAACCCACTGCACTGTCGCTTGCTTCGAAGCAGCCCTGTGCTAGCAGGCCCTTAACCCACTGCAGTGTCGCTTGCTTCGATGCAGCACAGTGCTACCAGGCCCCTAACCCACTACACTGTCGCTTGCTTCGATGCAGCGCTGTGCTACCAGGCCCCTAACCCACAGCACTACCGCTTGCTTCGAAGCAGCCCTGTGCTACCAGGCCCCTAACCCACTACACTGTCGCTTGCTTCGATGCAGCCCTGTGCTACCAGGCCCCTAACCCACTACACTGTTGCTTGCTTCGATGCAGCCCTGTGCTACCAGGCCCCTAACCCACTGCACTGTCGCTTGCTTCGATGCAGCACAGTGCTACCAGGCCCTTAACCCACTGCACTGTCGCTTGCTTCGAAGCAGCCCTGTGCTACCAGGTACATAACTCACAGCACTACCGCTTGCTTCGATGCAGCCCTGTGCTACCAGGCCCCTAACCCACTGCACTGTCGCTTGCTTCAATGCAGCCCTGTGCTAACAGGCCCATAACCCACTGCACTGTCGCTTGCTTCAATGCAGCCTTGTACTACCAGGCCCTTAACTCACTGCACTGTCGCTTGCTTCGATGCAGCCCTGTGCTACCAGGCCCCTAACCCACAGCACTACCGCTTGCTTCGAAGCAGCCCTGTGCTACCAGGCCCCTAACCCACTGCACTGTCACTTGCTTCGATGCAGCCCTGTACTACCAGGCCCCTAACCCACTGCACTGTCACTTGCTTCGATGCAGCCCTGTGCTACCAGGCCCCTAACCCACTGCACTGTCGCTTGCTTCGATGCAGCACAGTGCTACCAGGCCCTTAACCCACTGCACTGTCGCTTGCTTCGAAGCAGCCCTGTGCTACCAGGTACATAACTCACAGCACTACCGCTTGCTTCGATGCAGCCCTGTGCTACCAGGCCCCTAACCCACTGCACTGTCGCTTGCTTCAATGCAGCCCTGTGCTACCAGGCCCATAACCCACTGCACTGTCGCTTGCTTCAATGCAGCCTTGTACTACCAGGCCCTTAACTCACTGCACTGTCGCTTGCTTCGATGCAGCCCTGTGCTACCAGGCCCCTAACCCACTGCACTGTCGCTTGCTTCGATGCAGCACTGTGCTACCAGGCCCCTAACCCACTGCACTGTCACTTGCTTTGATGCAGCCCTGTACTACCAGGCCATTAACCCACTGCACTGTCGCTTGCTTCGATGCAGCCCTGTGCTACCAGGCCCCTAACCCACTGCACTGTCGCTTGCTTTGATGCAGCGCAGTGCTACCAGGCCCTTAACCCACTGCACTGTCGCTTGCTTCGATGCAGCCCTGTGCTACCAGGCCCCTAACCCACTGCACTGTCGCTTGCTTCAATGCAGCCTTGTACTACCACACCTCTAGCCCGCTGCACTACCGCTTGCTTCGATGCAGCCCTGTGCTACCAGGCCCCTAACCCACAGCACTACTGCTTGCTTCGATGCAGCTCTGTGCTACCAGGTACATAACCCACTCCACTGTCGCTTGCTTCGATGCAGCGCAGTGCTACCAGGCCCTTAACCCACTGCACTACCACTTGCTTCGATGCAGCCCTGTGCTACCAGGCCCTTAACCCACTGCACTGCAGCTTGCTTCAATGCAGCCTTGTACTACCACACCCCTAGCCCGCTGCACTACCGCTTGCTTCGATGCAGCCCTGTGCTACCAGGCCCCTAACCCACAGTACTACTGCTTGCTTTGATGCAGCCCTGTGCTACCAGGTACATAACCCACTGCACTGTCGCTTTCTTCGAAGCAGCCCTGTGCTACCAGGCCCTTAACCCGCTGCACTGTAGCTTGCTTTGATGCAGCTCTGTGCTACCAGGCCCCTAACTCACTGCACTACTGCTTGCTTCGAATCTTGGGGACCGAAACTCTATTCCTTTAAAGGTGTCACTCGCACAATATGTTCTCTAATGGCATTCAAAGTTTCAAGTAGCTTCTCAGCAAACTTTATGTTTTACACAAACAAGAGAGAGTGTGTGTTTGTAAAACAGAACAATGACACTGACACCTTGGGAGTTTTCTCCTAGGGTGTAGAGGTAATTTTTAGGTCTCGCCTACGTAGCGCACATGCACTGCATAGTCGTGCCTTTAGCCGTCGCTCTGCTCATTTTCAAGTACTACACTGGTGCTTGTGGCGGCATCCACCTTGCAGGAGCGAGCATGGGCGCGCCACAAGCACTAGTGCAGTGCTTGAAAAGTGAAGACTCTCCTGAGCACGCGCGCGCGCGCACCACTCGCGGGCTCACCTCCTGCTCTCTCTCTTACCAATTAACTTTCGCGGCCGTGGGGCCGCGCTTGTGTTTCAGCACTTGTCTGTTCTGGATCTTGATCGACTTGTTTATCAGGATACCAACCTGCAATCAACCGAGTACAATATAATTTATTCAGTTGTTTTAATATATTTTTATCACATTTGGTGGATGTTATGAAGATTTTGTGTTTCTGTTGGTGAAACATGTGTGTGCTTTTTTTGTTGTCTTTTCTTGGGCATTTTTTTCGAGAGGTGATTTAGTGTTTTTTTCCCCTTCGCGTTGTTGTCGGTTTCAAGTCCATGAAAATAACAAACCAGTAACCCAAGCTGCCGGTGGAATAGCACTTAACAGGTTAAACCCGGGAGCCATGTGACTTCTGACAAACGCCTGGAAGTAACTTAAGAAGAGATTCATGAACTAAATTGGCCCGGTTTTTAGAAACGGATTCGGTCTGTTCCTTGGTGAGTTGACTATATATATCTCCTCTCTTATTTTCCCAGTGCGAGAGGGGACTTCACAATCGGGCTTCCTGATCTGCATGTATTTTGAAGTGAGAATTTGATCAGCTTTTTTAAATGTGGTTATTTGTTGTATGTACACGGCACCTTTGCATCGCGTTCATGCTCCTGTCCGATTTTTTTTTAAATTACTGTTGGCATGTGATTCCACATCGCCAGGGGTATATTAAGGGGACAGGTTTGGACTTTAACTTGCTGATGCATTCTGGGAGTTACAGTCTCGGTTCACTTTACTTGAATCCTTTGCAGTAAAATATTTGATTGCACTGGGCTGTAAAATAAAGTCGACGACTGCCAACGTTGTGCCTTAATAATATTTAGTTATTAATTCCCACAAAACAATTGGGAGCACATGTTGTTCCATGTGGGCGAACGAAGCGTTGTTTTGCTCTTTGCATACTGGTACTTGTATAGTGCCTGCACTAGGGCTGCGGTAGTAGAGGTACTCACTATTCGGATTAATTGAAAAGTACCGGCACCCCCACTCCCTCCACGCCACACCCCCATACAAAGTATTATGTGTGAGTTTAATACACTGTTTTCTGCCAAGAATTTCACAGCTACAACTACCAGAACGCAAAAACTGAACATGCTTAAATAAGCAACACATAGATGCCATAGGACAACCGTAGTTCTACGCATAAAGATAGTGAATAGTAAAATGCAAATACCTTCGTAACCCCCCGTGCAATCTATACATTCTAATGTAACATCGTCAAACTATTTCTAGATAATTAAAAGTACATTAAAGATCAGGGCCTAGTAGCTACAGTGTAAACAGCGTCCGTTGTGTGCAGTCACCTGCCTTAAAAAAATCATGTACATCGGATGTAGTAAATGAGCGGGCATTCCCGAGAACGAGTGCCACGCGCATCTAGCACAGCTGCTAAATGGCTGCCCCCGTTTTGACACGCGACACATCAGCTAACTGGAGCAGTCTCGAACCCGGGGTGTAGCCAACCTCACCCCAGAGAACCCTGTGTGTAGCCAACCTAACCCCCAGAGAACCCTGTGTGTAGCCAACCTCACCCCAGAGAATCCTGTGTGTACCCAACAGCACTTTGCATTTTTGGGACTGTTGGATGAAAAGTGAATGAAAGGTGTCGTGTCACAAGGGGCACAAGAACGATGTTAATCCGTCACTTCAAGCGGAGAGGGGGTCAGTACCAGTGAGTGAGTGTGACATCTTTTGAACAGCACAATACTCACTGAAAAGTCATCTTGTCACTAGGCATAACAAGCATTGGCATAGCCAATTGGTCTCACTTTTCATGCAACAGTTGATGTTGTTGCACCAAGGATATTGTGCTGGATAGCTAAACACCTATAAGTTCCCAAAGGCAAGATCTATTGGCTATGCCAATGCTTGTTATTTTTTCTCTTTAGTATCTGCAGGCTTTTATTGGCGTCTCCGCTGCAAAACAAGTGCATCAGACTGTCCACTCAAAGAAGGACGGACAGTCTGATGCGCTTAAATGACGCCCTCATGTTTGTCGGGCTGTCGGCGTAAGGTTTCTGATAGTAGAGCCAGTGGGGGCATCACTGAGGGAAACATGACAGGCCGTCAGTCTGAACAGAGAAAGAGGACAGTCAGTTTGGCAGACAGGGTATTCTGCCACATCAAGAAACTAAAACAGGGCAGGGCTCGAAAAATCCTAAAAATGTTACTTGACCTGCAGGTCTAGTGAATTAAATAATCTACTAGACTTAACTATACTGCTCTTGACCCATAAACTGGTTTCAAATTATGTGATCCTGGGCAAGTATTTTAATTCACTGAGACGCCAATTTTTCTTCTTTATCTCATATGAGAGCACCTTCAAATACGCAAGTTCAGCATGTCTGCTGTACAGAAAACGCTTTTGTTTGATTTAATAGACTAAACCTTAGCTCCATATAGAATGCAAATCTAGACACATACAAGATATGCTTGACTGCAGACTTGACTCTTCATTCACTGAATGCGTTGTCATCAGGACTGGGCCAGGAATGTCTCTCACATCACGTTTAAAAACTATCTTTTTTAATAAATATATAACTAAAGCATAAAGTAACAGCCCTCTGTTATTTGCAATCAGCAGATTTTGTATTGAAATGGCCAAAGAATTTGTCACTGACAGGTGGTTTTAAAACTATATCGTATACAATGTTTGGAAATAAAGTTTCTGCAAATGTCTCATTTGCACATCACCAACTAAAGTGTTTGGATTTGTTTTCCTCCAATTTAAATCTTTGTTTGCATCACACTTCTGAATTAAAAAAAAAAATTATTTTATAATTTCTGATTGTTGGACCAGGCCCTTTTGGCAGGTTCACCCCTAAACTTTTTGCATTTATCCTGACCTTTTTCCCTATGTAGTGTTAGCAGTTTTAGGCCTCTAGGCACTTTAGCACTGTGTCCCACTGTAAAGTGCGTGCGCTCTGTGTGACATTTTATGAGACTGGCCTGCCCTCCCATAGGAATGCATGGGGGATATGTGTGTCCATGGTAGTTCCTGATGTGAGAGGAGCGCAGGGGCGAGTTTGGTATGTGCAAACTCGTGAGAATAAACGCTGCGCAATGGTGTATGCAGATTTATTGTGACTGGTGGAGAAGTGTCACTTCTAGAAGTTGGCATGTCTGTGTGCTGTGTGATGTGAATTGCCTGTCTGGCTTGTGATTGACAGGAGCTGGGAGGGCTGGGGAATTCCAGGAGCCAGGGTGAGTCTGCCCGGTGGTGAATGGAGAGATCTGCATGTAGATGGGAGTGAGGAGTTGCACCTGGGACCTGAATGGGGCTGGGCCTTCCCTTCACAATGCTGGCTCCACCTCCTGTGGTGCGTCTGATGTCCCTGGCCTGTCCTGTGAATAGAGAGGGGAGCTGAGCAAAACAAAGTGCTCCTGAACCAGTTGTATCTGGTTCTCCCCTTGCCCTACAGTTGCAGAACAAAGGAAAATGCTGTATAAAAGAAGGGGCTGTGACCCCATGAAAATGTTCTTGTTCTTGGACTCGAATCTGCCAGGGGCGCGCTGCTGCTGGGGCCCAGGGGAAGGCTTGCCTCCCTGGGCCCTGCCCAGCCCCTGGATACCTGGAGGACTTCTTTTTGGGGACCCTTCTGCCCTACATTGCCCACCCTGGATGCATGAAGGACTTTTTGTGACCATTTGCTCCCTTTCTTTATGCCCCCAGGACTTTGGAATCATCTAGCGCCTGGAAGCGCTATCCTTTCATTGCCCAGCTGAGGAGGAGATGCTGGTCGCCTCGTTGGAGGGAATCCCCACCGGAGGGATTCCCCCGTGAGGCTGGTCTCGCGGGTGCCCACCCCGCATTTATCGTCATTTCGTGGGTGCCCACCCCACATTGCCGCGTATTACTCATTCAGAGTGGCGGGAGCCCACCCCGCTTATTGATCATCATTGCGGGTGCCCACCTCGCTAGGTATTTTGAATTCAGAGGGAGCCTACCCCTCATTGTCCGCTTTCGCCTTTCTTTTAAAACGGGAGTCCACCCCGCGTCTCACCGCCGTGGCCGGAGGCCAAGGAGGAAGTCAGGCAGAGATTGTGACCTGGGCGGGGCCTCACGGGAGTCCGGAAGCCGGGAGTCCGGAAGCCCCGCCCGCACTACCGAGGAGCGGTAGAAATACAGAGAGAAGGGAGGCAAAGTCCCAGGAGGGGGCCCGGGTGAAGAGAAGGAGGCGGCAGGACCGATTGAAGTGCCTCGCGTCCCAGCGGGGCTCCCTTGAGCGACTGGGAGCCTTGGGAGCCCCGGAGGACGAGCGAGACGGGCGGCGATGGAGAAAGCCACGGACCCAGAAGAGGGACCGGGTGAAGAGGAGGCCGCCGCAGATGGAGCGGAGTCCACAGAAGCAAGCCCGGTGAGTCTAGAAGGGCTGGGGGGCTCCGTGGGGACTAATGTTGGTGCCTGGTAAAGGCACGGTGCCAGTTCTGCCGTTAGAGCGGCCCCGGATGGCAGCGGGCCGCTCCAACCTCGGGGGCATGTTTTCCGTAAAAGCGCCAGTGCGCTCCAACCTCGGGGCATGTTTTCAGTAAAAGCGCCAGTGCGCTCCAACAACGGGGGCAGAGTTATTTTCAGAAGCTGCGGGATCCAATGATGGGGCAAGTCATTTCCAAGTCCCGTAGCGGTCAGAGGGCACCGAGGTGCCGTGCCCATATTGCTTGTTTCGCGCTGCCCGATGGCTAGAGGGCAGCTACCACGTGGGGCATAATTTGTTTCAAGGGCCAGAGGGGCCCGTGGTCGCTCCAACAGGGGCATATTTTACTTTTCAGAGCCAGAATGGCTCCAATGTTTTGCATATTTGTTTTAAGGGCTACTGAAAGCCCATGCCGCATTTGAGTATTTACAGCTGCGCAGCAATTGGTGCCAGCTGCACCGTTTAGGCCCTCATTTAATATTCCCAGCTGCCCAGCAAGTAGTGGGCAGCTGCAACGTTTAGGTCTGCGCAGATTGCGCACCCTTGACTTTCGCTGCCTTTGCAGCGCGCCTGGACTTTGGGGACACCGGGCATTCAAGCCCACTTTCTGAGATGGCCAGTTGGCCAGGGGGGGGTTGTTAGATTTATAGGGCGCCAGGCCCTACTGTGATTCTTGGGTGCTAGGAAATGTAATGTATGTAGAATGATTTACGCACCTGTGTTGATACCTCTAAATGTGCGTTATGATTATGAGGTTGGTTCGCATATAATGGTTTATGCTAGTGAGAGTTGTTCCCTAATGTAGTTATACTTAGGAGGTTAGGGTCTAATGTGTTTAGACTTGTCAGAGAATTGCATACAGTGGTTATGTTGATGACGTTGGCGTACAATGCGTTTGGCGCCTAATGTGATACTGTGCATAAAGCAGTGTATGTTACAGGCTGATGCTAAGAACAGTGATTCCCAGTGGTTGCAGGTTGTATGTTTATGATCTGCTGTACTTTTACTAAGTTCGCTTTGTGGTGGTTCTGACAGTGGTCCATGTGGCCCTGTCATGTGTACATAATGCCATGTAAATATTGCCCAGTGCCAGTTGGCACAGTGTATAATATGTGCTTACTATTCTAATGTGTTATGATAATACAAAGGCTATTTTTATATATATCCTTGTGTGGAGTTTCTTTTGTGGTGAGCCTGGAATGTTGTCGCTGGGTGCGCGCGCAAATGCTTTACACATTGCCTCCGGGATAGGCCTGACTGCTCGTGCCAAGCTACCAAGGGGGTGAGCAGGGGTTATCTTTGGCGTGTAACTCCCCAGCCCTGACTAGAGTGGTGGTCTCTACCTGGCTTAGGCGCACGCCTTGGCCAGCCAGAAATCCCACTTCTAACATTGGTGATCAGCGGTTCGGATTAGGACTTGCATTATTCTTTTACAAGCTGTTCAAATGTTGTCTTAGAGAAAAAAACTAACATTTTACTGCATTTTGTTTCACAATTATTGTCAAATAGCTCACTTGACAAAAAGCATTAAATTATGATGGCTTGTGACAGAATGATTTATGACCAATGATTTATGACCCATGATTTAGGGCTGCTGATTTATGGGGATCAGGCAGAGTGATTTATGGCAACAAAGTAAAGGCCAATTGTGGCAGAATGATTTATGATGCATAATGATTTATGGCCCATGATTTATGATGTCCAGCTGACAATGCGTGACATCACATTTGTAATAATGTGTGTCAACGATTTATGACCCCGGCCTCCAAGGGGTGTCAGGGGGAGTTGTACAAGTGTGATTATGTAATAAGTAATAAAAACTGCGGCCAACAATTACCACCACATACGACGATTGTTGGCTGTTTTTCTAGTAATGCAGATGCACAAATATGGTACGGTTCCTGGAATGGGCGCAGTGCGGTCGTTATGAGCGCGAGGTCGCACTGGATAGTAAGTTGAAATGCATGTATGTGAAACTGTAGATTTGTCTTTTAGGGAAATCGACTCCTTCTTGTGACATCTTCATCCTCAGTTTTGTGAACTTAACACTCTTCCCCTTTTCTGTGACAGTTTTGGCCTCTTTAATCCTCCTCCTCTGTGTTCGTGGCAGTCCTTGCTGCCTCCTCTCCCTCTTTCCCCTTCTTCTGTGTGTGTCATTTCATGCTCTTCTTTTGCCAGAGCGGCCAAGGTTCCCAGGCGCATGCGTGAAGCGCTGTCCGACCCAGGCGTTTTCTTTGAATTGTGGGACTTGTAGTCCTATTCCATCCACCCACTCCCGGCCACAGCTTGCGTTGTCCCACCCGCGCCTGAACATAGTATGTGCTCAGCTTCCATTTTCTAGTTAAAGGATGTGTTCACCCGGGCACGCGCTCGCCACAGTTTGTTTCTTTAAGTACCCCTCAACTCACCTCCGTTTCTAGATCAGAGCAGGTTTCATTGCCTGGAGCAGACAGCTCGTCCCGCCACCGGAAGTGGGGCTGAAGACACTGAACAGGGCCAGCCCAAGAGGGCCCGAGTCGTCCACCTCGGGCCCAGATGCGGTGCACGACGAAGCTGCTCTATTAATAACCTCTCGCGGCTTTTCTAATGATGCCTTGCCGCTGCCGCGTGCCTTGCCAAGGTCAGGACCTTTCTAAGTAAACACCTATCAAGGGATCATTAGCACATCATTGCTGCTGGACTGAGGCATTAACTTGTCCCTCGCCTAGGCCCCCTCCGGCCTTCCCGCTCCGCCGCTCGCGCCAAGCTCTCGCGCGCCCTCACTGTCGCCAGCATTTGTATTTGTATTTGTAGGGGGATTTATATAGCCCATATATACCGACAGGTCTCTTAGCAGCAGCATTTGTTCTTATTTTGGCTTTAGGCGCCAAGTTGGCTTCTGTGCAGACTGTAAAGATCGAAAAAGAAACACAAATCACGCCCAGCGAATAGCCATGCATTCAGTCCCACAGATCGCTCATTTTAGATCCCAGCATCACGGCCGGTAGAGACGGCGACACCGAGAAGCCGAGGCTTGCAGGAGGGCGACTGCGACCAGGCTCACTCCAAGCGTATCTCTCTCTCCCAATGTTTCCACTGCCCTCCAGACTCCCTCTTCTCTTTTGCTATTGCCGTTGTTTGCAGTTTCTCCACCATCTCTCCCCTATAGTATTCCATTGTTCTCGCTATTTCTGTCTCTCATATCTTTTCCCCCGCCCCTCTGTTTTATCTTTTATTCTTTGCCTTCCATCCAGGTCTCTCTTCCTTGTCCTCCCGCCATTTTCCTACCTCTATTTCCAGCCTCAAACGGTTGCTCCTCAATACACATTATGAGACGCTAACTCTCATCAGTTTCGCCCCCTTACTCACCTGCTCCTCCATTCTCGTCATTCCCCCCTCCTTATCACATTCGATTTCCTATTCGCCCTCCCTTTTAATAGTTTTGCTTCTTTTCCTGCTGCTTTTCTTTCCCTTAAAATGTTTTCACTTTGTACCACTCATCCTCTTTCACTCCACATCTCACTGTTTTCCTCATCTGACTATTGTAGCCCTGTTTTTCTCCTATCCTTTTTATTCTTCTCCTTTCATCCCCACATTCTTTTCCTCACAACTTCATTTTATCTCCCTTTTTGTCTTTCCCTTTTACTCACCCTCTTGCACTCTCCCCTTCAAAGACTCTTTCTCCTCACGTATTCCATGTCTCACCTACATTAACCTCCCTATTTTCGCTTTATTCAGACCCACGAACATCATAAATGTTTTCAAAAGTAAATATAATTTTTTTTTAGTAAGTGCTCAAGTCTGTGGTTACTTTTTTTTAAGTCACTCGCAAAGTTGTCAGTCAAGACACCCAAGTCTAAGACGAAGTGATTTGCACAAGTTCAAGCAATTTGGTCAAATCAGGAACCCAGGAATAAGGCCCAGGATGCTTCTTTCCAACAAGCATTGGCATAGCTAATAGGTCTCGCCTTTGGGACCTTATAAGTGTTTAACCATGCAACAGTTAATGTTGTTGCACCAAGGATATTGTGCTGCATAACTAAATACTTATAAGGTCCCAAAAGCGAGACCTATTGGCTATGCCAATGCTTGTTTATTCAGGGTTGAGGTCAGGCCAGAATGAGCATGCCAATGCCCACACCTCCCCCCAAAAATGCGACAGTCTTTCTGCCTCTCCTCCTCCATGGCGGCAGAAAGCCCACTAGCCACAGACTTGTTTTTAGCAGTGTGCTTACCTGTGGATTTTGGGCCCTAGCGCAGCCGGCACATAGGGAAACCTAGCCAACCTGTACATTTTAAAAAACTAGACACCAAGGGGAATCCAGGATGGGGGGACTTGTGTGCCTCTCACCAGGTTCTGTTACCCACAATCCCTTGCAAACCTCAAACTTAGTTTTAAAAAAACCCACATTTTCCTCACATTTCTGTGATGGAAAGTTCTGGGATCTCTGTGGATCCACAAAATTCCACCCAGCCCGCATTCCCCAAAGTCTTCCGAGAAAAATGGTACCTCACTTGTGTGGGTCGGCCAAGGGCCCGCGACAGGAAACGGCCCAAAACGCAGCGTGGACACACCACATTTTCACAGTGAAAACTGACCTTTTTTTGCAAAGTGCCTAGCTGTAGATTTTGAACCCTAGCTCTGCCGGCACCTATGGAAACCTAGCAAACCTATACCTTTTTGAAAAATAGACACCCAGGGAAATCCAGGATGGGGTGACTTGACTGCCTCTCACCAGGTTCTGTTACCCAGAATCCCTTGTAAACCTCAAAATTTGTCAAAAAAGCACATTTTCATCACATTTCTGTGGTGGAAAGTTCTGGAATCTGTGTGGATCCACAAAATTCCACCCAGCCCGCATTCCCCAAAGTCTTCCAAGAAAAATGGTACCTCACTTGTGTGGGTCGGCCTAGTGCCCGCGACAGGAAACGGCGCAAAACCTATTGAGGGGACTTCAAAATTACCTATCGCAAAACAACCTGGTTTTGCAAGGGGGGTCCCATGAGTTTTTGACCCCGGGCTCGGCGGCCACCTAGGGAAACCTACCAAACCCACACATTTCTGAAAACTAGACACCCGGGGTAGTTGAGCAAGGTATGGCTTGCGTGGGTCCCCCAACATTTCCCTGCCCAGAATCCCCTGCAAACCTCAGATTTTGTTGAAAATATCTTATTCTTTCTCACATTTCTGTGTGGGAAAGTTGTAGGATCACCGGGCTGACACAAATTTCCTACCACCCACCGTTCCCCCACCCACCGTTCCCCCAGGTCTCCCGATAAAAATGGTACCTCACTTGTGTGGGTAGGCCTAGTGGCTGCAACAGGAAATGGCCCAAATCATACTGTGGAGACTTCGAAATTACCTATAACAAAACTACCTGGTATGGGGGGGCACCTGGGGTTTTGGCCCCGGGCTCTCCGCCATCTAGGGAAACCTATCAAACCCACACATTTCTGTAAACTAGACACCCTGGGGAGTCCAATGAGGTATGGGTTGCGTGGATCCCCCAACATTTCCCTACCCAGAATCCCCTGCAATCCTCAAATTTAGCTGAAAAAAACAAATCTCGAAGACACCATCAGCACGATGAACTCCATCCACTCCGGATCCCCAACCGACCCCTGCCCTCACCACATCTTCAACAAGGCCGACGCTGTCATCGCACCCCATCTGCGGGACATCATCAACACCTCCCTCGACACCGCCACCTTCCCTGAGAGCTGGAAGCACGCCGAACTCAGCGCTCTACTAAAGAAACCAACGGCGGACCCCACCGAACTCAAGAACTACCGTCCCATCTCGCTCCTCTCGTTTCCAGCCAAAGTCATCGAGAAGACCATCAACAAGCAACTGGCAGCCTTCCTCGAGACGACTGGTTCCCTCGACCCTTCCCAGTCAGGCTTCCGGGCCAACCACAGCACCGAGACCGCCCTCATCGCTGCCACCGACGACATCCGAACCCTGCTGGACAATGGAGAAACAGCGGCCCTCATCCTCCTGGACCTCTCCGCAGCATTCGACACTGTCTGCCACCGCACCCTAGTGCAGCGCCTCAGCAACGTCGGGATCGAGGAGAAGGCACTGGAATGGATCATCTCCTTCCTCACCGGAAGGACACAGAGAGTCCGCCTGCCCCCGTTCAGATCAGAAGCCACGGAAGTCATCTGCGGCGTCCCTCAGGGCTCCTCGCTCAGCCCCACCCTCTTCAATGTCTACATGAGCCCCCTTGCGGCCATCGCACGCCAACACAACCTGAACATCATCTCCTACGCCGATGACACCCAGCTGATCCTCTTCCTGACCAACGACCCCGCCACCGCCAGAGCCAACCTACACGAAGGGATGAAAAACGTGGCCGAGTGGATGACGACCAGCCGCCTGAAACTGAACACAGACAAGACGGAAGTCCTCATCCTGGGCTCCTCACCCTCCACCTGGGACGACTCCTGGTGGCCCCCCGCCCTGGGCAACGCACCCAAACCGACAGAACACGCACGCAACCTGGGCTTCATCCTGGACTCCTCCCTCTCCATGACCAGACAAGTCAACGCCGTCTCCTCGTCCTGTTTCAACATCCTGCGCATGCTACGTAAGATCTTCCGGTGGATCCCCACCGAGACCAGGAAGACGGTCACCCAGGCCCTCGTCACCAGTCGACTGGACTACGGCAACGCCCTCTACGCCGGTACCACCGCCAAGCTCCAGAAGAGACTCCAGCGGATCCAGAACGCCTCGGCGAGACTCATCCTCGACGTCCCCAGACGAACTCACATCTCCAGACACCTGAGAGACCTGCACTGGCTCCCGATCAACAAAAGAATCACCTTCCGGCTCCTCACCCACGCACACAAAGCCCTATACAACCAAGGCCCGACCTACCTCAACAGCCGCCTCAACTCCTACGCTCCCAAACGCCACCTCCGCTCGACCAGTCACGCCCTCGCAGCCGTCCCCCGCATCCACAGAGCGACAACAGGAGGAAGATCCTTCTCCCACCTGGCCGCCAAGACTTGGAACGCCCTCCCCACCGACCTACGCCTGACCCAAGACCACCTCTCCTTCAGGAAGAAGCTCAAGACCTGGTTGTTCGAGCAGTAGCGGACCCCCCATATTTATTTTTCGGGCATTTTTTATGTATTTATCCACATTTATTTTTGTCATAATTAAAAGACAACGCTACAGCTAGTATTTTTCCACATTTATTTAAATTGACAATGCACACATGCGCTCGGTTGTTATGTGAGGGCAATGCCACCGTCAATGTACAAGAGGGGAGACCTCAGAGGGCAATAGCTGCTTGCAAGGATGAGGGAATCCATTGTTAGGAATTTCAATCAATTGCTTGGCTAGGGCTCTGCTGGAGGGGATTAGTGTTCTATTGGGTCGAACTGTGAGGATGAATGTACAGATCTGTAGGTAGCTGTCTCCCCTGCATTGTTTCACAAACCAGTCAAAACATCCATGCCAAGCACTCAAATTGCGCTGACTAGCTTCCAAGTGATCAGACCTCACAGCACAGATTTACAGGTTCCGGGGTTGCACAGTGGGGCCATCTCTCCCACCAGGCGCGCAACACCCATTGGGCTCAAAGGGCTTCAGCTCCCCACCCCCCCCCTCCCCCTCACCCATCCTGTGTGTCAGTCCGGGCTGAGACAGCTTCCCGGGCACACACAGACAGTTTTTGAGCTGCCAGCCGCACCCGAGTACTTCACTTGTTAGCATGGCTTTGTTGTTTTTTTCACCCCTTCTTAATAGACTGCTGGCAGTGTCTATAGGACCCCCCTGTGCTCAGTAGCTTAATTACTGAAATGTAAAGATGCTGGAGGGAGACTGGGAGATCTTACTGTGCAGCCACGGGGAGAAGGGAGGCTAGAAGCAAGGCCAGTGCTGGGTTTAGTTGCATATGTCACGAGCCACGAGCTAGCCCTTCCTGCTTAGACGTAGTTTGTGGCAGTTACTTTTTAGCCTTTGGCTCTGGCAGTTGTATTTAAGGTTTCTTAAATAAGCTTTAGGCTTGAAATATATTTTTACACAGCCACGACAACCTGTCTGATCTTGGGGAAATTGCTACACACGCAGTCCCCCGAGTACTGAAAGTAAATTAGCGCTGCTAGAAGCTCTTAAGGTTGGCAGGAGGTGTTACATACAAATTGTGATTCATTTGGAAGTGTTACCAACACACAGGCACGCGCCCCCAAGAGCTGGTTTAAGATGTATAGAAATGTTCTCAGTCACATAACGCTACACTCACAGCGAGAATAAATACATCTTCCCACAACATCCGGCAATCGAAAGAAGCAGCCGCCCCTTTCCGCTTAGAAGCCCTCGCCCTGCCTCTTTTGCATTGTGTGTGGGGAGATTTGAATTACAGGTATGTTGACTCTCGCCCGGGAGTGGGACAACGCCACGCCCCTCTCAGGAGAGACACCTGCCTCCCCCCAGCAACCGTCTGCTCAGGAACCACCTGAGTGATTCACGGCATTGTGTGGGAAGGAGAGGCACTTGGCGAAGTTTAGGCTAACAAGTGTCCTGACAGCGCTTTGTTACCACCCTTGGCCGTGGTAAACGGCTGTTCATTGAGTTGTTGCAGAATGTGCAGCTTTCTAGTGGAAATGAAACAGCAGCATGACGCGTGATGTGCACAGTCTTGTGCACTTGGAGAACGGCAGCGCGGCAAAATTTGCTAGTATTTTGCTGTTTTTAAATACAAATACAGACAAAGGAAATATAGATTTCCGTCTGTATTTATATGTAAAAATCCGTAAAAACAGAAAACCGGGAGCCCTAGTTATAATGCACTTAAGAGTATATGGTCAGGCTGCACTACTGACAACCCTGGAGAAGAGATTCCGAAGGCTGCAGAGGGGCTCAGCTCATGCCTGGGCACCCCCTCACATATAACCAAGCACCCTGCCTTCAGGATTGATAAGGCCTGCCATAGGGGTGACTGATAGGGTTGTATGTGCAGTATATGGTGAGATATAGTGAATCTATATCTCAGTAAGGGGTGCATGCACCACCTTACTCAGGCTGCAGTAGCAGACCTGTGGTGTCATTTTGGGTGGCTTTCCAGGGGTGGCATAATACATGCTTCAGCCCCTGGTAGGCCTCTGGGGTACCTATGTCCTGGGTACATAGTATACCATATACTAGGAACTTACAAGGGCACCTCAGATCCAATCTGAACTGTACCTAAAGTACAGGGAATCGTTTTAGAGAGGAAGCAGCTAGGCTGGGGCCCTGAATAGCAGGGTCCCAGCCAGACTAAAGTCGCAAAACAGTGAAACGCCAGCAAAAAGTGGAGGTAAACATGTGAAGCAGATCCTACTCTCCTACACTGCATCACTAGAGATTGCTACTGAAACAACCCAAGTAAACGTCATTGTTCGCAGCCAAAACACTTTACACATTGTGGGCCGAGCCCAGTTCCAGGCTAAAAATCTGAGTCCACTTATGAGGCACAATCGCCGAGGACAGATTGGCTATTTATTTCAGCAGGCAATTCCCGGAAGGCGGGGTGTGAGTGGGGTGGAGTCTGGGTCACTGGAGGCCAGTTTTTGAAGGTCGACGACCAGTGCCTCTGTCCACAGCTCCCCGGTGTTTATGGCAGCCGGCAAAAAGAGAAAGCGCGGAAAAGACACAGGAAGAGAGAAAAAGAGACAGGAATAGCGAGAGAAAGACAGGAACAGAGAGAGAGAGAAAAACAGGAATAGAGGGAGAAAGACAGGAATAGAGAGAGAAAGACAGGAATAGATAAAGAAAAATGCAGGAACAGAGAGAGAAAGACAGGAACAGAGAGAAAAAGGCAGGAACAGAGAGAACAAGCATTGAAAATGCAATAGGTCTCGCCTTTAAGTTAAAGCCATTTGCTTTGCTAATGGTATTGTACAGCAAAGCAAATGGCTTTAACTTAATAAAAGGCGAGACCTATTGCATTTTTAATGCTTGTTTTATTTTGATACTGATGCACTATCCGTTAATCTTCACTCTGTGAAAACTGTATCTTCTATGCTCTTAAACTTGTACTGATGTTACATGTTATTCATCATGTTACTCGCAGACCCAAGTGGTCTATTTATGTTTCTTCCTAAAAACCAATAAACATATTTTGAAAATAATAGAACTGTTTTGTTACAAAGTGTTCAGTGAGAGTAGTGATTACGATTCATTATTACATTTTGTGTTATACTGCGAAGAGAATTATATATTGCATATGATAATTAAACCCTGCAGATTAAATGGGGCAAATTGTAAATAAATGTATGTATGTGTTAAGAGTTCTACGTATATTGATTTTGGCTGAGGAGCTGCAGCTCTCTCCATCATCAGCGCTTGTGTGAACATAAGCACACAAAGGCTGGCCCCCAAGAGTCTCTCCGCTGTTCGAGAGGGGTGCTGGTGTGTGGTAGAGTCACGTGTGTAAGGCGGTATGAATCCTGATAGGGGCCAAGGTGCTGCCTAGGATTGTGCTCCTGTATTCAGAGCCTATAACAGCCTCTGCCATGTGCTATGGAGGCAAACGCTAAGTGGTCCCTTCTGGCACTGGTACCAGGGCCAGTGGCACGAGGGGAGTCTGGTGAGGCAAGTAATCTTTTACCTAACCTTCTTTGTCAGTAGTTTACCAAATCATGTCTGGAAATAATGCATTATTGGGGACCATTCAGCTGACATAGTAGGCGCTGGAGACGTGTCGTGTCACAACACGCATTGGCATTAATGTCAATCATCTTTAACTCGTGGCAGGTCCCTATGGTATTCCGAGCCTGGGCACTGAAGATCATCCCATTCACATTAAAATCCACTCTTTTACAAGCGCAATTTATAAAATAAAGTATGAAGTGGGTTGATTGCGCTGCCTGCGTTCTTATAGATAAATAATTTGTACAGATTGTTTTTTTTTCATTTTCTATTTAAAATAAAAAAAAGTCCTAAATCGACTGTTTTACTTTTTTAATGTACCTGACAAAATAAGAAAAAAGGTTATACATAAAGGTACATATACACCTATATATATTTTTTTTTATAGATTAATTTCCCGGGTATTCATTTCCGATGTTTTTCTCTAAGTGACACCCTTCACAATAGCTGAAGATCACAGATGCATTCATCATCCGTAACACAAGTGAGCCGGGAAACAAACGTGGTGTGATTGATGCCGCTTTCTTTCACAGGGAAGGACTTTGATGTCAACGCCAAATGTGTTATCAATGTTACAGGGCCGTTGACAGACTTGCTTCGCAAAATGGATGACCAGGAAGTCGCAAACATCTGTCAGCCGAGTGCTGGTGTGCACATTGTGAAGCCTGGCTATCACAGGTACCTGTATCACAAGCCAGCCAGTTTTACAATGTCCTGCTGTGTTGGATGATGGAATCTCTCAAAACATTGTGCTTACCCAGTATATGTTCACACATTAAACACGAGATTAAGCGCCGATGTGTGACGGGAGGAGATTCAGTAACACATACCAGTGATGTATTATATGTACCTATGCAATATGAAAAATCCTTTACGGGAAATGAACGATGGGATCATTTCCGAACAACTTTTGAACTTAATTTACCCTTTTATTATCGTAGCTCACCTGAAGTGTAGAAAACAATCAACGTATTATACGTATCCTTTCCTACTACCTAAGAGCTGTAGGAAGGATCATACACAGTCCTGTTCACTCTCAAATTAATCTATGAAAAGGGCCAAAATAGAAATAAATATATTCGGCAGTCCTTCTACCACAGTAGCTCCCCATTGCATCTACCTGAAGGGGTCAGGTGTGGGTCCGTGTAAAGAAACAACCAATACCGTAGCAGTACCCCCGTGGAGTAACATCTTGGTAAAGACAAGAATTCTTATCTGAATAGATGTGGTGGCATTGCAGACTCCCAAGAAAAATGCAGCTTGCAGTGCTCTGTTGACACAGAGTATCTTGCCTGACCTCCTCTGAAGCTGGCAAATATCATTTGAGTTGCCACAGACAGTGTAGGCTAACTCCCCTGCAGGTGTCCTAGAGGAGCAGCTCATCCAGCCGGTATAGCGCTGTGTAATGTAATGTAGCAGAGTTTGTGGTCGGGTGTATAACAAGCAGTTTAATATGCTGTGCTTGGCTAGATGCACTCTGCATATCACTGCTAGGGTCTTCAATGCCTGCAGGGCATAAGTCCTAAAACAAGGTCTCTGTGGTGAAACACTGCGTTCTAGGTGAGATGGGGGTGAGGAGATGTGGTGTTTGGAGTCTCGGCATCGGCTCCAACATCCTGTGAATGTAGGCAAATCACGAGAGGGGCGGGGGAAAGTGAGCTCGGCAGCGTGGTGAACGTGCTATTTAGTGCGTGCCGGCTTCCTTCAACTCTGGGTCCGTCGCGCGCGCGTGCAATGTTCAAAGTGAAAGCACGCCAGAGACAGAATTGAAGGAAACCAGCGTGAGCAAGATGTGGCGGACTGTCCACTGTCCCATTGACACACGCATGCTGTCTGCTATGGACAGATGGCGAGAGCAGCCATCTTTGTCCATGCAGGCGCGTGCATGAGTCCACGGCGGAGAATTGATTTCAAAAGTTCTCTCTGACGAGAGCAGCGCTTGCGCTGCTTTTCGCCAGGCGAGACCTAAAAAGGCAGGACAGGAACAGAGACAACTGGTGCAAAAAGAGGAAGCGCAGAAAAGATACAGGAAGAGAGAAAAAGATACATGAACAGAGAGAAAGACAGGAATAGAGAAAGCCAGGAATAGAGAGAGAAAACAGGAGCAGAGAAAGATAGAAAGACAGGACTAGAGAGAGAAAGACAGGAATAGAAAGAGAAAGACAGGAAAAGAAAGAAAAGGGAAGCAGTCTTTACAACGCTGGCATTACAACGGAATGCCATTACAACGCAACTTTTATTACGTGAAAGAGAAAGACCGAAACAGAGAGAGAAAAAGACAGGAATAGAGAGAGAAAAATGCAGGAACAGAGAGAGAAAGGCAGGAACAGAGAGAGAAATACAAGAATAGAGAGAGAAAGACAGGAACAGAGAGAAAAAGGCAGGACAGGAACAGAGACAACCGGTGCCTCTGTCCTCAGCTCACCGGGTATATGGCAGCCGGCAAAAAGAGAAAGCGCAGAAAAGACACAGGAAGAGAGAAAAAGAGACAGGAACAGAGAGAAAGACAGGAATAGAGAGAGAAAGACAGGAATAGAAAGAGAAAGACAGGAATAGAAAGAGAAAAAGACAGGAATAGAGAGAGAAAAATGCAGGAACAGAAAGAGAAAGACCCGAACAGAGAGCAAGTATCGCTTTGCATGCAATGAAAACTGAAAGGTCCCAACACAGACACAGCAGCACCACTCCCTATTCAGAGCGGATGGCTCGAAAACGCTCTCTCTGAGGCGTACCGAAAGCATCGCGCACACAGGGATGTGTGCAAAAAAACATGCACACATCCCTTACTTTACGACCCTGCTCTGTCCAGGCATTTACACAGGAGCCAGTACCCAGACGTACTGTGTGCCCTCGGTCGAGGACTGTGCCTGCTGCGCTCCTTCCCCTCCCGCTGGCTAAGACAGCAAGGCAGTATTGTGAAAGAAACACATAAATCACAAGCCCTCAAGTGTGACGTTTAAGCATTTTTACTACCATGGTTTAAAATTCAGCGAAGGGAGCGGGGATAGGGGCTTGAGAAGTGGCCGGCAGGGCTGAGGAATGGACTAGTGCACAAAACATGTTGGATCTGGGGCTAGGCGGAGCAGGCACTTACCCAGCAGCATCAGCTTCAGCTCCCGGCGGGCACCCGCTTGTCCCTGCGGCGCTGCTGTTTGATCTTGTTGTTTATCCGCTGGGCTTCCTTCGCCTTCTCGCTGAGGCAGCACGCCATGATGGACTCCAGAGTCATTTTTCCTCCTGACAGCCCACCCAGCAGCCGCCACCATCACCTCCCCTACCACCACCACCACCCCAAATAAAATAAAAACGTCGAGAAGCCCCCGCTTTAAAAAATAAATAAATCATCCAAGCGCGGTGCTGAAAATGATTAAATAAATAAATAAACTGACGTATTATCTCAGCATATAGATAAATAGTGCATTGGGAGTAACCCGCTTTACACGTCTGACTTTTTAGCGTTACAACAAACAATTGATGGACGGAATGCTGACAATGCAGACATTCTCCCCCAGTCAAGAGATCTGGGTTAAATCCATCGTTCTTTTGCCCACTACACCACCCCAGTTTAGACATGGCCATATGCAAATCAGTCTTGACCCTGTGCCTCATGGGAACAGTCCAGCCCGAACTGCCAAGACATGTCTTCCCTGGACCGGAATCAAGCTCCTAGGACCGGTTTCTGGCTATCAGCCGTCATCAGCCAGGATAGCTTTACTCCAGTGGCGTAGTGAGCACGGGTCCCACGTCTGGGAATACCCATCCCACTTAGGGCGAAAAGCGTTACAACAAACAATTGATGGACGGAATGCTGACAATGCAGACATTCTCCCCCAGTCAAGAGATCTGGGTTAAATCCATCGTTCTTTTGCCCACTACACCACCCCAGTTTAGACATGGCCATATGCAAATCAGTCTTGACCCTGTGCCTCATGGGAACAGTCCAGCCCGAACTGCCAAGCCATGTCTTCCCTGGACCGGAATCAAGCATCCTAGGACCGGTTTCTGGCTATCAGCCGTCATCAGCCAGGATAGCTTGACTCCAGTGGCGTAGTGAGCACGGGTCCCACGTCTGGGAATACCCATCCCACTTAGGGCGAAAAGCGTTACAACAAACAATTGATGGACGGAATGCTGACAATGCAGACATTCTCCCCCAGTCAAGAGATCTGGGTTAAATCCATCGTTCTTTTGCCCACTACACCACCCCAGTTTAGACATGGCCATATGCAAATCAGTCTTGACCCTGTGCCTCATGGGAACAGTCCAGCCCGAACTGCCAAGCCATGTCTTCCCTGGACCGGAATCAAGCATCCTAGGACCGGTTTCTGGCTATCAGCCGTCATCAGCCAGGATAGCTTGACTCCAGTGGCGTAGTGAGCACGGGTCCCACGTCTGGGAATACCCATCCCACTTAGGGCGAAAAGCGTTACAACAAACAATTGATGGACGGAATGCTGACAATGCAGACATTCTCCCCCAGTCAAGAGATCTGGGTTAAATCCATCGTTCTTTTGCCCACTACACCACCCCAGTTTAGACATGGCCATATGCAAATCAGTCTTGACCCTGTGCCTCATGGGAACAGTCCAGCCCGAACTGCCAAGCCATGTCTTCCCTGGACCGGAATCAAGCATCCTAGGACCGGTTTCTGGCTATCAGCCGTCATCAGCCAGGATAGCTTGACTCCAGTGGCGTAGTGAGCACGGGTCCCACGTCTGGGAATACCCATCCCACTTAGGGCGAAAAGCGTTACAACAAACAATTGATGGACGGAATGCTGACAATGCAGACATTCTCCCCCAGTCAAGAGATCTGGGTTAAATCCATCGTTCTTTTGCCCACTACACCACCCCAGTTTAGACATGGCCATATGCAAATCAGTCTTGACCCTGTGCCTCATGGGAACAGTCCAGCCCGAACTTCCAAGCCATGTCTTCCCTGGACCGGAATCAAGCATCCTAGGACCGGTTTCTGGCTATCAGCCGTCATCAGCCAGGATAGCTTGACTCCAGTGGCGTAGTGAGCACGGGTCCCACGTCTGGGAATACCCATCCCACTTAGGGCGAAAAGCGTTACAACAAACAATTGATGGACGGAATGCTGACAATGCAGACATTCTCCCCCAGTCAAGAGATCTGGGTTAAATCCATCGTTCTTTTGCCCACTACACCACCCCAGTTTAGACATGGCCATATGCAAATCAGTCTTGACCCTGTGCCTCATGGGAACAGTCCAGCCCGAACTGCCAAGCCATGTCTTCCCTGGACCGGAATCAAGCATCCTAGGACCGGTTTCTGGCTATAAGCCGTCATCAGCCAGGATAGCTTGACTCCAGTGGCGTAGTGAGCACGGGTCCCACGTCTGGGAATACCCATCCCACTTAGGGCGAAAAGCGTTACAACAAACAATTGATGGACGGAATGCTGACAATGCAGACATTCTCCCCCAGTCAAGAGATCTGGGTTAAATCCATCGTTCTTTTGCCCACTACACCACCCCAGTTTAGACATGGCCATATGCAAATCAGTCTTGACCCTTTGCCTCATGGGAACAGTCCAGCCCGAACTGCCAAGCCATGTCTTCCCTGGACCGGAATCAAGCATCCTAGGACCGGTTTCTGGCTATCAGCCGTCATCAGCCAGGATAGCTTGACTCCAGTGGCGTAGTGAGCACGGGTCCCACGTCTGGGAATACCCATCCCACTTAGGGCGAAAAGCGTTACAACAAACAATTGATGGACGGAATGCTGACAATGCAGACATTCTCCCCCAGTCAAGAGATCTGGGTTAAATCCATCGTTCTTTTGCCCACTACACCACCCCAGTTTAGACATGGCCATATGCAAATCAGTCTTGACCCTGTGCCTCATGGGAACAGTCCAGCCCGAACTGCCAAGCCATGTCTTCCCTGGACCGGAATCAAGCATCCTAGGACCGGTTTCTGGCTATCAGCCGTCATCAGCCAGGATAGCTTGACTCCAGTGGCGTAGTGAGCACGGGTCCCACGTCTGGGAATACCCATCCCACTTAGGGCGAAAAGCGTTACAACAAACAATTGATGGACGGAATGCTGACAATGCAGACATTCTCCCCCAGTCAAGAGATCTGGGTTAAATCCATCGTTCTTTTGCCCACTACACCACCCCAGTTTAGACATGGCCATATGCAAATCAGTCTTGACCCTGTGCCTCATGGGAACAGTCCAGCCCGAACTGCCAAGCCATGTCTTCCCTGGACCGGAATCAAGCATCCTAGGACCGGTTTCTGGCTATCAGCCGTCATCAGCCAGGATAGCTTGACTCCAGTGGCGTAGTGAGCACGGGTCCCACGTCTGGGAATACCCATCCCACTTAGGGCGAAAAGCGTTACAACAAACAATTGATGGACGGAATTCTGACAATGCAGACATTCTCCCCCAGTCAAGAGATCTGGGTTAAATCCATCGTTCTTTTGCCCACTACACCACCCCAGTTTAGACATGGCCATATGCAAATCAGTCTTGACCCTGTGCCTCATGGGAACAGTCCAGCCCGAACTGCCAAGCCATGTCTTCCCTGGACCGGAATCAAGCATCCTAGGACCGGTTTCTGGCTATCAGCCGTCATCAGCCAGGATAGCTTGACTCCAGTGGCGTAGTGAGCACGGGTCCCACGTCTGGGAATACCCATCCCACTTAGGGCGAAAAGCGTTACAACAAACAATTGATGGACGGAATGCTGACAATGCAGACATTCTCCCCCAGTCAAGAGATCTGGGTTAAATCCATCGTTCTTTTGCCCACTACACCACCCCAGTTTAGACATGGCCATATGCAAATCAGTCTTGACCCTGTGCCTCATGGGAACAGTCCAGCCCGAACTGCCAAGCCATGTCTTCCCTGGACCGGAATCAAGCATCCTAGGACCGGTTTCTGGCTATCAGCCGTCATCAGCCAGGATAGCTTGACTCCAGTGGCGTAGTGAGCACGGGTCCCACGTCTGGGAATACCCATCCCACTTAGGGCGAAAAGCGTTACAACAAACAATTGATGGACGGAATGCTGACAATGCAGACATTCTCCCCCAGTCAAGAGATCTGGGTTAAATCCATCGTTCTTTTGCCCACTACACCACCCCAGTTTAGACATGGCCATATGCAAATCAGTCTTGACCCTGTGCCTCATGGGAACAGTCCAGCCCGAACTGCCAAGCCATGTCTTCCCTGGACCGGAATCAAGCATCCTAGGACCGGTTTCTGGCTATCAGCCGTCATCAGCCAGGATAGCTTGACTCCAGTGGCGTAGTGAGCACGGGTCCCACGTCTGGGAATACCCATCCCACTGACTGGCAGGTGACAGTCGAAGGCATAGCACTGAGACAGGGTGATCAGACAACCCGGATTTGCCCGGACAGAACCAGTTTTTCAAGGACAGTCCTGGCGTCCTGACTCGTTCTGCTAAAACAAAGACATGTCCAGTTTTTGTGGTTTTTTAGAGGATGGGGCGAACGAACATGCTTGCTAATCACAGTGTTGTGAGGCTTAATCCATAACCTTTGTAAAATGTGAGGCAAAATACTGTGGAAAAAAACTTATGGCTGCAACAGAAAACAGAGGGCCTTTGGCTCTGTGCGATATCTGGGTCTTCAATGAAGTGCAGGGTCTTAAAAAGAAGACATGGGCGAGAGATCCCGCGATACTTGGATAAGTGGGGTAGGGAAAAGATGGAAGAGAAATGTTCTAAGGTGCATTGAAGTGGTCGTGGATAGGAAACATCACCTCCTAAACTGTAAAGCCAAACCACGAACTGACACTTAACTATGGCACTTGTCTGTCTGCAATTAAAAAGCAGGTAATCATTTAAAATTGTACTTCTGCACGAAGCCACTTTTTAATGACCAAGTTGTGCTGCACAACAACAGGGGCGGGAAAAGGCAAGAAAATAAGATGAGATTACTTTCTGGCATGGATCCTCAGTTATGAGCAGATCTGTAAATACCTTATTTGTGCTCCTCCAACAAACAGGACCCCATTATAAATAGTAGCATTACTCTTGAACATGTGACTGTTAAGAGGCTCACAACACCGCAATATCTGAAAGTGTTTGTCTGTTCTCAAATGTGCTTTCACGAGGTTAGGATTTTGTTTTTATTGGAACTGCACCAATAAATTTTGGCCAGCAACCATGCGTCGGAGCGTGACGAGCTCCGAAGGTTCCTTTCGCCTTTTCATCCGGCGAAGCACTTTCTTATCTTTAGGGAGGGCCATCTGGCCCTCCCTAAAGATAAGAAACTGCTTCACGACAGAAGGAAAGCAGGCGAGCCAGTCCGGGTGGGCCGGACAAAAAAGCGAAAAGGAGGCACCCCAGAAAGTTTATTCCAAATGGCAGGCCACCGTTTACCATAAACGGTGACGCAAGCCAATGGGAATAAGGGGCGGGGCTTAAAGCCCTTTTCTGAAAATGCTTATCTACAATAAAACTCGCCGAGCGAACTGCGCACGTGCGAAGCAACACTAGGCGAGACCTAAAAAAGGGTCCGTTTTCACTGTGAAAATGTGTTGTGTCCACGTTGTGTTTTGGGCCGTTTCCTGTTGCGGGCACTATGCCTACCCACACAAGTGAGATACCATTTTTCTCGGAAGACTTTGGGGAATGCGGCGTGGGTTGAAGTTTGTGGATCCACGAAGATTCCAGAACTTTCCACCACAGAAATGTGAGGAAAATGTGGTTTTTTTGGACAGATTTTGATATTTGCAAGGGATTCTGGGTAACAGAACCTAGTGAGAACCAGACAAGTCACCCCATCCTGGATTCCCCTGGGTGTCTAGTTTTCAAAAATGTATAGGTTTGCTAGGTTTCCCTAGGTGCCGGCAGAGCCAGGGTTAAAAATTTACAGCTAGGCACTTTGCAATTGAAGGGTCCGTTTTCACTGTAAAAATAAAGTGGGTCCGCATTGCGTTTTGAGCCGTTTCCTGTCGCAGGCACTAGGCCTACCCACACAAGTGAGGTACCATTTTTATCGGGAGACTTAGGGTAACACAGAATTGTACAGCAACTGTTATTACCTATTGACTTTCGATGCATTTCTGCCTTACAAATGTAAGACAATGTGTAAAAAAGAAGTCATTTTGAACACGCATTTGCAATGCATTAGGTCTCGCATTTACGCGGGTTTAAGCTATTGGCAATGTAAATGACAATGCCTTTTATTTAAAACAAAAATAAAAAGCATTGTTATTTGCAATTTCAATAGCTCAAACTTACATAAATGCGAGAGCTAATGCATTGAAAAAGTTGTTTATCATTGTAATGCCCTTTCCTTCATAAGCGGTCACCTCGGTACTTCCAGTAAGACAGCATGGTGCTTCTCAGCTCGGCTGCTGCGCTTTTAAATTGAACTGATGAAGGTGAGTGCTTTCGGGTAATGCAACAGCACCAGCACTTAGGAGGCATTTATATCAGACTGCATCAGTACCCCTGAGTAAGGGTTTTAATTGGATAGTACTTGTGCTTCAGAGCAGGGTGCCTGTATTTTAATAGGACAACACAAGCACTTGAGCCTATGCGTATATTTTAATTGTATTCGCCAGCACTTGAGTCTGTGTATACCTTTAACATGGCACTGCAAGCACTTCAGTCATTGTGTAGATTTTAAGATGACGCTGCAAGCTCTTTAGTCTGTAATGTATGCGCTTTTATTAGAACACTGCCGGTACTTCAGTCTATAGTGTGTATGCCTTTGATAGGCCAGTGCCTACACTTCCTTAAAATAGGACAGCACCTTTATTTTAAGCAGAGGTGTGGAACGTACGGTACCAGCATTTTCCAGCACGGGTGTTTACCTGACAGTCTTTACTTTCAATAAGAAAGTAAGTGCCTGCACTTCTGAGCGGGATGGTGAATCGGAAAATGCCAGCACTTTTAGCCGGGAGGAGAACCAATAACGGGACAGCAGCTGCAGTCCTAACCATGTATTATTTTAGGAAAACGCACCAGCAGTTTTTGGCGGCCACTTCTTCACTTTCTACAACTCTAAGCAATGAACGCTCCGACTGGAGCAGTTTCGCGGTAGAACCGTGACATCCCACACCCAGAGAGCGGCTGGGAGCGCTCCCTTAGCTGCCAGAACCCCTCCCGCTTCCCCCTCCACCTCTTCTCTCGAGCCCCCTTCATTATATCCAAGTCTCTGGCCATCGTACAATTAAGCGAGGTTCCCGAGCAGCAAGCTTTCCTGTCTAACCCCATTATAGGGCTTTCACATCCAGGAGCCCGAGCTTTGAAGGAGCGCAGCCCCCAACCTGTGGTAAATAAAATAATTACCGGAACTTAATTTGATGCGGAAAATCTATAACAATAGCTCAGTAAAATAAGAGGCAGAATCCGTGGTATTAGAGGTTCGGAACGGGCTTTATTCCATAATCAATTTAAATCGATGAGCTCCAGATTCCATCACCACGAAGGTTCAGGAAGTGAAGACCGTACTTTATTGATAGGTAATCATTTTTATACAATAGGCATTACAGTGAAACAAATGGAGGAGGCGTAACAATTGATAGTAAAGATAAAACATACATGCGTAGCAAAAGTGGGTGTAACTAAAGAACGTCATCAGGTATGATGTCATAATAGGGTGGTTCCATGAAAGAATTTCGCAATGTCAGCAGAAATACTTGGCAGAAATGCGCGCGCAGCAGCATGATGTGTGATTGACGTGCAACTAGGGGGTGAAGGGGACTTGACATTTAGCTCTACATGTGGCGACAGAAGTCTGGAGGGTCAAGTCAACCTAATCCCAAATCATATCTAACATCCTATGTTTAAAGAACTATGGTATCCAAAAGAGAGGCCTTCTTGGAGTAGAATCTTATTCTATACTGACTATACTGACTGTGAGTGCGTGTACAAGCGTCTAAGTGTCTACACTAGATGCGAGGGCAGGAATCTTCCATAGTAACAGGGCTATGAATTACTTGCATAATGACAGAGAAGCCGGGCCCTTTGCTCGGTAGCTGGAAGAATGTTTACTTAAACTACTAGACAGGAATGCATTGGGTAGGGAGCGGAGCAGATAATTTCGAAGGTGAAATACAGTTTTTGGCAGGCAACAGGCTGATGTCAGGCACCGTTAGCCGCGCAGAGAATGAGGACAAAGTTCATGGATACAGATGCGAGCTCAGACTGAAGCTTTCAGAGGCAGAAGGCAGGAAAAGCTTGATGGCAGAATCAGGGCCTACTTGCCTGGACTGTAAAATGGCGTAAGTGAACCATATAAAGCCGGTGGCCTTTCATACTTATAAATGGAATATCCGGCCCATTCATGGCGAATTAAAAAGAGGACATGTTGGCGGTGGACACACATGTGTTTGCGTCTTCATAACTGGAACTGGAGGGAACATACATGTACTTGTGATTTATACATGAAACCGTTGGGGTCCAAGATAGGGGACATAACTGACCAGAAAAATCCATATTTCCACATTCCCTCCTTGTCCCCTACTTGCCCGTCAAGAGATATCAATCTTCATTAATCCATCGATCTGTTCATATAGCATCATTTGTTCTTCTTTCTTCTTCCGTGATGAATGAAATCTTGGTGGTGGAATACACGATGTGGCACACAGACCACAGATCGCTGGTCCACATTGTAGACATAGACAGCAACTGAATAATATGAGGAAGCCAATACCTAGGAAGGATAGGACCTTCCATCCAAAGGTAGATAATACACTCCAAAACCAACCGGACCAAGTCCAGGTGCCTGGATTCTGGTGTATCTGGCTTACAATCTTATGAAGGCGAGTTATGGCTTTATATACAGATGGCGAATTTTCTGGTATGAAAATGCAACAACTTGATCCGATGACCCTACAAGCTCCGCCCCTATCGGCCAGGATGACGTCAAGGACAAGACGATTTTGAAGCACAACAATCCGCATAGCAGACTGCTCTTCTGTTAAATTGCCTAAGGCGGAAATAGTTTCGTTCACTACTGCTTCAAGGGTTCTGGTTAATCTACGTATCAGCTTACTATTGGTAACTGTACCTATATAGGGAAAGAGACCTTTATTGAATCTGTGTATTTTTCCCATGCTGTCTCAGTGTAATCGACTATTGGGAGATCTCTCCTTTCTCTATTGTGTACTAAATGAGTATTTCTGTGATAATCAGGAGGAGCTAGGAAAACAGGTGGCAAAAGGAATCCGATGTAGCAGGTACCATCCCAATCTAGTGGCAAACGTATGTATGCTGTCTGACCACATATGAAGTAGGAATGGCGGGAAGCTCTAAATGTAGACTTGCCTTGATCACTAAATTCTATTACAGTGGTGCATCTACTATGGCCCATATGTATGGAACCATTCTTTCTTACACATAATTTACCTTTTACTGGAAATACTGACATGGCGGGCAAAATTGGAGTAGCTTCGGATTCGACATTCAAGATCATGAGATTGAGCGTAAAATTACCTAATCCATACACTTCATTTTCTAGATCAGTTCCTGTTCTTTTGGGAAGTCCCTCCTTGTTGGGGTGACAGACTTTGAGTAAAACTAAGTTCAGATTTCCCCATACCCAGTTTTTCTGGTAAACTGCAGAATTCGAATCTAGGGAATTAATTAAACTAAACCATGCTCCACAGGAGCCGTTGTGTGTGAACGGGTATGGAAAGAGAGGTAGAATTCCTTTATAGTTCTGATAGGGAGGGAGTCGGCCACATATCCAACAATTTGTAGCATTGCTAACCTGATGGGAATGATGTAACATACTAATAAAAGTGTTATTGCGCAGCGCAAATCTATAAGACAACTCATGCGGAGGTAATTCACTAAAAGAATGTTCAGCAGTAACATTATAAACATGTCTAGAAATAGGATAATATATGTGCAACAATATACTTGCAGTAATTATTAAAAGACTTAAGGAAAACAGAATTAATAACGTCACTGTGCAATGACTACGCAGTGATTTACAGTACGCATGTCGTTTCAGCTTTATCCTTTTGTTTCTTTCTCTGTACAGGTCTAAGGGATACATGTCAGAGACAAATTCGACCGCTTCACCTTGGAGAGGACTTAAACAATCAAATTGCCTGATTGGTTAGACCTGAGCTTTAGTCTGTATAGTTCATGGCTATTCAGTTCAACCAAAGGAAGTTTAGAGTCACTCGGGGAAGACACGCAAGGTGTGTCGTTTACGTCTGACGGTAGTCCATGAAATTTCTTGATATGACTTGAATGTATCCAGCCTTTTCGACCTTCGATCTTCACGGCTGTCCTCGTCGTTAGCAGTACGAGCTGAGGCGACTTCCACCTAGGATCCAGCTGAGACTTCCGATCAAAGTTCCTCACTAAAACCAAATCCCCTGGAAGTACGTCATGGGGTTTCACCTCGGTGTTGTCGGGAAAGGCTGCAGCTACCTGTGAACGACAAGATTGTAGTGCAGACATCAAGGAAGCCAAGTAATCTGTCAGCATATTACAGTCAATATCAGTTATTTTGCGTGGTATAGGCGTCCCCCACATATTTGGTGGTCTACCGAAGATCACCTCATACGGGGATAGCCCTGTTCGAGAGTGTGCTACCATTCTCATGTAAAAGAGTGCAACGGGTAAGGCTACTACCCAGTCGACACCTTTCTCTCTACATATTTTGGACAATCTAATTTTCAGGGTCTGGTTATGTCTTTCCACGAGACCTGCTGCCTCGGGGTGTCGGACACAGTGAAACTTCCACTGATAGCCTAACAAAAGTGAAACGTGTTTCATTAGTTCGGATGAGAACGGCTGGCCGTTATCTGAGTAGACAACACGTGGTAAACCGTACCGTGGGAAGAATTCTCGAACTAACTGTTTGGCAGTAGTCGGGGCAGTGTAATCTGAAACCGGGTATGCCTCTGTCCAACGGGAAAGAGCACAGACAACTACGAGAACATATTTGAATCCTCAACATCGTTCCATCTGGATATAATCCGTCCGGAGGACTTCAAAAGGGTGATCAGGAGGCTGAAATCCACCCTGTTCTACGGGAATGCTTTTACCTGAGTTAAACTGACAACAGATCATACAGGTACGGACTTTTTGTTTAGCTGCTGCTCGTAAATGTTTGTTGAACCAAATGTGTTGGATGCTGTCTAGCATAGCTTTTTCTCCTAGATGTGCTGGACTATGTACAGTGTTAATAACGACTTGGACCATTGAATCAGGAAGGAACCACACAGATTTTTCCTTCGTCATCCATCCTTGATCCGTTTGGATCCCTCCTAATTCAGTCCATTTCTTTATTTCGTCTGGAGTAGCATGTGTCTGTATGTCGATTACGTCAAGAGCGGGATCCTTAACCATCATGCAATGTGTTGGTGTCGGGACTATTGTCTTTGTCAGGTCGGATATTTGAGTTTGAGCAGTCTGTTTAGCTGTTCTGTCAGCTAGATCATTGCCTTGAGAAATGATATCAGTAACTTTCGTATGAGCTTTACATTTCATAATTGATATTGCAGTTGGTAGATGTATTGCATCTAATAAGGCATGAATAAGGGGTCCGTGCTGAATGTGGGCACCGTGAGAAGTTAAATAACCTCTCTCTCGCCACAGCACGCCGAAGTCATGTACAACTCCGAATGCATAACGTGAATCAGTGTATATGTTGACTTTTTTATTTGTGGCTTGAATACAGGCTTGTGTCAGAGCGATGAGCTCTGCTGCTTGAGCGGACAAGGTATTTATGCAATTTGTTTCAATGATTTCAGTGTCTGTTGTGACTGCGTAAGCGGCCACTAGCTCTCCTGTACCTGTTCTCATACATGAACCATCTACATACAACGTCAGGTCTGGGTCTGACAATGGGACGTCTGTCAAATCTTGTCTGGGTTTCGTCGTGATAGTGATAACTTCAATACAATCATGTGCAAGTGGGTCTGTTCCATTTACAGGTAACAGTGTGGCAGGATTCAATGTACTACAACGTCTGATTTCTATATGTGGCTGAAACAATGTTAATTCGTAACCAGTAAGTCGTGCTATAGTCAAGTGTTGTGTTTGTGTGCGGTTCAAGAGAACCTCCACTGCATGTGGTACTTGTACTGTCAATGGATGTCCTAATACTATGGCATCGCTTTGTCTGATTGCTAAAGCTGTTGCTGCCACTGATTTCAGGCACGCAGGCAAAGCCTGAGCTACGGGATCTAATGTACTAGAAAAATAAGCACATGGTTTGTGTGAACCTGCTTGTTCCTGTGTGAGTACTGACAAGGCAGTACCTTCGCGTTCTGTAACGAAGAGTGTAAACTGTTTATTGTAACATGGTGTTGCTAAAACAGGTGCTTGGCATAAGGCTTTCTTTAGGCTTTCAAAAGCTTGTGTATGTTCCTGAGTCCAAGGGAGAACAGTCGATGTGGCTGCCTCCTGTGTTGTCAATTGAATGAGTGGTTTTGCTAGAAATGCATACTGAGGGATCCACTGCCTACAATATGAAGTGAGGCCTATGAAAGCCCGCACCTCCTTTTGTGTCTTGGGTATTGGCATATTAGCAATTAGCTGGATACGATCTGGTGTAAGCTGCCTTCCCTCCTTGGACAGCGAGTGACCAAGGTAAACAACTCGCTGGACACAGAATTGCAGCTTAGAAGGGGACACCTTGTGCCCCTTTTCGGCCAAAAATTGTAATACCGTCAGTGAGGCTTTCTCACATTCAGGTTCGCTTCTAGCGGTGATCAGCAGATCATCGACATATTGAAGCAGGGCAGTGTTGACTGGCATGTGGATACTGTCGAGTTCTCGTTTCAGTGCTTGGCTATAAATGCTGGGGCTTTCTGTAAATCCTTGAGGTGCGCGTGTGAATTTAAAGCTTCGTCCATTTAAACTAAATCCGAACAAGTATTGGCTTTCCGGATCTATTGGGACGCTGAAAAAGGCATTTAGAGAGATCAATTACAGTAAAGAATGTTGCTTCGGAATCAATGGCTGTCAGTAATGAAGAAATGTCTGGGACTACGGGGTATTGTGGTACTATGCATTTATTTAATTCGCGCAGATCAATAACCAATCGATATACTGGCGGGGCTGTTGGATCGGTTCGTTTAAGAATCGGAATTATCGGTGAATTACATACATTGGAGTCAGTTTCCACAACCACTCCTTGGGTAATAAGCTCGTCAATGATTTGTAGTAAAGCCACTACAGCATCTGGGGGTAACTTGTATTGTCGCATTCGTGGAAGTACCACTCCTGCCTTTAGTGTGACTCGATATGGTGTAATGTTCATGCAACCAACATCTGTAGGGCCTTGTGCCCATAAATGTGTCGGTAAAGTCTGTAGTCGGTGATCCATGTCTCGGGACACGTAGTGCCCTTTGAAGTCACGTAAAAACAATCTTACTCCTTCCGGAGAACAACATATAATAGCTCCTAGAGCTTTCAAAGTTTTTATACCTAACAAGTTTTCTGGACATGATTTAGTAAGCAATAAATCTGTAGTTCGTGTCAAGGGACCGATCGTAAGTGGAAGAGGCTGTGTTACTTCGTTAATGATAGGTTTTCCTGAAAAACCAAGGGAAATATTCTGTGTGCCTGAGAGGGGTGCCCCTGGAACTTCACTACGTTTTATTGTTGTTCGGCTTGCCCCTGTATCAAGTAAGAATTTTCTATCTTGACCTAACAGTTCACTGTGTACATAAGGTCCTTCTTGATCTACAGGGACCTCGATAAGGGGTAAGCCAACTTCCCTCTCTAGGCTGTTTCATGAGTATCGTTGATAATCAGGATAGTCATACTGTGCGGTCTGATACATCTGTCGGGTCGTTGTTTGTGTGGCAGCAATAGGCTGCGGTGGTGGAGCTGGCATAGACTGTTGCGGAGCTGGCATGGACTGTGCATGCTGCGGAGCTCCTTGTTGGTTCTGATCCTGTCTAATTGGCCGTGGTCTTTCTTTTGCGTTACCTATGGCAATATTATGTTTTAAAACGGGACAATCGTGTACATAATGACCTGGCTGTTTACAATAGTTGCACGTCCCTTTAACAGGACCTATTGAAACACTGGACTGTGTTATACCCTTCTTATGACCGTCAGCTGGCACTGTCTGGGAAACTAGCATTTTCATTTTCGTGTCTTTCATGCGTCTATGTTCATGTTCTTGTTCTTCTCTAATTCTATTGTGATGATACTGTAGCATTTGTAACATTTGTGACGGAGTGTTACCTTGCCAGGTACTCTCGAACTTCAATACTCTATTCTTAACTTGGGGCAAGGCATTTTCAACTAACTTTGTCACAAACAGATGTGGATACGACTCGCTACTTGCTTTTATTCCACTATTTATACCAAAACATTTCTCAAATCGGGAATAGAAATCACTAGTGTCTTCATCTGATTTTTGTTTACAGGCTGAGATTGCACCCCAGTCTTCCTTTTTCGTAGTTAATAAACGTGGCAGTACCTGTACTAGTAGACCTGGTAGTGCTTTGATCTTGTCCCCGAGCCCTGAACCTGGACCTCGAGCTTTTTCTTCGTTTTCTAATGCTGTCCAATCTATCTTCTGGTCTCCCACCTCCCAATCCTTTTCCTTGAGTTTTTCGTAAATGCCCGCAGGCATTAATACCTTCAATATTGACATAATTTCGGTGTAGGTATATTCTTCCATGAGTAACATATCATTAATTTCACGATGGAAACCTGCTGGGTCTTTATCATGACTGGGTACCACTTTCTTCATTTCTAATAGTTCTATTTTAGATATGGGTGTGTATATAAACACACGTTTAAACTCATTGTCATCACCCTTTATCGGGTGCACTTCGCGTAAGGGATTCTGTCTATCCATGTAATACGTCGTTCTTTCCTTGATGGGCAGTGAGACATGTTCGGGACATACAAAAAGAATGTACTGCCTTCTAGATTCTAGTATTTCTCTGATTAACTTAGTACCGGACCCTCTCCATTTATTCGTGAGTAATTCAGTCAATATATCAGGTAAGGGGCCAGGATCGGAGTGTTGGCTTTTATATAATATAAGGAGTTGTTGAATCATGTAGATACCAGCTAAACGCTGTTCATCTGGGGCGAGGTTCAAAAACGTATGTACTAGTGTATCATCACCATATTTTCCAGGACTATCAACCCAGTGAACGGCTGACCTGGCTAATTCTTGTTCGTCCATAGAATCGAGTATATGATAACCCCTTCGTTCTCGGAGTAATTTGTCAGCGGCTTGGAACGAGTGTTCGGGGGACCTTATATTTATTATAGGAGTTTGGAATTTTCTGTTATTATCTGAACGTATCGGACATGTCGGATCAGTAAAGCATCTAGTATCATTACAAGATCTTCCTCTACCTACATAGGCCATAGTTTCTAACTGTCCTGTGGGCAGTTCTAATTCTTCCTCGTCCTCGGTTTGTTCTGGTTCGTCTACTGCTAATCTTTCCTCGTGTATTCGTTCTATTTCTTTGCGGATCTTTCGGCTCATAGCTACTATACATGATCGTTTATCGTGTCTCCCCTCTGATATATTCTTACCCCATGTGGTAAGAATTTGCATTTCTTCCGTATTTACCCCTGGTTGATCTTGATTTCTGATCACACAGTTTATGAGGAAACGTAACAGTTCCCCCTGTATTTCCACCTTTTGGTACTCCATGGCTCTGGTAATACTCTCAGGGTCTCGCCCTGATTGAACAAAATGATATATATTTTCTAAATGTGCAGTCATTCCTGTTAGCTTCCCTAAATATATTGCAGCTCGTCGGATACGTAATGATGCCAGCATCATTTCGTCCCCTTTTCCGGGCACAGGGTCATATCTACAGTCTATTAGAAGTTCCTTGAGCGTGCTGGGAGTTACTAGTTTGGGCGTACGTTGGTGGGCTAATTCTTGAAAGGAAAGTTTATTTGTTCTGGGTGGCGTAGAAAAAATGCTTGATGTACCTCCGGTAGCACCACCTGGGGTGCTGGATGCGAAAGGATTCGTTGAACGAGATATAGCAACCATGGGTGTGGATGTAGAAACAGATGTGCTTGCCGGAACTTGTGTCGGAGTTTGCTGTTGCAGAGGTACAGACGAAGGAGGGTCTCGGCGTTGAACCCCCTCGGCAGACGGTCTATGTGGCGCAGCATTAGCATACTCGGGAGCTGCGTCGTCTAAATAAGAGGAAAGAAAAACATCTTCTGCGGTTCTGGGATGCCCTTTGGGATGTGCTTTTATCGGAAACAATGGGGGTGGCAAGTCTTTTGGTATTTCCGGAGTAGCCTTAGGTAGTCCTTCGGCCAGAAGAGGATACATACCATTCACAAGGGCATTTCTTTGTCTGTCTGTTTGTTCTGACTTTACTCGAGTACCTTCTTCAATTAATACACTTTCTCGAACTTTATTTGAATTCTCCTTACTCTTCTCTTCCTGTCTACGTGCTTTTTCTGTACGTCTATACGATTCTTTACGCCATAATTCAATGGCATCTTTCTGTGACTGTCTAGCTTTCCTTTTCCATAATTCTTCTTCTACTTTCACAATGCAATCTGCATCCCAGGTCCCAGCTGCGGGCCACCTCTGACTTTCTGGTAATTCCTTGGTGTAGTCTACCCATAGATCAAGAAATAATATGGCGTCTAGGCCATGTTTATGATACATGAAGTACCCTGGAGTGTCCCTAGGAGGAATGGGAACAGCTTCTTCGAGTACCCCTTTTCTAGTTGTGATCTGTCTTAATTTCGAAAAGAGCGGCATATTTGAGAACTGATCTGATACCTAAGTTTGAACACGTTTAATACCATAAAACACAATAATGAACAGTCATTCACACCACAATATACAGAACGTATTTAAAACATTTTAACATTTAACATTTAATGAATAAACAATGATGGTCATTTAGGGAACTAGTCACTAAGCATAATACTCGATACTAACTAGATAAATTCTGAATTATATACTAGACATACTTGATATACTGCTAAACAGTACAGATACACTGCTGAAACAGTGCAGACCGGATTTGTGTACCCAAACCCGTCTTGACCGGCACAACCTATGTGCACGTCAGAACGCCTCCCCGATAATGGTACTCACCGGGTAGCTCGGAACGGAAGGCCTCGGAACTGAACTGAACTTGAACCGGACTGGACTCGACTCGGAACTTCGGAAACTTCGGACACTGGTGGGCCTCTGTATACCTCGGATCTTGCTCTCTCAGCTAGGCTCTGGTCGGGATACTTCGCACTTCTCACCGCCTCGTCTGGGTGTTGATCGCAGCCTCAGTTACCCCCGCTCGGCAGGAGGGAAATACAGGAAATCCTGTGGGTACGCGTTGTTGTCCGTCCAGCTGTGACAGGAGACCGGGCCTGCAACGCACCGCCGGCGCGTGAGATGAGAAAGTGTCCCTGTTCGGGCGCCATTCATGTGGTAAATAAAATAATTACCGGAACTTAATTTGATGCGGAAAATCTATAACAATAGCTCAGTAAAATAAGAGGCAGAATCCGTGGTATTAGAGGTTCGGAACGGGCTTTATTCCATAATCAATTTAAATCGATGAGCTCCAGATTCCATCACCACGAAGGTTCAGGAAGTGAAGACCGTACTTTATTGATAGGTAATCATTTTTATACAATAGGCATTACAGTGAAACAAATGGAGGAGGCGTAACAATTGATAGTAAAGATAAAACATACATGCGTAGCAAAAGTGGGTGTAACTAAAGAACGTCATCAGGTATGTCATAATAGGGTGGTTCCATGAAAGAATTTCGCAATGTCAGCAGAAATACTTGGCAGAAATGCGAGCGCAGCAGCATGACGTGTGATTGACGTGCAACTAGGGGGTGAAGGGGACTTGACATTTAGCTCTACATGTGGCGACAGAAGTCTGGAGGGTCAAGTCAACCTAATCCCAAATCATATCTAACATCCTATGTTTAAAGAACTATGTTATCCAAAAGAGAGGCCTTCTTGGAGTAGAATCTTATTCTATACTGACTATACTGACTGTGAGTGCGTGTACAAGCGTCTAAGTGTCTACACTAGATGCGAGGGCAGGAATCTTCCATAGTAACAGGGCTATGAATTACTTGCATAATGACAGAGAAGCCGGGCCCTTTGCTCGGTAGCTGGAAGAATGTTTACTTAAACTACTAGACAGGAATGCATTGGGTAGGGAGCGGAGCAGATAATTTCGAAGGTGAAATACAGTTTTTGGCAGGCAACAGGCTGATGTCAGGCACCGTTAGCCGCGCAGAGAATGAGGACAAAGTTCATGGATACAGATGCGAGCTCAGACTGAAGCTTTCAGAGGCAGAAGGCAGGAAAAGCTTGATGGCAGAATCAGGGCCTACTTGCCTGGACTGTAAAATGGCATAAGTGAACCATATAAAGCCGGTGGCCTTTCATACTTATAAATGGAATATCCGGCCCATTCATGGCGAATTAAAAAGAGGACATGTTGGCGGTGGACACACATGTGTTTGCGTCTTCATAACTGGAACTGGAGGGAACATACATGTACTTGTGATTTATACATGAAACCGTTGGGGTCCAAGATAGGGGACATAACTGACCAGAAAAATCCATATTTCCACAAACCCCGCCCTCAAAACCTGCCATCTGTTTCCAGGAGGTATTTTGTTACCCACACGTATGTACCTGCTCGGAGGACTCTGAAGAGCACAGGCAATTAGACAGCCTACAGTTTAAGTAACCACGCGCTTAATTTCGCCTTTTATTTAGTTATCTGCTGACACAACGACATTGCGCCCCCGAATACCGAAATGTTTTTAAGCGCATAGCCACCAAAAGTGCGCCAGGTGCGGTGCTGCCGGAGCCTAATGACCTTGGATATTTGCTGTATTTTGCTCTCCACCCAATGATAAGGGGTCCAATTTCCCATGGTTGCACTAGGACCCATGACACCTTGGCTAGCCTCTGTGCGCTTACATGATAACCCATGTCAACCGTCTTCTCTTCTTCAAACTCACAAGGCCGAAAGGATGAGATGGGGTGGGACCTAATAGGTTACACAGAGACCACTGCAGCGGGCGCTCAGCCCACAGGGCTGCCATACTGCAGCAGAGTCCATGCAGCCTGCTGCTGGGTTGTATGACTCTTGCTATCGGTTTCTCCTGTTTACTTCACGCATCACGAGCTGTCGGCGAACAAGGCCCTGCGGTTATGGCGTGTTATGAACTGGTCACGCCCTGGTCCGGAATCAGCGATTAATGATTAATGTAAAGTCACAGGCCAATGATGGATTTATAACACCTAGTCCGTCGTTGCAACGACAGAACACGCACTATTCCCTCCTCAGTCCTAATGCGCTTTACACAGATTGTAGCACATCTATTATTCTGAAGCCTACACTTGAAACATGAAGGGGAAGCGACTAGACATTGGCATTTGACTTCTGCGGTTCTGCACTGTTCTCTGCAGCACACGTTAATCCACTGATTTATTGCGGCTGGGTGCAGCTTCCCTTTCCATCTTAAACTCCCCCAATGCATTGAACCCCTGTTATGAGGTGCACAGTTACCTTTTTAGGCTTTCACCCCACAACTCCTTAGGCTAATGGCAACCAGTACTATAAATATGGAAACTGTGGTGTCTTAGTTACAGCCCTTAGTAACAGCAGAAATGAGGGATAAAGCGCTATAAAAAGTAATTATGTTATATTCTGTCCAGGCCTCATTGAGAAGAACTCAGTAAACCGTCTTTTCAGTACAGCAGACCTTCCCCGCTGCTCTTACACATGTCTCCTCTCCAGACAACGCTGCCTCACTTTCACCTAAGACAGAAATCCCCTTGCGCCCCCTGAAGTCCCATTGCCCGCTTCCAAAACACGTATGATCCCTTCAAACACACCACAAACCCAAAACAGACCAAAAACCTTTCAGTCACAGTGGTTGGCACTACACACAAGCTCTACCATTGCGAGGTACACATTTGGTGACATCTGTGCGCCACGACACTGTAGACTGTATAAACACGCGCGCGGTGGGAGCGTGTGAGCGCGCGGTGAGAGCGAGTGAGGCAGAGAGGAGACGCCATGCGCATCGCCTGTCCATGTGCGCACATGGTTTGTCTCCCTTCCCACACCAAACCAACAACAATAGTCTCGCCAAGGCGAAGTAGGGCATGCGCTGCGTTCGGTAGGCGAGACCTAAAAACGTGGGTGGCACTTCCTTCTCTGTTCAAGCAGCTAAATTATGGAACTCTTTACTCCCCCCACATAAGGTCCACAGATAACCACCTTATCTTCAGAAAACTACTTAAGAGTTGGCTCTTCCCCACATAAACACCATACGCAAACAGAAATATACAGAATATCCCTCTGTATAAAAGCATTTATTTGTACAATAGATATGTACTCATATATGTGTATTGCTTTGTATAAACGTGTAGAATAAATGTTTTAAAAATATATAGATATTTATTAGCTCTGCTTAACAAATGTACATATGACTGATAGTTACATTGTTCTATGTTTTCAACATGTATATAAGTGACGGCACAAATAAGGAAATCTTTAATTATAACTATTTATCTACAATTGCTTCACTTTTGAATTACCAAAAAAATATATGAAAAAATAAAATTCATTTAAAGTACAACAACACTTGAAAGCCGGAGTTTATTTAATGCATCTTTAATCTACATATACTACCGCCCTTTATGCATCCATATATACCTTCCATGTTTTTATGGATGTGTATATGTATTACTTTTGTTCTAATTCAGCATAACCAATGCACTACCCTATTTCTTACCCTATACCTCTCTCAATATTTCAACTATCTCAACTCTGACTCATCTCAAACCTCTTTCTAATACACTTTCCAATGCACTACCTTATTTCTCACCCTATACCTCTATCTATATATCCTATACCCCCACTCTCTCACTCATCCCAAACCCCATACCACGATCCCCAAAATAACCTGTTCTAGACTCTTCGCTATTCTACCCCTCCTTGCATCGTCTAATTCCTTTTCTACTATTCCGATCAACAAAACAAGCCTCTCTCAATCCTTCCCTCTGACTCTTCCCCCTTTACCTCCCTTTTACTCATCCCAAGCCTCCTCCTACTGCTATGAGCTCCAAAACAAAACAAAAATTCTAAATCCTTCCCTCTTCTATCCCTGTGCGATCTTTTTCAATCCAAATAACAGACTAACATGTCCCCCACTCAAATTACTTTCATATTTCACTATACTAATTCTCCACTAAACCTTCATGGGTTCAGGAGTAGCGTGCTACTCACCGAAAAAGCGCTGCAACACCCATCAGGGGAGCAAGCGCTATATAAATGCAAACCGTTTTCTCTCTTCTATCCCTCCACTATCCTTCTCAATCCAAATCACAGACTAATATATCCACCACTCAAATTACTTTCATATTTCACTATACTAAATTCACCATTAATCCTTTATGGGTTCCGTAGTAGCTTGCTAATCACAGAAAATAGCGCTTCGACGCCTCATCAGGTGTAGTAATAGCTATATAAATTAATTTACAATACATGTCCTAATAAAGCAGCCTTTTACGTTCACTTGTTCTGGTTTACTTCACCAGTCCCATCGAATCGTAGTGTGGATCAGAGGTGGGGAGGCTGGTTGACAGAAGGTATCTACAGACCACATCTTTAGGTTTACTATACAGACATTGCAAAAATGCGCCATTACCACAATGTAAAAAGGAACAAGTAGAACGGTAAGAATGCGGCGTCCTTATGGAGCAAAGTGTGCTCAGGTAGCTATACTTGTTCTGGTAACTGTTTCACAAATAGTGCACCATTACACAAGAAGGTTTTATATAGCTAGTGCTAGATTGGTATTCGCAGTGCTGGAAATGCGCAGCGTTGACGTAAAATAACGCGTTTCCCCGCTTGAAGGGATGGTTGCACAATACAGTCTGCAGCGGGTGCATTTGCCTTGCGAGGTATCCGTAGACACCACCAGCCAAGTTAAGAACACGTTAGTAACATCAGTCGTGATTCTTCACACCCAAAGCAACCCCCAACATCGCCACACTCGCTTCTGCCCCAAGCAGCTGAAGATTGACTCGGGGTGGAACAATGTAAGGTGGCTGCTGAGAAGAGACCATATGAGACTGAATACAAACCCACTTATAGACTTAGCAACCCAACCCCCCAAAGCCTTTGATAACACACCCTACATCTGTTAACAAGGCGGCAGGTGTTCAGTAACGTATGCATGTTTGCATCCGCCCACAAGCAAACCGACGTGTATTTTAACTCCAGACTTGTAATGCCCGCTCTCTCACACACCGGGCACAGTGGGCGGGGTTCACAGATAATTGCACAGGCTGCAAAAAAACTCCCTCTGGCATACACCGTTTGCATGTATTTGTGTTGCGAATAGCCCCCACCCACAGCTGTCCTTCCCTAGGGCCCTCTTCCAGGCGCTCGATGGCCACGTGTGCATTGCCTGGGCTGCAGAACATACCGTGCTGTGTGTGAGAGACCCGTGCATGCCTGGCTTGTCTGCCTGGCCTGCGCGGCTGTAGCTTGGGTACAACGCAAGGGGTGCAGGGTCTGTCGTGCACATCACAATGTGGGTGACGTCTATTATAACAACAACAAAAATCGCTGAAGGCAATACACTGAAGTAGTTTTGTTTTGGGAACACCTCCCACCTACGTTTCCGGAGAGGATATGAATTATGGGGTTAGTGGCATCTTCAACACATCTCTGTACAGTTTTTGTGACACTAATTCTCTTGAGAGCATGTCATCACTTTAATGGGGGGGGGGGGGTTTATTTAACCAGGTCAATGACACTTCTTACTACCCGCTCTCCGGCGATTAAGTCTGATAACTTCAAAAGAAAAACATCCGGTAGAAACCATTAGCAATTGTCCAACAGTAAATGTGAAAACTGATCATTTCACTAACAATATTTTGGGCGCAGAACCTTCCCTGCCACTGCCACAGCAATAAAACTATAGTAACACCGAGGGCGCGCAAAACAGACAACTTCAGTCCTTCTGCTGGGTGAGCTTGTGCACTGACTTCTGTATGGAGTTGGTACATTGGAGGAAAACGCACCAAAAACGCGGACAGACAAGAAATGTTAACAAGCGCTCGCCATGACGTATTTGCTTGGCTTTTTCTGCCGTCCCACTTGGACGGCCTCGCCTGCTAAAAGGTTTCTTGTCTTTATGGGGCCATGTGTTTAAACACATGGCCCATAAAGATAAGAAACCTTTTGCGACACAAGGAAGGCAGACGAGCCCGTCCAAATGGGACGGCTCAGAAAGCCGAGCAAAATCGTCACAAACACCTCTTTTCCAATGGCTGGCCACCGTTTAGCATAAACGGTGACGCCGGCCAATGGAAAAGAGGGGCGGGGCTTAATGCTCCTTACAGAAAATAACCAATGTCATTGAATCTCGCCAGCGAGACTGCACATGTGCGCAGCCTACGCTAGTGAGACCTAAAAACCATTGCAAGACGCTGTTCACTTATTGGCTCTGGGTTCGTCGGGTTCTTGGTGAACCTACAAGTCCTATATATCCCCACAACCAGAAAGGTCCAGCGGATGTAACGGAATATTGATTTTAAACAGCTGTCATAATTAGAAGAAGTTACATGTGAAAACATTGACACAAATGGCTTTTTTCTCAACTCATTTTCAATGTTTCCCATATTCAACTGTTAGTTTCTATAAAGAAACCTTGAAGGATCTACATAAATGACCCCTTGCTGAATTCAGAATTTTGTCTACTTTTCTAAAATGTATAGCTTTCCAGGATCCATTATTGCTTTCATGCCCATTTCTACCATTAACTGGAAGGAGGTTGAAAGCACAAAAAATAGCAACAAGCACTGGCATAGCAAATAGGTCTCGCCTTTGGGACATTATAAGTGTTTAGCCATGCAACAGCTGATGTTGCACCAAGGATATTGTGCTCCATAATTAAATACTTTTAAGGTCCCAAAGGCGAGACCTATTGGCTATGCCATTGCTTGTTATAGAAAGAAATCAAGCTGTTTGTACTTAAACCAAAATAAGTAATGTTAAACATAGTTCACAGTGTCTCAGCACAGGGATTCAACTGTGACAACATGAGTTGCTTACCACTGGTATTCTGGGCCAAACTGAATTCCAAGCACTCGTCTTTGAAACATTACTCAATGATAATGAGGCGTTACAGTCCAAAAAGATTCCTCAAAGAGGTCGTTTAGGCTAGAAACTCAGAAGAATGTATAAGAGCCTCTATGGCCTGTTAGTAAGAGATTATCCAGTCAGTGCTCTACGAAGGACAAGAACTTCCATACAAACATAAATCATACACATAACATGAAGATCAACAAAAACAAAAAATACAGACTTGTCCGGCTCCCTATGTCACAATGTTTCTGTGCCACTCTTGAAATATCCAATGGCCAGATCCAGAAAGTTGTGGTGAAACAATTTTTCTGAATAGGAGGTGATGACCAGGACCATCAACTCACTAAAAATATAGGGGTTCTAAAACATCCTAGTGTTACTGAACAAGTGTGTGTAGCAAATGAGCAAGTAGCTTTAATAGTGGAGCTTGGAGGTGGAAAAGGTGGTATTCTGAGACATTGTTTGTGAAAATATGGCTCAATAGTGAATTATATTGCAATATTCTTTAACATATGAATAGATTGTGACAACTCTAGCTAAAAACGAGATACGTAAAAAAGAACATTAACAAAGTATTTTTTAATATTTGCAAACTTTAAAACAAAGGTATATGTTACAATGATGCCTTTCAAGTGCCTCATTCATTAATTCTCCTAGGATTCGATCGCAAGAGTGACAAAAGTTTGCTGTCCACAAAATGTAAACATAAATACACATGACAAGCAAATGTGCAGTTGTTTCTTAAAAATTGTTCTCTCTGCTTTTCTAAATTACCACTGAGCTGTCAGCACAGGGCACACAACTAAGGCTGCAAATAATGAAAAAAAAAAAACAAGCGCGGTCGCGAATGCAGCTGCAACGTCCAGCGAGTGGTGTGCGCGCGCTTGCGAGCCGGTGCGGGTAACAGCAAGCCTTAGGCCGGAAGTCAGTCCGGAGCGATTGCAAGAGGTCTTTTTAGGTCTCGCCTGACCAGCGCTTTAGCGCTGGCTCTGGCGAGACTTATAGTAAGCGCGTTTTGGAAGTGCAAACAGTGGCTTTGCAGGCCTCCAACTACAGTGCATGTGACCCGTCCGGGCGCGCGCACCATTTGGAGTCCTGCAACCACTTGTTTGCTTTCACTTTCGCCGTGATGGAAACCCTTCTCCAAGCCCTGCCAAACATCCCCCGTGCACCTCCTTCCAGATCCATTTGGCAGCCTGCGTGCCCGACTCCACTCCCCCCTCCCACTCCCTCTTCGTCTAGTCATGCAGTTGCCAGCCACACAAGCAGGGATACTTTACTCACGGTATCTTCATAAGAAACACCATACTTTGTAGGCCGACTCGGACAAATTGTAGTACACGGTAGTTATTCGCAGGGACAATGCAACTATTTACTTAGGCAGTATGTACGGGTACTTAAGTAAGCGTAATAATGACATTTAGTATCACCGGAGGTAGCTTCTAGACATACGCAATACTAACACTACGCAACCATTAATAATGCTTTGTTTATCCTTTACACTAAACAGATTGCCAGAGAAGAGCTTTCACAAGGAGGAAATCGATACAAGGGGGAAAGAAGAACAAAAGAACACATCTGGTAAGTTACGTTGGTAGTATACATTTGGATACAATGTGAGAAATGTTCGCAGACTGTGCCTCACGCACCTTTCACACACAACGCATGACGAGATTGCAATAATGCATTAATTGATCGGCAATGCTGCACACGCATAACTGGGTGGATTGTACTGCAGCGCAAAGTTACACAGAACGACACATTACCTTAAGCTAAGCCACTTCCACGGATTTAAACTTTCAAGCACTGTAGGCAAGGAGTTATACAACAAGTGCCCTCCCACAAAATAAAAAAATTTGATGCACTGTTGAAGGCGAGGCCACGCGTCGTAAAGGACTTGGTGCGGAAAAAAGTACACACAAATCGGAAATTAGTCTTCCGCCGTGCTTGCCCACCGCACAAAAAAAAACTCCCTTACCTCATCTAATTAAAGGCGCAGGAGCTGGGGCGCAGTCTGGTCGGGTTTCAAGTTAGAGCGAAAGCTATTTCACAGGAACACACGCAGGATTTAGTAGGGTGCTTTCATTTTGTTTTCCCAGATTTCCATGTACAGTGATGGGAAGTCCCTCAAAACGCGCTCGGTTTCAGTATTTACACCTCCCCCACAGCACTGGCCAGTTTCGAAGGCTGAACACGGGGATGTTCTCGTGTTGCAAGGTTCCCCCAGCGCGCCCCTCCGTCTTCCTTCGCAGCCCCGCCTTCTTTTCACAGCCGCACAGACACCTCGTTTGATTCAAAGGCAAGAGCTCAGGCTTTAACATGCGTTCAAACTATGGGGATTTAAAAAGGAGATACGCGTTACACAGCTGTTCGTGAAAATCTATCAGGGTTACCACACACACTCCGTCAGTGCACCTCCTTCCAGATCTGTTCTGTTCGTACGGATCGATCAGTGTTACCACACACGCTCCGCCAGTGCACCTCCTTCCACATCTGTTCTTGCAAATCATTCACTGTTACCGCACACGCTCCGCCAGTGCCCCTCCTTCCAGATCTGTTCGTACGGAGCTATCAGTGTTACCACACACGCTCCTTCAGTGCACCTCCTTCCACATCTGTTCGTACGGAGCGATCAGTGTTAACACACACGCTCCGTCAGTGCACCTCCTTCCACATCTGTTCGTACGGAGCGTTCAGTGTTAACACACACGATCCGTCAGTGCACCTCCTTCCACATCTGTTCGTACGGAGCTATCAGTGTTACCACACACGCTCCTTCAGTGCACCTCCTTCCACATCTGTTCGTACTGAGCTATCAGTGTTAACACACACGCTCCGTCAGTGCACCTCCTTCCACATCTGTTCGTACGGAGCTATCAGTGGTACCACACACGCTCCGTCAGTGCACCTCCTTCAAACATCTGTTCAGGCAAATCTAGCACTGTTAGCACCAGTGCACCTCCTTCCTAATCTGTTCTTAGTCATCTATCACTGTTACCACACACCATCCATCAGTAAACCACGGTCAGATTCTGTTCTTCCTAATCGATCACTGTTAACACACACGCACCATCAGTGCGCCTCCGTCCAGACATCACTTACCTCATTCAATTCGGAGCTCCGCAAGAGCTGGGCCGCACTCTGGTCGATTTCAAACTTACAGCGCTATCATTTTCGCAGGCACACAAGCAAACATTACCAGTGTACTTTCAGTTCGTTGGTTTCCATTTACAGTGCGGGGAACTCCCTGCAAGTGAGATCGCTTTCATTATTTACACCTCCCACACATCACTAGCCGGGTTCGCAAGCAGAGAAAAGGCATGTTCTAGTCTTACAAGGTTCCCCCAGCGCGCCCCTCCGTGTTCCTTCGCAGCCCCGCCTTCTTTTCACAGCCGCACAGACACCTCGTTTGCTTGAGATGCAATAGCTCACGATTTTACAGCAGTTCACGCTATTGGCATTGCAAAGCAACAGAAGCTTTCAAGATCTGCTCTTTCAAATCTATCAGTCTTACCACACACGCTCCGTCAGTGCACCTCCTTCCAGAGCTGTTCGTACGGAGCTATCAGTGATAACACACACGCTCCGTCAGTGCACCTCCTTCCACATCTGTTCGTATGGAGCTATCAGTGTTAGCACACACGCTCCGGCAGTGCACCTCCTGTCAGATCTGTTCCTACGAAGCGATCAGTGTTAACAGACACGCTCCGGCAGTGCACCTCCTGTCAGATCTGTTCCTACGAAGCGATCAGTGTTAACAGACACGCTCCGTCAGTGCACCTCCTTCCAGATCTGTTGCTACGAAGCTATCACTGTTAACAGACACGCTCCGTCAGTGCACCTCCTTCAAGATCTGTTCCTACGAAGCTATCAGTGTTAACAGACACGCTCCATCAGTGCACCTCATTCCAGTTCGGTTCGTAACAAGCTATCAGTGTTACAACACACGCACCGTCAGTGCACCGCCTTCAAAATCAGTTCGTACTATCAGTGTTAACTCACACGCTCGGTCAGTGCACCTCCTTCAAAATCAGTTCATAGACAGCTAGCAGTGTTACCACACACGCTCCGTAACTGCACCTCCTTCAAGAACTGGTTGTACGGAGGTATCAGGGTTAGCACACACGCTCCGCCAGTGCACCTCAGTCCAGTTCTGTTCGTAAAAATCTAACAGTGTTACAAAACACGATCCGTCAGTGCACCTCATTCAAGATCGGTTCGTACGAAGCGATAAATGTGGCCACACAGGCTCCAGCAGTGCACCTCCTTCCACATTAGTTCTTGGTCATCTATGAGTCTTACCACACACGCGCCGTCAATGCACCTCCTTCCTCATCGGTTCGGGAAAATCAATCACTGGTACCGCACACAATCCATCAGTGCACCTCCTTCAAGATCGGTTCAGCCAAATCTATCAATAATAACACACACGATCCGTAAGTGCACCTCCTTCCAGGTCAGTTTTTGGGAAACTATCGCTGTTACATCACACGCTCCGTCAGGGCACCTCATTCCAAATCTGTTCATGCAAATATAGCGGCATTACCTCACACGCTCCAACTGTGCACCTCCTCCAACATCTGTTCTTGCTTATCTAGCATTGTTACCACACACGCGCTACATCAATGCACCTCCTTAGACAACTGTTCTTGATTATCTATCACTGTTAGCACACACACTACATCAGTGCACCTCCTTCCAGATCTGATTGTGCTAATGTATCACTGTTACCACACACGCTCCGTCAGTGCACCTCCTTCAACATCTGGTCTTGCTAATCTATCATTGTTACCTCACACGCTCCGTCAGTGCACCTCCGTCCACACCTCCCTTACCTCATATAATTCTACGCTACACAATATCTTGCCCGCACTCTGGACGTTTTTCAACTTGCAACGCAATCACTTGGAAAGGGACACGAAAAGGCATTACTAGTGTGCATTCATTTGGTTTCTTGCCATTTACAATGGTGGAAAATCCCTCCAAACGCGATAGATTTCATTACTTACACATCCCCCACACCACTCGCCGGTTTCCAAATATTAAAACGGGGCTGTTCTAGTCTTAAAATGTTCCCCCACCGCTCACCTCCGACTTCCTTCGCAGGACTCACTTGTTTTCACAGCTGGCAATACACCTCGTTCGATTGCATTCTAATACTAACACTACGCAACCATTAATAATGCTTTGTTTATCCTTTACACTAAACAGATTGCCAGAGAAGAGCTTTCACAAGGAGGAAATCGATACAAGGGGGAAAGAAGAACAAAAGAACACATCTGGTAAGTTACGTTGGTAGTATACATTTGGATACAATGTGAGAAATGTTCGCAGACTGTGCCTCACGCACCTTTAACACACAACACATGACGAGATTGCAATAATGCATTAATTGATTGGCAATGCTGCACACGCATAACTGGGTGGATTGTACTGCAGCGCAAAGTAACACAGAACGACACATTACCTTAAGCAAAGCCACTTCCACGGATTTAAACTTTCAAGCACTGTAGACAAGGAGTTATACAACAAGTGCCCTCCCACAAAAAAAAAAAGCATTTGCAATGCAATAGGTCTCGCAGTTGTTAAGAGTTTGAGCTATTGGCACTGTAAATGGCAATGCCTTTTATTTATGTGTGGGTTTTTAAAACATAAATAAAAGGCATTGTCATTTACAATGCCAATAGCTCAAACTCGTATAAATGCGAGACCTATTGCATTGCAAATGCTTGTTTCCTAGTGCAGCGCATGCGCGCTGCCTAGGCGAGACCTAAAAATAGGCTGCCTCAGAAAAATTCCAAAACTGTGTAAAAAAAATTTGATTTTCTGCCAAAAGTCTGCTTTTTCCTGAAAGCTGGGAAGATGGTGATTTCAGCACCACAACCCCTTTGTTGATACCATTTGTAGGGAAAAAAACAGACGCTTTCATCTGTAGCCCTTTTTCAAATTTTTCCCCCCAAAAAACTACATTTAGCTGTATTTTGGCTAATTTATGGGTCCCCTCCAGGGGAATCCACAAACCCTGGGTACCTTTAGAATCCCCATGATGTTGGAAGAAAAGGACGCAAATTTGACATGGATACCTTATGTGGTCAAAAAGTTACAGTGGCATAAGCGCGAACTACCCAAATAGCAAAAAAAAAGGCTTAGCACAGGGGGGAAAGGCCTGGCAGCGAAGGGGTTAACTTTAAAAGGAAAATGCAACACTTATTTTTAGACCCAGTGCTTATTTAACAAGCACCAGCAGAGCCAATAGGTCTCGCAATGGCTTTGCGATTTTTTTAAGTCTCGCCTGAGCCAGCGCATGAGCTGTCTCAGGCGAGACATTTAGTAAGCGGGTTTTCAGAGTGCTACCCACAGGCATTTCCAGTCCACCAGCTTGCTGTTACGCGCACAAGCGCGCGCAACGTGCACAGCTGCCATCTGGCTTTCTGTAATGGCTCATTAAACCTTACAGCGAGTGAATCCCCTCCCTGCTCCCACTCCCTCCTCGTCAGCTTAATTTTCCTTTTGCGGCCGCGAGACCTAAAAACATTAATTACTACATTCCCACTGTCCTACTCAAGAGGGCGTTGTAAACATTCTTGTTATTCCTCCTCTGCTTCCGGTGCTTATTGGAAGGGTTAACCTTCACCGCCCCCAGTACCCTAGTCTTCGGATGCCTCCTTGGGGGCGGCGTGGCTTTCCTGCCAGCTTACCAGGAAGCCCCTGTAGAGGTGGACATCCCTCATTCTCCGTTGCCAGGAGACTGATGTCAGAGGGTTGCAGTTCCCTGTCTGCAGGACTCTGCCAAGAATAGCCCGTGTGACGCGTGAGCCAAGGCTTGCCCGCGCAGTGAATGGATCGATGCTGCCGCAGTGCACTCCCTTGCAGCAGATCACACCATGAGAGCAGGACCGGAAGTGTCCTCCTCCTAAGGCGTCGGTCCTGAGTGGGATCTCCCAACCGCGTCATGCTGAATGGGCAGTGCCTCCTCTTGGTTTGTTCTAATAGGGCTGCGCCCTGACGAGGCAAATAATTTCATGGCCTGTAACGTTCCTTTAGCCCATGCTTCAATGTCTCGAATGTGCCATTATTAATTCCAAAGTTAGGCACCGCGTTATTGTGTCGGATTTGTCGTTTTATAGCGCCTTGCTGCCACTGATGTGGCTGGACGCTGCACGCAGACCCTCCTGTTGCGAGCTGAAGCCGGGTATTTTCTGCCTGGGTACAAGATGCTAGCGTACAGTTATTATTATTTGTAAGGACCTCGATCATGTGGTATGGCGTTTGAATATTCTGTATACAGCAGGCCCGTTTCATGAGCTATACTGACTAGTAGTTTCACTTTGGGGAAATCCCTCTCAAAAGACTGCGAAGATAAGGCATTAACAGGCACATGCATCAAGCTAGGATTTTGCGAGTCCTTAATTGCAAATATTAAGGATTCGCAATTAAAATCCTATGCATGTAGGAATCGATATAACAATAGCGATTCATACACATTCCTTATTAGCGACTCGCAAATTGCGAGTCGCAAATAAGGAATTACTTCCCATTCATTCCTATGGGCCTACTGGCCCATAGGAATGAATGGGAAATTGCAAACGCAATTTGCGAGTACCAATAGGTACTCGCAAATTGCGCATGCAATTTCAAGGGTGCCAAAACGACACCCTATTGCATCCCCTGAAATTAATCCGTGCACATATGTTGCGCACACACATGTCCCAAGGACATGTGTGTGTGTAACCTACAACTTTGAAAAATGCACTTTGTGCATTTTTCGAAGTTTTCACTATTTACCATGTGGCAAATAGCGGGCCCAAATAGCGAAATCGCTATTTTTAAAGGCATCTTGCATTGCATTTAAGGAATCGCAATTTGCAATTTCTTAAACGCAATCGCAATTTAAGAAATCGCAAACATTTGCGATTTATTACATTGCGAGTGGCAAGGTGTTTCATGCATCGCAAAAGCTATTTTTGCGATCGCAAACAGCCGATTTTTGCGAATTGCACCCTTTGCGATCGCAAAAAGCTTTGATGCATGTGCCTGTTGGTCACCAAAAAGCTGCTTTATACAAAAAAAACTGCAATGTTGGCACTTGATGTGGTATATAGTATCTGAATTGGCGAGTTAGGAGTTAAAATGGCTGCATTTTATTAGCGGCTTTAGCAGACTGGTGGGAAGCTGGGTCCTGCCTTCGTGAACAAGGAGTGGCTCGACACGTGCATGTAACCATTACATTTTTATATGCATGAAAAATCTTTTTGTTCACTGAATTTGAATGATTAATTAATTAAATATTGTATTGCAATCTAAAGTAGTGCATTTTGGCTATGGTAACAAGACTGTGGACTGTCATCACAGGCAGATACAATGTCTGGTGTTTTAATGATATAGGTTTTTATTTTTGCATATTTTATGAACGGCATATAATTTTGTTGACTCCTCCTTAGATTTCTGAGACCGACTTTGAGTAGGGACACGATTGACTTGACTGTGCCCCAGCACTACTGCGGTCTTGCGTAATCTCAGTATTTCATATGAGGCACTTCTTAAATCGTTTGTTTTGCTGCTTCTAAAAGTGTTCCCCGCAGTGACGTGACCCATGCGAGGCATCGCGAGGCGGACGTGACCCGGGGGGCGCTGAGTTGGGAAATACACACCGCAGCTGCTAGCCTGGCTCTTCCCTATGTAGCAGTGATAATTAAATAAAGAAAGAGTTATAAACCCCTACGGTCTTTGCCCATCTGTTCAGTGGAGCACTACAGTACCACCCCCACAGTGACGACGAGGCTGCGAGGCTGACGGACCGGCGCACCGCCCGAAGGCGGACAGGTAGGGGAGAGCCGGCGTTAGTCACCAGGCAAGGCGGAGCACTGCTTTCGCGCTCTTCCTTGTCCCCGCTCCAAGCTGCAACCCTCCTGCTGTGAGGTTCGGCGCACTCCCAAGCGCAGAGCGCGGCTCGGCCGCTTCAATCTCGGCGCACGGTGGGGCACCACGTAATCCTCGCCACTCCCGGCACTGCTAGCCTGCGCTTAAGGGCAGCCACCACTTGACCCCAGTTCTCAGGAAGACAGCTATTGCACCACACAGCGCAGGTGCTACAGACAGCCACCTCCAGGCTGTAGTGCTAGTGACCCAAGCTGTTTTGCGAGGCCGTGCACAGGGTACTGCCCCCAGGACTACCCTCTCGTGGATTCCTCCTCTACAAGTGGCCAAGTTGGAGTGCACCACCCACACTGCTGGCACTATCAGAAGGCAGTATCAACCACTGAATACTCACCCTAAAGGACTCTGGGCTCACCTCCTGCATCCTCAGGGGCCACACAGCCTCTCCGTGGTGTTCTCCACCAACACGAACCAGGATGCGATCCTGGTAGCAGCGCCCTCCAAGCCCACGCAGGGCAGCCCCACCCTCCCAACCAGCGGGTGCCCCCGGGGCCCTACGGGTGCCGTTCAGCGCCACTGCGATCCTCTCCACATGCACCATGTGTGCCCAGACCTTTTTCTTTAACCAACCCCGTGCCTCTCCTGCCTAAGCCTGGGGAACCAGCCATGAAGTGGGCCGATTGGAAGGGGTATTTCTTGAATTACCTCTCAGCGTTGGAGGACGAAGGCGAAGAGGAATTCTCAAGCAAGCGGAGGAAGAAGATCCTACTACATAATCTAGGACCTGAGGGCTTGCGCGTCTACGACCAGATGGTGAAAAAGACCAGAACCTCGACGGACGACGATGTATTCCAACATGCCCTCAAAGACCTGGACAGTTATTACCAGCCCGTGATATGCACGGCCATTGACCGGTACAACTTCTTCCAACAGAAACAGACGGAAGCAGAGTCAGTGGAAGACTACGTGGCGGCCCTCAAAAAGAAGCTGGCCATCAACTGCAAGTTTGGCACCCTGCACGACGACCTCATACGGGACCAAATCATCATGCACTCCACCCACATGAGCGTCCAGGAAAAGCTCTGGGTGAGCGGCGAAGCACCTCTTCCCGAGATCATCGCGATTGTGAAACGAGCGGAATTATCCAAACGGTGCGCACTCGCAGCCAAGAAAGACACTGCACCACAAGCCACAGTGTGCAAGATCTCCGACCGCAAGGTTCCATCATCGAAAACCACGACGGACTCCGTCTCTCCCCACCAATCTACATCGAGGAGCAGAGGTCCCAGTCGCGCCCCTCCGGGGAAACAAGGAGCCTGTTACAGATGCGGCAGCCACTCCCACATGGGTAATGGCAAAAAATGCCCGGCGATCCATGTCAAGTGCTCCTTCTGCAACATAACAGGACACTTCGGCAAGGTCTGCCGTCGGAGGCCCCAAACGCAGATGTCAAATATGTCCAGGACGTCTCCGATGAACAAGAGGGGGCGGAGCTCTCAGACCCGGACAGCATTCTGTGTATCGAAGACTATATCCTGGGCGTAGGGGGCGTATCTACAAAAAAACCCTCCTGCAAGATGTCCATGGGTGGTGTCGACGTTGTCATGGTAGCGGACTCAGGCTCGCCCTACACCATCATCCAGAAACAGATCTGGGATCGAGACTTCACCCAAGTGGTGGGCGATCATCTCCACCCTACGGATGTCCATCCAGTCACATACACAGGGGAAAGGATCCCCATGGTGAGCTTCCAGCAGCTCCAGTTCGAATTCAAAGGACGGCACACCACAGCTAAATTGTACGTGGCAAAAAAGCGCCCGTCAGTCCTAGGTTGGGCGGACCAGGGGGCGCTCGGTATTCAACTCAACCCCGGCGGCCACACGCAAGTGCTCCTGATGGATGACACATCCATGTCATCCTCACTCCAACCAGAGTTCCCCACTGTCTTCAGCGACCAGATTGGGAAGATGTGCAAGTTCTCCCACAAGATCATCCTAAAAGAGGGAGCGGTACCAGTCGCCCACAAAGTCAGGAACATCTCGTTCAACTGCCGAGAAGCGGTACAGCTAGAACTCCAGCACCTATAAGATAGCGGCATCATTGAACCGATCGAATGCGCTGAATGGCTCGCACCTTTGGAGGTGGCGCGCAAACCAAGCGGGAAGATCAGCCTCTGCATCGATCTTCTCGACCTCAACAAGAACATCATCGTGGAAAGATTACCGTTACCAAAGATCAATGAATTGCTTGCCCAGACCAAAGGTATCAAATGGTTCTCTACCATCGACCTCAAAGCCGCTTACCACCAAGTGTCACGCCACCCGACATGTCAAAAACTTACATCCTTCATTACACCCTTTGGGTGCTACAGGTTCAGACGCATGCCCTTTGGGCTCGCCTCGGCAGCGGCCGTCTTCCAAAAACTCATGCACAAGCTGTTCCAAGGGGTCCACGGCATCCTCTACTTTCAAGACGACAACCTGGTCATGGGAAAATCCAAAGCTGAACACGACAACATTCTGCACACAGTCCTACTCACGCTTGCAGCAAATGGCTTCACGGCCGAAGTAGAGAAATGCAAATTCAGTCTCCGCAAGGTCACATATCTGGGGCATGAAATCAGCGACAACTCGGCGAACGTGGAGGCCATCATGTCAGCTCCATCCCCGACAACCAAAGACGACGTTCGTTCATTCCTGGGTCTGGCGTAGTTCTATAGTAAATTTGTTAGGAACTTTGCGACAAAGACGCACAACCTACGCCAACTGCTCAAGGAAAGGAACAGTTTCGTCTGATCGGAGGAAACGGACGCGGAGTTCTTAGCCATCAAACAGGACATCTGCCAGGCGGTTCCTTTACATGGGTTTGACGGCGCTGCGTCCAGCATCCTCACCAGAGGGCGTCAGATGGCACCGAGATCACGGTGGGGTTTGCATCACGATCCCTCACCCCCAGTGAAGAGAAGTACAGTGTAATCGAGAAGGAAATGCTAGCGGCCATCTGGGTGATGGAGAAATTTCGCCAGTACCTATGGGGGGTCAAGATTCACACTCCACACCGACCACAAACCCCTGATCAAGGTTCTTACATCCAGCGGCAATATGACAGCCACATCACGCATTGATAAAATGACATTGCGTCTGTTGGACTTTGTCTATGATGTGGAATACATCCCAGGCCCGCAGAACTGAGTGGAGGTCTTTCTGAGCAGAGCAGCAGCCATGGAAGTCCCCGTCACATCATCGGAATGGGAAGAGTACAGTGTCGCCTTCATGACAGATTATGAACACAGCATCAGTGCCCACGACTGGGCAGAAGCCTACACGCAAGACACGGAACTCTCCCAGGTCAAGGCATACGTCACGCGAGGCTGGCCGGAAAAGAGGCACATCGACAGTAACCTCAGAAAATTCTGGAACTCCGCGAAGAACTCTCCATTGGCGAGGATTCCATATTCCTGCTACGAGGGAACAAAGTGGTGCCCCTAAAGGCTCTGTATGACCGCATTCTTCACATCAACCACGAAGGCCACCTGGGCATCGTAAAAGCCAAAAGGCGGATAAAACTGCTTTACTGGTGGCCAGCCATGGACATCCAAGTGGAAAGGTTTGTGACGGACTGCGTCCATTGCGCCAAAGCGGACAAAATCCTGGTCACCATGAGGCCCCCCATGGGCGAGTTCTCCACTCCGAACAACCCCTGGGAGGATCTATCCATCGACATTGTAGGCCCGATCCTGGACACATGGAGCACACCCAAACACCTTATTGTCGTCGTGGACCGCTATTCCAAGTGGCCAGAAGTCGAAATCTGTGACTCAGTAGACTCCGATGTCGTCATCACCTTCCTCACCAACATCTTCCTGAGGGAGGGCATCCCCAAGTCCATCATCAACGACAATGGTCCCCAATTCACGTCGGCCAAATGGACAGCCTTCACCAACAGAAACGGAATCCGGACGAAGCACACCCCGGATTATCACCCAGCGGGTAACGGCCAAGTGGAACGTTTTAACCGGGTGATAATGGGCTCCATCCAAGCAGCCATCAGCGCCGGAAAAAACTGGGAGTCCGAAGTCAGGAACCCGGTATGGGCATATTGCATCACTCCCACCTTGACAGGCTACAGCCCATTTAAGATCTTACGAGGCAGAGAACCCATCACCAGGGACAACACAGCATGGATGACCATGAGACTCCAGAGCAAATGGTCTCCAGCCATAGTCTGCAGCAACATAGCAAAGGCACAAAGCATCTACAAGGCACATTATGACAAAAAGAACAATGTGCGGGACACCTTATTGGCGGAGGGAGAATGGGTCAGAGTCAAAATGGCCAATCAGGACTCAAAGGAGACAGCAAATTCAGTGAGCCCCTGCGGGTGGTGGAAGCTTACACCCGCTCTGCCTTGTTGAGCGATGGCAAGGTCTGGTCCCAAACCAGAATGGCCAAGTGCAACAAGATCCTGCATTGGGGCATGGGTGACAGTGAACCGGAAGAAAGCCCCAGCATAGCGGGAGCGGCTGCACCCCCTACAGACCATGTGAGTGAGACCGGACCAGCCAGCACGGAGGGACAATCACCGAAACAAACAACCCTGGATCCGCCCAGCCAGGACGTCGATGAAGGGTGCATCCCGGGCGAGACACTTAGCGCCTTCCGGAGAGATCAAGAAGAAGGCACAGGGTCATATGTACCCCGCGGAGAAAGAGAGCAAGAGACAAGAACGCACACACGAAGGGGTCGTGCAGTGAAGCTACCAAAACACCTCAGTGACTTTCAGTTGTGAATCCCTCTCCCTCCAGTTTGTTCTTTCTTTCTCTCTCTCTCTCTCTCTCTCTCTTCCCCTCCCCCCCCCCACACCTGTGGGCACAGCTACAGTTGCCCGTTATTGTTAAGGGGGAAGATGTGTAGTGAGGCGGTCCAGCTCCCAGCAGTCACGCGAGGCATCGCGAGGGGATCTGATGAGGGGGGTGCCGAGTTTGGAAATACACACGGCGGCCGCTAGCCCGGCTCTCCCCTATGTAGCAGTGATAATTAAATAAATAAAGTTATAACCCCCTACGGTCTTTGCCCATCTGTTCCGTGGTGCACTACAGTACCACTTCACATGTTGAGCAGGTTTTTTTTGGGGGGGTGGGGGGGGGGACCTCAGATTGTATCGCAGTATTTTAAATGCATCTTGCGCGTCTGGAATGAGACTGCAAACGGCACTGTGGTACATTTCTGACTCGCCTCGCTCGCTTGTGATCACAAGTTGTTGCTGTGAATGAACATTCACACCGCCTTCAATTTCGGCATCGCAAGTGTGATATGTCTTTCCGGTGTTATTTTTTGCATTCGTGCAGATCACAAAAATGTTTTTTCTCTCGGTCGTGTATTTGTGCTTTTACTGATGCTTAAACACTTGTAACTGAAGTACTTCGAACTCCAGTCTCATAAAGAGACTAGAGGGGTGTGACTTATCTTAAATACATATATTTTGAATATATACCTGGTGTGGTTGTCTTTTCATTTGATCATTCAAGAGATTATAGACTGGTAAAACAAGCTGCTTTACATTCCTTCAAGACTTAGCCTGAAGGCTTCTCTCCATAGCTACCACTAGGATAGCTTTCACATAAGGTTGTCTTTAACCTATCACCATAAGGGGTTGTTTGGACTGATACAAGGTGCCCACTAGAACTAGTGGACAGCATATATCTGGCCACCTTCTCACACTGGTGTGCAGCATGTGGGATTCCAGCTTGCTATTGTTTTACCAGATAATCTCAATTGAATTGATCAACTGAAAACCACTAAAGGTAACGGAGGTACATATAATATCAAGTTTAGCTAAAGTAAGTTCTACTGAACTTTGAGTTGTGTGTCAAGGGATAGCACACCCTTTCTACAACTCAAGAGAGTTTAGTAGGCCACACTAGTGTAGGTAGTGCAATACACTACACCCCATTTGTAATGTCTAACCAGCCAGGAACCTCTGATTCCCTACCAGGAACCAGTGAGCTCCTTCCCTACAAGTATGAGGATCTCTCCTTTGCTAGACTTAGGGCCTTATGAACCATTAGGAAGCTGAAGACAGGCAAAAGTCCATCCACACAGCATCTTATAGAGATACTGAAACTGGATGACATTACAGGTCCTAGTGGGCCTGTAGATGGAAACAGTGTGGGTGGGGCAGTACTTGAGACTGGGTCCAGAGGTGGAAACTCCCCTGACCCTAACTCTGATGCTGACCAGACTGGTGACAATGACCAGACTCTGGTGGACACATACCATCAGGATGAGGATGAGGACTATAATGCTCCTTCCTTCATTCCTCATGGTAGGCCTGAACACAGGGCTAGAAGGGATAGATCTCTGTCAAGGACATCTCTCCAGTCTAACTCCTCTATTGGAACCTCTATTTCTTCTCACAGAGGGAGAGAAAACTCCCAGGAGAGAGAGAGACTGCTGAAGTATGAGCAAGACAAGTTCAACCTCAGAAAGCAGCAGATGGCCTTAGATAGGGAAGCCCTGGAGCTCTACAGAGCTAAAAAGGAGGGACTAAAGTCCCTTGGTGGCAGCAATTTCCCTAGAGATAGGGAGAGGTCTTATGACCATAGAAACCTAAGTAAGATTGTCCCTCCCTACCAGAGTGGGGATGGCATCCACAAATGGATAACTGCCTTGGAGAGGGCCTGTAAAGTACAGAAGGTCCCTCAAGGTCAGTGGGCAGCAATCTTATGGCTCTCATTTGCAGACAAAGGTAGAGACAAGCTCCTCACTGTAAGAGAAGAGGATGCTGATGATTACAAAGTCTTGAAAAGTGCTCTGATAGATGGGTTTGGCCTAACCACTGAACAATACAGGTTAAAGTTCAGAGATACCCAAAAGGCACAGAATCAGAACTGGGTTGACGTTGTTGACTGTGCTGCTAAGGCTCTGGAAGGTTGGTTGTTGGGCAGTAAAGTGTGTGACTTCAAAGGATTGTATAATCTGATAATGAGGGAGCAGATTCTTAATAACTGTCAAAATCAGCTGTTGCACCAGTACCAGGTAGACTCTGATCCGACCTCTCCCCAAGAATTGGGAAAGAAGGCAGACAAATGGGTCAGAACCAGGGTGAGGCAGAAAGTACAGAACCAAGGTGGTGACCCTAAGAAGCAAGATTCTAAAAACTCTGATAAGTGTGGGGACAAGGGTAAAGACCAGAAGTCTTCGCAAGGGCCCCAAAAATCTTCTTCAGGGCATTCCCAGTCAGGAAAGGGAAAAGGACAAAAGAAGCCCTGGTGCAAAATCTGTAAGCAAACAACTCACTGGACTAGTGACTGCACCAAGGCAAAAGAAAATACTCCAACCACCACCAATGCCCCTAAGGCACCTGTTCCCCTTAGTACAGTTACAATAGGGGGTGGGAATACAGAGAATAAGGGTGTAGTAGGGTTGACCCTGGTTTCTGAGATGGACTCTGGCCTAGTCAGAGTACCAACTCAGGCTGTGCTTGTCAGTGATGGGGTATGGATATGTCCCCCTTGGTGAGCCCCAGTAACCTGGGCAAATACAGACAGCAGCATTTAATAAATGGAGTACAAGCTTGGGCATTCAGGGACACAGGAGCAAGTGTCACTATGGTGACAAAAGATCTTGTGGATCCTGGGCAGATTATTCTTGGTGAAATGTACCAAGTGACCAATGCTAGCAATGTCAGAACAGACCATTCTCTGGCAGTTGTTAACTTCTCCTGGGGAGGGGTAACTGGCCTTAAGAAGGTTGTGGTAAGTGCAGACCTGCCAGTACAATGCTTGCTTGGAAATGATCTGGAAACTTCAGCTTGGGCTGAAGTGGAACTCGGGACTCATGCAGAAATGTTAGGGATCCCTGCACATGTCTTTGCTGTGACTAGGTCACAGGCTAAAATGTCAAAAGCTGGACAGGCCCTGGATTCTGGAATAATGGACCAGGTGCCTCACAAGAGGAGGAGCAGTAGGGTTAAGGCGGAGCATTCCCACCTGTCTCAGGAAACTGATCAGTCTCCTCAGGGAGATGATCTTGAGCCTGAAGAAGGAACTGACCCAGAGGAGCTTAAACCAGATCAGGTTGAGTTCTTGGGGACAGGGGGCCCTTCCAGGTCTGATCTGAGCCAGGAGCAGAAAACCTGCCCCTCTCTTGAAACCCTCAGACAGCAAGCTGCTGATGAGGCTGCTGGGAATGCTAGTGGCACCCATAAAGTCTATTGGGATGATGAACTCCTTTACTCAGAGAGTAGAGACCCCAAGCCTGGTGCATCCAGGAGGTTGGTTATACCTCTGAAGTTTAGGGGCTTCCTATTGACATTAGCCCATGATATTCCCTTAGCCGGACACTTAGGCCAGAACAAGACTTGGGACAGAATTGTTCCTCCCTTTCACTGGCCACACATGTCTGAAGACACAAAGGAGTTTTGTCGCTCCTGTGTGACCTGCCAAGCCAGTGGCAAAGCAGGTGGCACTACAAAGCCCCCCCTGATACCACTACCTGTGGTAGGGGTTCCCTTTGAGAGGGTTGGGATTGACATAGTTGGTCCCATGGATCCTCAAACTGCATCTGGGCACAGGTTTATACTGGTGGTAGTGGATCATGCCACCAGGTATCCAGAAGCAATTCCCCTAAGGACCACTACAGCACTCTTGAGTGTGTTCTCCAGAGTAGGCTTTCCTAAGGAGGTAATATCTGACAGAGATTCAAACTTTATGTCCAGTTACTTAACTGCTATGTGGAAGGAGTGTGGAGTGAATTACAAATTCACCACACCCTATCACCCACAATGCAATGGTTTAGTTGAAAGGTTCAACAAAACCTTAAAGGGCATGATTAAAGGACTCCCAGAGAAGTTTAGGAGAAAATGGGACCTTCTCTTGCCCTGCCTTTTATTTGCATACAGGGAGGTGCCTCCGAAGGGGGTTGGCTACAGCCCTTTTGAACTTCTGTTTGGTCACCCTGTCAGGGGTCCATTGTGTTTGGTGAAGGAAGGATGGGAGTTACCTCTCAAGCCCCCAAAGCAAGACATAGTGGACTATGTACTTGGTCTCCGCTCCAGGATGGCTGAGTACATGAAAAAGGCAAACAAAAACCTTGAGGCTAGCCAGGAACTGCAAAAAGCCTGGCATGACCAAAAGGCTGTACTGACTGTTTATCAGCCAGGACAGAAAGTGTGGGTGTTGGAGCCTGTGGCCCCAGCAGCTCTCCAGGACAAGTGGAGTGGACCCCACACTATTGTTGAACAGAAAGGGGAGGTTACCTACTTGGTAGACCTTGGAACCCCTAGGAGTCCCCATAGGGTTCTCCATGTCAACAGGCTGAAGCCATATGTGGACAGGGCTGACATGGGCTTGCTCATGGCAACTGATGAGGAACAGGAGGAAGAGAGTGACCCACTCCCTGACCTCCTCTCACAGAACCCTGATGATGGGTCAGTTGATGGTGTAGCCTTGGCAGGCAGCCTCACTGCCCAGCAGCAAACTGATTGCAGACAGGTTCTCAATCAGTTCAGACACATGTTTTCAGTGACTCCAAGTCAGACTACCTGGTGCACTCATGAAGTGGACACTGGGGACAGTCTGCCTATTAAAAATAAGATTTATAGGCAACCTGACCATGTCAGGGACTGTATCAGGACAGAAGTCCAGAAAATGTTGGATCTGGGTGTGATTGAGCCCTCAGATAGCCCTTGGGCTAGTCCAGTGGTCCTTGTACCAAAACCTCACACCAGTGGTGGAAAACGAGAGATGAGGTTTTGTGTGGACTACAGGGGTCTCAATACAGTGACTAGGCCTGGTGGTCATCCAATACCAAGGGCAGATGAGCTAATAGATAGTTTGGCCTCAGCCAAGTTTCTAAGCACATTTGACTTGACAGCTGGCTACTGGCAGATCAGACTAGCTGATGATGCAAAGCCAAAAACTGCATGTTCTACCCCTAGTGGGCATTATCAATTTGTGGTAATGCCCTTTGGTTTGAAAAATGCACCTGCCACTTTCCAAAGGTTGGTGAATACAGTTCTCACAGGCCTGGAAGGCTTTAGTGCAGCATATCTAGATGATATTGCTGATTTTAGCTCCACCTGGGAGAATCACCTGGTCCACCTAAGGAATGTTTTGGAGGCTCTGCAAAAAGCAGGCCTAACTATCAAGGCTACTAAGTGCCAGATAGGGCAGAGTCAGGTTGTGTACCTGGGCCACCTCGTAGGTGGAGGCCAGGTTCAACCATTGCAGAGCAAAATCCAGACCATAATGGAATGGACTTCTCCAACTATCCAGACTCAGGTGAGAGCCTTCTTAGGCCTGACTGGGTACTATAGGAGATTTGTCAAAGGGTATGGATCAATAGTGACACCCTTGAATGACTTAACGTCTAAGAAAATGCCCAAAAAGGTTCAGTGGACAGCTAGCTGTCAAAAGGCATTTGATGACCTGAAGCAGGCCATGTGTACTGCTCACATTCTGCAGAGTCCTGACTACTCCAAAAAGTTAATTGTTCAAACTGATGCATCTGAATTGGGGGTTGGGGCTGTACTGTCACAATTGAATGAAGAAGGTCAGGATCAGCCAGTAGCTATCATAAGCAAAAGGCTGACCCCTAGAGAGAAACGTTGGTCAGCTATTGAGAGGGAGGCCTTTGCTGTGGTTTGGGCTCTGAAGAAGTTGAGGCCATACTTGTTTGGTACTCACTTCCTTGTTCAGACAGACCATAAGCCCCTCTTATAACTAAGACAAATGAAGGGTGAAAACCCCAAACTGCTTAGGTGGTCCATTTCCCTACAGGGGATGGACTTTACAGTGGAACATAGACCTGAGAGTAACCATGCCAATGCAGATGAACTCTATAGGTATTTCCACTTAGAACATGAAGACTCAACTGGTCAAGGTTAGTTTAATGTCCCTGCATTTGGGGGGTGGGGTTGTGTAGGCGAGTAGGATCTGCTTCACATGGGTAACCCCACTTTTTGCTGGTGTTTCACTGTTTTTAGACTTTAGTCTGGCTGTGGCCCTGCTAATCAGGACCACAGCCTAGCTGCTTCCTCTCTAAAATGGTTTCCATGTACATTAGGTACATATCTAATTGGATTCTGGAGTGCCTTATAAGCCCCTAGTATATGATATACTATGTACCTAGGGCATAGGTACCTCAGAGGCCTACCAGGGGCTGCAGCATGTTTTATGCCACCCCTGGGAAGCACTCCAAAATGACACCACAGGTCGGCTACTGCAACCTGGGTAAGGGTGTGCTTGCACCCCTTACTGTGGTATAGGCTACCTATATCACTACCTTATACAGACACATATAAACCTATAAGCCACTCCTATGGCAGGCCTTGACAATCCTGAAGGCAGAGTGCTTGGTTTCATGTGAGAGGGTACCCAAGCATGAGCTGAGCTCCTCTGCAGCTTTCAGAAATACTTCCTTATGCCTGTTCTGTGATACAGCCATACCATATACTCTTAAGTGCATTATAACCTTGCGGTAAATGCTAACTTTGGAATGGCTGCATCAAAACATGTTGTGTTTGGTGTCAAACGCTTTGGAATAATACCCCCCCCCCCCCACCAGTTCTGGCGGCGGGTGTAGCATTCCACCCTTCTAGAGGGAGAGACATGTTCACACTGACTAAACCCGGTTAAATCCTTTCAAAGCCCTGGCATCACAAAATGGATGCCACTGCCACAAACACGGGTCTGGCCTCCTGCTGCTGGGGGAAACTCCAGCAGGGGAGGCCTGGACAATAGGTTTCCTGTCACAGGGAGGTGTAACCCCCTCCCCAGACAGGCTGATGTGTATTGGGGCAGGGTGGGTGCATTCAGGGAATGCTTTTGAGACACTGCCTGGGGCACACAAGGTGTCCCTGTGCATAGCCCGGTTCAAACTGGTTGCAGGGGCACTCAGCCCCTGCTCTGGCGCGAAACTGGACAAAGGGGAAGGGGTGTAACCACCCCCACCCCAGGCCCACCCATAGGTGGAGCCTTAGAGGTAGTCCTTCCCCTAAACTTAGTATAAGTATAGGAACCCCGTCCCTAGGACTTTCGATTACCCTGGACGAACCTCTGAAACATATATCCTGGACCTTCGACTTTCTATCACGACTAGAAGACGGAATAAATCTCCCTTGGGGTCAAGGAGTGACTCCCCTGCTGGGCAGACACCAAAGGAGCAACTGACCGGTCTACATTACTGAAGCTCCTGCCGGACGCCGAAGTCTCTGCATCACCAGAGGTGGATTTCCAGACTTCCCCGAGGCTACCCTGAGTCCACAGCAAAGCTGAGACCCGTGGCTATCGTGGGTAACGTGGAACCGTGACCCCTGGACACCGTAAACTTTTGCAGCAACAACACCTTCCTGGTCCTCCTCGAAGTTGTGCTTTGGGCTCCGAGTAGCCCCAGCCTTGAGCACCTCCTGCACTGAAGATTGTTGGCCTCCACTCCACGAGTGACCCGAGGTCCTAGTTCGATATGAAATGTCCCTAATTTTTTTAATTCGAACCGCGACATTCCCCATAGAAAGTAATAGGAACCCGCGGTCCCCGACGTCCCTACCTTGGGTGGTTCCTTGGGGTCCCAGCGATTCTAGAGGTGATAGGCACCTTGCCTATCTCAGTCGTGGTTCTTTTACCACTTTCTTAGTATATGGTTTGGTACGCCCCTAGGGCCCAAACGTGTATTTGTGCTTTTACTGATGCTTAAACACTTGTAACTGAAGTACTTCGAACTCCAGTCTCATAAAGAGACTAGAGGGGTGTGACTTATCTTAAATACATATATTTTGAATATATACCTGGTGTGGTTCTCCTTTCATTTGGTCATTCAAGAGATTATAGACCGGTAAAAACAAGCTGCTTTACATTCCTTCAAGACTTAGCCTGAAGGCTGCTCTCCATAGCTACCACTAGGATAGCTTTCAATAAAGGTTGTCTTTAACCTATCACCATAAGGGGTTGTTTGGACTGATACAAGGTGCCCACTAGAACTAGTGGACACCATATATCAGGCCACCTTCTCACAATGGCTAAACACTTATAAGATCCCAAAAGCGAGACATATTGGCTAGGCCAATGCTTGTTATTATATACCAACTGAGTTGGATTGGTAAATTAAAATAATGTGGCATAAAAGTATTTTTTTTTTCGGTGGTAGTAACACAGAGGACTCGAGTGAGGAGAAGCAACATGAAGGGTGCAGCGAGGAATGAAGCATATTTAAACAAAAAGTGTTCATCACATAGTCTAATAAGTATGCTCAGACAGAAAATGTAAAGAAGTGCTAGAATGAAAAGAGGTATTGTTTGCTAAACAAAAAGTGTGGAAATTCAGAGTCCAATTACAACAGTGAGGATTCATGTGCTTCGCATTAGACAGCACTTCACCAAGATAACCGAAACAAAACCAACCACAACGGAAAGCATTGGGGTTTAGAAAGTCAAACAAAGCAAACCGAAGCCAAAAGAACCATTTTAAGAACAGAGGCACATTGCCTTAGAAATAGCCAATAGCGACTCCCCAGGACAGAGAAATAAAAAGCTGCATTTAGCCAAATGTTTTTGTGAATCCAGGATCGTGCCTTCCGCAGATGAACTGGCAAGTAGAGGGTAAAAGGGCAGACATGCTGGGATCTGCGAGAGAAAATCCTAGAGTCCGTGGTGGTTCAGAGAGAGAGAGAGAGAGAGCAAAGAAGTCCATCGCGATGCTTAAGTAACAAACACTAACTTTGGAGCGCAGATTGAAAGAACGTCCAGTGATCGCAGCCGCAGGTCCTCCTCAGAGGTGCTTTTGCTCAGTAACAGGCACGCAGCAGGACGTTTCTTTATAAAATGCACCTTTCTGTAGGTCTATTTCCAAGGAGGAGGTGCCACAGCACACAAATGATGTTAACTGTACCAAGGGCAGTCTCCGAGCCTGTGAATGGATAAGCTCTTTGACACTGGAGGGATTCTGGGGACTGTGGCCCACAGGGGCTCGAAGCCGAATATAGTTCACTGAGACCTGCTTCTAAAGGTATATCGAACAATTGCTGTTGAAAGAAAATGTGGGCGAATACGGTCAGTATTTTAACATTTCATAGGTTAAATGTAAGGAAAGTGCAGAAAGTCTCTAAAGTGCACTGCTCATAAAGTCAGTCGTACGTGCCGCTACACCAGGGAAATACAAATTCATGAACACGACAGCCTGTGCACGCTGAACACGACAGCCTGTGCACGCTGAACACGATAGCCTGTGCACGCTGAACACGACAGCCTGTGCACGCTGAACACGACAGCCTGTGCACGCTGAACACGACAGCCTGTGCACGCTGAACACGACAGCCTGTGCACGCTGAACACGACAGCCTGTGCACGCTGAACACGACAGCCTGTGCACGCTGAACACGACAGCCTGTGCATGCTGAACACGACAGCCTGTGCATGCTGAACACGACAGCCTGTGCATGCTGAACACGACAGCCTGTGCACGCTGAACACGACAGCCTGTGCATGCTGAACACGACAGCCTGTGCATGCTGAACACGACAGCCTGTGCATGCTGAACACGACAGCCTGTGCACGCTGAACACGACAGCCTGTGCATGCTGAACACGACAGCCTGTGCATGCTGATGGTCTGTTCACGCTGAAAGAATAAAGGAAGGGGCACTTTGGATATTAAAGTGTGCACCGACGGACCGCCCGCCACACGATTGTGTGCTCTTCTGCCCAGGACTGCGGGAATCCCCCTCACCCTCCTCACCTCACCTCTCCTCTCCCTCCCAGGTGCGGCTCGGCGAATCAATTCACGCATTTAAATAAAATGAGCAATAAGGGCAAGTAGAATAGAAACAAACCTCCCTCACAGGTCCGGCACATATGCCGTACCTCTTTCCCAGGCAGTTATGGCAGTGCGGGTCACGGGAGGGGGGCAGGAAGAAGGGACACAGAAAGTAAAGCGGGAGGCGGGAAAAAAGACAACGCGGACAACGGCGGCGGGAAGAAAGGCAACAGAAAGTACGGCGGGAGGGGGCGGGAAGAAAGGGAATACTGACAGTGAGAGGGGGGCGGGCGCAACGTGAATAAGGACAAGGGGAGGGGGGGGCGGGAGCAAAGTAAAACACAACAGGAAATTACAAAACAAGCCGAGGCAAAAGGAAAAGTAGTGCGGGTACCAAAACATATGGCCAATATCGAAAGGAGCCATGTAGCAGGGACAGTCACTAGGGCAGGAACAAAACAGCTATAAGGCGGGAAAAATGTACTCTATCCACCAACCAAAACTACGGAATTTATAAAGGCGGACCAAGTAACCAATGAAAAGTGGTGGGCGTGTGTCTTCAAACCTCCCAGAAGGATTACAGCATGACTCCCAACGCAGCACATGCGCTCTGCCTCTAGGCTCAACCTAAAAAGGAACTCAAGGCTGCGAGCTACTCTGATGGTGTCTGTGAGCTACTGGTGGCACGCAAAAATCATAAGTGCTGGTCCCCAAAAATGTGTTGTGGCAGACCCCACCTGCGGCCACCAGCTCAAATTAAGCACTGGATGAAAAAAAGCTATTGGGTTCTCATCCAAATAGAGCATTTTCCTCCAGACATTAGAGAATTTCCCATCACTACAAATCTGCAAATCCGGTTTCTGATCTATAGGTTTGACTTAAACTTCACTTCTCAACACACCTTACAAGATACAGTGGGCACAAATATTGAAAAAAATAAATATTGTACAGGTTAATGAAAGGTAACTGCCAAAAAGGAAGAGATTTGAGGATTTGTTAAATATAAACCCAGACGTTTGTTAGAATATAAAACCTTACCAAGTGAGATCAAGGCCTGGTGAATTTCCTTCATCACGCTCTTGTACAGTTCCTGTTGCCAGTCCTGCAGAGGCTTCCATTCCTCTTCGGAGAAGTGAGCGGAGGCATCCTGGAATGGCACATGAGCCTGCAGAAGAAAGGAGTACTGTCTGAACTTACTTCTGTAGTGTTTGTTTGATGCTTATGGACATACATGGATTCTTCGGCGCTATTATACAGCGCCTTTTAATGAAATGTAAAATAATTTGCATTTAGAGAATGCGAAGTGGAAGCTCCCTCCCCCAAATTGGCACTCGTCCTGCATATTCAGAGCCAGGATGATCAGCAGGGACTTTGTGGTAGAAATCGGTATAGGAGGGTCTAGGGATGCACTTAGAGGTGGCTGGTGGCAAAAGGCAACACAACTAACCCATCAGTGGGACCCTACTATCTACTGCACTGTGGTCTGTCACCAGCAGAGGGCCCCACTCAACACTGGCTAGGAGGAACACATTAGGACCCCACTCAACACTGACTGAGAGGGACACATTTGGACCCCACTCAATACTGGCTGAGAGGGACACACTTGGACCCCACTCGACACTGGCTGAGAGGGACACATTTGGACTCCACTCGACACTGGCTGAGAGGGACACATTTGGACCCCACTTGACACTGGCTGAGAGGGACACATTTGGACCCCACTCGACACTGGCTGAGCGGGACACATTTGGACCCCACTCAACCCTGGCTGAGAGGGACACATTTGGACCACACTCAACCCTGGTTGAGAGGGATACATTTGGATCTCACTCAACGCTGGCTGAGATGGACACATTTGGATCCCACTCGACACTGGCTGAGATAGACACATTTGGACCTCCCTCAACGCTAGCTGACATAGACACATTTGGACCTCACTCAACACTGACTGAGAGGGACACATTTGGGCCTCACTCGAAATTGGCTGAGAGGGACACATTTGGACCCCACTCGACACTTACTGAGAGGGACACATTTGGACCCCCCTCAAAGCTGGCTGAGCTGAACACATTTGGACCCCACTCCACACTGGCTGAGTGGGACACATTTGGACCCCACTCGACACTGGCCGAGATGGACACATTAGGACCACACTCAACACTAATTTGCATTTAGAGAATGCGAAGTGGAAGGCCCCCCCCAAAATAAATTGGCACTCGTCCTGCAAATTCAGAGCCAGGATGATCAGCAGGGACTTTGTGGTAGAAATCGGTATAGGAGGGCCTAGGGATGCACTTAGAGGTGGCTGGTGGCAAAAGGCAACAAAACTAACCCATCAGTGGGACCCTACTATCTACTGCACTGTGGTCTGTCACCAGCAGAGGGCCCCACTCAACAGTGGCTAGGAGGGACACATTAGGACCCCACTCAACTCTGGCCAAGATAGACATACTTGGACCCCAGTCAACACTGGCTGAGAGGGACACATTTGGCCCCACTCGACACTGGCTGATATGGACACATTTAGCCCCACTCGACACTGGCTAAGATGGACACATTTGGCCCCACTCGACACTGACTGAGAGGGAAACATTTGGGCCCCACTCGACACTGACTGAGAGGGAAACATTTGGACCCCACTCAACACTGGCTGAGAGGGACACACTTGGATCCCACTCGACACTGGCTGAGAGGGACACATTTGGACCCCACTCAACACTGGCTGAGAGGGACACATCTGGACCCCACTCGACACTGGCTGAGAGGGACACATCTGGACCCCACTCAACGCTGGCTGAGCTGAACACATTTGGACCCCTCTCCACACTGGCTGAGAGGGACACATTTGGACCCCACTCGACACTGGCTGAGAGGGACACATTTGGAACCCACTCAACACTGGCTGAGAGGGACACATTTGGACCCCACTCAACGCTGGCTGAGATGGACACATTTGGCCCTCACTCAACGCTGGCTGAGATGGACACATTTGGACCCAAGTAAACACTTGCTGAGAGGGACACATTTGGACTCCACTCGACACTGGCTGAGAGGGACACATTTGGACCCCACTCGACACTGACTGAGAGGGACACATTTGGACCCCACTCAACGCTGGCTGAGCTGAACACATTTGGAGCCCACTCCACACTGGCTGAGAGGGACACATTTGGACCCCACTCGACACTGGCTGAGAGGGACACATTTGGACCCCACTCAACGCTGGCTGAGCTGAACACATTTGGACCCCACTCAACGCTGGCTGAGCTGAACACATTTGGACCACACTCCACACTGGCTGAGAGGGACACATTTGGACCCCACTCGACACTGGCTGAGAGGGACACATTTGGACCCCACTCGACACTGGCTGAGAGGGACACATTTGGACCCCACTCAACGCTGGCTGAGATGGACACATTTGGACCTCATTCGACACTGGCTGAGAGGGACACATCTGGACCCCACTCAACGCTGGCTGAGCTGAACACATTTGGACCACACTCGACACTGGCTGAGAGGGACACATTTGGACCCCACTCGACACTGGCTGAGAGGGACACATTTGGACCCCACTCGACACTGGCTGAGAGGGACACATTTGGACCCCACTCCACACTGGCTGAGAGGGACACATTTGGACCCCACTCGACACTGGCTGAGAGGGACACATTTGGACCCCACTCGACACTGGCTGAGAGGGACACATCTGGACCCCACTCAACGCTGGCTGAGCTGAACACATTTGGACCACACTCTACACTGGCTGAGAGGCACACATTTGGACCCCACTCGACACTGGCTGAGAGGGACACATTTGGACCCCACTCGACACTGGCTGAGAGGGACACATTTGGACCCCACTCAACGCTGGCTGAGATGGACACATTTGGACCTCACTCAACGCAGGCTGAGATGGACACATTTGGACCCAAGTAACGATTGGCTGAGAGGGACACATTTGGACCCCACTCGACACTGACTGAGAGGGACACATTTGGACCCCACTCAACGCTGGCTGAGCTGAACACATTTGGACCCCACTCCACACTGGCTGAGAGAGACACATTTGGACCCCACTCGACACTGGCTGAGAGGGACACATTTGGCCCCACTCGACACTGGCTGAGATGGACACATTTGGCCCCACTCAACACTGGCTGAGAGGGACACACTTGGATCCCACTCGACACTGGCTGAGATGGACACATTTGGACCTCACTCAACGCTGGCTGAGATGGACACATTTGGACCCAAGTAAACACTCGCTGAGAGGGACACATTTGGACCCCACTCGACACTGGCTGAGAGGGACACATTTGGACCCCACTCAACGCTGGCTGAGCTGAACACATTTGGACCCCACTCCACACTGGCTGAGAGGGACACATTTGGACCCCACTCCACACTGGCTGAGAGGGACACATTCGACACTGGCTGAGAGGGACACATTTGGACCCCACTCAACGCTGGCTGAGATGGACACATTTGGACCTCACTCAATGCTGGCTGAGATGGACACATTTGGACCCCACTCGACACTGGCTGAGCTGAACACATTTGGACCCCACTCCACACTGGCTGAGAGGGACACATTTGGACCCCACTCGACACTGGCTGAGAGGGACACATTTGGACCCCACTCGACACTGGCTGAGGGGGACACATTTGGACCCCACTCGACACGGACTGAGAGGGACACATTTGGACCCCACTCAACGCTGGCTGAGCTGAACACATTTAGATCCCACTCCACACTGGCTGAGAGGGACACATTTGGACCCCACTCAACACTGGCTGAGAGGGACACATTTGGACCCCACACAACGCTGGCTGAGCTGAACACATTTGGACCCCACACCACACTGGCTGAGAGGGACACATTTGGACCCCAATCCACACTGGCTTGAGAGGAACACATTCGGATCCCGCTCAACGCTGGCTGAGATGGACCTATTAGGACCCCACTCGACACTGGCTGAGATGGACAAAATAGGACCCCACTCGACACTGGCTGAGATGGACACAATAGGACCACACTCGACACTGGCTGAGATGGACACATTAGGACCCCACTCAACACTGGCTGAGATGCACACATTTGGACCACACTCGACACTGGCTGCAGATGCTTCCATTCCTCTTCGGAGAAGTGAGCAGAGGCATCCAGGAATGGCACATGAGCCTGCAGAAGAAAGGAGTACTGTCTGAACTTACTTCTGTAGTGTTTGTTTGATGCTTATGGACAAACATGGATTATTCGGCGCTATTATACAGCGCCTTTTAATGAAATGTAAAATAATTTGCATTTAGAGAATGCGAAGTGGAAGCTCCCTCCCCCAAATTGGCACTCGTCCTGCATATTCAGAGCCAGGATGATCAGCGGGGACTTTGTGGTAGAAATCGGTATAGGAGGGCCTAGGGATGCACTTAGAGGTGGCTGGTGGCAAAAGGCAACAAAACTAACCCATCAGTGGGACCCTACTATCTACTGCACTGTGGTCTGACACCAGCACAGGGCCCCACTCAACACTGGCTAGGAGGAACACATTAGGACCCCACTCAACTCTGGCCAAGATAGACACACTTGGACCCCACTCAACACTGGCTGAGAGGGACACATTTGGACCCCACTCAACTCTGACTGAGAGGGACACATTTGGACCCCACTCAACACTGACTGAGAGGGACACATTTGGTCCCACTCGACACTGGCTGAGATGGACACATTTGGTCCCACTCGACACTGGCTGAGATGGACACATTTGGACCCCACTCGACACTGGCTGAGAGGGACACATTTGGACCCCACTCAACACTGACTGAGAGGGACACATTTGGCCCCACTCGACACTGGCTGAGAGGGACACATTTGGCCCCACTCGACACTGGCTGAGATGGACACATTTGGCCCCACTCAATACTGGCTGAGAGGGACACACTTGGACCCCACTCAACACTGGCTGAGAGGGACACATTTGGACCCCACTCAACTCTGGCCAAGATAGACACACTTGGACCCCACTCAACACTGGCTGAGAGGGACACATTTGGACCCCACTCAATACTGGCTGAGAGGGACACACTTGGACCCCACTCAACACTGGCTGAGAGGGACACATTTGGACCCCACTCGACACTGGCTGAGAGGGACACATTTGGACCCCACTTGACACTGGCTGAGAGGGACACATTTGGACCCCACTCAACCCTGGCTGAGAGGGACACATTTGGACCACACTCAACTCTGGTTGAGAGGGATTCATTTGGATCTCACTCAACGCTGGCTGAGATGGACACATTTGGATCCCACTCGACACTGGCTGAGATAGACACATTTGGACCTCCCTCAACACTAGCTGACATGGACAGATTTGGACCTCACTCAACACTGACTGAGAGGGACACATTTGGACCTCACTCGACACTGGCTGAGAGGGACACATTTGGACCCCACTCGACACTTACTGAGAGGGACACATTTGGACCCCCCTTCAACGCTGACTGAGCTGAACACATTTGGACCCCACTCCACACTGGCTGAGAGGGACACATTTGGACCGCACTCGACACTGGTTGAGATGGACACATTAGGACCACACTCAACACTAATTTGCATTTAGAGAATGCAAAGTGGAAGGCCCCCCCCAAAAAATTGGCACTTGTCCTGCAAATTCAGAGCCAGGATGATCAGCAGGGACTTTGTGGTAGAAATCGGTATAGGAGGGCCTAGGGATGCACTTAGAGGTGGCTGGTGGCAAAAGGCAACAAAACTAACCCATCTCTGGGACCCTACTATCTACTGCACTGTGGTCTGTCACCAGCAGAGGGCCCCACTCAACAGTGGCTAGGAGGGACACATTAGGACCCCACTCAACTCTGGCCAAGATAGACATACTTGCACCCCACTCAACACTGGCTGAGAGGGACACATTTGGCCCCACTCGACACTGGCTGAGATGGACACATTTGGCCCCACTTGACACTGGCTGAGATGGACACATTTGGCCCCACTCGACACTGACTGAGAGGGAAACATTTGGGCCCCACTCGACACTGACTGAGAGGGAAACATTTGGACCCCACTCAACACTGGCTGAGAGGGACACACTTGGATCCCACTCGACACTGGCTGAGAGGGACACATTTGGACCCCACTCGACACTGGCTGAGAGGGACAAATCTGGACCACACTCAACGCTGGCTGAGATGAACACATTTGGACCCCACTCGACACTGGCTGAGAGGGACACATTTGGACCCCACTCGACACTGGCTGAGAGGGACACATTTGGACCCCACTCAACACTGGCTGAGAGGGACACATTTGGACCCCACTCAACGCTGGCTGAGATGGACACATTTGGCCCTCACTAAACGCTGGCTGAGATGGACACATTTGGCCCTCACTCAACGCTGGCTGAGATGGACACATTTGGACCCAAGTAAACACTGGCTGAGAGGGACACATTTGGACTCCACTCGACACTGGCTGAGAGGGACACATTTGGACCCCACTCGACACTGGCTGAGAGGGACACATTTGGACCCCACTCAACACTGGCTGAGAGGGACACATTTGGACCCCACTCAACGCTGGCTGAGATGGACACATTTGGCCCTCACTCAACGGTGGCTGAGATGGACACATTTGGACCCACGTAAACACTGGCTGAGAGGGACACAGTTGGACTCCACTCGACACTGGCTGAGAGGGACACATTTGGACCCCACTCGACACTGACTGAGAGGGACACATTTGGACCCCACTCAACGCTGGCTGAGCTGAACACATTTGGAGCCCACTCCACACTGGCTGAGAGGGACACATTTGGACCCCACTCCACACTGGCTGAGAGGGACACATTTGGACCCCACTCGACACTGGCTGAGAGGGACACATCTGGACCCCACTCAACGCTGGCTGAGCTGAACACATTTGGACCACACTCCACACTGGCTGAGAGGGACACATTTGGACCCCACTCGACACTGGCTGAGAGGGACACATTTGGAGCCCACTCGACACTGGCTGAGAGGGACACATTTAGACCCCACTCAACGCTGGCTGAGATGGACACATTTGGACCTCACTCAACGCAGGCAGAGATGGACACATTTGGACCCAAGTAAACACTGACTGAGAGGGACACATTTGGACTCCACTCGACACTGGCTGAGAGGGACACATTTGGACCCCACTCGACACTGACTGAGAGGGACACATTTGGACCCCACTCAACGCTGGCTGAGCTGAACACATTTGGGCCCCACTCCACACTGGCTGAGAGAGACACATTTGGACCCCACTCGACACTGGCTGAGAGGGACACATTTGGCCCCACTCGACACTGGCTGAGATGGACACATTTGGCCCCACTCGACACTGGCTAAGATGGACACATTTGGCCCCACTCGTCACTGACTGAGAGGGAAACATTTGGTCCCACTCGACACTAGCTGAGATGGACACATTTGGACCCCACTCAACACTGGCTGAGAGGGACACACTTGGATCCCACTCGACACTGGCTGAGAGGGACACATTTGGACCTCACTCAACGCTGGCTGAGATGGACACATTTGGACCCAAGTAAACACTGGCTGAGAGGGACACATTTGGACCCCACTCCACACTGGCTGAGAGGGACACATTTGGACCCCACTCCACACTGGCTGAGAGGGACACATTTGGACCCCACTCGACACTGGCTGAGAGGGACACATTTGGCCCCACTGGACACTGGCTGAGATGGACACATTTGGCCCCACTCGACACTGGCTAAGATGGACACATTTGGCCCCACTCGACACTGACTGAGAGGGAAACATTTGGTCCCACTCGACACTAGCTGAGATGGACACATTTGAACCCCACTCAACACTGGCTGACATGGACACATTTGGACCTCACTCGACACTGACTGAGAGGGACACATTTGGACCTCACTCGACACTGGCTGAGAGGGACACATTTGGACCCCACTCGACACTGACTGAGAGGGAAACATTTGGTCCCACTCGACACTAGCTGAGATGGAAACATTTGGTCCCACTCGACACTAGCTGAGAGGGAAACATTTGGTCCCACTCGACACTGGCTGAGAGGGACACATTTGGACCCACTCGACACTGGCTGAGAGGGACACATTTGGACCCCACTCAACGCTGGCTGAGATGGACACATTTGGACCTCACTCAACGCAGGCTGAGATGGACACATTTGGACCCAAGTAAACACTGGCCGAGAGGGACACATTTGGACTCCACTCGACACTGGCTGAGAGGGACACATTTGGAACCCACTCGACACTGACTGAGAGGGACACATTTGGATCCCACTCAACGCTGGCTGAGCTGAACACATTTGGACCCCACTCCACACTGGCTGAGAGAGACACATTTGGAACCCACTCCACACTGGCTGAGAGGGACACATTTGGCCCCACTCGACACTGGATGAGATGGACAAATTTGGCCCCACTCGACACTGGCTGAGATGGACACATTTGGATCCCACTCAACGCTGGCTGAGATGGACACATTTGGACCTCACTCAATGCTGGCTGAGATGGACACATTTGGACCCCACTCGACACTGGCTGAGCTGAACACATTTGGACCCCACTCCACACTGGCTGAGAGGGACACATTTGGACCCCACTCGACACTGGCTGAGAGGGACACATTTGGACCCCACTCGACACTGGCTGAGAGGGACACATTTGGACCCCACTCGACACGGACTGAGAGGGAAACATTTGGACCCCACTCAACGCTGGCTGAGCTGAACACATTTGGATCCCACTCCACACTGGCTGAGAGGGACACATTTGGACCCCACTCCACACTGGCTGAGAGGGACACATTTGGACCCCACTCGACACTAGCTGAGATGGAAACATTTGGTCCCACTCGACACTAGCTGAGAGGGAAACATTTGGTCCCACTCGACACTGGCTGAGAGGGACACATTTGGACCCCACTCGACACTGGCTGAGAGGGACACATTTGGGCCCCACTCAACGCTGGCTGAGATGGACGCATTTGTACCTCACTCAACGCAGGCTGAGATGGACACATTTGGACCCAAGTAAACACTGGGCGAGAAGGGACACATTTGGACTCCACTCGACACTTGCTGAGAGGGACACATTTGGAACCCACTCGACACTGACTGAGAGGGACACATTTGGATCCCACTCAACGCTGGCTGAGCTGAACACATTTGGACCCCACTCCACACTGGCTGAGAGAGACACATTTGGACCCCACTCCACACTGGCTGAGAGGGACACATTTGGCCCCACTCGACACTGGCTGAGATGGACACATTTGGCCCCACTCGACACTGGCTGAGATGGACACATTTGGATCCCACTCAACGCTGGCTGAGATGGACACATTTGGACCTCACTCAATGCTGGCTGAGATGGACACATTTGGACCCCACTCGACACTGGCTGAGCTGAACACATTTGGACCCCACTCCACACTGGCTGAGAGGGACACATTTGGACCCCACTCGACACTGGCTGAGAGGGACACATTTGGACCCCACTCGACACTGGCTGAGAGGGACACATTTGGACCCCACTCGACACGGACTGAGAGGGAAACATTTGGACCCCACTCAACGCTGGCTGAGCTGAACACATTTGGATCCCACTCCACACTGGATGAGAGGGACACATTTGGACCCCACTCCACACTGGCTGAGAGGGACACATTTGGACCCCACTCGACACTGGCTGAGATGGACCCATTAGGACCCCACTCGACACTGGCTGAGATGGACACAATAGGACCCCACTCGACAGTGGCTGAGATGGACACAATAGGACCACACTCGACACTGGCTGAGATGGACACATTAGGACTGTAGTGATGATCGTTATCTACCTATGCACAACGCTAAGTTAGCATAACCGCGTTAAATGTTAGAAAGCCATTTTGCCGCTTCTGCTGCCTTTGCTGCTTTTGCACACGACACTGTAGTCACATGTTATTAGAAGTGAGAAATGCTTACTCGACTTTGCTTCACATGAGAAATGTCTGTTGTTAACATCTTGAACAGTGGATAGCGACCTTGGTCTGTACACAGTGTAACAGAAACAGTCTGGATCGCTAGACTGTGCATGTTGTTCGAGTTTAGGTTGATCGGCCCACTAGTTTAGCCATAACATGCACGCAGCTGCAAATACCTGAAAGTCTAATGCTTTTAATATTGCAGTGTTACATGTTTTCAACACATTCTGAAGAAGAGCGTTCCTAGGAGCAGAGCATAGCTGATCCTGTGATGTGAACTCTCTGAGCTGATCTATACGGTATGGGGTTCCCCATTCAAGCGTAGAGACCTTTTATTAGTCTAATAATACTATTAGTGTGTTAGAGAAAGGAAGGTGGCCTAGAGCCACTGTCATTTTAGTATGATTGCTCCTTTCATTGACTATGGTATTGTAACTATGCTGATGGTTTTGATTTTAATCGTTTGTCTGCTAATGTTAGCCAAACTGCTGCATATTAGGACACGAGGTTCATAATATACTCTTTAAACTTTTCCTGTGTCTCTGTTTATTCTGTTGTGGACTGGTACGAGAATAATTACGAAAAGGTGTTTCTGATTCCCACCATTCCTGAGAAATATACTAAGTCGCCTGTTCTGGGTTGTCTATACATTGGGACCGCCGAGCTAAACCTGGGATAACGAATGGGACACTGATGCTGGCCGAATAGGGGTTCTGGGGTCTGAGGTGAGTTTTTGGTACACCGCAATTCACTGAGGGCCTGGGTTCCTGCGCATAGTTCTGCGCATAAGCGGAATCCCTGCAACATGGTGCACCTAACATTTGGTCTATTGATTTGAGATGCCTTAGTAGTGCTTGTATTAGTCCACAACACCCTCACTCTGGTTTCCGGATAACGGGAGTGACGGTTTTAACCTACCTGTGTTTTGACTAAATAGGTTCCTTCAAGCTTGATCATTAAAAAAATTTTTTTTTTGTTTTGAAAAGTTTTATTGAGATTAGAAAAATCAAATAATACAAAGGTTGCGGCTGTGCGAACAACAGAAAGCAAGTAAATAGCAACATTGTGACACTTCCGGTTCTTAGATAAACAATACCACATCATCAATGCAACAGACAACAAGACCCCATCTACCAATCCATCATCAACATCTGTCTGACCTGGAACAGGGGGATCTCTGACCAAGGATCTGTCTCTAGGGTTCCAAAGCCACCCCCCTCCCCTGCTCATATCTCGGTCATGGGAAAACGCCATGTAGTAAACAGCACCTGACCCCAGGAGCCAAAAGCCCTGCGTCCGCACCCTCACATGACCACTACATCTGCGTAACATTGGTACTGCACGACCTACCCCACTCCAGTGGGAGCTATCCCGGGATTCGAGGATGGCGGGGTTGAGCCAGGTAAGCCCGCAATATATGTTTTATAAGGGCCCCAGATGTCCCTAGGGCGCGCTACCGTGGGGAGGCGACTAGAGTAGATCTCGCTATTCGTGCTACAGAAAGCCATGGCCGTAAGCCACGTCTTGGACGTGGGAGCTGTTTTACCCCCCCAGTGCCTTGCAATCTCCCTCTTGGCAAGAAGAAGCCCCAGAGAGGCCAGCCTACGGACATTCTTAGGGAAATTAACGGTGTAACCCAACAATGCAACCTCAGGAGTGGGAACCAGTGTAAGCCCTAGCATCTCTTCTAGGATCTTGTGAACCTGTGTCCAGAATGTCTGCAGTCTCGGACACGTCCAGGACATGTGTGCAAAATCGGCATGTGGTGCAGCGCATTTCCAGCATGTGTGCGGCCGCGCGGGATCAATGGAATGGAGTCTATCAGGGGTCATATACCAACGGCGCAGGAATTTATAGTGTAGGAGTTTGTGACGACTGTTCAGTGATACCGTGTCGGTGACTTTGCAACATGCCGTCCATTGCTCGTCCGTGATAGGCCTACCCAGGTCCGTTCCCCACTCCTCCCGCGCCTGATCGTCCGCACATGGGACCCGAGCTGCACACGCCTTGTACAGCTTGGAAACAATATGTGCCCCCGTATCGTTGTCAATCAGGGTGGTGAGGGGTTCCAAGGAAGCCGGCTCCAGGGGAAATCCCTTAATTTCCGCTCGCGTGGCGCAATATAGCCGGCGAAGAACGAACCGGTCCATGAATGTAGCATCACTGAATCGCGCGTCTTCCGATGCCGAGAAAATGTGCCCACCCGGGTATAAGTCCCCGATCTTGGTGAGGTTAAATTTCGTTAACGTTCGTTGCACCAGTGCCTCATCCGTGCCTGGTAACAACCCAGGGTTGGGTATCGGGAGGGAAGAGGAATACAGCAGAGGATGAGCTAAGTAGCGCAAGAGTCTGTTTCAAGCCCAGCTGGTAGTAGATACCGTTTGAATGTCCATTGGGTCTCTGGGGACACCTTTGGGCAACACTGCCGACAAGCGACCCGGGAGGACAAAGTCCGCCTCTGGGCGAAGGAATGGGATCCGAGCGTCAGGGTGATACCAGGCATAGGCGTGTGCACACTGAGCGACCAGGTAGTATAAATATAAATCAGGCACTCCAAGGCCTCCTCGATCCTGTGGGAGTGTGAGAGTCGTCCAGCGGATCCGGGGGTGTTTCCCGCCCCAGACCAGTCTAATCAGGAGGGACCGCAGGGTGGAAAAGAAGGCTCGGGTAAGAGGAACAGGGATGTTATTGAAAAGATACAAAAATTTGGGGAGCACTATCATTTTGAGAATGGCTATCCTAGCTGACATAGAGAGCGGGAGCCGCAGCCACCCATCCACCTGAGTCTCCAGCCGCGCAATCGCGCGGCCATAGTTGAGGCGGATGATTTCGTCCGTGCTCAAATGTATTTGTATGCCCAAGTACCGTACCGAGTCCGAGCACCATTCCAGAGGAAACTCACACGGCCATGGGGAGGTGCCGCTAGTTAATGGGAAGATGATGGACTTATGCCAGTTTATGCCCAGACCCGAGTGGCTACTGAAACGAAGGATCTCATGTATCAAGGGGGCAAGGTTGGCCTGCGGCTCCCTGACATACAGGATTGTGTCATCGGCATAGAGAGAGGCCAGCAAGGGGCCTGTCCGAAACTGGAGACCCCTGTGAAGGTGCCGCTCCTGGAAATGCCGGATCAGGGGGTCCATAGCCAAAATGAACAAGAGCGGTGAAAGCGGACAACCCTGCCGCGTACCGCGCGTGAGCGAGAATGGGCGAGATAGCGTGCCGTTGATACGCAAACGGGCCGTAGGGCGACTATAGAGGAGTCTAACAGTAGCTAGGAAGTTCGCAGGCATACCCATGCGCTCCATGACGGAAAGAAAGAAAGGCCATTCTAAGGAGTCGAACGCTTTTTCGGTGTCTAGGAGGATCGCTGCAGCAGGTGTGGTCGGGTTAATTCTGTGCAGAACCGTGAAGAGCGTACGCAAATTCAGCGACGTCGAGCGACGGGGGACAAAGCCAGATTGTGCAGGCGATATAATGAATTCCATCAGCTGGGAAAGCCTGTTGGCAACTATTTTGGCCAAGATCTTATAGTCGGTGTTTAAGAGGGAGAGGGGCCTATACGACCCACACAACGACGGGTCCTTATTCGGTTTCGGGAGCAGCACTATGACTGCCTCACCAAGAGTAGACGGGAGGGAGCCGCGCTCCAAGGCCTCCGCATACACCTCTATTAGCTTGGGCGCCAACAGATCAGAAAAGGCCTTGTAAAAGTCAGTGGAGAAGCCATCGAGGCCCGGGGCTGAAGAGCCCCGAAGCACTTTGATCGCCCCCCACACTTCCGCCACCGTTATGGGTTCCGCCATGAACTCCTGCATGCCCCTATCCAGGAACACAAGAGCGATTTCCGATAGATAGGCCGCACGAGCGGCCGCGGAGTCCCCCAATTTGGTGGTATATAGATCAGTGTAGTAGGCCAGGAATTCGTCCCGGATCTCAGCGGGCGTTGTGCGGAGCGCACCATCCGTGCCGCGCACCTCGGCGATCAGGGACTTGCTGTATGGTGGTCTCAGAGCCTGCGCTAGCGTGCGCCCTGGCCTATCCCCCTCTCCGTACCTACGCGCAACATGGTATTTCCCCAGATAGAGGATCTCCCTGTCCGCAGCTTCCCGGAAGTCGGACAACAGGCGTAAACGCCTGGTAAACACCTCGTCAGAGGGTGCCCGCTGTGCCTCAGTGTCCACCGCATCTAGCTGTGTCTCCAGTTGTGTTATTGTTGCGCGCAATACCTTCAGGACCCCCGCATGCTTAGCTATGCAAACCCCTCTGATATATGCCTTAAACCCATCCCAGAGTACTGCCCACGAGTCCACCGAGCCAGTATTAATGGTAAAGTAGTCCTCTATCGCCTCGGAAACATCGTGTACGAAGAGGTCATCTAATAGCGCCCTCCCGGGGAAACGCCACTGCCGCTCAAAACCCTCAGGCCGAGGAACGTCTAAGCCAAGTAAGACCGGGGAATGGTCCGAGTACGTTCTCGGGAACGTCCTCAACGCGCGGAACCAAGGGGCCAGGCCCGGGGAGAGGAGCCAGTAGTCAATTCTGGTCCAAGTGTTGTGTTGCCCTGAAAAGTGTGTGTATTCAGTAGTGCTCGGATTGCGCCTGCGCCATATATCAGTCAGCGAGAACCGACGGCAAAGGTCCAGGAACGCGCGCCTTGCTCTAGGCTTAGAATCTGTGGCCCCAGAAGTGCTATCCAGCCCCACATCCAGCAACATGTTTAAGTCGCCGCCAAGCAGGACGGCAGCCGGCGCTAGGGTTACCAGTTGGGCCGCAAGCGCATGGAAAAAGTCCGGGGAATCAGTGTTGGGAGCATACACACAGACAAGAGTGACCACATGACCCATCAAAACCCCCTTTACAATGCAGTAGCGCCCCTCCCTGTCTCCCAGAAACGTCTGGCACTGAAACGGGACTCTCCTATGGATCAGCACCGCGGTGCCTCTAGCGTAATTACTGAAAGTGGAAAAGTATCGGTGAGCGCCCCAGGAAGCGGCAAAGCGGGCGGTCATTGGAGCGTGCAGATGAGTCTCTTGAAGAAAAGCAATGTCCACCCGGTGCCGATTTAAGTAGTGCAGTATCTGTTTACATTTACTCCGGTTGTTTAGGCCCCGGACATTCCAAGTCATTAACGATAGATTGAGAGGAGCTTCATTCAAACCTATATGGGCCATTGATGCCAGTCAGCAGGTGATGGGAGCAAAAAAAACGGTATGTCACTGTGTATCAATAACGTTCGGTCACACACAGCCATATCAGAAGGATCAAAATTGCTTACCCCTACCCCCCTCCCCCCACCCAGCCAAACCACGCAAACGTGAGGCAATCCCAAACCTGGAAAAAAAGAACATAGCTCTAGACAGTAATACCAAGTGTAACCAAACAGTAAAAAGCAGAGCATCGCAACCAAAAACGATCCCAACGGTTTCAACCAAAGGGGGGTGACAACGATCCGCAATCAACCCAGCGCTGCAGCACAAGTATATTCCAAATGTTAATACGTCCCCAGATAGCCAAAGTCAAACAGTACAAAGTTAGGTGACGGGCGCCGTCTCAGCCGACACCGGAGGTCAAGAACAGGTCCTGGCTGCCCGCAGACCCACTACCAGGGGGAGACCGTCCGCCCTCATTCCCCCCCGGCGGGCCTCTGCGCGGTTTGTAGTTACGGCAGAAGTCCTGCACCTCAGCGGGGTTGTCAAAGAGCCGAGCTCGGCCATCAATCTCGACCCGAAGCCGGGCCGGGTAGAGCATGCCATATTTGAGGCCCAGGTTCTGGAGCGCCGCTTTCACCCCCGCATACTTACGCCTGGCCTCCTGGACCATGGCGGTGAAGTCTGGGTAGAGCGAGAGTCTTGAGCCCTGCCAGGTAATCTCGCCCTTCTCTCTGGCAAGCCGCAAGGCAGTGTCGCGGTCTCGGAAGTTCATAATACGGGCAATAAGCGGGCGAGGCGGGAGCCCCGGGTTAGGTCTCGGCCCCAGGGAGCGGTGAGCACGCTCCACCACGAAGCCAGGAGTGAAGGATTCTCTCCCAAAGATGTCCGCCAACAGTTGTTCCACAAAAACATCAAGCCTGCCCGTGGCCGTGGATTCCGGAACCCCAATAATTTGCACGTTGTTGCGCCGACTGCACGATTCCAAGTCTTCGTTTTTGCTGGCCACTTCCTTCAATAGGCGCTCCAATCTGTCCACCCTTTTGGTCTCCTGCACCGATCTATCCTCCACTGCAGAGATCCGGGTCTCCGCCTCCCCCAAACGCTTGTCGTGGGCCTGGATTTTGGCCCCCATAGTCTCCAGAGTCTTATCTAGGGCATCAAAGCGACCATCCAGGGCCCTGAAGCCGGCGCGCATCTCCTGTAGCCAGTCCGGGGATGGGGCACGGGCCGTCGAGCCGCCGGTCGCTCCACCAGCAGGGTCCGGCATGTCAGGGCGGCTCTCCGCGGGCTGCTCAGATAGTTTCTCGAACTGCAGCGTTTTCTGCTTTGGGTCTTTGCGACCCATGCCCCCAACCGCCAGACGGCCACCAGCCAGTCGTGTGTAGAGCAGGAGTGGCGCCGGTACGATGGAGCGTCAGTCCAACGGCGCAGGCCAACCCTCAGCCAAGCTGCTCTGGACCACGGGCGTTGCTGTGCCCACCAGGCACCGGACAGATCTCGACCTCGCTGTGCAGCAGGCAAGGGCCACAACTATATGGAGCCAGCAGGGTCCCAATGGAACATCAAGTGCACCAGCGCGAAGTATTCAGCAGTCGCGACTCGAGGCTGCCGGAAGGGGCAAGGGAGGATCGCGCAAACCGGCCGCAGGGCACATGGCCAACCCAGTGAGGGCCCAAGGACCGAGGCAGAGACAACCCGGGTGCCAGGCCCAGCACCGAGCCCCAACCGCCCCCCCCCACCGCTAGCAGGCCGTCCCGCCACCCCTCCCAGGCTCCCCGACCGAATCAGCCCGGGGCCCCAGGGAGGAGACAACGAACGAGGCTGCGCCCGGAGCGCAGGGCAAGAGCCGAGCGCCCGGTCGTCCTCCGGCCCGCAACGGCACAGGGAGAGAAGCAGGCCTCCGCCCGACCGCACCACGGTGCTCAATGCCCCCCCCTCTGAACCCCCCGGGTACCTGTCTCTCGGCCGGCCGCCTTCCACGCACTCGCGTCCCCAATCCCCGGATCAGCCCGCCATCTTAGGCCTCAGGGTGATGTGGTCGTCGCCGGACGTCCCAGTGGCTCGGGAGGGCCGTTCTGCATCCTGGCGCGCTCCGGGGCCGTAGAAGGATCAGCGGCGGTGTCGGGCGTCCCGCGCCCGCATCAGGAGGGCGAGGAAAGCAGGGTTTGCGCCGGGTCGATGGCGGAGCTTCAACGCCGTGCGGCCATCTTAGCCCGCGGCTTGGCCACGCCCCATTAAAAAGGTTATTTCATCTGAACCCTAGTGCTACTAAAATTCTGAAGATTTACTGTTTGTGTCCTAATGGCGGTCGATATTCCGGCTCATAGCCGGGCACCCCTGAAACGTCATCTGGCGCAGTATGGGGTGCCAGACGATGGTATGGCTGTGATTTTTGTAGTAAGTGCCGATGCGTTGTTTCCGTTTGAGTTGTTCTACTCTTGGGTTACTTCGCCGGCGGTGAGTGAGGACGATGATACGTTCCACACCTATACTGCCACGGCGCTACCAGCCAACTATACGCCATATAGGACTCAGGAAATTCCTCTTTTTGCCTGGCAGCATAACATTTGGTTTAATGGCGCCCTTCCCCATGCGGTTACACCGGCGAGAATGGGCCCTTTGTCAATCGCAGGGACCACATGGCCGGTGTTAGCCAGATTTACGCCTCATCCCCGCTACCTACAGGTAACGGTGGCTGAGTTGCGCGTTCTGCACACTACCCTTATTACAGTGCATAGGGCTCTAGTGCAGTACGTGTCGCGCAATGTGCAGGTGGTCGCTACTGCTGTTGCGGGAAAACCGACGGACCACCACGCGGTGGTTATTAGTCCTGTTATGGTCAATTCGGTGGTGGGCAAGCGACCCCAGAATAGGGATGATTTCCCTTATTGGCTTGCTGAGAAATTTGATCAAATTGAAGCGGTTTATCCGCTTACATCTCCTGTGGAGAAACACAGAATCCTTACCATTGCTTTGCCTAAAGACTTAGTCCCAGATATGGCTGATTGTGAAAACTGGGGTAAGGTCTTTGCAGCGACATACTCGAAGTGCTTTGGCACTCCGTCTCTGTCGGTACTGCCCTCCGTTATAAAACGTGTTCAGGAGAATCATGGTGCGGAGGCTGCTATTGAATTGGGTATGCGGCTTGTCGGAGTCTTTGATGTGGTTGCTACCATGATCTTGGGCAACCTCAAAGGAGATGCTATGCTGTTCCAGGTGCTTAATAAGTTAGACGCAGTGAACGAAGACGACAAGCCGAGGGAATTCGCGAAAATTATCGCGATGGCCTATAAACAAGTTGGTCGCAGCGCTTTAGGGGTTAAGCCGACTGTGAAAAATCCTGATTCTCAGCAGACAAAGGCGAATTCGTCTGGTAAGGACGATCGCCCTAACTTTCCAAAACAAATTTGGAGGGCGAAAAAACAGGAGAAACAGCAACAGAAACAGGGGTCTCGTCCTGTCTCTCCAGTCCAGTCAAGTAGTGAACGCACTTATGATCTGCGCGATCGTGCTACTATTAAGTCGCCTGATAGATTTCAGGTTTCTGAACAACGCTCTCCTCGTTCTTCACAGGAAACATCGGCTTCACAATCCGGTGGCGGAGGTGCTGGGAAAAGTCGGGGTGCACCGCAGGCACGTGAGCAGTTCCGACAGACTGACGACAAAGGCAAGCAAGAAGACTCTGCACGTCAAAGACCCCCGTTTCAGAAGAAGAAAGTTGCTGCTCTGACAGCGAGGTATGCCTCAGATGGTACGGACGCAGCTTCAGAACCTAACATGGGCGCTAACGCTGCTGGACAGCGCGGCGGAAGTTACAGTAGTGCGACAAGCACTGCGTCCATATCTGGTGGCGACAGCAACTGATATATTTGTGAATATTGAAACTGCTGACACTCGTGTGTCTCCCCCTGATAGACTATATAATATAGTCCTTCACATTGAAGGTGACATACAACGTACAATTCAAGGTTTTTTTTGGGATAATCTGACCACTACCTATGATATTCTGTTGGCGGAGGCAGATTGGCCCCCGGCTTTCGTATTGGCTGCTCCTAGAGGGGAGGAAGTTATCCTCCCGTCCTTTGCACACACAGTGCCTAAGGTCCTAGCTGATAAGTATGCAGGGGAATGGGCTCAGGTGCAAGCGCCTGCGTTATATCGGACTCAGGTAGGCTGGGATAAATTTTCCCCCGGCCATGAGATTCCGTTGCGGATTACGCCCCAGCCACAACCCCAATACCCCATGCGTCGTGAAGCTAGATCTCACGTAGCATCTATCCTTGAACAATTGGAATATCAGGGAGTAATCGAAACATGTGTGTCACCTATGAATAATCCCTTATTTACTGTGACGAAGACTGGCGGGTCGTACCGCCTAGTTTTGGATTACCGGCACCTTAATTCTCATTGCCGGACCTGTGCAGTAAAGAACACCCACAGTTCGGCTCTCGTCGATAGTCTAGTGAGAAAAAGGTTTAAAACCACACTTGACATTTCCAATGGCTTTTACAGCCATAACCTGTCCTCTCTTAGCAGTGAGTGGACGGCTTTCACCTCTGGTAGCAAACAAAAACAATTCAAAAGATTACCAATGGGCTACAAGAACAGCCCGGGAGTCTTTGCCGCTCGCGTGGTCTCCCTCTTGGAGGGTATAGACCCGCATGCGTACTCGTACGTGGATGACATCTATCTCACGGATGACGAGTTAGACCCGCATCTTCGGCGCGTTGATCGCATTATTGTTTTGTTTGCAGACTTCGGTTACAAATACAATTTTGCGAAGTCGCACATAGCAGAGTATACAGTGTTGTTCTTGGGGTACGAACTCAACAATGAAGGTCGAGGATTGGCTCCGCACTTTCTAGAAAAGTGCGCATGCCTCCGTGCTCCTACTTCACTGAAGAAATTACAATCCCTGCTGGGATTTCTGAATTTCGGTCGAACTTATATCCCGGATTATGCCCAGCGTATCAAACCGCTTTACGCCTTGGTACAACCTACTTTTTCCAAATCATGTTGGCTGCCTGGGCATTCAGCTATATTGCAGCTATTGCAAGCTGATCTTCTTGCTTCTAAGTACTTACTGACACGTGATAACCACACTAAGCTGGTCATAAGAATAGTGCCCGGCGCAGTTGGTTTCACATACTTAACGTTCAATGAGGGCAACACCGTCCCCATTGCTTACAAATCTAATTTGTACACTGCAGCTGAACTACGTTTTTCCGCTGTCGAGAAAGTTCTGACAGCAGTGCAGATGACGATTCTGAAAGAACAAGCGCTGTCGCAAGGGAAACGCATGTTGGTGGTTACACCCTATCCTGCCCTAGAGGCGGTGACGAAAGCAAGTGTACCGAATTCTAAAGCTTTGCATCCTAGGTGGATACAATAAGCCACTTCCTTGACCTCGCCGGATGTCACTTTTATATTTGACGCAGCACTTCAGACTCAGGAGTTTTTGCAGTATGAATTCGTTCATCCGGCTCCTCTGTCCTTGCGCCCGCTCGAGGATTACCATTGTGTCATATACACTGACGGGTCTGCGCAACCCGCAACTGGATCAAAGCACGCCTATTCAGCGGCTTGCGCAATTGTAGTTGGTACTTTCGTAAATGGTGAATTCCTGTCCGATGTCGTGCACACGCAGTCATTGGGTGATTGTACCGCTCAGTTGGCGGAGCTTCGTGCTCTGGTGCTTGCACTGGAGTTTGCTGATCCCCGAGTCACTACTCTTATTGTGAGTGACTCCTTTTATTGTGTTCAATCTTACAACGACAATCTGCATTTTTGGTCTCAGAATTACTACCATGATTCCAAAGGTAGCACTATTAAGCATAAGTTGCTTTGGGTTCGAGTGGCATATCTTAAAGAACGTCTGCCCCTCGTGAATGTCATTCACACTCTTGGTCACCAATGCGTTGGTGTCCATGCTGTCGGCAACAGCTTAGCTGACGAGGCAGCTAAAACAGCAGTGGCAACATACTTAGTAGCAGCAGTTACAAGATCCAAAAGTAAGATCGATGATGACATCTTGGCAGCTATTGCTGCTACAGAGCAGGGCACGAAGCCACCGAAAGGTTTCCCTGCTCGTTACCATTATCGCTTTAGTCCTGATAAAGTCCCATTAGTGAGGATTAATGACGTTGGTGACAGATTGATTCCCAACACGGACTGCAGACCTTCTTTGATATTAGCGGCCCACGAGGGCATGGCGTCCGCGCATGCTGGCGTTGCGGCTACTGTATCTTTGCTACAACAACGTTACTGGTGGTGCGGTTTGTACAAACAGGCCAGGGCTTATGTTCTTAATTGTGACATTTGCCAGCAGATTAAACCTTCTTCTGCAGCGCGCCCACCACAAACTCAGTTGTACATATCTAGTAAACCATTGGGTTGTGTTTATTTAGATCACTGCGGTCCTTTTACCTCTGATACTGCTTTCAAATACATCTTGGTTGCAGTGGATTCGTGCACACATTTTCTGTGGGTATGGCCACAAAGGAGTGCTGATTCTCGCACTGTCATTAAGGATTTGCGTGCCTTTGTTGGAAGTTTTGCGTGTGGTACCTTTCATTCTGATCAGGGCCCGGCGTTCGCCTCTAAGGCGTACAAAGAGGCCATGAGAAATTTGGGGGTCCAAGTCAAATTTTCGTCTCCATACCGGCCTGAGGGCAATAGTGTCGTGGAGCGAATGAACCGTGACTTAAAGCAATCTTTGACAGCCAGAGTTTTGGGTACTGGTCGGAACTGGCTTGCCCACTTGTATGACGTGCAACGTGCACTTAATAATCTCCCTAGAAGGTCTCTGGGTGGGCGGACCCCATACATGATGCTCTTTGGTGTTCGAATGTTTGTTCCAGACCTTGATGGTCTAGACATGGCGGCGTAAGCCGCACCCTTTGGCGTAGATGAACACTGTGCTGTATTGCAGACTCTACAAGAAGCCAGAAACAGTCTAGCGAAGGAACATATACCCTCCTCATCTGAAGCTGAGGTTCAGATTCCGGTAGTCGGCTGGCTACCCCGAGTTGGTGATCTGGTCCGTGAGAAGGTGGAGAACAAGAAGGAGTTCGGCCCTTCTTATCGTGCACCGGTTCCAGTGCTTGGAGTGCAGGGTACAAGAACTGTCATTTTACCTCCTCTTCCTGGTCGAAAGGATAACAGGTACATTTCGATTGACAATGTCAAACTACAACGAGTGGCCGATTCTTCTTAGTATGACTCCGGCAGTTTCATGCCCTTCGATGCTGAGAAATTTTGTTGTGGCCCGAGCTTCTGACTTAGTGCCTGATGTTGCCATCGAGATGCATGCCGTTACTGGTCCCTTGTTGCCACAAACACCTAGTGGCGTGCTTGAAGAAGTTGAGTATGCTTATCCTGCGGATGTTACCTTGCCTGTTTTACAATACACCACAGTTGCCCTCTCACAAGACTCTTTTGATTCTCGTTCAGTGACTTCCATTGCCCCGTCCAAGGTTTCGATTTTTGTGGCTTGGTTCAAGAGACATTTTTTTGATACCCCCTTGGACTTACATTTGGCTGGTGCTGATATGTGTTTTTTTGTTTTTGTCCATTGGCTTTGTTGGTAGTGTTTTTTAGACTTATCAATGGACACTACCGGAATGAACGTTCTACAATTCGACTAATTAATGGAACTTTGGCCCCCCACTCCTCATCACACATAATGTAGAGGGACCAGACTTTTGTGAACATTACTGCCTGGCCTGTACGTGATGGGATCGCTTGGGATGCTGTTAAATTTCAAATTCATGGCCCCACTGAAGTAATTAATGTGCCAAATGTATTTCTATGGGTGATGTCGTTAAACAGAACATTCACTCAGATGATTGGGATGTTCAAGCCATAGAAGCAGTGTTTTCTGATTTGAAATATTATGCTGCTTTTGATGCTGAGGATTTGTATTTAGATACTGCTAATTATGATGAACAATTTTGTTATCAACATTATGGCACACATTTCCTGCACAAGGCAAATACGTTTAGAAATTTTGTAAATTTTACACAATGGGAACACTGCCCCGCCCCTAGGATGGGCAGCTCTCCCACGTTAGTGGAAAAATTCACTTATTTTTCTGATTTTAGTGTAGCCCATCCGGTGTCCTTGTATTTTAAGGTTGCGCCTGAGGCTGCTTCTAAAGTCAGACTAACACACACCAAATTGTTGTATTCCAAGTCCTTTATGGACGAGTTGGCAATTGGCGGGTATGATCTGTGGAAGGCTACAGTCGATCTTAAATCGGTTTGGGGTTCCAAACCTTGGCAAGTACAGGGAACAGAAGCTTTGCATCGTGCCTGTCTTATCCCGAATCACATGTTATTTTTAAATTCCTCGATTTTTCAGACAACCTGTTTTGGATTGGCTACGTCTAAAAAATTAAATTCTCCCTCCATGCCGGATCTGGGTGCTTATCCCAATTGGGGTAATCATACTGATCTATCCCTTGACATGTTGCAGACACAGGTTTCCAACATGTCCTTCAATATTTCTACATTGAATCCGAAGGGATGGTTGGTGTGGCAAATGAGTTCGGACTCCTGTCAACATAGGTTTCTGGATTTGAAGCAGGGGTATACACAGGTTCATGTGGACCCCCATTTTGAATCCTCTCACACTGTAACTACCTACACAGTAGGAAAGTTATGCCAGTCTTGGCTGCAACATTCCACTTTAGCGTCTGTTAAACTCCATTTAGCGCGATTAAATGACAAAATAGTTCTGCGCATAAGCGGAATCCCTGCAACAGGACCCCACTCGACACTGGCTGAGATGGACACAATAGGACCCCACTCGACACTGGCTGGACACAATAGGACCACACTCGACACTGGCTGAGATGGACACATTAGGACCCCACTCAACACTGGCTGAGATGCACACATTTGGACCACACTCGACACTGGCTGCAGATGCTTCCATTCCTCTTCGGAGAAGTGAGCAGAGGCATCCTGGAATGGCACATGAGCCTGCAGAAGAAAGGAGTACTGTCTGAACTTACTTCTGTAGTGTTTGTTTGATGCTTATGGACAAACATGGATTCTTCGGCGCTATTATACAGCGCCTTTTAATGAAATGTAAAATAATTTGCATTTAGAGAATGCGAAGTGGAAGCTCCCTCCCCCAAATTGGCACTCGTCCTGCATATTCAGAGCCAGGATGATCAGCAGGGACTTTGTGGAAGAAATCGGTATAGGAGGGCCTAGGGATGCACTTAGAGGTGGCTGGTGGCAAAAGGCAACAAAACGAACCCATCAGTGGGACCCTACTATCTATTGCACTGTGGTCTGTCACCAGCAGAGGGCCCCACTCAACAGTGGCTAGGAGGGACACACTTGGACCCCACTCAACACTGGCTGAGAGGGACACATTTGGACCCCACTCAACACTGACTGAGAGGGACACATTTGGACCCCACTCAACACTGACTGAGAGGGACACATTTGGACCCACTCGACACTGGCTGAGATGGACACATTTGGTCCCACTCGACACTGGCTGAGATGGACACATTTTGACCCCACTCAACACTGGCTGAGAGGGACACACTTGGACCCCACCCAACACTGGCTGAGAGTCAAACATTTGGAACCCACTCGACACTGGCTGAGAGGGACACATTTGGACCCCACTCAACACTGACTGAGAGGGACACATTTGGCCCCACTCGACACTGGCTGAGATGGACACATTTGGCCCCACTCGACACTGGCAGAGAGGTACACATTTGGTCCCACTCGACTCTGGCTGAGAGGGACACATTTGGACCCCACTCAATACTGGCTGAGAGGGACACACTTGGACCCCACTCGACACTGGCTGAGAGGGACACATTTGGACCCCACTCGACACTGGCTGAGAGGGACACATTTGGACCCCACTTCACACTGGCTGAGAGGGACACATTTGGACCCCACTCGACACTGGCTCAGCGGGACACATTTGGACCCCACTCAACCCTGGCTGAGAGGGACACATTTGGACCACACTCAACCCTGGTTGAGAGGGATCCATTTGGATCTCACTCAACGCTGGCTGAGATGGACACATTTGGATCCCACTCGACACTGGCTGAGATAGACACATTTGGACCTCACACAACACTGACTGAGAGGGACACATTTGGACCTCACTCAACACTGGCTGAGAGGGACACATTTGGACCCCACTCGACACTTACTGAGAGGGACACATTTGGACCCCCCTCAACGCTGGCTGAGCTGAACACATTTTGTAGGAGAGTAGGGTCTGCTATCCTATGGTCACCCCAAATTTTTGCTTTTTGCTTCACTGGTTTTTGACATATTGAGGCTGTGGGCCTGCCAATCAGACCCCCAGCCTGCTGTTCTCTCTACTAAATTACAACTATGCACCCTAGGTGCATAACCAATTGGAAGTGGATCACCCTGTCAGCCCCTGTACCAGTGTACACTAGGTACCCAGGGCATTGGTGTACCCAAGGCCTGCCAGGGGCTGCAGCATGTATTATGCCACCCCAGGCTTGGCCTAACAATCTGACACAACTGGCTGATCACTCAGCTGGGGTAAGTTGGTGTAATCACCTCTTACTTAGGTGTAGTATACCTATACCTAACCTTAAATGGGACACCTGGTAACCTATGAGTCACTCCTATGGCAGGCCTTAACAATCCTGAAGGCAGAGTGCTTGGTTCCATGTGAGATGGTGCTCTGGCATGAGCTGAGCCTGTCTGCAGTGGTCGGAACAACTTCCTTCTACTGTTTCCAGATATCGTCATACCATATACTCTTAAGTGCATTATGAACCTCGCGGTTAAATGCTATCTTTGGTTTGGCTTTATCAAAACATGTCGAGTAAGGTGTCATACGAATTGGAATACTAACCCCTCGCCAATTCTGGCGACGGGGTTAGCATTCCACCCTTCTAGAGGGACACGACATGTACAGTACCTGAAACCCGGGTAAAATCAGACATAGCCTCAGCTCCACAAAATGGATGCTGCCACCACAGACACAAGTCTGCCCTCCTGCTGCTGGGAGTCCTTCCAGCTTGGGAGGTGTGGACAAAGGGTTTCCTGCCAGGGGAGGTGCGTGCACCACCCCAGACAGGATTTCGTGTATTGGTCAGGTAGGGCTTGAAAGAAACCAGACATGCCTGTGGCTCACAAGGAGCCTCGGGGCATATGCCAGTTCAAACCGGTCCTGGGGCACACCAGTCCCGGGCCTGGGGCGAGCTGGACAAAGGATTGGGGGTGTAACCACCCCCCTTCCTGGTCCCACCCATAGGGAGGGACCTAGCAGGTAGTCCGGCCCCTAGAATCCGAATAAAGGTAGGAGCTGTGTCCTAAGACTTCAGACATCCTGGAATCAACTTAAAACTAAGAAGAAGACGGGAACTTCGACGCTCTGCTGCACAGAGGACTGAAGCCAATCTCCCCTGTGGTCAGGGAGTGACCACCTTGCTAACGCAAGCACCATCCAGCGAATCACCGTCTGCTTTGCCGCCGCCTCCCGCCGGAGCCCGAGCCCAGAGACTGATAAGACCTGGACCTCCAGACCTCTCACCGCCCGATCCACAGTCCCTGAAAAGAGGAGACCCGTGGAGGCACCGAGACACGTGGAGCCAGCCATCTTGGAACGACTACGACAAGCTGACCAGTGCAACAACCGAGGCTCCCTCCAAGTTGTGCTTTGGGTCCTGAGAAGCCCAACCCTCGAGCAGCATCTGCACCAAAGGTGAGCCCTCCAGCATCTCCACGATCTGCGTGGGGCCCTTCTGCATTTTGCCACTCGACGCGCCTAACCGGTTGCTGGCCCGCTGGCTAGTGGCCATCTTGGCGACGAAATCTACGACAAACACCGCTGGTCTGGTTGCTCCAGACTGGCCCTTGCTCCCCTCCAAAGGAGCAATCCCTCTGACCTTGCTGGTCAGAACCAACAGCTGATTTCCGAATCCTCCTGCAATTGCTTTTGCCAAGGCTTGTTTGCTTCGATCAAATCGCCGACACCGCCGACAGCGAGAGCCTGCGTGGGACAGCTCGTGAGCCGACTCCTGGACGTCGTCGACCTTCAGGGACCACGTGGCTGCGGAGACAAGCTACCCCTCATCACCTGTTTGCACCCGACATCGCCTGGTACCCACCTGGTGCCACGCTGGTCACTGGCTAGTGACTGTGAACACTGTCCCCTCTGCTTACAGGTCTTCAACATCTCCGATCCACTCTTGGATCCACTGCATCTCTTCCCGACCGACCGCCTGCAGCACTTTTGTCTACAGGCCCCACGGAACAGATAGAAGAAACCCGACGCACTTCGAGGCCTATGCACCCGCTTCCTGTGGGTGAGGTAAAGCTGGCACACCTGTGCCCAAGTGTAGTATTACATCTCTAGTGCCTGTGTTCCAAATCTTAAGTTCCTAGGTCATCCGGAAGATTCCTTTTGCAGTAACTTTGTACTTTTTACGCACCCATTGAAACCTATGGGAGCACGCGTGTGACTATTTGCTCTGCACACGCCACCCGTGGACCTCCTGGTCACTAACTGACGTTAGCTCCTTGTAGGCCCAGCGATTCTAGAGGCCCTAGGCCTTTTCCCTTTTCTGTTCGTGGTACTTATACCACTATTTTAGTATATGGTTCGAGTGGCCACCAGGGCCTATCCATATAAAGTGCAACTTCTGTGTATTCTGTGATAATCTTGTTTGACGATTTGTGCTCCTGTGCTCATAAAGAGACTAGGGGTTACTTTGAGAAATAAATACATATATATTTTGAATATATATCTGTGTGGTGTCCTTTCATTGGTATAAAAGGGGGTTACTATTGGTAAAACAGCTTGCTTAACACGCATCACGAGTTTAGCCTCAAAGACTGCTTAGCCTACGCTACCACTAGGGCAGCTAGTCCGAAAAGGTTGACTTACAACCACACCATAAGGGTTGCTTGGCATGGTACAAGGTGGTCACTAGAACTAGTGAACAGCATATACCAGGCCAACTTCTCACATTGGTGAGCAGCGGTTGGATTTGAGCTTGCTGTGTTTTACCATTGTAATCTCTTGGTTACCAATTGAAAGATCACATAGGTACCTGTAGGTACATATAAAACAAGATTAGATATACATAAGTTCTACTGAACTTAGTTGTTGTAGAGCAAAGGGAGTAGCACACCCTGACTACAACTACTAGATAGGTTTAGTAGGTAAACCCAAGTGTAGGTAGATTGCAACACATCCACCCACACTTAAGAGCAATGGCCGGGGCAGAGGGGTCCACTGTACCCATCTCTGTTGAGAGTGACCCCCAGAGGGCACCATCCAGCTTTGCTACCCTTAATCAGAATGAGCTCAGGCATTTGGCAACTCTTAGAGGCCTTAAACAGCCCAAGAACCCAAACTCTGCTGAGCTCAGAGAGCTCTTACAGAATGATGAGAATCAGAGAGCACTCAAGAAAGCTTCCCAGTTAGCCCCCTTAGGGACAGGAACAGGAGGCCCCCCTTCTAAAGATGCCACTGAAGTACCCCTTCCCAATAGTCACCCCTTAGATGGGATGCCTACCACAGAGGATGAGAGTGAAAAGGATACTGACAGTAGTGAGGATGAAGGGAGAACTAGCCCAGTGCCAAGTATTATACTTGGCCCAGCTAAACCAAGGCTATTGGGGACTGACAGTGGGTTCAACCCACTGGATCTCCCCAGTGGACTTAACACAGGGCTTGGAAGGCAAAGGAATCGCTCAGGTGACTCCAATGCTTCCCATGGCTCTAGAGGCTCTCAAGGTCACTCCAGGAGAAGGATGACCACCCCTCAGAGGAGGGAACATGAGGCCAAGATGCAAGAGGCTCAGCTGAGGATCAGGAAGCAGGAGCTAGAAGTAGCCCTGATGGAAGAGAAACTTAGCAAGGCTAGACAGCATAAAGAGAGTGGGTCTATACCCACTGGTGGCAGCATTGTCCCTAAGGACAAAGATAGGGTCTTTGACAATAGAAACCTGTCTAAGGTTGTGCCCCCCTACAAAAGTGGGGATGACATCCACAAGTGGATAACTGCTCTTGAGAGAGCCTGCAAAGTACAGCAGGTTCCTGAAGACCAGTGGGCAGCAATCCTCTGGCTCTCCTTTGAAGGAAGAGGCAGAGACAGACTCCTCACTGTTAGAGAAGAGGATGTCAGAAACTACAGAGTCCTGAAGAGTGTTCTAGTTGATGGGTTAGGCTTAACCACTGAGCAGTACAGGTTAATGTTCAGAGACACCCAAAAGACACAGACTCAGGACTGGTCTGAATACATTGAATGTGCCACTAAGGCTTTGGAGGGTTGGTTGCTGGGAAGTAAGGTATCTGATTTTACAGGATTGTATAATTTGATGATGAGAGAACAGATTTTAAATAACTGTCAAAACCAGCAACTGCATCAACACTTGGTTGACTCTGATCTGACCTCTCCCCAAGAATTGGGAAAGAAGGCAGACAAATGGGTCAGAACCAGGGTTAAGCAAAAGAACCAGAACCAGGGCCAAGGGGGTGATCAGAAGAAAACAGACCAAAAGGGTGGAGATCAGAAACCTAAAGACCAGAAGTCTTCAACAGGGCCCCAAACTACTACTAAGGAGGGTGGGTCCCAACAGTCCAAAAAGAAGAAAGAAGGTCAGAAGAAACCCTGGTGCAATCATTGTAAAAATACAACTCACTGGACTAGTGATTGCAAAAAGGGTGGAGCCCCCAACACTGTTGCCCCTAAGGCACCTGCTCCCAGTACTACTGTTAGCAGTGTTGGTCCCCAGACAAAGGGTGTAGTGGGAATCACTATGGGAACTGAAGGAGATTCTGACTTAGACAGAACCCTTACACAGGCAGTCTTGATCTGTGATGGGGACATTGATTTGTCCCTGACTGTGAGCCCCAGTAACCTGGGCAAGTACAGACAGACTCCTTTAATTAATGACAAAGTGGCTCAAGCCTACAGGGACACATGTGCCAGTGTCACTATGGTGACACCAGGCTTTGTGGACCCTGGACAGTACATACCAGGTGAGAACTACCTGGTGACCAATGCCAGCAATGCCACTACTTCACACAGTGTGGCAGTTGTTAACTTCTCATGGGGAGGGGTAACTGGCCTCAAAAGGGTTGTGGTTAGTGCAGACCTCCCAGTAGAATGTTTGTTGGGCAATGACCTAGAGAGTTCTCTATGGTCAGAAGTGGAGTACAGGACTCATGCAGAGATGTTAGGTATATCATCACATGTCCTTGCTGTGACCAGGTCACAGGCCAAAAAGTGCCTCACTGAACCACAGGTCTTGGATCCTGGAACAATGGACCAAGCACCTACCAAGAAGAAGAACAGGAGGGTCAAGGCTGTGCCTTCCCCCCTGCCTCAGAGTGATGATCAGCCTTCCCAGGAAGCTGATCTAGAGGACCCTGAAGGAACTGTCCCTGAAGAGCTTGAACCTGACCAGGTTGAGTTTCTGGGGACAGGGGGACCTTCAAGGGCTGACTTGAGGCAGGCTCAGTTATCCTGTCCCTCTCTTGAACCCCTCAGACAGCTGGCTGCTGCTGAGGCTGCTGGGAATGCTCAAGGTACCCATAAAGTGTATTGGGATGAAGGGCTCCTTTATTCAGAGGCTAGAGACCCCAAGCCTGGTGCAACCAGGAGGTTGGTCATACCTCTGCAATTTAGGGGCTTCCTTCTTACCTTGGCCCATGACATTCCTTTAGCAGGACACTTAGGCCAGAACAAGACTTGGGACAGGCTTGTCCCTCACTTTCACTGGCCTCATATGAATGAAGATACAAAGGAGTTTTGTCGCTCCTGTGTTACCTGCCAAGCCAGTGGCAAATCAGGTGGCACAACAAAGGCCCCCCTGATACCACTACCTGTGGTGGGGGTTCCCTTTGAAAGAGTGGGAATAGACATAGTGGGTCCCATGGATCCTCCCACTGCATCTGGGCACAGATTTATACTGGTGGTAGTGGATCATGCCACCAGGTATCCAGAGGCAATTCCCCTTAGGACCACTACAGCACCTGTTGTGGCCAGGGCCCTGCTGGGAGTATTCTCCAGAGTGGGGTTTCCTAAGGAGGTAGTATCTGACAGAGGTACCAACTTTATGTCAGGATACTTGACAGCTATGTGGAAGGAATGTGGTGTCAACTACAAGTTCACCACCCCTTATCACCCACAATGCAATGGGCTTGTTGAGAGATTCAACAAGACCCTAAAGGGTATGATCAAAGGATTACCTGAAAAGCTCAGGCGAAGATGGGATATCCTTCTACCCTGCCTTCTGTTTGCTTACAGAGAGGTCCCACAAAAAGGAGTTGGCTACAGCCCCTTTGAATTGTTGTTTGGGCACCCTGTGAGAGGCCCACTGTGTTTGGTGAAGGAAGGATGGGAGTTACCTCTCAAAAAGCCTAAGCTAGACATAGTGGACTATGTACTTGGTCTCCGCTCCAGGATGGCTGAGTATATGGAGAAGGCATCTAAAAACCTTGAGGCAAGCCAGGCCTTACAGAAAGCTTGGCATGACCAAAAGGCTGTCTTGGTTGAGTATCAGCCAGGACAGAAGGTATGGGTGTTGGAGCCAGTGGCCCCAGCAGCACTCCAAGACAAATGGTCTGGACCCCATACAATCCTGGAAAAGAAGGGAGAGGTCACCTACTTGGTGGACCTAGGAACTCCCAGGAGTCCCCACAGGGTACTCCATGTTAACAGGCTTAAAGCATATGTTGACAGGGCAGACATGGGCTTGCTCATGGCTACAGATGAGGGACAGGAGGAAGAGAGTGACCCTCTCCCAGACCTGTTGTCTCAGAACCCTGAAGATGGCTCAGTTGAAGGAGTGACCCTTGGAGGCAACCTCACTGCCCATCAGCAGACTGAATGTAGACAGGTTCTACAATCATTTTCACATATGTTTTCCTTGATACCTAGTCAAACTGACTGGTGTACCCATGTTGTGGACACTGGTGACAGTCTGCCTGTAAAGAACAAACTTTACAGACAACCTGACCACGTCAGGGACTGTATAAAGGCTGAGGTACATAAAATGCTGGAATTAGGTGTCATTGAACCCTCAGAGAGCCCCTGGGCTAGCCCAGTGGTTCTGGTCCCCAAACCTCACACCAAAGATGGCAAGAGAGAGATGAGGTTCTGTGTGGATTACAGAGGACTCAATGCTGTCACCAGGACAGATGCACACCCTATTCCAAGGGCAGATGAGCTCATAGACAAACTAGCTTCTGCAAAGTTTTTGAGCACATTTGACTTAACAGCTGGCTATTGGCAAATCAGATTAGCTGAGGAGTCTAAGGCCAAAACAGCATTCTCAACCCCAGGTGGGCATTATCAGTTTGTGGTGATGCCCTTTGGTCTGAAGAATGCACCTGCCACCTTCCAAAGGCTGGTGAACCAAGTCCTTACTGGGTTGGATGACTTTTGCGCAGCATATCTTGATGACATTGCTGTCTTTAGTTCCACCTGGGAGGATCACCTGATCCACCTGAAGAAGGCTCTTGAGGCTCTGCAAAGGGCAGGCCTCACTATCAAGGCTACTAAGTGCCAGATAGGGCAGAGTAAGGTTGTGTATTTGGGCCACCTTGTAGGTGGGGGCCAAGTTCAACCACTGGAGAGTAAGATACAGTCCATCAAGGATTGGTCCCCTCCAACCACCCAGACTCAAGTTCGAGCTTTCTTGGGCTTGACTGGGTATTACAGGAAGTTTGTTAAGAACTATGGGTCCATTGTGACTCCTCTTAATGATCTGACATCCAAGAAGATGCCCAAAAAGGTTCAGTGGACAGTAAGCTGTCAAAAGGCATTTGATGACCTGAAGGAGGCCATGTGCTCTGCACCTATCCTGAAAAGTCCTGACTACTCCAAAGAGTTTATTGTCCAAACAGATGCTTCTGAGTTGGGTGTGGGAGCTGTGCTGTCACAACTTAATGTAGATGGTCAAGACCAACCCATTGCTTTTATTAGCAGAAGGTTGACCCCCAGAGAGAAGAATTGGTCAGCTATTGAGAGGGAGGCCTTTGCTGTGGTGTGGGCCCTGAAGAAGCTGAGGCCATACTTGTTTGGCACTCACTTCAAGATTCAGACCGACCATAAGCCCCTCTTGTGGCTAAATCAGATGAAGGGTGAAAACCCCAAACTGCTTAGGTGGTCCATTTCCCTACAGGGGATGGACTTTACAGTGGAGCACCGGCCAGGTACTGACCATGGGAATGCAGATGGTCTCTCCAGGTACTTCCACTTAGGACATGAAGACGAGACTGGTCAAGGCTAGTTTAATGTCCCAGCGTTTGGGGGGGGGTTGTGTAGGAGAGTAGGGTCTGCTATCCTATGGTCACCCCAAATTTTTGCTTTTTGCTTCACTGGTTTTTGACATATTGAGGCTGTGGGCCTGCCAATCAGACCCCCAGCCTGCTGTTCTCTCTACTAAATTACAACTATGCACCCTAGGTGCATAACCAATTGGAAGTGGATCACCCTGTCAGCCCCTGTACCAGTGTACACTAGGTACCCAGGGCATTGGTGTACCCAAGGCCTGCCAGGGGCTGCAGCATGTATTATGCCACCCCAGGCTTGGCCTAACAATCTGACACAACTGGCTGATCACTCAGCTGGGGTAAGTTGGTGTAATCACCTCTTACTTAGGTGTAGTATACCTATACCTAACCTTAAATGGGACACCTGGTAACCTATGAGTCACTCCTATGGCAGGCCTTAACAATCCTGAAGGCAGAGTGCTTGGTTCCATGTGAGATGGTGCTCTGGCATGAGCTGAGCCTGTCTGCAGTGGTCGGAACAACTTCCTTCTACTGTTTCCAGATATCGTCATACCATATACTCTTAAGTGCATTATGAACCTCGCGGTTAAATGCTATCTTTGGTTTGGCTTTATCAAAACATGTCGAGTAAGGTGTCATACGAATTGGAATACTAACCCCTCGCCAATTCTGGCGACGGGGTTAGCATTCCACCCTTCTAGAGGGACACGACATGTACAGTACCTGAAACCCGGGTAAAATCAGACATAGCCTCAGCTCCACAAAATGGATGCTGCCACCACAGACACAAGTCTGCCCTCCTGCTGCTGGGAGTCCTTCCAGCTTGGGAGGTGTGGACAAAGGGTTTCCTGCCAGGGGAGGTGCGTGCACCACCCCAGACAGGATTTCGTGTATTGGTCAGGTAGGGCTTGAAAGAAACCAGACATGCCTGTGGCTCACAAGGAGCCTCGGGGCATATGCCAGTTCAAACCGGTCCTGGGGCACACCAGTCCCGGGCCTGGGGCGAGCTGGACAAAGGATTGGGGGTGTAACCACCCCCCTTCCTGGTCCCACCCATAGGGAGGGACCTAGCAGGTAGTCCGGCCCCTAGAATCCGAATAAAGGTAGGAGCTGTGTCCTAAGACTTCAGACATCCTGGAATCAACTTAAAACTAAGAAGAAGACGGGAACTTCGACGCTCTGCTGCACAGAGGACTGAAGCCAATCTCCCCTGTGGTCAGGGAGTGACCACCTTGCTAACGCAAGCACCATCCAGCGAATCACCGTCTGCTTTGCCGCCGCCTCCCGCCGGAGCCCGAGCCCAGAGACTGATAAGACCTGGACCTCCAGACCTCTCACCGCCCGATCCACAGTCCCTGAAAAGAGGAGACCCGTGGAGGCACCGAGACACGTGGAGCCAGCCATCTTGGAACGACTACGACAAGCTGACCAGTGCAACAACCGAGGCTCCCTCCAAGTTGTGCTTTGGGTCCTGAGAAGCCCAACCCTCGAGCAGCATCTGCACCAAAGGTGAGCCCTCCAGCATCTCCACGATCTGCGTGGGGCCCTTCTGCATTTTGCCACTCGACGCGCCTAACCGGTTGCTGGCCCGCTGGCTAGTGGCCATCTTGGCGACGAAATCTACGACAAACACCGCTGGTCTGGTTGCTCCAGACTGGCCCTTGCTCCCCTCCAAAGGAGCAATCCCTCTGACCTTGCTGGTCAGAACCAACAGCTGATTTCCGAATCCTCCTGCAATTGCTTTTGCCAAGGCTTGTTTGCTTCGATCAAATCGCCGACACCGCCGACAGCGAGAGCCTGCGTGGGACAGCTCGTGAGCCGACTCCTGGACGTCGTCGACCTTCAGGGACCACGTGGCTGCGGAGACAAGCTACCCCTCATCACCTGTTTGCACCCGACATCGCCTGGTACCCACCTGGTGCCACGCTGGTCACTGGCTAGTGACTGTGAACACTGTCCCCTCTGCTTACAGGTCTTCAACATCTCCGATCCACTCTTGGATCCACTGCATCTCTTCCCGACCGACCGCCTGCAGCACTTTTGTCTACAGGCCCCACGGAACAGATAGAAGAAACCCGACGCACTTCGAGGCCTATGCACCCGCTTCCTGTGGGTGAGGTAAAGCTGGCACACCTGTGCCCAAGTGTAGTATTACATCTCTAGTGCCTGTGTTCCAAATCTTAAGTTCCTAGGTCATCCGGAAGATTCCTTTTGCAGTAACTTTGTACTTTTTACGCACCCATTGAAACCTATGGGAGCACGCGTGTGACTATTTGCTCTGCACACGCCACCCGTGGACCTCCTGGTCACTAACTGACGTTAGCTCCTTGTAGGCCCAGCGATTCTAGAGGCCCTAGGCCTTTTCCCTTTTCTGTTCGTGGTACTTATACCACTATTTTAGTATATGGTTCGAGTGGCCACCAGGGCCTATCCATATAAAGTGCAACTTCTGTGTATTCTGTGATAATCTTGTTTGACGATTTGTGCTCCTGTGCTCATAAAGAGACTAGGGGTTACTTTGAGAAATAAATACATATATATTTTGAATATATATCTGTGTGGTGTCCTTTCATTGGTATAAAAGGGGGTTACTATTGGTAAAACAGCTTGCTTAACACGCATCACGAGTTTAGCCTCAAAGACTGCTTAGCCTACGCTACCACTAGGGCAGCTAGTCCGAAAAGGTTGACTTACAACCACACCATAAGGGTTGCTTGGCATGGTACAAGGTGGTCACTAGAACTAGTGAACAGCATATACCAGGCCAACTTCTCACACATTTGGACCCCACTCCACACTGGCTAAGAGGGACACATTTGGACCGCACTCGACACTGGCTGAGATGGACACATTAGGACCACACTCAACACTAATTAGCATTTCGAGAATGCGAAGTGGAAGGCCCCCCCACCAAAAAAAATTGGCACTCATCCTGCAAATTCAGAGCCAGGATGTTCAGCAGGGACTTTGTGGTAGAAATCGGTATAGGAGGGCCTAGGGATGCACTTAGAGGTGGCTGGTGGCAAAAGGCAACAAAACTAACCCATCAGTGGGACCCTACTATCTACTGCACTGTGGTCTGTCACCAGCAGAGGGCCCCACTCAACAGTGGCTAGGAGGGACACATTAGGACCCCACTCAACTCTGGCCAAGATAGACATACTTGGACCCCACACCACACTGGCTGAGAGGGACACATTTGGACCCCACTCCACACTGGCTTGAGAGGAACACATTCGGATCCCGCTCAACGCTGGCTGAGTTGGACCCATTAGGACCCCACTCGACACTGGCTGAGATGGACACAATAGGACCCCACTCGACACTGGCTGAGATGGACACAATAGGACCACACTCGACACTGGCTGAGATGGACACATTAGGACCCCACTCAACACTGGCTGAGATGCACACATTTGGACCACACTCGACACTGGCTGAGATGGACACATTAGGACCGCACTTGACACTGGCTGAGATGGACACATTTGGACCCCAGTCGACACTGGCTGAGATGGACACATTAGGACCGCACTTGACACTGGCTGAGATGGACACATTTGGATCCCACTCGACACTGAATGAGAGGGACACATTTGGACCCCACTCAACGCTGGCTGAGCTGAACACATTTGGACCGCACTCCAGACTGGCTGAGAGGGACACATTCGGACCCCACTCAACACTGGCTGAGATGGACACATTTGGACCTCACTCAACATTGGCTGAGAGGGACACATTTGGCCCCACTCGACACTGGCTGAGATGGACACATTTGGCCCCACTTGACACTGGCAGAGAGGGACACATTTGGTCCCACTCGACACTGGCTGAGAGGGACACATTTGGACCCCACTCGACACTGGCTGAGAGGGACACACTTGGACCCCACTCGACACTGGCTGAGAGGGACACATTTGGACCCCACTCGACACTGGCTGAGAGGGACACATTTGGACCCCACTTCACACTGGCTGAGAGGGACACATTTGGACCCCACTCGACACTGGCTGAGCGGGACACATTTGGACCCCCCTCAACGCTGGCTGAGCTGAACACATTTGGATCGCACTCGACACTGGCTGAGATGGACACATTAGGACCACACTCAACACTAATTTGCATTTAGAGAATGTGAAGTGGAAGGCCCCCCCCAAAAAAAATTGGCACTCATCCTGCAAATTCAGAGCCAGGATGATCAGCAGGGACTTTGTGGTAGAAATCGGTATAGGAGGGCATAGGGATGCACTTAGAGGTGGCTGGTGGCAAAAGGCAACAAAACTAACCCATCAGTGGGACCCTACTATCTACTGCACTGTGGTCTGTCACCAGCAGAGGGCCCCACTCAACAGTGGCTAGGAGGGACACATTAGGACCCCACTCAACTCTGGCCAAGATAGACATACTTGGACCCCACTCAACATTGGCTGAGAGGGACACATTTGGCCCCACTCGACACTGGCTGAGATGGACACATTTGGCCCCACTCGACACTGTGAGGGAAACATTTGGGCCCCACTCAACACTGGCTGAGAGGGACACATCTGGACCCCACTCAACGCTGGCTGAGCTGAACACATTTGGACCCCACTCCACACTGGCTCAGAGGGACACATTTGGACCCCACTCGACACGGACTGAGAGGGACACATTTGGACCCCACTCAACGCTGGCTGAGCTGAACACATTTGGATCCCACTCCACACTGGCTGAGAGGGACACATTTGGACCCCACTCGACACTGGCTGAGATGGACACATTTGGACCCCACTCAACGCTGGCTGAGCTGAACACATTTGGACCCCACACCACACTGGCTGAGAGGGACACATTTGGACCCCACTCCACACTGGCTTGAGAGGAACACATTCGGATCCCGCTCAACGCTGGCTGAGATGGACCCATTAGGACCCCACTCGACACTGGCTGAGATGGACACAATAGGACCCCACTCGACACTGGCTGAGATGGACACAATAGGACCACACTCGACACTGGCTGAGATGGACACATTAGGACCCCACTCAACACTGGCTGAGATGCACACATTTGGACCACACTCGACATGGACACATTAGGACCGCACTTGACACTGGCTGAGATGGACACATTTGGACCCCAGTCGACACTGGCTGAGATGGATACATTAGGACCGCACTTGACACTGGCTGAGATGGACACATTTGGACCCCACTCAACACTGGCTGAGATGGACACATTTGGACCTCACTCAACATTGGCTGAGAGGGACACATTTGGACGCCTCTCGACACTGGCTGAGATGGACACATTTGGACCGCACTCGACACTGGCTGAGATGGACACATTAGGACCACACTAATTAGTGTGGTGATGCACGGGGGTCAGTGTGGAGATGCCCTGGGGTCAGTGCGGCGTTGCCCTGGGGTCAATGCGGCGTTGCCCTGGGGTCAATGCGGCGTTGCCCTGGGGTCAGTGCGGCGATGCCCTGGGGTCAGTGCGGCGATGCCCTGGGGTCAGTGCGGCGATGCCCTTGGGTCAGTGCGGCGATGCACTGGGGTGAGTGCGGCCATGCACTGGGGTCAGTATGCTGATGCCCTGGGGTCAGTGTGCTGATGCCCTGGGGTCAGTGTGCTGATGCACTGGGGTCAGTGTGCTGATGCACTGTGTAGGGATGCGCTGGGGTCAGTTTGGCGACGTGCTGGGGTGAGTGTGGTGACGCGCTGGGGTCAGTGTGGTGACACGCTAGGGTCAGTGTGGTGACACGCTGGGGTCAGTGTGGTGACGCGCTGGGGTCAGTGTGGTGACGCGCTGGGGTCAGTGTGGTGACACGCTGGGGTCAGTGTGGTGACACGCTGGGGTCAGTGTGGTGACACGCTGGGGTCAGTGTGGTGACACGCTGGGGTCAGTGTGGTGACGCGCTGGGGTCAGTGTGGTGACGCGCTGGGGTCAGTGTGGTGACGCGCTGGGGTCAGTGTGGTGACGCGCTGGGGTCAGCGTGGTGATGCGCTGGGGTCAGCGTGGTGATGCGCTGGGGTCAGCGTGGTGATGTCCTGGGGCCAGCGTTGCGAGGCACTGTGGTCAGAGCGGAGAGGCACTGGGGTCAGAGCGGCGAGGCACTGGGGTCAAAGCAGCGAGGCACTGGGGTCAAAGCAGCGAGGCACTGGGGTCAGAGCGGCGAGGCACTACGGTCAGCGTGGCGAGGCACTGGGGTCAGCACGGCAAGGCACTGGGGTCAGCGCGGCTATGCACTTGGGTTATTTCTGTGATGCCCTGGGGTCATTTCAGTGATACCCTCGGGTCAGTGTGCCGATGCACTGAGGTCAATGTGGTGACGCACTGGGGTCAGTGTGCAGATCCTCTGGGGTCAGTGTGGTTATGGCCTGGGGTCAGTTTGGTGGTGCCCTGGGATCAGTGTGGAGACGCTCTCGGGTCAGTGTGGTTATTGCTGGGGTCAGTGTGGTGATGCCCTGGGGTCAGTGTGCCGATGCACTGAGGTCAGTGTGGTGACTCACTGGGTTGAGTGCGGTGATGCTCTGGGGTCACTGCGGTGATGCACTGAGGTCAGTGTCGTGATGCTCTGGGGTCAGTGTGGCGATGCTCTGAGATCAGTGTGGCGATGCTCTGAGATCAGTGTGGAGATGCGCTGGGGTCAGTGTGGCGATGCACTGAGGTAGGTGTGGCGCTGCGCTGGGATCAGTGTGGCTCCGCGCTGGTGTCAGTGTAGCGATGCGCTGGGGTCAGTGTGGCGATGCGCTGGGGTCAGTGGGGCGATGCGCTGGGGCCAGTGTGGCGATGCGCTGGGGTCAGTGTGGCAATGCGCTGGGGTCAGTGTGGCGATGCGCTGGGGTCAGTGTGGCGATGCGCTGGGGTCAGTGTGGCGATGCGCTGGGGTCAGTGTGGCGATGCGCTGGGGTCAGTGTGGCAATGCGCTGGGGTCAGTGTGGCAATGCGCTGGGGTCAGTGTGGCAATGCGCTGGGGTCAGTGTGGCAATGCGCTGGGGTCAGTGTGGCAATGCGCTGGGGTCACTGTGGTGATGCGCTGGGGTCACTGTGGTGATGCGCTGGGGTCAGTGTGGTGATGCGCTGGGGTCAGTGTGGTGATGCGCTGGGGTCAGTGTGGTGATGCGCTGGGGTCAGTGTGGTGATGCGCTGGGGTCAGTGTGGTGTTGCGCTTGGGTCAGCGTTGCGATGCACTGGGGTCAGCGCGGCAAGACACTGGGGTCAGCGCGGCGAGGCACTGGGGTCAGCGCAGCGAGGCACTGGGGTCAGAGCGGCGAGGCACTGGGGTCAGCACGGCGAGGCGCTGGGGTCAGCGCGGCGAGGCACAGGGGTCAGCGTGGCGAGGCACAGGGGTCAGCGCGGTGAGGCACAGGGGTCAGCGCGGCGAGGCACAGGGGTCAGCGCGGCAAGGCACTGGGGTCAGCGTGGCAATGCACTGGGGTCAGCGTGGCAAGGCACTGGGGTCAGCGAGTCAAGGCACTGGGGTCAGTGTGGCGAGGCACTGGGGTCAGCGCGGCTATGCACTTGGGTCAGTGCGGCGATGCACTGGGGTAATTTCTGTGATGCCCTGGGGTCATTTCAGTGATACCCTGGGGTCAGTGTGGCGATGCACTGAGGTCAATGTGGTGACGCACTGGGTCAGTGTAGGGATGCACTGGGGTCAGTGTGGCGATGCGCTGGGGACAGTGTGGCGATGCGCTGGGGTCAGTGTGGCGATGCGCTGGGGTCAGTGTGGCGATGCGCTGGGGTCAGTGTGGCGATGCGCTGGGGTCAGTGTGGTGATGCGCTGGGGTCAGTGTGGTGATGCGCTGGGGTCAGTGTGGTGTTGCGCTTGGGTCAGCGTTGCGATGCACTGGGGTCAGCGCGGCAAGACACTGGGGTCAGCGCGGCGAGGCACTGGGGTCAGCGCAGCGAGGCACTGGGGTCAGAGCGGCGAGGCACTGGGGTCAGCACGGCGAGGCGCTGGGGTCAGCGCGGCGAGGCACAGGGGTCAGCGTGGCGAGGCACAGGGGTCAGCGCGGTGAGGCACAGGGGTCAGCGCGGCGAGGCACAGCGGTCAGCGCGGCAAGGCACTGGGGTCAGCGTGGCAATGCACTGGGGTCAGCGTGGCAAGGCACTGGGGTCAGCGAGTCAAGGCACTGGGGTCAGTGTGGCGAGGCACTGGGGTCAGCGCGGCTATGCACTTGGGTCAGTGCGGCGATGCACTGGGGTAATTTCTGTGATGCCCTGGGGTCATTTCAGTGATACCCTGGGGTCAGTGTGGCGATGCACTGAGGTCAATGTGGTGACGCACTGGGTCAGTGTAGGGATGCACTGGGGTCAGTGTGGCGATGCGCTGGGGACAGTGTGGCGATGCGCTGGGGTCAGTGTGGCGATGCGCTGGGGTCAGTGTGGCGATGCGCTGGGGTCAGTGTGGCGATGCGCTGGGGTCAGTGTGGCGATGCGCTGGGGTCAGTGTGGTGATGCCCTGGGGTCAGTGTGGTGATGCGCTGGGGTCAGCGTGGTGATCCGCTGGGGTCAGCGTGGTGATGTCCTGGGGCCAGCGTTGCGAGGCACTGTGGTCAGAGCGGCGAGGCACTGGGGTCAGAGCGGCGAGGCACTGGGGTCAGAGCGGCGAGGCACTGGGGTCAAAGCGGCGAGTCACTGGGGTCAGAGTGGCGAGGCACTACGGTCAGCGTGGCGAGGCACTGGGGTCAGCACGGCAAGGCACTGGGGTCAGCGCGGTGAGGCACTGGGGTCAGCGCGGCTATGCACTTGGGTTATTTCTGTGATGCCCTGGGGTCATTTCAGTGATACCCTCGGGTCAGTGTGGCGATGCACTGAGGTCAATGTGGTGACGCACTGGGGTCAGTGTGCAGATCCTCTGGGGTCAGTGTGGTTATGGCCTGGGGTCAGTTTGGTGGTGCCTGGGATCAGTGTGAAGACGCTCTCGGGTCAGTGTGGTTATGGCTGGGGTCAGTGTCGTGATGCCCTGGGGTCAGTGTGCCGATGCACTGAGGTCAGTGTGGTGACTCACTGGGTTGAGTGCGGTGATGCTCTGGGGTCAGTGCGGTGATGCACTGAGGTCAGTGTCGTGATGCTCTGGGGTCAGTGTGGCGATGCTCTGAGATCAGTGTGGCGATGCTCTGAGATCTGTGTGGAGATGCGCTGGGGTCAGTGTGGCGATGCGCTGAGGTAGGTGTGGCGCTGCGGGGATCAGTGTGGCTCCGCGCTGGTGTCAGTGTAGCGATGCGCTGGGGTCAGTGTGGTGATGCGCTGGGGTCAGTGTGGCGATGCGCTGGGGTCAGTGTGGCGATGCGCTGGGGTCAGTGTGGCGATGCGCTGGGGTCAGTGTGGCGATGCGCTGGGGTCAGTGTGGCGATGCGCTGGGGTCAGTGTGGCAATGCGCTGGGGTCACTGTGGCAATGCGCTGGGGTCACTGTGGCAATGCGCTGGGGTCACTGTGGCAATGCGCTGGGGTCACTGTGGCAATGCGCTGGGGTCACTGTGGCAATGCGCTGGGGTCAGTGTGGTGATGCGCTGGGGTCAGTGTGGCGATGCGCTGGGGTCAGTGTGGCAATGCGCTGGGGTCAGTGTGGCAATGCGCTGGGGTCAGTGTGGCAATGCGCTGGGGTCAGTGTGGCAATGCGCTGGGGTCAGTGTGGCAATGCGCTGGGGTCACTGTGGCAATGCGCTGGGGTCACTGTGGTGATGCGCTGGGGTCAGTGTGGTGATGCGCTGGGGTCAGTGTGGTGATGCGCTGGGGTCAGTGTGGTGATGCGCTGGGGTCAGTGTGGTGATGCGCTGGGGTCAGTGTGGTGTTGCGCTTTGGTCAGCGTTGCGATGCACTGGGGTCAGTGCAGCAAGACACTGGGGTCAGCACAGGCGAGGCACTGGGGTCAGCGCGGCGAGGCACAGGGGTCAGCGCGGCGAGGCACAGGGGTCAGCGCGGCGTGGCACAGGGGTCAGCGTGGCGAGGCACAGGGGTCAGCGCGTCAAGGCACTGGGGTCAGCGTGGCGAGGCACTGGGGTCAGCGCGGCTATGCACTTGGGTCAGTGCGGCGATGCACTGGGGTAATTTCTGTGATGCCCTGGGGTCATTTCAGTGATACCCTGGGGTCAGTGTGGCGATGCACTGAGGTCAATGTGGTGACGCACTGGGGTCAGTGTGCCGATCCTCTGGGGTCAGTGTGGTTATGGCCTGGGGTCAGTTTGGTGGTGCCCTGGGATCAGTGTGGTTATGGCCTGGGTTCAGTGCGGTGATGCTCTGGGGTCAGTGCGGTGATGCACTAAGGTCAGTGTGGTGATGCATTGGGGTCAGTGTGGCGATGCTCTGAGATCAGTGTGGCGATGCGCTGGGGTCAGTGTGGCGATGCGCTGGAGCCAGTGGCGCGATGCGCTGGAGCCAGTGGCGCGATGCGCTGAGGTAAGTGTGGCGCTGTACTGGGATCAGTGTGGCGCTGCGCTGGGAATAGTGAGGCTCTGCCCTGGGGTCAGTATGGCGATGCGCTGGTGTCAGTGTAGCGATGCGCTGGGGTCAGTGTGGGGATGCTCTGGGGTCAGTGTGGGGATGCTCTGGGGTCAGTGCGGTGATGCACTAAGGTCAGTGTGGTGATGCATTGGGGTCAGTGTGGCGATGCTCTGAGATCAGTGTGGAGATGCGCTGGGGTCAGTGTGGAGATGCGCTGGAGCCAGTGGCGCAATGCGCTGGAGCCAGTGGCGCGATGCGCTGAGGTAAGTGTGGCGCTGTACTGGGATCAGTGTGGCGCTGCGCTGGGAATAGTGAGGCTCTGCCCTGGGGTCAGTATGGCGATGCGCTGGTGTCAGTGTAGCGATGTGCTGGGGTCAGTGTGGGGATGCGCTGGGGTCAGTGTGAGGATGCGCTGGGGTCAGTGTGGCGATGTGCTGGGATCAGTGTGGCGATGCAATTGGGTCAGAGTAGCAATGCACTAGGGTAGCTGTGGCGCTGCGCTGGGGTCAGTGTGGCGCTGCGCTGGCGTCAGTGTGGCGCTGCGCTGGCGTCAGGGTGGCGATGCGCTGGGGTCAGGGTGGCGATGCGCTGGGGTCAGGGTGGCGATGCGCTGGGGTCAGGGTGGCGATGCGCTGGGGTCAGGGTGGCGATGCGCTGGGGTCAGTGTGGCCATGCGCTGGGGTCAGTGTGGCCATGCGCTGGGGTCAGTGTGGCCATGCGCTGGGGTCAGTGTGGCCATGCGCTGGGGTCAGTGTGGCCATGCGCTGGGGTCAGCGTGGCAAGGCACTGGGGTCAGCGAGTCAAGGCACTGGGGTCAGTGTGGCGAGGCACTGGGGTCAGCGCGGCTATGCACTTGGGTCAGTGCGGCGATGCACTGGGGTAATTTCTGTGATGCCCTGGGGTCATTTCAGTGATACCCTGGGGTCAGTGTGGCGATGCACTGAGGTCAATGTGGTGACGCACTGGGTCAGTGTAGGGATGCACTGGGGTCAGTGTGGCGATGCGCTGGGGACAGTGTGGCGATGCGCTGGGGTCAGTGTGGCGATGCGCTGGGGTCAGTGTGGCGATGCGCTGGGGTCAGTGTGGCGATGCGCTGGGGTCAGTGTGGCGATGCGCTGGGGTCAGTGTGGTGATGCCCTGGGGTCAGTGTGGTGATGCGCTGGGGTCAGCGTGGTGATCCGCTGGGGTCAGCGTGGTGATGTCCTGGGGCCAGCGTTGCGAGGCACTGTGGTCAGAGCGGCGAGGCACTGGGGTCAGAGCGGCGAGGCACTGGGGTCAAAGCGGCGAGGCACTGGGGTCAAAGCGGCGAGTCACTGGGGTCAGAGTGGCGAGGCACTACGGTCAGCGTGGCGAGGCACTGGGGTCAGCACGGCAAGGCACTGGGGTCAGCGCGGTGAGGCACTGGGGTCAGCGCGGCTATGCACTTGGGTTATTTCTGTGATGCCCTGGGGTCATTTCAGTGATACCCTCGGGTCAGTGTGGCGATGCACTGAGGTCAATGTGGTGACGCACTGGGGTCAGTGTGCAGATCCTCTGGGGTCAGTGTGGTTATGGCCTGGGGTCAGTTTGGTGGTGCCTGGGATCAGTGTGAAGACGCTCTCGGGTCAGTGTGGTTATGGCTGGGGTCAGTGTCGTGATGCCCTGGGGTCAGTGTGCCGATGCACTGAGGTCAGTGTGGTGACTCACTGGGTTGAGTGCGGTGATGCTCTGGGGTCAGTGCGGTGATGCACTGAGGTCAGTGTCGTGATGCTCTGGGGTCAGTGTGGCGATGCTCTGAGATCAGTGTGGCGATGCTCTGAGATCTGTGTGGAGATGCGCTGGGGTCAGTGTGGCGATGCGCTGAGGTAGGTGTGGCGCTGCGGGGATCAGTGTGGCTCCGCGCTGGTGTCAGTGTAGCGATGCGCTGGGGTCAGTGTGGTGATGCGCTGGGGTCAGTGTGGCGATGCGCTGGGGTCAGTGTGGCGATGCGCTGGGGTCAGTGTGGCGATGCGCTGGGGTCAGTGTGGCGATGCGCTGGGGTCAGTGTGGCAATGCGCTAGGGTCACTGTGGCAATGCGCTGGGGTCACTGTGGCAATGCGCTGGGGTCACTGTGGCAATGCGCTGGGGTCACTGTGGCGATGCGCTGGGGTCAGTGTGGTGATGCGCTGGGGTCAGTGTGGCGATGCGCTGGGGTCAGTGTGGCAATGCGCTGGGGTCAGTGTGGCAATGCGCTGGGGTCAGTGTGGCAATGCGCTGGGGTCAGTGTGGCAATGCGCTGGGGTCACTGTGGCGATGCGCTGGGGTCACTGTGGTGATGCGCTGGGGTCAGTGTGGTGATGCGCTGGGGTCAGTGTGGTGATGCGCTGGGGTCAGTGTGGTGATGCGCTGGGGTCAGTGTGGTGTTGCGCTTTGGTCAGCGTTGCGATGCACTGGGGTCAGTGCAGCAAGACACTGGGGTCAGCACGGCGAGGCACTGGGGTCAGCGCGGCGAGGCACAGGGGTCAGCGCGGCGAGGCACAGGGGTCAGCGCGGCGAGGCACAGGGGTCAGCGCGGCGAGGCACAGGGGTCAGCGCGTCAAGGCACTGGGGTCAGCGTGGCGAGGCACTGGGGTCAGCGCGGCTATGCACTTGGGTCAGTGCGGCGATGCACTGGGGTAATTTCTGTGATGCCCTGGGGTCATTTCAGTGATACCCTGGGGTCAGTGTGGCGATGCACTGAGGTCAATGTGGTGACGCACTGGGGTCAGTGTGCCGATCCTCTGGGGTCAGTGTGGTTATGGCCTGGGGTCAGTTTGGTGGTGCCCTGGGATCAGTGTGGTTATGGCCTGGGTTCAGTGCGGTGATGCTCTGGGGTCAGTGCGGTGATGCACTAAGGTCAGTGTGGTGATGCATTGGGGTCAGTGTGGCGATGCTCTGAGATCAGTGTGGCGATGCGCTGGGGTCAGTGTGGCGATGCGCTGGAGCCAGTGGCGCGATGCGCTGGAGCCAGTGGCGCGATGCGCTGAGGTAAGTGTGGCGCTGTACTGGGATCAGTGTGGCGCTGCGCTGGGAATAGTGAGGCTCTGCCCTGGGGTCAGTATGGCGATGCGCTGGTGTCAGTGTAGCGATGCGCTGGGGTCAGTGTGGGGATGCTCTGGGGTCAGTGTGGGGATGCTCTGGGGTCAGTGCGGTGATGCACTAAGGTCAGTGTGGTGATGCATTGGGGTCAGTGTGGCGATGCTCTGAGATCAGTGTGGAGATGCGCTGGGGTCAGTGTGGAGATGCGCTGGAGCCAGTGGCGCAATGCGCTGGAGCCAGTGGCGCGATGCGCTGAGGTAAGTGTGGCGCTGTACTGGGATCAGTGTGGCGCTGCGCTGGGAATAGTGAGGCTCTGCCCTGGGGTCAGTATGGCGATGCGCTGGTGTCAGTGTAGCGATGTGCTGGGGTCAGTGTGGGGATGCGCTGGGGTCAGTGTGAGGATGCGCTGGGGTCAGTGTGGCGATGTGCTGGGATCAGTGTGGCGATGCAATTGGGTCAGAGTAGCAATGCACTAGGGTAGCTGTGGCGCTGCGCTGGGGTCAGTGTGGCGCTGCGCTGGCGTCAGTGTGGCGCTGCGCTGGCGTCAGTGTGGCGATGCGCTGGGGTCAGGGTGGCGATGCGCTGGGGTCAGGGTGGCGATGCGCTGGGGTCAGGGTGGCGATGCGCTGGGGTCAGGGTGGCGATGCGCTGGGGTCAGGGTGGCGATGCGCTGGGGTCAGTGTGGCCATGCGCTGGGGTCAGTGTGGCCATGCGCTGGGGTCAGTGTGGCCATGCGCTGGGGTCAGTGTGGCCATGCGCTGGGGTCAGTGTGGCCATGCGCTGGGGTCAGTGTGGCCATGCGCTGGGGTCAGTGTGGCAATGCGCTGGGGTCAGTGTGGCAATGCGCTGGGGTCAGTGTGGCGATGCGCTGGGGTCAGTGTGGCGATGCGCTGGGGTCACTGTGGTGATGCGCTGGGGTCACTGTGGTGATGCGCTGGGGTCACTGTGGTGATGCGCTGGGGTCAGTGTGGTGATGCGCTGGGGTCAGTGTGGTGATGCCCTGGGGTCAGTGCGGCGATGCACTGGGGTCAGTGCGGCCATGCACTGGGGTGAGTGCGGCCATGCACTGGGGTCAGTATGCTGATGCCCTGGGGTCAGTGTGCTGATGCCCTGGGGTCAGTGTGCTGATGCCCTGGGGTCAGTGTGCTGATGCCCTGGGGTCAGTGTGCTGATGCACTGGGGTCAGTTTGGCGACGTGCTGGGGTGAGTGTGGTGACGCGCTGGGGTGAGTGTGGTGACACGCTGGGGTGAGTGTGGTGACACGCTGGGGTCAGTGTGGTGACGCGCTGGGGTCAGTGTGGTGACGCGCTGGGGTCAGTGTGGTGACGCACTGGGGTCAGTGTGGTGACACGCTGGGGTCAGTGTGGTGACGCGCTGGGGTCAGTGTGGTGACGCGCTGGGGTCAGTGTGGTGACGCGCTGGGGTCAGTGTGGTGACGCGCTGGGGTCAGTGTGGTGACGCGCTGGGGTCAGTGTGGTGATGCGCTGGGGTCAGCGTGGTGATGCGCTGGGGTCAGCGTGGTGATGCGCTGGGGTCAGCGTGGTGATGTCCTGAGGCCAGCGTTGCGAGGCACTGTGGTCAGAGCGGCGAGGCACTGGGGTCAGAGCGGCGAGGCACTGGGGTCAGAGCGGCGAGGCACTACATTCAGCGTGGCGAGGCACTGGGGTCAGCACGGCAAGGCACTGGGGTCAGCGCGGTGAGGCACTGGGGTCAGCGCGGCTATGCACTTGGGTTATTTCTGTGATGCCCTGGGGTCATTTCAGTTATACCGGGTCAGTGTGCCGATGCACTGAGGTCAATGTGGTGACGCACTGGGGTCAGTGTGCAGATCCTCTGGGGTCAGTGTGGTTATGGCCTGGGGTCAGTTTGGTGGTGCCCTGTGATCAGTGTGGAGACGCTCTCGGGTCAGTGTGGTTATGGCTGGGGTCAGTGTGGTGATGCCCTGGGGTCAGTGTGCCGATGCACTGAGGTCAGTGTGGTGACTCACTGGGTTGAGTGCGGTGATGCTCTGGGGTCACTGCGGTGATGCACTGAGGTCAGTGTCGTGATGCTCTGGGGTCAGTGTGGCGATGCTCTGAGATCAGTGTGGAGATGCTCTGAGATCAGTGTGGAGATGCGCTGGGGTCAGTGTGGCGATGCGCTGAGGTAGGTGTGGCGCTGCGCTGGGATCAGTGTGGCTCCGCGCTGGTGTCAGTGTAGCGATGCGCTGGGGTCAGTGTGGCGATGCGCTGGGGTCAGTGTAGCGATGCGCTGGGGTCAGCGTGGCAAGGCACTGGGGTCAGCGCGTCAAGGCACTGGGGTCAGCGTGGCGAGGCACTGGGGTCAGCGCGGCTATGCACTTGGGTCAGTGCGGCGATGCACTGGGGTCAATGTGGTGACGCACTGGGGTCAGTGTGCCGATCCTCTGGGGTCAGTGTGGTTATGGCCTGGGGTCAGTTTGGTGGTGCCCTGGGATCAGTGTGGTTATGGCCTGGGTTCAGTGCGGTGATGCTCTGGGGTCAGTGCGGTGATGCACTAAGGTCAGTGTGGTGATGCATTGGGGTCAGTGTGGCGATGCTCTGAGATCAGTGTGGCGATGCGCTGGGGTCAGTGTGGCGATGCGCTGGAGCCAGTGGCGCGATGCGCTGGAGCCAGTGGCGCGATGCGCTGAGGTACGTGTGGCGCTGTACTGGGATCAGTGTGGCGCTGCGCTGGGAATAGTGAGGCTCTGCCCTGGGGTCAGTATGGCGATGCGCTGGTGTCAGTGAAGCGATGCGCTGGGGTCAGTGTGGGGATGCTCTGGGGTCAGTGTGGGGATGCTCTGGGGTCAGTGCGGTGATGCACTAAGGTCAGTGTGGTGATGCATTGGGGTCAGTGTGGCGATGCTCTGAGATCAGTGTGGAGATGCGCTGGGGTCAGTGTGGAGATGCGCTGGGGTCAGTGGCGCAATGCGCTGGAGCCAGTGGCGCGATGCGCTGAGGTACGTGTGGCGCTGTACTGGGATCAGTGTGGCGCTGCGCTGGGAATAGTGAGGCTCTGCCCTGGGGTCAGTATGGCGATGCGCTGGTGTCAGTGTAGCGATGTGCTGGGGTCAGTGTGGGGATGCGCTGGGGTCAGTGTGAGGATGCGCTGGGGTCAGTGTGGCGATGTGCTGGGATCAGTGTGGCGATGCAATTGGGTCAGAGTAGCAATGCACTAGGGTAGCTGTGGCGCTGCGCTGGGGTCAGTGTGGCCCTGCGCTGGCGTCAGTATGGCGATGCGCTGGGGTCAGGGTGGCGATGCGCTGGGGTCAGGGTGGCGATGCGCTGGGGTCAGGGTGGCGATGCGCTGGGGTCAGGGTGGCGATGCGCTGGGGTCAGGGTGGCGATGCGCTGGGGTCAGGGTGGCGATGCGCTGGGGTCAGGGTGGCGATGCGCTGGGGTCAGTGTGGCCATGCGCTGGGGTCAGTGTGGCAATGCGCTGGGGTCAGTGTGGCAATGCGCTGGGGTCAGTGTGGCGATGCGCTGGGGTCACTGTGGCGATGCGCTGGGGTCACTGTGGTGATGCGCTGGGGTCACTGTGGTGATGCGCTGGGGTCACTGTGGTGATGCGCTGGGGTCAGTGTGGTGATGCGCTGGGGTCAGTGTGGTGATGCCCTGGGGTCAGTGCGGCGATGCACTGGGGTCAGTACGGCGATGCACTGGGGTGAGTGCGGCCATGCACTGGGGTCAGTATGCTGATGCCCTGGGGTCAGTGTGCTGATGCCCTGGGGTCAGTGTGCTGATGCACTGGGGTCAGTGTAGGGATGAGCTGGGGTCAGTTTGGCGACGTGCTGGGGTGAGTGTGGTGACGCGCTGGGGTGAGTGTGGTGACACGCTGGGGTCAGTGTGGTGACACGCTGGGGTCAGTGTGGTGACGCGCTGGGGTCAGTGTGGTGACGCGCTGGGGTCAGTGTGGTGACGCGCTGGGGTCAGTGTGGTGACGCGCTGGGGTCAGTGTGGTGACGCGCTGGGGTCAGTGTGGTGACGCGCTGGGGTCAGTGTGGTGACGCGCTGGGGTCAGTGTGGTGATGCGCTGGGGTCAGCGTGGTGATGCGCTGGGGTCAGCGTGGTGATGCGCTGGGGTCAGCGTGGTGATGTCCTGGGGCCAGCGTTGCGAGGCACTGTGGTCAGAGCGGCGAGGCACTGGGGTCAGAGCGGCGAGGCACTGGGGTCAAAGCGGCGAGGCACTGGGGTCAGAGCGGCGAGGCACTACATTCAGCGTGGCGAGGCACTGGGGTCAGCACGGCAAGGCACTGGGGTCAGCGCGGTGAGGCACTGGGGTCAGCGCGGCTATGCACTTGGGTTATTTCTGTGATGCCCTGGGGTCATTTCAGTTATACCCTCGGGTCAGTGTGCCGATGCACTGAGGTCAATGTGGTGACGCACTGGGGTCAGTGTGCAGATCCTCTGGGGTCAGTGTGTTTATGGCCTGGGGTCAGTTTGGTGGTGCCCTGTGATCAGTGTGGAGACGCTCTCGGGTCAGTGTGGTTATGGCTGGGGTCAGTGTGGTGATGCCCTGGGGTCAGTGTGCCGATGCACTGAGGTCAGTGTGGTGACTCACTGGGTTGAGTGCGGTGATGCTCTGGGGTCACTGCGGTGATGCACTGAGGTCAGTGTCGTGATGCTCTGGGGTCAGTGTGGCGATGCTCTGAGATCAGTGTGGAGATGCTCTGAGATCAGTGTGGAGATGCGCTGGGGTCAGTGTGGCGATGCGCTGAGGTAGGTGTGGCGCTGCGCTGGGATCAGTGTGGCTCCGCGCTGGGGTCAGTGTAGCGATGCGCTGGGGTCAGTGTGGTGATGCGCTGGGGTCAGTGTGGTGTTGCGCTTGGGTCAGCGTTGCGATGCACTGGGGTCAGTGCGGCAAGACACTGGGGTCAGCGCGGCGAGGCACTGGGGTCAGCGCGGCGAGGCACTGGGGTCAGCGCGGCGAGGCACTGGGGTCAGCGCGGCGAGGCACAGGGGTCAGCGCGGCGAGGCACAGGGGTCAGCGCGGCGAGGCACAGGGGTCAGCGCGGCGAGGCACAGGGGTCAGCGCGGCAAGGCACTGGGGTCAGCGCGGCAAGGCACTGGGGTCAGCGTGGCAAGGCACTGGGGTCAGCGAGTCAAGGCACTGGGGTCAGTGTGGCGAGGCACTGGGGTCAGCGCGGCTATGCACTTGGGTCAGTGCGGCGATGCACTGGGGTAATTTCTGTGATGCCCTGGGGTCATTTCAGTGATACCCTGGGGTCAGTGTGGCGATGCACTGAGGTCAATGTGGTGACGCACTGGGTCAGTGTAGGGATGCACTGGGGTCAGTGTGGCGATGCGCTGGGGACAGTGTGGCGATGCGCTGGGGTCAGTGTGGCGATGCGCTGGGGTCAGTGTGGCGATGGGCTGGGGTCAGTGTGGCGATGCGCTGGGGTCAGTGTGACGATGCGCTGGGGTCAGTGTGGCGATGTGCTGGGATCAGTGTGGCGATGCAATTGGGTCAGAGTAGCAATGCACTAGGGTAGCTGTGCCGATGCACTGAGGTCAGTGTGGTGACTCACTGGGTTGAGTGCGGTGATGCTCTGGGGTCACTGCGGTGATGCACTGAGGTCAGTGTCGTGATGCTCTGGGGTCAGTGTGGCGATGCTCTGAGATCAGTGTGGAGATGCTCTGAGATCAGTGTGGCGATGCGCTGGGGTCAGTGTGGCGATGCGCTGAGGTAGGTGTGGCGCTGCGCTGGGATCAGTGTGGCTCCGCGCTGGTGTCAGTGTAGCGATGCGCTGGGGTCAGTGTGGCGATGCGCTGGGGTCAGTGTAGCGATGCGCTGGGGTCAGCGTGGCAAGGCACTGGGGTCAGCGCGTCAAGGCACTGGGGTCAGCGTGGCGAGGCACTGGGGTCAGCGCGGCTATGCACTTGGGTCAGTGCGGCGATGCACTGGGGTAATTTCTGTGATGCCCTGGGGTCATTTCAGTGATACCCTGGGGTCAGTGTGGCGATGCACTGAGGTCAATGTGGTGACGCACTGGGGTCAGTGTGCCGATCCTCTGGGGTCAGTGTGGTTATGGCCTGGGGTCAGTTTGGTGGTGCCCTGGGATCAGTGTGGTTATGGCCTGGGTTCAGTGCGGTGATGCTCTGGGGTCAGTGCGGTGATGCACTAAGGTCAGTGTGGTGATGCATTGGGGTCAGTGTGGTGATGCGCTGGGGTCAGCGTGGTGATGCGCTGGGGTCAGCGTGGTGATGCGCTGGGGTCAGCGTGGTGATGCGCTGGGGTCAGCGTGGTGATGTCCTGGGGCCAGCGTTGCGAGGCACTGTGGTCAGAGCGGCGAGGCCCTGGGGTCAGAGCGGCGAGGCACTGGGGTCAAAGCGGCGAGGCACTGGGGTCAAAGCAGCGAGGCACTGGGGTCAGAGCGGCGAGGGACTACGGTCAGCGTGGCGAGGCACTGGGGTCAGCACGGCAAGGCACTGGGGTCAGCGCGGTGAGGCACTGGGGTCAGCGCAGCTATGCACTTGGGTTATTTCTGTGATGCCCTGGGGTCATTTCAGTGATACCCTCGGGTCAGTGTGGCTATGCACTGAGGTCAATGTGGTGACGCACTGGGGTCAGTGTGCAGATCCTCTGGGGTCAGTGTGGTTATGGCCTGGGGTCAGTTTGGTGGTGCCCTGGGATCAGTGTGGAGACGCTCTCGGGTCAGTGTGGTTATGGCTGGGGTCAGTGTGGTGATGCCCTGGGGTCAGTGTGCCGATGCACTGAGGTCAGTGTGGTGACTCACTGGGTTGAGTGCGGTGATGCTCTGGGGTCAGTGCGGTGATGCTCTGGGGTCAGTGCGGTGATGCACTGAGGTCAGTGTCGTGATGCTCTGGGGTCAGTGTGGCGATGCTCTGAGATCAGTGTGGTGATGCGCTGGGGTCAGTGTGGCGATGCGCTGGGTCAGTGTGGCGATGCGCTGGGGTCAGTGTGGCGATGCGCTGGGGTCAGTGTGGCAATGCGCTGGGGTCAGTGTGGCGAGGCGCTGGGGTCAGTGTGGCGAGGCGCTGGGGTCAGCGCGGCGAGGCACTGGGGTCAGCGCGGCGAGGCACTGGGGTCAGCGCGGCGAGGCACAGGGGTCAGCGCGGCGAGGCACAGGGGTCAGCGCGGCGAGGCACAGGGGTCAGCGCGGCGAGGCACAGGGGTCAGCGCGGCGAGGCACAGGGGTCAGCGCGGCGAGGCACAGGGGTCAGCGCGGCAAGGCACTGGGGTCAGCGTGGCAAGGCACTGGGGTCAGCGAGTCAAGGCACTGGGGTCAGTGTGGCGAGGCACTGGGGTCAGCGCGGCTATGCACTTGGGTCAGTGCGGCGATGCACTGGGGTAATTTCTGTGATGCCCTGGGGTCATTTCAGTGATACCCTGGGGTCAGTGTGGCGATGCACTGAGGTCAATGTGGTGACGCACTGGGTCAGTGTAGGGATGCACTGGGGGCAGTGTGGCGATGCGCTGGGGACAGTGTGGCGATGCGCTGGGGACAGTGTGGCGATGCGCTGGGGTCAGTGTGGCGATGCGCTGGGGTCAGTGTGGCGATGCGCTGGGGTCAGTGTGGCGATGCGCTGGGGTCAGTGTGGTGATGCGCTGGGGTTAGTGTGGTGATGCGCTGGGGTCAGCGTGGTGATGCGCTGGGGTCAGCGTGGTGATGTCCTGGGGCCAGCGTTGCGAGGCACTGTGGTCAGAGCGGCGAGGCCCTGGGGTCAGAGCGGCGAGGCACTGGGGTCAAAGCGGCGAGGCACTGGGGTCAAAGCAGCGAGGCACTGGGGTCAGAGCGGCGAGGCACTGGGGTCAGAGCGGCGAGGGACTACGGTCAGCGTGGCGAGGCACTGGGGTCAGCACGGCAAGGCACTGGGGTCAGCGCGGTGAGGCACTGGGGTCAGCGCGGCTATGCACTTGGGTTATTTCTGTGATGCCCTGGGGTCATTTCAGTGAGACCCTCGGGTCAGTGTGGCGATGCACTGAGGTCAATGTGGTGACGCACTGGGGTCAGTGTGCAGATCCTCTGGGGTCAGTGTGGTTATGGCCTGGGGTCAGTTTGGTGGTGGCCTGGGATCAGTGTGGAGACGCTCTCGGGTCAGTGTGGTTATGGCTGGGGTCAGTGTGGTGATGCCCTGGGGTCAGTGTGCCGATGCACTGAGGTCAGTGTGGTGACTCACTGGGTTGAGTGCGGTGATGCTCTGGGGTCAGTGCGGTGATGCTCTGGGGTCAGTGCGGTGATGCACTGAGGTCAGTGTCGTGATGCTCTGGGGTCAGTGTGGCGATGCTCTGAGATCAGTGTGGCGATGCTCTGAGATCAGTGTGGTGATGCGCTGGGGTCAGTGTGGCGATGCGCTGGGGTCAGTGTGGCGATGCGCTTGGGTCAGTGTGGCGATGCGCTGGGGTCAGTGTGGCGATGCGCTGGGGTCAGTGTGGCAATGCGCTGGGGTCACTGTGGCAATGCGCTGGGGTCACTGTGGCAATGCGCTGGGGTCAGTGTGGCGATGCGCTGGGGTCAGTGTGGCGATGCGCTGGGGTCAGTGTGGTGATGCGCTGGGGTCACTGTGGCAATGCGCTGGGGTCACTGTGGCAATGCGCTGGGGTCAGTGTGGCGATGCGCTGGGGTCAGTGTGGCGATGCGCTGGGGTCAGTGTGGTGATGCGCTGGGGTCAGTGTGGTGATGCGCTGGGGTCAGTGTGGTGATGCGCTGGGGTCAGTGTGGTGATGCGCTGGGGTCAGTGTGGCGATGCGCTGGGGTCAGTGTGGCGATGCGCTGGGGTCAGTGTGGCAATGCGCTGGGGTCAGTGTGGCAATGCGCTGGGGTCAGTGTGGCAATGCGCTGGGGTCAGTGTGGTGATGCGCTGGGGTCAGTGTGGTGACGCACTGGGGTCAGTGTGCAGATCCTCTGGGGTCAGTGTGGTTATGGCCTGGGGTCAGTTTGGTGGTGCCCTGGGATCAGTGTGGAGACGCTCTCGGGTCAGTGTGGTTATGGCTGGGGTCAGTGTGGTGATGCCCTGGGGTCAGTGTGCCGATGCACTGAGGTCAGTGTGGTGACTCACTGGGTTGAGTGCGGTGATGCTCTGGGGTCAGTGCGGTGATGCTCTGGGGTCAGTGCGGTGATGCACTGAGGTCAGTGTCGTGATGCTCTGGGGTCAGTGTGGCGATGCTCTGAGATCAGTGTGGCGATGCTCTGAGATCAGTGTGGTGATGCGCTGGGGTCAGTGTGGCGATGCGCTGGGGTCAGTGTGGCGATGCGCTTGGGTCAGTGTGGCGATGCGCTGGGGTCAGTGTGGCGATGCGCTGGGGTCAGTGTGGCGATGCGCTGGGGTCAGTGTGGCAATGTGCTGGGGTCACTGTGGCAATGCGCTGGGGTCACTGTGGCAATGCGCTGGGGTCACTGTGGCAATGCGCTGGGGTCACTGTGGCAATGCGCTGGGGTCACTGTGGCAATGCGCTGGGGTCAGTGTGGCGATGCGCTGGGGTCAGTGTGGCGATGCGCTGGGGTCAGTGTGGTGATGCGCTGGGGTCAGTGTGGTGATGCGCTGGGGTCAGTGTGGTGATGCGCTGGGGTCAGCGCGGCGAGGCACAGGGGTCAGCGCGGCGAGGCACAGGGGTCAGCGCGGCGAGGCACAGGGGTCAGCGCGGCGAGGCACAGGGGTCAGCGTGGCGAGGCACAGGGGTCAGCGCGGCGAGGCACAGGGGTCAGCGCGGCGAGGCACAGGGGTCAGCGCGGCGAGGCACAGGGGTCAGCGCGGCGAGGCACAGGGGTCAGCGCGGCGAGGCACAGGGGTCAGCTCGGCGAGGCACTGGGGTCAGCGCGGCAAGGCACTGGGTCAGCGTGGCAAGGCACTGGGGTCAACGTGGCGAGGCACTGGGGTCAGCGCGGCTATGCACTTGGGTCAGTGCGGCAATGCACTGGGGTAATTTCTGTGATGCCCGGGGGTCATTTCAGTGATACCCTGGGGTCAGTGTGCCGATGCACTGAGGTCAATGTGGTGACGCACTGGGGTCAGTGTGCCGATCCTCTGGGGTCAGTGTGGTTATGGCCTGGGGTCAGTTTGGTGGTGCCCTGGGATCAGTGTGGTTATGGCCTGGGTTCAGTGCGGTGATGCTCTGGGGTCAGTGCGGTGATGCACTAAGGTCAGTGTGGTGATGCATTGGGGTCAGTGTGGCGATGCTCTGAGATCAGTGTGGCGATGCGCTGGGGTCAGTGTGGCAATGCGCTGGAGCCAGTGGCGCGATGCGCCGGAGCCAGTGGCGCGATGCGCGGAGGTAAGTGTGGCGCTGTACTGGGATCAGTGTGGCGCTGCGCTGGGAATAGTGAGGCTCTGCCCTGGGGTCAGTATGGCGATGCGCTGGTGTCAGTGTAGCGATGCGCTGGGGTCAGTGTGGGGATGCTCTGGGGTCAGTGCGGTGATGCACTAAGGTCAGTGTGGTGATGCATTGGGGTCAGTGTGGCGATGCTCTGAGATCAGTGTGGAGATGCGCTGGGGTCAGTGTGGAGATGCGCTGGAGCCAGTGGCGCAATGCGCTGGAGCCAGTGGCGCGATGCGCTGAGGTAAGTGTGGCGCTGTACTGGGATCAGTGCGGCGCTGCGCTGGGAATAGTGAGGCTCTGCCCTGGGGTCAGTATGGCGATGCGCTGGTGTCAGTGTAGTGATGTGCTGGGGTCAGTGTGGGGATGCGCTGGGGTCAGTGTGAGGATGCGCTGGGGTCAGTGTGAGGATGCGCTGGGGTCAGTGTGGCGATGTGCTGGGATCAGTGTGGCGATGCAATTGGGTCAGAGTAGCAATGCACTAGGGTAGCTGTGGCGCTGCGCTGGGGTCAGTGTGGCGCTGCGCTGGGGTCAGTGTGGCGCTGCGCTGGCGTCAGTATGGCGATGCGCTGGGGTCAGGGTGGCGATGCGCTGGGGTCAGGGTGGCGATGCGCTGGGGTCAGGGTGGCGATGCGCTGGGGTCAGGGTGGCGATGCGCTGGGGTCAGGGTGGCGATGCGCTGGGGTCAGGGTGGCCATGCGCTGGGGTCAGTGTGGCCATGCGCTGGGGTCAGTGTGGCAATGCGCTGGGGTCAGTGTGGCCATGCGGTGGGGTCAGTGTGGCAAAGCCCTGGAGTCAGGGTGGAGATGCACTGGGGTCAGTGTGGCAAAGCCCTGGGGTCAGTGTGGCGATGCAGTGGGGTCAGTGTGGCAAAGCCCTGGGGTCAGTGTGACGATGCACTGAGGTCAGTGTGATGATGCACTGGGGTCAGTGTGATGATGCACTGGGGTCAGTGTGGCGAGGCCCTGAGGTCAGTGTGGCGAGGCCCTGAGGTCAGTGCGGCACAGCAATGACCCCAGTGCGGTGATGCCCTGGGGTCATTTCGGTAATGCCAGTCAGTGTGATGATGGTATGGGGTCAGTGTGGCGATGCACTGGGGCAGTGTGGCGATGCACTGGGGTCAGTGTGGCGATGCACTGGGGTCAGTGTGGCGATACTCTGGGGTCAGTGTGGCGATGCACTGGGGTCAGTGTGGGGACGATACACTGGGGTCAGTGTGGTGGCGATACACTGAGGTCAGTGTGGTGAAGCACTGGGGTTAGTGTGCCGATCCTCTGGGGTCAGTGTGGTGATGGCCTGGGGCAGTGTGGTGATGCCCTGGGGTCTGTGTGGCTATGCACTGGGGTCAGTGTGGCGATGCCCTGGGGTCAGTGTGGCGATGCCCTGGGGTCAGTGTGACGATGCACTTGGGTCAGTGTGGCGATGCCCTGGGGTCAGTGTGGAGATGCCCTGGGGTCAGTGTGGTGGTGATGCACTGGGGTCAGTTTCGAGATGTTCTGGGGTCAGTGTGGTGACGATGCAATGGGGTCAGTCTAGTGGCGATGCTCTGGGGTCAGTGTGGAGATGCTCTGGGATTCAGTGTGGAGATGCACTGGGGTCAGTATGGTGGTGATGCCCTGGGGTCAGTGTGGCGATGCCCTGGGGTCAGTGTGGTGGTGATGCACTGGGGTCTGTGGGGTGGCGATGCACTGGGGTCAGTGTGGAGATGCTCTGGGGTCAGTGTGGGGACGATACACTGGGGTCAGTGTGGTGGCGATACACTGGGTCAGTGTGGTGAAGCACTGGTGTTAGTGTGCCGATCCTCTGGGGTCAGTGTGGTTATGGTCTGGGGCAGTGTGGTGATGCCCTGGGGTCTGTGTGGCTATGCACTGGGGTCAGTGTGGCTTTGCACTGGGGTCAGTGTGGCGATGCCCTGGGGTCAGTGTGGCGATGCCCTGGGGTCAGTGTGGTGGTGATGCTCTGGGGTCTGTGGGGTGGCGATGCCCTGGGGTGAGTGCGACGATGCCCTGGGGTCAGTGTGAGGTCAGTGTGGTGATGCTCTGGGCTCAGTGTGGTGGCGATTCACTGGGGTCAGTGTGGTGGTGATGCACTGAGGTCAGTGAGATGATGCACTGGGGTCAGTGCGGGGATGCTCTGGGGTCAGTGTGGCGATGGTCTGAGATCAGTGTGGAGATGCGCTGGGGTCAGAGTGGCGCTGCGCTGGTGTCAGGGTGGCGATGCGCTGGTGTCAGGGTGGCGATGCGCTGGTGTCAGGGTGGCGATGCGCTGGTGTCAGGGTGGCGATGCGCTGGTGTCAGTATGGCGATGCGCTGGTGTCAGGGTGGCGATGCGCTGGTGTCAGGGTGGCGATGCGCTGGTGTCAGGGTGGCGATGCGCTGGTGTCAGGGTGGCGATGCGCTGGTGTCAGGGTGGCGATGCGCTGGTGTCAGGGTGGCGATGCGCTGGTGTCAGGGTGGCGATGCGCTGGTGTCAGTGTGGCGATGCGCTGGGGTCAGTGTGGCGATGCGCTGGGGTCAGTGTGGCGATGCGCTGGGGTCAGTGTGGCGATGCGCTGGGGTCAGTGTGGCGATGTCTGGGGTCAGGGTGGCGATGTCTGGGGTCAGTGTGGCGATGTCTGGGGTCAGTGTGGCGATGTCTGGGGTCAGTGTGGCGATGCGCTGGGGTCAGTGTGGCGATAAGCTGGGGTCAGTGTGGCGATGCGCTGGGGTCAGTGTGGCGATGCGCTGGGGTCAGTGTGGCGATGCACTGGGGTCAGTGTGGCGATGCGCTGGGATTCAGTGTGGAGATGCACTGGGGTCAGTATGGTGGTGATGCCCTGGGGTCAGTGTGGCGATGCCCTGGGGTCAGTGTGGTGGTGATGCACTGGGGTCAGTGTGGAGATGCTCTGGGGTCAGTGTGGGGACGATACACTGGGGTCAGTGTGGTGGCGATACACTGGGTCAGTGTGGTGAAGCACTGGTGTTAGTGTGCCGATCCTCTGGGGTAAGTGTGGTTATGGTCTGGGGCAGTGTGGTGATGCCCTGGGGTCTGTGTGGCTATGCACTGGGGTCAGTGTGGCTATGCACTGGGGTCAGTGTGGCTTTGCACTGGGGTCAGTGTGGCGATGCCCTGGGGTCAGTGTGGCGATGCCCTGGGGTCAGTGTGGCGATGCCCTGGGGTCAGTGTGGTGGTGATGCTCTGGGGTCTGTGGGGTGGCGATGCCCTGGGGTGAGTGCGACGATGCCCTGGGGTCAGTGTGAGGTCAGTGTGGTGATGCTCTGGGCTCAGTGTGGTGGCGATTCACTGGGGTCAGTGTGGTGGTGATGCACTGAGGTCAGTGAGATGATGCACTGAGGTCAGTGAGATGATGCACTAGGGTCAGTGCGGGGATGCTCTGGGGTCAGTGTGGCGATGGTCTGAGATCAGTGTGGAGATGCGCTGGGGTCAGAGTTGCGCTGCGCTGGGGTCAGTATGGCGATGCGCTGGTGTCAGTGTGGCGATGCGCTGGTGTCAGGGTGGCGATGCGCTGGTGTCAGGGTGGCGATGCGCTGGTGTCAGGGTGGCGATGCGCTGGTGTCAGGGTGGCGATGCGCTGGTGTCAGGGTGGCGATGCGCTGGTGTCAGTGTGGCGATGTCTGGGGTCAGTGTGGCGATGTCTGGGGTCAGTGTGGCGATGCGCTGGTGTCAGGGTGGCGATGCGCTGGTGTCAGGGTGGCGATGCGCTGGTGTCAGTGTGGTGGCGATACACTGGGTCAGTGTGGTGAAGCACTGGTGTTAGTGTGCCGATCCTCTGGGGTCAGTGTGGTTATGGTCTGGGGCAGTGTGGTGATGCCCTGGGGTCTGTGTGGCTATGCACTGGGGTCAGTGTGGCTTTGCACTGGGGTCAGTGTGGCGATGCCCTGGGGTCAGTGTGGCGATGCCCTGGGGTCAGTGTGGTGATGCCCTGGGGTCAGTGTGGTGGTGATGCTCTGGGGTCTGTGGGGTGGCGATGCCCTGGGGTGAGTGCGACGATGCCCTGGGGTCAGTGTGAGGTCAGTGTGGTGATGCTCTGGGCTCAGTGTGGTGGCGATTCACTGGGGTCAGTGTGGTGGTGATGCACTGAGGTCAGTGAGATGATGCACTGAGGTCAGTGAGATGATGCACTAGGGTCAGTGCGGGGATGCTCTGGGGTCAGTGTGGCGATGGTCTGAGATCAGTGTGGAGATGCGCTGGGGTCAGAGTTGCGCTGCGCTGGGGTCAGTATGGCGATGCGCTGGTGTCAGTGTGGCGATGCGCTGGTGTCAGGGTGGCGATGCGCTGGTGTCAGGGTGGCCATGCGGTGGGGTCAGTGTGGCAAAGCCCTGGAGTCAGGGTGGAGATGCACTGGGGTCAGTGTGGCAAAGCCCTGGGGTCAGTGTGGCGATGCAGTGGGGTCAGTGTGGCAAAGCCCTGGGGTCAGTGTGACGATGCACTGAGGTCAGTGTGATGATGCACTGGGGTCAGTGTGATGATGCACTGGGGTCAGTGTGGCGAGGCCCTGAGGTCAGTGTGGCGAGGCCCTGAGGTCAGTGCGGCACAGCACTGACCCCAGTGCGGTGATGCCCTGGGGTCATTTCGGTAATGCCAGTCAGTGTGATGATGGTATGGGGTCAGTGTGGCGATGCACTGGGGCAGTGTGGCGATGCACTGGGGTCAGTGTGGCGATGCACTGGGGTCAGTGTGGCGATGCACTGGGGTCAGTGTGGCGATACTCTGGGGTCAGTGTGGCGATGCACTGGGGTCAGTGTGGGGACGATACACTGGGGTCAGTGTGGTGGCGATACACTGAGGTCAGTGTGGTGAAGCACTGGGGTTAGTGTGCCGATCCTCTGGGGTCAGTGTGGTGATGGCCTGGGGCAGTGTGGTGATGCCCTGGGGTCTGTGTGGCTATGCACTGGGGTCAGTGTGGCGATGCCCTGGGGTCAGTGTGGCGATGCCCTGGGGTCAGTGTGACGATGCACTTGGGTCAGTGTGGCGATGCCCTGGGGTCAGTGTGGCGATGCCCTGGGGTCAGTGTGGTGGTGATGCACTGGGGTCAGTTTCGAGATGTTCTGGGGTCAGTGTGGTGACGATGCAATGGGGTCAGTCTAGTGGCGATGCTCTGGGGTCAGTGTGGAGATGCTCTGGGATTCAGTGTGGAGATGCACTGGGGTCAGTATGGTGGTGATGCCCTGGGGTCAGTGTGGCGATGCCCTGGGGTCAGTGTGGTGGTGATGCACTGGGGTCTGTGGGGTGGCGATGCACTGGGGTCAGTGTGGAGATGCTCTGGGGTCAGTGTGGGGACGATACACTGGGGTCAGTGTGGTGGCGATACACTGGGTCAGTGTGGTGAAGCACTGGTGTTAGTGTGCCGATCCTCTGGGGTCAGTGTGGTTATGGTCTGGGGCAGTGTGGTGATGCCCTGGGGTCTGTGTGGCTATGCACTGGGGTCAGTGTGGCTATGCACTGGGGTCAGTGTGGCTTTGCACTGGGGTCAGTGTGGCGATGCCCTGGGGTCAGTGTGGCGATGCCCTGGGGTCAGTGTGGCGATGCCCTGGGGTCAGTGTGGTGGTGATGCTCTGGGGTCTGTGGGGTGGCGATGCCCTGGGGTGAGTGCGACGATGCCCTGGGGTCAGTGTGAGGTCAGTGTGGTGATGCTCTGGGCTCAGTGTGGTGGCGATTCACTGGGGTCAGTGTGGTGGTGATGCACTGAGGTCAGTGAGATGATGCACTGAGGTCAGTGAGATGATGCACTAGGGTCAGTGCGGGGATGCTCTGGGGTCAGTGTGGAGATGCGCTGGGGTCAGAGTGGCGCTGCGCTGGGGTCAGTATGGCGCTGCGCTGGGGTCAGTATGGCGATGCGCTGGTGTCAGTATGGCGATGCGCTGGTGTCAGGGTGGCGATGCGCTGGTGTCAGGGTGGCGATGCGCTGGTGTCAGGGTGGCGATGCGCTGGTGTCAGGGTGGCGATGCGCTGGTGTCAGGGTGGCGATGCGCTGGTGTCAGTGTGGCGATGTCTGGGGTCAGTGTGGCGATGTCTGGGGTCAGTGTGGCGATGCGCTGGGGTCAGTGTGGCGATGCGCTGGGGTCAGGGTGGCGATGTCTGGGGTCAGGGTGGCGATGTCTGGGGTCAGTGTGGCGATGTCTGGGGTCAGTGTGGCGATGTCTGGGGTCAGTGTGGCGATGCGCTGGGGTCAGTGTGGCGATAAGCTGGGGTCAGTGTGGCGATGCGCTGGGGTCAGTGTGGCGATGCGCTGGGGTCAGTGTGGCGATGCACTGGGGTCAGTGTGGCGATGCGCTGGGATTCAGTGTGGAGATGCACTGGGGTCAGTATGGTGGTGATGCCCTGGGGTCAGTGTGGCGATGCCCTGGGGTCAGTGTGGTGGTGATGCACTGGGGTCAGTGTGGAGATGCTCTGGGGTCAGTGTGGGGACGATACACTGGGGTCAGTGTGGTGGCGATACACTGGGTCAGTGTGGTGAAGCACTGGTGTTAGTGTGCCGATCCTCTGGGGTCAGTGTGGTTATGGTCTGGGGCAGTGTGGTGATGCCCTGGGGTCTGTGTGGCTATGCACTGGGGTCAGTGTGGCTATGCACTGGGGTCAGTGTGGCTTTGCACTGGGGTCAGTGTGGCGATGCCCTGGGGTCAGTGTGGCGATGCCCTGGGGTCAGTGTGGCGATGCCCTGGGGTCAGTGTGGTGGTGATGCTCTGGGGTCTGTGGGGTGGCGATGCCCTGGGGTGAGTGCGACGATGCCCTGGGGTCAGTGTGAGGTCAGTGTGGTGATGCTCTGGGCTCAGTGTGGTGGCGATTCACTGGGGTCAGTGTGGTGGTGATGCACTGAGGTCAGTGAGATGATGCACTGAGGTCAGTGAGATGATGCACTAGGGTCAGTGCGGGGATGCTCTGGGGTCAGTGTGGCGATGGTCTGAGATCAGTGTGGAGATGCGCTGGGGTCAGAGTTGCGCTGCGCTGGGGTCAGTATGGCGATGCGCTGGTGTCAGTGTGGCGATGCGCTGGTGTCAGGGTGGCGATGCGCTGGTGTCAGGGTGGCGATGCGCTGGTGTCAGGGTGGCGATGCGCTGGTGTCAGGGTGGCGATGCGCTGGTGTCAGTGTGGCGATGTCTGGGGTCAGTGTGGCGATGTCTGGGGTCAGTGTGGCGATGTCTGGGGTCAGTGTGGCGATGCGCTGGTGTCAGGGTGGCGATGCGCTGGTGTCAGGGTGGCGATGCGCTGGTGTCAGGGTGGCGATGCGCTGGTGTCAGTGTGGTGGCGATACACTGGGTCAGTGTGGTGAAGCACTGGTGTTAGTGTGCCGATCCTCTGGGGTCAGTGTGGTTATGGTCTGGGGCAGTGTGGTGATGCCCTGGGGTCTGTGTGGCTATGCACTGGGGTCAGTGTGGCTTTGCACTGGGGTCAGTGTGGCGATGCCCTGGGGTCAGTGTGGCGATGCCCTGGGGTCAGTGTGGCGATGCCCTGGGGTCAGTGTGGCGATGCCCTGGGGTCAGTGTGGTGGTGATGCTCTGGGGTCTGTGGGGTGGCGATGCCCTGGGGTGAGTGCGACGATGCCCTGGGGTCAGTGTGAGGTCAGTGTGGTGATGCTCTGGGCTCAGTGTGGTGGCGATTCACTGGGGTCAGTGTGGTGGTGATGCACTGAGGTCAGTGAGATGATGCACTGGGGTCAGTGCGGGGATGCTCTGGGGTCAGTGTGGCGATGGTCTGAGATCAGTGTGGAGATGCGCTGGGGTCAGAGTTGCGCTGCGCTGGGGTCAGTATGGCGATGCGCTGGTGTCAGTGTGGCGATGTCTGGGGTCAGTGTGGCGATGCGCTGGTGTCAGGGTGGCGATGCGCTGGTGTCAGGGTGGCGATGCGCTGGTGTCAGGGTGGCGATGCGCTGGGGTCAGTGTGGCGATGTCTGGGGTCAGTGTGGCGATGTCTGGGGTCAGTGTGGCGATGTCTGGGGTCAGTGTGGTGATGCCCTGGGGTCAGTGTGGTGGTGATGCTCTGGGGTCTGTGGGGTGGCGATGCCCTGGGGTGAGTGCGACGATGCCCTGGGGTCAGTGTGAGGTCAGTGTGGTGATGCTCTGGGCTCAGTGTGGTGGCGATTCACTGGGGTCAGTGTGGTGGTGATGCACTGAGGTCAGTGAGATGATGCACTGAGGTCAGTGAGATGATGCACTAGGGTCAGTGCGGGGATGCTCTGGGGTCAGTGTGGCGATGGTCTGAGATCAGTGTGGAGATGCGCTGGGGTCAGAGTTGCGCTGCGCTGGGGTCAGTATGGCGATGCGCTGGTGTCAGTGTGGCGATGCGCTGGTGTCAGGGTGGCGATGCGCTGGTGTCAGGGTGGCGATGCGCTGGTGTCAGTGTGGCGATGCGCTGGGGTCAGTGTGGCGATGTCTGGGGTCAGTGTGGCGATGTCTGGGGTCAGTGTGGCGATGTCTGGGGTCAGTGTGGCGATGCGCTGGTGTCAGGGTGGCGATGCGCTGGTGTCAGGGTGGCGATGCGCTGGTGTCAGTGTGGCGATGCGCTGGGGTCAGTGTGGCGATGTCTGGGGTCAGTGTGGCGATGTCTGGGGTCAGTGTGGCGATGTCTGGGGTCAGTGTGGCGATGCGCTGGGGTCAGTGTGGCGATGCGCTGGGGTCAGTGTGGCGATGCGCTGGGGTCAGTGTGGCGATGCGCTGGGGTCAGTGTGGCGATGCGCTGGGGTCAGTGTGGCCATGTGCTGGGGTCAGTGTGGCCATGTGCTGGGGTCAGTGTGGCAATGCGCTCTGGTCAGTGTGGCGATGTGCTAGGGTCAGTGTGGGGATGCACTGGGGTCAGTGTGGCAAAGCCCTGGGGTCAGTGTGGCAAAGCCCTGAGGTCAGTGTGATGATGCACTGAGGTCAGTGTGGCGAGGCCCTGAGGTCAGTGTGGTGATGCCTTGGGGTCAGTGGGGCGAGGCACTGGGGTCAGTGAGGCGAGGCACTGGGGTCAGTGTGGCGATGCCCTGGGGTCGGTGCGGCGATGCCCTGGGGTCAATTCGGCGATGTCCTGGGGTCAGTGTGATGACGGTATGGGGTCAGTGTGGCAATTCACTGGGGCAGTGTGGCGATGCTCTGGGGTCAGTGTGGCGATGCTCCGGGGTCAGTGTGTGGACGATACACTGGGGTCAGTGTGGTGGCGATGCCCTGGGGTCAGTGTGATGATGGTATGGGTTCAGTGTGGCAATTCACTGGGGCAGTGTGGCAATGGACTGGGGTCAGTGTGGCGATGCTCTGGGGTCAGTGTTGCGATACTCTGGGGTCAGTGTGGCGATGCCCTGGGGTCATTTCGGTAATGCCCTGGGGTCAGTGTGATGATGGTATGGGGTCAGTGTGGCGATGCACTGGGGCAGTGTGGTGATGCCCTGGGGTCAGTGTGACAATGCACTGAGGTCAGTGTTATGATGCTCTGGGGTCAGTATGGTGTTGATGCACTGGGATCAGTTTCGAGATGCTCTGGAGTCAGTGTGGCGATGCCCTGGGGTCAGTGTGGTGGTGATGCACTGGGGTCAGTGCGGAGATGCTCTGGGGTCAGTGTGGTGACGATGCACTGGGGTCAGTGTGGTGACGATGCACTGGGGTCAGTGTGGTGGCGATGCACTGGGGTCAGAGTGGAGATGCTCTGGGGTCAGTGTGGTGGTGATGCACTGGGATCAGTGCGGTGATGCACTGGGATCAGTGCGGTGCTGCCCTGGGGTCAGTGCGGTGCTGCCCTGGGGTCAGTGCGGTGCGGTGCTGCCCTGGGGTCAGTGTGGCAATGCCCTGGGGTCAGTTTGGGGGTGCACTGGGGTCAGCGTGGTGGTGATGCACTAGGGTCACGGTGGTGGTGATGCACTGAGGTCACGTGTTGATGCGCTGGGTCAGTGCGGTAATTCCCTGGGGTCAGTGTGGTGATGCGCTGGGTCAATGTGGTGATGATGCTCTGGGGTCAGTGTGGCGATGCACTAGGGTCAGTGTGGGGGGTGCACTGGGGTCAGTATGGGGGTGATGCACTGAGGTCACGGCGGGGATGCACTGGGGTCATTGTGGTGATTCTCTGGGGTCAGTGCGGTGATGATGCTCTGGGGTTAGTGCGGTGATTCCCTGGGGTGCGCTGGGTCAATGTGGTGATGATGGCCTGGGGTCATTTCAGTGATACCCTGGGGTCAGTGTGGCAATGCACGGAGGTCAATGTGGTGACGCACTGGGGTCAGTGTGCCGATCCTCTGGGGTCAGTGTGGTTATGCCCTGGGATCAGTGTGGAGACGCTCTCGGGTCAGCGTGGTTATGGCCAGGGGTCAGTGTGGTGACTCACTGGGTTCAGTGCGGTGATGCTCTGGGGTCAGTGCAGTGATGCACTAAGGTCAGTGTGGTGATGCTCTGGGGTCAGTGTGGTGATGCTCTGGGGTCAGTGTGGTGATGCTCTGGGGTCAGTGTGGCGATGCTCTGAGATCAGTGTGGAGATGCGCTGGGGTCAGTGTGGCGATGCGCTGGAGCCAGTGTCGCGATGCGCTGGAGCCAGTGTCGCGATGCGCTGGAGCCAGTGTGGGGATGCGCTGGGATCAGTGAGCCTCTGCCCTGGGGTCAGTATGGCGATGCACTGGTGTCAGTATGGTGATGCGCTGGGATCAGTGTGGGGATGCGCTGGGGTCAGTGTGGTGATGCACTTGGGTGAGAGTAGGAATGCACTAGGGTAGCTGTGGCGCTGCGCTGGGGTCAGTGTGGCACTGCGCTGGCGTCAGTATGGCGATGCGCTGGGGTCAGGGTGGCGATGCTCTGGGGTCAGGGTGGCGATGCGCTGGGGTCAGTGTGGCCTTGCGCTGGGGTCAGTGTGGCCATGTGCTGGGGACAGCGTGGTGATGCGCTGGGGTCAGTGTGGCGATGCGCTGGGGTCAGTGTGGCAAAGCCCTGGAGTCAGTGTGGAGATGCACTGGGGTCAGTGTGGCAAAGCCCTGGGGTCAGTGTGGAGATGCAGTGGGGTCAGTGTGGCAAAGCCCTGGGGTCAGTGTGACGATGCACTGAGGTCAGTGTGATGATGCACTGGGGTCAGTGTGGCGAGGCCCTGAGGTCAGTGTGGTGATACCCTGGGGTTAGTGTGGTGATACCCTGGGGTCAGTGCGGCGATGCCCTGGGGTCATTTCGGTAATGCCCTGGGGTCAGTGTGATGATGGTATGGAGTCAGTGTGGCGATGCACTGGGGCAGTGTGGCGATGCACTGGGGTCAGTGTGGGGACAATACACTGGGGTCAGTGTGGTGGCGATACACTTGGGTCAGTGTGGTGAAGCACTGGGGTTAGTGTGCCGATCCTCTGGGGTCAGTGTGGTGATGGCCTGGGGCTGTGTGGTGATGCCCTGGGGTCAGTGTGGCTATGCACTGGGGTCAGTGTGGCTTTGCACTGGGGTCAGTGTGGCGATGCCCTGGGGTCAGTGTGGCGATGCCCTGGGGTCAGTGTGATAATGCACTGGGGTCAGTGTGGCGATGCCCTGGGGTCAGTGTGGTGCTGATGCACTGGGGTCAGTTTCAAGATGTTCTGGGGTCAGTGTGGTGGCGATGCCCTGGGGTCAGTGTGGTGGTGATGCACTGGGGACTGTGGGGTGGCGATGCACTGGGGTCAGTGTGGAGATGCTCAGGGGTCAGTGTGGGGACGATACACTGGGGTCAGTGTGGTGGCGATACACTGGGGTCAGTGTGGTGAAGCACTGGGGTTAGTGTGGTGATGCCCTGGGGTCTGTGTGGCTATGGCCTGGGGTCAGTGTGGCTTTGGACTGGGGTCAGTGTGGCTTTGGACTGGGGTCAGTGTGGCGATGCCCTGGGGTCAGTGTGGCGATGCCCTGGGGTCAGTGTGGCGATGCCCTGGGGTCAGTGTGGCGATGCCCTGGGGTCAGTGTGGTGGTGATGCACTGGGGTCAGTTTCGAGATGCTCTGGGGTCAGTGTGGAGATGCTCTGGGGTCAGTGTGGTGGTGATGCACTGGGGTCAGTGTGGTGGTGATGCACTGAGGTGAGTGCGACGATGCCCTGGGGTCAGTGTGAAGTCAGTGTGGTGATGCTCTGGGCTCAGTGTGGTGGCGATGCTCTGGGGTCAGTGTGGTGGTGATGCACTGAGGTCAGTGAGATGATGCACTGGGGTCAGTGTGGAGATGCTCTGGGGTCAGTGTGGTGGCGATGCCCTGAGGTCAGTGTGGTGGCGATGCCCTGGGGTCAGTGTGGTGGCGATGCCCTGGGGTGAGTGTGGCGATGCCCTGGGGTGAGTGCGACGATGCCCTGGGGTCAGTGTGAGGTCAGTGTGGTGATGCTCTGGGCTCAGTGTGGTGGCGATGCACTGAGGTCAGTGAGATGATGCACTGGGTCAGTGCGGTGATGCTCTGGGGTCAGTGTGGCGATGCTCTGGGGTCAGTGTGGCGATGCTCTGGGGTCAGAGTGGCGCTACGCTGGGGTCAGAGTGACGCTACGCTGGGGTCAGTATGACGATGCGCTGGGGTCAGTATGGCGATGCGCTGGGGTCAGTGTGGCGATGTCTGGGGTCAGCGTGGCGATACGCTGGGGTCAGTGTGGCGATGCGCTGGGTTCAGTGTGGCGATGTGCTGGGGTCAGTGTGGTGATGGCCTGGGGCTGTGTGGTGATGCCCTGGGGTCAGTGTGGCTATGCACTGGGGTCAGTGTGGCTTTGCACTGGGGTCAGTGTGGCGATGCCCTGGGGTCAGTGTGGCGATGCCCTGGGGTCAGTGTGATAATGCACTGGGGTCAGTGTGGCGATGCCCTGGGGTCAGTGTGGTGGTGATGCACTGGGGTCAGTTTCAAGATGTTCTGGGGTCAGTGTGGTGACGATGCACTGGGGTCAGCATGGTGGTGATGCCCTGGGGTCAGTGTGGCGATGCCCTGGGGTCAGTGTGGTGGTGATGCACTGGGGACTGTGGGGTGGCGATGCACTGGGGTCAGTGTGGAGATGCACTGGGGTCAGTGTGGAGATGCTCAGGGGTCAGTGTGGGGACGATACACTGGGGTCAGTGTGGTGGCGATACACTGGGGTCAGTGTGGTGAAGCACTGGGGTTAGTGTGGTGATGCCCTGGGGTCTGTGTGGCTATGGCCTGGGGTCAGTGTGGCTTTGGACTGGGGTCAGTGTGGCTTTGGACTGGGGTCAGTGTGGCGATGCCCTGGGGTCAGTGTGGCGATGCCCTGGGGTCAGTGTGACAATGGACTGGGGTCAGTGTGGCGATGCCCTGGGGTCAGTGTGGTGGTGATGCACTGGGGTCAGTTTCGAGATGCTCTGGGGTCAGTGTGGAGATGCTCTGGGGTCAGTGTGGTGGCGATGCCCTGGGGTCAGTGTGGTGGCGATGCCCTGGGGTCAGTGTGGCGATGCCCTGGGGTGAGTGTGGCGATGCCCTGGGGTGAGTGCGACGATGCCCTGGGGTCAGTGTGAGGTCAGTGTGGTGATGCTCTGGGCTCAGTGTGGTGGCGATGCACTGGAGTCAGTGTGGTGGTGATGCACTGAGGTCAGTGAGATGATGCACTGGGGTCAGTGCGGTGATGCTCTGGGGTCAGTTTGGCGATGCTCTGGGGTCAGTGTGGCGATGCGCTGGGGTCAGTACGGCGATGCGCTGGGGTCAGTGTGGGGTTGCCTTGGGGTCAGTGTGGCAAAGCCCTGGAGTCAGTATGGAGATGCACTGGGGTCAGTGTGGCAAAGCCCTGAGGTCAGTGTGGCAAAGCCCTGAGGTCAGTGTGACGATGCACTGAGGTCAGTGTGATGATGCACTGAGGTCAGTGTGGTGATGCTCTGGGGTCAGTGTGGCGATGCTCTGGGGTCAGTGTGGCGATGCGCTGGGGTCAGTATGGCGATGCGCTGGGGTCAGTGTGGCGATGTCTGGGGTCAGCGTGGCGATACGCTGGGGTCAGTGTGGCGATGCGCTGTGTTCAGTGTGGCGATGCGCTGGGGTCAGTGTGGCGATGCGCTGGGGTCAGTGTGGCGATGTGCTGGGGTCAGTGTGGCGATGTGCTGGGGTCAGTGTGGCCATGTGCTGGGGTCAGTGTGGCCATGTGCTGGGGTCAGTGTGGCCATGCGCTCTGGTCAGTGTGGCCATGCGCTCTGGTCAGTGTGGCCACGCGCTCTGGTCAGTGTGGGGATGCACTGGGGTCAGTGTGGGGTTGCCTTGGGGTCAGTGTGGCAAAGCCCTGGAGTCAGTATGGAGATGCACTGGGGTCAGTGTGGCAAAGCCCTGAGGTCAGTGTGACGATGCACTAAGGTCAGTGTGATGATGCACTGGGGTCAGTGTGGCGAGGCCCTGAGGTCAGTGTGGTGATGCCCTGGGGTCAGTGGGGCGAGGCACTGGGGTCAGTGCGGCGAGGCCCTGGGGTCAGTGCGGCAATGCCATGGGGTCAGTGCGGCGATGCCCTGGGGTCATTTCAACGATGCCCTGGGGTCAGTGTGATGACGGTATGGTGTCAGTGTGGCGATTCACTGGGGCAGTGTGGCAATGCACTGGGGTCAGTGTGGCGATACTCTGGGGTCAGTGTGGCGATGCTCCGGGGTCAGTGTGGGGACGATACACTGGGGTCAGTGTGGTGGCGATACACTGGTGTCAGTGTTGTGAGACACTGGGGTTAGTGTGTTGATTCTCTCGGGTCAGTGTGGTGGTGTGGTGACTGAGGTCAGTGTGACGATGCACTATGGTCAGTGCTGCGATCCTCAGGGGTCAGTGTGGTTATGGCCTGGGGCAGTGTGGTGATGCCCTGGGGTCAGTGTGGTGGTGTGGTGACTGAGGTCAGTGTGACGATGCACTATGGTCAGTGCTGCGATCCTCAGGGGTCAGTGTGGTTATGGCCTGGGGCGGTGTGGTGATGCCCTGGGGTCAGTGTGGTTAAGCACTGGGGTCAGTGTGGCTATGCACTGGGGTCAGTGTGACAATGCACTGAGGTCACTGTTGTGATGCTCTGGGGTCAGTGTGGAGGTGATGCACTAGGGTCAGTTTCGAGATGCTCTGGGGTCAGTGTGGCGATGCCCTGGGGTCAGTGTGGTGGTGATGCACTGGGGTCAGTGCGGAGATGCTCTGGGGTCAGTGTGGAGATGCACTTGGGTCAGTGAGGTGACGATGCACTGGGGTCAGTGTAGTGGCGATGCACTGGGGTCAGTGTGGAGATGCTCTGGGGTCAGTGCGGAGATGCTCTGGGGTCAGTGCGGAGATGCTCTGGGGTCAGTGCAGAGATGCTCTGGGAGCAGTGTGGAGATGCAGTGGGGTCAGTGTTGCAAAGCCCTGGGGTCAGTGTGACGATGCACTGAGGTCAATGTGATGATGCACTGGGGTCAGTGTGATGATGCACTGGGGTCAGTGTGGCGAGGCCCTGAGGTCAGTGTGGTGATACCCTGGGGTCAGTGTGGTGATACCCTGGGGTCAGTGCGGCGCTGCACTGACCCCAGTGCGGCGATGCCCTGGGGTCATTTCGGTAATGCCCTGGGGTCAGTGTGATGATGGTATGGGGTCAGTGTGGCGATGCACTGGGGCAGTGTGGCGATGCACTGGGGTCAGTGTGGGGACGATACACTGGGGTCAGTGTGGTGGCGATACACTTGGGTCAGTGTGGTGAAGCACTGGGGTTAGTGTGCCGATCCTCTGGGGTCAGTGTGGTGATGGCCTGGGGCAGTGTGGTGATGCCCTGGGGTCAGTGTGGCTATGCACTGGGGTCAGTGTGGCTATGCACTGGGGTCAGTGTGGCGATGCCCTGGGGTCAGTGTGGCGATGCCCTGGGGTCAGTGTGGCGATGCCCTGGGGTCAGTGTGACAATGCACTGGGGTCAGTGTGGTGATGCCCTGGGGTCAGTGTGGTGGTGATGCACTGGGGTCAGTTTCGAGATGTTCTGGGGTCAGTGTGGTGACGATGCACTGGGGTCAGTGTAGTGGCGATGCACTGGGGTCAGTGTGGAGATGCTCTGGGGTCAGTGTGGAGATGCACTGGGGTCAGCATGGTGGTGATGCCCTGGGGTCAGTGTGGCGATGCCCTGGGGTCAGTGTGGTGGTGATGCACTGGGGACTGTGGGGTGGCGATGCACTGGGGTCAGTGTGGAGATGCTCTAGGGTCAGTGTGGGGACGATACACTGGGGTCAGTGTGGTGGCGATACACTGGGGTCAGTGTGGTGAAGCACTGGGGTTAGTGTGCCGATCCTCTGGGGTCTATGTGGCTATGGCCTGGGGCAGTGTGGTGATGCCCTGGGGTCTGTGTGGCTATGCACTGGGGTCAGTGTGGCTTTGGACTGGGGTCAGTGTGGCTTTGCACTGGGGTCAGTGTGGCGATGCCCTGGGGTCAGTGTGGCGATGCCCTGGGGTCAGTGTGGCGATGCCCTGGGGTCAGTGTGACAATGGACTGGGGTCAGTGTGGCGATGCCCTGGGGTCAGTGTGGTGGTGATGCACTGGGGTCAGTTTCGTGATGTTCTGGGGTCAGTGTGGTGACGATGCACTGGGGTCAGTGTAGTGGTGATGCACTGGGGTCAGTATGGAGATGCTCTGGGGTCAGTGTGGAGATGCTCTGGGGTCAGTATGGTGGTGATGCCCTGGGGTCAGTGTGGCGATGCCCTGGGGTCAGTGTGGTGGCGATGCCCTGGGGTCAGTGTGGTGGCGATGCCCTGGGGTCTGTGGGGTGGCGATGCACTGGGGTCTGTGGGGTGGCGATGCACTGGGGTCTGTGGGGTGGCGATGCACTGGGGTCAGTGTGGAGATGCTCTGGGGTCAGTGTGGTGGCGATGCCCTGGGGTCAGTGTGGTGGCGATGCCCTGGGGTTAGTGTGGCGATGCCCTGGGGTGAGTGCGACGATGCCCTGGGGTCAGTGTGAGGTCAGTGTGGTGATGCTCTGGGCTCAGTGTGGTGGTGATTGTTAGACCTGGCACCTTGGCGTGAGTCTCCCTTCTTCTTTTTGTCGCTGTGCCTCATGTGTTTTTATGGTGTTGGCCGCTCAGCGCGCTGTGCCACTGCCAACCAGTGTCACGGTGCGAGTGCTCCCTATGTAAATTGTATATGTTGGTTGGATTCCATGATTGGATTGTTTGATTTACTGTCAGACCCCAGTAAAGTGCGCCGGGGGCGCCAGGGCATGTAAATGCGAACCCCGCTGGTGGGCTTGCAGCACTGGTTGTGCCACCCACAGAAGCGGCCGGTAAAATATATCTAAGGTCTGCCATCGCAGAACCTGCGTGCAGTCTGGTACTGACACGCCGACCGACAAGTGCCCACACTTGCCGGTCCCTGAAACCTTCCCTTAGCTGCATGTTAGTCACCCCTCTGGTAGGCCCACGGGCAGGGTGCATTGTACGCCTAAGGTAGGACACGCCTGGATGCGTGGCATGTCCTAGTAGTGAATTACCGCCATCTTGTTGTTCACTACTGCAAGGCTACCCTGTTCTCATAGGCCAGTATGGGCGGCCTGGATTATTACACCCTATGATCCTAACCGACCCAGGGAACATGGTAGAAGATCGAGTTTAGTATGCCTGAACTCGGAATAATAAGGTACATCTTTTCGCAAGGTTTATTTTAATATTCCGGGTTTGCAAATGCCGCTTTTAGAAAGTTGGCCTTTGCTTGCCTAAACCTTTCAGCCGCCTCTGCGTGTTGTGTATCTGATGTCTGGCTGGTGTGAGTGACAGGGCTGGGGGAACCCAGATGGGCAGGGCTAGGTAGCCTGGTATGAATGGGACGATCGACAGGTAAATGGGTGGGAGGAGTGCTCCTAGGTTCTGAATGGGACAGTGCTCCGCTACCTCGATGCCGGCTCCACCCCCTGTGGAGCGTCTGATGACTCTGCCCTGCACTCTGAAAGGAGAAGCCTGCATCACGTAAACAAAGTGCTCAGAAACCGGACTGAACTAGGCAAGGGCCCCCCTGGCCTGGGAGAACAAAAGATTTGTGGTATAAATGGAGGAGCCCTGCTCCTAAGAAACTAGATCCGCTTTTGACCAAGAAGAATCTCTGCCTGAGGAGGAGGCACCGGGAAAGCTGTAGGAGGAAGACTGTCCCTATCCTGGGGGATTGGCCTGCAGTGGTGACCTTGCTGCCAAAGGAGAGAAGAGAAACTGTTGCTGAAGACTTTTACTTTACTTTTACTTTCAAGACTTGTGCTTTTCCAAAAACGATCTCCAAGGGCTTGGAACTGAGCTTGCCCCCTGAACTGAGCCCCAGGACCATTGGGCTCTACCTGATCTTCACTCGCCTGCTGCTGGACTGTGGTGTCCTTTCCCTCGCCGGAGCTGTGACCCTCGTGCCCAGTCCCTCCCTGAGCCGTGACCAGGACTGCTTAGCCGCCCCCGCCATGGGAAGAGCCTCGCTCGATCGGAGCCGCTCCCCCTACGCTGTGCTGGGCTGCCCCTGTCACCTCGCTCGCTGGAGGCTCGCTGCGCACCTTCACCCTCCCGCCGGAATCGGCGTTGTGAGCATCTCCAAGCCTCGGACGGCCCGGACGCATCGGCGTGCCCGGCTGCCCCGCTTTGTTCACCCGCCACCTGCAACACCCCGCTCCTGTCGTGAGCCTGAAGATCAGACCCCCCCATCGTAAAGTGTGGGAGCCCCGGACGCCGCCTCGCTCTTCTGTCGAAGAGCCGCTGAAATCCCGCACCCGCCTTTGCGTCAAGAAACAAGGTACTGTACTTACGACCTCGACCGCGAGCTCGCCTCGGATCCAGGGTCCGCAACGTTCTTATTTCCCTGTCATCTGCTGTGTGCTCCCCGGGCGCTGCCTCAGCACGAAGTGCGCTGAGGCCTACAGTTACCTTGTGCCCGCCTAAAGAACTTTCCGTAAAACCAAGAGAACTTGACCGTATTTCCAAGAATTGTGGCCCCATCAGTTCAACGTTACTGGGCCTTGTATTTGAATCTGCTGAAACTACATAAAAGCTGATTTTTATATACCTCCTGATTGGTGTCCGTTTGTGGTGCATGCAAGGGGTTTACTGTATGTATTATTGCACTTGCTTAACCGTGTACGCCTGAGACTTAGCCTAGACTGCTCGCGCCACGCACCTAGAGGGTGAGCAGGGGTTATTCTGGGGAGTCATCCTTCGCCCTGACAAGAAGTAAAGGGTCCCTGCTTGCTGTGGGTTCACACCTGCGTCAACCAGAGCCCCCTCATTTCTAACATTGGTGGCAGCGGTGGGATTTACGGATTTGCATTTGTGGTTTGCGTATAGTGAATCACTGATCACCACGTAGTGAGAGCAGACCAGTAACACAGCCACAAGGCTAGCATTTGTTTTTGTTTTGCCAAGAGTCTCCGTTGCTAGAGCCATGCCTGGTTCACTTTCAGCCGGAAGGGCGGCTTCCATAATCTCTGGATTTGAAGACGTAGATTGGGAGGAAGACGCACTTCAGAATCGTACCAATGAAGACTTGAAAGGTCTTTGCTGCAAGTTCAGGATTGCCCAAACTGGATTGAAAAACAAGACCCAATTTGTGAAGGCGCTGAGGGCCTGGTATGAGTCAAAGGCACCAGAGAATCAGGTGGAAGTGGTTCCACCAGAAAGTGTCCATGAGTTTGGCAGGTGCCTGTCGCCAGAAGAGTTGGCAGACAGGGCCGCAACCCGGGCACACGAGGTGGAAATGGCAAAACTTCATGGGCAGATGGATATGGAAAAACAAAGATTAGCCATGGAAGAAAAGAAACAATTAGAGCATGACATGAAGCTGAGGGAGCTGGAGCTGAAAGCAAAAAGTTTGGAGCTTAATCCCTCTGGTGGCAGCACACCGCCAGTACCGGCGGAACCAAGAGTTTATATTCCCAAGGATGTAGTGAAGGAGTTCTTCAGGAATGACGACATCGGGCAGTGGTTCAGAGCCTACGAGGTAGCCATGTCTTCCCACCGGGTCCCTGAGAAAGATTGGGGAGCGGGGTTGTGGGGAAGGTTCCTGAGTGAAGGGCGGGACACACTGTTAGATTTACCTGTTGATGTTCGTAATTCTTATGCCCATATGAAGGAAGCATTGATGGCTAGGTATGGGTTGACCCCTGAGTTATACAGACAGAGGTTCAGGGGTTGCACTAAGATTCCCAATAGTACGTATGTGGAGTATGTGACTTTCTTTTGCAGAGCGCTGGATGGTTGGGTAAAGGGTAGTAAGGTGAATGATTATCAAGGGCTTCTTGATTTAATGGCATGGGAGCACTTGTCCAGTAATTGTTTTCCTGAGCTACGCCAGCACCTGATCGATAGTAAGCTGACTAACCCGAGGAAGCTTGCTGAGGAGGCGGACCGCTGGGTCAGTACCAGGGTCCACAAGGGTACCGTGGGAGACTCCGCCAAAGGTGGGCAGGGTCCCCAGCAGAAGAGTGGGGGGGACAGGGGTAAACAGAAGCAGTTCCAAAAAGGGCCCCAAAATAGTCCCCAAGGGAACCAAGGGAAGGGTTCTCAGCCTCCCCCACCCCAGAAACCGACCGGGGCCCCGACAGGTCCTCCTGTTCCAAAGGGGCCCGTAAGATGTTACAGGTGTAACAATTTGGGGCATTTTGCCTCTGATGTAAAGTGTCCATTGTTTGGTAAACCAGCACCCACTGGTGCTCCACCCCGGCAGGTGACTAGTGTAGCCTTGGGGGAGGAGAGGGATGTCCAAGGTGGGTGGGGTCCCGCAGAGATGTCCCTTGTCTCGCTAGGAGACCGTGAAGTGGTCCCTCCAACCCAGCTGCCTGAGAACACTAAGAAGTACAGGCAGTGGGTGACCATAAATGGCCATAGGGTGGAAGCTCTTAGAGATACAGGAGCCAGTGTGACGGCTGTCCGGTGTCACCTGGTGTCTCAGGAGCAGGTGGTCCCCAATGCATTCTATCCCGTTGTTGCCGCTGACAACACAGAGAGACACTGCAAGGTGGCTCAGGTTCCCTTTGAGTGGGGGGGGGGTCTCTGGTACTCTTCAGGTAGCTGTGAGGCCCGCCATGCCTGTAGACTGTTTGTTAGGGAACGATTTAGAGAGCTCACCCTGGGCTAAGGTGGAGCGGAGTGCTCACCTGGAGATGTTGGGTATGCCGGATTGGGCGTGTGTCACCACACGGTCCATGGCAGCCAGTAGAGGTACTCAAGAGGTCCTGGAGCCTGAGAGGGAGGCCCAGGAACCGGCCTCAGAGAGAAGGAGCAAGGGGCGCGGGAAGCCGGCCCCTGAAGTTCCCACGGTCCAGGAGGAAGCAGACCTTGAGGGGGATGCCCTGGAGCCTACAGGGGAGCAGATAGCTGAACTGGGAGACCTGCCGGAGCTGACCCATTGGCAGCAGGAAGGGGGTCCCACCAGGGAGGACTTTTGCAAGGCACAGAAGGAGTGCCCTTCTCTCGTGGGTATGCGGCAGCAGGCTGCAGACCAGGCCGCAGGTGATCAGTCAGGATCGCATTTCGTTTACTGGGAGAACGACCTCCTATATACAGAGCCTAAGGTTGCTGAGCCTGGGTCAGCCCGTGCGCTGGTGGTACCCCAGGACTTCAGAGCCTTCCTACTGGGGCTGGCTCACGATGTGCCATTGGCAGGGCATTTGGGGCAGGACAAGACCTTTGAAAGGCTTGTCACCCACTTTTATTGGCCTCAAATGCGCAGGAGTTCCGATACTCACTGCAGGACATGCCAGACTTGCCAGGCAAGTGGAAAGAGTGGAAGGAAGCAGAAGGCTCCACTCCAGCCATTCCCTGTGGTCGGTACCCCATTCCAGCGAGTGGGGATTGACATTGTAGGGCCACTGGACCCCAAGACAGCGATGGGCAATAGGTTCATCCTGGTCCTGGTGGACCATGCCACCCGGTACCCGGAAGCCATTCCTCTGAGGACAGTGACGGCCCCCGTGGTGGGACGTGCACTGATGGGAATTTTCTCCCGAGTGGGATTCCCTCTAGAGGTGGTGTCTGACCGAGGTACCAATTTCATGTCCAAGTACATGAAATCTCTTTGGCAAGAGTGTGGTGTAACCTACAAGTTCACCACCCCTTACCACCCCCAAGGAAACGGGTTGGTTGAGAGATTCAACCGAACCCTCAAAGGCATGATAATGGGCCTAGAAGGAGCCATGAGGCGTAAGTGGGACGTCCTCTTACCATGCCTTCTCTTCGCTTACCGTGAGGTGCCACAGAAATCTCTGGGGTTCAGTCCCTTTGAGCTTCTGTATGGTCACCCAGTCAGAGGACCTCTAAGTCTGGTCAAAGAAGGCTGGGAGCAATCTCCCAGGAAACCTCCCCAGAATGTATATAGTTACATGCTGGCCTTCAGGAATCAGACTAGGCGATTCAGGCAACTTGCTGAGGCAAATCTGGAAGCCAGCCAGGAGGAGATGAAGCGGTGGTACGACCAGAATGCCACTCTGGTAGAGCTTCAGCCTGGACAGAAAGTATGGGTCTTGGCCCCCGTGGAGCCGTGTGCGCTCCAGGATAAGTGGACTGGTCCCTTTGAGGTGGTGGAGCGCAAGAGTCCTGTCACCTACGTGGTGGACCTGAAGTCTCCTAGGAACCCCTTAAGGGTCCTACATGTCAACCGCCTCAAGCCCCACTTGGAGAGGTCCCAAGTGGGCATGCTCTTGGCAACAGATGCTGGAATGGAAGAGGAGACAGAACCTCTTCCTGACCTCCTGTCCGCCAAGGAGCAAGATGGGTCAGTGGATGGTGTCATCCTCTCTTCCACCCTGACCCCTGAGCAACAGAATGATTGTCGCCAGTTGCTGGGACAGTTTTCTGACCTGTTTTCCCTGGTTCCTGGTGTCACTGATTGGTGCGTCCATGATGTGGACACTGGGGATAGTCCACCTGTGCGGCACAAGGCCTACAGGGTGACTGACAGGGTGAGGACCTGCATCAAGGAGGAGGTCTCCAAGATGTTTGCCCTCGGGGTAATTGAGTCTTCTAGCAGTCCTTGGGCCAGCCCCGTGGTCTTGGTCCCAAAGGCTGCAGCGCCAGGAGCCACACCCGAACTCCGGTTCTGTGTGGACTACAGAGGACTCAATTCGGTCACTAGGACCGACGCACACCCCATCCCCCGAGCTGATGAGCTCATCGATCGGCTAGGGGCTGCCAACTACCTCAGCACGTTTGATTTAACGTCTGGGTATTGGCAGATCGCCTTGACCGAGGGGGCCAAAGAGAGGTCAGCATTTTCCACCCCAGATGGGCACTACCAGTTCCGGGTCATGCCATTTGGGATGAAGAATGCCCCTGCCACCTTCCAGAGATTGGTCAACCAGGTGTTGGCTGGGCTGGATTCGTTCAGTGCAGCCTACCTGGATGACATCGCCGTGTTCAGCTCCACTTGGGAGGAACACTTGCGTCACCTCTGGGAAGTGTTGATGGCGCTGCGCAAGGCAGGCCTCACGATCAAGGCGAGTAAGTGCCAGATCGGGCAGGGTTCCGTGGTGTACTTGGGACACCAAGTTGGGAGTGGCCAGGTGGCACCCCTTCAGCCCAAGATAGAAACCATCCTGAATTGGGAGGCGCCCAAAACCCAGACGGAGGTGAGAGCTTTCCTAGGTCTCACCGGGTACTACAGGAGGTTTGTCAAGGGGTATGGCAACATGGTTGCCCCCTTGACCGCGCTGACTTCGAAGAAGCAGCCCAGGAAAGTGATCTGGACTGACACCTGTCAGAAAGCTTTTGAGGCCTTGAAAACTGCTATGTGCACGGCGCCCGTGCTCTTGGCTCCCAACTTCTCCAAAGAGTTTATCGTTCAGACAGACGCTTCAGAGCATGGTGTGGGGGCTGTTCTTTCACAGATTAATGAAGAGGGCCTAGATCAACCCGTAGCCTTTCTTAGCAGGAGGTTACTTCCACGGGAACAAAGGTGGAGTGCTATTGAGCGTGAGGCATTTGCTGTGGTCTGGGCGCTGAAGAAGCTAAGACCCTACTTGTTTGGGTCTCACTTCCGGGTTCAGACGGACCACAGGCCCCTCAGATGGTTGATGCATATGAGGGGTGAGAATCCAAAGCTGTTGAGGTGGTCCATTTCCCTACAGGGTATGGATTTCACGGTGGAACATCGCCCTGGTACAGATCACGCCAATGCTGACGGTCTGTCCAGATTTTTCCGCCTTAGTGATGAGGAACTCCCTGGGGTAGGGTAGTTCTCCCCACTTTTCAGCTGGAGGGGACACGTGTTAGACCTGGCACCTTGGCGTGAGTCTCCCTTCCTCTTTTTGTCGCTGTGCCTCATGTGTTTTTATGGTGTTGGCCGCTCAGCGCGCTGTGCCACTGCCAACCAGTGTCACGGTGCGAGTGCTCCCTATGTAAATTGTATATGTTGGTTGGATTCCATGATTGGATTGTTTGATTTACTGTCAGACCCCAGTAAAGTGCGCCGGGGGCGCCAGGGCATGTAAATGCGAACCCCGCTGGTGGGCTTGCAGCACTGGTTGTGCCACCCACAGAAGCGGCCGGTAAAATATATCTAAGGTCTGCCATCGCAGAACCTGCGTGCAGTCTGGTACTGACACGCCGACCGACAAGTGCCCACACTTGCCGGTCCCTGAAACCTTCCCTTAGCTGCATGTTAGTCACCCCTCTGGTAGGCCCACGGGCAGGGTGCATTGTACGCCTAAGGTAGGACACGCCTGGATGCGTGGCATGTCCTAGTAGTGAATTACCGCCATCTTGTTGTTCACTACTGCAAGGCTACCCTGTTCTCATAGGCCAGTATGGGCGGCCTGGATTATTACACCCTATGATCCTAACCGACCCAGGGAACATGGTAGAAGATCGAGTTTAGTATGCCTGAACTCGGAATAATAAGGTACATCTTTTCGCAAGGTTTATTTTAATATTCCGGGTTTGCAAATGCCGCTTTTAGAAAGTTGGCCTTTGCTTGCCTAAACCTTTCAGCCGCCTCTGCGTGTTGTGTATCTGATGTCTGGCTGGTGTGAGTGACAGGGCTGGGGGAACCCAGATGGGCAGGGCTAGGTAGCCTGGTATGAATGGGACGATCGACAGGTAAATGGGTGGGAGGAGTGCTCCTAGGTTCTGAATAGGACAGTGCTCCGCTACCTCGATGCCGGCTCCACCCCCTGTGGAGCGTCTGATGACTCTGCCCTGCACTCTGAAAGGAGAAGCCTGCATCACGTAAACAAAGTGCTCAGAAACCGGACTGAACTAGGCAAGGGCCCCCCTGGCCTGGGAGAACAAAAGATTTGTGGTATAAATGGAGGAGCCCTGCTCCTAAGAAACTAGATCCGCTTTTGACCAAGAAGAATCTCTGCCTGAGGAGGAGGCACCGGGAAAGCTGTAGGAGGAAGACTGTCCCTATCCTGGGGGATTGGCCTGCAGTGGTGACCTTGCTGCCAAAGGAGAGAAGAGAAACTGTTGCTGAAGACTTTTACTTTACTTTTACTTTCAAGACTTGTGCTTTTCCAAAAACGATCTCCAAGGGCTTGGAACTGAGCTTGCCCCCTGAACTGAGCCCCAGGACCATTGGGCTCTACCTGATCTTCACTCGCCTGCTGCTGGACTGTGGTGTCCTTTCCCTCGCCGGAGCTGTGACCCTCGTGCCCAGTCCCTCCCTGAGCCGTGACCAGGACTGCTTAGCCGCCCCCGCCTTGGGAAGAGCCTCGCTCGATCGGAGCCGCTCCCCCTACGCTGTGCTGGGCTGCCCCTGTCACCTCGCTCGCTGGAGGCTCGCTGCGCACCTTCACCCTCCCGCCGGAATCGGCGTTGTGAGCATCTCCAAGCCTCGGACGGCCCGGACGCATCGGCGTGCCCGGCTGCCCCGCTTTGTTCACCCGCCACCTGCAACACCCCGCTCCTGTCGTGAGCCTGAAGATCAGACCCCCCCATCGTAAAGTGTGGGAGCCCCGGACGCCGCCTCGCTCTTCTGTCGAAGAGCCGCTGAAATCCCGCACCCGCCTTTGCGTCAAGAAACAAGGTACTGTACTTACGACCTCGACCGCGAGCTCGCCTCGGATCCAGGGTCCGCAACGTTCTTATTTCCCTGTCATCTGCTGTGTGCTCCCCGGGCGCTGCCTCAGCACGAAGTGCGCTGAGGCCTACAGTTACCTTGTGCCCGCCTAAAGAACTTTCCGTAAAACCAAGAGAACTTGACCGTATTTCCAAGAATTGTGGCCCCATCAGTTCAACGTTACTGGGCCTTGTATTTGAATCTGCTGAAACTACATAAAAGCTTATTTTTATATACCTCCTGATTGGTGTCCGTTTGTGGTGCATGCAAGGGGTTTACTGTATGTATTATTGCACTTGCTTAACCGTGTACGCCTGAGACTTAGCCTAGACTGCTCGCGCCACGCACCTAGAGGGTGAGCAGGGGTTATTCTGGGGAGTCATCCTTCGCCCTGACAAGAAGTAAAGGGTCCCTGCTTGCTGTGGGTTCACACCTGCGTCAACCAGAGCCCCCTCATTTCTAACAGTGATGAACTGAGGTCAGTGAGATGGTGCACTGGGGTCAGTGCGGTGATGCTCTGGGGTCAGTGTGGCGATGATCTGAGATCAGTGTGGAGATGCGCTGGGGTCAGAGTGGCGCTACGCTGAGGTCAGTATGGCGATGCGCTGGGGTCAGTGTGGCGATGTCTGGGGTCAGTGTGGCGATACGCTGGGGTCAGTGTGGCGATACGCTGGGGTCAGTGTGGCGATGCGCTGGGGTCAGTGTGACGATGCGCTGGGGTCAGTGTGACGATGCGCTGGGGTCTGTGTGGCGATGTGCTGGGGTCAGTGTGGCCATGTGCTGGGGTCAGTGTGGCCATGCGCTCTGGTCAGTGTGGGGATGCACTGGGGTCAGTGTGGGGTTGCCTTGGGGTCAGTGTGGCAAAGCCCTGGAGTCAGTATGGAGATGCACTGGGGTCAGTGTGGCAAAGCCCTGAGGTCAGTGTGGCAAAGCCCTGAGGTCAGTGTGACGATGCACTGAGGTCAGTGTGATGATGCACTGGGGTCAGTGTGGCGAGGCCCTGAGGTCAGTGTGGTGATGCCCTGGGGTCAGTGGGGCGAGGCACTGGGGTCAGTGCGGCGAGGCACTGGGGTCAGTGCGGCGAGGCCCTGGGGTCAGTGCGGCGATGCCCTGGGGTCATTTCAGCGATGCCCTGGGGTCAGTGTGATGACGATATGGTGTCAGTGTGGCGATTCACTGGGGCAGTGTGGCAATGCACTGGGGTCAGTGTGGCGATACTCTGGGGTCAGTGTGGCGATGCTCCGGGGTCAGTGTGGGGACGATACACTGGGGTCAGTGTGGTGGCGATACACTGGTGTCAGTGTTGTGAGACACTGGGGTTAGTGTGGTGATGCCCTGGGGTCAGTGTGGTGGTGTGGTGACTGAGGTCAGTGTGACGATGCACTATGGTCAGTACTGCGATCCTCAGGGGTCAGTGTGGTTATGGCCTGGGGCAGTGTGGTGATGCCCTGGGGTCAGTGTGGTGGTGTGGTGACTGAGGTCAGTGTGATGATGCACTATGGTCAGTGCTGCGATCCTCAGGGGTCAGTGTGGTTATGGCCTGGGGCGGTGTGGTGATGCCCTGGGGTCAGTGTGGTTAAGCACTGGGGTCAGTGTGGCTATGCACTGGGGTCAGTGTGACAATGCACTGAGGTCACTATTGTGATGCTCTGGGGTCAGTGTGGAGGTGATGCACTGGGGTCAGTTTCGAGATGCTCTGGGGTCAGTGTGGCGATGCCCTGGGGTCAGTGTGGTGGTGATGCACTGGGGTCAGTGCGGAGATGCTCTGGGGTCAGTGTGGAGATGCACTGGGGTCAGTGCGGAGATGCTCTGGGGTCAGTGTGGAGATGCTCTGGGGTCAGTATGGTGGTGATGCCCTGGGGTCAGTATGGTGGTGATGCCCTGGGGTCAGTGTGGTGGTGATGCACTGGGGTCTGTGGGGTGGCGATGCACTGGGGTCAGTGTGGAGATGCTCTGGGGTCAGTGTGGTGGCGATGCCCTGGGGTCAGTGTGGTGGCGATGCCCTGGGGTCAGTGTGGTGGCGATGCCCTGGGGTGAGTGCGACGATGCCCTGGGGTCAGTGTGAGGTCAGTGTGGTGATGCTCTGGGCTCAGTGTGGTGGTGATGAACTGAGATCAGTGAGATTATGCACTGGGGTCAGTGCAGTGATGCTCTGGGGTCAGTGTGGCGATGATCTGAGATCAGTGTGGAGATGCGCTGGGGTCAGAGTGGCGCTACGCTGAGGTCAGTATGGCGATGCGCTGGGGTCAGTGTGGCGATGTCTGGGGTCAGTGTGGCGATACGCTGGGGTCAGTGTGGTGATGCGCTGGGGTCAGTGTGGCGATGCGCTGGGGTCAGTGTGACGATGCGCTGGGGTCAGTGTGGCCATGCGCTCTGGTCAGTGTGGGGATGCACTGGGGTCAGTGTGGGGTTGCCTTGGGGTCAGTGTGGCAAAGCCCTGGAGTCAGTATGGAGATGCACTGGGGTCAGTGTGGCAAAGCCCTGAGGTCAGTGTGACGATGCACTGAGGTCAGTGTGATGATGCACTGGGGTCAGTGTGGTGAGGCCCTGAGGTCAGTGTGGTGATGCCCTGGGGTCAGTGGGGCGAGGCACTGGGGTCAGTGCGGCGAGGCCCTGGGGTCATTTCAGCGATGCCCTGGGGTCAGTGTGATGACGATATGGTGTCAGTGTGGCGATTCACTGGGGCAGTGTGGCAATGCACTGGGGTCAGTGTGGCGATACTCTGGGGTCAGTGTGGCGATGCTCCGGGGTCAGTGTGGGGACGATACACTGGTGTCAGTGTTGTGAGACACTGGGGTTAGTGTGTCGATTCTCTGGGGTCAGTGTGGTGGTGTGGTGACTGAGGTCAGTGTGATGATGCACTATGGTCAGTGCTGCGATCCTCAGGGGTCAGTGTGGTTATGGCCTGGGGCGGTGTGGTGATGCCCTGGGGTCAGTGTGGTTAAGCACTGGGGTCAGTGTGGCTATGCACTGGGGTCAGTGTGACAATGCACTGAGGTCACTGTTGTGATGCTCTGGGGTCAGTGTGGAGGTGATGCACTGGGGTCAGTTTCGAGATGCTCTGGGGTCAGTGTGGCGATGCCCTGGGGTCAGTGTGGTGGTGATGCACTGGGGTCAGTGCGGAGATGCTCTGGGGTCAGTGCGGAGATGCTCTGGGGTCAGTGAGGTGACGATGCACTGGGGTCAGTGTAGTGGCGATGCACTGGGGTCAGTGTGGAGATGCTCTGGGGTCAGCGCGGAGATGCTCTGGGAGCAGTGTGGAGATGCAGTGGGGTCAGTGTTGCAAAGCCCTGGGGTCAGTGTGACGATGCACTGAGGTCAATGTGATGATGCACTTGGGTCAGTTTGATGATGCACTGGGGTCAGTGTGATGATGCACTGGGGTCAGTGTGGTGGTGATGCACTGGGGTCTGTGGGGTAGCGATGCACTGGGGTCAGTGTGGTGGTGATGCACTGGGGTCTGTGGGGTAGCGATGTCCTGGGGTCAGTGTGAGATCAGTGTGGTGATGCTCTGGGCTCAGTGTGATGGCGATGCCCTGGGGTCAGTGTGACAATGCACTGGGGTCCGTATAGTGGTGATGCCCTGGGGTCAGTGTGACAATGCACTGGGGTCAGTGTGGCGATGCCCTGGGGGTCAGTGTGGTGGTGATGCACTGGGGTCTGTGGGGTAGCGATGCACTGGGGTCAGTGTGGAGATGCTCTGGGGTCAGTGTGGTGGCGATGTCCTGGGGTCAGTGTGAGATCAGTGTGGTGATGCTCTGGGCTCAGTGTGGTGGCGATGCACTGAGGTCAGTGAGATGATGCACTGGGGTCAGTGCGGTGATGCTCTGGGGTCAGTGTGGCGATGCTCTGAGATCAGTGTGGAGATGCGCTGGGGTCAGTATGGCGATGCGCTGGTGTCAGTATGGCGATGTGCTGGTGTCAGTGTGGCGATGCGCTGGGGTCAGTGTGGCCATGTGCTTGGGTCAGTGTGCGGCACAAGGCCTACAGGGTGACTGACAGGGTGAGGACCTGCATCAAGGAGGAGGTCTCCAAGATGTTTGCCCTCGGGGTAATTGAGTCTTCTAGCAGTCCTTGGGCCAGCCCCGTGGTCTTGGTCCCAAAGGCTGCAGCGCCAGGAGCCACACCCGAACTCCGGTTCTGTGTGGACTACAGAGGACTCAATTCGGTCACTAGGACCGACGCACACCCCATCCCCCGAGCTGATGAGCTCATCGATCGGCTAGGGGCTGCCAACTACCTCAGCACGTTTGATTTAACGTCTGGGTATTGGCAGATCGCCTTGACCGAGGGGGCCAAAGAGAGGTCAGCATTTTCCACCCCAGATGGGCACTACCAGTTCCGGGTCATGCCATTTGGGATGAAGAATGCCCCTGCCACCTTCCAGAGATTGGTCAACCAGGTGTTGGCTGGGCTGGATTCGTTCAGTGCAGCCTACCTGGATGACATCGCCGTGTTCAGCTCCACTTGGGAGGAACACTTGCGTCACCTCTGGGAAGTGTTGATGGCGCTGCGCAAGGCAGGCCTCACGATCAAGGCGAGTAAGTGCCAGATCGGGCAGGGTTCCGTGGTGTACTTGGGACACCAAGTTGGGAGTGGCCAGGTGGCACCCCTTCAGCCCAAGATAGAAACCATCCTGAATTGGGAGGCGCCCAAAACCCAGACGGAGGTGAGAGCCTTCCTAGGTCTCACCGGGTACTACAGGAGGTTTGTCAAGGGGTATGGCAACATGGTTGCCCCCTTGACCGCGCTGACTTCGAAGAAGCAGCCCAGGAAAGTGATCTGGACTGACACCTGTCAGAAAGCTTTTGAGGCCTTGAAAACTGCTATGTGCACGGCGCCCGTGCTCTTGGCTCCCAACTTCTCCAAAGAGTTTATCGTTCAGACAGACGCTTCAGAGCATGGTGTGGGGGCTGTTCTTTCACAGATTAATGAAGAGGGCCTAGATCAACCCGTAGCCTTTCTTAGCAGGAGGTTACTTCCACGGGAACAAAGGTGGAGTGCTATTGAGCGTGAGGCATTTGCTGTGGTCTGGGCGCTGAAGAAGCTAAGACCCTACTTGTTTGGGTCTCACTTCCGGGTTCAGACGGACCACAGGCCCCTCAGATGGTTGATGCATATGAGGGGTGAGAATCCAAAGCTGTTGAGGTGGTCCATTTCCCTACAGGGTATGGATTTCACGGTGGAACATCGCCCTGGTACAGATCACGCCAATGCTGACGGTCTGTCCAGATTTTTCCGCCTTAGTGATGAGGAACTCCCTGGGGTAGGGTAGTTCTCCCCACTTTTCAGCTGGAGGGGACACGTGTTAGACCTGGCACCTTGGCGTGAGTCTCCCTTCCTCTTTTTGTCGCTGTGCCTCATGTGTTTTTATGGTGTTGGCCGCTCAGCGCGCTGTGCCACTGCCAACCAGTGTCACGGTGCGAGTGCTCCCTATGTAAATTGTATATGTTGGTTGGATTCCATGATTGGATTGTTTGATTTACTGTCAGACCCCAGTAAAGTGCGCCGGGGGCGCCAGGGCATGTAAATGCGAACCCCGCTGGTGGGCTTGCAGCACTGGTTGTGCCACCCACAGAAGCGGCCGGTAAAATATATCTAAGGTCTGCCATCGCAGAACCTGCGTGCAGTCTGGTACTGACACGCCGACCGACAAGTGCCCACACTTGCCGGTCCCTGAAACCTTCCCTTAGCTGCATGTTAGTCACCCCTCTGGTAGGCCCACGGGCAGGGTGCATTGTACGCCTAAGGTAGGACACGCCTGGATGCGTGGCATGTCCTAGTAGTGAATTACCGCCATCTTGTTGTTCACTACTGCAAGGCTACCCTGTTCTCATAGGCCAGTATGGGCGGCCTGGATTATTACACCCTATGATCCTAACCGACCCAGGGAACATGGTAGAAGATCGAGTTTAGTATGCCTGAACTCGGAATAATAAGGTACATCTTTTCGCAAGGTTTATTTTAATATTCCGGGTTTGCAAATGCCGCTTTTAGAAAGTTGGCCTTTGCTTGCCTAAACCTTTCAGCCGCCTCTGCGTGTTGTGTATCTGATGTCTGGCTGGTGTGAGTGACAGGGCTGGGGGAACCCAGATGGGCAGGGCTAGGTAGCCTGGTATGAATGGGACGATCGACAGGTAAATGGGTGGGAGGAGTGCTCCTAGGTTCTGAATAGGACAGTGCTCCGCTACCTCGATGCCGGCTCCACCCCCTGTGGAGCGTCTGATGACTCTGCCCTGCACTCTGAAAGGAGAAGCCTGCATCACGTAAACAAAGTGCTCAGAAACCGGACTGAACTAGGCAAGGGCCCCCCTGGCCTGGGAGAACAAAAGATTTGTGGTATAAATGGAGGAGCCCTGCTCCTAAGAAACTAGATCCGCTTTTGACCAAGAAGAATCTCTGCCTGAGGAGGAGGCACCGGGAAAGCTGTAGGAGGAAGACTGTCCCTATCCTGGGGGATTGGCCTGCAGTGGTGACCTTGCTGCCAAAGGAGAGAAGAGAAACTGTTGCTGAAGACTTTTACTTTACTTTTACTTTCAAGACTTGTGCTTTTCCAAAAACGATCTCCAAGGGCTTGGAACTGAGCTTGCCCCCTGAACTGAGCCCCAGGACCATTGGGCTCTACCTGATCTTCACTCGCCTGCTGCTGGACTGTGGTGTCCTTTCCCTCGCCGGAGCTGTGACCCTCGTGCCCAGTCCCTCCCTGAGCCGTGACCAGGACTGCTTAGCCGCCCCCGCCTTGGGAAGAGCCTCGCTCGATCGGAGCCGCTCCCCCTACGCTGTGCTGGGCTGCCCCTGTCACCTCGCTCGCTGGAGGCTCGCTGCGCACCTTCACCCTCCCGCCGGAATCGGCGTTGTGAGCATCTCCAAGCCTCGGACGGCCCGGACGCATCGGCGTGCCCGGCTGCCCCGCTTTGTTCACCCGCCACCTGCAACACCCCGCTCCTGTCGTGAGCCTGAAGATCAGACCCCCCCATCGTAAAGTGTGGGAGCCCCGGACGCCGCCTCGCTCTTCTGTCGAAGAGCCGCTGAAATCCCGCACCCGCCTTTGCGTCAAGAAACAAGGTACTGTACTTACGACCTCGACCGCGAGCTCGCCTCGGATCCAGGGTCCGCAACGTTCTTATTTCCCTGTCATCTGCTGTGTGCTCCCCGGGCGCTGCCTCAGCACGAAGTGCGCTGAGGCCTACAGTTACCTTGTGCCCGCCTAAAGAACTTTCCGTAAAACCAAGAGAACTTGACCGTATTTCCAAGAATTGTGGCCCCATCAGTTCAACGTTACTGGGCCTTGTATTTGAATCTGCTGAAACTACATAAAAGCTTATTTTTATATACCTCCTGATTGGTGTCCGTTTGTGGTGCATGCAAGGGGTTTACTGTATGTATTATTGCACTTGCTTAACCGTGTACGCCTGAGACTTAGCCTAGACTGCTCGCGCCACGCACCTAGAGGGTGAGCAGGGGTTATTCTGGGGAGTCATCCTTCGCCCTGACAAGAAGTAAAGGGTCCCTGCTTGCTGTGGGTTCACACCTGCGTCAACCAGAGCCCCCTCATTTCTAACAGTGATGAACTGAGGTCAGTGAGATGGTGCACTGGGGTCAGTGCGGTGATGCTCTGGGGTCAGTGTGGCGATGATCTGAGATCAGTGTGGAGATGCGCTGGGGTCAGAGTGGCGCTACGCTGAGGTCAGTATGGCGATGCGCTGGGGTCAGTGTGGCGATGTCTGGGGTCAGTGTGGCGATACGCTGGGGTCAGTGTGGCGATGCGCTGGGGTCAGTGTGACGATGCGCTGGGGTCAGTGTGACGATGCGCTGGGGTCTGTGTGGCGATGTGCTGGGGTCAGTGTGGCCATGTGCTGGGGTCAGTGTGGCCATGCGCTCTGGTCAGTGTGGGGATGCACTGGGGTCAGTGTGGGGTTGCCTTGGGGTCAGTGTGGCAAAGCCCTGGAGTCAGTATGGAGATGCACTGGGGTCAGTGTGGCAAAGCCCTGAGGTCAGTGTGGCAAAGCCCTGAGGTCAGTGTGACGATGCACTGAGGTCAGTGTGATGATGCACTGGGGTCAGTGTGGCGAGGCCCTGAGGTCAGTGTGGTGATGCCCTGGGGTCAGTGGGGCGAGGCACTGGGGTCAGTGCGGCGAGGCACTGGGGTCAGTGCGGCGAGGCCCTGGGGTCAGTGCGGCGATGCCCTGGGGTCATTTCAGCGATGCCCTGGGGTCAGTGTGATGACGATATGGTGTCAGTGTGGCGATTCACTGGGGCAGTGTGGCAATGCACTGGGGTCAGTGTGGCGATACTCTGGGGTCAGTGTGGCGATGCTCCGGGGTCAGTGTGGGGACGATACACTGGGGTCAGTGTGGTGGCGATACACTGGTGTCAGTGTTGTGAGACACTGGGGTTAGTGTGGTGATGCCCTGGGGTCAGTGTGGTGGTGTGGTGACTGAGGTCAGTGTGACGATGCACTATGGTCAGTACTGCGATCCTCAGGGGTCAGTGTGGTTATGGCCTGGGGCAGTGTGGTGATGCCCTGGGGTCAGTGTGGTGGTGTGGTGACTGAGGTCAGTGTGATGATGCACTATGGTCAGTGCTGCGATCCTCAGGGGTCAGTGTGGTTATGGCCTGGGGCGGTGTGGTGATGCCCTGGGGTCAGTGTGGTTAAGCACTGGGGTCAGTGTGGCTATGCACTGGGGTCAGTGTGACAATGCACTGAGGTCACTATTGTGATGCTCTGGGGTCAGTGTGGAGGTGATGCACTGGGGTCAGTTTCGAGATGCTCTGGGGTCAGTGTGGCGATGCCCTGGGGTCAGTGTGGTGGTGATGCACTGGGGTCAGTGCGGAGATGCTCTGGGGTCAGTGTGGAGATGCACTGGGGTCAGTGCGGAGATGCTCTGGGGTCAGTGTGGAGATGCTCTGGGGTCAGTATGGTGGTGATGCCCTGGGGTCAGTATGGTGGTGATGCCCTGGGGTCAGTGTGGTGGTGATGCACTGGGGTCTGTGGGGTGGCGATGCACTGGGGTCAGTGTGGAGATGCTCTGGGGTCAGTGTGGTGGCGATGCCCTGGGGTCAGTGTGGTGGCGATGCCCTGGGGTCAGTGTGGTGGCGATGCCCTGGGGTGAGTGCGACGATGCCCTGGGGTCAGTGTGAGGTCAGTGTGGTGATGCTCTGGGCTCAGTGTGGTGGTGATGAACTGAGATCAGTGAGATTATGCACTGGGGTCAGTGCAGTGATGCTCTGGGGTCAGTGTGGCGATGATCTGAGATCAGTGTGGAGATGCGCTGGGGTCAGAGTGGCGCTACGCTGAGGTCAGTATGGCGATGCGCTGGGGTCAGTGTGGCGATGTCTGGGGTCAGTGTGGCGATACGCTGGGGTCAGTGTGGTGATGCGCTGGGGTCAGTGTGGCGATGCGCTGGGGTCAGTGTGACGATGCGCTGGGGTCAGTGTGGCCATGTGCTGGGGTCAGTGTGGCCATGCGCTCTGGTCAGTGTGGGGATGCACTGGGGTCAGTGTGGGGTTGCCTTGGGGTCAGTGTGGCAAAGCCCTGGAGTCAGTATGGAGATGCACTGGGGTCAGTGTGGCAAAGCCCTGAGGTCAGTGTGACGATGCACTGAGGTCAGTGTGATGATGCACTGGGGTCAGTGTGGCGAGGCCCTGAGGTCAGTGTGGTGATGCCCTGGGGTCAGTGGGGCGAGGCACTGGGGTCAGTGCGGCGAGGCCCTGGGGTCATTTCAGCGATGCCCTGGGGTCAGTGTGATGACGATATGGTGTCAGTGTGGCGATTCACTGGGGCAGTGTGGCAATGCACTGGGGTCAGTGTGGCGATACTCTGGGGTCAGTGTGGCGATGCTCCGGGGTCAGTGTGGGGACGATACACTGGTGTCAGTGTTGTGAGACACTGGGGTTAGTGTGTCGATTCTCTGGGGTCAGTGTGGTGGTGTGGTGACTGAGGTCAGTGTGATGATGCACTATGGTCAGTGCTGCGATCCTCAGGGGTCAGTGTGGTTATGGCCTGGGGCGGTGTGGTGATGCCCTGGGGTCAGTGTGGTTAAGCACTGGGGTCAGTGTGGCTATGCACTGGGGTCAGTGTGACAATGCACTGAGGTCACTGTTGTGATGCTCTGGGGTCAGTGTGGAGGTGATGCACTGGGGTCAGTTTCGAGATGCTCTGGGGTCAGTGTGGCGATGCCCTGGGGTCAGTGTGGTGGTGATGCACTGGGGTCAGTGCGGAGATGCTCTGGGGTCAGTGCGGAGATGCTCTGGGGTCAGTGAGGTGACGATGCACTGGGGTCAGTGTAGTGGCGATGCACTGGGGTCAGTGTGGAGATGCTCTGGGGTCAGCGCGGAGATGCTCTGGGAGCAGTGTGGAGATGCAGTGGGGTCAGTGTTGCAAAGCCCTGGGGTCAGTGTGACGATGCACTGAGGTCAATGTGATGATGCACTTGGGTCAGTTTGATGATGCACTGGGGTCAGTGTGATGATGCACTGGGGTCAGTGTGGTGGTGATGCACTGGGGTCTGTGGGGTAGCGATGCACTGGGGTCAGTGTGGTGGTGATGCACTGGGGTCTGTGGGGTAGCGATGTCCTGGGGTCAGTGTGAGATCAGTGTGGTGATGCTCTGGGCTCAGTGTGATGGCGATGCCCTGGGGTCAGTGTGACAATGCACTGGGGTCCGTATAGTGGTGATGCCCTGGGGTCAGTGTGACAATGCACTGGGGTCAGTGTGGCGATGCCCTGGGGGTCAGTGTGGTGGTGATGCACTGGGGTCTGTGGGGTAGCGATGCACTGGGGTCAGTGTGGAGATGCTCTGGGGTCAGTGTGGTGGCGATGTCCTGGGGTCAGTGTGAGATCAGTGTGGTGATGCTCTGGGCTCAGTGTGGTGGCGATGCACTGAGGTCAGTGAGATGATGCACTGGGGTCAGTGCGGTGATGCTCTGGGGTCAGTGTGGCGATGCTCTGAGATCAGTGTGGAGATGCGCTGGGGTCAGTATGGCGATGCGCTGGTGTCAGTATGGCGATGTGCTGGTGTCAGTGTGGCGATGCGCTGGGGTCAGTGTGGCCATGTGCTTGGGTCAGTGTGGCGATGCGCTCGGGTCAGTGTGGCGATGCGCTGGGGTCAGTGTGGCAAAGCCCTGGGGTCAGTGTGGCAAAGCCCTGAGATCAGTGTGATGATGCACTGAGGTCAGTATGATGATGCACTGAGGTCAGTGTGATGATGCACTGGGGTCAGTGTGGCGATGCCCTGAGGTCAGTGTGGTGATGCCCTGGGGTCAGTGCGGCGAGGCACTGGGGTCAGTGCGGCGAGGCACTGGGGTCAGTGCGGCGAGGCACTGGGGTCGGTGTGGCGATGCCCTGGGGTCGGTGCAGCGATGCCCTGGGGTCATTTCGGCGATGCCCTGGGGTCAGTGTGATGACGGTATGGGGTCAGTGTGGCAATTCACTGGGGCAGTGTGGCAATGCACTGGGGTCAGTGTGGCGATGCTCTGGGGTCAGTGTGGCGATGCTCTGGGATCAGTGTGGCGATGCTCCGGGGTCAGTGTGTGGACGATACACTGGGTTCAGTGTGGTGGCGATACACTGGGGTCAGTGTGGTGACACACTGGGGTTAGTGTGTCGATCTTCTGGTGTCAGTGTGGTGATGCCCTGGGGTCAGTGTGGTGGTGTGGGGACTGAGGTCAGTGTGACGATGCACTATGGTCAGTGCTGCGATCCTCAGGGGTCAGTGTGGTTATGAACTGGGGTCAGTGTGGCTATGCACTGGGGTCAGTGTGGCTATGCACTGGGGTCAGTGTGGCTATGCACTGGGGTCAGTGTGGCTATGCACTGGGGTCATAGTGGCTATGCACTGGGTCAGTGTGGCTATGCACTGGGCCAGTGTGGCGATGCCCTGGGTTCAGTGTGGCGATGCCCTGGGTTCAGTGTGGCGATGCCCTGGGTTCAGTGTGGCGATGCCCTGGGTTCAGTGTGACAATGCACTGAGGTCAGTGTTGTGATGCTCTGGGGTCAGTGTGGTGGTGATGCACTGGGGTCAGTTTCGAGATGCTCTGCAGTCAGTGTGGCGATGCCCTGGAGTCAGTGTGGTGGTGATGCACTGGGGTCAGTGCGGAGATGCTCTGGGGTCAGTGTGGAGATGCACTGGGGTCAGTGTGGTGACGATGCACTGTGGTCAGTGTAGTGGCGATGCACTGGGGTCAGTGTAGTGGCGATGCACTGGGGTCAGTGTAGTGGCGATGCACTGGGGTCAGTGTAGTGGCGATGCACTGGGGTCAGAGTGGAGATGCTCTGGGGTCAGTGCGGAGATGCTCTGGGTTCAGTGTGGAGATAAACTGGGGTCAGTGTGGTGACGATGCACTGGGGTCAGTGTGGTGACGATGCACTGGGGTCAGTGTGGAGATGCTCTGGGGTCAGTGTGGAGATGCTCTGGGGTCTGTGTGGAGATGCTCTGGGGTCAGTGTGGTGGTGATGCACTGGGATCAGTGCGGTGATGCACTGGGGTCAGTGCAGTGCTGTCCTGGGGTCAGTGCAGTGCTGTCCTGGGGTCAGTGTGGCGATGCCCTGGGGTCAGTTTGGGGGTGCACTGGGGTCAGTGTGGTGGTGATGCACTAGGGTCACGGTGGTGGTGATGCACTGAGGTCACGTGTTGATGCGCTGGGTCAGTGCGGTAATTCCCTGGGGTCAGTGTGGAGATGCGCTGGGTCAGTGTGGTGATGATGCTCTGGGGTCAGTGTGGCGATGCACTGGGGTCAGTGTGGGGGTGCACTGGGGTCAGTATGGGGGTGATGCACTGAGGTCACGGCGGGGATGCACTGGGGTCATTGTGGTGATTCTCTGGGGTCAGTGCGGTGATGATGCTCTGGGGTTAGTGCGGTGATTCCCTGGGGTGAGTGTGGGGGTGCACTGGGGTCAGTGTGGTATTCCCTGGGGTCAGTATGGGGTTGCACTGGGGTCAGTGTGGTGATTCCCTGGGGTCAGTATGGGGGTGCACTGGGGGTTTGCACACACCCCAGGACTGTGAAGACGTGTTTCAGGCCAGAGAGTCAACCCCCCGGCTGTAGCTCATACTCCAGAGCGCCCTCTGATGGCGGGGCTGATGAGGAATGTCTCTTTAGGACGAGGGATGACTCTCAATGATGTGGAGGGTCAGTTACTACTCACCTGGTCTGAACCTGCACGTGACATCCCTCTGCTGATCTGTGGCCCCTCACTCCTCAGAGAACTCCTAGAATAATCCTGATGAAGATTCAGCGCTTTAAAGGAGCCAGGGAGGGAGGTGGAGGCAAGGGCTCCTGCCGGGACCACAGCAGAGGAGGCGTCGGGGTAATGCGCAGGCGCAGAATCTGAGACTTGGGAAAAAGGGGGTGGTGATGGACAGAGTTTCTGAATGATGCAGAATACTCTTACCAAGTCAAGAGATCATGGTTTTAATCCATCACCGTTTTTTAGCTCACTGCACCATCCCAGCTCAGAACCTGGCTACATGCAAATTAGTCTGTACCTGTCCCAGTGCATGATGGGAACAGGGCAAACCAAACTACCAAGCCAATTCTTATACTGGGAAGGAAACAAGCTTCCGGGGACCGGTTTCTGGCATCACAGCCTTCGTCGGCCCAGCTTGCCTGAATCCTGATGGTGCAATGAGCAAGGGACTCACGTCTGAGCATACCCTCCCACACTGAGTGTGGATAAAATCGATTTGGGAAAAAGGGGGTGGTGATGGACAGAGTTTCTGAATGATGCAGAATACTCTTACCAAGTCAAGAGATCATGGTTTTTTAGCTCACTGCACCATCCCAGCTCAGAACCTGGCTACATGCAAATTAGTCTGTACCTGTCCCAGTGCATGATGGGAACAGGGCAAACCAAACTACCAAGCCAATTCTTATACTGGGAAGGAAACAAGCTGCCGGGGTCCGGTTTCTGGCATCACAGCCTTCATCGGCCCGGCTTGCCTGAATCTCGTTTCTCTGAGACACCTGGGGACGTCCACGTGACAGGAGATACCTTGGAAGATAAAGAAGAGTGAAGGTGGTGGGAAGGACAGAATGACCAGGAGTAATTACTTTTTAAACCTCATTTTGTTCACCCCTGAATAAACATGCCAAGATTGATCAGCACATTAAGCCTCCACGATACTTTTTCGGCCCGTCCCTCCCACAGTGTGATATGAGATCACTAAAAGGATTTCATATGTGGCTACAGTTTTTGGTGTAGCAAATGTAGGCTGTAGGTTTGGGGCTGTGTTCTCATGCACCTACCATGTGGATCACTTCAGTCATCATCATTTGAGTTGACTCTACTATCATCCCAAAGTATGAGGCCGTACGCATGGCTAGCTGTAGGAGAGACACCCACACACTGTCATTACACACTATCTATGTTACCACACCATGTTAGTTGTGGCTGGCAATGGACGACTATTTGCGACAGGTACTTGGCATCCACACTATCTGGTTTGTACCAGATGTTGTTCAAAGCTGTTTGTTACATACATTTTCTGCATGCATTTTCTGTGTGGCAATTAGTAACAGGTGTGACGTCGATGTTTTTGATGTTTACTGTGACTATGGATTCAAATGTATACACAGTGCTAGTGCTCATACACTTATCTACATATATATGTAGAGAGTTACATGTTATAATTTTATGACGTCATGTAAGTCACTCATGCATCTGTGAAAGAATGTTGGGGCATATTAGCAAGGGTGTCATCGCCGCTTTAGAGTCACTTTTCGCCGCTAAAGCGGCAATATTTTCATCGCCCTATCCGCAAGCTTCCTGGCGAAAGCAACCGGTTTGGGTGCCGCTTTGCATGTCAGCGATATCTATCGCTAATGACATGCAAAGTAGGCGTTCCCAACTGCAAGGCAACTGAAAGGAGTCGCTAACTCACCTTCCCCCTATTACCAATGGCCGCGAAGCGATGAAATAACTTGCGCTGACCGCGATTATCGCTTGAATCTTACACCTGCAAAACTCCTGACATATGCATGCTTAACATGGGAGGTGGATTAGGGTGATGCGACCACAGGGTCGTATCTCCAAGGCTATTGCCGTTTTGGGTGCGACATCGCTGGTTATCCAGCGATGTTAGCCCATTTCCCTGGATATCGCTGGAATATTATTGCCCTGGAGTAACGCGTTGTTAATAACACGCTAACCGGGCAATAAATTCCAGCGATAGACGGCGATAAATATAAAAGAGCTAAGCGGGCTTTGCGATATTTATTGCCATCTGTTGCTGATATGCCCCGTTGAACTATATGGTCCCTCCGCTGTTTTGCAGCCACTGATGGAACTGTTCGAAGTGGTTCCTCTTCTTCCTCAACCTCATCGTACAGCGGTTCTTGCTCCTCGTCGCCATCAGACCACGGCGCATCATACAGCAAACAAGAATCATTTTGCACATAATGGGTGGTGACTATAGCAATGGACGCCCAGACGTATCCAGGCTCCTGAAACGGGATTTCAGTACGCCGAATGTCCACTCGACTCTGGACCGCGTCTTGCTTAGCGCATGATTGTACCTCCGCTGGGCTTCCGTCTGGGTTTTTGAAAGAGGAGTCACGACCCACGGCTGTAGAGTGCATCCTTGGTCAGCTGCAGAGACAGGAGGGGGACAAACAGTTGTAAGTCAGGGGTGTTGGGCTAACATTCATTTACATTCTGCTATGTGTCCTGAATGACGCATACACTTTGCCTGCTGTATGAGACGTTCTATGACATTGTGTGGCGTACACACAAGTGGGAGTTAGAGACGACTAACACGGCGCTGCACACACAGCTGTGCCGTCCCCTGTGATTCGCTCACTCTCTTAGTCATACTTCGGTGTGCCAAGGCCATGCAGGTGAGGAGCGTCACTGAGTAGACAAATCTCTCAGACTCAGCTATTGTTTCTGTTATTGACTACTATTGCCATTCCCGCACTGATACACGTCTGATTTCACACCCTGTATCTGAAGCAGGTGATGTGGCGTCCTTCAGTCACACATATTTGGCTGTGAGAGTTGGAGTCAATGTGTTCAATGTGTATTGCCGGGGGGGGCAGTGAGTTGGTATCAGTGTGGAGCATGACGGTGTACACATGGCAGTGCACAGTATCCACTGTTGACAGTACACAAGGGGTTTGTGTTATGTGGGAATCTTTTGCTGTACAGTGCAACTGGTAGACTTACCACACTACAGCGCCACACTGCTTGGGGACAGTGTAGGACAAGTTTTTCACATGATTCTGTGTCCAGGGTTTGGTGCCTGCACTGGCAGAAAATGTGCAGAGTTGCTCCAAGACAAGCACATTATTCCCAACATGACTGTGGTGTTGGTTGTCATGTGAGAGGTAGTTTATGCATGAGGCTGTACCTTGCTGCACAGTCTGGTGCCTTGGAGGAGTGATAGAGTGACTTGTGTACCGCAAAATCTTGTGCACAAAGGATGTGATGTGTGTATATGATGAGTGTTTTAAAGCAGCATGGTAGACATGATCTTGTAATGTAAAAAATGACAATATTTCTCAGTTTCACAGGTCTGGGATACATCTTATGACCATGGAATATCCGTGTGGGCACACAGACGAGAGACAGGGAATCACATGCTTCAACAGGTTGTGTGAACGCCGCATTTTACAAGGTGTTGCAGTAGTGAGGCTCTTTGACACTATTGAATGCACATACAGGGCCTCATTTAGCAGTTGTTGTTATCGGGCAGCACTGGATGCCATCTGGTTGTGCTGACCTGCATCCAAAGTGAAGGGATGGAATGTGCCATATTCCTAACATACAACACATTCATGGTTTGTCCGCATATGCACCATCACCGGGTAGTAACTGGTGCCAACAACACCCCCTTGCACCATAGTGCACATGTGTCAGCTTTGTGTCCTCAAATAACATAATGCTTTAAGAGACTGTTAGAAATATTTCTGCACCAACAAAGGCATACTAACTAATGACCTCATCTTCCACACCAAAAAACATGCACAATGGAGGAATATCTCTGATTCCAGGAAAACCCCAAATGCCCTCAAATTGGCAGTATCCCCCTGTAATGCGACCGTTACCATATCCCTGTACAGCAATGGTAATATCCTTATACAAGCCTCAAATGACAATCTCGCTTTTATAGACAAGATCTTCCCTATCCTCAAGAAAACATTGAATAAGAAGACAACACTTCCCCTCACAAATCACCCCTATTACCTTGATGGTACTCCCACCCCACCACAAAGGTCAGTGACTATATCAATTGTAATCAAATCACGCCATACCCCCAACGACTGCTACCCAGCCGACACCCCGGAACCAACCAATCCAGGGCCCCTAGGCCCAGCATGGCCAAGGATTCACTTAGCTACCTGCCAACCCTGTGCATACACACCCCTGACATCCTTGACGATCAATGGAGAATCCCCCAACTCCGAATCGTCTCCTGCTAATCCACTTGTTTTCCCTACAGTTATACCGGCCCGCAAGGCCCCCCATGACTTGCCAACAGCTCTCTTCTATGATCGGTTGCTTTCCCCCTCGGAACTTATACCCCCCAACCTGATCAACCACTTCTCGACCATATCTCTTTCGCATACCATAGGCCCTCCCACCCTCTCACACATCCAGGCCATCACCCATACTCATACGGACCCTCAACCAATCCGACCCACTGGAATATAATAATGCCATCCCCACTCAACCAGATCTAACATGCATCCTCCCCCCCTAAGAGAACGCACACCTCAACACATAACTAGCTGTCCTAACTCTGACTGGATTGCATGCTCCAATTTCCTTCGGCCTATTCCACCTCAAGGATGAAATACAGAATTTATTAACCATCATCAAAGAGCTCCTAAACTCGGACAGAGCCACTAAAGCCACTGTGAACCGAACTAGTTCCCAAAAGAGCAGATATGTCACCCGAAACCCACACACCGAGTTTACTAAACCAAATACTATACCCTCCCCCAACGACCCTCTTGTCCCAAGAGACTAATTGCTGAGTTATTTGACAATGACATAAGTGACCTCCTCCTATCTTATGCCAGCCCTTTAGACAACAGCAAGCCTCTACAGGGTCGTATACAAACCATTCAAGCTAACTCTTACAGAGAACCCACCCACAACCACAGATCTATAAATAGCGAAAACCTCAAAAACATCAACATAGTGCAGACAGACCTCACCCACTCTACTAGCAAACTGAAGTGCGTACTCCTCAATTACACATCAGCTAGCAAACATGCGTCCGACATCTACGATTTCATCCTCTCAAACGAGCCTGACATTTTCATCCTTATTGAAACTTGGCTAAATCTCTCCTCCTCTCCCATCGTAGACCTACTGGTCCATCCTAGTGATGACATAATCCGCCTAGACAGACCCTCGAAACCTTGCGGTGGGTTAGCCTGCATTTACCTAAACACAATCTCAGTTAACCAAACTGACATCGTCTCCTTATCCACCTGTGAATATCTTTGCATCAACATCACAAACAAAAACTGCCTCATTAGCAAACTTCACATAATATACCACCCCCCGCTGATGATCTATCGTTCATTTACCTGGTAATGGAAGTCATCACATCCAACGACAACCCAGAAGTGTCTCAGATTTTCCTAGGAGATTTCAATCTCCACTGGAATAATACGAACAATCATGCAGTAAGTTGGCTTAAATCCTTCCTGTCAGATCACGATCTGACCCAATTCTGTGACAGTCGAACCCACAACAAGGGAGAGACACTGGACCTCTTCATAGCTAAAACGAACAACATCACACTAGATTCCATTATCCCCTGCTATTAGACTGACCACTACGGCATCTTCTGCTTTATCAATATTGAGGTGACTCTGAAGAGATGCCAACCTAAGAACACCAAACAATGGAAAAGGAATCTCCACAATATTAATCCTATTTTCCTAGCAAACCGATGCAACACCGCCCTGATCCCCCAGGCAGGCATGGTAGACGTTCATGACCTCACAGACTTCTATAATTCCACTATTCTTGAAATACTTGACTCAACTGCCCCGGCAACAAAAAAAAGTTTCCACCAAAATCTCCAAACCATGGTTCAACAAAGATCTGAACTCGGACCGACGCAAGCTAAAATCAGGAGAAAGAATATGGAGATCTGTACCCTCTATTGAACACCTAATTCACCTTAGAGCGGTGAAGAATACATACAACAGGAAAATCTTAAAGGCAAAGGCGGACTTCTTTAGAACTCAGCTGAACCAAGCCATTAATCATCCCCAAAAATTATTTCAACTAGTCAAACAACAATCGTTCAACACACCAAACTCTATGGAACAAAGAGAGACTACTACCCCTTGCTGCGAGGAACTGGCCAAATTCTTCCTAGAAAAAACAAAAACCACCGATTATGACCTACATTCTAAGAGAGCTCTTCCACCGGCTACCGATCGTGAGTCTACATTATACTCCCAGGTCAAGGATCAATTTATTACATCTTGCGAAGTTCCAAAGAACAATGCCTCTTGGCATACCTTCATGCCCTGCACTGAAAATGACATCTATAACACTCTTCTAGCAATTAATCCCTCCAAACTTCAATGCTCCACTCCCACCTTCCATATTCAAAACGATAAAAAACTTCTATTCGACCCTTATGGTCAAAGATTGTAAATGCCTCTCTTAGGCAAGGCACGATGCCAGACTGCCCACAAGCAGGGCAGGTAACACCCCTACTGAAGAAATCCAACTCCCTCTGCTCAGATCCCACTACAACCACCCTATATCCAACATCCCCACTCTGGCGAAACTACTAGAAAAATGTGTGCAAATTCAACTATGCAACCACATTGAGAACTTCAGCCTCCTAGATCAACACCAATCCGGCTTCCGTCGAGGACACAGCACTGAATCAGCACTCACCCACATCATGGACGACATATTAAAAATGCTAGTCCATAATGAATCATGTCTTTTGATACTTCTTGACTTATACTCTGCTTTCAACACGGTTCAGCATGACAACCTTCTGTCCCTTCTGGAATGAAGGAGGGGCCTATCTGGTACTGTGCTACAATGGCTTACCTCATGCATAAAGAACAGAACCCCAAGAATTAAGATGAAGCAATACATTTCTCAACACTCCATGGTCACCCAAGGGGTTCCAGAGGGCTCAGCATTTTCACCCATGCTTTTCAATCTACTCATGGGACCCCTGGCAAATGCACTGAACTCTGCAAACATTCTATATCACCTGTATGCAGACGACACCCAACTGTATATGAAAATCGCCTCCCCAGAAGACTTCATCTCCCTCAACGCTATTCTGCATAAGACTCAAAGTTGGATCACTGACAACCACCTCATGCTCAACAGCAAAAAACGGAATTCCTCCTCATCTCCCCCACAACCACACACCCAAGATAGACCTCTGGCTGAAGCATCTAACAACCTTTTACTGTTCTCCCCACATCATTGACTCCGCTAAATCTTTGGGAATCACCCTAGACAAACACTGGAATATGCAGGCGCATATCAGTAACGCCACCAAAGGAGCTAATCACCAGATGAGTATCCTAAGGAAACTTAAGCCCTTCCTCCCACAGGTCGACTTAAAATTGGCGGTACAAGCCCTAGTGTTGCCAAGATTGGATTACAAAAACAACATTCAATGCGGACGTCCGAAATACATGCTGGCCCCGCTGAGGGCATCTCGTAACGCTGCGGCCAGGCTGGTTTCCGGAACAAAAAGAAATAACCACATTTCTTCGACCTTAAAAGCATTGAACTGGCTACCATATGAGGCAAGAATACTCATAAAGCCTTGGATATCAAAACCCCCAGTTACTTAGCACAAAAGCTTGAGCTTTCTGGAGGTTGCAGACTTTCGTGAAGCGTGAGCTGACTACTACTGAAACCACAGTCCTTCCACAAAAAGAGAACATGCTGCAGATCCTTCTCAGGTATCGCACCGAAGATATGGAACTCCTTACCACCAGATGTACGCAGGATCTCTTCCTCCTCCTCCCTCATAAAAGAAGTGAAAATGCTTCTCATGAACAAATTCACATACAAAGACTTTAAGTCATACTTTACTATTATCAATATATGTTATCTTATCTACCATTGTCTACCTCTTATCTTATCTACCATTGTCTACCTCTTAAATCGAATGTATGCTTATTACCTCCTCAACCTTCTAATGTATCCAAATAGTGTAATGTAAAGTACTCTGATACACTCTAGGGTCATGTTCGCGCTATACAAAACTTTATAATTAAAAAAAAACCCAAAATGGGGGTCTATAGTTGGTAGGATGTTACCCTGTCCAAGTAGAGACCCTTTCTCCTAGTCAGGATAAGGGGGTACACTTCTAAAATAACACTTGCTCACCCCCTTGGTAGCTTGGCACGAGCAGTCAGGCTTAGCTCAGAAGCAGTGAGTAAAGCTTTTGCACATAACCAACAGTAACACAATTCACTGAAAACACTACAAAAGGACACCACACCATTTTTAGAAAAATATTCAATATTTTATCTGTGCAAAACAAGACCAAAATCGAAAAATCCACCATACAGTTATTAGAAATATCAAGAAGCAAAAATAGGTTTAAAATACTGTTCCTTGAAGTCGATAGGTCCGTCCGGAGCTATCCCGGCATTGTGAACAACAAATCTAAACAGTTCTGGCTGACTGTGGCATCGCGGGGCCAGCTAAGGAGTCAGGAAGATCCGCAAACAGTACCTTTAGAAAAGCAGGGCGTAAGGGACCGAGAGGTGAAGTCCAAAGAGCCGGCGCCGGTAGGCGTTGGTTCCGGAGGGTGATGCAGGAGTCGCCTGGCCCTTGAAGACACACACATTGAAGATCGAATGCCATGCGGTTGAGGTCAGGTGTGCTGGAGTCTGGGCTGCGGTGCGAAGTGCAGCAATGTGGTGTGCGGTGCCCTCTGGTCGTGGAGCAGGCAGCGGCTCGGTGATGGCGTCCAATGGCGTTGGTAATACCAGGGCTGCGGTGCTTAGTGGTGTGGGGCTTGTCGCTGTGCTGGCAGGTCATGGTGCAAGCACCATCGTCGTCGTTTTCAGAAGCGCTGTCGTCAGCTGACGAACCAGAGTCAATGGCACCGGCGTCGGCAGGCCAAGGCTGAGTCGTGTAACTTACGAGCAGTGCCCTCAAACCACATTGCAAGCAGCGGCGCAGATGTCAGCGTAGACGGTGGTTAGGGGGATACCAGGGTGGTGGCATGAAGCGACACAGTGCGAAGTGCGGTGCCCACAAGTCACAGTACAAGCAGTGGCTATATGGCGGCGGCGTGCGCCAGCATCGGTGAGACCAGGGTTGCGGTGTGAAGTGCGGCGGTGCTCTCTTTGGTGCCTTCGGGACACGGATCCAGCAGCAGCATAGTTGACAACGTCTGGCTGCTTTTCTTCTGTTGCCGCACAAAGCACACAGTTCCCAGTCGCGGTAGCAGATGAACTTGACATCTTTTCTGTTTCTGAGAATTTGTGAACAGGGAGCAAACTCTACCTCAAGCCCTTGGGGAAACTCATGCAAAGAAGTTGCAGAAAGGTCAGTCCAGTCCTTTCTCTACTCAAGACAGAAGCAGCCACTACAGGTCAACACAGCAAAGAACACAGCAAAGTGGTAGTTCCTCCTCACAGCTTCTCCAGCTCTTCTTCTTGGCAGGTTCCTTGATCCAAAAGAGTTCTAAAGTTCCGGGGTCAGGGCCCCAATATGTATACCACAGTTTATCTTTGTCCTCCTTGTGGCCAGGGTCGGATTGGGAACCAAAACCGACCCTGGCAAAGTGCTCGGCTGCCCCCCCCCCCCCAGGGGTTTGGGGGTGCCGCTGAGCTCTTTGCCAGGGCCGGTTTTTGGCCGATTTTGTTACAAGGCCGATTTTGAGGCTATGCTGCATAAACGGCCCTGTAACAAAAACAACCCCCAGGGGCCCAAAACCGGCCCCCACACGTGCGGCCCACCGGGGATTGCCCAGTGTCCGCTACGGCCAGTCCGGCCCTGCCTGTGGCAAGGGTCTCTGTGCCCCGTCCAAACTAGTTCTGCTCTCTCTGGCCCAGCTTCACTACAGGAGGTGGAGACAGCACTGTGCAGAGGAGACACTGCCTATTCAGGTGCTAGTAAAAAAACTCCTCTCACAACTCTATATGCAGACCAGGCCTATTAGGTCCAACTATGAGTCACCCAGGAAAGGCAGGACACACCTCAACCCCCTTGTGACTGTCTACAGGGAATGCACACCCCCAGCCTCTATAACTCCAAACCCAGACAGTCAGTACACAAACCAGCAGAGGCACACAGAATGGTTAGGAAAGAAAATACCCACTATCAAAAAGTGGTATTTTCAAACACATAATACAAAAATCATCTTTACTAAAAGATGTATTTTTAAATCCTTGGTTCAGGCATACTAAACTCTATGCCTCTATCATGTCCCAATGGAAAGTTGGGCTTTTGAGATGTTACAAAGCAACTCCCATGTTAGCCTATGGGACAGATAGCCTGTCAATAGTGAAAAATAAAATTGGCAGTATTTCACTATCAGGACATGTCCTACCTATCCCATACACTGCACCCTGCCCATGGGGGTACCTTGGGCCTACCTGAGGGGTGCCTTACATGTAATAAAAGGGATGGTTAGGGCCTGGCAAGTAGGTGTACTCTTGGGATGAAGAACTGCTGGTGAACTACACCAGTATACTGAGTGCACAGCTGGGACATATAGAAAACAAATATATCACATTCACAATCTCAAAATGAGTAGAATTAACGAGAAGTTTAAAACTCTCTGGAGCAACAGTTTCCTGGACAAATAAACCAAAAAGTTTTTGAGAAGAAACTCTTTTATAAGTCAATCATAAAGCAACAAAAGAATTGCACGTGGCATCAATATGAGAAATAACAAAGAAACCAAGAATACAATCAGTATGAAAACTGCACAATGGCAGCAAAGTCGAACGTCAATTCAAAGGGAGGTGCCCAATGCATTTCGGGATGAAAAGCATCCCTTCTTCAGGGGCAGCTGTGGAAAAAAGAAATTTGATTGAAAACACAAGAAAACTGTAGACAATCTTTGTTACAATCACTGAGGAAAATACAAGATGCATCGTAGATGAAACCATGAAAATGGGCAGCTGGTCTGAGTCAAGCCAAGACAATTCAACATGCACACGGAATGGCAATGGACGGGGGTGGGGGCCCACATAAAGCATATGAAACACAAATAAATCCATAATATTAGGGAAAGCATGGAAAATAGAAATCATGCGCAAGAGTGACAAAAATGACTCAAAGAATGTTCAAATGTTATGTTATGTTATCAGGATTTGTAGAGCGCACAGCTGCCCCAGCAAAGGGGCGTCCCGGCGCTATCATAGACAAAGAGCCGGACAACAAAACAGTACCAGGAGGCATGACACAGCTACTCTAGAAGTCCGAAGGAAAAAGGGAGGCTTTAATGGCCTTCCTAAAGACTGTCAGTTCCTCAATAGCACAGATATGAACAGGAAGAGAGTTCCATAACTTAGCAGCGAGGACTCTAAAAGAGCGGCCGCCGGCCCTAGCCCTCTTAAAACGTGGGACTGTGACCAAGTGGAGCCCTGAGGATCTTAGAGACCGCGCTGGTATGTATGGTGAAATGAAATGCTCCAGAATCTGAGGGGAAGAGTGCTTCAAAATATTAAATGAAAGACAGAGAGATTTAAACTGGATCCTCTGAGCAACAGGGAGCCAATGGAGTTTATGGATAGTTTTTTTGGACGAACAAAATCTCGGCAAGCCGACCAGAGCCCTGGCGGCAGCGTTTTGAACGCGCTGAAATCTTGAGAGTTCGGCCAAGTTGGCTCCCAGCAGCAGAGAACTAGCGTAATCCAACCTAGACAATATTGTGGCTTGTACAATAAGCTGTCTGGTAGGGGCATCAAAGAATTTAAAAATAGGTCTAAGTCTACGAAGAGTCCCAAAGCAAATGGCAGCAATTTTCTTAGTGTGAGAGACAAAACTAAGTTTTGAGTCCAACCAAACCCCTAGGTTTTTAACCTCGGTAACAGGAAGAGGGGTTGGACCAAGCTCAGACGGCCACCAATGGTCACCCCAAAGATGACTTTGACTGCCGACAATGAGAACCTCAGTTTTTTTGACATTCAATTGTAGGCAGTGATCTGTCATCCAGCGGGCCACTGAGCTAATGCCCTCACGAAACTTAGCAGCCTCAAGGTCGGAAGCCCCACTTATTGCAACCGCCAACTGCGTGTCGTCAGCGTAGGACACCATAGTAAGGTTCCAGCGCTTGGCGACAGCAGCCAGCGGCTGCACATAGAGATTGAAAAGAGTGGGGCTGAGAGCCGACCCGTGTGGGACGCCATGAACAATAGGGTAAGGTTTAGATTGAAAGGGAGGAGTGACAACCCTAAATGTACGACCAGATAGAAATGATCGAAGCCATTTAAGTGCCATATTGTCGACACCAGCCTCCACCAAACGCTTCAATAAAATAGCGTGGGAGACGGTGTCGAACGCGGCACTGAGATCTAAAAGCACCAGTGCCGCCGTTCGACCCGAGTCAACCAAAGTTCGTCGGTGATCGGCCATTGAAAGCAACGCCGTCTCAGTGCTATGGCCAGATCGAAATCCATTCTGTGAGGGATCTAAGATATTAGCCAAATGGAGATGATTTTATAAAATAGCATTGACGTGGGCCTCGGTCAATTTTGCCACCCACGGAAGAAGAGATATGGGACGGTAGTTCTTTTTTGTTCCTTTTTTGTTCCTTCCTCCAGTGATGCTATTTTCACCGCCACACAATTCCGCCACACAATTCTTTTTCACGTCTGGTGCCGTCCCACGTTCTTACTGTCTTTCTCTATTTTTATTGGGAGTCTTTTTTTCTTTTCTTCTTTTTTCTGTTTGGTTTTCTTAACTATCTTTACTTTTTCCGTGTCAGCATTTCTGAAGCACGTTTCTTTCTCACATTTTATCTATGCCCCCCAGTCTGCAGCAGTTGTCTCTTGCTGATATCATTATTTTTTCACCCTTGGGTATCCCATGTTTTACTTTCCCTCACATTTTTGCCCGCGTCTCTTTCTAGTTACACTTCGTTGTCCTACCCACTTGTTTTTTACCTGATTCCTCATATATTATTGTGTTCATGTCAACAGCATGTTGTTTCTGTTTTCATTCACGTTTTTCGTTTTATTCAGATCACACTTCTCTTTTTACCATGCTAGCATATTGTTTATTGAGACCATTCGAGTCTTATGTTGTTTTCACTTTTTCCTATCTCTTTACCAGTTGTGTGCATTCTGCCCCAAGCACTACTTTGTGTCTTTTTGCTTGTTTACACCACGTGGTTACCTAGTCTTTTTTTCATCTCCATGGTGTCTCCCAAGCATAACGTGACGCCCTTCAATATATGGGCGAACATTGTGATTTGCACTTTTCGGTTTTATTACGCAACTAGTTTACACTATTCTTACTGTTGTTATTCGCCACAAGTTTTTCATATTACGGTGAGTACTTCTTCGGGTTTTCACCACACTTTCTTGTTACGCAGTCCTCTTTTGATCTTCATTATTTATCTGAGATCACGTGATTACGTGTGCACTTTTTTTATCCATTGCATTCCCTCGCCAGTGTCACTTCCTTCCTCGGTTGGTTCACAGTAGTCCGATTCATCCTGTTATTTCTCACGCCTTGGTGGTAAGTGTCTGTCAGTTTTTTCAGACATTCTTGTCCATGTCTTACCTTGGATTCATCGTCAACAGTTTCTATTTCTCTTCCTTTTCCCTCGCTTCAGCTTCCTCAACAAACTTAGTACGCGGCTGACTCTGGTCCAGGTACTTTAATTGTTTGTTACACTGCACGCACCCTTTGGCAAACACGTTGTTCATTCTTACCTTTTCCTGTATTTTCACACATTTATTTTATTTTTCCAGAGCATTGATATTTCTGCGACGCTGTTTTCTAGTGTTCTATCATTATGTTGACCAGCCGATCTGGTTTCAGTAAGTTTTCTTTTCCTTCCCATTCTTTTTCTCTTTGTAACTCTCATGGCTCTCCTGTGTTTGAGCTTCAAATGTGTATTCTCTGCATTCTAGCGTACTATCTTTGAAGCTTTCCATCCACGTGATTGGCACTGTGAACTTCTTTGTTCAAAGGCAAATTCTTTCGTCTCTTCATATCCAGTAAGAGTCTGTTATGTTTATTTTGTGTTTCACCGTACGCATGCATGTTGGTTCCCTTTCGGCGCACAGTAGCTATTTTCCATGTTCATTTGAACATTCTTTGAGTCATTTTTGTCACTCTTGCGCATGATTTCTATTTTCCATGCTTTCCCTAATATTATGGGTTTATTTGTGTTTCATATACACGCTTTATGTGGGCCCCCACCCCCGTCCATTGCCATTCCGTGTGCATGTTGAATTGTCTTGGCTTGACTCAGACCAGCTGCCCATTTTCATGGTTTCATCTACGATGCATCTTGTATTTTCCTCAGTGATTGTAACAAAGATTGTCTACAGTTTTCTTGTGTTTTCAATCAAATTTCTTTTTTCCACAGCTGCCCCTGAAGAAGGGATGCTTTTCATCCCGAAATGCATTGGGCACCTCCCTTTGAATTGACGTTCGACTTTGCTGCCATTGTGCCGTTTTCATACTGATTGTATTCGTGGTTTCTTTGTTGTTTCTCATATTGATGCCACGTGCAATTCTTTTGTTGCTTTATGATTGACTTATAAAAGAGTTTCTTCTCAAAAACTTTTTGGTTTATTTGTCCAGGAAACTGTTGCTCCAGAGAGTTTTAAACTTCTCGTTAATTCTACTCATTTTGAGATTGTGAATGTGATATATTCGTTTTCTATATGTCCCAGCTGTGCACTCAGTATACTGGTGTAGTTCACCAGCAGTTCTTCATGTAATTTCGCGAGGTGGGCTTCCTCGCTTCTGAGTTGCACGCTTCATGTTTTCAATGTATTCATTGTTAATTGCTATTATAACAGTTGGTGTGCGCTAACTTACCTACATCATTCTGTACTCTTGGGATGCACACTCTTTGTACACAGTCCCAGGTTCCCAGAATATAGGATGTCTCGTAATGTGTGAAATCTTCATTGGTGTTGCTTGGGAAAGGCCACCGCAAGGACCACGGTACACATTCTAAATGTATGGTGAAGGAATGCTGCACTTTGCTGTGGCTTGCCTTACTGCATACTATGAGGCCATGTATTGGAATGCTGACAGACTTTGCATTGCCACATTGATATGAGTTGGAGAACTGCTCCACCAGAGCGTCATGGCCAGCAATGCTCCATCAGCACAGGTCACTTGTACATGTGGCCCACAGTGGCGTAGGCGATCTCAACATGTGTGACTTGTAGGATTGTGTTGCACATATGACATGTAATATGGCGCAAGTATGTAGGCCCACACCAACTATGTATGCACTGTTGCATTCAGCCCAAGACTAATATGTCAAAGTATTCCAGCATAATTGACTGTCATGTGGCCTGTTATGTGCTTGAGAAGTACTTCCCTTAGGTCCCATTCTGGAAGCGCTCATTGATGGTGGAATGCAGAAAGATGAAGGTATCATGAGCACCGCCCGGGTACTTTGCGAGGACATTGATGAAGATGCCCGGATGGTCCATGATTGCCTGCATATTCATGGAATGCTTGAGCTTTCTATTGCAGTTGAGGCGTGATGGAGCCGTTGGAGGCACAAGTTGCACATGTGTGCAGTCCATTGCCCCCAACACGTGGAAATCCAGCAATGGCATAAAAGCCTTGCTTGTTTTCCTGTCGGTTCTGAGTTGTGTTGGGGAAGTGGAGGTACTGTGGCATTTTATCCACACTCAGCGTGGGAGGGTATGCTCAGACGTGAGTCCCTTGCTCATTGCACCATCAGGATTCAGGCAAGCCGGGCCGATGAAGGCTGTGATGCCAGAAACCGGTCCCCGGCAGCTTGTTTCCTTCCCAGTATAAGAATTGGCTTGGTAGTTTGGTTTGCCCTGTTCCCATCATGCACTGGGACAGGTACATACTAATTTGCATGTAGCCAGGTTCTGAGCTGGGATGGTGCAGTGAGCTAAAAAACGGTGATGGATTAAAACCATGATCTCTTGACTTGGTAAGAGTATTCTGCATCATTCAGAAACTCTGTCCATCACCACCCCCTTTTTCCCAAATCGATTTTATCCACACTCAGTGTGGGAGGGTATGCTCAGACGTGAGTCCCTTGCTCATTGCACCATCAGGATTCAGGCAAGCCGGGTCGATGAAGGCTGTGATGCCAGAAACCGGACCCCGGCAGCTTGTTTCCTTCCCAGTATAAAAATTGGCTTGGTAATTTGGTTTGTCCTGTTCCCATCATGCACTGGGACAGGTACAGACTAATTTGCATGTAGCCAGGTTCTGAGCTGGGATGGTGCAGTGAGCTAAAAAACGGTGATGGATTAAAACCATGATCTCTTGACTTGGTAAGAGTATTCTGCATCATTCAGAAACTCTGTCCATCACCACCCCCTTTTTCCCAAATCGATTTTATCCACACTCAGTGTGGGAGGGTATGCTCAGACGTGAGTCCCTTGCTCATTGCACCATCAGGATTCAGGCAAGCCGGGCCGATGAAGGCTGTGATGCCAGAAACCGGACCCCGGCAGCTTGTTTCCTTCCCAGTATAAGAATTGGCTTGGTAGTTTGGTTTGCCCTGTTCCCATCATGCACTGGGACAGGTACAGACTAATTTGCATGTAGCCAGGTTCTGCGCTGGGATGGTGCAGTGAGCTAAAAAACAGTGATGGATTAAAACCATGATCTCTTGACTTGGTAAGAGTATTCTGCATCATTCAGAAACTCTGTCCATCACCACCCCCTTTTTCCCAAATCGATTTTATCCACACTCAGTGTGGGAGGGTATGCTCAGACGTGAGTCCCTTGCTCATTGCACCATCAGGATTCAGGCAAGCCGGGCCGATGAAGGCTGTGATGCCAGAAACCGGTCCCCGGCAGCTTGTTTCCTTCCCAGTATAAGAATTGGCTTGGTAGTTTGGTTTGCCCTGTTCCCATCATGCACTGGGACAGGTACAGACTAATTTGCATGTAGCCAGGTTCTGAGCTGGGATGGTGCAGTGAGCTAAAAAACGGTGATGGATTAAAACCATGATCTCTTGACTTGGTAAGAGTATTCTGCATCATTCAGAAACTCTGTCCATCACCACCCCCTTTTTCCCAAATCGATTTTATCCACACTCAGTGTGGGAGGGTATGCTCAGACGTGAGTCCCTTGCTCATTGCACCATCAGGATTCAGGCAAGCCGGGCCGATGAAGGCTGTGATGCCAGAAACCGGACCCCGGCAGCTTGTTTCCTTCCCAGTATAAGAATTGGCTTGGTAGTTTGGTTTGCCCTGTTCCCATCATGCACTGGGACAGGTACAGACTAATTTGCATGTAGCCAGGTTCTGAGCTGGGATGGTGCAGTGAGCTAAAAAACGGTGATGGATTAAAACCATGATCTCTTGACTTGGTAAGAGTATTCTGCATCATTCAGAAACTCTGTCCATCACCACCCCCTTTTTCCCAAATCGATTTTATCCACACTCAGTGTGGGAGGGTATGCTCAGACGTGAGTCCCTTGCTCATTGCACCATCAGGATTCAGGCAAGCCGGGCCGATGAAGGCTGTGATGCCAGAAACCGGTCCCCGGCAGCTTGTTTCCTTCCCAGTATAAGAATTGGCTTGGTAGTTTGGTTTGCCCTGTTCCCATCATGCACTGGGACAGGTACAGACTAATTTGCATGTAGCCAGGTTCTGAGCTGGGATGGTGCAGTGAGCTAAAAAACGGTGATGGATTAAAACCATGATCTCTTGACTTGGTAAGAGTATTCTGCATCATTCAGAAACTCTGTCCATCACCACCCCCTTTTTCCCAAATCGATTTTATCCACACTCAGTGTGGGAGGGTATGCTCAGACGTGAGTCCCTTGCTCATTGCACCATCAGGATTCAGGCAAGCCGGGCCGATGAAGGCTGTGATGCCAGAAACCGGACCCCGGCAGCTTGTTTCCTTCCCAGTATAAGAATTGGCTTGGTAGTTTGGTTTGCCCTGTTCCCATCATGCACTGGGACAGGTACAGACTAATTTGCATGTAGCCAGGTTCTGAGCTGGGATGGTGCAGTGAGCTAAAAAACGGTGATGGATTAAAACCATGATCTCTTGACTTGGTAAGAGTATTCTGCATCATTCAGAAACTCTGTCCATCACCACCCCCTTTTTCCCAAATCGATTTTATCCACACTCAGTGTGGGAGGGTATGCTCAGACGTGAGTCCCTTGCTCATTGCACCATCAGGATTCAGGCAAGCCGGGCCGATGAAGGCTGTGATGCCAGAAACCGGTCCCCGGCAGCTTGTTTCCTTCCCAGTATAAGAATTGGCTTGGTAGTTTGGTTTGCCCTGTTCCCATCATGCACTGGGACAGGTACAGACTAATTTGCATGTAGCCAGGTTCTGAGCTGGGATGGTGCAGTGAGCTAAAAAAGGTGATGGATTAAAACCATGATCTCTTGACTTGGTAAGAGTATTCTGCATCATTCAGAAACTCTGTCCATCACCACCCCCTTTTTCCCAAATCGATTTTATCCACACTCAGTGTGGGAGGGTATGCTCAGACGTGAGTCCCTTGCTCATTGCACCATCAGGATTCAGGCAAGCCGGGCCGATGAAGGCTGTGATGCCAGAAACGGTCCCCGGCAGCTTGTTTCCTTCCCAGTATAAGAATTGGCTTGGTAGTTTGGTTTGCCCTGTTCCCATCATGCACTGGGACAGGTACAGACTAATTTGCATGTGGTCAGGTTCTGAGCTGGGATGGTGCAGTGAGCTAAAAAACGGTGATGGATTAAAACCATGATCTCTTGACTTGGTAAGAGTATTCTGCATCATTCAGAAACTCTGTCCATCACCACCCTCTTTTTCCCAAATCGATTTTGTCCACACTCAGTGTGGGAGGGTATGCTCAGACGTGAGTCCCTTGCTCATTGCACCATCAGGATTCAGGCAAGCCGGGCTGATGAAGGCTGTGATGCCAGAAACCGGTCCCCGGCAGCTTGTTTCCTTCCCAGTATAAGAATTGGCTTGGTAGTTTGGTTTGCCCTGTTCCCATCATGCACTGGGACAGGTGCAGACTAATTTGCATGTGGTCAGGTTCTGAGCTGGGATGGTGCAGTGAGCTAAAAAACGGTGATGGATTAAAACCATGATCTCTTGACTTGGTAAGAGTATTCTGCATCATTCAGAAACTCTATCCATCACCACCCCCTTTTTCCCAAATCGATTTTATCCACACTCAGTGTGGGAGGGTATGCTCAGACGTGAGTCCCTTGCTCATTGCACCATCAGGATTCAGGCAAGCCGGGCCGATGAAGGCTGTGATGCCAGAAACCGGTCCCCGGCAGCTTGTTTCCTTCCCAGTATAAGAATTGGCTTGGTAGTTTGGTTTGCCCTGTTCCCATCATGCACTGGGACAGGTACAGACTAATTTGCATGTAGCCAGGTTCTGAGCTGGGATGGTGCAGTGAGCTAAAAAACGGTGATGGATTAAAACCATGATCTCTTGACACCATGATCTCTTGACTTGGTAAGAGTATTCTGCATCATTCAGAAACTCTGTCCATCACCACCCCCTTTTTCCCAAATCGATTTTATCCACACTCAGTGTGGGAGGGTATGCTCAGACGTGAGTCCCTTGCTCATTGCACCATCAGGATTCAGGCAAGCCGGGCCGATGAAGGCTGTGATGCCAGAAACCGGTCCCCGGCAGCTTGTTTCCTTCCCAGTATAAGAATTGGCTTGGTAGTTTGGTTTGCCCTGTTCCCATCATGCACTGGGACAGGTACAGACTAATTTGCATGTAGCCAGGTTCTGAGGTGGGATGGTGCAGTGAGCTAAAAAACGGTGATGGATTAAAACCATGATCTCTTGACTTGGTAAGAGTATTCTGCATCATTCAGAAACTCTGTCCATCACCACCCCCTTTTTCCCAAATCGATTTTGTCCACACTCAGTGTGGGAGGGTATGCTCAGACGTGAGTCCCTTGCTCATTGCACCATCAGGATTCAGGCAAGCCGGGCCGATGAAGGCTGTGATGCCAGAAACCGGTCCCCGGCAGCTTGTTTCCTTCCCAGTATAAGAATTGGCTTGGTAGTTTGGTTTGCCCTGTTCCCATCATGCACTGGGACAGGTACAGACTAATTTGCATGTAGCCAGGTTCTGAGCTGGGATGGTGCAGTGAGCTAAAAAACGGTGATGGATTAAAACCATGATCTCTTGACTTGGTAAGAGTATTCTGCATCATTCAGAAACTCTGTCCATCACCACCCCCTTTTTCCCAAATCGGTACTGTGGCATGAGCCTTATGATGGCATCCAGGACGTAGGGGAGGATGCCGGGATACTCCTGCCACTCTGGCTGTGGTGGGTTGGAAAGTTCCAGACGCCAACATGTGCAGGACAACCAGTAGCTTGGCCTGCAGAGGGATGTTGGTACAGCACTTCGATCTTGGCAGCAGCCTTGGTGCAATCTGGTGCAGGAGGTGGAGAATGAACGCCCTCTTGAGCCAGAAATGGGCAATGATGTCCTACCCCCTGAGGTCAAAGAGGGTAATCCTGTGGCGGTATGTCCGCCCCCTTCTCTTGCACTGCCTCCATGGTGATGGTGGAGGTGGTGAGGGTGGTGGTGGTGGTCATCTTGGTGCTTCAAGCTGCAGTAGTTGGTCCATGGTGTTGTTGAGCTGTGATTTGGGTATGTTCTGCTTTTATATCAGTGGCCGTGCGTAATTTTTACACCTGCTTTTCCGTAGCTGTAAACATCTGCCACTCTTGGGACTCTGCGCCTCTTTTATCAAAGTATGACAAGGAAATGGGCAACTCAATCGACCCTTGTGGGCTTGGGTAATGAAGTTAAAAGATTAAGGTGCCTACAAGGGATACACTCAAAAGATATGATTTAGAGTAACTGTATCTTAAATTAGGTGATATCTAATGACACCGTATGGAAGAACTCAAATCAAATTCAACAAAATCAATCAGTAAATCAATTACAACAACTGGATGGATCAAAAAATACGTAAATTTAGATTTTAAAGAAAACATAAAAATGGAGGTTCAGAAACAGCAAACTCTAACATACATTGACAACAGAAGACAAGTAAATCAGACATACAAAAATATCCTAGTTATCAATGTATAGCGACCCATCTCCAAAAAGTTAACCAATGAGTGCGTCCTGTCCATAGGGTTCGGAACTCAAGGTAAATAAATTTACAATAACTAAAGGGAAGAATGGGTTAGGTGTCGACGTTTTGGAGATGGGTCGCTATACATTGATAACTAGGATATTTTTGTATGTCTGATTTACTTGTCTTCTGTTGTCAATGTATGTTAGAGTTTTCTGTTGCTCTTTCTGTACCTCCATTTTCATATTTGTTTTAAATAAATTAAATTATTTTTAGATACACCAGGTTGTCGTAATTGATTTACTGATTGATTTTGTCAAATTTCGATTCATTTAAGATAAAGTTACTCAAAATCATATCTTTTGAATGAATCCCTTGTAGGCACCTTTACCTTTTTGGGTTTTTATTTCCAAAGTACAGTCGGGGCATATCAGCAAGGGCCTGCGATAATTATCGCTCAGCGCTTTTAGCGCGAGGATAGTTATCGCAGGCTAACGCTGGATTCTATCGCAGAGAAAGCATGCTATCAGCAACGCTTATCTCCCAAGCGATAGGAATCCATGCGTTAGCTGGAAAACAGTGTGATTATCGCTGGAAATCCAGCGATAATCGCACTGCGACCAGCGATACGTTGCTGATAGGGCAGGGTGGTTTTAGCCATGTAATCCACCTCCCATTGGATTACATGGCTAAGTCAGATCACAAGCAGGCGTAAGGAAAGTAGCGATAACTGTGGTTAGCGCTACTTTTCTTGTCGCTCTGCTTGTTTGCGTGCAGCTTGATAATTGGAGAAATGTCGGTTAGCGACATTTCTCCAGTTATTTTGAAACGGAACGTCCACTTTGCATCTCATTAGAGATGCAAAGCGGGGCGTTGTTGTAAGGGGCGCTAAATCAGCAAAACACGCAATAGCGTGTCTTTGCTGATAAGGCGATGAAATTATCGCCGCTTTTCGCCCAAAAACGGACGCAAAAGTGGCGATAATTTCATAGCACCGCCTTGCTGATATGCCCCCGTCATTACCTAAAATCGTTATAGATACAGCTTTTCAGGGGGAACGCCTGCAGGCATGTCATTAGTGATAACTGCTGCAGCCGGAACTGGCACTAAGAGAAGTAGGCGCTCGAGGCAAGAAAGTGACTCTAAAGCAGGGGTCTTCAAACTGTGGGGCGCGACCCCCAGGGGGGCCGTGGAGCGATGCAAAGGGCGTCGCGCATTCCCAAGCACACTTCTGCCGAGGCCAAAGGGATTCAGCCCCCCTCTTCTTCCATCCTGTGTCTCAGTCCGGGCCGCTGCAGTGGAACTCGAGCTGCTGGAGGCTCAGCGGGGCAGTGTCTGGAGTCTTATCTCCGGCACGCCCGAGTTTTTCATAGGTCTTTAAAGGCCATTTGCATATTTGCATGCCTTCGTGAACCGGTCACAAAGGCTTAGTGTTCCCTCCCCCCTTCCAGTACCCCCTGGGTCCTCACTCTGCCTATTCCTTACATTGTATTTTACATTTACTGCTGTAGTGTGAGGATGCATTTCATGAAAAGGAATATAAAGTAGGGTTGCCAAAAGAAAAATGCCTGCCCTGTGTTATTTAAAGAGCCTGCAAAGACCTCCTCTTGACACTAAATAGACTTATAAATAAAAAAGTATGTATTCATTCGTTATGTGACTTTTCTGTCTTTGTTCTCTTTAATTATCAGTCATGGATCATTGAGGCAGCCCTAGAACACAATTACAAGTGTTTTCTATTTATATTCGCTGTTCGAAATATGCACAGATACGTGCTTAAAATACAGCTTTAGGTGACTGCTTATTTTTGTACCCACTGGGCCATCAAAATAATCTGCTGGCTTCCCTAACCATAGGACTGGAAGTTTGTTGCAGGATCAGCACATTATTTATTTCCTCCACCCTCGATCCCTGATTAATGTCATAATAGCAATAGTTTAACTTAGATTTTAAACCCTGCGCCGCTGTCAATAACATGTTGAGTTACTTCAATTGTCTGGGAATGCACCCTGCATCAGACAACTTGCTCCTCATTCTCGCCCTTCACTTTCACGCTCACCCTGCACTCACAGTGATCACAATGCACTCACACTGATCACCATGCACTCACACCATTCACCCGCTCACCCTGTACTCACAGTGATCACTCTGCACTCACAATGCACTTGCGCTGTTCACCCTGTACCTCACTCTGCAGTCACACAAGCACACTACTCACCCTGCACTCATGTGACACTTCACTCACCCGTCCCGCTCTCCGTTCAATATGCAACTCACTCAAACAAGCCCATCAGTAATCATACATTCATTCGTCCCTTTCTGAACTCGCATCCGCACCCAAATGCATACGCCACCTCACTCACCCTGCGGTCACTCCTCTCACACTGTTGCATCGCTCACCGTGCACTCACATGGGCACTCCTGTCACCCAAACAGTGCAGAGGGTTAATGTGCCTGCTACAAAGAATATGTACCATGCCGATCACAGAAATGAGTGTGACTAAAGTATGAGTAGCGCTGTAAAAAAAGGAAATGTTTGTCAGAAAGGTGCTCTAGAGAGATGAAGTGCATTGTTGGTGAGTGGTAGTGAAGGAATTCATGGAGAAGAAGGAAACGGGGGCGGGGCACCAAAAAAGACTGTTGCACCTTGTGCGACCAGTGTTTGGGCCAGCCCTGGCTAGGAGTGTTTGCCCCCAACCCCCCGAAGTTCTGGTCTAATGACTCCCCTGCTTCTCCCTATTATTATTATTTACATTTGTAGTGCGCTACTGTTACCAAAAGATGTCCCAGGGCTAATAACCCTCTGCTGCCTGAAGGCAAGTGAGAAACACACAGAAGTAGAACCAGCCAAATGGGGTGACCTACAGCGCATAGAGCCAGGTTTTTATATCTTCCTAAAGGATAATAGATTCTTGGTGGAGCGAAGCAAAGGAGGGCGCAAGTTCCATAACTGCGCGGCCTGCACCAAAACAGCGCGACAGACAACCCATGCCTTCTTGAATTAGGGAACAATAAGCAGAGTGGCACATGCCGAGAGGAGCATACGGGTCCGACCCGTATGCTTGGTGAGGAGAGATGAGAGAGGACAGCAAGGGAGTGAAAGAATTTGATTGAAGAGGTCAGGGATGAGGAGAAATGTGAATTGCCGAAGAGAAGTGTGGACACGCAGGAAGTGAGTGTGAGCCAAAGGTGAGGGCTTCTGTTAGAACAAAGGGGAGATGTGAAAGAGGAATTGGGGGACTGGAGAGGTGCAAGATACAAATAGACAAAAATGTGAATGGAGAGACGAGGTGAATGAGAAGTGCTGAGGGGCACGGGAGGTGACGGGCCAGAGAGGCCATGAGATAAATGCGCGAGACTGTTAGAGATAAGGGCAGTGAAAAGACAGAATGGCAAGAGGTGATTAAAGGTGAAGTGAGAGGTTGAATGGGGAGAATTTAGAAGTTGTAAAAAGGGGTGAAAGAAAATGGCCTGCAAAGTGAGAGAGGGATCCGGGGTTAGGAGAGGAGAGAGGGATGGAAGGGAGGGGGTGAGAGGAAAGCTGCATGGGTAAACTGCTTAACTCTGCACAAAACCGCCAGGGTTTCAAAATAATGAAGCAATGCTATCCCAAAATACGTGGCATCACATAACATCATTTACATTTTCTTCCCACACAATTTAGTCAAGCCTGTGGCGTAATTTGGTCCTCACCTGCCTCGTAATTCCAGAAGCCCTGCCTACAGGTTTAGACATTTTTGTCAGGAGGGGGTCCTTACACCTCAAAATGTTGACAGGGGGGTCTCGGCATCCAAAAGTTTGAAGACCTCTGCTCTAAAGGCCTCTAGCATTACTTTGTAGATATAGCGCCAAAAAAAGCCGCCGCAGCTTCAAATAATAGACGCTGCATGGGCGATAGCTCCTTGTAAATATGCCCCCTTCTGTACAGTCTATATGTGGCAAAATATGTACACAGAAAAGAGGTTGGAAAGAGGGGGAAGTGAGGTAAGTGGGTGCACAAACTCTAAAACCCTGAGGTTATTCCCCATTCCCCGGACCTGGTGATTTCGCCCAAAAGCAAAAGGTGACTCCTAGGATTCCGCCTGGGCCGACATTACCGGGCGGTAATTCCCGAGCTCTGCTAATGGCAGCCTTGAGTGGTGTCATCTCACACTGCTCTTCGGAAATCACTGGAGTCCAAGGTATTTTGGGGAACATATTGGAACACAATGGTGTCGCTTGTTCTGTGTTCGTCAATGAAGCCGAGTTTACCGCTGCGAAGCATTAAGCCAGGAATAAAGGGGGACAAAAGTTGAGACCAAGAACAGGTTTCCCCTCCAACCCACCTCTGCCTGAAGTCACCCCAGCAGGCGACTCCCTGCGGGAGCGGCAGGTCGAAAGAGAAAGCACCACAGGAGGGTCAGGAAACGCTGAGCGGAGTTGGAGTGAGCACAGAGGCGCCACCGGGGGTGTGGCAAGAGTTGGGCAATAGTCCTTTTTTAGGATGACAAGTAATTGGAAAAGAATTAGGCTTGGACATGTAATCACAGGTTAGAGACGAGGAGTGTCCATGGGCAGCGCCCAGAGGGGAAGAGAAGGTAAACATGTGAACAAGGAACTGGTGCTTTTAACACCGGATACACCCAAGGGCCCAATGGCTGGTAAAATAGTAAGAGTTAATGTATGGGATAACAATACCCACGAACTTCAAAACAAACAGCCCCCCCACTTCAGGTCATTATCAATGAGAACTCACCTCCCCCACAGAGACCCCTGGGGCCCCGCCCACCTCCCTCAAACAGACACAAAGGGCCCCACCCACCTCCCCTCACACAGATCCATGGGGCCCGACCCACCTCCCTCACACAGACCCATGGGGCCCAGTCCACCTCCCTCACACAGACCTCAGGGGCCCAGCCCACCTCCCTCAAACAGACCCATAGGGCCCAGCCCACCTCCCTCACACAGACCTCAGGGGCCCAGCCCACCTTCCTCACACAGACCTCAATGGGCCCAGCCCACCTTCCTCACACAGACACATAGAGCCCCACCCACCTCCCTCACAGAGACCCCTGTGGCCCCGCCCACCCCCTCACACAGACCCCTAGGGCCCCACCCACCTCCCTCACACAGACCGATGGGACCCAGCCCACCTCCCTCACAATGTCAATGTCAATGTCAAAGATTTTTGTATAGCGCACAAATCACCAAAGGTCGCAGGTCACACAGACCCATAGGGCCCCATCCAACTCCCTCACACAGACCTCAGGGGCCCAGCCCACCTCCCTCACACAGAGCCCTAGGGCCCAGCCCCCCTCTCTCACACAGATAAATGATAATAATAATAATAATCCACATTTGTAAAGCGCAAACAATCGCCCGTAAGGGTCTCTAGGCGCTGGGGGCCGTCGGGAAGATTAAGCAAGCTATTGCCCAGAGTCACATGGTGCTGGGCTAATCTGCCGCCGGCACCAGGGATCGAACCGTGATCCCCAGATTCCGGAGTCAGTCGCCCTGGCCCTGGCCCCGCCCTGGCTTTCCAAGCGGGAGCCTTGGGGCTTTGCTCACACACTGGAGCAGGCATGGGTGCAAATTACAAACAGGTCTCCTAACCTCCACCATTTATATTACAGCTGGGTAGTGACGTCTACAGCGATTCAGAGTCACGAGGACGCGCAGGGTAAATTAGGTTGCTGCTAGGGAGGGAGTGGTAGGCCGGGGGTGAGGATCCAGGCTCAAGTGCCGGGATCAGCGCATGTGAGCCTGACTTATTTGATAACCGGTGCTTATCTTTCACACCTCAGAATCAGCAAAATTCGCATCAGCAGGCATCGTTGGTCTTGAATCAAGGGTGAAAGTGAGTATTGGCAGACGCTGGGGCACAAGGGACTTGCACGGGGGCTGTCTAGTTTCAGATCTCCTCAGATCAGAAGCGTAGTGTCGGTGGGGGCATTCCTTTCACATTTCTCTATCCTTGCAGGACCTGCCAAGAGGTTTCTGCCCGACAGGTCAAGGGCATGGAGAACCAAGGATCACCCCCTATGTTTTCCCAAATCTCCACGGTCAATGATTCCCAGCCGAGCACGTCACAGGAGGCAGCTTGGGCGAGTTTTATGGAAATGGCAAAGGTGAAAGGAATTGAGTGGGCAAGAGGCATACTCCACACGCGTGATCCAGAAGACTCAGTGGTTGTATTGGACTTACCAGGGGCGTACCAGCCAGGACCACCGGAGGATGGACTTAACAGGCCCAAACGGACATGCCGGCCCACGATCAAGGATTCTCCTGCAGAGCCACCCCCCCAAAGAAGGTCAGAGCCACTCCCCCACCACCAGAAGCAGTGCCAGTGCCAGTGCCGGTGCCGGTAAGCTCCGTGAACACGACCACAGCCAGCGGTGATAACATTGACAAAATGGGTACGATAATGGACTCAATGTTGAGCATTCTGTCAGACTTTAGAACCCTTTTTGTTAACCCCGGGCCACTGCTCCCTGCTGTAGCCCCTGCCCCGGTGTGGGGGGGACACAAGCATTTGCAAAAGCATGGGATGGTCAGGTCAGCGGTGCACACACACAGAGTCTCAATCAATCAGGGTATTGTAAGCACGCTACTCACCCATGAGGGTCTCAAGGCGCTGCGGGGGAGGGGGCTTGCAGATCCATTCAGCGGAAGAGCCAGGTCTTGACGGTCTTCCTGAAGGTGTTCAGGTTGGGCTCGAGTCGGATATTTGCTGGTAGCTCGTTCCAGGTTCTGGCTGCAATGATCTTCCGCATGCTCTGGCTCTATGGATGCGAGGGGTTTCAGCCAGTGCGAGGTTGGCAGACCGGAGGTTTCTTTTGGGTACGTGGAAGTTTATTCTGTCGTTGAGGTAATTGGGTCCGTTGTTGTGTAGGCATTTGTAGGCTTGGGTGAGGATCTTGAAGGTGATTCTTTTCTCCACGGGAGCCAGTGGAGTCACCGAAGGTGTTGGCTGATGTGTTCATTACGGGGGATGTCGAGGACGAGTCTGGCTGCGGTGTTCTGTATGGTCTGGAGATTGCGGCGAAAGGACTTGTTGATGCCGGCATAGAGTGTGTTTCCATAGTCCAGTCTGCTGGTGATTAGCGAGTTGGTGACTGTCTTCCTATACTCCGGGGGGATCTATTTGAAGGTCTTTCGGAGGTTGCCGAGGGTGTTGAATCAGCTGGAGGTGACGGCATTGACTTGTCAGTTCATGGTGAGCAATGAGTCGAGTATGATGCCGAGGTTTTTGGCGTGGTCTGAGGGGGTAGGTGGGCTCCCGAGGGTGGCAGACCACCAGGTGTCATCCCATGCTGAGGGGTGCTCCCGAGGACGAGGACTTCTGTCTTCTCGGCGTTGAGTTTTAGGCAGCTGTTGGCCATCCAGACTGTGACGTTTTGCATTCCTTTTTGGAAGTTTAGTTTGGCAGTGTTGGGGTCTTTGGTGAGGGAGAGGATGAGCTGGGTGTCGTCGGCGTAGGATACGATGTTGAGGCCGTGTTGTCGGATGATGGCTGCGAGGGGGGCCATGTAGACGTTGAAGAGAGTCGGGCTCAGTGATGACCCCTGGGGGACTCCGCAGGTGATCTCCGCAGGTGTGGAGTCTAGCTGGCTTACCAACCGCTGAGGTAGCCCCAGCGCCTTAGCCTGAGAATCAGTTGCAGGCACTATCAGCTCAAGCCCCCATCTCTGCTACAGCAAGCAGCAGCGCCCCTACACTGACCATGCAACCCAACACAGCTCCCACCACCCCGGTCCTTCCAGCTGGTATCTCAGGCCCCAGTTCGCTAGGTATGTCACCTATTTCCTCGGTCAATCCCCTGGAAGTCTGCCAACCTTCCACTTTATTTGAGGCAGCCAAAGCAACGCCTTTAGCATCAGCGCTGCCACCATGGTCACTGTAGCGCCCTTAACCCCTTCCCTGCGGGATTAATTCCCCCACGGTACGGGGGGGCCACGGCACCGCTGTGCTCGTGACATGCTCAGCTCATCATGACTCACAGTGGAGCTGTGCTCATGACGAGCTGAGCTCGTCACGACGCCGTCCACTGATTAATTCTCACACACAGGTGGGGAATTTATAGCGTGTGGGCGGACCGCGGCCGTTATGACGAGCTTAGCTTGTTATGAGCACAGCTCCACTGTGACTCATGACGAGCTGAGCTCGTCACGAGCACAGCGGCGCTGGGAATCACGTTGTTATAAGTGCTACATCCACCCATGAAGGGTTTCAAAAGGCTCTCTGGGGTTGCCTAGGGACCAGCAGAAGGATTGGCTCCTTAGTATCATTAAGTTGTTTATGCATATTGTACAGTTTGCGTGCAGTGTGATATGGTTTGATATGGTTTGTTACTAGATTTGCAATGTGTAATATGTAGCATAACTAAACAAGTGTGTGAAAATTGGCATCCATTTATTTTGCCAGGGTTCAAGGTGTGGGTGATCGACCACTCGTGCGTCGCCAGGTTGGCACAATGGGCGGAACACAGGACTTGGAAGCACGGGTTCTCTCAGACACAGATTGTCTGGTTGGGTTACCCTGGCATGAGATGACACAGCCTACTCAACAAACTTCAGCAAAGACTGGCGGGGGGAGGCCCCCCAAACATCTTGGTCATACACCTTGGAGGCAACAATCTGAAGGTTATGGGCAGAGGGGCACTGTTGCAGGCAATGAAGGCAGATATGGGTGAAAGTAGCAAATACATTGAGCATAGCGAGTTGTGGTGGTCAGAAATAGTCCCGCATAGGGTTTGGCAGGGTGCCAGGTCATGTGAGGCAGTTGAACATTCCCAGAGAAGAATTAACAGTGCCATGCACAAGTATACAGAAAAAAGGGGTTTGGGCTTCAACAGGCACGGGCTAATTCAGGCCAACACCAAAGGTTATTTTGGCGAGGACGGGGTACACTTGTGGGCATGGATCTGTTCTTACTGGACATCAGTGAGGCCCTGGAAATGGCAGGTTGCAGGTGAGGGAATTGACAGTCTTGGTGGGGGGCTCTGGAAGCAACGGGGGCCACCTCCAGAGCTTTGGCAGAGTTACAGGGCGATCCGGAGACAGAAGGTGTAGAGGTGGACCTCAGCAAGGCCTACCAGTGCTAGGGGTTCGCCCTCTCTGCACAAAAGTTCTCAGACCAGAAAATAGAAGTTGGCACAGAAGCTGAAATAGACAAAAGATATTTTATTAACCTCATGAGGTAGAATTACACTCACACAACACCCTTCTGTAGTGTATGAAGTAGCACAAGGAGTAGAAGAACCATGGGTCTTTTATACCCACACAGGAGCTCAAAAGAAGGCGGCACAAGCACACATAGGAGAGTTATATACATAAATGGTCATACAAAGAATGCACAGTCAACAGTAAAGGAGGAGCCAGCAGTTGCTGAGTTTGGTAAAAACAACCTGACAGTTACAGACTAGGTGCATGGGCAGCTACAGACTCTTCTACACATGTGCAGAGTAGCAGAGGCTAAGTATAGCCAGTTCTTTGAGCAAAGCACAAGGGCAAGCAACAGTGAAGGAGGAAAAAGCACATGATTGACAAAATGGCTGCCGGAAACAAGATGGCTTCAGCTAAATGCTAACAGCGATCTCTGCCAAATTTCCACAAAGGGTACAGAAGGGTACCTCTTCAGGAGCACAATAGGTGTGCCAGTGCCAAATCCCAGGAGTCCTTATGACAGGTCCCTGGAAGAAAATCGCCAGGCCCGCTAGTCTTGAGGGCGGTTGTAAGCCTGAACAACCGGGGCTGGCCTTGCAACCCCCCTCCCAAAAGGGGTGGTGAGTAATATGGTGGACCAGTGGCCCACGGGATCCAAGGGAGGGGATCCCATCATCATTGGTAGCACTGACTGGATTGGCCACAGTGCAGTTTGGCTCATCAGGCGGGCAGGGCAGCGTAGGTCAGTCAACACTGACTGCCCTTGGATCGCCCGTAAGATAACCCACCATGTTGCATACTTTGTATGGAATAAACCTGCAGCAGTCTTTTCCCAACCAAACAATTGTGTTGTATATTTATTTATTACATCATGCATGCTACCTGGCAAGGGGTGGGGAGAGTTGCCTAAATAGGCACTATGTGGCTGCCCACAGCTCACACAGTGGGCTACCTAAAAGGGCAGCCACCTTAGTGCCACTTAGGCGCACCATCACCCCCTCAAGTCTGGGGACCCAGGGGAGGAGCACCGCAGCCCAACGCGTGGGCCGTGTCATATCCGGTGCACAGAGGGTTGGGGGAAGGTACTTATACCTCCCCCTGCCTTTCTGTCACCCTCTTTGCTGCCGGACACTCCGTCTCCCACCCGACCGCTTACCCGGCGTGTGGATGGGGAGCACGGTTAGGTAGGACCTTGTAATGTTCTTGTTTGTATTGCAGGTGGAGTTACAGGGCGGTCTGGAGTCGGAAGGGTTCAGAAGGGTACCTCTTCAGGAGCACCATAGGTGTGCCAGTGCCAAATCCCAGAAGTCCTTATGGCAGGTCCCTGGAAAAAAATTGTCAGAGCCCTGCTAGTCCTGAGGGCGGTTGTAAGCCTGAACAACCGGGGCTGGCCTTGCAACGCTCTGCCCAAAAGGGCCGAGAGTAATATGGTGGACCAGTGGCCCACGGGATCCAAGGGAGGAGATCCCATCGTAATTGGTAGCGCAGATTGGGTTTGCCACAGTGCAATTTGGCTCATCAGGCGGGCAGGGCAGCTCAGGTCAGTCGCCATGTTGCATACTTTGTATGGAATAAACCTGCATCAATCTTTTCCCAACCAAAAAATGGTGTTGTGTATTTATTAATTACATCTGCATGCTACTTGGCAAGGGGTGGGGAGAGTTGCCTATATGGGCACTAAGGGTGGCCTGTTTCCAAGAGGAACAGGGTTAATACTAATCGGCATTAGGCGACCCTCTTATTATTCAAAGAGTACTTCTATGGGCGTAGACTTGCGTGTTTAAGTGTCTGTGACAAGAAATGAAGACGGTAAAAGCTCTCAGTGAAGTCAGAATGATGAGCAAACGGACACAGACTGAGCAGACCTGACTTAGGGCCCCCCAGACCCACCTGCCGAGCCAAGAATGCACTTGGTGGTGTCACACCTCAATCATGCCCCCTGGGCACTACCACCCTGCCACCCCACAACCGGGCCTGGCAGCTCTCCCTGGGAATACATGTCTACAGCCACATACAACACAACGGCCTGAGGCCCTGATCGGGATCACTTATTTTAAATGAGTTTTCACTTCACGCGCTCTTCATTGCCTCTGCTGTGAGAAGCCTTGAGGATAAAGGTGCCATGTTGTTGTATGCGTGCATGGCTCCATATTTCCAGCCCTCGCCTTTTACAAATCATTTTATGAACTGACTGACGGGCACACGTACTAAGCCCAAGTTGCAAATAGATGAGGGCGCGCCAGGAAATTACCAAGGAAAGCGGAGGTAAGCCAAGGGAGTGGCTTGGCTCTAATAGTCTGTGCACGAGCCAAGTCATGAACGTTTGGCATGTAGATAGGTCAAGAAACATAATTTAAAAATATGACGCAGTCGCTTCAAAACAGAAAAAGGTGGAAGCATTTCACCTCAGTACATTAGGTTATATCATTGCATAGAGTGAGACATATTAAAAGTGATCATTTTTAAACATGAACTTAAAAATAATTAGTAAACAAAGATGCAAGTCAGTGGTCACGTAAACACTAATCGTGACCTCGATTCTTATAGATGGAGCAACATTATAGTCCTTAAATTCAAACGTAAGAGGTGGGTGTGTCGCACACATCTTGACTCAGTTATTTAAGAGTACTCTCATATCTGACAGTAAAGAACAAAGACGCTCTCTGAAATAACATTTTTGCCTAGGATCACACAATTTAGACAAGCAGAGACGCCGGTATTGATGCCAGATTATCAGGTTTAATATTTTGAAATTCTGTCACCAGGTGTATATTTCTGCCTTCTCTACTGCTTTAAATCAAAGATCACTGTTTTGTGTTTGGGTTAATTTTTGGCTCACAATGAGAAAAAGCATTGGCATAGCCAATAGGTCTCGCCTTTTGGACGTTATAAGTGTTGAGACATGCAGCATATTATCCGGGGTGCTGACTTGCCAGGTAGTGGCAGTCCCGAGGTGACAAGCCTGAACTGAATTAAAAACATGCTAACAGACACGATTCAGGCAGGATACACCTTTTATTTTAAAAATCTCACACTTTGCTGTTCTGTATGGAATTAGAACCTGCAAGAGTGAGATAAAGAGACAGGAAGTGGAAGGTAGTGGAAGAGAGGCCGTGATGTGTAATCAAGACTAGGCAGTGTGCCTTTGCCGAGTCTTAAAAGGTGAACAGATGCCCTGTGTTCTTTGTCCGGGAAAGGTGGTAGCGGGGAGGAGTGTAGTGTAGTTTCTATATCCCTGATAGGCTCTGCGCATTGGAATAAATACACTATAGATTTGACATAGGACTGAGGTCAGTATGTCTCTATCGAGTACATTAAACTTAATTACATGTGTGTGTCAGCTAACTCAGAGGTCACTAGAAAAATTCTCGAATGATCAAGAAGGGATTCGTTTCCGACAACCGCATAAACATGACAACTTTGTTTCCCTTAGAGTCGGAACAATCTCAGGACCGTGGAAACAATAGATAACAGTTTCACTCAGTCAATCGTGCATGCTTCATTTCTACAGAGTTGCACAGAAATAGAGAGACGGGCGTTTCAATAAAAAGGGTTTATTGAACAGTCTTATTTCTCGTGCAAGAGATATAAACTGCCACAATCGTAAGACAGAATGTGAAGTAAAATATGTACAGCGTTAGCAGTAAGATAAAATAATACTGCAATAGCATGGTTTATAGCTATGACAGATATTCATAAAAATACATACATAAATAACACAGGCTAAAATGTTAATACTCATCTGATGCTTCTAGCTATTTCTACCCCAGTGTACCTAACCTAAGTGTAGTACGAGGTAAGAAGTAGGTGCTGTTTGTCTATAGTCTAGTTTAGCTATAGCTGCCAAGATTTGCCAAAAGTCCCTCTAGGTTCTAGTCCGCTCCATACCTTAGATTGAGTAAGGATTTCTATGCCTAAATATGGGCAATGCGAATTGTGCCTATATAAGGACATGAATCGGGAAACCTATATACGGTATCTAAATTGACACACAACACCCACTCCACTTTCGTATGAACGATATTACTAAATTCTAAACATGCTAAACATATCTAAAATATAGCTACATATGTATGGCTAAGAACATGTCTAAAAATACATTGGAAAATGCATACAAACTGTTGCCAACCATAAAATGCACTGGTGCTGTACATATCAAAGCAACGTTTCATTCTAAGCATATATTTATATTGAATGCTAAATGAATGAACATACATATATCTACACATTATGAAATGGCTCGTAAATACAGAAGAAAAAAAGCCGAAACCATTTCAGGTCAAGTTACATAAATCAATTGTTATTGACAAGGTGACACATTGTCCCTGATAGTATATCAAAGAAATCTGTTATCTATGAATAGTTCTACTAAAAGCAGATTACTGTGCCATAAAAAGAAAAATTCAAATTTGGAAAAAAAAAATTAATCATAGGAAAAAGTTCCAAGTTTAGTCTTTGTTTTAAAAAAATGAAGGGCAAATTCAGAGTCTTCCCGGTACACTGTGTGCTGAATCAAAAGGGAGTGTATGAGGATGGAGAAAACATGAGAATTTTCTAATCCTGTAGACAAAAACTTGTCTACCGTTGTAGGTGAAAGTTGGAATACCTTGTTTAGAAGATTAACTGCACATAGATGTGAACTATTGCCTTCAGCATTGGTTGCATCAACAATGTTCAAATCGGATGTTACCTGCGTTCCTGTTGTCTCCTCTCATACCTCAGCAGTAGCAATTTGCGTCTGTAAGATCTCAATGAATGCCGTCATCAGGATTGGTAGCCGCTGGGGACAACACAGAGCATGGGACGTTACCGGGTCCAGCAGAGTGTCGATATCCGTAGGCATGACTGAAGGGAGTGTAGGACAGATGTCTAGCACGCATTCTTTACCGCAGAGCAGGCAGCGTAGAACAGGTAAGATGTGATCTTGCCAGATTGGTCTGAATGACAGAAACCATGTGGTGTTTAATTCTCGTAGATGAGGTAAACCTAAAATTTGGACGATGAGCTCAAGACACTTCATTTCCATTAGAGCTCTCTCTATGGTGCTCGGAGGGACGCTGATGATTTGGCTTGTCATATCGGAGCAGCAGGAGCAAAAATAGGATCCCTGCAATGAGTCCAAAAAGTAGTGGCAGTCCACCAAACAGAGAGTGCACAAAGTTGGGAATTATTCCGAGGACTGCTTGAAAAGGTGCTAACAGTCCTGAACACACGGTCTTAAATACATGTACAATACCGCTCGTATCTGACATGTTTAAGATACGTTCCAACATGTCTGAGAAATGTATAGGGCAGTTTGTATTCAAAAGGGCATGTATCAAGGCAGAAGTCCTTGCGACTTGTAGATCATAGGTTTCTTTGGCCGAGGTCAGTGGCACAGTTTGTTGTAAAAGAATGGCTTTCATTCTACTTAGAGTATCAATTCGTATAGAAGAGATTTTCAGTGAAGGCCATAGAGGCGACTCCCTGACTGTCTGTATTTGTGGAAACAAGACTTGCATACAGCAAGTGACCCTATATGTAACCGTTACTAGATATGAGATACCTGACAACATGCCACAGCAGCTGTGATCATTCAACATGAGGGAACTTACATTTGAAAGTAGTCCAAAAATTGGAGTAATCACTGCAGCTGGTGAGCCGTGCAGGTGACAGAATACGTTTGTAGTGGAACCATCGCAGGCCCTGTGTAAATTAATACCCTGACAAAGGAGAGAACCGCTTAGTGCGTTTTCACAGTTTGTGTCGCTAAGAAACACTCCACGCCCCCCACTCCAACATCTATGTGTGTAAGGTAAATCCCAAGATGTCTTGATGTATTCTTTACCAAACCTTGTGGTACTGTAAATTTCGGGACCATGTTGGAGGCATGGTCCCACCATGCCGATTTTGGTATAAGTGAACCGCAAAGACTAATGCGGTATTTATGAGTGTTTTCGTCATATTTCACCGATGAATGCACCGTGTACACGACACTACATATCGAACCCTCGGGTTCCATTTTAGAACGGTAACCATTCTGTGGTTGCCCTCACATAGGCAGCGAATTAAGGACATGCCTAGGCCTAAAGGACACGCACACCTTCTGTGCCTTCTTGGTGACCTGTGCAACCTGACTCCACTGCCCAAGGTCAGTCCTGTTCAGCCGGTTCCTTTTACTGCGGCCAAATGGGATTAGCACCAGGGCTTGACACACCATAAAGTTGTCTTTCCCACACGAACCCTGACCAATCTCTTTCACACCTGACTCTGTTTCCCACTTTATGGCTTATTTTACGAGTAGGAGGTGCCCGTTTTATTGGGGTCCGCTGAAATCTGATGAAGGTTCTGAGCCTCGCTGGGTAAATAATTATGTGCTGACCGAGCTGAAATGTGGGATTATCATCATGACTTTGCTGTTTCTTTGAAGCGAAAATATGTGAACGACCACTTGTAAAATAGGGGTGGTGTTGCCCAGAGCGTAATATTGTGTATATAAGAAAAGACTGGTTTTTGGTTGGGAGCAGTCTCCTGAGAACATGCATCGTGTTGTACTTCTCGGATACCTGTGATTGGTCTGCAGCCAATAAATACGATCTTTGACTTCACCTAGAAGACTCTGTGTTTCTGTGGTCCAAGACAGGAAGAACTCGAAGTCTTCGGGTGTGTTCCCTGGCACCGCTGGGTTGGTTCTGAAAAACCCAGTACTTCAGTTGGCGCCCAACGTGGGGTGATTTCAGCGGTGCCGGTCCAAGCCAGAGGTTCGTGAGGACCTTCGTGTGAAACTGAAAATTCTGGAGGAAGGCCGCCACTTCATCGACCCCTGCATGTCGACGTGGTCCGAAAGTCTTTACTGCGAAGTTCTCCGCGTCCCGACGGCTACAAAGGACTGCTGCCCTGACTATCGCCCTGTTTTGGACCCTTGATGATTTGGTAGAGCGAAACGATTTAACGAGTCTTCTGGTGACGTCATCGATACCTCAGTTAAGTATAAGTGGAGCGTCTCCCAGTCCTTAGTTTGGTTTGGTATCCCTTCGGGATCGCTTTGATTTGGAACTTGCAAGTGCCAAAGCCGAAGGACTCGTGTATTCACGAGACTATCGTATTCGATAATACTTTGAAGTTTGAAACTAGACTAGTGAGCAACGATGCCTGGTTCTAGTATATTTGGAAATTTGTTTTGTTTGGGTTGTAAAAGGGACTCCCGATTAGAGGATTCGTGTCCGGCTCCTCCAATTGGAACTCCAACATATGAGCTTTATGTGAAACATGGCGTAGGCCCCATTGCGTATAATGAAGTATGGATCCGATACACCAGGAAAGATGGTGTTTTAAAATGGCCCCAGAATGGTAGTTTCGACACAGAAATCCTAGATAACTTAGAAGTTAAATTATTTAAAAAGAAAGCCCGGCCGGCGATGTTTGATTCTTTCCGCCTATGGCGAAAGGAAGCCAAACAGAAAGAAATTAAATTAGCGAAGAAAAATAAAAGAGAGAAAGGTATGTCGATAATGCAAGCAGCCTTACAGTTTAAAGATAATGAAGAAGAACAAATGAATGAGCAACTGCACAGGCAACGTAAACTAGTGATTGATAAATGCTACCCAGCTTTGCCGCCCCTTCAGCAAGATGCGTCAAAAGAAAAGGAGAAAGATCCCCTAATGTCACATTTGCTGAGTTCACCACCCCCGTATGTGCAGAGTGCTACAGCACCTCCGCAACCCTTAAATGTACAACCTCTAGTTAATTTGCCGCAAGCCTTCCCGCAGCCGCCAGCTCCCCCTCAGCCGGCTCCTATGCCTACGGCGCAGCCCTCTCAAGGGCCGCCGGTTTCGCTGCCTATCTCTTCTGCGCTCCCTGCGACGTTACCTAGTACATCAGCTGCCTCCCTCGGCGTTCTTCCTGATACGACCCCTGTACCTGTATCTGCACCCGTTTTTCTTCCCTCTGTCTTTCCCCCTGTTCTTGCCTCAACTTCTCCTTCTACACGACAACGAATAGCTAGTGCAGTCACTAGTTTTATGTCACCTTTCTTCGGGTCATCTAGTCCGACCACTGGTTCACAACGTACGCAGTTGCGTAGTCAGCTGCCAGGTTTTGAAGAGAAAGAAGTATTAGACCGCATGGCACATAAATGGGTTGTTTTTCCTTCAAGATATGATATGGGGGGGAGGAGCCAAGATGGCGACCGGGACGGCAGCGTAGATTCCCGGCTCCGTGAACCTCCGCATCCCGCACGGATATCCTGCATGAGATCCTTATTCTGCGCTACGAGATCGTGTTCGTAAACGAAAGTGGCAACCGATCGTGTGACTCTGAGGTTTCTGACTGCCGTACCGCCGGAGAAATCAGCGGTTGAACTTTGCGGCCCGTGCGGTCCCGAAGCCGGGACCTCGAGTGGACGCCTTGGCCGGGCGGCAGTTTAACAACAGCGGCCTGTGGTGACTGGGTGGAGTCGGTCCGCCGGAGTGGTGCTCCCCTCGGCCTGCATTTTGCTGTGGTCGCTCCCCCCTGCTGAGCGCTGCGGACCGAGGACATGCCCGGGTGTGCAATTCTCGGATTCTGTGGTGTTTGCCCCTGCCTTTGACGGTGAGCTGCCCGGACGCCGTCCCTGGCTCGCTCTGATCCTTGCGGGCTGCTCCCGGTTTTTCGCGGGAGCTGGTCCGTGGCGGAGACGACTGTTGCCCGTGACCGCGCAACGGCTGAATCTGTGCCTGCCCCGGGATCCCTGTCTTCAGCGACGTGGACCTTGAGGCGTTGGTCCCGGGGTCCTGGCCCCAATACGAGTCGGGCCTTCCCAGCGGCCATTTTGTCACTATGCAGCCTACCATCCTGTCCGCTGGGACGCAGCGGGACTGGGGGTGTGTGACGGTCGGGAGTGTGGCAGAGCGATCGGAGAGAGCTGCTCTGGGGTACGGCGACCTCCTGGAGGCCCTGGGTGCCCTTCATTACTCCTTGACTCATGGCGCCGGGGTCCTGGGGAGGAAGCTAGATGGTGTGGTATCAGCGTTGGGACAGTGGCGGCATGCTGGTCCACAAGTACACAGTGGCTTTCCACACTGCACACAGGAGGAAGATGTTGCGGCCCCCCCCGCGATTAGTGTACAGCCGGACACTCCGGACAGTATGCTACCGTGTGGTCGGCTAACTGTGGGCTTGATCTGCTCCGGAGGTATTGGACCTGAGCGGAAGATGGTGGCCTTGTCCCGTGCGCGGTCTCCGGCGGCCCAGGGACGACTCCAGCAACGTGTGTCTCATTTGACTGCTTCAGCCTGTCTGGACCTTGTGTGCAGTGCAGATCCTGGGGCAGCACTGGAAAAGACGCCCCTCCATGGAGCGGTCCGTGCTGATGCTCAGAGACTTCCACCCCACCTGTGTGCGTCGCTTCCCGACTGTTTTTGGACGCTCCTGTACCTTGGGACATCGGACATGGTGCTGGGTCGAGGGGCAGGCATGGGCAGAATCGCAAAGAGCGGTCAAGGCTGAGGCTGATCCTTCGGCAGTGGTCACCTAGTAGACAGGCGGACTCATGGTTGCGTGCTCTCATGGTTATTCGCATAGTTGGTGCATAATGCTCCCCACTCCCCCCCCCTTTTTTTGATATGATCAACTTGGTGCTGCTAATTGTTTGTTGTGGGGAGACTTCACCGTGCGGGAGGGAGAAGCCGGGGGTATGTTTTGAAGGCCCTCCTCCAGTTTATTACATTCTCTCCGCCCCCCCGTCTGGGGGGGCTCTTTCTTACTCCTTTTTTCCCTGTCTCTTCTATATTTCGGGTCTAGTTCCAGGGCGACAGGCACACTGCTGGGGGGTGGGGCCATACTCATTCGCAGAGGTGCAGGGTGGGGGGATGGGGGAGGGGACTCTTTAGTCTTTATCTCTTTTTCCATGGCCTCCTTTTTCTTCTCTGTTTCTTTCTGCTTGTTTTTCTGGGATCAGCGCGGTACACCTCTCTTATTGTGAATCGTTTGCTCTTAATGTGTGCCACAGTTTCCGGGGGGTTCGCTGGGCTTTAGATACGGGGACCTGTAGGCGCAACTATCTTTGATATTTCTCCCCATCCGTACTTTCCCGTGTCTGCGCCATTGATTCAATGTATTGCTGCTTACTGCTTACGTCTCTTATCCTTGCCCCTTATCGCTGTTGGGAAATTGTTTGGCACCTGATCCTACTGTTTTGTTTTATTATAAAATGAAAAACCCTTTCTCTCCTGGTGTCCTACCTGTGCGGCTCATTGGCCGGACTATATTGTATTGTAGACTTTGCTCTCCGAGGTGCCACCTGTGTTTACATTTGCCTTTATTGTTCTGATTGCTTGGCGGCCGGCCCCGGGGGGTTGTAGGCCCATACGTGTAAATGATTGAAACGTCAATAAAGGTTTTTCAAAAAAAAAAAAAAAAAAAAAGATATGATATGGAATCTGTTGTAAATGTTTTTCATCAATGGGATGCACCAAAACAGAGATACGTTTTCGAGAAAATGTGTGAATTCCTCTGTGAGGAATTGGAAGATCATGGTCTAGATTCAAGCCCGCAGGAGTTGTGTCATGTACGGTTCGATTTTGAGAAAGGCACGATTGTGGGACGCGATGTTGATAGAGCAGTTACGACATTGTTGTCCTTCAGGAATGGGGATTGTTATCAGTCGTTGTTCGAACAGGAGTTCCCTGTAGGGAAAAAGGTAAAAGCGCGCCAATATCCGATGCGTGAGGTTCCTCCAGTTTGGAGACCTGGTGATGCAAATGCTAATCCACCTGTTCAGCCACATGCCATGGAAGCGAGGTGAAGTGATAGCGCTTAAGCAGACATTGCCTGACCCCCGTAAAAACCCTGCAGGATATTATAAGGAGTTATCACAAACCGCAGAATCGTGTGTCATGAATTTAGCCGACATTGATATGTTGTTCGGGAATGTTGTTCCGCAGCCTTTGTGGGGATTGATTTGTAATACAGATCATGCTGCAGAACTAGGTGGCACATGGGCTAATATCATTGCTACAGACACTAGACAAGTTGGTGGTGCGAAACCTGAGCCCTTAGTAGCAGAACTCCCTGGTAGAATATTACCTACATGAAGACTTTAATGCCGGCGATGCGTGTGAATTGGGATAAATTATCCGCATGCAAACAAAAGAAAGTCGAAACAGTGTCTGATATCTTCACCAGATTTGAAGAAACATTTATCGACCACAGTGGTCAAGACATGAGTACGGAAGGTGGTCAACGGTTATTTGTTGATAAATTTGTGCATAATTTGCTCCCAGAGTTGTGTGAGAAATTAAAAGATTCAGAGAGTTCTTGGGCTATTTCTTCATCAGCGCAAATACTGGCTACTGCACAGTATTACGAAAATAGGGATAAAGATGAGAAGGATAGAGCAGACAAGAAAACAAAAGAATTAAAGACGAAGGTTTTTTTACAGCAGGCTTACCCGCCGCGTGGAGATCAGAATAACTATAAGCAAGGTCAGAGTAACTATCAACAACCCCAACAGTTTCAGATTAACTCGCAAAGGTTCGGGTATTCCCAACTGCGTGTTCCTGTGTGCCCCAATCAGTGTTCGTATTGCAAACAAGGTCATTTTAAGTATAGTTGTCCTATATTGTTGCAGCGCACGAATAATGCTTATGGCGCGAGAGGTAGAGGTGGTCAGCAAGCTCCTAGGGGTAGAGGGCGTGGGAATGTTCCCCAGAACGCGCGTCCTCTTACGCCTCAAAATACGATGAACAGTTTTGATCAGCAGGCCAATGCAACTGGTGGGACAGCTCAGTACTATAATAACGACTATTATGCAGAAGATGGAAATGCGGAAGGTAATGATTACTAGGACAGCTGTAGACAAAGAGAGGGAGTTGTTTCAGTGCCAGTGGATCAGAGTGGACCGTATGTTAAGGTGACTACAGCGGGTGTGTCAGAGCCTTTTCTGTTGGATACTGGTGCTGCAAAGAGTTCAATTATGCACTCAAAACTCCCTGGCGCGCCTTTGTCTGGCGAAATGAATGTTTCAGTAGGTTTTTCTGGCACCCCGGTTAGGAACCCGATCTCTAGTCCTATGCCCCTTTCTGTTGGACCTTGCGAGCTGAAAGCACCCCTCATCCTAACGACAGGATGTGGTGAAAACCTGTTAGGATTGGATTTGCTAAAGAGATTACATGCAACATTATATTGTTCCCCCTCGGGAGTACAACTTACACTGGGTAGGAAAGTGATTTCTCCAATGTATTTGTCAAAGAATAAACTGCCAGCTGAATTGTGGTCTCTTCCGGATGTCCTTTGGGCTACTGGTCCTAATGATGTGGGCCTCTTAGAAATACCGCCATATGTGGTCACTTTGAAAGCCAATGTTAAATTGCCACGCATTCCCCAGTACAAGATCTCTCATGAAGGTGAGAAAGCGTTGTTAGCAATCATTTAGGACTTGATTGAAAAGGATGTAATTGAAGAGACAAGAGGCAACGTTTGCAATAGTCCGGTTCTGCCTGTTTTAAAACGCACTGACCCTTCTCAGCCACCTGTGTACCGATTTGTGATCGATCTTAGAGAGGTCAATAAGATAGTTGCTCCACGTTTTCCAGTTGTCCCTGATATAACTGCCTTGTTAACTATGATTCCAGCTTCCGCTGCTTGGTTCTCAGTGGTCGATTTAAAGAATGCTTTCTTTAGCATCCCAATTGCAGAAGAGAGCAGGGATATTTTTGGTTTTAGTCTAGGAGGTCGCAGCTTCCGCTTTAAATGCGCTCCACAGGGCTACTGTGAAAGTCCATCAATATACAGTCAGGCTTTAAAGGCGCAGCTTGATACAATTGTCTTACCTAGTGGTGCGACCCTTATTCAGTATGTTGACGATTTACTAATCGCCGCAGATACTGAGGACATTTGTAAAGAAGCTACATTGTCATTGTTGCGTCATTTGTCTGCCTTTCATCACAAAGTATCTCTCTCAAAACTGCAATATTGTCGACAAGAAGTGACCTACTTAGGTCATCTCTTGTCGAAAGAGGGAAGGAAACTGACCCCAGAAAGAATTCAGGCCATTGCACAATTGAGCGTGCCTAGAACACAGAGAGAAGTGCGTGCTTTCTTGGGTATTACTTCATACTGTAGGCAGTGGATCCCGAGTTTTTCTTTGCTGGCAAAACCTTTGATAGCATTAACATGCAAAGATACACCGAATCCCGTCCCATGGTCTGAAGAGTGTCAGAAAAGTTTTTCAGAATTGCGTAATGCATTATGTTCAGCTCTTGTGTTGGGTACCCCCGACTACAGTAAACCTTTTACATTGTATGTTCACGAGAAAGAAGGTTGTGCGTTGTCGGTGCTGACACAGTCTTTTGGGGACAGACAGCGTCCATGCGCGTATTTTTCGTCAACTTTGGATCCAGTAGCTAAGGCATTGCCAAGTTGCTTGAGAGCCACAGCGGCAGCAGCTGTGTCTATTCGACAGTCTGCTGGGTTAGTAATGAATAACACGTTGATTGTAATGGTTCCGCATGCAGTGGACACGTTGTTGAGCAGGACCAAGACACAGCACTTAACTAGTGCTCGATTGTCAGGTTATGAGTTAACACTGCTAGCGAGTCATGTGCACATAAAGAGATGCAATACGTTGAATCCAGCTACATTATTACCGATTTCAGCAGACACAGATAAGATTGAACAGCATGATTGTCTGTTCAGAACAGAAGAAGAAACAAAAGGGAGAGTGGATCTTAAAGATACTCCCTGGTTGAGTGCGATGGTACCTTATGGGTGGATGGCTCGTGCTTCAAGCTTCCGAATGGTGATACGACTGCTGCATATGCTGTCACGACTTTGCACACGATTGTTGAAACTGCACGTATACCACATAATTCGGCTCAAGCAGCAAAATTAATCTCACTTACAAGAGCATGCGTGTTGTCGAAAGGAATGAAAGTGAACATATATATTGGCAGTCAGTATGCCTTTGGCGTGGCCCATAGTTTTGGGCGCTTGTGGAAAGAACGTGGGTTCCTGACTTCGCATGGAACTAAGATTCAGAATGGTCAGTTGGTGAATGATCTCCTTGAGTCACTGACCTTGCCGTTACAAGTCGCGATTGTGAAATGCAGTGCACACAAGAAGATTGTTGATGATGTTGGTCGTGGTAATGCGTTTGCTGACGAAACTGCGAAAGAAACAGCAAAAGATGTGACGAATCGAATGTATGTTACAGGCCCTGCAAGATGGGTTGGTGATGTTGGAATGTGTGAAGACACGATAGAGAGTGTGAAGTCCCTTCATGCTGAAGCCACAGAGAAAGAATTGAGCATGTGGAAAGAAAGTAAGGGAAAATTAGATGAAAATGGTTGTTGGATTGATTTGTCAGAGCACCAGCGATGGTTGTTACCTGATGCATATGTGCTTCCAGTGGTCACGATGGCACATGGAATGGCGCATATCAGTATGAAAGGGATTTGAAAGTTGTTAGCTCCAGTATGGCAGAATGCTGGAATTCCCAAGTGTGCAGAGAATGTGGTCAAAAATTGCATGGTATGTTTGAAATACAATCCTGGTAGGGGAACCCCAACTCCAGCTGGTCATTTTGCGCCTCCAACGTATCCGTTCGAGGTTTTGCAGCTAGATTTCATCCAAATGGAAAGGTGCAACAATTTGAAATATGTACTTGTTGTTGTCTGCGCTTTTTCAAGGTGGATAGAAGCATATCCCCTAAAAGACAATACTGCCTTATCCACAGCTAAAGCCCTTGTCAAGGAATTTTTCCCTAGGTTTGGAATGCCAAGAATGGTATGGAGTGATAATGGGAGTGAATTTGTGGGACGAGTGATGAAGAATGTATGTGAGGGACTAGGTATAAAGCAGAAATTCCACGCTGCAAATCACCCCCAATCAGCTGGACTAGTAGAGTGTTATAATGGCACATTGAAGCTCAAATTAGCCAAGATCCAAGCGAGTTCTGGTCTTAAATGGCCTGACGCCCTGCCCTTAGCACTCCTATCAACAAGAATGACTGTGCATTCACGAGTGGAACTTAGTCCCTACGAAATCGTGTTTGGCTGCCCGGCCAACATATGGGGAGTGCCAAGGCCTACAAAATTCAGTGAGATCGAACATCCAGTACTGCTTGATTATTTGTATGAATTGACGGCTAAATTGCGTGTTTTACACCAACAGGTGCATGATACTCTGCTTCAGGTCTCTGAAGCTCCAGGCCATCCTATCAATCCTGGATCATGGGTGCTGGTCAAAAACTTCAGAAGGCCAAAGAATGATGAGCCCCGTTGGACCGGCCCCCATCTCGTCCTTCTTTCCACGAGATCGGCTGTTCGAGTAAAAGGGAAAAAGAACTGGATACACGGCATTCACTGCAAGAGGGTCCCTTTGCCTTTGCCTTACGACCAGTGGGTCCAGGAAGGGATCGCTGACTCAGAGACTGAGAATGTGCCTCGTTTTCTGCCGTTTAGCGATGCACGAGTAAAAGGAACGCTTTCTGAGAAGGAAAGCGATGACATCTTGCAAGAAACTGTGCCACCGTCAATTCAATTGTACACTACAGAGCCCGAACTCTTGTTTCAAGACCAAACAGTACCTACAAGAAGTCGCTACAATCTGAGGCCGAGAACTATGGACAAATAAAAATCTTTTTTTTTTCTTTGATATTTTTTGAGAAGTGCAGCTCTCTCTTCCATCTGAGAAACTTTCTCATTTTTGCTTTTTCGAACCGCCATCCGGGTTCAGCTGCAGGGTCGCGGTGCCAAAACTTTGGGGTAGAAGCCGGAGACGTTAGGTCAACGGTCTGGTTGGTCTAGGGCGTTCCCTGGACTGACAGGTGTACTCCTTAGCAGAAGACACTCATCCACCGCGGGCAGCACGATTAGAGGATGGAGTTTTTCGAGATGAAGAGACCCGCTGAGTAAATAAATTTTAAGAGCAGAATATGTAAAGTAATGAATAGCAAACGTTTTGTAATATTATGTCTGTTTGTCCTATTTAGCATGATGATGTTTTCTGTAGGTTATGTATTATTGTCTTTTCAAGTACCTTTTACACCCACTATACAGCCCATACCTCCTCCTACTGTTTCCTCACACTCTTTCCACCCTCTGCCTGAACACGAACAAGCTGGACGTTCTGAGTTCGTAAACAATTTGTTTATTCAACTCCTGCACCAGCACCAACTAGTTATGAATACGACAAATTGCTGGGCGTGTGGTTTGATGCCGCATACCATTAATAAGGGTATCCCATATCTAGTGCTGCCGTTTAGCTATAATGGGTCATCATGGGCATTCCAGACTATGTTTCTTTTTGCGCTTGAAACCTACTCCCCGCGACCACCGCGTTCCACTAGACCGAGCACGAACAATAAAGCCTTGATGAGAGGAGTTGCCGATATGAGTAGAGATATCGATGCATATTCATCTATTCCCAAGGATGAGTTGCGAGCTTATGTGGGTTGGAACGCGACGGGGTATAGCATTAGTCTGGGCGAGAAACAGCGTAAAAGTTCATCCCCGATTTGGGTCATACCCCACATAGGTCGGTTCTGTTTACAAGGTAATGGTCAGAATCCAAGAGCTCAATTAGGGAAGAGTGACTGTGCTGAAACGTACACTTTCCCATCACAGTTTTCCCCTGCGTTTTTGGCTGCCAAGGGTACATACTTTGTTTGTAATGATCAAGCATATACATGGTTGCCCCCTGATTTCTCGGGCACGTGTCATGTTGCACATTTACTGCCGCCTCTGATTATCACAAGACCAGAGTTGTGAGAGGCGTTGTTAGTAAGGAGGATACTGCGGGTCAGGAAGCGGGAGACTTTTTCCTGGGTTTCCTGCCGTTTTGGGGACCAATGGTCAATAGTAGGAACCTGAGACAACTGACTCATGTAGTTGAAACCACTGTTAATGTAACGGCTGGTGCCCTTGGTAACTTGACAGCTGAGCTCCAAGCGGATCGCCTCATGATGTTGCAGAACCGTATGGTTCTAGATGTCATACTTGCAGACCGTGGTGGGGTATGTAAGGTTATCCAATCAAGCTGTTGTATTTTCATACCAGATAACGCTCCGACAGTCTATCAAGCCATCTCCAAACTGCATAAGGTTTCCGAATCCATTCACGTGGATAAAGGAAATTGGTCGATGGTGGGGTGGTTCTGGGGACTGATATCAGCTTGGGGATGGAAGATCCTAATAGTCACTGGGACGATCTTAGCCATTCTTTTCCTGTTCTGTCTGTGTGTACAGTGTGCTCCTGTAATGTGTAGCCTCTGTATTACATCATGTGTAAGGAGACCTGTATCAAGGGACGAGCTGAGCAATAGGATGATACTACAGCAACATCTCCATGGCCTTATGAATATAGACCTGGACTCTGATTAGTATGAGTATAGTTATTGCCTATGTAAGGGCAAAAGGAGGGTCTGTGGTACTGTAAATTTCGGGACCATGTTGGAGGCATGGTCCCACCATGCCGATTTTGGGATCAGTGAACCGCAAATGACTAATGCGGTATTTATGAGTGTTTTCGTCATATTTCACCGATGAATGCACCGTGTACACGACACTACATATCGAACCCTCGGGTTCCATTTTAGAACGGTAACCATTTTGTGGTTGCCCTCACATAGGCAGCGAATTAAGGACATGCCTAGGCCTAAAGGACACGCACACCTTCTGTGCCTTCTTGGTGACCTGTGCAACCTAACTCCACTGCCCGAGGTCAGTCCTGTTCGGCCGGTTCCTTTTACTGCGGCCAAATGGGATTAGCACCAGGGCTTGACACACCATAAAGTCGTCTTTCCCACACGAACCCTGACCAATCTCTTTCACACCTGACTCTGTTTCCCACTTTATGGCTTATTTTACGAGTAGGAGGTGCCCGTTTTATTGGGGTCCGCTGAAATCTGATGCAGCTTCTGAGCCTCGCTGGGTAAATAATTATGTGCTGACCGAGCTGAAATGTGGGATTATCATCATGACTTTGCTGTTTCTTTGAAGCGAAAATATGTGAACGACCACTTGTAAAATAGGGGCGGTGTTGCCCGGAGCGTAATATTGTGTATATAAGAAAAGACTGGTTTTTTGTTGGGAGCAGTCTCCTGAGAACATACATCGTGTTGTACTTCTCGGATACCTGTGATTGGTCTGCAGCCAATAAATACGATCTTTGACTTCACCTAGAAGACTCTGTGTTTCTGTGGTCCAAGACAGGAAGAACTCGAAGTCTTCGGGTGTGTTCCCTGGCACCGCTGGGTTGGTTCTGAAAAACAGCAGAGTAATTTTACCATGTATGCTCCACTCAGCAGCTGGTTTTTCTGCCACTGTGAATGGAACTTTTTCCAGTTTTTCAATGCTCAGCACAGTGTAGTCTGCTCCCCTTTGTGCCAGTCTGATCTGTTTATCAGTGACATTGAATTCTGAAAACAGTGACGTAGTGTTGATTAAACGCCAAGACACATAGCCTGAACACAAGTTTTGGAGTGTCCAGCCTAATAGGATTATAGAACGCAATTGAGACTGACCATGTTGCAGCATGACCAAGTCTTGTTCCATGATGTCTATGGCAGAAGACACAATGCTGTCCAATGAATATTTCCTGGACGACAGAGTCGTTAACCCATTGTCTACTACAGAGACTGATTTCTCTAAATTAATACGAACAATTTCTTGTAATCGTTCTGCACTCTCTGCTTGAGTAATCTTCCATATTTCATTATAAGCAGCGTAGATACCGGCATATATGAAACATTTTTGACGCGGTTTTCTCGGTCCTAGCAAGAATTCCCTAAGGTCTGCGCCTTCTTTAAGTAAAGATAAGTGTTGTTTTAAATCCTGAAGTGTAGCCTTCTGTAGCCAATCAAGGCAGAGTTTCCTTACACTATATGTTGTTATTACCCCTGGATGCTGTCTTTGAACATAGTGTGGGTCTGGCCTATTGATACTGAAACCCTGTGTTTTGTTCAGGAATTGATCTTGACAGTTGTTTGTGTCTGTGGGCCAGAGCAACCATTTTTTCCATTCCGAATCTGATCTGTTGTGATGCGAAATATTATGTACGTCGACCCCTCCCCGTGTAGTGCTATTACTTGCAGGTACAGGTATGGTCGGTGTGTTCATGTCTTTGATCTTGGCTAACCCAAGGCAAGATGTTTGTTGGACAGTGTCATTCAAAAACATTATTTGCTCAGGGATGATACAGGCTCTAAACAAAGCTTCTACACCCTGCACTTGCCAATCTTTTGTACCCCAGACAGATTTTGTCTCAATGTTGTCTTTCCAAAAGCCGAAACCCTGTCTAGACAGTTGGGCAATAAAGACTGCAGAATAAATTTGTTTTGTATTGTTTAACATATTTTTCATTCCTGTCTTGTTCATATTCTTAAAATAAAACGATTCTGGATTTGATAAGTTGAACCCTGAAAAATATGGAAATTTCATTGCAAAGGTTTTTGAGCTACCCTTTGGAGGTGTAGGACAATGTTCCCATTGGTTATACATAAATACATTTCTAGGAGATGCAGTTTTATGCAAACAATTATGACCATAGTGGTTATAACAATACATATGTTCATAGTCTGATGAACCCTCTAAATATTCATGATTTGTGAATACTGCAGACATCTCTAGATCAGACATCATGCTATTAACATTCTCGAAGTCCCAGTCATCAGAAAAGGTACTAGAGGTAATAAAGTCACTTAATGACATTTTAAATAAGTGTGGAATCTTCAAATGTTCCGACAGGCCAAAAATGTAATATTCAGTTCTGTAATCCATCATGCGCTGTCTACCATTAGACAACGTCCCTCTAGGCGCTACGTAGGTTTGTCGCGTAAGCGAGATTTAGAAGCTGTCCATCGAGTTCAATCAATGAAGGTGATACTGGTCTCGTCCCAAAGTTTGCAACAAAACTTTATTGGTATTCAATAGTTTGAACGGAAAGAACCATCATCCTGATGCGGTTAAGCTGCTTTAAAATACGATCTCAATGCATTTCGGGCACACTGGGGGCCCTTCATCAGGGGCATCTAAACAATAAAGTGAAACTAATGTCACCATGAGGGACCACACTAAAGAGAACATTATATTTGAGTACCTGGTGGGTTAATTCAATGGTGCCAAAGGTGAACAAAAAGAAAGAAAAAAATCGACCAACTACATGTGAGTGGTTTGTCAATAAAGATGATGAAAACGATTGAAACATTGATCTTAATCTGCAGTGACACAATTTAGAATTTCCATTGATAATTGTTCCATCCCTATGTTGTTCAAAAGGTCACGAGTGAAAATTAGAAGTGGGACGCTAGGTGACATTGAAAGAACAAAGTGGGTGTGAGGTGAAAAAAGTGCAAGGATATGGAACGCTGTGAAGCGCGTGTGATACAAGCGCTCTTGTAAACAGCGCCATAGGTGAAACAGTAACGTCGGTTGTGAAACCAGTTGAGCCGGAAGAGTGTTGATCGTGCCAAAATATAAGTACGCCGTGAGCTTATGTGGTTAAGACATGCTCGGTGCAAACATCGAGTGACTGCGTGTGTGAACCGCTAGGTAGTTACTGCCAGTAAATGACCATGCGAGTAATTCAAAAGGGTAACGAGAAAGGCTCCGAAGAGGATTCTTCACTGTAGTTGGATACCTCTCTTACCTTCCGGATTTGAATGCGGTCAGTGCCGAGTCTGCATCAGGTTTGCAAACAGAGCGGAATGGTTCATGATTAAAAGAATCGTCGATGACGACGGACTAAAAGAATTTCTGAAAGACTAGAATGTAAACGGGTGTGAGTGCTATGAGGACGATGGGGTGCCATATTGTAGGTAGTGCAAAACATGAAAGCGTGATACAAGAGTGACAGAATGCTGTGAATGGAATTTTAAAATAAGAAATAAAAATAAAAACGTTCAGTGACAAAAGTGACCTCATGATATTCAGGCTACAATGTTGTCATGAAAAAAACTACCAAGAGTGTTATGGAATCTAACATAAATCAATGTGGTGACTGCACAATAACCATTTGTTGCACATGTTATAAATAACACACAAATTCCATGCGGTCATTGAGGCCCTTGGGTTTCAAAGATTCCAACTTGTATATCCAAAAATTCTCTCTTTGTAAAAGAAAGTTATTATTGTCTCTGCCTTCGAATTTTTCAACAGTCTCCAATACAGTATATTTCAGTTGTGCAATGTTATGATGTTTGTCAAAGAAGTGTGCAGCAACGGTTGATTTCATGTTGATGGTACTTATATTGCTTTTGTGTTCATGTATGCGGGTTTTGATTTTCCTTTCTGTTTCGCCCACGTATACAAGACCACATGGGCACTTCAATATATAAATCACGTTGGTGGTATCGCAGGTGGCGTTGACATGTAACTTGACGGGAGTGCCCCTCATGGGATGCATGATCTTGTCGCCTTTTGATGAATACAAGCCCCAGCTAGGCCCGCAAGAGACAAGGGTTCGCTCTTCTGTAACGAAATCTATAAGGAAGTTGGCACGGAAACTGCAAAGTACAAAAACAACGTTTATTAACCCTTAAGGGTGGTCCTACAATCCACACAACACTCTTCAGTATTGCGAGGAGTAGCACAAAGAACTTGCATACACAGTCCCCTTTTATACACAGCGAAGGGGCTCATGAGTGGGTGGATACCACTAAGTTGAAGAACATTACCATTTAGGGTCATTCTCGATACCGAATCAATACATGGGCGGAGCTAACACACTCCTTGGGCCCGCGAAAACACATGGTCAAGCAAAGCTAATTATAACAGATGTGGTCAAGTCTGGGCATGCGCCAGACGGACAAGGGAGAGCTATTTATAACCTGTTGCTAGGCAGATTACAAGAGCAACTAACACAGAAGTCGGACTCTCCTCGTGGTGAACACATGGCAGCATGTCAATACAAAATGGAGTCTGGACTTCGGCCAACATAATGGGGAAAACACGATTAGAGGGAAACACTAATGTCTTCAGTAAATGCTTAATCACATTCTGCCTTAATTTACAACAGACGACCCTTTCAGCATTTACTGAAGACATCTGGCTTCCAAGAATAATCATCGTATATGTCAATTATCATCATTCCTTTAACCTCTTTAGCTAGACCCTTCTGGCGGGCAACATCGGCAATAGCTTTCTTATCTGGAATGCAGAATGAAATGCATACAGAACAGCACAATGGTCCACATTGAATACACATACAGAGAAAGAACAGAATTGCTATAATAATGCAGAGACCAGTTAAGACCTTCCATCCCCAGGCAGTAACCAATGCCCAAAACCATCCAGAAAAGGACCAAGTGCCGTTTTCCGTGTGGATTTCAGCTGCTATTTTATGCAGCTTATTAATGGCGTTATAAACGGATGGCGTATGATCAGGAATGAACACACAGCAGCTACTTCCAATAATTTTACAGGCTCCTCCTCGATCAGCTAGCATTACATCCAATACCATACGGTTCTGCAATGCAACAATTCTGGTAATCTGTAATTCTTCCGTAAGATTCCCAAGAGCAGCAGCAGTCTGATTTGTCACAGCTTCTACCACTCTTGTTAATCTTCGGATCTTCCTACTATTCAAAGCGGCTCCGACAAAGAAAAACAGTCCTAAATTAAAATCAATATACTGTTGCAAACTGGTATCGGTTTGATCCACATCATCGATCGATAAAGTACGTTTATACCTATTTACAGTCACATTATTCAACAATTTCAAGTCTTTATGATACGATGCAGGTGCTAGGAATACAGGAGGTAATAGGAATGATACATAGCATACCCCAGACCACCCAGCCGGCAGACGGTAATAACCTTTATTTCCGCACACAAAATAGGTATTATGGGACGCTAGGAAGGTGCTGTTGTTCAACCCATCAATGTTTAACACAGTTATACAATCACTGACACCGACAGGGATAAAACCCACACTCTGGACGCACAGGTCCGCTTGGGCTTGTGCTACTTGGATTACAAATTTCTCTCTTCCCATAATGTCTCTGGTGTTCGTGAAGATATAGGGAATGGATTCATTGTCCGGTCGGTATTCTTCCCATTCCCAAATTGTCCCATTCGCTTGTGGATATCCATTCTTGTCCTGATGGCATTCTTTATTAAGTCTGAAAAGCAATCGTCCCACTGTCGGTTTTCGAGTGGCAAACAACAGAGTGTACCATGCTCTACAGGAGCCATTGTGAGAGAAAGGAAGTGGTATGAATGGCGTACCTCCTTTCTTCTGATGGGCTGGCATCATCCCACATATCCAACAGTTCGTAGCGTTTGTAGCAACGTGGGTGTGATGCAGCATCTGAATGAAAGTGTTATTCAAATAGGATTGTCGATGCTTCAACTCTTGATATGGCAATGTGTAAAAGTAGTGCTCCGCAGGCACTGGAGTCGTCAACACAAGTGTCTCTCGGGCTGGAGTTGCCTCCTCCACAAACCATGTGGTTATACCAACGATAGCTACTGTTAGCATGAACCCCAACGCACAAAAAATTTTCTTCTTTTCCATGTCAAAGGAAACAATACCCTAATATCTTCCTGAAACTAAAAGTCTGTCAGAACTCTTCCCCTTGGGCAGCGGTTGATTTCTTCACCAGCGGGCCAAGACGGGTGTCGCTACACTAATGCAGGGCTGATCCCCCCCCCTTGCCTCATCGGCTCTCCGTTTCACTAACCCAAGGGCCGTTCTGACAGTATGTCCCGGTACTGGAAACCTCACTTCCTTGGTCGCAGATGATATCGCCTTCCTCCAGAAGTCGTATGGTCCGGAAAGAGCTCCTCAGTGTCGTTTGGCACTGCAGCACGGCCTGTTTCTGCTGCTAAGATGTCTCGTTGATCGGTCAGCACGGCAGACTCCACCAATCCGGGCGGTACCTTTCGACAGTGCAAGGAATGGATCCAATTCTTCCTGTTCGAGACTCGCACTGCCGTCCTCGTTGCAAGAAGGACTTGCTCAGGTCCGACCCATCTCGGCTCCAAACTGTTCGTCCTGTCGAAGACCTTCAGCATAACATGATCCCCAGGGCGGAGACCATGTCCTTCACCGGTAGACCGATCAGGGAGCGCCTCTCGGACCTGTTGATGAATAGAAACCAAGTTATCCGTTAACTGTGCCAGATAATCACCCATCATCACACAAGGTACATCATACACAGCCTTAGGCCTTGGTGGACCCCAAATATTCATTGGGCGTCCAAATACAATCTCGTAGGGTGTAAGGCCGGTTCGAGAGTGTGGCACCGACCTAATTGACAATAACGCCAGTGGCAAGGCGTCTGGCCAAGTCAAAGATGTTGAAGCTTGAATTTTGGCGATCTTAAGCTTCAGTGTACCATTATACTTCTCGACTAGTCCTGCAGACTGAGGGTGGAACACGGCGTGGAACTTCTGGGTGATGCCTAGGCCCTTCAAGACATACTTTATAACATCTGCTACAAAGTGAGGGCCATTATCACTCCACAGAAGTCTACAGACGCCGTATCGGGGGAAAAACTCTTTCAGCAATAGCTTCGCTGTAGTCATTGCAGTATTGTCTTTCGCAGGGTACGCCTCAACCCATTTACTGAAGGCGCAAACCACTACTAGAACATACTTCAAATTGTTACAGCGCTCAAGCTGGATGTAATCCATCTGCAGAACCTCAAAGGGTGCAGTGGGTGTCGCAAATCCTCCTGCTGGAGTTCGCGTGCCTTTCCCTGGGTTGTACTTCAGACAAATCATACAGGTCTGCACCACCCTCTTTGCTGTGCTAGCAATCTCTGGATGCTCCCAAACTTGGGTAAGCAATTTCACAATTGCGGAAGCTCCAACATGTGCTAGCCCATGTGCCATCTGGACCATAGGTTGTACAAAAGCCGTGGGTAACTTCCATCTATCCATCTGCTTATTTCTCCAGCAACCCTCGTCATCCAGTTCTCCTTCGCTAACCCATTGTTCCCGCTCTTTGTCAGAAGCGGTCTTTTGTATTTCTCGCACTTGCTCCTTCGCATCATGCCATCTCTCCACCTGTGACTTCACTACATACATGGCAGTAGTGCCGGGCTGCATCGCAGTCTCCCGTGCTACTCGATCCGCTAACGCATTCCCTTCTCCAACCTTATCAACCACTTTCCTATGGGCGCTACACTTAACAATGGCGATTTTCTTTGGGTATGTCAATGCAGTTAAAAGGTTGTGAACTAACTCCCCATGCATTATCTGTACCCCATGTGACGTTAGAAACCCTCTCTCCTTCCAGAGTAGGCCGAAATCGTGCGCTACTCCGAAGGCATAGCGGCTGTCTGTGTAAACATTCACACACAATCCTGTACTGAGCTCACACGCTCGTGTTAACGCTATCAGCTCCGCTGCTTGAGCTGATTTCTGTGGTATGCGTGCTGTCTCCACTATCGTCTGTAACGTAGTAATTGCATACGCTGCTGAAGTCGTACCATCTGGTAGCTTCAGGCATGATCCATCTACCCACAACTCTCCATCTACATCTGAAAAGGGCGTATCCTGGAGATCAATACGACCCTTTGTTTGTTCCTCAGTCACAAGAATACAATCATGCGCTTTCTGTGCCTCAGGCTGGGTCTCGGGGTATGGCAACAATGTGGCCGGGTTTAATGTCACGCACCTTTTTAACGTAATGTGAGGAGCTAAAAGCGTCAACTCATATCCCGTTAAACGGGCACTGGTCAAATGCTGCGTCTTTGTTTGATTAAGCAGGGCATCAACAGCGTGGGGAACTAACACCAACAGTTTATGGGACAATACAATTCCTTCACTCTGCCGTATTGACACAGCTGTCGCCGCAACTGAGCGAAAACACCCTGGCAATGCTCGGGCGACAGGATCAAGTACAGCCGAAAAGTATGCACAAGGGCGCTGCTTATCGCCGTGCATCTGCACTAAGACTGATAATGCACATCCATCTTTCTCATGCACATACAACGAAAAGGGTTTTGCATAATCAGGGGTCCCTAACACTGGTGCTGAACAAAGGGCCTGTCTTAATTGCTGAAAAGCAGCGTCACATTCATCTGACCAGGGGATCGGGATGGGCGTGTCTTTTGTCAAGAGCGCTAGTAATGGCTTAGCTATGTGTGAAAACCCCAATATCCACTGTCTACAAAAAGAAACAAGACCCAAAAATGCACGCACATCCTTCTGCGTGGATGGCCTTGGTGTGTCCAAAATTACTTGGACACGATCTGGTGTGAGTGCACGCCCCTCCTTAGACAAAAGGTGACCCAAATAAGTCACCTTTGGTCTACAGAATTGCAATTTCTTCCTAGAGACCTTATGATTGTGGGACGCTAAAAAGGAAAGTAAGGCTATCGTACTTTTCTCACACAACTCCAGGGTGTCAGCCGCCAACAGGATGTCATCAACATATTGAATGAGGGCGACCCCCTCGAGTAAAACAAAGGAATCCAACTGTCGCTTCAAAGCCTGACTGTAAATACTAGGGCTTTCTGTATAGCCTTGGGGAATTCTACAAAAACGATAAGATCTATTGTTTAATGTGAACCCAAAAAGAAATCGGCTATCAGGGTGAATGGGAATAGAAAAGAAGGCATTTTTCAAATCAATCACTGAGAACACGGTCGCCGTAGGCGGGACCAAGGTAAGCAACGTCGTGATATCGGAAACCACTGGGTACTGAGGTATCACGATCTTGTTCACCTCCCTCAAATCAATTATGAACCGATAAACCTTTGCATCCGTGTCCTTTTTCAGAATAGGGAGAATCGGACTGTTACAGATATTATAGGGAACTTCTTCCACTACCCCCACTACGATCAAGTCTTGCACAATCTGAATGAGAGCCTCCTCGCCCTCCTGGGAAATACGATACTGTGGGAGGCGCGGTAGTACCGCCCCCTCCTGGACACTAATGTGGACCGGAGGAATCACCATTTGTCCGACATCTGTGTCCGATGTTGCCCATAAAGTTTGGGGGAGGGTAGCCAACAACGCATCCTCTGAGATCGTACACATCCGCCCAGATCGGGGGTAGTTGTCATTTAATATCACCCTCACACCCTCAGGGGAACAGCGAATTGTAGCCCTAAAATGCTTTAACATATCAAGGCCCATAATGTTATCCGGTGTGTACGGAGCAAGCAGAAACGGACAAGGCGCAGAAAAACAATCAACTTTAAATGCAAGGGGCTGTGAAAGAGGGCTTCGGGAAAGTGTACCGTCAAACCCTACCGATGTAACTATTGAGCCGGATGGGGGAGCCCCCGGAACCAAGTACCTAGACAATGCACTACGTGTCGCTCCTGTATCCACTAGGAACTGATCAGTAGAACCTAAAACCTCAGCCGATACATAAGGACCCGTCTGATCGACCGGCACCTCAACTGATTCGGACCCCCATCCTACGCATTCCTATGCATGCTGAGAATCGTGATATCCCAATCGATCGCTGTCCGATACATGATACTGGTGCTGGCGATCGAAAACATTTGAGCTATCTCGGTGCTGTCCGGCAGTATCGAAACGGACATTATCGTTGGAATTCCCTCTAAAGTTCGAGAAGCCCCCTCTACCTCTCGGCCCACCCGGAGTGTGCCCCTGACGCGAAGCACGCAATGCTGGGCAATCCCTGGCCCAATGGCCCAACTGCTTGCAATACGCACACTGGTTCCTATTCAAATCAGATCGGCCCGAAGGGGGACCATAAGATCCGCCCCTTCCTCTATTATTATTCCCCCGGCGGGGCGGGCCATATACTTGTGCTAACATCACTTTGGTTTTAAGATCTTTCGATTTCTTCTCCTCCTGGCCCTTCGCCTCGTGCTCCTGACGCTCATAATACTGGGCGATGGTCAGAAGGGCCGTCGGTGTCGCGGAGGACCAAGAACTCTCACTCGCTTTTAACCGGGCCGCAACTGCTGGCAGCAGATTAGCCACATATTTGTCCGCGAAAAGGTGGCGGCCCGTGTCGTCAGTAAGCGACTGGCCACTAAAATCATGGAACGTTTCCTCAAAACGCGTAAAGAAGTCCGCGACTGACTCGTCAACTTTCTGTTTACATGCTGCTAACATATTCCAGTCAATCTTTTTAGGGGGGATAATCGTCTTCAACTTAGCCACAATAGCCGCAGGGAGATCCAAAATATTCTGGGGTGGTTTCTGTGCGGGCTTCCGTTCCCTATCCTCATCCTCAAGGTCAGACCACCGGGCCTTGAAGGCAACCGCATCATCTACCTTCCGGACAGAGCGCCACGTATCCGGCGGTAGGATAAGGCCAAAGAACAGGTCTATATCCGCTAAGGTCATAATGCAAGAATTCAAGGCCCCCTCGACTTCTTCATAGAAGGCCGCTGGATTCTTGCGGGGGTCGGGCAGCGCATTCTTTAATGCCATAACATCGGCCCTATGCCATGGAGTATAAACCCAGTTATATACAAAATATCCCCTGGCATCGGCGGAGTTAACATCCGAGCTAGTCCCCGCTCCTTTAGGAGGAACATACAAAGGCGCCGCCTCTCGCATTGGTTTAGCATGCACTATGTCATCCTTATCTGACTGGGAGGCGGATGGGTGGCCCCCTGCTGCAGACGAATCCGACTGCTTCTCCTCCTCCGTTTGTTGACGTGCTTTCTCTCTAAGGGCCAGTACCTCGTCCCGCAAAGCGAACAGCCGCCGAGCCGCCTCAGAAGCCTTAGGGGGAGAAAAAACACCATTACGTAATGCTCCGGCATCCAAAGACACGTCGTCAGGCTCAAAGACACTAGAATATTTTCGGAAAGCTGCGATCACTTCTTCTGAAAAATGAGACAGAAAATACACCCTCTCTCTATCTTGCCACGACCCCCAAGCATGGAACAACTCATCCATAGACATCTTGCCCTTAAGTGCACGAAGGGAAAGTTTCCGGAGCTCAGCCATATGCTCGGCCGATAACATGGACCGTGTGTCGACCTTACCCGGAGCCGGGCCAGAATCTTGCGGCCGTGGAGCAGATGCGCCAACATAAGGGGGCGGAGAGCGATCTAGTAAATAAAAATCGTCATCAGGATTATTAAGGACAGGATAAAGCGGCTGACGAACAACATATTGACCCGAAACTTGTAGCCTACGCTCTTTCTCTTGTCTGTCCGTTTGCTCTTTATCCTCCCGACGCTTTGCTTCCTGCGCTCGCACATGATCATTCTTTCGCTGCTCCTTATCAAACAGCGCTTTCTCACGTTTCTCTCGCTCACGCACTTCCTTCACCCATAATCGCACACACTCGAACATATCCTGACGAGCACGTCGCTTACACATACACTGTTCCACATACTCAATCTTACGTATATCAAACGATCCATACAAAGGCCATCGCAACTCAGGATCCTTCCTAGTATATTTCCTCCATAACGTGCTGTACATTATGGAAGAAAGACCATGCTTCACGTACATATCCCTATTAGGAGTCCCCTCTGGGGGAGCTGGAGCAGATTCCTCGAGGTTCAACCGGTTCCTAAGACAGCAGCACCACTTACGAAGTGCGCTAAAAGCAGGCATGCTAGGAATAATGCAAAATATGCAGTATTATCAAGAAAAATGGCACTTAATCGTTGCGCCGTTCAAAGTTTACACAGCTCCGGAGAAATTTCTCCACATTACCTGCCTATATGTGTTGCAACGCATATATTTTCACAAAGACAAATTCAAAATATGACTAGTCACCATCAATCAAACTCAAATAGCCAGACCAGGCTTCAAAACTCGGAGCAAGTACCGTACAACGGTTCTTACCAATCAAGAGTCCAGGTTCCAACTGCCAAGCTCCACAATCGCCCAAACGGCTCTCACGGCAGGACCGACAGAAGAGGTCTCAGTCGATGACCGGCGCCACCCAGATGGTCAGCTCGGAAGGGAAGGAAGAAAAACCTCGGGATGCCAAGGCTAAGACGCCGCTGGCAGTGATCACGTCCCTGGCCAAACTCCTCACCTTCGTCGCGACCAGTCCTTCGAGCATCCGAGTCGCCGATGAGCCCCACGTGACGGGCGCCAATTGATGAATACAAGCCCCAGCCAGGCCCGCAAGAGACAAGGGTTCGCTCTTCTGTAACGAAATCTATAAGGAAGTTGGCACGGAAACTGCAAAGTACAAAAACAACGTTTATTAACCCTTAAGGGTGGTCCTACAATCCACACAACACTCTTCAGTATTGCGAGGAGTAGCACAAAGAACTTGCATACACAGTCCCCTTTTATACACAGCGAAGGGGCTCATGAGTGGGTGGATACCACTAAGTTGAAGAACATTACCATTTAGGGTCATTCTCGATACCGAATCAATACATGGGCGGAGCTAACACACTCCTTGGGCCCGCGAAAACACATGGTCAAGCAAAGCTAATTATAACAGATGTGGTCAAGTCTGGGCATGCGCCAGACGGACAAGGGAGAGCTATTTATAACCTGTTGCTAGGCAGATTACAAGAGCAACTAACACAGAAGTCGGACTCTCCTCGTGGTGAACACATGGCAGCATGTCAATACAAAATGGAGTCTGGACTTCGGCCAACATAATGGGGAAAACACGATTAGAGGGAAACACTAATGTCTTCAGTAAATGCTTAATCACATTCTGCCTTAATTTACAACACTTTGATAATGTTGTGACAATTGCTGCAGTTGTGACAGGGGATGGTCCCCCGATATTCTGTAACTTGTGGTTTGGTGGTCGGTCTAATCAGTTCTTAGATGTTTTTACTCCTTGTATGCGCAAACATCGGTGGCTCGCAAAATATGCCATTGAAGTCTGTTTCAAGGGCCAACAAAGGCCAGTGTTTTTTGATTGATTGTTTAAATCGATGACTCATGGTGGAATATCGAGAGGCCACCAGCATGCGTTGTTGATCCCTATGAGTGGATGGTTGTAATAGTGCACATTGTGTTGTATTGGCTACCTTGGTGATGGCATTTTGAAGGGTTTTATGCGGGTATCCACGAGCTTGGAACCGGCGGATCATTTCCTTGGTTTGTACTTGTAGTTCAGAGTCATCTGATACTATCCTTTTTACCCTGAGTAGTTGTGAAAACGGTAAATGGTTTTTCAATGATGATTGATGAAAGCTTTTATAATGTAAGAGGTTGTTGCGATCAGTTGGTTTTCTGAACATGGTGGTGGTGAGTTGATTACCTTGCTTTGTCAAGAGTACATCCAAGTAAGTAATGGAGGTGTCATGGATGTTGAATGTGAATTGTATGCGATCGTTGATTTCATTCAGGTTATCCAGGGCTGATTTGAGAGTGGCAGATGTACCTCGCCATAACACAAAGATGTCATTAATGTAGCGTAAAAACAGCCATGCACGTTTTTTCCAAATGTCCAAGCTTAGGATGTGTTTGTTTTCAAAGACATGCATGAAAAGATTTGCATAGGCCGGTGCGGCACAATTGCCCATTGAAGTACCAGTTAATTGTAAGTAGTATTCATCTTTCCACCTGAAGTAACTTTGATAAAGTGTGAAAGTGATTATTTCCATAATGAATACTTGAAAATCGTGTTCCAATTCTGATTGGAGGAGTGTTTCTGCTATGGCTTTAATCCCAAGGTTGTGGGGGATCGAGGTGTAGAGAGATTTGACGTCAATGGTACAAAGACATACTTCTTCATCTGTGGGTAATTTGATTTGGTTTATTTTAGTCAAAAAGTCAGTGGTGTCCTTGACGTAAGTGTTCATTTTTACCACGAACTGCTGGAGGTGTACGTCTAAAAACTTGCCAATTGTTTCATGTATGCTGCCCCGGGTGGATACTATCGGGTGGAAAGGAGGGTTGTTGAGGTCTTTGTGTATTTTTGGCAACATGTGTAGAGTTGGTGTTCTGGGGTGAGATGAGATCAGATATTTCTTAGTCCTCTCATTAATGACGCTAGTGTCCACGGCATTGTTCACAATCCCTTGTAATAGTTTTTGAAATTTGTCAGTAGGGTTCTGTGGGAGGATCATGTATGTATCTCTATCACTCACATGTCGGTCTACTTGGGTCTGGTAAAAGTCGGTGTCCATTATCACAAGGGCTCCCCCCTAATCAGCTTTCTGGCAAATTATGTTGTGATTGTTGGCTAAATTGATCAGTCTGGCTCGCTCTTTAGTAGTTAGAGTCTGTAGTTTGGAACGTTTTTTGAATTTGAACAACTGTATGTCAATTTACACCTCCAGCAGTTTGTGGTAAAAATGAACACTTACGTCAAGGACACCACTGACTTTTTGACTAAAATAAACCAAATCAAATTACCCAAAGATCAAGAAGTATGGCTTTGAACCATCAACGTCAAATCTCTCTACACCTCGATCCCACACAACCTTGGGATTGAAGCCATAGAGGAAACACTCCTCCAATCAGAATTGGATCATGATTTTCAAGTATTCATTATGGAATTAATCACTTTCACACTGTATCAAAGTTACTTCAGGTGGAAAGATGAATACTACTTACAATTAACTGGTACTTCAATGGGCAGTTGTGCCGCACTGGCCTATGCAAATCTTTTCATGCATGTCTTTGAAAACAAATACATCCTAAGCTTGGACATTTGGAAAAAACCGCGCATGGCTGTTTTTACGCTACATTGATGACATCTTTGTGTTATGGCGAGGTACATCTGCCACTCTCAAATCAGCCCTGGATAACCTGAATGAAATCAACGATCGCATACAATTCACATTCAACATCCATGACACCTCCATTACTTACATGGATGTACTCTTGACAAAGCAAGGTAATCAACTCACCACCACCATGTTCAGAAAACCAACTGATCGCAACAACCTCTTACATTATAAAATCTTTCATCAATCATCATTGAAAAACCATTTACCGTTTTCACAACTACTCAGGGTAAAAAGGATAGTATCAGATGACTCTGAACTACAAGTACAAACCAAGGAAATGATCCGCCGGTTCCAAGCTCGTGGATACCCGCATAAAACCCTTCAAAATGCCATCACCAAGGTAGCCAATACAACACGATGCGCACTATTACAACCATCCACTCCTAGGGATCAACAACGCATGGTGGTGGTCTCTCGATATTCCACCATGAGTCATCGATTTAAACAATCTATCAAAAAACACTGGCCTTTGTTGGCCCTTGAAACAGACTTCAATGGCATATTTTGCGAGCCACCGATGTTTGCGCATACAAGGAGTAAAAACATCTAAGAACTGATTAGACCGACCACCAAACCACAAGTTACAGAATATCGGGGGACCATCCCCTGTCACAACTGCAGCAATTGTCACAACATTATCAAAGGCGACAAGATCATGCATCCCATGAGGGGCACACCCGTCAAGTTACATGTCAACGCCACCTGCGATACCACCAACGTGATTTATATATTGAAGTGCCCAATGTAGTCTTGTATACGTGGGCAAAACAGAAAGGAAAATCAAAACCCGCATACATGAACACAAAAGCAATATACGTACCATCAACATGAAATCAACCATTGCTGCACACTTCTTTGACAATCATCATAACATTGCACAACTGAAATATACTGTATTGGAGACTGTTGAAAAAATCGAAGGAAGAGACAATAATAACTTTCTTTTACAAAGAGAGAATTTTTGGATATACAAGTTGGAATCTTTGAAACTCAAGGGCCGCAATGACCGCATGGAATTTGTGTGTTATTTATAACATGTGCAACAAATGGTTATTGTGCAGTCACCACATTGATTTATGTTAGATTCCATAACACTCTTGGTAGTTTTTTTCATGACAACATTGTAGCCTGAATATCACGAGGTCACTTTTGTCACTGAACGTTTTTATTTTAATTCTTATTTCTAAATTCCATTCACAGCATTCTGTCACTCTTGTATCACGCTTTCATGTTTTGCACTACCTACAATATGGCACCCCATTGTCCTCATAGCACTCACACCCGTTTACATTCTAGTCTTTCAGAAATTCTTTTAGTTCGTCGTCATCGACGATTCTTTTAATCATGAACCATTCCGCTCCGTTTGCAAACATGATGCAGACCCGGCACTGACCGCATTCAAACCCGGAAGGTAAGAGAGGTTTCCAACTACGGTGAAGAATCCTCTTCGGAGCCTTTCTCGTTACCCTTTTGAATTACTCGCAAGGTCATTTACTGGCAGTAACTACCTAGCGGTTCACACACGCAATGACTCGATGTTTGCACCGAGCATGTCTTAACCACATAAGCTCATGGCGTACTAATATTTCGGCACGATTGACACTCTTCCGGCTCAACTGGTTTCACACCCGACGTTACTGTTTCACCGGTGGCGCTGTTTACAAGGAGCGCTTGTATCACACGTGCTTCACAGCGTTCCACATCCTTGCACTTTTTTCACCTCAGACCCACTTTGTTCTTTCAATGTCACCTAGCGACCCACTTCTAATTTTCACTCGTGACCTTTTGAACAACATAGGGATGGAACAATTATCAATGGGAATTTTAAATTGTGTCACGACACATTAAGACCAATGTTTCAATCGTTTTCATAATCTTTATTGACAAACCACTCACATGCAGTTGGTCGGTTTTTTTCTTTCTTTTTGTTCACCTTTGGCACCATTGAATTAACCCACCAGGTACTCAAATATAATGTTCTCTTTAGTGTGGTCCCTCATGGTGATATTAGTTTCACTTTATTGTTTAGATTCCCCTGATGAAGGGCCCCCAGTGTGCCCGAAATGCATTGAGATCGTATTTTAAAGAAGCTTAACCGCATCAGGATGATGGTTCTTTCCGTTCAAACTATTGAATACCAATAAAGTTTTGTTGCAAACTTTGGGACAAGACCAGTATCACCTTCATTGATTGAACTCACTGTCCAGCTTCTAAATCTCGCTTACGCGACAAACCTACATAGCGCCCAGAGGGACTCTGTCTAATGGTAGACAGCGCATGATGGATTCTCGATAAACACACTCTTCGGGTTCAGAGAGTGATATCTCTGTGGCACACGACAACCTGTTCAACCTCTTTCATTTGGCTTGTGCATGTCCAATTTTCAATTATTCTACATATTCAGTTCTGTCCCAAACTATACCCTCTGGTGTAGGAACGGATGTGATGTTCACTGCTGACAAGTCTCTTGCTTCATGATGGGACGATTTGTGTGGCTGGAGAAGTAAGTTCACTCTTTTACTTGCTGTGTCCATTTAAATATATCTTCCATTTATCAGCATACCCAGAATTATTACCAGAGCTAACCAAAGTTGAAAGAAGAATATTCCCAAAACAATCCATAGTTCAATCCATGGTGATGAAAAAAGTCTGTTGCTTGTTCTTTGAAAGTTCTTTGTGCTGGCGTCGTTTCAGGCTCGCTGGGATCCTCAGAAAACGTATCTAAGTTAATGAAATAGCCAGAGGCAGTTCTGTCAATGGTTTGAATTGCATCAGGATCTGTTGAATTTGCAGGAACCAGTTGATCACTTGTTACTTCGTTGTAGACAGGTGTATCAGGACGAACTGTTATTTGGGTCTCAAGAGGTACAAGTTCCATAGCTTTGTTGCTTAGTCCTTTACTTCTCACTGCAGAATCTTCAAAGGTGATGAGTCTCTCAGTTTGAACCTCATGGATTGTAGCTAGTGGAGTGCGTCTGCTACATTGTCGGAGTCCACTTGGCCTACTGCTTAGTATCGGCCACGTAGTGTGGTTTGATCAGGTCGATGGACACAAATCTTTTCTCCTTTTTACCAGCAAGGGGCGGCAGTAGTACTGTTCTCGATCCGTGGATTGCTAGGACAGGTACTGGTTGTCTGTAAGAAGGCCCGAATTCCTTCTTATCTGCGATCTTTTCTCTGACTAGATCGCCAAGCTTTGGAATCCAGACAGGCCTTGCTGGGACGGTTGGTTTTTCCCCAGTGGCGGTTGGCTTCAGGAGCAAGTTGCTTTATTTCCATCTTAGTTAATTTAAGTCCTGTAAAACAGCCAAACGATCTTTGATATCAAACGTTTTATTTTCCACCACTGTGCCTTTCATGTCAAGTTCCGGAATCAACATTCTAGTTCTCAATAGGACTTCATATGGAGTGACACCCCCTAGAGAACTTCTTGGCAAATTGTTTAATGAACGTTGGACCATATAAAGATGTTTGACCCACCCATCACCCAAACCTAATACCCTAGCTGTTATAGACTGCTTTCTGTCACAGTTTTTTCTTTCCCCAACAGAATTTCCCTCAGGATGGAATGGAGAAGAATACCGCAATGCTACGCCCAGACTGGCCATGGCTTCTTTGTAAGCTCGAGAGCTAAACGCAGGAACCTGGTCAGAATGTAGTGCGCCAATTGCGTATGTGCCGATAAAGACTCGCAAATCTTTCATAACAGTTCTAGCGTCAGCCGAGCGCTGAGGCCACATCCAAAGGAACCTATAGCACACATCCACTGCGACCATGATATATTTATAGTTACCATCCCTTTGTAAGGGACTGCAGTGGTCCAGGTAAACACAAGCTAATGGTTTATCTGAAATTAACAGGGGCGTCTGCGCGGGACGTTTCACAGTAGATACTTCCATCTTCTGGCATATTTCGCAGTCCAAAACATAATTCCTGGTCTGTTTCCTAATGCCTGGCCACCAGTATCTCTGTTTTAATAACGATACTGTGGCGGAAACACCTGCATGGGAAGGGGTGATCCCTTCATGTGCTGCTAGGATTAGTCCTAATCTATGTTCCATGTTTGGTATTACCCTATCCCCCACTTCAGGGATTCAAGCAAACGGAACATTGTTTGCATCAATTATACATGAGTATTTGAGTGGAAACCTTTTAGGTAATGCTGCACCGCTGCCTTTGCTTGAAGCATTGACAGCCAGTATTATTTCACTGTCTGTTTTCGTTTTTGAACGCGTGATTGCAGCTAAGGACGCCTTTTGTACAGCACCTTTCACGGCTTCATCAGCCAATGAATTCCCTTCAACGTGAACGCCATCACGTTGATGACTCAGCGTGTGTATCACGTGAGTGTTTTGTAGTCCGTTTTGCAACTGAACTACTTGTTCCCAAAGCGTTTTATGCGTGATTGTGCCACCTTTTGCTTCTATGAAACCATTTTGAAGCAATTCTGTAAATATTAATTGTATGATTGAACACAATAAAAGAATCGCACACTATGAGTGTGGGGAATTTGTGATTCGTGTTTTCAAGTGCCATCTTGAATGCTTGTAGTTCAGCTCGATGAGCTGTACAATCTCCTAGAGGTTGCGTTTTTGTGACCATTGGTCTAAATTTGCCATCGAGCATACGACCTTTAACGATCGCGCATGCTGCACTATAAGCTTGTTTACCCCGCCGCAGCGGGTTGTGCAGATCCGTCAGTAGAAATTATTAATTTGTACTGATCAAGAGGGAGAATTTCAGTAGGCAGAGGACATTCGTGTTCGTATTGCAGGAATGCTTGTGTTTTTAAATAAGGATCAAAAACATATTCAACATCAGTTGCAGCAAGAGAATTAACCCATTGTATCTATCTCGGATGTAAAGTTTTTGCATTCGTAATACTTGCTTTTGCAACTGCCTCTAAGGCTGGTACAGGGGTTACGACCATAATGCGTTTCCCCTGTGCTAGGGCTCTTTCTTTTGCTACAGCGGTTTGAACTGCTGTCAGATTTGTTTCTGTCGATGTAAATTTCATTTCTGCTTGCGTATACAAATGTGATTTTTATGCAATTGGTACTTTTTCACCTTCGTTAAAAGTTAAGTAGGTGAATCCGCATTGACCCGGAATTATTCGGATCACTAAATTGCGTATGTTTACGCGTGTTTATAAGTGTTTTGTTGCTAACATGTCAGCTTGAAGTGAACGCAGGATATCTGTGTGTTCCTGTGTCCAATGTGTGATTTTAAAATCCGGTTTGATTAATTCGTAGAAAGGTTTAACTCTTTCTGCGTAGTTTAGAATGTATGTTCTTCCAAAATTTAGGAAACTTAGAATCGACTGTAAGTTTTTCATTGTTTTTGGAGGCTGGAGCAGCGCACACTTTTCTAAAAAGTTGGCTGCCTGGCTTTTTCCTTCACTTGATAGTTCATATCCTAGGAAAAGGACATTGAGATGGACAATTCTTGATTTTTTTTAAATTGAATTTATAACCTTTAGAGGTGAAGCCCAGTATAATGGTATTCACCCTGTTCAAGTGCCTGTTCAGGTCATAGTCTGCCAAATAGACATCATCGACATATGCCAATGCCTCGTCATCATAAATTTGTAGTAACTCTGTTACCCTTGCTGAGAATAACCCCGGACTATTCTTGAATCCCTGAGGGAGATGACAGAATTGACGCTGGGTACCCCTTATTGAGAAAGCTGTTAAATACCTACTTTCATGTGCTATGTTTTGACAAAAGAAACCGTTAGAAATAGCGAATGTGGTTTTATATTTTTTACGCACAATGTTATTCATTAATGCTGTACTATGTGCATTTTGCACTGCAAATGTTTTACAACAAGAGTTTAAGTGTCTGTAATCCAAAACTAGACGATATGTATTGTCTGGTTTGGAAACAGGAAACAAAGGATTGTTCATTGATGAGGTGCATGTTTCAATCACCCCTTGGTATTCAAGTTGATCTAAGATCTCTCTGACCTGTTGTTTAGCTTCTTGCTTAACTGGGTACTGCCTTTGTGCAGTTGGTTGATTTTTTAACTGGATCTTATGGTGAGGTGAGTCCTCATTCCATCCTACATGATTTTTGTATAATGCTGGGGCTTGGGCCACTGCCCATTTCCTGGCATAAGTATATTTTAAATGTACTGGAACATGGTTAGAGAAGGCTGGCATGATGATGTCTTCGCCATGCGGGCACTCTCTGACAAATTCTGGTGGCCAGTCCTGTTCTGCTAGAAGTATATCATAGCCCTTAGAAAGTCGCTGCCAAAAGAGTTTTTCACTTTTCTTGGTATGTCTCCCTCCATCCGGAGTGTTATTTCATACTAACCCTGGTGTCTACAGTCTCAACTTGTATGTCTTCATTCAGGTCCACTGTCTCCAGAAGTCCCTTCAGGTTCTGGCGAGCTATTGATACTTCTGCTGCGCTGTCCAACATTGTCTGAGCCCATTCTCCGTTCTTGAGTTGCGTCCTCAGAATCCTCGGCATGTCTGATCTTCAGACCTGCTACTTTCTTCTTGGATAATTGAGGTTTTGGTTTGTTTTTCTGAACGTGTTGATCATCTTTGGACTTCACGCGTTCTTCTTTTTGATCTGACCGTCCTCTTCTTTCTGATGTCTGTGACGATATCTGAAAGGTACGAGAGGAACGTGTATCAGTATCTTGATACCTGTCAGGTTTTCTCAAATTATCCCTATTCCTGAGGAGACCTACCTTGGGATTGAGAATCTTTCTCTTTCGAATGTTGTTTGTTATTTTCCCACTTCTTTTAAGAAGAGGTAGGATTGGTTTTAGTAAAGGCCTTTTCAGGACTTTCAGACAGTTGTGGTTTAACTGTGTAATTCTATTAAATCTTGTATCTGATTAAGTAATTCTACGTCTGACATTGCTTCAATGTCAGGATGAGGTGTGTAGTCGGCTAAAATCGGCCATGTTGCTCCTGGTCTACCTAGTGGACTGAGCCTGGTAATGTGGTTGTAATGTTTTAGGGCGCCTTTAAACCAGAGCTCATGCTCCTGGTATGTGAGTAGAATTTGAATATCCTCGAAAGGAATATATTCCTCAGGTGGTTCATTTTCTTTGCAGAAGTGAAACGTTTTAGTCACTGGATTTGATTCTGGGAATACTATCCATGAATAGAATACCTCTATCTGGCGAGATTCATGTGCCTCTATCACAAAAATTGCTCTGCCACCTCTTGGTGTTAGGCCATGTTTTATAAGTTTTAGAGTCATGTCTCTCCTTAAATTTGGAGCGATGATTTTCGCATTTTCATCGGTTTCATTAAAACCTGTATAATCAAAAGCTGCTGCATCGTCGGGTACAGCTCCACCGGTTCCGGTGTTATTATCCTCGTTTAGGGACATTTGTTTAATGAAAATTGCAGAGCATGTTTCAGGGGAACAAAGATAAGGTGCACAATATTTTGGAACACTGTATCCTTCAACGTTGAACAAACCAAACAGCTAATACATAGGATTTTTGTCCTACTCAGCTATGGCGGAAAAAAAAAAACTATGGATTTAGGACCAGATCTCTGTACTTGGGTGATTGTATGACATTGTTCTGCATTCATTCCATCAACTGTTGTTTTTGCATTTGTCACCCCGAGTAGGACGGGTATGCTCAGACGTGAGTCCCGTGCTCTCCAAGCCACTGGAGTCAAGCTATCTTGGCTGAAGAGGGGTGAAACCCTCAAACCGGTCCTAGGATGCTTGGTTCCAGTCCAGGGAGGACCTGGCTTGGCAGTTCGGGCTGGACTGTTCCCATGGGGCACAGGGTCAAGACTGATTTGCATATGGCTGGGTTCAAACTGGAATGGCGAGCAAAAAAACTATGAATTTAGGCCCAGATCTCTGTACTGGGGTAAATGTATGACATTGTTCTGCCTTCTGTCCATCAACTGTTGTTTTTGCATTTATTATTCCTACCCACTCCACATGTCTTATGGAGTATTATGAGTAGGGGTCTCTGAGAAAAGCACGACTGAGTTACTTCAGTATCTAGCGTTAAATTAGTGCCTTACCAAACCGTTGGGTGCCATGTAGTGTAGTTCCTATATTCCTGATGGGCTCTGCGCATTGGAATAATATACACTATAGTTTTGACATAGGACTGAGGTCAGTATGTCTCTATTGAGTACATTAAACTTAATTACTTGTGTGTGCCAGCTAACTCAGAGGTCACTAGAAAACATCTCGAATGAGTTTCTGACAACCGCAGAAACATGACAACTTTGTTTCCCTTAGAATCGGAACAATCTCAGAATCGTGGAAACAATATATAACAGTTTCACTCAGTCAATCGTGCATGCTTCGTTTCTACAGAGTTACACAGAAATAGGGAGACGGGAGTTTCAATAAAAAGGGTTTATTGAACAGTCTTATTTCTCCTGCAAGAGTGAACTGCTACAATCATAAGACAGAATGCGAAGTGAAATATGTACATCATTAGCAGTAAGATAAAAATACTACTGCAATAGAATGGTTTGTAGCTATGACGGATATTCATAAAAATACATACATAAATAACACTAAATGTTGATACTCATCTGTCTACTCTCCTGCAGACGGAGGTTCATATGAGGTCTCTGGGCCCACCTGAGGGACAGAGCTGAGGTCAGAACCCAGGCTGTGGTAAGAGAGGGAACACCGGAAAGAAAACCAGGATCTGGAGGGAGAAACCAGGCCTGCTAGCCTGACCTAAGGGTGTGAACTCCAGCTGAGGCCCTTCTCCACCGTCGGATGGTTGGGAAGGCTCCTCTCTGCTCTCCTCATAGTACAACCCCAGCTGCTAGACCCCCTGGAGAGATACTCACAGTACATCCCCAGCTGCCCAACCCCCTGGGGAGACCATCAGAGTAAAACCCCAGCTGCCAGACCCCCTGGGAGAGATCTTTCCAGTACATCCCCAGCTGCCACACCCCTGGCGGAGATCATCACAGTACAACCCCAGCACCAGACCCATGGGAGAGATCCTCACAGTACAACCAGAGCTGCCAGATTCCCTGGGGAGCTCATCACCGTAGAACCCCAGCTGCCAGACCCCATGAGGAGATCATGACATTACAACCCCAGCTGCCAGACCCCTTGAGGAGGTCATCCCAGTGCAACCCCTGCTGCCAGACCCCTGGGGAGATCCTCACTGTACAACTCCAGCTGTCAGACCCCTGGGGAGATCATCAAAGTACAACCTCAGCTGCCAGACGCCTTGGGGAGAGCCTCCCAGTACAACACCAGCTGCCAGACCCCCTGGGGGCGATCATCACAGTACAACCCCAGCTGCCAGAGCACTGGGGAGATCTTCACAGTACAACCCCAGCTGCCAGACCCCTGGGGGAGATCATCACAGTACAACCCCAGCTGCCAGAACCCTTGAGGAGGTCATCACAGTAAACCCCTCCTGCTGTCAGACCCCTCGAGAGATCATCACAGTACAACCCCAGCTGCCAGACTCCCTGGGGGGGATCATCACAGTACAACCCCAGCTGCCAGACTCCCTGGGGGGGATCATCACAGTACAACCCCAGCTGCCAGACCCCTGGGGGAGATCCTCACAAGACAACCCCAGCTGCCAGACTCCCTGGGGAGATCATCACAGTAAATCCCCAGCTGCCAAACCCCTGGGGGATATCCTCCCAGTACAACACCACATCTCAGACCCCCTGGGAGAGATCCTCACAGTACAACCCAAGCTGCCACACCCCTGGGGATCCTCCCTGTACAACCCTAACTGCCAGACCCCCCCCCCCCCCACGGGGAGATCATCACAGTACAACTCCAGCTGCCAGACACCTGGGGGAGATAATCACAGTACAACCCCGGCTGCCACACCCCCTGGAGAGATCCTCACAGTACAACCCCAGCTGTCAGAACCCCTGGGAGAGATCCTCACATCAGAACCCCAGCTGCCAGACCCCCAGGGGAGATCATCACAGTACAACCCCAGCTGCCATACCCCTGGGGAGATCCTCCCTGTACAACCCTAGCTGCCAGACCCCCCGGGGGGATCATCACAGTAAGACCCCGGCTTCCAGAACCCCTGGGGGAGACCCTCAGAGTACAACCCCAGCTGTCAGAACACCAGGGAGAGATCCTCACATCAGAGCCACAGCTGCCAGACCCCCTAGGGAGATCATCACAGTACAACCCCAGCTGACAGACCCCCTGGGGAGATCATCACAGTAGAACCCCATCTGCCAGACCCCCTGGAAGATATCACAGTACAACCCCAGCTGCCAGACCCCCTGGTAGAGATCATCACAGTACAACCCCAGATACCAGCCGCCCTGGGAGAGATCCTCACAGTACAACCCCAGCTACCAGACCCTTTAGGGACATCACCACAGTACAACCCCAGCTACCAGACCCTTTAGGGACATCACCACAGTACAACCCCAGCTGCCAGACCCCCTTGGGAGATCATCACAGTACAACTCCTGCTGCCAGACCTCCTGAGGGAGATTATCACAGTACAACCCAAGCTGCCAGACCCCCTGTGAGAGATCCTCACAGTACTACACCAGCTGCCAGACCCCCCCGGAGAGATCCTCACAGTACAACCCCAGCTGCCAGACCCCCTGGAGAGATCATCACAGTACAACCCAAGCTGCCAGACCCAGTGAGGAGACCATCACAGTACAACCCTGCTGCCAGAACCCTGGGGGAGATCATCACAGTACAACCCCAGCTGCCAGACCCCCTGGGGTGATCCTCACTGTACAACCTCAGCTGCCAGACCCCTGGGAGAGATCCTCCCAGTACAACCCCAGCTGCAAGTCCCCCTGGAAGAGATCATCACAGTACAACCCCAGCTGCCAGCTGTCCTGGGAGAGATTCTCACAGTACAACCCCAGCTGTCAGACCCCCTGGAGAGATCATCACAGTGCAACCCCAGCTGTTAGACCCCTGGGGAAGATCCTCCCAGTACAACCCCATCTGCCAGCCGCCCTGGGAGAGATCCTCACAGTACAACCCCAGCTGCCAGACCCCCTGGGGAGATCATCACCGTACAACTCCAGCTGCCAGACCCACTGAGAAGAGATTATCACAGTACAACCCCAGCTGCCAGACCCCCTTGGAGAGATCCTCACAGAACAACCCCAGCTGCCAGACCCCCCAGGAGAGATCCTCACAGTACAACCCAAGCTGCCAGACCCACTGTTATGTTATGTTAAATATATTTCTAAAGCGCGCGTACACCCAAAGGTTTCATGGCGCTGTTGCAGTGTCGTACTAGATCCGGGGGTTACTGGTAGGCTTGAATGAATAAAAGAGTTTTGAGGAGGGATCTGAAGTGAGGCAAAGATATTTCAAGTATGAGTTCTAAAGGAAGGGAATTTCATGTTTGTGGTGCTAGGAAGGAAAAACTAAGCCCGCCGTGTTTTTTCCGGTTAAAGCGAGAAGGGGTGAGGAGATTGGCATGCGATGAGCGAAGAGCATGCGTGGGGGAATAGCGAGTGATTAAGGAGGAGATGAAAGCAGGCCCGCTACCAGTTAGGGCTTTGAAGGTAGTGCAGCCCAATTTAAACAAGCAGCGTTTGGCAACTGGGAGCCAATGAAGAAGTTTCAGCAAGGGTCGGACATGTTGGATACGAGATTGATGAGTGATGAGGCGGGCAGCCTGGTTCTGAACCAGCTGAAGGCGATGGAGTTGATAGGCAGGAATGCCAACATAAAGGGAGTTGGCATAGTCAATCCGGGAAATGACTAGGGCCATGAGTATCACAGTGAGGGCCTTGGTGGTGAAAAATCTTGCAATCTTCCGAATTCTGCGTAGGTGGAAAAAGCAAGAGGAAGTAACTGCACCGATCTGGGGCTTCATGGACAGGTCATTACTAATTATTACTCCAAGGCTTTTAACTGATTTGGAGGGCGTGGGAGGATTCCCCAACGAGGGGGGCCAAAAATTGTCCTTCCAGGGGTTTGAGGGGCCGGTCAACACCAGCTCGGTCTTATCAGGGTTGAGTTTTAGTTGGCTGATGTTCATCCAATCCCTGATAAAGCATAGAGTAGCCTGAAAGCTGGAGATAGACGCAGTAGTGGGGTTAATGTTAAACACGAGTTGAAGATCGTCCGCATAATTGAAGCAGACTACTTCAAAGTTGCGGAGTAGATTAAAGGAGCCATGTAAAGATTAAATAATAAAGGAGATAAAGAAGAGCCCTGTGGTACACCGCAGGTTAGAGTGGTCTTTTTGGCTGAAAAAGTAGCAAGGCGAACGGCCTGCGAGCGGTCCCCCAGAAATGAGGAAATCCATTTTAGGGCCGTGCCCTGAATGCCAGCATCTCTGACACGGTCGATCAAGAGCTTGTGATCGACCGTGTCAAAGGCGGCCGAGAGGTCTAGGAGGACAAGGGCCTGGGAGAGGTTGTTATCAGCTCCCCTGTGGAGTTCATTCATTACAGCGAGAATGACCAGCTCAGTAGAATGCGCAGGCCTAAAGCCGGCCTGGTGAGGGTCAAGAAAAGACGAACGTTCGATGAAAGAGCTCAGGTATTGTGTAACATGGGCTTCCAAGATCTTGCTCAGATAGGGAAGGAGGGAGATGGGACGATAGTTGGTGAGATTGGTAGGATCTGCATGGGGCTTCTTCAGAATGGGAATGACCTCAGCTGCTTTAAAGGAAGTGGGGACAACTCCTGTTTGTAATGAGTTATTGAGGAACGCAAGCGGGGGATCGGGGCAGGAGAGAAAGGCTTCTTGGAGGAATGAAGGGGGGCAGGGATCTGAAGGGGAACCCGAGCTGAACATTTTTAGAAGTATAGAAAAATTTTCTATGGAGATCAGAGGAATTTGATCAAGGAACTGAGTGTTTTTGGGTGAAGTCCCCAAAGCTGATCGGGGGATGGACGGAGGAATACTCTTCTTGATAGTAGAGATTTTCTGGATGAAAAAGTTATTAAGAGCATCACAGAGATCCACTGAAGAGATCATCACAGTACAACCCTTCTGCCAGACCCCCGGGGGAGATCATCACAGTACAACCCCAGCTGCCAGACCCCCTGGGGTGATCCTCACTGTACAACCTCTGCTGCCAGACCCCTGGGGGAGATCCTCACAGTACAAAACCTAGCTGCCAGACCCGCTGGGCCAGATCATCACAGTACAACCCCTGCTGCCAGACCTCTGGGGGAGATCCTCACAGTACAACCCCAGCTGCCAGTCCCCCTCTGAAGATCATCACAGTACAACCATAGCTGCCAGACCACCTGGAAGAGATCATCACAGTACAACAGCAGCTGACAGACCCACCGGGGAGATCATCACAGTACAACTCCTGCTGCCAGACCCCCTGAGGGAGATTATCACAGTACAACCCAAGCTGCCAGACCCCCTGGGAGAGCTCCTCACAGTACTACACCAGCTGCCAGACCCTCCAGGAGAGATCCTCACAGTACAACCCCAGCTGCCAGACCCCCTGGAGAGATCCTCACAGTACAACCCAAGCTGCCAGACCCCCGGGGATCTCATCACAGTACAACCCCAGCTGCCAGACCCAGTGAGGAGACCATCACAGTACAACCCTGCTGCCAGAACACGGGGGAGATCATCACAGTACAACCCCAGCTGCCAGACCCCATGGGAAATCATCACAGTACGACCCGAGCTGCCAGACCCTCTGGGAGAGATCCTCAAAGTGCACCCCAGCTGCCAGACCCCTGGGGGAGATCATCATAGTACAACACCAGCTGACAGACCCCCTGGGGAGATCATCACAGTACAACCCTAGCTGCCAGACCCCCACCAAGAGATCATCAAAGTGCATACCAGCTACCTGACCCCCTGGAGAGATCCTCACAGTACAACCCCACCTGCCAGACCCCCTGGAGAGATCCTCACAGTACAACCCCAGCTGCCAGACCCCATGGGGTAGGTCATCACAGTACATCCCCAGCTGCCAGACCACCTGGGAGAGATCCTCACAGTACAACCCCAGCTGCCAGACCCCCAGGGGAGATCGTCACAGATCAACCCCAGCTGACAGACCCCTGGGAGAGATCCTCACAGTACAACCCCAGCTGCCAGACCCCGTGGGAGAGATCCTCACAGTACAACCCCAGCTGCTAGACCCCCTGGGAGGAATCATCACAGTACAACCCCAGCTGCTAGACCCCCTGGGAGGAATCATCACAGTACAACTCCAGCTGCCAGACCCCATGGGGAAATCATCACAGTACAACCCCAGCACCAGACCCCTGGGAGAGATCCTCACAGTATAACCTCAGCTGGCAGACCCATGGGAGAGATCCTCACAGTACAACCAGAGCTGCCAGACCCCCTGGGGAGCTCATCACAGTACAACCCCAGCTGCCAGACCCCCTGGGGAAATCATCACAGTACAACCCCAGCTGCCAGACCCCCTGGTAGAGATCCTCCCAGTACACCCCAGCTGCCAAACCCCTGGGGGAGATCATCACCATACAACCCCGGCTGCCAGACACCATGGGGAGATCATGACATTACAACCCTACCTACCAGACCCCCTGGGGAGATCATCACAGTACAACCCCAGCTGCCAGACCCCTTGAGGAGGTCATCACAGTACAACCCCCCTGCTGCCAGATCCCTGGGGAGATCATCACAGTACAACCACTACTGCCAGACCCCTGGGGAGATCCTCACTGTACAACCCCAGCTGTCAGACCCCTGGGGAGATCATCACAGTACAACCTCAGCTGCCAGAGCACTGGGGAGATCTTCACAGTACAACCCCAGCTGCCAGACCCCTGGGGGAGATCCTCACAGTACAACCCCAGCTGCCAGACCCACTGTGCAGATCATCACAGTACAACCCCAGCTACCGGACCCCTGGGAGAGATCATCACAGTACAACCCCAGCTGCCAGAACCCTTGAGGAGGTCATCACAGTAAACCCCTCCTGCTGCCTGATCCCTGGGGGAGATCATCACAGTACAACCACTGCTGCCAGACCCCTCGGGAGATCATCACAGTACAACTCCAGCTGCCAGACACCTGGGGGAGATAATCACAGTACAACCCCGGCTGCCACACCCCCTGGAGAGATCCTCACAGTACAACCCCAGCTGTCAGAACCCCTGGGAGAGATCCTCACATCAGAACCCCAGCTGCCAGACCCCCAGGGGAGATCATCACAGTACAACCCCAGCTGCCAGACCCCTGGGGAGATCCTCCCTGTACAACCCTAGCTGCCAGACCCCCCGGGGGGGGGGATCATCACAGTACAACCCCAGCTGCCAGACCCCTGGGGGAAATCATCACAGTAAGACCCCGGCTGCCAGACCCCCTGGGGGAGACCCTCAGAGTACAACCCCAGCTGTCAGAACCCCTGAGAGAGATCCTCACATCAGAGCCACAGCTGCCAGACCCCCTAGGGAGATCATCACAGTACAACCCCAGTTGACAGACCCCCTGGGGAGATCATCACAGTAGAACCCCAGCTGCCAGACCCCCTGGAAGATATCACAGTACAACCCCAGCTGCCAGACCCCCTGGTAGAGATCATCACAGTACAACCCTAGATACCAGCCGCCCTGGGAGAGATCCTCACAGTACAACCCCAGCTACCAGACCCTTTAGGGACATCACCACAGTACAACCCCAGCTGCCAGACCCTCTGGGGAGATCATCACAGTACAACTCCTGCTGCCAGACCCCCTGAGGGAGATTATCACAGTACAACCCAAGCTGCCAGACCCCCTGTGAGAGATCCTCACAGTACTACACCAGCTGCCAGACCCCCCAGGAGAGATCCTCACAGTACAACCCCAGCTGCCAGACCCCCTGGAGAGATCATCACAGTACAACCCAAGCTGCCAGACCCCTGGGGGATCTCATCACAGTACAACCCCAGCTGCCAGACCCAGTGAGGAGACCATCACAGTACAACCCTGCTGCCAGCACCCCGGGGGAGATCATCACAGTACAACTCCAGCTGCCAGACCCCCTGGGGTGATCCTCACTGTACAACCTCAGCTGCCAGACCCCTGGGAGAGATCCTCCCAGTATAACCCCATCTGCAAGTCTCCCTGGCAGAGATCATCACAGTACAACTCCAGCTGCCAGCTGCCCTGGGAGAGATTCTCACAGTACAACCCCATCTGTCAGACCCCCTGGAGAGATCATCACAGTGCAACCCCAGCTGTTAGACCCCTGGGGAAGATCCTCCCAGTACAACCCCATCTGCCAGCCGCCCTGGGAGAGATCCTCACAGTACAACCCCAGCTGCCAGACTCCCTGGGGAGATCATCACCGTACAACTCCAGCTGCCAGACCCACTGAGAAGAGATCCTCACAGTACAACCCTGCTGCCAGAACCCCGGGGAAGATCATCACAGTACAACCCCAGCTGCCAGACCCCTGGGAGAGATCCTCCCAGTACAACCCCAGCTGCTAGTCCCCCTGGGAGAGATCATCACAGTACAACCCCAGCTGCCAGCTGCCGTGGGAGAGATCCTCACAGTACAACCCCAGCGGTTAGAGTGGTCTTTTTGGCTGAAAAAGTAGCAAGGCGAACGGCCTGCGAGCGGTCCCCCAGAAATGAGGAAATCCATTTTAGGGCCGTGCCCTGAATGCCAGCATCTCTGACACGGTCGATCAAAAGCTTGTGATCGACCGTGTCAAAGGCGGCCGAGAGGTGTAGGAGGACAAGGGCCTGGGAGAGGTTGTTATCAGCTCCCCTGTGGAGTTCATTCATTACAGCGAGAATGACCAGCTCAGTAGAATGCGCAGGCCTAAAGCCGGCCTGGTGAGGGTCAAGAAAAGACGAACGTTCGATGAAAGAGCTCAGGTATTGTGTAACATGGGCTTCCAAGATCTTGCTCAGATAGGGAAGGAGGGAGATGGGACGATAGTTGGTGAGATTGGTAGGATCGGCATGGGGCTTCTTCAGAATGGGAATGACCTCAGCTGCTTTAAAGGAAGTGGGGACAACTCCTGTTTGTAATGAGTTATTGAGGAACGCAAGCGGGGGATCGGGGCAGGAGAGAAAGGCTTCTTGGAGGAATGGAGGGGGGCAGGGATCTGAAGGGGAACCCGAACTGAACTTTTTTAGAAGTATAGAAAATTTTTCTATGGAGATCAGAGGAATTTGATCAAGGAACTGAGTGTTTTTGGGTGAAGTCCCCAAAGCTGATCGGGGGATGGACGGAGGAATACTCTTCTTGATAGTAGAGATTTTCTGGATGAAAAAGTTATTAAGAGCATCACAGAGATCCACTGAAGAGATCATCACAGTACAACCCTTCTGCCAGACCCCCGGGGGAGATCATCACAGTACAACCCCAGCTGCCAGACCCCCTGGGGAGATCCTCACTGTACAACCTCTGCTGCCAGACCCCTGGGGGAGATCATCCCAGTATAACCCGGGCTGCCAGTCCTCCTGGCAGAGATCCTCACAGTACAAGCCCAGCTGCCAGACCCCCTGGAGAGATCATCACAGTGCAACCCCAGCTGCCAGACCCCTGGGGGAGATCCTCACAGTACAAAACCTAGCTGCCAGACCCCCTGGGCCAGATCATCACAGTACAACCTCTGCTGCCAGACCTCTGGGGGAGATCCTCATAGTACAACCCCAGCTGCCAGACCCTCTGGAAGAGATCATCACAGTACAACCCCAGCTGCCAGTCCCCCTCTGAAGATCATCACAGTACAACCCCAGCTGCCAGATCCCTGGGGGAGATCCTCACAGTACAAAACCTAGCTGCCAGACCCCCTGGGCCAGATCATCACAGTACAACCTCTGCTGCCAGACCTCTGGGGGAGATCCTCATAGTACAACCACAGCTGCCAGACCACCTGGAAGAGATCATCACAGTACAACTCCAGCTGCCAGTCCCCCTGGCAGAGATTATCACAGTACAACCCCAGCTGCCAGACCCCCTGGGAGAGCTCCTCACAGTACTACACCAGCTGCCAGACCCCCCAGGAGAGATCCTCACAGTACAACCCCAGCTGCCAGACCCCCTGCAGAGATCATCACAGTACAACCCAAGCTGCCAGACCCCCGGGGGAGATCATCACAGTACAACCCCAGCTGCCAGACCCCCTGGGGTGATCCTCACTCTACGACCTCTTCTGCCAGACCCCTGGGGGAGATCATCCCAGTAAAACCCAAGGTGCCAGACCCCTGAGGGAGATCCTCACAGTACAACCCCAGCTGCCAGTCCCCCTGGCAGAGATTATCACAGTACAACCCCAGCTGCCAGCTGCCGTGGGAGAGATCCTCACAGTACAAGCCCAGCTGCCAGAACCCTGGGGAAGATCCTCCCAGTAAAACCCAAGGTGCCAGACCCCTGTGGGAGATCCTCACAGTACAACCCCAGCTGCCAGACCCCTGGGGGAGACCCTCACAGTACAAACCCTAGCTGCCAGACCCCCTGGGGCAGATCATCACAGTACAACCCCTGCTGCCAGACCTCTGTTGGAGATCATCACAGTACAGCCCCAGCTGCCGGACCCTCTGGAAGAGATCATCACAGTACAACCCCAGCTGCCAAACCCCTGAGGGACATCATCAAATTACAACCCTGGCTGCCAGACCCCTGGAAGATATCATCACGGTACAACCCCAGCTGCCAGACCCCCTGGGAGAGATCATCACAGTACAACCCCAGCTGCCAGACCCCTGGGAGAGATCCTCACAGTACAACCCCAGCTGCCAGACCCCCTGGGGAGATCATCACATAATAACCCCAGCTGCCAGACCCCCGGAAGAGAGCATCACAGTACAACCTCAGCTGCCAGACCCCCAGGAGAGATCCTCACAGTACAACCCCAGCTGCCAGAAACCCTGGAGAGATCATCACAGTACAACCCAAGCTGCCAGACCCCCGGGGGATCTCATCACAGTACAACCCCAGCTGCCAGACCAAGTGAGGAGACCATCACAGTACAACCCTGCTGCCAGAACACGGGGGAGATCATCACAGTACAACCCCAGCTGCCAGACCCCCTGGGGTGATCCTCACTGTACAACCTCAGCTGCCAGACCCCTGGGAGAGATCCTCACAGTACAACCTCAGCTGCCAGACCCCTGGAAGAGATCATCACAGTACAACCCCAGCTGCCATATCCCCTGGAGAGATCCTCATAGTACAACCCCAGCTGTCAGATCCCATGGCGCAGATCATCATAGTACATCCCCAGCTGCCAGACCCCCTGGGAGAGATCCTCAGAGTACAAACCCAGCTGCCAGACCCCATGGGGGAGATCATCACATTACAAACCCAGCTGCCAGAACCTCTGGGAGAGATCTTCACAGTACAACCCCAGCTGCCAAACCCCTGTGGGACATCATCAAATTACAACCCCGGCTGCCAGAACCCCTGGAAGATATCATCACGGCACAACCCCAGCTGCCAGACCCCCTGGGAGAGATCATCACAGTACAACCCCAGCTGCCAGACCCCTGGGAGAGATCCTCACAGTACAAGCCCAGCTGCCAGACCCCCTGGGGAGATCATCACATAATAACCCCAGCTGCCAGACCCCCTGAGGGAGATTATCACAGTACAACCCAAGCTGCCTGACCCCCTGGGAGAGATCCTCACAGTACTACACCAGCTGCCAGACCTCCCAGGAGAGATCCTCACAGTACAACCCCAGCTGCCAGACCCCCTGGAGAGATCATCACAGTACAATCCAAGCTGTCAGACCCCCGGGGGATCTCATCACAGTACAACCCCAGCTGCCAGACCCAGTGAGGAGACCATCACAGTACAACCCTGCTGCCAGAACACGGGGGAGATCATCACAGTACCACCCCAGCTGCCAGACCCCCTGGGGTGATCCTCACTGTACAACCTCAGCTGCCAGACCCCTGGGAGAGATCCTCCCAGTACAACCCCATCTGACAGCCTCCCTGGGAGAGATCCTCACAGTACAACCCCAGCTACCAGACCCCCTAGGGAGATCATCACAGTACAACCCCAGCTGCCAGACCCCCTGGGGAGATCATCACCGTACAACACCAGCTGCCAGACTCACTGAGAAGAGATTATCACAGTACAACCCCAGCTGCCAGACCCCCTTGAAGAGATCCTCACAGTACAACCCCAGCTGCCAGACCCCCCAGGAGAGATCCTCAGAGTACAACCCAAGCTGCCAGACCCCCAGGGATCTCATCACAGTACAACCGCAGCTGCCAGGCCCACTGAGGAGATCATCACAGTACAACCCTTCTGCCAGACCCCCGGGGGAGATCATCACATTACAACCTCAGCTGCCAGACCCCCTGGGGTGATCCTCACTGTACGACCTCTGCTGCCAGACCCCTGGGGGAGATCATCCCAGTACAACCCCAGCTGCCAGTCCCCCTGGCAGAGATCATCACAGTACAACCCCAACTGCCAGCTGCCGTGGGAGAGATCCTCACAGTACAAGCCCAGCTGCCAGACCCCCTGGAGAGATCATCACAGTGCAACCCCAGCTGCCAGAACCCTGGGGAAGATCCTCACCGTAAAACCCAAGGTGCCAGACCCCTGTGGGAGATCCTCACAGTACAACCCCAGCTGCCAGACCCCTGGGGGAGATCCTCACAGTACAAACCCTAGCTGCCAGACCCCCTGGGGCAGATCATCACAGTACAACCCCTGCTGCCAGACCTCTGTTGGAGATCCTCACAGTACAACCCCAGCTGCCGGACCCCATGGAAGAGATCATCACAGTACAGCCCCAGCTGCCAGACCCCCAGGGGAGATCATCACAGATCAACCCCAGCTGACAAACCCCTGGGAGAGATCCTCACAGTACAACCCCAGCTGCCAGACCCCGTGGGAGAGATCCTCACAGTACAACCCCAGCTGCTAGACCCTCTGGGATAGATCTTTCCAGTACAACCCCAGCTACCACACCCCTGGTGGAGATCATCACAGTACAACCCCAGCACCAGACCCCTGGGAGAGATCCTCACAGTATAACCTCAGCTGCCAGACCCATGGGAGAGATCCTCACAGTACAACCAGAGCTGCCAGACCCCCTGGGGAGCTCATCACAGTACAACCCCAGCTGCCAGACCCCCTGGGAGGAATCATCACAGTACAACCCCAACTGCCAGACCCCATGGGAGAGATCCTCACAGTACAACTCCAGCTGCCAGACCCCATGGGGAAATAATCACAGTACAATCCCAGCTGCCAGTCCCCCTGAGGGAGATCATCACAGTACAACTCCTGCTGCCAGACCCCCTGAGGGAGATTATCACAGTACAACCCAAGCTGCCAGACCCCCTGGGAAAGATCCTCACAGTACTACACCAGCTGCCAGACCCCCCAGGAGAGATCCTCACAGTACAACACCAGCTGCCAGACCCCCTGGAGAGATCATCACAGTACAACCCAAGCTGCCAGACCCCCGGGGGATCTCATCACAGTACAACCCCAGCTGCTGAAGTACTGGGTATTTTAAGCCCAGCGGTGCAGGGGAACACACCCTATGACTTGGGTTCTTCCTGTTTCAGACCTACAGAAACACAGAGTCTTCTGGGTGAAGTCGCAGATCAGTTTACTTGCTGCAGACCAATTACAGGTATCCTAGAAGTACAACAGCGTGTATGTTCTCAGGAGACTGCTGAAAATCACAGAAACGGGCTTCTCCTTAAATACAAAATATCCTGCTTCAGGCACACATTCCTTGGTTTACGATATGGCCATTACATGTAAACATTACAAATGAAAAAGGCAGAGTCATGATGACCATCCCACATTCCAGTTAAGCCAGCAAGTAATTATTTACCCAGCAAGGCTCAGATCCCACATCAGATATCGATAGGCCCCAATAAACATGAGCATCTCCTGTTTGGAAAACAAGCCATAAAGGTAGGAACAGTCAGGTGCGAAAGAGATTAGCTGGGGGCTTGTGTAGGATGAAAAGGCTTTATGGTGTGTCAAGCCCTGATGCTAATCAGAGGTGGCCAGAGGACGGGGAACTCGTGAGACCGGACTGACCTGGGGCAGCAGAGCCAAGCTGCCCAGGTCACAGAAAAGTCAAAGGAAAGGCACATGTGCTCTAAAAGGCCCGTATTTGCTTCATGCTATGTAGCCTATGTGAGGGAAACCATAAGATGGCCACCGCTTCTAAAATGGAACCCACGTAGTGATGTATAATAGCGTATACACAGTGCATTCATAGCTAAAATGTTACAAAAAGCACTTGTACATACCGCATTAACCATTCGCGGTTCACTAATACCGGGATAGACAGGGGTAGGGCCCTGCCTCCTACGCGGTCCCAAATTCTAAAGTACGACAGACCCTCCTTTTGCCCTTACATAGGCAATAACTATACTCATTTCAATCCGAGTCTAGGTCAATATTCATGAAGTCATGGAGATGCTGCTGTAGCATCATCCTATTACTTAGCTTGTCCCTCGATACAGGTTTCCTTACACATAATGTAGCACAGAGGCCACATATCGCAGGAGCACACTGTATGCACAGACAGAACAGGAAAAGGATGGCTAAGATCATTCCAATGACCATCAGAACTTTCCAACCCCAGGCAGATATCAGTTCCCAGAACCACCCCACCAGTGACCAATCTCCTTTATCCACGTGTATGGACTCAGATATTTTATGTAGTTTGGAGATGGCTTGATAAACTGTTGGAGCGTTGTCTGGTATGAAAATGCAACAACTAGATTGGATAACCTCACATACCCCACCGCGGTCTGCAAGTATGACGTCTAGAACCATGCGGTTCTGCAAAGTCATGAGGCGATCCGCTTGGAGCTCAGCTGTCAAATTACCAAGGGCACCAGCCGTAACATTAACAGTGGATTCAACCACACGAGTCAGTTGTCTCAAGTTCCTACTATTGACCATAGGTCCCCAAAACGGCAGGAAACCCAAAAAGAAATCTCCCGCTTCCTGACCGGCAGTATCCTCCTTACTAATCACGCCTCTCACAACTCTGGTCTTGTGATAGTCAGAGGCGGCAGTAAATGTTGGCGGTAGCAGATTTGCAATATAACATGTGCCCGAGAAATCAGGGGGCAACCATGTATATGCTCGGTCATTGCAGATAAAATATGTACCCTTGGCAGCCAAAAACGCAGGGAAAAACTGTGACGGAAAAGTGTACGTTTCAGTACAGTCACTTCTTCCCAGTTGAGCTCTAGGATTCTGACCATTACCTTGGAAACAGAACCGACCTATGTGGGGTATGACCCAGATTGGGGATGAAATTTTTCGCTGTCTTTCACCCAGACTAATACTATACCCCGTCGCGTTCCACCCTACATAAGCTCTCAACTCTTCTTTGGGAATAGATGAGTATGCGTCGATATCTCTGCTCATATCGGCAACTCTTTTCATTAAAGCTTTGTTATTGGTACTAGGTCTGATGGAACGCGGTTGTCGCGGGGAGTAGGCATCTAGTGCAAAGAGAAACATGGTCTGGAATGCCCATGACGATCCATTGTAACTATACGGCAGCACTAGATAGGGAATACCCTATTAATGGTATGTGGCATTAAACCACACACCCAGCAATTGGTTGTATTCATAACTAGTTGGTGCTGGTCCAGGAGCTGGATAAACGAGTTGTTTACAAATTCAGACCGTCTAGCTTGTTCATGTTCAGGCAGAGGGTGAAAAGAGTGTGAGGAGACAGTAGGAGGAGGTATAGGCTGTACAGTGGGTGCAATGGGCTCTTGAGAGGAGAAGAATACAAATCCTACAGTAAACACTACCATACTACATAATACAAACAGGCATAAAAATACAAAACGTTTGCTCTTCATTATTTTACACATTCTTGCTTTAAAGTTCATTTCCTCAGTGAGTCTCTCCATCTTAAAAAACTCCATCCTCTAATCGTGCCGCTCGCGGCAGGTGAGTATCTTCTGCTAAGGAGTACGCCTGTCAGTCCAGGGAACGCCCTAGACCAACCAGAACCGTTGACCTAACGTCTTCAGCCTGTACCCCAAAGTCTTGGCCCCGCGACCCTGCGGCTGAACCCGGATGGTGGTTCGAAAAACGAAAATCAAGAAAGTCCTTCAGATGGGAGAGCTCTGGTTATCAAAAAATAAAAAGGTAAAAGAAAAATAATATGTATTTGTCCATAGGCCTTGGTCTTAGATTGTAATGAAAACGGCCAGGTACTGTTTGATCTTGAAACAAAAGTTCAGGCTCTGTAGTGTCCAATCGAATTGACGGTGGCACAGCTTCTTGCAAAATATCGTCACTTTCCTGTGCTGAAGTTGTGCCTTTTATGGGTGCATCACTGAACGGCACAAAACGAGGTACAGTGTCTGTTTCAGAGTCAGCGATACCCTCCTGGACCCACTGGTCATATGGCAGAGGCAAAGGGATCCTCTTCACGTGGGCGCCGTGGATCCAGTTCTTTTTCCCCTTTACTCGAACAGCTGATCTTGTAGATAAGAGCACGAGATGAGGGCCGATCCAACGAGGCTCATCGTTGCTCTTGCGCTGGAAGTTTTTGATGAGGACCCACGTGCCAGGGTCAATGGGGTGTCCTGGAGCCTCAGAGGCCTGGGGAAGAGTATCGTGCACCTGTTGGTGTAAAACACGCAGTTTAACCGTCAAATCATACAAGTAATCAAGCAGTACTGGATGCTCGATTTCACTGAATTTTGTCGGTCTTGGCACACCCCATACATTGGCCGGGCGGCCAAAAACAACCTCGTAGGGACTAAGTCCCACTCGTGAATGCACAGTCATTCTGGTGGACAGGAGTGCTAGAGGCAGAGCGTCAGGCCATTTAAGACCTGAGCTCGCTTGGATTTTGGCCAGTTTGAGTTTTAGAGCGCCATTGTAGCGCTCTACTAATCCAGCTGATTGGGGGTGATTTGCAGCGTGAAATTTCTGCTTTATCCCTACTCCCTCACACACATTCTTCATCACTTGACCCACAAACTCACTCCCATTATCACTCCACACCATTCTTGGCATTCCAAACTTAGGGAAAAACTCCTTCACAAGGGCTTTGGCTGTGGACAGAGCAGTGTTATCCTTTAGGGGATAGGCCTCTATCCATTTTGAGAAAGCGCAAACAACCACCAACACATATTTCAGGTTGTTGCACCTTTCCATGTGGATAAAATCCAACTGCAAAACTTCAAATGGATATGATGGAGGCGCAAAATGACCAGCTGGAGTTGGGGTTCCCCTACCAGGGTTGTACTTCAAGCATACCATACAATTCTTGACCACATTCTCTGCACACTTAGGAATTCCAGCATTCTGCCATACTGGAGCCAACAACTTACAGATTCCTTTCGTACTGATATGTGCCATTCCATGTGCCATAGTAACCATTGGAAGCACATATGCATCAGGTAACAACCATCGCCTATGTTCTGACAAATCAATCCAACAACCATTCTCATCCAACTTACCCATACTTTCTCTCCACTTGCTCAACTCTTTCTCTGTGGCTTCAGCTTGAAGGGACTTCACACTCTCTATTGTGTTTTCACACATTCCAACATCACCAACCCATCTGGCAGGGCCTGCAACATACATTCGAGTCTTTACATCTTTTGCTGTTTCTTTCGCGACTTCATCAGCAAACGCATTACCACGACCAACATCATCAGTGATTTTCTTGTGCGCACTACATTTCATAATCGCAACTTGTGATGGTAGGGTCAGCGACTCAAGGAGATCATTCACCAGCTTGTCATTCTGAATCTTAGCTCCATGCGAAGTCAGGAACCCACGTTCCTTCCACAATCGCCCAAAACTATGATCCACGCCAAAGGCGTACTGGCTATCCGTATATATGTTCACTTTCATTCCTTCAGACAACACGCATGCTCTCGTAAGGACAATCAATTCTGCTGCTTGAGCCGAATTTTGTGGCACACGTGCAGTTTCAACAATCGTGTGCAAAGTCGTGATAGCATATGCAGCAGTCGTATCACCATTCGGAAGCTTGAAACACGAACCATCCACCCATAAAGTACCATCACACTCAGTCAGGGGAGTATCTTTAAGATCTACTCTCCCTTTCGTCTCTTCTTCTGTTCTGAACAGACAATCATGTTGCTCAATCTCATCTAGGTCTGCTGGGATTGGTAATAGGGTAGCTGGATTCAATGTGTTGCATCTCTTTATGTGTATGTGGTTTGCTAACAGTGACAGCTCATAACCAGATAATCGCGCACTAGTTAAGTGTTGTGTCTTGGTCCTGTTTAACAATGTGTCCACAGCATGTGGAACCATAACAATCAATGTATGATCCATTACTAGGCCAGCAGACTGTCGAATAGACATAGCTGCGGCAGCTGTAGCTCTCAGACAACTTGGCAATGCCCTCGCTACCGGGTCCAAGGTTGACAAAAAATATGCGCATGGACGCGGTCTGTCGCCAAAAGGCTGTGTTAACACTGATAATGCTCAACCATCTTTCTCATGAACATACAATGTAAAAGGCTTGCTGTAGTCAGGGGTACCCAACACAGGAGCTGAACATAATGCATTACGCAATTCCCAAAAACTTTTCTGACACTCTTCAGACCATGGAATAGGATTCGGTGTGTCTTTGCATGTTAATGCTAACAAAGGTTTTGCCAACAAGGAAAAATTAGGAATCCAATGCCTACAGTATGAAGTAATGCCCAAGAAAGCACGCACTTCTCTCTGTGTTCTTGGCACACTCAACTGTGCAATGGCTTGAATTCTTTCTGGGGTCAGTTTCCTTCCCTCCTTCGATAAGAGATGACCTAAGTAGGTCACTTCTTGTCGACAATATTGCAGCTTTGAGAGAGACACTTTGTGATGAAAGGCAGACAAATGACGCAACAATGACAAGGTAGCTTCTTTGCAAATCTTTTCAGTATCCGCGGCGATTAGTAAATCGTCAACGTACTGAATGAGGATAGCGCCACTGGGTAAAACCAGTGCATCAAGCTGCGCTTTTAAAGCCTGACTGTATATTGATGGACTTTCACAGTAGCCCTGGGGAGCGCGTTTAAAGCGGAAACTGCGACCTCCTAAACTAAAACCAAAAATGTCTCTGCTCTCCTCTGCAATTGGGATGCTAAAGAAAGCATTCTTCAGATCGATCACTGAGAACCATGCAGCCGAGGCTGGAATCATGGTTAACAAGGCAGTTATATCAGGGACAACTGGAAACTGTGGTACAACAATCTTATTAACCTCTCTAAGATCAATCACAAATCTGTAAACAGGTGGCTGTGAAGGGTCCGTTCGTTTTAAGACAGGTAAAACAGGACTATTGCAAACGTTGCCTCTTGTCTCTTCAATTACACCCTTTGTAATCAAATCACTGACAATTGCTAACAATGCTTTCTGACCTTCATTGGAGATCTCTTACTGGGGAATACGTGGCAATCTGACATTGGCTTCTAAAGTGACCACATATGGCGGTATTTCCAAAAGACCCACATCATTGGGACCAGTAGCCCAAAGGACATCCGGAAGGGATGACAATTCAGGTGGCATTGCATTTTTAGACAAATACATCGGGGAAATCACTTTCTTACCTAATGTAAGTTGTACTCCTGAGGGAGAACAATATAGCGTTGCATGCAATCTTTTTAGCAAATCTAAGCCTAGCAAATTTTCACCACAACCTGTCGTTAGAATGAGGGGTGCTTTTAGCTCACAAGGTCCAACAGAAAGTGACATAGGACTAGAAATCGGGTTCCTAACTGGGGCGCCAGAAAAACCTACTGAGACATTCATTTCGCCAGACAAAGGCGCGCCAGGGAGTTTTGAATGCATGATTGAACTCTTTGCAGCACCAGTATCCAGCAGAAAGGGCTCCGTTACATTTGCTGTAGTTACTTTAACATAGGGTCCACTCTGATCCACTGGCACTGAAACAACTCCCTCTCTCTGTCTATGGCTGTCCTAGTAATCATTATCTTCTACATTGTCATCTTCTGCATAATAATCATTATTGTAGTACTGAGCTGTATTACCAGTCACGTTGGCTTGCTGATCAAAGCTATTTATGGTATTTTGAGGCGGAAGAGGACGCGCGTTCTGGGGAGCATTTCCACGCCCTCTGCCTCTAGGAGCTTGCTGACCACCTCTACCTCTTGCGCCATACGCATTACTGTTACGCTGCATTAATTTAGGGCAATTATATTTAAAATGACCTTCCTCTTTGCAATATGAACATTGGTTGGGACCTACAGGGATTCGTGGTTGATAATACCCATTCATTTGCTGACTATTCTGAAACTGTTGGGGCTGCTGATAGATACCTTGTGTTTGCCTATAATTACTCTGTCCTCCACGTGGCGGATAAGCCTGCTGCAAGAGGACCTTTGTTTTTAGTTCTTTCGTTTTCTTATCTGTTCTATCCTTCTCATCTTTGTCTCTATTCTCATAATACTGTGCAGTAGCCAGTATTTGTGCTGAAGAGGAAACAGCCCAAGAACTTTCTGAGGGGCATATCAACAAGGGCTTTATCTCTGCTTTTTTGGCTTTAAAAGCCAAAAAAGCAGAGATAAAACTAGCACCCTATCAACAACAGGGTGCTAACACGCAAATTTGCATGTTAGCACCCTTTTACTCTACGCTTCCCCTTGCATCTCTAATGAGATGCAAAGGGGGCGTTCCAGAGTAAAATAATAGGAGAAATGTCGCTAAGCGACATTTCTCCTATTATCAAGAATGTCGCTAACCCTGTTAGAGACAAAAAAAGCAGCGCTAACCGCGGTTAACGCTGCTTTTTTACGTCTGGTATTTTTCTGACTTAGCCATGATATCCTATGGAAGGAGGATATCATGGCTAAGTTTGCCTGTCCCTATCAACAAGCTAACGTGAGATTATCGCTGGGTTTCCAGCGATAATCTCACGTTAGCCTGTTAGCGTGTGGATTTTTATCGCTATTGAGATAAGCGTTGCTAATAGCATGCTATCTCAGCGATAAAAATTCACTCTAGCCGGCGATAATTATCCTCACGCTAAGAGCGCTGAGCGATAATTATCGCCGGTTGTTGTTGATATGCCCCTGAGTCTTTTAATTTTTTACACAACTCGGGAAGTAGATTCTGCACAAATTTATCAACAAATAACCGTTGGCCACCTTCAGTGCTCATATCTTGACCACTGTGGTCGATAAACGTTTCTTCAAACCTGGTAAAGAAATCAGACACTGTCTCATCTTTCTTCTGCTTACATGCGGATAGTTTATCCCAATTTACGCGCATCGCGGGCATTATAGTTTTGATGTAGGTAATAATTCGACCAGGGAGCTCTGCTACCAAAGGCTCAGGTTTTGCACCACCAATTTGTCTAGTGTCTGCAGCAATAATGTTAGCCCATGTAGCACCTAGTTCTGCATCGTGATCTACATTGCGAATTGACCCCCACAACGGCTGTGGAACAACATTTCCAAACAACATATCAATGTCAGCTAAATTCATGATACATGATCCTGCAGTTTGTGATAACTCCTTATAATATCCTGCAGGGTTTTTACGGGGATCAGGCAATGTCTGTTTAAGCGCTATTACTTCAGATCGTTTCCAAGGGACATGCACCCAAACACGCTGAAAATGTGCTGGCATAGCAGCAATACCATGAGCGGCATCAGCCGCAACAGCTTCCTTCCATACCGGAGGGACTTCTCTCATAGGGTATTGTCGCGCTTTTCCCTTTCTCCCCACAGGGAAATCTTGTGCAAACAACGACTGTTGACAATCATCATTCCTCAAGGATAATAAGATCGCAACTGCTCTATTGACATCAGGGCCCACAATCGTACCTTTTCCAAAATCGAATCTCACTCGACACAACTCCTGCGGGCTTGGATCTCTACCATGATCATCCAATTCCTCACAGAGGATTTCACACATTTTCTCGAACACATACCTCTGTTTCGGGGCATCCCATTGATGAAAAACGTAAAAACTGATTCCACATCATAGAGTGATGAAAAAATAATCCACCTACGCGCCATATGATCTAATGTCTTTTTCTCTTCAGGATCAGGCAGCTGACTGCGCAATTGCTTACGCTGTAAATCAGGAGTCGCACTAGATGACCCAAAGAGAGGCGACATTAAACTAGTAACTACATTAGCTAGTCGTTGTCGTGCTGAAGGAGAAATTGAGGCGAAAACAGGGGGATAGACAGAGGGAAGAAAAACGGATTCAGATACAGGTACCGGGGTAGTGCAAGGAGGAGCGCCAGAGGAGGCCGCTGGCGTGCTAGGCAAAGTCGCAGGAAGCGCAGGGGCAACAGGTAGCAAAACTGGCGGCCCTTGAGAGGGCTGCACTGCAGGGATAGGAGCCGGCTGAGGAGGAGCTGGCGCCTGTGGGAAGGCTTGCGGCATATTTACTGGACGTTGCGCATTTACAAGCTGTGGAGGTGCGGTGGCATTTTGCGCATATGGGGGTGGCGAACTTAACAAATGGGACATTAGGGAATCTTTCTCATTCTCTTTTGTCTCATCTTGCACAAGGGGTGACAAAACAGGGTAACATTTATCAATCCCTAGTTTGCGCTGTCTATGTAACTGTTCCTTCATTTGTTCCTCCTCATTATCTTTAAATTGCACAGCTGCTTGCATCACTGACATACCTCTCTCTCTCTTATTTCTTTTCGCTAGCTTAATTTCCTTCTGTTTGGCTTCCTTTCGCCATAGGCGGAAAGAATCAAACATCGCCGGCCGGGCTTTCTTTTTAAACAATTTAACTTCCAAATTATCTAAGATATCTGTATCGAAACTACCATTTTGGGGCCATTTTAAAACACCGTCCTTTCTGGTGTATCGGATCCATATTTCATTATATGCAATGGGGCCCACGCCATGTTTTACATAAAGCTCATAAGTTGGAGTTCCAATTGGAGGAACCGGACATGAATCCTCTAACTGGAAATCCCTTCCACAACCCAAACAAAATAATCTACAAAATACACTAGAACCAGGCATCTTCGCTCACTAGTCTAGTTTCAAACGTCAAAGGATTATCGAATACGATAGTCTCGTGAATACACGAGTCCTCTGGCTTTGGGACTTGCAAGCACCAAATCAAAATGATCCCGAAGGATACCAAATTCAAACTAGGAGACGCTCCACTTATACTTAACTGAATATTGATGATCGATGGCGTCACCAGAAGACTCTCTCGATTGTTTCGCTCTACCAGAAAATCGTCAAGGGTCCAAAACAGGGCGATTAATCAGGGCAGCAGTCCTTCGTAGCCGTCGGGACGCGGAGAACCTCGCAGAAAAGACTTTTGGACCATGTCGACATGCAGGGGTCGATGAAGTGGCGGCCTTCCTCCAGAATTTCCACACGAAGCTCCTCACGAACCTCTGGCTTGGACCGGTACCGCTAAAATCGCGCCGAGTTGGGCGCCAACTGAAGTACTGGGTATTTTAAGCCCAGCGGTGCAAGGGAACACACCCTATGACTTCGGGTTCTTCCTGTTTCAGACCTACAGAAACACAGAGTCTTCTGGGTGAAGTCAAAGATCAGTTTATTGGCTGCAGACCAATTACAGGTATCCTAGAAGTACAACAGCGTGTATGTTCTCAGGAGACTGCTGAAAATCACAGAAACGGGCTTCTCCTTAAATACAAAATATCCTGCTTCAGGCACACATTCCTTGGTTTACGATATGGCCATTACATGTATACATTACAAATGAAAAAGGCAGAGTCATGATGACCATCCCACATTCCAGTTAAGCCAGCCCGTAATTATTTACCCAGCAAGGCTCAGATCCCACATCAGCTATCGATAGGCCCCAATAAACATGAGCATCTCCTGTTTGGAAAACAAGCCATAAAGCAGGAACAGTCAGGTGCGAAAGAGATTAGCTGGAGGCTTGTGTAGGATGAAAAGGCTTTATGGTGTGTCAAGCCCTGATGCTAATCACAGGTGGCCAGAGGACGGGGAACTCGTGAGACCGGACTGACCTGGGGCAGCAGAGCCAAGCTGCCCAGGTCACAGAAAAGTCAAAGGAAAGGCACATGTGCTCTAAAAGGCCCGTATTTGCTTCATGCCATGTAGCCTATGTGAGGGCAACCATAAGATGGCCACCGCTTCTAAAATGAAACCCACGTAGTGATGTATAATAGCGTACACACAGTGCATTCATAGCTAAAACGTTACAAAAAGCACTTGTACATACCGCATTAACCATTCGCGGTTCACTAATACCGGGATAGACAGGGGTAGGGCCCTGTCTCCTACGAGGTCCCAAATTCTAAAGTACGACACTGCCAGACCCAGTGAGGAGACCATCACAGTACAACCCTGCTGCCAGAACCTCGGGGAAGATCATCACAGTACAACCCCAGCTGCCAGACCCCATGGGAAATCATCACAGTACGACCCCAGCTGCCAGACCCTCTGGGAGAGATCCTCAAAGTGCACCCCAGCTGCCAGACCCCTGGGGGAGATCATCATAGTACAACACCAGCTGACAGACCCCCTGGGGAGATCATCACAGTACAACCCTAGCTGCCAGACCCCCGCCAAGAGATCATCAAAGTGCATACCAGCTGCCTGACCCCCTGGAGAGATCCTCACAGTACAACCTCAGCTGCCAGACCCCCTGGAGAGATCCTCAGAGTTCAACCCCAGCTGCCAGACCCCATGGGGTAGGTCATCACACTACATCCCCAGCTGCCAGACCACCTGGGAGAGATCCTCACAGTACAACCCCAGCTGCCAGACCCCCAGGGGAAATCATCAAAGATCAACCCCAGCTGACAGACCCCTGGGAGAGATCCTCACAGTACAACCCCAGCTGCCAGACCCCGTGGGAGAGATCCTCACAGTACAACCCCGGCTGCTAGACCCTCTGGGATAGATCTTTCCAGTACAACCCCAGCTGCCACACCCCTGGCGGAGATCATCACAGTACAACCCCAGCACCAGACCCCTGGGAGAGATCCTCACAGTATAACCTCAGCTGCCAGACCCATGGGAGAGATCCTCACAGTACAACCAGAGCTGCCAGACCCCCTGGGGGGCTCATCACAGTACAACCCCAGCTGCCAGACCCCCTGGGAGGAATCATCACAGTACAACCCCAGCTGCCAGACCCCCTGGGAGAGATCCTCCCAGTACACCCCAGCTGCCAAACCCCTGGGGGAGATAATCACCGTACAACCCCAGCTGCCAGACCCCATGGGGAGATCATGACATTACAACCCTACCTACCAGACCCCCTGGGGAGATCATCACAGTACAACCCCAGCTGCCAGACCCTTTGAGGAGGTCATCACAGTACAACCCCCCTGCTGCCAGATCCCTGGGGAGATCATCACAGTACAACCACTACTGCCAGACCCCTGGGGAGATCCTCACTGTACAACCCCAGCTGTCAGACCCCTGGGGAGATCATCACAGTACAACCTCAGCTGCCAGACCCCCTGGGGGAGATCATCACAGTACAACCCCAGCTGCCAGAGCACTGGGGAGATCTTCACAGTACAACCCCAGCTGCCAGACCCCTGGGGGAGATCCTCACAGTACAACACCAGCTGCCACACCCACTGTGCAGATCATCACAGTACAACCCCAGCTACCGGACCCCTGGGGGAGATCATCACAGTACAACCCCAGCTGCCAGAACCCTTGAGGAGGTCATCGCAGTAAACCCCTCCTGCTGCCTGATCCCTGGGGGAGATCATCACAGTACAACCACTGCTGCCAGACCCCTCGGGAGATCATCACAGTACAACCCCAGCTGCCAGACCCCCTGGGGGGGATCATCACAGTACAACCCCAGCTGCCAGACCACTGGGGAGATCCTCACAGTTCAACCCCAGCTGCCAGACCCCATGGGGTAGGTCATCACACTACATCCCCAGCTGCCAGACCACCTGGGAGAGATCCTCACAGTACAACCCCAGCTGCCAGACCCCCAGGGGAAATCATCAAAGATCAACCCCAGCTGACAGACCCCTGGGGGAGATCCTCACAAGACAACCCCAGCTGCAAGACTCCCTGGGGAGATCATCACAGTACAACCCCAGCTGTCAGACCCACTGAGGAGATCCTCACAGTACAACCCCCGCTGCCAGACCCCCGGGCGAGATCATCATAGTAAACCCCAGCTGCCAGACCCCTGGGGGAGATCCTCACAAGACAACCCCAGCTGCCAGACTCCCTGGGGAGATCATCACAGTACAACCCCAGCTGCCAAACCCCTGGGGGATATCCTCCCAGTACAACACCACATCTCAGACCCCCTGGGAGAGACCATCACAGTACAACTCCAGCTGCCAGCCGCCCTGGGAGAGATCCTCACAGTACAACCCAAGCTGCCAGACCCCCTGTAGAGATCATCACAGTACAACCCAATCTACCACACCCCTGGGGATCCTCCCTGTACAACCCTAACTGCCAGACCACCCCCTCCCCCCCGGGAGATCATCACAGTACAACTCCAGCTGCCAGACACCTGGGGGAGATAATCACAGTACAACCCCGGCTGTCAACCCCCTGGAGAGATCCTCACAGTACAACCCCAGCTGTCAGAACCCCTTGGAGAGATACTCACATCAGAACCCCAGCTGCCAGACCCCCAGGGGAGATCATCACAGTACAACCCCAGCTGCCAGACCCCTGGGGAGATCCTCCCTGTACAACCCTAGCTGCCAGACCCCCCGGGGGGGATCATCACAGTACAACCCCAGCTGCCAGACCCCTGGGGGAGATCATCACAGTAAGACCCCGGCTGCCAGACCCCCTGGGGGAGACCCTAAGAGTACAACCCCAGCTGTCAGAACCCCTGGGAGAGATCCTCACTTCAGAGCCACAGCTGCCAGACCCCCTAGGGAGATCATCACAGTACAACCCCAGTTGACAGACCCCCTGGTGAGATCATCACAGTAGAACCCCAACTGCCAGACCCCCTGGAAGATATCACAGTACCACCCCAGCTGCCAGACCCCCTGGTAGAGATCATCACAGTACAACCCCAGATACCAGCCACCCTGGGAGAGATCCTCACAGTACAACCCCAGCTACCAGACCCTTTAGGGACATCACCACAGTACAACCCCAGCTGCCAGACCCCCTGGGGAGATCATCACAGTACAACTCCTGCTGCCAGACCCCCTGAGGGAGATTATCACAGTACAACCCAAGCTGCCAGACCCCCTGTGAGAGATCCTCACAGTACTACACCAGCTGCCAGACCCCCAGGAGAGATCCTCACAGTACAACCCCAGCTGCCAGACCCCCTGGAGAGATCATCACAGTACAACCCAAGCTGCCAGACCCCCGGGGGATCTCATCACAGTACATCCCCAGCTGCCAGACCCAGTGAGGAGACCATCACAGTACAACCCTGCTGCCAGAACCCCAGGGGAGATCATCACAGTACAACCCCAGCTGCCAGACCCCCTGGGGTGATCCTCACTGTACAACCTCAGCTGCCAGACCCCTGGGAGAGATCCTCCCAGTACAACCCCAGCTGCAAGTCTCCCTGGGAGAGATCATCACAGTACAACTCCAGCTGCCAGCTGCCCTGGGAGAGATTCTCACAGTACAACCCCAGCTGTCAGACCCCCTGGAGAGATCATCACAGTGCAACCCCAGCTGTTAGACCCCTGGGGAAGATCCTCCAAGTACAACCCCATCTACCAGCCGCCCTGGGAGAGATCCTCACAGTACAACCCCAGCTGCCAGACCCCCTGGGGAGATCATCACCGTACAACTCCAGCTGCCAGACCCACTGAGAAGAGATTATCACAGTACAACCCCAGCTGCCAGACCCCCTTGGAGAGATCCTCACAGTACAACCCCAGCTGCCAGACCCCCCAGGAGAGATCCTCACAGTACAACCCAAGCTGCCAGACCCCCGGGGATCTCATCACAGTACAACCCCAGCTGCCAGACCCCCGGGGATCTCATCACAGTACAACCCCAGCTGCCAGACCCACTGAGGAGATCATCACAGTACAATCCTTCTGCCAGACCCCCGGGGGAGATCATCACAGTACAACCCCAGCTGCCAGACCCCCTGGGGTGATCCTCACTGTACAACCTCTGCTGCCAGACCCCTGGGGGAGATCATCCCAGTACAACCCCAGCTGCCAGTCCCCCTGGCAGAGATCATCATAGTACAACCCCAGCTGCTAGCTACCCTGGGAGAGATCCTCACAGTACATGTCCAGCTGCCAGACCCCCTGGAGAGATCATCACAGTGCAACCCCAGCTGCCAGAACCCTAGGGAAGATCCTCCCAGTAAAACCCAAGGTGCCAGACCCCTGTGGGAGATCCTCACAGTACAACCCCAGCTGCCAGATCCCTGGGGGAGATCCTCACAGTACAAACCCTAGCTGCCAGACCCCCTGGGCCAGATCATCACAGTACAACCCCTGCTGCCAGACCTCTGGGGGAGATCCTCACAGTACAACCCCAGCTGCCGGACCCCCTGGAAGAGATCATCACTGAGTACAGCCCCAGCTGCCAGACTCTCTGGAAGAGATCATCACAGTACAACCCCAGCTGCCAGACCCCCTCAGGAGATCATCACAGTACAACCACAGCTGCCAGACCACCTGGAAGAGATCATCACAGTACAACACCAGCTGACAGACCCACCGGGGAGATCATCACAGTACAACTCCTGCTGCCAGACCCCCTGAGGGAGATTATCACAGTACAACCCAAGCTGCCAGACCCCCTGGGAGAGCTCCTCACAGTACTACACCAGCTGCCAGACCACCCAGGAGAGATCCTCACAGTACAACCCCAGCTGCCAGACCCCCTGCAGAGATCATCACAGTACAACCCCAGCTGCCAGACCCAGTGAGGAGACCATCACAGTACAACCCTGCTGCCAGAACCCCGGGGGAGATCATCACAGTACAACCCCAGCTGCCAGACCCCTGGGAGAGATCCTCCCAGTACAACCCCAGCTGCTAGTCCCCCTGGGAGAGATCATCACAGTACAACCCCAGCTGCCAGCTGCCCTGGGAGAGATCCTCACAGTACAACCCCAGCTGCCAGACCCCCTGGAGAGATCATCACAGTGCAACCCCAGCTGTTAGACCCCTGGGGAAGATCCTCCCAGTACAACCCCATCTGACAGCCGCCCTGGGAGAGATCCTCACAGTACAACCCCAGCTGCCAGACCCCCTAGGGAGATCATCACAGTACAACCCCAGCTGCCAGACCCCGTGGGGAGATCATCACCGTACAACACCAGCTGCCAGACCCACTGAGAAGAGATTATCACAGTACAACCCCAGCTGCCAGACCCCCTTGGAGAGATCCTCACAGTACAACCCCAGCTGCCAGACCCCCCAGGAGAGATCCTCACAGTACAACCCAAGCTGCCAGACCCCCGGGGATCTCATCACAGTACAACCCCAGCTGCCATACCCACTGAGGAGATCATCACAGTACAACCCTTCAGACAGACCCCCGGGGGAGATCATCACAGTACAACCCCAGCTGCCAGACCCCCTGGGGTGATCCTCACTATACGACCTCAGCTGCCAGACCCCTGGGGGAGATCATCCCAGTACAACCCCAGCTGCCAGTCCCCCTGGCAGAGATTATCACAGTACAACCCCAGCTGCCAGCTGCCGTGGGAGAGATCCTCACAGTACAAGCCCAGCTGCCAGATCCCCTGGAGAGATCATCACAGTGCAACCCCAGCTGCCAGAACCCTGGGGAAGATCCTCCCAGTAAAACCCAAGGTGCCAGACCCCTGTGGGAGATCCTCACAGTACAACCCCAGCTGCCAGATCCCTGGGGGAGACCCTCACAGTACAACCCCAGCTGCCAGACCCCCTAGGGAGATCATCACAGTACAACCCCAGTTGACAGACCCCCTGGGGAGATCATCACAGTAGAACCCCAACTGCCAGACCCCCTGGAAGATATCACAGTACCACCCCAGCTGCCAGACCCCCTGGTAGAGATCATCACAGTACAACCCCAGATACCAGCCACCCTGGGAGAGATCCTCACAGTACAACCCCAGCTACCAGACCCTTTAGGGACATCATCACAGTACAACCCAAGCTGCCAGACCCCCAGGAGAGATCATCACAGTACAACCCCAGCTGCCAGACCCCCGGGGGATCTCATCACAGTACATCCCCAGCTGCCAGACCCAGTGAGGAGACCATCACAGTACAACCCTGCTGCCAGAACCCCGGGGGAGATCATCACAGTACAACCCCAGCTGCCAGACCCCCTGGGGTGATCCTCACTGTATTGTATTGTATTGTATTGTCATTTATATAGCGCGGTTGCTGCCCAAGGGCGTCCAAGCGCTGAAGCATAAGACAGAACTGAGTATGACGGATGGGTTTAAGGTTCGGTGGACCTCGCAAACAGGTAGGTTTTCAATTGTTTGCAGAAGGAGAGTAGGTTTGAATTAGTCCGGAGCTGTAGGGGGAGTGAGTTCCACATCTTAGAGGTGTTTAAGGAGAACATCCTGCCTCCGGACCTAGCTCTCGTGACTCTGGGTACCACAGCCAGGAAGGCCTCCGTAGATCTAAGGTTTCTGTTGGGGTGGTATTGCGTGACTAATTTGTCAGTGATAGCTGGGCCCGACTTCCAGAAAGCCCGGTGGGCAATACATAGTGCCTTGAATGCCACTCTTTGTCTCACTGGAAGCCAGTGTAGGCTGTTCATTGCGGGTTTTGCTGACTGAGTCCGTGGGATCTGTAACAGGGTGCGGGCTGCACAGTTCTGCACCACCTGTAACTTTCGCAGGGTCATCTCTGGAGCTCCAACATACAGGGCATTGTTCGAATCTAGCCGGGACAGAATCAGGCCCTGTATTGCCACTTGTTTGGCTTCCATTGGTAAGAGGGGGAGAACTTTCCTTAGTGTTCTTAGTAGGCCGAAACATGTGGCGGATAGTTTGGTGGCCTGAGTAGAGAAGGAGAGGTTTTTGTCAAGCAAAACTCCAAGGCTTTTTACGCTGTCCTTGGGAGTTGGGGGGGTACCCAAGCAGGGAGGCCAGTGGGGGGTGAGAGACACTGGGGATGCTGAGCCCAGGAGCATGAGCTCAGTTTTGTCTCCGTTAAGCTTTAAGGAGGAGCGTGTCATCCACTCCTTAACATCCCCAAGACATTTCATCAGACCTGCTGACATATGTTTGGTACCCTCTTGAGCCAATGAGACCACTAGCTGGGTATCGTCGGCATACGATACAATTTTTATACCGTATGGTTCGACGATCCCAGCCAGTGGCCTCATATATACATTAAACAGCGCAGGGCTCAGTGAGGAGCCCTGCGGTACTCCACAGTTCAGAGATTTACTGGCTGATACTGTATCCCCGTCAAAGATCTGAAAAGATCTGTTGTTAAGGAAAGATTCAAACCATCTCAGAGCATCGCCTGTGACGCCGATGTTGCATAGGCGGTTCAGCAAGGTGGCGTAGCTGACCGTGTCGAAGGCCGCGCTTAGATCAAGGAGGATCACTGCCACTGATCATCCCTGATCTAATATCTTTCGCGATTCTTCGGTGATTGCAAGCAGGGCAGTTTCAGTGTCGTGCTTGGGCCTAAAACCTGTCTGGGTTGGGTCCAGGAGCAGATTGTTTTCCAGGAATTGTACTAGTTGGGTATTTATGTACTTCTCCAGCACCTTACTTACCCAGGGAAGTAAAGAGATTGGGCGGTAGCTGGAGTAATCTTCTGGGTTGAGAGTGTTTTTTTTTAGCAATGCCCGAACCATGGCTCTCTTCCATCCAGTGGGTACAGTACAGGAGACGATGGAAGAGTTGAGTAGGTCTAGTACCACGGGAAGTATAGATTGGCTTGCCTGAAGTAGTGTCTCCGGAGGGGCCGGGTCGCGGGGGGAGCCAGATTTAACTAGCCGTGCCAGTTTATGAAGGGTGTCCAGGTCTAGTAGAGGGAAGCGTTCCAGAGTAGACTGGTCTGAGGGGGGGGAAGTGCTCAGTGGAGTATGATTGGATATTCCTGAGTTATTGGCTACTATCGGGAAAGAGGAGTATATTTGAGAGACTTTGTTATGAAAAAAATCTGCTAACTCGTTACACTGTTCCGGCGTTTTTGTCAAGGGGGGGGGCAGTATTCGCTCTGATGCAATTTTTTACTATGTGGAAAATCTCCTTGGGTTTTGAGTTGGCTGCTATAATTTTATCAGCAAAGTAGGAGGCCTGTGCCATCCTGATCCCATTTCTATAGGTTTTGATTGCCTCTTTATATTGGGATTTTTTGTCAGGGTGGAAATCAAGTCGCCGGGCTCTCTTTTTTTCCTGCAGAGGCGCTTTTGGTCTCTCAAAGTGTCTGAGAACCAAGGTGCAGTTTTGTGTGTCCTCTTTGTACAACCTCAGCTGCCAGACCCCTGGGAGAGATCCTCCCAGTACAACCCCAGCTACAAGTCTCCCTGGGAGAGATCATCACAGTACAACTCCAGCTGCCAGCTGCCCTGGGAGAGATTCTCACAGTTCAACCCCAGCTGTCAGACCCCCTGGGGAGATCATCACCGTACAACTCCAGCTGCCAGACCCACTGAGAAGAGATTATCACAGTACAACCCCAGCTGCCAGACCCCCTTGGAGAGATCCTCACAGTACAACCCCAGCTGCCAGACCCCCCAGGAGAGATCCTCACAGTACAACCCAAGCTGCCAGACCCCCGGGGATCTCATCACAGTACAACCCCAGCTGCCAGACCCCCGGGGATCTCATCACAGTACAACCCCAGCTGCCAGACCCACTGAGGAGATCATCACAGTACAACCCTTCTGCCAGACCCCCGGGGGAGATCATCACAGTACAACCCCAGCTGCCAGACCCCCTGGGGTGATCCTCACTGTACAACCTCTGCTGCCAGACCCCTGGGGGAGATCATCCCAGTACAACCCCAGCTGCCAGTCCCCCTGGCAGAGATCATCATAGTACAACCCCAGCTGCTAGCTGCCCTGGGAGAGATCCTCAGAGTACATGTCCAGCTGCCAGACCCCCTGGAGAGATCATCACAGTACAACCCCAGCTGCCAGACCCCCTTGGAGAGATCCTCACAGTACAACCCCAGCTGCCAGACCCCCCAGGAGAGATCCTCACAGTACAACCCAAGCTGCCAGACCCCTGGGGATCTCATCACAGTACAACCCCAGCTGCCAGACCCCCGGGGATCTCATCACAGTACAACCCCAGCTGCCAGACCCACTGAGGAGATCATCACAGTACAACCCTTCTGCCAGACCCCCGGGGGAGATCATCACAGTACAACCCCAGCTGCCAGACCCCCTGGGGTGATCCTCACTGTACAACCTCTGCTGCCAGACCCCTGGGGGAGATCATCCCAGTACAACCCCAGCTGCCAGTCCCCCTGGCAGAGATCATCATAGTACAACCCCAGCTGCTAGCTGCCCTGGGAGAGATCCTCACAGTACATGTCCAGCTGCCAGACCCCCTGGAGAGATCATCACAGTGCAACCCTAGCTGCCAGAACCCTAGGGAAGATCCTCCCAGTAAAACCCAAGGTGCCAGACCCCTGTGGGAGATCCTCACAGTACAACCCCAGCTGCCAGATCCCTGGGGGAGATCCTCACAGTACAAACCCTAGCTGCCAGACCCCCTGGGCCAGATCATCACAGTACAACCCCTGCTGCCAGACCTCTGGGGGAGATCCTCACAGTACAACCCCACCTGCCGGACCCCCTGGAAGAGATCATCACTGAGTACAGCCCCAGCTGCCAGACCCTCTGGAAGAGATCATCACAGTACAATCCAAGCTGCCAGACCCCCTGGGAGAGCTCCTCACAGTACTACACCAGCTGCCAGACCCCCCAGGAGAGATCCTCACAGTACAACCCCAGCTGCCAGACCCCTGGGAGAGATCCTCACAGTACAACCCCAGCTGCCAGACCCCCTGCAGAGATCATCACAGTACAACCCAAGCTGCCAGACCCCCGGGGGATCTCATCACATTACAACCCCAGCTGCCAGACCCAGTGAGGAGACCATCACAGTACAACCCTGCTGCCAGAACCCCGGGGGAGATCATCACAGTACAACCCCAGCTGCCAGACCCCTGGGAGAGATCCTCCCAGTACAACCCCAGCTGCTAGTCCCCCTGGGAGAGATCATCACAGTACAACCCCAGCTGCCAGCTGCCCTGGGAGAGATCCTCACAGTACAACCCCAGCTGCCAGACCCCCTGGAGAGATCATCACAGTGCAACCCCAGCTGTTAGACCCCTGGGGAAGATCCTCCCAGTACAACCCCACCTGACAGCCTCCCTGGGAGAGATCCTCACAGTACAACCCCAGCTGCCAGACCCCCGGGGATCTCATCACAGTACAACCCCAGCTGCCAGACCCCCTGGGGTGATCCTCACTATACGACCTCTGCTGCCAGACCCCTGGGGGAGATCATCCAAGTACAACCCCAGCTGCCAGTCCCCCTGGCAGAGATTATCACAGTACAACCCCAGCTGCCAGCTGCCGTGGGAGAGATCATCACAGTGCAACCCCAGCTGCCAGAACCCTGGGGAAGATCCTCCCAGTAAAACCCAAGGTGCCAGACCCCTGTGGGAGATCCTCACAGTACAACCCCAGCTGCCAGATCCCTGGGGGAGACCCTCACAGTACAAACCCTAGCTGCCAGACCCCCTGGGGCAGATCATCACAGTACAACCCCTGCTGCCAGACCTCTGTTGGAGATCCTCACAGTACAACCCCAGCTGCCGGACCCCCTGGAACAGATCATCACAGTACAGCCCCAGCTGCCGGACCCTCTGGAAGAGATCATCACAGTACAACCCCAGCTGCCAGACCCCCTCAGGAGATCATCACAGTACAACCCCAGCTGCCAAACCCCTGAGGGACATCATCAAATTACAACCCCGGCTGCCAGACCCCTGGAAGATATCATCACGGTACAACCCCATCTGCCAGACCCCCTGGGAGAGATCATCACAGTACAACCCCAGATGCCAGACCCCTGGGAGAGATCCTCACAGTACAACCCCAGCTGCCAGACCCCCTGGGGAGATCATCACATAATAACCCCAGCTGCCAGACCCCCGGAAGAGAGCATCACAGTACAACCTCAGCTGCCAGACCCCCTGGAAGAGATCATCACAGTACAACGCCAGCTGACAGACCCACCGGGGAGATCATCACAGTACAACTCCTGCTGCCACACCCCCTGAGGGAGATTATCACAGTACAACCCAAGCTGCCAGACCCCCTGGCAGAGATCCTCACAGTACTACACCAGCTGCCAGACCCCCCAGGAGAGATCCTCACAGTACAACCCCAGCTGCCAGACCCCCTGGAGAGATCATCACAGTACAACCCAAGCTGCCAGACCCCCGGGGGATCTCATCACAGTACAACCCCAGCTGCCAGACCAAGTGAGGAGACCATCACAGTACAACCATGCTGCCAGAACACGGGGGAGATCATCACAGTACAACCCCAGCTGCCAGACCCCCTGGGGTGATCCTCACTGTACAACCTCAGCTGCCAGACCCCTGGGAGAGATCCTCACAGTACAACCTCAGCTGCCAGACCCCTGGAAGAGATCATCACAGTACAACCCCAGCTGCCACACCCCTGGGAAGATCCTCACAGTACAACCCCACCTGCCAGATCCCCTGGAGAGATCCTCATAGTACAACCCCAGCTGTCAGATCCCATGGGGCAGATCATCATAGTACATCCCCAGCTGCCAGACCCCCTGGGAGAGATGCTCAGAGTACAAACCCAGCTGCCAGACCCCATGGGGGAGATCATCACATTACAAACCCAGCTGCCAGAACCTCTGGGAGAGATCTTCACAGTACAACCCCAGCTGCCAAACCCCTGTGGGACATCATCAAATTACAACCCTGGCTGCCAGACCCCCTGGAAGATCTCATCACGGTACAACCCCAGCTGCCAGACCCCCTGGGAGAGATCATCACAGTACAACCCCAGCTGCCAAACCCCTGGGAGAGATCCTCACAGTACAAGCCCAGCTGCCAGACCCCCTGGGGAGATCATCACATAATAACCCCAGCTGCCAGACCCCCGGAAGAGAGCATCACAGTACAACCTCAGCTGCCAGACCCCCTGGAAGAGATCATCACAGTACAACACAAGCTGACAGACCCACCGGGGAGATCATCACAGTACAACTCCTGCTGCCACACCCCCTGAGGGAGATTATCACAGTACAACCCAAGCTGCCTGACCCCCTGGGAGAGATCCTCACAGTACTACACCAGCTGCCAGACCCCCCAGGAGAGATCCTCACAGTACAACCCCAGCTGCCAGACCCCCTGGAAAGATCATCACAGTACAACCCAAGCTGTCAGACCCCCGGGGGATCTCATCACAGTACAACCCCAGCTACCAGACCCAGTGAGGAGACCATCACAGTACAACCCTGCTGCCAGAACACGGGGGAGATCATCACAGTACCACCCCAGCAGCCAGACCCCCTGGGGTGATCATCACTGTACAACCTCAGCTGCCAGACCCCTGGGAGAGATCCTCCCAGTACAACCCCAGCTGCTAGTCCCCCTGGGAGAGATCATCACAGTTCAACCCCAGCTGCCAGCTGCTCTGGGAGAGATCCTCACAGTACAACCCCAGCTGCCAGACCCCCTGGAGAGATCATCACAGTGCAACCCCAGCTGTCAGACCCCCTAGGGAGATCATCACAGAACAACCCCAGCTGCCAGACCCCCTGGGGAGATCATCACCGTACAACACCAGCTGCCAGACCCACTGAGAAGAGATTATCACAGTACAACCCCAGCTGCCAGACCCCCTTGGAGAGATCCTCACAGTACAACCCCAGCTGCCAGACCCCCCAGGAGAGATCCTCACAGTACAACCCAAGCTGCCAGACCCCCAGGGATCTCATCACAGTACAACCCCAGCTGCCAGGCCCACTGAGGAGATCATCACAGTACAACCCTTCTGCCAGACCCCCGGGGGAGATCATCACATTACAACCTCAGCTGCCAGACCCCCTGGGGTGATCCTCAGTGTACGACCTCTGCTGCCAGACCCCTGGGGGAGATCATCCCAGTACAACCCCAGCTGCCAGTCCCCCTGGCAGAGATCATCACAGTACAACCCCAACTGCCAGCTGCCGTGGGAGAGATCCTCACAGTACAAGCCCAGCTGCCAGTCCCCCTGAAGAGATCATCACAGTGCAACCCCAGCTGCCAGAACCCTGGGGAAGATCCTCCCCGTAAAAACCCAAGGTGCCAGACCCCTGTTGGAGATCCTCACAGTACAACCCCAGCTGCCAGACCCCCTCAGGAGATCATCACAGTACAACCCCAGCTGCCAGACCACCTGGAAGAGATCATCACAGTACAACCCCCAGCTGACAGACCCCCTGGGGAGATCATCACAGTACAACCCTAGCTGCCAAACCCCGCCAAGAGATCATCAATGTGCATACCAATTGCCTGACCCCCTGGAGAGATCCTCACAGTACAACCCCAGCTGCCAGACCCCCTGGAGAGATCCTCACAGTACAACCCCAGCTGCCAGACCCCATGGGGTAGGTCACCACAGTACATCCCCAGCTGTCAGACCGCCTGGGAGAGATCCTCACAGTACAACCCCAGCTGCCAGACCCCCAGGGGAGATCATCACAGATCAACCCCAGCTGACAGACCCCTGGGAGAGATCCTCACAGTACAACCTCAGCTGCCAGACCCCTGGAAGAGATCATCACAGTACAACCCCAGCTGCCACACCCCCTGGGAAGATCCTCACAGTACAACCCCACCTGCCAGATCCCCTGGAGAGATCCTCATAGCACAACCCCAGCTGTCAGATCCCATGGGGCAGATCATCATAGTACATCCCCAGCTGCCAGACCCCCTGGGAGAGATCCTCAGAGTACAAACCCAGCTGCCAGACCCCATGGGGGAGATCATCACATTACAAACCCAGCTGCCAGAACCTCTGGGAGAGATCTTCACAGTACAACCCCAGCTGCCAAACCCCTGTGGGACATCATCAAATTACAACCCCGGCTGCCAGACCCCCTGGAAGATATCATCACGGTACAACCCCAGCTGCCAGACCCCTGGGAGAGATCCTCACAGTACAACCCCTGCTGCCAGACCCCCTGGGGAGATCATCACAGTACAGCCCCAGCTGCCAGACCCTCTGGGAGAGACCACCACAGTACAACCCTAGCTGCCAGACCCCCTGGGAGAGATCCTCACAGTACAACCCCAGCTGCCAGACCCCATGGGAAATCATCACAGTACAACCCCAGCTGCCAGACCCTCTGGGAGAGATCCTCAAAGTGCACCCCAGCTGCCAGACCCCTGGGGGAGATCATCATAGTACAACACCAGCTGCCTGACCCCCTGGAGAGATCCTCACAGTACTACCCCAGCTGCCAGAACCCCTGGGGAGATCCTCACAGTACCACCCCAGCTGCCAGACCCCATGGGGTAGGTCATCACAGTACATCCCCAGCTGCCAGACCACCTGGGAGAGGTCCTCACAGTACAACCCCAGCTGCCAGACCCCCAGGGGAGATCATCACAGATCAACCCCAGCTGACAGACCCCTGGGAGAGATCCTCACAGTACAACCCCAGCTGCCAGACCCGCTGGAAGAGATCATCACAGTACAACCCCAGCTGTCACACCCCATGGGGAGATCTTCGCAGTACAACCCCACCTGCCCGATCCCCTGTAGAGATCCTCATACTACAACCCCAGCTGCCAGACCCCATGGGGTAGATCATCATAGTACATCCCCAGCTGCCAGACCCCCTGGGAGAGATCCTCAGAATACAATCCCAGCTGCCAGACCCCATGGGGAGATCATCACCTTACAAACCCAGCTGCCAGAACCTCTGGGAGAGATCTTCACAGTACAACCCCAGCTGCCAAACCCCTGTTGGACATCATCACATTACAACCCCGGCTGCCAGACCCCCTGGAAGATATCATCACAGTACAACCCCAGCTGCCAGACCCCCTGGGAGAGATCATCACAGTACAACCTAAGCTGCCAGACCCCGGGGAGAGATCCTCACAGTACAACCCCAGCTGCCAGACCCCCTGAAGAGATTATCACAGTACAACCCCAACTGCCAGACACCTGGGGAAGATACTCCCACTACAACCTCAGCTGCCAGACCCCTGGGGGAGATCGTCACAGTACAACCCCAGCTGCCTGACCCCTGGGGAAGATCCTCCCAGTACAAACCCAGCTGCCAGACCCCCTGGGGGATATCATTACAGTACAACCCCAGCTGCCAGACCCCTGGGAGAGATCATCACAGTACAACCCCAGCTGCCAGTCCCCCTGGCAGAGATCATCACAGTACAACCCCAGCTGCCAGACCCCCTGGAGAGATCATCACAGCTCACAGTGCAACCCCAGCTGCCAGAACCCTGGTGAAGATCCTCCCAGTAAAACCCAAGGTGCCAGACCCCGTGGGAGATCCTCACAGTACAACCCCAGCTGCCAGACCCCTGGGGGAGATCCTCACAGTACAAACCATAGCTGCCAGACCCCCTCGGGCAGATCATCACAGTACAGCCCCAGCTGCCAGACCCTCTGGAAGAGATCATCACAGTACAACACCAGCTGCCAGACCCCCTCAGGAGATCATCACAGTCTAACCCCAGGTGCCAGACCACCTGGAAGAGATCATCACAGTACAACACCGGCTGACAGACCCCCTGGGGAGATCATCACAGTACAACCCTAGCTGCCAAACCCCACCAAGAGATCATCAATGTGCATACCAACTGCCTGACCCCCTGGATAGATCCTCACAGTACAACCCCAGCTGCCAGACCCCCTGGGGAGATCCTCACAGTACAACCCCAGCTGCCAGACCCCCTGGAGAGATCCTCACAGTACAACCCCAGCTGCCAGACCCCATGGGGTAGGTCATCACAGTACATCCCCAGCTGCCATAATCCCTGGGAGAGATCATCACAGTACATCCCCAGCTGCCCAACCCCCTGGGGAGACCATCACAGTACAACCTCAGCTGCCAGACCCTCTGGCAGGGATGCTCACAGTACAACCCCAGCTGCCAGACCCCCTGGGAGAGATCCTCACAGTACACCCCCAACTGCCACAGACCCTGGGAGAGATCTTCCCAGTACAACCCCAGTTGCCAAACCCCTGGGGGAGATCATCACAGTACAACCTCAGCTGTTAGATCCCCTGGAAGATATCTTCACAGTACAACCCCAGCTGCCTGACCCCCGGGAGAGACCCTCACAGTATAACCCTAGCTGCCACACCCCGAGGAGATCATCACAGTACAACCCCAGCTTCCAGACACCCTGGAAGAGATCATCACAGTACAACCTCAGCTGCCAGTCCCCTGGAAGAGAGCCTGACAGTACAACCCCAGCTGCCAGACCCCCAAGGAGAGATCATCACAGTACAACCCCAGCTGCCAGACCCCTGGGGAGATCATCACAGTACATCCCCAGCTGCCAGACCCCCTGGGGAGACCATCACAGTACAACCCCAGCTGCCAGACCCCCATGGGAGGGATTATCACAGTACAACCCCAGCTGCCAGACCTCGTGGGAAATCATCACAGTACAACCCCAGCTGCCAGACCCTCTGGGAGAGATTGAATTGAATTGAATTGAAATAAATTTATTGAGCGCGGTTGCTGCCCAGGGGCGTCCAAGCGCTGAGGAGAGACAGAGAGACGAGACGGAGCACCGGGATTAGAGCTCGGAGGCTTTGGCAAATAGTAATGTCTTCAGCTCTTTCCGGAACGAGAGCAGGTCTGGGTTGGAACGAAGTGAGCAGGGAAGGGTATTCCAGAGCTTGGCAGTGTTCAGTGAGAACAGCCTACCTCCGGACCTGGCTCTCTTCACTCTAGGAACCACTGCCAAGAAGGCCTTAGTGGAGCGGAGGTTCCTGTTTGGGTGGTAAGGGATGACAAGGTTGTTGTTGATAGCGGGTCCCGTCTTCCAGAAGGCCCGGTGCGCAATACACAGCGCCTTGAATGCCACTCTGTGCTTCACTGGCAACCAGTGAAGACTTTTCAATGCGGGTCTGGCTGACTGGGTTCGCGGAATCTGCAGCAAGGTGCGAGCGGCGCAATTTTGCACCACCTGCAGCTTCCGGAGAGTCATCTCAGGAGCCCCTACATATAGGGCATTATTTGAGTCCAGGCGGGACTGGATGAGACCTTGTACTGCCACCTTCTTGGCTTCTAGAGGCAGAAGTGGGAGTACTTTCCTCAAAGTTCTAAGTATGCCAAAGCAGGTGGCGGACAGCTTAGTGGCCTGCGTGGAAAAGGAAAGCTTCTTGTCCAGCCACACTCCTAGGCTTTTAACGCTTTCCTTGGGAGTTGGGGGAACGCCCAGAACTTGGGGCCACAAGGAAATGAAAGGTACTGGCGAAGCTGGGCCTAGAAGCATGAGCTCTGTTTTTTCTCCGTTCAGTTTGAGGGAGGAGTTGGTCATCCACTCCTTGACGTCCTCTAGGCAATTCAGCAAACCTCCCTGGGGTTGCCTGATGTTTTCTTGGGCCAATGAAACCACTAACTGAGTATCGTCGGCGTACGACACGATTTTGATGCCGTACGGTTCGACGATCCCCGCCAGTGGTTTCATATAAACATTAAATAGTACAGGGCTCAAAGAAGAGCCCTGTGGTACTCCGCAGCTAAGAGGTTTGCTGGTTGATACTGTGTCACCGTCGAAGATCTGAAAAGATCTGTCGGACAGGAAAGAGTCGAACCACCTTAGAGCGTCGCCTGAGACTCCGATGTCCTGGAGACGGTTCAGCAGGGTGGCATAGCTGACCGCGTCGAAGGCGGCGCTTAGATCAAGGAGGATCACTGCCACTGATCCTCCCCGATCCAGAACCCTTCGAGATTCTTCGGTGACCGCTAATAAGGCGGTTTCGGTGCCGTGCTTCGGTCTAAAACCTGTCTGGGACGTATCCAAAAGGGAGTGGTTTTCAATAAACTGGACCAGCTGGGCATGTATGTATTTTTCCAGCACCTTGCTAGCCCAAGGGAGGAGTGAGATGGGGCGATAATTGGAGTGGTCGTCGGGGTCCAGGTTGGGTTTCTTCAACAGCGCCCGCACCATGGCTTGCTTCCATGCTGTGGGGACAGAGCATGCGGATATGGACGTGTTTAGTAGTTCCAGGATTACAGGCAGAGTGGCTTCGTGTGCCTGTATCAGAACCTCTGGTGGGGCTGGATCACGTGGGGAGCCCGATTTAACTTGGCATGCTATTTTGGCCAGAGTGTCGAGGTCCAGAGGGGGAAAGTGCTCAAGGGTTGGCTGGTCTGGGAAGGGCGGGGTTCTCGAAGAGGGTAGATCGGTTGCCTCCGAAGATGTAGCTACTGTTGGAAAGGTGGAGTAGATTTTCAGGACTTTATTGTGGAAGAATTCCGCAAGCTCATTACATTGGTCCTGAGTTTTAATCGGAGGGGAGGCAGTAGTAACACTGATACAGTGTTTTATTATTTGAAAAATTTCCCTGGGCTTTGATTTGGCCTCCAGGATTTTGTCAGAGTAGTAGGTGGCCTTCGCCGTCCTAACCCCTTCTCTGTAAGCTTTTATCGCCTCTTTGTAGGATGCCTTTTTTTCCGGGAGAAAGTCTAGTCGCCAGGCTCTCTCTCATTGCCCACAACAGCGTTTTAGGTCTCTTAGAGAGTCAGAAAACCAGGACGCTGATTTCTGCATTCTCTTAGAGGAGGATCTGCGGAGAGGGAGGATCGAGTCTAATGAGTTTGTGATCCAGCTAACATAGTTTCTGTCTGCTACACCGGGGTCTGGGCATGGGGGTGGGCGGGTAGAGTCCAGGCTATGCATCCAGGATTCCAGATGGAGTTTTGTCCAGTTCCTCCTAGTTGTGACCCGGGGGGGTAACTGGGGGACTTTGTGGGTAACCCAGGTGAACGGAATCAGGAAGTGATCTGACCATGGAAGGGGGATAGGATGGTCGACAATCAGCTCGCTACAGTTGCTGAAGATAGGATCGAGCAAATTGCCCTTCTCATGGGTTGGGGCTGTAACCAGCTGGGACAGTTGAAGGGCTCCAAGGTCGTCAATTAGTTCCTTGGCAGTGTTATCTGAAGGGGAGTTAAAATGGAGATTAAGGTCCCCTAAAACTGTGTGATTAGCAGAGGATAGAATTCTTTTCGCTATAATCTCTGGGAGCGACCTATGGAACAATTTTGTTGGCTCAGGGGGGCGATAAATCAAGGTGCCAGAGAAGGAGCTATTAGTGTTGAACTCTATGCAGAATTCTACACTCTCGCACTCGGGAATGATTTCTGCTGTGGTGCGGCAACGGTAGTGGTCCTTGAGTATGAAAGCCAGACCACCGCCTCTCCCTACCGGTCTGTCCAATCTAAAGATATGGTAGCCAGTGGGTAAGGCTGAGACTATGTCTGGGTCGGATTGAGTAGAGAGCCAGGTCTCTGTTAAAAAGATCGCATCTGGTTTGCGTTCTTCGAGCAGCATGGCAATTTGAGTGCTATGCTTTGGCAGTGATCGGCAGTTTAGCGCAAACATGCAATATTTCTGTGCCGAGGGCCACGAGGGGGTATTGCGGAAAGAGTGTTTGCAGTCAGAGCAACGAGAAGGGAGGTCCGTAGGTGCATAGATGTGGGTGCACCGAACAGTAGCTCTGCTTCCTATGCAGCGTAAGACAGCGGAGCTATATGTCCTGTCCAGGAGAGCGGAGGAGCCGGGGTATGTGGCCCCTGGTCCCGTCTGGTCGCGGACGGGCGCAGACGGGCTTGCCTTAGGCGCGCCTTCGGCGCGCAATCGTCCCGCCCGCTGCGCTCGTCCGCTGCGCTTCCTGCCCAGGCACATGATTTATGCTAGAGGGATGGAACGTGATAGGGGGCGTGGCCAACAGAGGTGGGCGTCATCACAGTACATCCCCAGCTGCCATAATCCCTGGGAGAGATCATCACAGTACATCCCCAGCTGCCCAACCCCCTGGGGAGACCATCACAGTACAACCTCAGCTGTCAGACCCCCTGGCAGGGATGCTCACAGTACAACCCCAGCTGCCAGACCCCCTGGGAGAGATCCTCACAGTACACCCCCAACTGCCACAGACCCTGGGAGAGATCTTCCCAGTACAACCCCAGTTGCCAAACCCCTGGGGGAGATCATCACAGTACAACCCCAGCTGTTACATCCCCTGGAAGATATCATCACAGTACAACCCCAGCTGCCTGACCCCTGGGAGATACCCTCACAGTACAACCCCAGCTGCTACACCCCCTGGGGATATCATCACAGTACAACCCCAGCTTCCAGATCCCCTGGGAGAGATCATCACAGTACAACCTCAGCTGCCAGTCCCTTGGGAGAGATCCTCACAGTACAACCCTAGCTGCCAGACCCCCTGGGAGAGTTCATCACAGTACAACCACAGCTGTCAGACCCCCTGGGGAGCTCATCACAGTACATCCCCAGCTGCCAGACCCCCTGGGGAGACTATCACAGTACAACCCCAGCTGCCAAACCCCCTGGGAGGGATCATCACAGTACAACCCCAGCTGCCAGACCCCCTGGGAGAGATCCTCACAGTACAACAACAGCTGCCAGACCCCATGTGGAAATAATCAAAGTACAACCCCAGCTGCCAGACCCCCTGGGAGAGATCCTCCCAGTACACCCCAGCTGCCAGACCCCTTGGGGAGATCATCACAGTACAACCGAAGCTGCCAGACCCCCTGGGGAGATCATCACAGTACAACTCCAGCTGCCAAACCCCTTGAGGAGATCATCACAGTACAGCCCCTGCTGCCAGATCCCTGGGGGAGATCATCACAGTACAACCACTGCTGCCAGACCCATGGGGAGATCCTCACAGTACAACCCCAGCTGTCAGACCCCTGGGGAGATCATCACAGTACAACCCCTGCTGCCAGATCCCCTGGGGGAGATCATCACAGTACAACCCCAGCTGCCAAACCCCTGGGGAGATCTTCACAGTACAACCACTGCTGCCAGTCTCCTGGGGAGATCTTCACAGTACAACCACTGCTGCCAGTCTCCTGGGGAGATACTCACAGTACAACCCCAGCTGCCAGACCCCTGGGGGAGATCCTCACAGTATAACCCCAGCTGCCAGACCCACTGTGCAGATCATCATAGTACAACCCCAACTACTGGACCCCTTGCGGAGATCATCACAGTACAACCCCAGCTGCCAGACCCCCTGAGGAGATCATCACAGTACAACCCCCACTGCCAGACCCCCGGGTGAGATCATCATAGTACAACCCCAGCTGCCAGACCCCTGGGGGAGATCCTCACAAGAAAACCCAAGCTGCCAGACGACTCCATGGGGAGATCCTCACAGTACAACCCAAGCTGCCAAACCCGTTGGGGATATCCTCCCAGTGCAACACCACATCTCAGACCCCCTGGGAGAGACCATCACAGTACAACCCCAGCTGCCAGCCACCCTGGGAGAGATCCTCACTGTACAACCTCAGATGTCAGACCCCCTGGAGAGATCATCACAGTACAACCCAAGCTGTCAGACCCCTGGGGGAGATCCTTCCTGTACACCCCTAGCTGCCAGACACCCCCCCCCGAGGGAGATCATCACAGTACAACCCCAGCTGCCAGACCCCTTGGGGAGATCATCACAGTACAACCCCGGCTGCCACACCCCCTGGAGAGATCCTCACTGTACAACCCCAGCTGTCAGAACCCCTGGGAGAGATCCTCACATCAGAACCCCAGCTGCCAGACCCCCTGGGGAGATCATCGCAGTACAACCCCAGCTGCCAGACCGTTGGGGGAGATCCTTCCTGTACAACCATAGCTACCAGACCTCCCGGGGGAGATCATCACAGTACAACCCCAGCTGCCAGACGCCTGGGGGAGATCATCACAATACAATCCCGGCTGCCAGAGCCCCTGGGGGAGATCCTCACAGTACAACCCCAGCTGTCAGAACCCCTGGGAGAGATCCTCACATCAGAACCCCAGCTGCCAGACCCCCTGGGGAGATCATCACAGTACAACCCCAGCTGACAGACCCCCTGGGGAGATCATCACTGTAGATCCCCATCTGCCAGACCCCTGGAAAATATCACAGTACAACCCCAGCTGCCAGACCCCTTGGGAGAGATCATCACAGTACAACCACAGATGCCAGATGCCCTGGGAGAGATCCTCACAGTACAACCCCAGCAGCCAGACCTCCTAGGGAGATCATCACAGTACAACCCCAGCTGCCAGACCCCCTGGGGAGATCATCACAGTACAACCCCAACTGCCAGACCCCCTGAGGAGAACATCACATTACAAGCACCACTGACAAACCCCCGTGGGAGATCAGCACAGTACAAGCCCAGCTGCCAGACCCCCTGGGGTGATCCTCACTGTACAACTTCAACTGCCAGACCCTTTGGGGAGATCCTCCCAGTACAACACCAGCTGCCAGTCCCCCTGGGAGAGATCATCACAGCACAACCCCAGCTGCCAGCCACCCTGGGAGAGATCCTCACAGTACAACCCCAGCTGCCAGACCCCCTGGAGAGATTATCATAGTACAACCCCAGCTGCCAGACCCCTGGGGAAGATCCTCCCAGTACAACCCCAGCTGGCAGACCCCTGGAGGAGATCCTCACAGTACAACCCCAGCTGCCAGACCGCTGGGGAAGATCCTCCCAGTACAAACCCAGCTGCCAGACCCCCTGGGGGACATCATTGCAGTACAACCCCAGCTGCCAGACCCCTGGGAGAGATCATCACAGTACAACCCCAGCTGCCAGACCCTCTAGGGTAGATCCTAACAGTACAAACCCTCGCTGCCAGACAGCCTGGGGGAGATCATCACAGTACAACCCCTGCTGACAGACCTCTGGGGGAGATCCTCGCAGTACAACCCCAGCTGCCGGACCCCCTGGAAGAGATCATCACAATACAACCACAGCTGCCAGACCCCTGGGAGAGATCATCACAGTTCAACCCCAGATGCCAGACTCCCTGGGGAGATCATCACAGTACAACCCCAGCTGCCAGACCCCCGTAAGAGAGCATCACAGTACAACCTCAGCTGCCAGACCCCCTGGGTAGATCATCACAGTACAACCCCAGCTGCCAGACACCCTGGAGAGATCATCACAGTACAACCCCAGCTGCCAGACCCCCTGGAAGAGATCCTCACTGCACAACCTCAGCTACCAGACCCCCTGGGGGAGATTGTCCCAGTACAACCCCAGCTGCCAGACCCTCTGGGAGAGACCCTCACATTACAACCCCAACTGCCAGACCTCCTGGGAGAGATCCTCACATAGTAACCCCAGCTGCCAGACCCCCTGGGGAGATCATCACAGTACAACCCTAGCTGCCATACCCCCACCAAGAGATCATCAAAGTGCATACCAGCTGCCTGACCCGCTGGAGAGATCCTCACAGTACAACCCCAGCTGTCAGAACCCCTGGGAGAGATCCTCACATCAGAACCCCAGCTGCCAGACCCCCTGGAAAATATCACAGTACAACCCCAGCTGCCAGACCCCTTGGGAGAGATCATCACAGTACAACCACAGATGCCAAACGCCCTGGGAGAGATCCTCACAGTACAACCCCAGCTGCCAGACCTCCTAGGGAGATCCTCACAGTACAACCCCAGCTGCCAGACCCCCTGGGGAGATCATCACAGTACAACCCCAGCTGCCAGACCCCATGGGGTGATCCTCACTGTACAACTTCAACTGCCAGACCCTTTGGGGAGATCCTCCCAGTACAACACCAGCTGCCAGTCCTCCTGGGAGAGATCATCACAGCACAACCCCAGCTGCCAGCCACCCTGGGAGAGATCCTCACAGTACAACCCCAGCTGCCAGACTCCCTGGAGAGATTATCACAGTACAACCCCAGCTGCCAGACCCCTGGGGAAGATCCTCCCAGTACAACCCCAGCTGCCAGACCCCTGGAGGAGATCCTCACAGTACAACCCCAGCTGCCAGACCGCTGGGAAAGATCCTCCCAGTACAAACCCAGCTGCCAGACCCCCTGGGAGATATCATTGCAGTACAACCCCAGCTGCCAGACCCCTGGGAGAGATCATCACAGTACAACCCCAGCTGCCAGACCCTCTAGGGTAGATCCTAACAGTACAAACCCTCGCTGCCAGACAGCCTGGGGGAGATCATCACAGTACAACCCCTGCTGCCAGACCTCTGAGGGAGATCCTCGCAGTACAATCCCAGCTGCCTTACCCCCTGGAAGAGATCATCACAATCCAACCACATCTTCCAGACACCTGGGAGAGATCATCACAGTTCATCCCCAGATGCCAGACTCCCTGGGGAGATCATCACAGTACAACCCCAGCTGCCAGACCCCCGGAAGAGAGCATCACAGTACAACCTCAGCTGCCAGACCCCCTGGGTAGATCATCACAGTACAACCCCAGCTGCCAGACACCCTGGAAGAGATCCTCACTGCACAACCCCAGCTACCAGACCCCCTGGGGGAGATTGTCCCAGTACAACCCCAGCTGCCAGACCCTCTGGGAGAGACCCTCACATTACATCCCCAGCTGCCAGACCCCCTGGGAGAGATCCTCACATAATAACCCCAGCTGCCAGACCCCCTGGGGAGATCATCACAGTACAACCCTAGCTGCCAGACCCCCGCAAAGAGGTCATCAAAGTGCATACCAGCTGCCTGACCCCCTGGAGAGATCCTCACAGTACAACCCCAGCTGCCAGACCCTCTGGAGAGATCCTCACAGTACAACCGCAGCTGCCAGACCCCATGGGATAGGTCATCACAGTACATCCCCAGCTGCCAGACCATCTGGGAGAGATCCTCACAGTCCAACCCCAGCTGCCAGTCCCCCATGGGAGATCATCACAGTACAACCCCAGCTGCCAGAGCCTCTGGGAGAGATACTCAAAGTACACCCCAGCTGCCAGACCCCTGGGGGAGATCATCACGGTACAACACCAGCTGACAGAACCCCTGGGGAGATCATCACAGTACAACCCTAGCTGCCAGACCCCCGCCAAGAGATCATCAAAGTGCATACCAGCTGCCTGACCCCCTGGAGAGATCCTCACAGTACAACCCCAGCTGCTAGACCCCCTGGAGAGATCCTCACAGTACAACCCCAGCTGCCAGACCCCAATGGGTGGGTCATCACAGTACATCCCCAGCTGCCAGACCACCTGGGAGAGATCCTCACAGTACAACCCGAGCTGCCAGACCCCCAGGGGAGGTCATCACAGATCAACCCCAGCTGACAGACCCCTGAGAGAGATCCTCAGAGTACAACTGTCAGAAACCCAGTAGTCTTCGCAGAAGCAGAACGGATGCTGATCCCAATGCCCGCCCACCGGTGCCGCTGCGCTTCTCACAGAGCAACGTCACCAATAGGGGGGAAAGGGGAATGGGACAAAGAAGAGACACTCCTTCTTCAGCTACCACCCTCGTGCTGCTCCCAGGAATCTTCTATTGTAGCTGTTCCTGACTGCCGAGTGGGTACCTAATACACAGAGGGGAAGAGAACATAAATACAACAATATACTGCTAAATTACACAAACTCTATTGGCTCTTAGGTTACTATCTCCCTACCAGCTATAGCTGGAGCATAAGCTTCTCTTCTATAATTACTGTGTTGTTGGTGTTATGATTCTCAATCTGTGATAGAGGAAATTCCCTGTAACCAAGAGATGTTTACATGAGTTGAGCACTTGAAAACATTCCTGTCTACTATGGTAGAGTCTATTCCTAAATATACCTTCTATAACAAATGGTATCAACGATAGTTTACACTCTTCAACAGTGATCTTCAGATTGGTTGTCTTGTATTCTTGGTAAACTCTAGTCTTTTGCCAGTACTTTTGGTCCTCTGTTCTATTGCACGCAAAAAGGTACCAGGGAGGGAAAAGAGGGAGGAAAGGAAAGGTAAAACGCAAGAGAGGGAACAGCAGAACTACCTTAGCACCGGGTAAACTTTCTGCTAACTGGCATTAGGTTTTTATTATAAGCGCTACTTTCTTGGGTGGGTCTTACTTGAAAGAGAAGTTGCAGATATCTGTTCAAACGCTCTGTAGTCTCCTTCTTGTAGCGTTGCAGAACGAGTGTAACTTTCTTACTAATATAGTCTTACTCTGAGGGTGAAAACTTTGAATACTGGATGCTTGACGAGATGAAAAGACTAATGCAGCGGCCATCTTTTAATGTGCAATTTGCCTACTCTAAATCATACCAAAAATTAACCAAGCGAGGTTTAACAATGACTTTTGCCTTTTTCAACGTATTGCATGGATTCTGATTCATCATAGTGGCTACCATGAATTTCCTGACAACAACCCAAGCTGCCAGACCCCCTGGAAGAGATCATCACAGTACAACCCCAGCTGCCACACCCCCTGGGGAGATCCTCGCAGTACAACCCCACCTGCCAGATCCCCTGGAGAGATCCTCATAGTACAACCCCAGCTGCCAGACCCCATAGGGTAGATCATCATAGTACATCCCCAGCTGCCAGACCCCCTGGGAGAGATCCTCAGAGTACAATCCCAGCTGCAAGACCCCATGGGGGAGATCATCACATTACAAACCCTGCTGCCAGAACGTCTGGGAGAGATCTTCACACTACAACCCCAGCTGCCAAACCCCTGTGGGACATCATCACATTACAACCCCGGCTGCCAGACCCCCTGGAAGAGATCATCACAGTACAACCCCAGCTGCCAGACCCCATGGGAGAGATCATCACAGTACAACCTAAGCTGCCAGACCCCTGGGAGAGATCCTCACAGTACAACCCCAGCTGCCAGACCCCCTGGGGATATCATCACAGTACAGCCTCAGATGCCAGACCCTCTGGGAGAGACCACCACAGTACAACCCTAGCTTCCAGACCCCCTGGGAGAGATCCTCACAGTACAACCCCAGCTGCCAGACCCCCTGGGAGAGATCATCACAGTGCATCCCCAGCTGCCCAACCCCGTGGGGAGACCATCACAGTACAACCTCAGCTGTCAGACCCCCTGGCAGGGACGCTCACAGTACAACCCCAGCTGCCAGACCCCCTGGGAGAGATCTTCACAGTACAACCCCAACTGCCACAGACCCTGGGAGAGATCTTCCCAGTACAACCCCAGCTGCCAAACCCCTGGGGGAGATCATCACAGTACAACCCCAGCTGCCTGACCCCCGGGAGAGACCCTCACAGTACAACCCCAGCTGCCACATCCCCTGGGGAGATCATCACAGTACAACCCCAGCTTCCAGATCCCCTGGGAGAGATCATCACAGTACAACCTCAGCTGCCAGTCCCTTGGGAGAGATCCTCACAGTACAACCCCAGCTGCCAGACCCCCTGGGAGAGATCACCACAGTACAACCACAGCTGCCAGACCCCCTGGGGAGCTCATCACAGTACATCCCCAGCTGCCAGACCCCCTGGGGAGACTATCACAGTACAACCCCAGCTGCCGAACCCCCTGGGAGGGATCATCACAGTACAACCCCAGCTGCCAGACCCCCTGGGAGAGATCCTCACAGTACAACTACAGCTGCCAGACCCCATGTGGAAATCATCACAGTACAACCCCAGCTGCCAGACCCCCTGGGAGAGATCCTCCCAGTACAACCCAGCTGCCAGACCCCTTGGGGAGATCATCACAGTACAACTCAAGCTGCCAGTCTCCCTGGGGAGATCATCACAGTACAACCCCAGCTGCCAGACCCCTTGAGGAGATCATCACAGTACAACCCCTGCTGCCAGATCCCTGGGGGAGATCATCACAGTACAACCACTGCTGCCAGACCCATGGGGAGATCCTCACAGTACAACCCCAGCTGTCAGACCCCTGGGGAGATCTTCACAGTACATCCCCAGCGGCCAGACCCCCTGGGAGAGATCCTCAGAGTGCAACCCCAGCTGCCAGACCCCATGGGGGAGATCATCACATTACAAACCCAGCTGCCAGAACCTCTGGGAGAGATCATCACAGTACAACCTCAGCTGCCAGACCCCTGGGAGAGATCCTCACAGTACAACCCCAGCTGCCAGACCCCCTGGGGAGACCATCACAGTACAGCTCCAGCTGCCAGACCCTCTGGGAGAGACCACCACAGTACAACCCTAGCTGCCAGACCCCCTGGGAGAGATCCTCACAGTACAACCCCAGCTGTCAGACCCCCTGGGAGAGATCATCACAGTACATCCCCAGCTGCCCAACCCCCTGGGGAGACCATCACAGTACAACCTCAGCTGCCAGACCCCCTGGCAGGGATGCTCACAGTACAACCCCAGCTGCCAGACCCCCTGGGAGAGATCCTCACAGTACAATCCCAACTGCCACAGCCCCTGGGAGAGATCTTCCCAGTACAACCAGAGCTGCCAAACCCCTGGGGGAGATCATCACAGTACAACCTCAGCTGCCAGACCCCTTGAGGAGATCATCACAGTACAACCCCTGCTGCCAGATCCCTGGGGGAGATCATCACAGTACAACCACTGCTGCCAGACCCATGGGGAGATCCTCACAGTACAACCCCAGCTGTCAGACCCCTGGGGAGATCATCACAGTACAACCCCTGCTGCCAGATCCCCTGGGGGAGATCATCACAGTATACCCCCAGCTTCCAAACCCCTGGGGAGATCTTCACAGTACATCCCCAGCGGCCAGACCCCCTGGGAGAGATCCTCAGAGTACAACCCCAGCTGCCAGACCCCATGGGGGAGATCATGACATTACAAACCCAGCTGCCAGAACCTCTGGGAGAGATCTTCACAGTACAACCCCAGCTGCCAAACCCTGTGGGCCATCATCACATTACAACCCCGGCTGCCAGACCCCCTGGGAGAGATCATCCCAGTACAACCCCAGCTGCCAGACCCCCTGGGAGAGATCATCACAGTACAACCTCAGCTGCCAGACCCCTGGGAGAGATCCTCACAGTACAACCCCAGCTGCCAGACCCCCTGGGGAGACCATCACAGCACAGCCCCAGCTGCCAGACCCTCTGGGAGAGACCACTACAGTACAACCCTAGCTGCCAGACCCCCTGTGAGAGATCCTCACAGTACAACCCCAGCTGTCAGACCCCCTGGGAGAGATCATCACAGTACAACCCTAGCTGCCAGACCCCCTGTGAGAGATCCTCACAGTACAACCCCAGCTGTCAGACCCCCTGGGAGAGATCATCACAGTACAACCTCAGCTGCCAGACCCCTGGGAGAGATCCTCACAGTACAACCTCAGCTGCCAGACCCCCTGGCAGGGATGCTCACAGTACAACCCCAGCTGCCAGACCCCCTGGGATAGATCCTCACAGTACAACCCCAACTGACCCAGCCCCTGGGAGAGATCTTCCCAGTACAACCCCAGCTGCCAAACCCCTGGGGGAGATCATCACAGTACAACCCCAGCTGTTAGATCCCCTGGAAGATATAATCACAGTACAACCCCAGCTGCCAGATCCCTGGGGGAGATCATCACAGTACAACCACTGCTGCCAGACCCATGGGGAGATCCTCACAGTACAACCCCAGCTGTCAGACCCCTGGGGAGATCATCACAGTACAACCACAGCTGCCAGACCCCCTGGGGAGCTCATCACAGTACATCCCCAGCTGCCAGACCCCCTGGGGAGACTATCACAGTACAACCCCAGCTGCCGAACCCCCTGGGAGGGATCATCACAGTACAACCCCTGGGGGAGATCATCACAGTACAACCCGAGCTTCCAAACACCTGGGGAGATCTTCACAGTACATCCCCAGCGGCCAGACCCCCTGGGAGAGATCCTCAGAGTACAACCCCAGCTGCCAGAACCCATGGGGGAGATCATCACATTACAAACCCAGCTGCCAGAACCTCTGGGAGAGATCTTCACAGTACAACCCCAGCTGCCAAACCCTGTGGGCCATCGTCACATTACAACCCCGGCTGCAAGACCCCCTGGGAGAGATCATCACAGTACAACCTCAGCTGCCAGACCCCTGGGAGAGATCCTCACAGTAAAACCCAGCTGCCAGACCCCCTGGGGAGACCATCACAGTACAGCCCCAGCTGCCAGACCCTCTGGGAGAGACCACCACAGTACAACCCTAGCTGCCAGACCCCCTAGGAGAGATCCTCACAGTACAACCTCAGCTGTCAGACCCCCTGGGAGAGATCATCACAGTACATCCCCAGCTGCCCAACCCCCTGGGGAGACCATCACAGTACAACCTCAGCTGCCAGACCCCCTGGCAGGGATGCTCACAGTACAACCCCAGCTGCCAGACCCCCTTGGAGAGATCCTCACAGTACAACCCCAACTGCCACAGCCCCTGGGAGAGATCTTCCCAGTACAACCCCAGCTGCCAAACCCCTGGGGGAGATCATCACAGTACAACCCCAGCTGCCAGACCCCTTGAGGAGATCATCACAGTACAACCCCTGCTGCCAGATCCCTGGGAGAGATCCTCACAGTACAACCCCAGCTGCCAGACCCCCTGGGGAGACCATCACAGTACAGCTCCAGCTGCCAGACCCTCTGGGAGAGACCACCACAGTACAACCCTAGCTGTCAGACCCCCTGGGAGAGATCCTCACAGTACAACCCCAGCTGTCAGACCCCCTGGGAGAGATCATCACAGTACATCCCCAGCTGCCCAACCCCCTGGGGAGACCATCACAGTACAACCTCAGCTGCCAGACCCCCTGGCAGGGATGCTCACAGTACAACCCCAGCTGCCAGACCCCCTGGGAGAGATCCTCACAGTACAATCCCAACTGCCACAGCCCCTGGGAGAGATCTTCCCAGTACAACCAGAGCTGCCAAACCCCTGGGGGAGATCATCACAGTACAACCTCAGCTGCCAGACCCCTTGAGGAGATCATCACAGTACAACCCCTGCTGCCAGATCCCTGGGGGAGATCATCACAGTACAACCACTGCTGCCAGACCCATGGGGAGATCCTCACAGTACAACCCCAGCTGTCAGACCCCTGGGGAGATCATCACAGTACAACCCCTGCTGCCAGATCCCCTGGGGGAGATCATCACAGTATACCCCCAGCTTCCAAACCCCTGGGGAGATCTTCACAGTACATCCCCAGCGGCCAGACCCCCTGGGAGAGATCCTCAGAGTACAACCCCAGCTGCCAGACCCCATGGGGGAGATCATGACATTACAAACCCAGCTGCCAGAACCTCTGGGAGAGATCTTCACAGTACAACCCCAGCTGCCAAACCCTGTGGGCCATCATCACATTACAACCCCGGCTGCCAGACCCCCTGGGAGAGATCATCCCAGTACAACCCCAGCTGCCAGACCCCCTGGGAGAGATCATCACAGTACAACCTCAGCTGCCAGACCCCTGGGAGAGATCCTCACAGTACAACCCCAGCTGCCAGACCCCCTGGGGAGACCATCACAGCACAGCCCCAGCTGCCAGACCCTCTGGGAGAGACCACTACAGTACAACCCTAGCTGCCAGACCCCCTGTGAGAGATCCTCACAGTACAACCCCAGCTGTCAGACCCCCTGGGAGAGATCATCACAGTACAACCCTAGCTGCCAGACCCCCTGTGAGAGATCCTCACAGTACAACCCCAGCTGTCAGACCCCCTGGGAGAGATCATCACAGTACAACCTCAGCTGCCAGACCCCTGGGAGAGATCCTCACAGTACAACCTCAGCTGCCAGACCCCCTGGCAGGGATGCTCACAGTACAACCCCAGCTGCCAGACCCCCTGGGATAGATCCTCACAGTACAACCCCAACTGACCCAGCCCCTGGGAGAGATCTTCCCAGTACAACCCCAGCTGCCAAACCCCTGGGGAAGATCATCACAGTACAACCCCAGCTGTTAGATCCCCTGGAAGATATAATCACAGTACAACCCCAGCTGCCAGATCCCTGGGGGAGATCATCACAGTACAACCACTGCTGCCAGACCCATGGGGAGATCCTCACAGTACAACCCCAGCTGTCAGACCCCTGGGGAGATCATCACAGTACAACCACAGCTGCCAGACCCCCTGGGGAGCTCATCACAGTACATCCCCAGCTGCCAGACCCCCTGGGGAGACTATCACAGTACAACCCCAGCTGCCGAACCCCCTGGGAGGGATCATCACAGTACAACCCCTGGGGGAGATCATCACAGTACAACCCCAGCTTCCAAACCCCTGGGGAGATCTTCACAGTACATCCCCAGCGGCCAGACCCCCTGGGAGAGATCCTCAGAGTACAACCCCAGCTGCCAGAACCCATGGGGGAGATCATCACATTACAAACCCAGCTGCCAGAACCTCTGGGAGAGATCTTCACAGTACAACCCCAGCTGCCAAACCCTGTGGGCCATCATCACATTACAACCCCGGCTGCAAGACCCCCTGGGAGAGATCATCACAGTACAACCTCAGCTGCCAGACCCCTGGGAGAGATCCTCACAGTACAACCCCAGCTGCCAGACCCCCTGGGGAGACCATCACAGTACAGCCCCAGCTGCCAGACCCTCTGGGAGAGACCACCACAGTACAACCCTAGCTGCCAGACCCCCTAGGAGAGATCCTCACAGTACAACCTCAGCTGTCAGACCCCCTGGGAGAGATCATCACAGTACATCCCCAGCTGCCCAACCCCCTGGGGAGACCATCACAGTACAACCTCAGCTGCCAGACCCCCTGGCAGGGATGCTCACAGTACAACCCCAGCTGCCAGACCCCCTTGGAGAGATCCTCACAGTACAACCCCAACTGCCACAGCCCCTGGGAGAGATCTTCCCAGTACAACCCCAGCTGCCAAACCCCTGGGGGAGATCATCACAGTACAACCCCAGCTGCCAGACCCCTTGAGGAGATCATCACAGTACAACCCCTGCTGCCAGATCCCTGGGAGAGATCCTCACAGTACAACCCCAGCTGCCAGACCCCCTGGGGAGACCATCACAGTACAGCTCCAGCTGCCAGACCCTCTGGGAGAGACCACCACAGTACAACCCTAGCTGCCAGACCCCCTGGGAGAGATCCTCACAGTACAACCCCAGCTGTCAGACCCCCTGGGAGAGATCATCACAGTACATCCCCAGCTGCCCAACCCCCTGGGGAGACCATCACAGTACAACCTCAGCTGCCAGACCCCCTGGCAGGGATGCTCACAGTACAACCCCAGCTGCCAGACCCCCTGGGAGAGATCCTCACAGTACAATCCCAACTGCCACAGCCCCTGGGAGAGATCTTCCCAGTACAACCAGAGCTGCCAAACCCCTGGGGGAGATCATCACAGTACAACCTCAGCTGCCAGACCCCTTGAGGAGATCATCACAGTACAACCCCTGCTGCCAGATCCCTGGGGGAGATCATCACAGTACAACCACTGCTGCCAGACCCATGGGGAGATCCTCACAGTACAACCCCAGCTGTCAGACCCCTGGGGAGATCATCACAGTACAACCCCTGCTGCCAGATCCCCTGGGGGAGATCATCACAGTATACCCCCAGCTTCCAAACCCCTGGGGAGATCTTCACAGTACATCCCCAGCGGCCAGACCCCCTGGGAGAGATCCTCAGAGTACAACCCCAGCTGCCAGACCCCATGGGGGAGATCATGACATTACAAACCCAGCTGCCAGAACCTCTGGGAGAGATCTTCACAGTACAACCCCAGCTGCCAAACCCTGTGGGCCATCATCACATTACAACCCCGGCTGCCAGACCCCCTGGGAGAGATCATCCCAGTACAACCCCAGCTGCCAGACCCCCTGGGAGAGATCCTCACAGTACAACCCCAGCTGCCAGACCCCCTGGGGAGACCATCACAGTACAGCTCCAGCTGCCAGACCCTCTGGGAGAGACCACCATAGTACAACCCTAGCTGCCAGACCCCCTAGGAGAGATCCTCACAGTACAACCTCAGCTGTCAGACCCCCTGGGAGAGATCATCACAGTACATCCCCAGCTGCCCAACCCCCTGGGGAGACCATCACAGTACAACCTCAGCTGCCAGACCCCCTGGCAGGGATGCTCACAGTACAACCCCAGCTGCCAGACCCCCTTGGAGAGATCCTCACAGTACAACCCCAACTGCCACAGCCCCTGGGAGAGATCTTCCCAGTACAACCCCAGCTGCCAAACCCCTGGGGGAGATCATCACAGTACAACCCCAGCTGTTAGATCCCCTATAAGATATCATCACAGTACAACCCCAGCTTCCAGACCCCCTGGGAGAGATCATCACAGTAAAACCTCAGCTGCCAGTCCCCGGGGAGAGATCCTCACAGTAAAACCACAGCTGCCAGGCCCCCTGGGGAGCTTATCACAGTACATCCCCAGCTGGCAGACCCCCTGGGGAGACTATCACAATACAACCCAGCTGCCAGACCCCCTGGGAGGGATCATCACAGTACAACCCCAGCTGCCAGACCCCCTGGGAGAGATCCTCACAGTACAATTACAGTTGCCAGACCCCTGGGGGAGATCATGACATTACAATCCTAGCTACCAGACCCCCTGGGGAGATCATCACAGTACAACCCCTGCTGCCAGATCCCTGGGTGTTGTAAATTGCAACTTCGATGTGATTAAGCATTTACTAAAGACATGAATTCTCCTCCCTTACACATGTTCCTTTTGTTATGTTGACTGAAGTCTGGACTCCATTTTGTATTGTCATGTCTCCACGTGCTCAACACGAGGAGAGTCTTATCTTTATGTTAGTTGCTCTTGTAATCTGCCTAGTAACAGTCTATAAATAGTCCCTTTGTCCGTCTGGCGCATACCCAGACCTGACCACATCTGTTATCAGTTAGTCCTTGCTTGACCATGTTTTCGCGGGCTTAAGTAGTTTGTCAGCTCCGCCCACATATCGATCTTGTATTGCAAATGTCCATAAAAGGTAACATTCCTCGTCTCATGTCGTGCCCTCCCACTTATGAGCCCCTCTGTTGTGTATAAAAGGGGACCGTGTATGCAAGTTCTTTGTGCTACTCTATGCAATACTGAACTTCCTTATAGATTCCATTGCAGGAGAGCGAACCCTTGTGTCCTGCGGGCCTAGCTGGGGCCTGTACTCATCAATTGGCGCCCGTCACGTGGGGCTCATCGGCGACTCGGATGCTCGAAGGATTGGTCGCGACGAAGGTGAGGAATTTGGCCGGGGATGTGATCACTGCCAGAGGCACTTTAGTCCTGGCATCCCGAGGTTTTTCTTCCTTCCCTTCCGAGCTGACCATCTGGGTGGCGCCGGTCCTCGACTGAGACCTCTTCTGTCGGTTCTGCCGTGACAGCCGTTTGGGCGAATTTCGGAGCTTGGCAGTTGGAATCTGGACTCTTGATTGGTAAGAACCGTTGTACGGTACTTGCTCCGAGTTTTTGAAGCCTGGGTTGGCTATTTGAGTTTGATTTGTGATGACCGGTCATATCTTGTATTGATTATTGTAAGAATATATGCGTTGCAACACATATAGGCAGGTAATGTGGAGATATTTCTCCGGAACTGTGTAACTTTGACCAGCACAACGTTTAAGTGCCATTTTTTTTATAATACTGCATATTCTGCATTATTTTTGAGCATGCCTGCTTTTAGCGCACTCCGTAAGTGGTGCTGCTGCTTTGGAAACCGGTTAAACCTCGAGGAATCTGCTCCAGCTCCCCCAGAGGGGACTCCTAATAGGGATATGTATGTGAAGCATGGTCTTTCCTCCATAATGTACAGCACAGTATGGAGGAAATATACCAAGAAGGATCCTGAGTTACGGTGGCCGTTGTATGGGTCGTTTGATCTACGTAAGATTGAGTATGTGGAACAGTGTATGTGTAAACGGCGTGCGCGGCAAGACATGTTTGAATGTGTGCGATTATGGGTGAAGGAAGTGCGTGAGCGAGAGAAACGCGAGAAAGCGCTGTTTGATAAAGAGCAACGAAAGAATGATCATGTGAGAGCACAGGAAGCAAAGCGTCGGGAGGAAAGAGAACAGACGGAGAAACAAGAGAAAGAACATAGGTTACAAGTCTCGGGTCAATATGCTGTTCGTCAGCCACTCTATCCTGTCCTTAATAATCATGACGATGATTTTTATTTATTAGATCGTTCTCCGCCTCCTTATGTCGGCGCGTCTGCCCCGAGGCCACAAGATTCTGGATCGGGTTCGAGTAAGGTAGACACGCGGTCCATGTTATCGACTGAGCGAATGGGTGAGCTTCGGCAGGTTTCTTATCGTGCATGTAAGGGCAAGTTATCCCTTGATGAACTGTTGGCTTCTTGGGAGTCGTGGCAGGATAGAGAAAGGTTGTATTTCTTGGGACACTTTTCTGATGAAGTGATTGGTGCCTTTCGGAAATATTCCAGCGTCTTTGAACCTGACGATGTGGTATTGGATGCTAAAGCATTGCGTAATGGTGTTTTCTCTCCCTCTAAGGCGCCTGAAGCGGTTCGGCGACTGTTTGCGTTGCGGGATGCGGCAGCAGACCTTAAAGAGAAAGCGCGCCAACATCTTGAGGAGGAAAGGCGGTCGGATTCGCGTACTGGAGGCGGCCATTCATCCATCTCTCAATCAGATAAGAGCGATCCAGTGCATGCTAAACCAATGCGCGAGGCGGCGCCTTTGTATGTTCCTCCTAAGGGAGCGGGGACTAGCTCGGATATTACCTCCGCCGATGCTAAGGGATATTTTGTGTATAATTGGGTTTATACTCCCTGGCACAGGGCTGACGTCATGGCATTAAAGAATGCGTTGCCTGATCCCCGCAAGAATCCAGCGGCCTTTTACGAAGAAGTCGAGGGGGCCTTGAATTCTTGTATTATGACCTTAGCGGATATAGATTTGTTCTTTGGGCTTATTCTACCACCAGATATGTGGCGATCCGTGGGGAAGGTAGATGATGTTGCCACTTTTAAGGCTCGATGGTCTGAACTTGAGGATGAGGATAGGGAGAGAAAGCCCGCGCAGAAACCACCTCAGATTATTTTAGATCTCCCCGCTGCTATTTTGACTAAGTTGAAGACCATCATTCCCCCTAAAAAGATTGACTGGAATATGCTAGCCTCGTGTAAGCAGAAAGCCGATGAATCAGTTGCAGATTTCTTTACGCGTTTTGAGGAGACGTTCCATGATTTTAGTGGTCAGTCTCTTACGGATGATACGGGTCGGCTCCTTTTTGCTGACAAATATGTGGCGAATTTATTACCGGCAATTGCAGCTCGCCTCAAAGCGAGTGAAAGTTCCTGGTCCACTACGACCCCGACAGCCCTTCTGACTATAGCTCAGTACTATGAGCGCCAGGAGCTAGAAGCGAAGGGGCAGGAGGAAAAGAAATCGAAGGATTTAAAAACGAAGGTGATGTTAGCACAAGTATATGGTCCGCCCCGACGGGGTGTAAATAGAGGTAGGGGAGGATTTTATGGTCCTCCCTCGGGCCGATCTGATCTGAATAGGAATCAATGTGCGTATTGTAAGCAATCGGGGCACTGGGCCAGAGAATGCCCAGTGCTGCATGCTTCACGGCAGGGGCACGGTCAGGGACACACTCAGAGTGGCCCCAGAGGTAGAGGGGGTTTCTCGAATTTTAGAGGGAATTCTACTGATCACGCTCGTTTTGACCTTGCTGGGCAGCAACGAGATAGGTCTAATGTTTTTGATCGACAAAATCAGTATCAAGTGTCGGGGATTGACCGGTCTGGGTATCATGATTCTCAGCATGCATAGGAATGCGTTGGATGGGGGTTAGAATCAGTTGAGGTGCCAGTTGATCAGAGGGGTCTTTACGTATCAGCTGAGGTTTTGGGCTCCACTGATCAGTTTCTAGTGGACACAGGAGCGACTCGTAGTGCGCTGTCTAAACAATTGGTTCCGAGGGCTCCCCCATCTGGCTTAATGGTTACATCGGTAGGGTTTGATGGAACACTCTCCCGAAGCCCTCTTTCGCAGCCCCTTACATTTCGGGTTAATTCCTTTTCTGCACCCTGCCCGTTTTTGTTAGCTCCGAACACGCCGGATAATATTATGGGCCTTGATATGTTGAAGCACTTCAGAGCTACGATCCGGTGTTCCCCTGCTGGAGTGCGGGTGATATTGAATGACAATTACCCCCTGTCTGAACGGATGTGTGTGGCTACAGAAGATGCTGTGTTAGCTGCCCTCCCCCGTGCTCTGTGGGCCACTTCGGATACTGATGTGGGACAGATGGTGATTCCGCCTGTTCACATTAGTGTCCAGGAGGGGGCGGTGTTACCACGCCTTCCACAGTATCGTATTTCGCAGGAGGGGGAAGAGGCTCTTATACAGATTGTGCAGGATTTGATTAAGGTGGGAGTGGTGGAAGAAGTTCCCTATAATGTTTGTAATAGCCCGATTCTACCCATTCTGAAAAAGGATACGGATGCAAAAGTCTATCGGTTTATCATTGATTTGAGAGAAGTAAACAAGATCGTGATACCTCAGTACCCAGTGGTTTCGGATATCACGACGTTGCTTACTTTGGTCCCGCCTACGGCGACCACGTTTTCAGTCATTGATTTGAAAAATGCCTTCTTTTCAATTCCCATTCATCCCGATAGTCGATACCTTTTTGGTTTCACTCTCAATAATAGGTCTTACCGATTTTGTAGAATTCCCCAGGGCTATACGGAAAGCCCTAGCATCTACAGTCAAGCCTTGAAAAGACAATTGGACTCCTTTGTTCTGCCCGAGGGTGTCGCCCTCATTCAATATGTCGATGACATCTTGCTGGCGGCTGACACCCCGGAGTTGTGTGAAACGAGTACGTTGTCTTTGCTTTCCTTTTTGGCATCCCACAATCACAAAGTCTCTCGGAAAAAGTTGCAATTTTGTAGACCAAAGGTGACTTATCTAGGTCACCTTTTGTCTAAGGAGGGACGTGCACTCACACCAGACCGTGTTCAAGTGATTCTGGATACACCGACGCCGTCCACGCAGAAGGACGTGCGCGCATTTTTGGGTCTTGTCTCTTTTTGCAGGCAGTGGATATTAGGGTTTTCGTATATAGCCAAGCCATTGTTAGCCCTTTTGACAAAAGATACACCTATCCCGCTCCCCTGGACGAATGAGTGTGACACTGCCTTTCAGAAACTGCGACAGGCCCTCTGTTCAGCACCAGTATTAGGGACACCTGATTATACCAAGCCTTTTTCGTTGTATGTGCATGAGAAAGATGGATGTGCATTATCAGTTTTAGTGCAGATGCACGGCGATAAGCAGCGCCCGTGTGCATATTTTTCGGCTGTACTTGATCCTGTTGCCCGAGCATTGCCTGGTTGTTTTCGCTCGGTTGCGGCGACAGCTGTGTCAATACGCCAGAGCGAGGGAATTGTGTTATCTCATAAGCTGTTGGTATTAGTCCCCCATGCTGTTGATGCCCTGCTGAATCAGACAAAGACGCAGCATTTGACCAGTGCCCGTTTAACGGGATATGAGCTGACGCTTTTGGCTCCTCATATCACGTTGAAGAGGTGCGTGACGTTAAATCCTGCCACATTGTTGCCATACCCCGAGACTCGGTCTGAGGCACGAGAAGCACACGATTGTATCCTCATGACCGAGGAACAAACAAAGGGTTGTATTGATCTCCAGGATACGCCCTTTTCAGATGTAGATGGAGAACTGTGGGTGGATGGGTCATGCCTGAAGCTACCAGATGGTACGACTTCAGCAGCGTATGCGATTACCACATTGCAAACAATAGTGGAGACAGCACGCATACCACAGAAATCAGCTCAAGCAGCGGAACTGATAGCATTAACACGAGCATGTGAGCTCAGTACAGGATTGTGTGTGAATGTTTATACAGATAGCCGCTATGCCTTCGGAGTAGCGCACGATTTCGGCCTGCTCTGGAAGGAAAGAGGGTTCTTAACGTCGCATGGAGTACAAATAATGCATGGAGAGTTAGTTCATAATCTTTTAACTGCATTGACATATCCGAAGAAAATTGCTATCATTAAATGTAGCGCCCATAGGAAAATAGTCGATAAAGTTGGAGAAGGGAATGCGTTAGCAGACCGAGTGGCGCGGGAGACTGCGATGCAGCCCGGTGCTACTGCCATGTACGTAGTAAAGTCGCAAGTAGAAAGATGGCATGATGCGAAGGAAGAAGTGCGAGAAATACAGAGGACCGCTTCTGATAAAGAACGGGAGCAATGGTCCAGTGAGGGAGAATTGGATGATGAGGGTTGCTGGAGAAATAAGCAGATGGATCGATGGAAATTGCCCACGGCATTTGTACAACCTATGGCTCAGATGGCACATGGGCTAGCACATGTTGGAGCTTCCGCAATTGTCAAATTGCTTACCCAAGTTTGGGAGCATCCAGAGATTGCTAGCACGGCAAAGAGAGTGGTGCAGACCTGTATGATCTGCTTGCGGTACAACCCAGGAAAGGGGACTCGGACCCCAGCAGGAGGGTTCGTAACGCCTACTGCACCCTTTGAGGTGTTACAGATGGATTACATCCAGCTGGAGCGTTGTAACAATTTGAAGTATGTTCTAGTAGTGGTGTGTGCCTTCAGCAAATGGGTTGAGGCCTACCCTACGAAAGACAATACTGCAATGACTACCGCTAAGATGCTGTTGAAGGAGTTCTTCCCTCGATATGGCATTTGTAGACTTCTGTGGAGTGATAACGGGCCCCACTTTATAGCGGACGTTATAAGGTATGTTCTGAAGGGTCTAGGCATCACCCAGAAGTTCCATGCAGTATTCCACCCTCAATCTGCGGGACTAGTCGAGAAGTATAATGGTACACTGAAGCTCAAGATCGCTAAAATTCAAGCTTCAACGTCTTTGACTTGGCCAGACGCTTTACCGCTGGCATTGTTGTCAATTAGGTCGGTACTGCACTCTCGAATCGGTCTTACACCATATGAGATTGTCTTTGGACGTCCAATGAATATTTGGGGTCCACCAAAACCTAAGACTGTGTATGATGTACCTTGCGTAATGATGAATGATTATTTGGCACAGTTAACGGATAACTTGGTTTCCATTCATCAACAGGTCCGGGAGGCGCTCCATGATCGGTCCACCGGCGAAGGACATAGTCTCCGGCCTGGAGACTATGTCATGCTGAAAATCTTCGACAGAACGAACAGCCTGGAGCCGAGATGGGTGGGCCCTGAGCAAGTCCTGCTGGCAACAAGGACGGCTGTGCGAGTTTCCAATAGAAAGAATTGGATCCATTCCCTGCACTGCCGCAAAGTACCGCCCGGATTGGTGGAGCCCGCTGTACTGACCGATCAACGAGAGATTCTGACCACAGAGAAAGGCCGTGCTGTGGAATCGAACGACGCTGAGGAGCTCTTTCCGGACCACGCGACTCCTGGAGGAAGGCGATATCATCTGAGGCCAAGAAAGTGAATCCTTCAGTATCGGGACATGTTGTCAGAGCGGCCCTTGGGTTAGTGAAACGGAGAGCCAGTGAGGCAAGGGGGGGGATCAGCCCTGCATTAGTGTAGTGACACCCGTCTTGGCCCGTTGGTGAAGAAATCGACCGCTGCCCAAGGGGAAGAGTTCTGACAAACCTTTAGTTTCAGGAAGATATTGATTTTCTATTTTTGACATGGAGAAGAAGAAGATCCTCTGTGCAACAGGTTTTATGCTCACAGTAACTATTGTTGGGATAACCACATGGTTTGTGGAGAACGTGACTCCTGCCCGAGAGTTGCTTGTGTTGACCACTCCAGTGCCTGCGGAGCACTATTTCTATACCCTTCCGTATCAAGAATTGAAGCATCGTCAGTCTTATTTGAATAACACTTTCATTCAGATGTTACATCATACCCATGTTGCCACCAATGCTACGAACTGTTGGATATGTGGTATGATGCCAGCTCATCAGAAGAAGGGAGGAACGCCATTTATACCTCTTCCTTTCTCTCATAATGGCTCTTGTAGAGCATGGTACACTTTGCTTTTTGCCACTCGGAAACCCACAGTGGGACGATTACTCTTCAGGCTCAATAAAGAATGTCATCAGGATAAAGATGGATATCCGCAAGCAAATGGGACAATTTGGGAATGGGAAGAGTATCGACCAGACAATGAATCGATTCCATATGTTTTTACGAACACCAGAGACACTGTGGGAAAAGATAAATTTGTGATTCAAGTGGCACAAGCTCAAGCGGACCTGTGTGTCCAAAGTGTGGGCTATATTCCCGTCGGTGTTAGCGATTGTATTACCATATTAAACATCGATGGATTGGATAACAGTACTTTTTTAGCATCCCATAATACGTACTTCGTGTGTGGAACTAAGGGTTATTATCGTTTGCCAGCCGGTTGGTCTGGAGTATGTTATGTATCATTTTTGTTACCTCCTGTATTTCTGGCACCCGCATCCTATCATAAGGATTTAAAGTTGTTGAATAATGTGACTGTAAATAGGTATAAACGTACTTTATCAATTGATGATGTGGATCAAACTGACACCAGTTTACAGCAGTATATCGACTTCAATCTAGGATTGTTTTTCTTCGTTGGAGCTGCCCTAAATAGTAGGAAAGTTCGAAGATTAACACGAGTGGTAGAGGCTGTGACAAACCAAACCGCTGCTGCTCTTGGGAATCTTACGGAAGAATTACAGCTTACCAGAATTGTTGCATTGCAGAATCGTATGGTGTTAGATGTTATGTTAGCTGATCGAGGTGGAGCTTGTAAAATTATCGGAAGTAGTTGTGTGTTTATTCCTGACCACACACCTTCGGTCTACAATGCAATTAACAGGTTGCATAAAATTGCAGCTGAAATCCATACAGAAAACGGCACTTGGTCCTTTTCTGGATGGTTTTGGGCATTGATCACTGCTTGGGGTTGGAAGGTTTTGACTGGTCTCTGCATAATTATAGCAGTTCTGTTTTCTTGCTGTATCTGTATTCAATGTGGTCCTTTGCTCTGTTCCGTATGTGTATCATTTTGTATCCCCGATAAGAAAGCTATTGCCGATGTCACTTATCAGAAACGTTTAGCTAAGGAAGTAGAAGAGATGATGATAATTGATATATATGATGATTATTCTAACAAGCCGGATGTCTTCAGTAAATGCTGAAAGGGTCGTCTGTTGTAAATTGCAACTTCGATGTGATTAAGCATTTACTAAAGACATGAATTCTCCTCCCTTACACATGTTCCTTTTGTTATGTTGACTGAAGTCTGGACTCCATTTTGTATTGTCATGTCTCCACGTGCTCAACACGAGGAGAGTCTTATCTTTATGTTAGTTGCTCTTGTAATCTGCCTAGTAACAGTCTATAAATAGTCCCTTTGTCCGTCTGGCGCATACCCAGACTTGACCACATCTGTTATCAGTTAGTCCTTGCTTGACCATGTTTTCGCGGGCTTAAGGAGTTTGTCAGCTCCGCCCACATATCGATCTTGTATTGCAAATGTCCATAAAAGGTAAAATTCCTCGTCTCATGTCGTGCCCTCCCACTTATGAGCCCCTCTGTTGTGTATAAAAGGGGACCGTGTATGCAAGTTCTTTGTGCTACTCTATGCAATACTGAAGGGTATTGTATGGATTGTAGGACCACCCTTAAGGGTTTATAAACCTTGTCTTTGTACTTTGCAGTTTCCGTGCCAACTTCCTTATAGATTCCATTGCAGGAGAGCGAACCCTTGTGTCCTGCGGGCCTAGCTGGGGCCTGTACTCATCATGGGGGAGATCATCACAGTACAACCACTGCTGCCAGACTCCTGGGGAGATACTCACAGTACAACCCCAGCTGCCAGACCCCCCAGGGATATCATCACAGTGCAGCCCCAGCTGCCAGACCCCCTGGGGAGATCCTCACAGTACAACCCCAGCTGCCAGACCCCCTAGGGAGATCATCACAGTACAACCCCAGCTGCCAGACCCCCTGGGGAGATCATCACAGTACAACCCCAACTGCCAGACCCCTGAGGAGATCATCACAGTACAAGCCCCACTGACAAACCCCCGTGGGAGATCATCACAGTACAACCCCAGCTGTCAGACCCCTGGGGAGATCATCACAGTACAACCCCTGCTGCCAGATCACCTGGGGGAGATCATCACAGTACAACCCCAGCTTCCAAACCCCTGGTGAGATCTTCACAGTACATCCCCAGCGGCCAGACCGCCTGGGAGAGATCATCACATTACAAACCCAGCTGCCAGAACCTCTGGGAGAGATCTTCACAGTACAACCCCAGCTGCCAAACCCTGTGGGACATCATCACATTACAACCCCGGCTGCCAGACCCCCTGGGAGAGATAATCACAGTACAACCCCAGCTGCCAGACCCCCTGGGAGAGATCATCACAGTACAACCTCAGCTGTCAGACCCCTGGGAGAGATCCTCACAGTACAATCAAAGCTGCCAGACCCCCTGGGGAGACCATCACAGTACAGCCCTAGCTGCCAGACCCCCTGGGAGAGATACTCACAGTACAACCCCAGCTGTCAGGCCCCCAGGGAGAGATCATCACAGTACATCCCCAGCTGCCCAACCCCCTGGGGAGACCATCACAGTACAACCTCAGCTGCCAGACCCCCTGGCAGGGATGCTCACAGTACAACCCCAGCTGCCAGACCCCCTGGGAGAGATCCTCACAGTACAACCCCAACTGCCACAGCCCCTGGGAGAGATCTTCCCAGTACAACCCCAGCTGCCAGGCCCCTGGGGAGATCATCACAGTACAACCCCTGCTGCCAGATCCCCTGGGGGAGATCATCACAGTACAACCCCAGCTTCCAAACCCCTGGGGAGATCTTCACAGTACATCCCCAGTGGCCAGACCCCCTGGGAGAGATCCTCAAAGTACAACCCCAGCTGCCAGACCCCATGGGGGAGATCATCACATTACAAACCCAGCTGCCAGAACCTCTGGGAGAGATCTTCACAGTACAACCCCAGCTGCCAAACCCTGTGGGCCATCATCACATTACAACCCCGGCTGCCAGACCCCCTGGGAGAGATCATCACAGTACAACCCCAGCTGCCAGACCCCCTGGGAGAGATCATCACAGTACAACCTCAGCTGCCAGACCCCAGGGAGAGATCCTCACAGTACAACCCCAGCTGCCAGACCCCCTGGGGAGACCATCACAGTACAGCCCCAGCTGCCAGACCTTCCGGGAGAGACCACCAAGGTACAACCCTAGCTGCCAGACCCCCTGGGAGAGATCCTCACAGTACAACCCCAGCTGTCAGACCCCCTGGGAGAGATCATCACAGTACCTCCCCAGCTGCCCAACCCCCTGGGGAGACCATCACAGTACAACCTCAGCTGCCAGACCCCCTGGCAGGGATGCTCACAGTACAACCCCAGCTGCCAGATCCCCTGGGAGAGATCCTCACAGTACAACCCCAACTGCCACAGCCCCTGGGAGAGATCTTCCCAGTACAACCCCAGCTGCCAAACCCCTGGGGAGATCATCACAGTACAACCCCAGCTGCCAGATCCCTGGGGGAGATCATCACAGTACAACCACTGCTGCCAGACCCATGGGGAGATCCTCACAGTACAACCCCAGCTGTCAGACCCCTGGGGAGATCATCACAGTACAACCCCTGCTGCCAGATCCCCTGGGGGAGATCATCACAGTACAACCCCAGCTTCCAAACCCCTGGGGAGATCTTCACAGTACATCCCCAGCGGCCAGACCCCCTGGGAAAGATCCTCAGAGTACAACCCCAGCTGCCAGACCCCATGGGGGAGATCATCACATTACAAACCCAGCTACCAGAACCTCTGGGAGAGATCTTCACAGTTCAACCCCAGCTGGCAAACCCTGTGGGCCATCATCACATTACAACCCCGGCTGCAAGACCCCCTGGGAGAGATCATCACAGTACAACCCCAGCTGCCAGACCCCCTGGGAGAGATCATCACAGTACAACCTCAGCTGCCAGACCCCTGGGAGAGATCCTCACAGTACAACCCCAGCTGCCAGACCCCCTGGGGAGACCATCACAGTACAGCCCCAGCTGCCAGACCCCTGGGAGAGATCATCACAGTACAACCTCAGCTGCCAGACCCCTGGGAGAGATCCTCACAGTACAACCCCAGCTGCCAGACCCCCTGGGGAGACCATCATGATGAATACAGGCCCCAGCTAGGCCCGCAAATACAAGGGTTCGCCCTCCTGTAACGAAAACTAGAAGGAAGTTGGCACGGAAACTGTAAATACAAAGACAGAGTTTATTAACCCTTAAGGGTGGTCCTACAACCTACACAACACTCTTCAGTATTGCATAGAGTAGCACAAAGAACTTGCGTACACGGTCCCCTATTATACACAGCAGAGGGGCTCATAAGTGGGTGGATACAACATAGAGCAAAATTAATTAACATTAATGGGCATTTTCGATACAGGATCAATATGTGGGCGGAGTTAACAATTTCCTGAGCCCGCGAAAACATGGTCAAACAAGGACTAACTGATAACAGATGTGGTCAAGTCTGGGCATGCGCCAGACGGACTAAGGAGCTATTTATAGACTGTTACTAGGCAGATTACAAGAGCAACTAGCGAAAAGGTAGGACTCTTCTCGTGCAAAGCACGTGGAGACATGACAATACAAAATGGAGTCCGGACATTGGTCAACATAAGATAAGAAACACGTTTTAACTGTAGAGAATTCATGTCTTCAGAGAATGCTTAATCATATCGCTGTTTTAGTTTTCAACAGACGACCCTTTCAGCATTTGCTGAAGACATTCGGCTTATGAGGATAATCATCATATATGTCAATTTTCATCATCTCTTCCACCTCCTTGTTTAAGTTTTTCTGATAGGTGACATTGGCAATAGCTTTCTTATCAGGAATACAAAATGACACACACAAAGAACAGAGTAAAGGACCACACTGAACACAGATTCAGCAGGAAAACTGCTACAATAATACAGAGACCAGTTAAGACTTTCCATCCCCATGTAGTGATCAATGCCCAAAACCCTCCAGAAAAGGTCCAAGTGCCATTTTCTGTATGAATCTCAGCTGCGATTTTATGCAATTTATTAATAGCGTTATAGACTGATGACGTGTGGTCAGGAATGAATACACAACAACTACTTCCGATAATCCTACATGCTCCACCTCTGTCTGCTAACATAACATCTAATACCATACGATTCTGTAATGCAACAATTCTAGTGATTTGCAATTCTTCCGTAAGATTCCCAAGAGCAGCAGCAGCTTGATTTGTTACAGCCTCTACAACTCTTGTTAATCGTCAAACCTTCCTACTATTTAGGGCAGCTCCAACAAAGAAAAACAATCCTAAGTTAAAATCAACATACTGCTGTAAGCTAGTGTCAGTTTGGTAAACATCATCACTAGATAGAGTACGTTTATACCTATTTACAGTTACATTGTTCAATAACTTCAAATCTTTATGATAGGATGCAGGCGCTAAGAATACAGGGGGTAATAAGAACGCTACATAACATACTCCGGACCAGCCGGCTGGTAAGCGATAATAACCTTTATTCCCACATACGAAGTACGTATTATGGGAAGCTAAAAAAGTACTATTATTTAATCCATCTATATTCAAAACAATAATACAGTCACTAACACCAACAGGAATATGACCGACACTCTGGACACACAGGTCCGCTTGAGCTTGTGCCACTTGAATTACAAATTTCTCATTTCCAACAATGTCTCTGGTGTTCGTGAAGATGTAGGGGATTGATTAATTATCTGGTCGATATTCTTCCAACTCCCATATTGTCCCATTAGCTTGTGGATAGCCTTCTTTATCTTGATGACATTCCTTATCAAGTCTAAAAAGTAGTCGTCCCACTGTAGGTTTCCGGGTGGCAAAAAGCAAAGTGTACCATGCTCTACAAGAGCCATTATGAGAGAAAGGAAGAGGTATAAACGGCGTTCCTCCTTTCTTCTGATGAGCTGGCATCATACCACATATCCAACAGTTCATAGCATTTGTAGCAACATGGGTATGATGCAACATCTGGATAAAAGTATTATTCAAATAAGACTGACGATGCTTCAATTCCTGATACGGAAGGGTGTAAAAGTAGTGCTCCTCAGGCACTGGAGTAGTCAAAACAAGCAACTCACGGGCAGGAGTCACATCCTCAACAAACCACGTGGTTATACCAACAATGGCTACAGTGATAATAAAGCTGGTTGCACAAAAAATCTTCTTCTTCTCCATTTTATAGTAAAAGTCAATATCTTCCTGAAACTAAAAGGTTGTCAGAACTCTTCCCCTTAGGCAGCCGTTGATTTCTTCACCAGCGGGCCAAGACGTGTGTCACTACACTAATGCAGGGCTGATCCCCCCCCCCCTTGCCTCATTGTCTCTCGGTTTCACTAACCTAAGGGCCGTTCTGACAACGTATCTGAATACAGAAAAAAAATCACTTCCTCGGTCTGAGATGATATCTTCCTCCTCCAGGAATCGCTTGGTCCGGGAAGAGCTCCTCAGTGTCGTTCGGTTCCACAGCACGGCTTGTCTCTGCCGTCAGGATTTCTCGATGGTCGATCAATACAGCAGGCTCCACTAATCCAGGCGGTACTTTACGACAGTGCAAGGAGTGGATCCAGTTCTTCCGATTGGAGACTCGCACAGCTGTCCTCGTTGTGAGCAAGACTTGCTCAGGACCAACCCATCTCGGCTCCAGACTGTTCGTCCTTTCAAACACCTTGACCATAACATGGTCTCCAGGCTGGAGGTTATGTCCTTCACCTGTGGACCGATCAGGGAGCGCTTCTCGAACCTGTTGATAAATGGAAACCAAATTATCCGTTAACTGTGCCAGATAATCATTCATCATTACACAAGGTACATCATACACTGACTTCGGTTTCGGTGGACCCCAAATATTCATTGGCCGTCCGAACACGATCTCATATGGCGTGAGACCGGTCCGAGAATGCGGTATCGATCTAATTGACAATAATGCCAGCGGTAAAGCGTCTGGCCAAGTCAAAGAAGTCGAAGCTTGGATCTTAGCGATCTTAAGCTTCAAAGTACCGTTATATTTCTCAACCAATCCCGCAGACTGAGGGTGAAACACTGCATGAAATTTCTGGGTAATTCCCAGTCCTTTCAGGACATACTTGATAACGTCTGCTATAAAATGAGGTCCGTTATCACTCCACAACAATCTACAAACACCATATCGAGGGAAGAACTCCTTCAATAGCATCTTGGCTGTAGTCATTGCAGTATTGTCTTTCGTAGGGTATGCCTCAACCCATTTACTGAAGGCACAAACCACTACTAGAACATACTTCAGATTGTTACAGCGCTCAAGCTGAATGTAATCCATCTGCAAAACCTCAAAGGGTGCAGTAGGTGTTGCAAATCCTCCTGCTGGAGTTCGTGTACTCTTTCCTGGGTTATACTTCAGGCAAATCATGCAAGTCTGCACGACCCTCTTTGCCGTGCTAGCGATCTCCGGATGCTCCCAAACTCGTGTGAGTAATTTTACAATTGCGGAAGCTCCGACATGCGCTAGTCCATGTGCCATCTGAACCATCGTTTGAACGAAAGCTGTGGGTAACTTCCATTTATCCATCTGCTTATTTCTCCAACACCATTCATCATCTAATTCTCCATCATTGGACCATTGCTCCCGTTCCTTATCGGAAGCGGTCCTCTGTTTCTCCAGCACTTCTCTCCTAGCATCGTGCCATCTTTCTGCCTGTGACTTCACAACATACATTGCAGTAGAGTCAGGCTGCATCGCAGTCTCTTGTGCCACCCGGTCTGCCAAAGCATTCCCTTCTCCGACTTTATCAACCACCTTTTTATGGGCACTACATTTAACTATAGCAATCTTCTTTGGATATGTTAATGCAGTCAAAAGGTTGTGAACTAACTCTCCATACATTATCTGTGCTCCATGTAACGTTAGAAACCCTCTCTCCTTCCAGAGTAGGCCAAAATTGTGCGCTACTCCGAAGGCATAGCGGCTATCTGTATAAACATTCACACACAATCCTGTACTGAGCTCACATGCTCGTGTTAATGCCATCAGTTCCGCTGCTGGAGCTGTTTTCTGCGGTATGCGTGCTGTCTCCACTATTGTTTGTAATGTGGTAATTGCATACGCTGCTGAAGTCGTACCATCTGGTAGCTTCAGGCATGATCCGTCCACCCATAGTTCTCCATCTACATCTGTAAAGGGCGTATCCTGGAGATCAATACGACCCTTTGTCTGTTCCTCAGTCACGAGAATACAGTCATGTGCTTTTTGTGCTTCAGACTGAGTTTCCGGGAACGGCAACAATGTGGCTGGATTTAACGTTGCACACCTCTCCAACGTAATATGAGGAGCCAAAAGCATCAATTCATATCCCGTTAACCGAGCACTGGTCAAATGCTGCGTCTTTGTCTGATTAAGCAGGGCATCAACAGCATGGGGAACTAATACCAACAGCTTATGAGATAACACAATTCCCTCGCGTTGGCGTATTGACACAGCTGTCGCCGCAACCGAGCGAAAACAACCAGGCAATGCTCGGGCAACAGGATCAAGTACGGCCGAAAAATATGCACAAGGGCGCTGCTTGTCGCCGTGCGTCTGCACTAAAACTGATAATGCACTTCCATCTCTCTCATGTACATACAATGTAAAAGGCTTCGTATAATCAGGGGTACCTAACACTGGTGCTGAACAAAGGGCTTGTCGCAATTGCTGAAAGGCAATTTCACAACTATTTGACCAGGGAAGAGGAATTGGGGTATCTTTTGTCAAAAGTGCTAACAATGGTTTAACTATATATGAAAACCCCAATATCCATTGCCTACAAAAAGAAGCAAGACCCAAAAATGCACGCACGTCCTTCTGTGTGGAAGGTACTGGCGTGTCCAAAATTGCTTGAATACGATCTGGTGTGAGTGCACGCCCCTCCTTAGACAAAAGGTGACCCAAATAAGTCACCTTTGGTCTACAAAATTGCAATTTCTTCTTCGACACTTTGTGATTGTGAGATGCCAAAAAGGAAAGCAAGGATAACATGCACTTCTCACATAGCTCAGGAGTGTCAGCCGCCAACAAGATGTCGTCGACATATTGTATACGGGCTACACCATCAGGCAGAGCAAAGGAATCCAATTGTCTTTTCAATGCTAGGACTCTCTGTATAACCCCGAGGGACTCTACAAAATCTGTAGGACCGATTATTCAAAGTGAAGCCGAAAAGGTACCGGCTATCAGGATGAATAGGAATCGAAAAGAAAGCATTTTTCAAATCGATAACCGAGAATGTGGTCGCCGTAGGGGGGACCAGAGTAAGCAACGTCGTGATATCAGAAACCACTGGATACTGAGGTATCACTATCTTATTCACCTCCCTTAAGTCAATAATAAAACGATAAACCCTAGTATCGGTATCTTTCTTCAAAATGGGTAGAATAGGACTGTTGCAGACATTGTATGGAACTTCCTCCACTACTCCCACCTTGATCAAATCCTGCACAATCTGTATGAGCGCCTCCTCCCCCTCCTGGGAAATACGATATTGAGGGAGGCGTGGTAACACAGCACCCTCCTTGACACTAATGTGGACAGGCGGAATCACCATCTGTCCCACATCAGTATCCGAAGTGGCCCACAAAGTACGAGGGAGAGAAGCTAATACAGTATCCTCTGCAACCACACACATCCGTTCTGTCATGGGGTGATTATCGTTTAAGATCACACGTACTCCAGTAGGGGAGCAGCGGATCGTAGCTCTGAAGTGCTTAAGCATATCAAGACCCATAATGTTGTCAGGCGTGTTCGGGGCAAGCAAAAACGGACAGAGTGCAGAAAGTTGGTCAACATGAAATGCAAGGGGTTGGGATAGAGGGCTTCGAGAGAGTGTACCATCAAACCCTACCGATGTAACCATTAAGCCAGATGGGGGAGCCCTCGGAACCAATTGTTTGGACAGCGTACTGCGAGTAGCTCCTGTATCAACTAGGAACCGATCAGTAGAACCCAAAACATTTGCTGTAACATAAGGACCCTTCTGATCAACTGGCACTTCAACTGATTCCAACCCCCACCCAACGCAATCCTATGCATGCTGCGAATCATGGTACCCAGGGCGGTCATTCCCAGACATTTGATACTGATTTTGCCGATCAAACACATTAGGTCTATCTCGTTGCTGCACGTTAGGCTCAAATCGAGCACGATCATTGGAATTCCCTCTAAAATTCGGAAAGCCCCCTCTACCTCTCGGCGGTCCCTGACCACGTCCCTGACGGGGTGCATATAATACCGGACAATCCCTGGCCCAATGACCCAACTGTTTGCAATACGCACATTGATTTCTATTAACATCCGACCGACCCGAAGGGGGACCATAAAATCCTCCTCTACCTCTCTCAACACCCCGACGAGGCGGACCATACACTTGCGCTAACATCACCTTAGTTTTCAAATCTTTCGATTTCTTCTCCTCATGCCCCTTCGCTTCTTGTTCCTGACGCTCATAATACTGAGCCATAGTCAGGAGGGATGCTGGAGACGAGGTGGACCAAGAACTTTCACTCGCTTTTAATCGAGCTGCTATTCCCGGTAATAAATTCGCCACATATTTATCAACAAAAAGATGTCGACCCGTATCATCCGTAAGTGACTGACCACTGAAATCATGAAATGTTTCCTCAAAGCGCGTAAAGAAGTCTGAAACTGATTCATCAACCTTCTGTTTACACGAGGCTAACATATTCCAGTCAATCTTTTTAGGGGGAATAATCGTTTTCAACTTAGTCAAGATAGCAGCAGGAAGATCTAAAATAAGCTGGGGCGGTTTTTGCGCGGACTTTCTCTCCCTATCCTCATCCTCAATCTCAGACCATTTGGCCTTAAAAACGGCTTGATCATCCACCTTCCGCACAGATCGCCACATATCCGGCGGTAAAATGAGCCCAAAGAACAAATCTATATCTGCTAAAGTCATAGTACAAGAATTCAAGGCCCCTTCGACCTCTTCATAAAAGGCCGCTGGATTCTTGCGGGGGTCAGGCAATGCATTCTTCAATGCCATAACATCAGTCCTATGCCAGGGAGTATAAACCCAATTATACACGAAATATCCCCTAGCATCGGGGGAAGACATGTCTGAACTAGTTCCCGCTCCTTTAGGAGGAACATACAAAGGTGCCGCCTCTCGCATCGGTTTAGCATGCACTAGTTCACTCTTATCTGAATGGGAGGTAGACAACTGTTTCCCGCCGACATGTGGATTCGATTGCTCCTCCTCCCCTGTCTTTTGGCGCGCTTTCTCTTTAAGTTCAAACATCGCGTCCCGCAATGCAAACAGCCGTCGGACCGCATCGGGTACCTTAGAGGGAGAAAAAACACCGTTACGTAATGCTTTAGAATCTAATACTATATCATCAGGCTCAAAAACATCAGAATATTTCCGAAAGGCAGTAACCACTTCATCAGAAAAAGTTTCAACAAAATATAACTTTTCCCTATCCTGCCAACTTTCCAAAGATGCCAATAATTCAGGAAGAGATAACTTGCCCTTAAGCGCACGAAAAGAAATTTTCCGAAGCTCACCCATACGATCAGTTGATAACATGGACCGCGTGTCTACCTTATCCGAAACCGATCCAGAATCCTGTGACCTCAGGGCAGACGCACCAACATAAGGGGGCGGAGAGCGATCTAATAAATGAAAATCATCTTCAAGATTAGTAAGGACAGGATAAAGTGGCTGGCGGACAGCATATTGACCCGATACTTGCAACCTACGCTCTTTCTCTTTTCTCTCCGCCAGTTCTCTTTCCTCCCGACGCTTCGCTTCCTGCGTTCTCACATGATCATTTTTCCGTTGCTCTTTATCAATCAGCGCTTTCTCACGTTTCTCCCGCTCACGCACTTCCTTCACCCATAATCGTACACATTCAAACATGTCTTGCCGAGCACGCCGATTACACATACACTGTTCCACATACTCAATCTTACGCATATCAAACGATCCATACAAAGGCCATCGTAACTCAGGATCCTTTTTGGTGTATTTCCTCCACACTGTGCTGTACATTATAGAGGAAAGGCCATGCTTCACATACATATCCCTATTAGGAGTCCCCTCTGGGGGGGCTGGAGCAGATTCCTCAAGATTTAACCGGTTTCCAAAGCAGCAGCACCACTTACGGAGTGCGCTAAAAGCAGGCATGCTCAAAAATAATGCAAAATATGCAGTATTATCAAAAATGGCACTTAAACGTTGCGCCGTTCAAATTTAAACAACTCCGGAGAAATATCTCCACATTACCTGCCTATATGTGTTGCAACGCATATATTCCCACAGTAATCAATACAAAATATGACCGGTCATCACAAATCAAACTCAAATAGCCAACCCAGGCTTCAAAACTCGGAGCAAGTACCGTACAACGGTTCTTACCAATCAAGAGCGTCCAGATTCCAACTGCCAAGTTCCAAAATTCGCCCAAACGGCTATCACGCGGCAAACCGACAGAAGAGGTCTCAGTCGAGGACCGGCGCCACCCAGATGGTCAGCTCGGAAGGGAAGGAAGAAAAACCTTGGGATGCCAGGACTAAGAAACGCCCCTGGCAGTGATCACATCCCCGGCCAAATTCCTCACCTTCGTCACGACCAGTCCTTCGAGCATCCGAGTCGCCGATGAGCCCCACGTGACGGGCGCCAATTGATGAATACAGGCCCCAGCTAGGCCCGCAAATACAAGGGTTCGCCCTCCTGTAACGAAAACTAGAAGGAAGTTGGCACGGAAACTGTAAATACAAAGACAAAGTTTATTAACCCTTAAGGGTGGTCCTACAACCTACACAACACTCTTCAGTATTGCATAGAGTAGCACAAAGAACTTGCGTACACGGTCCCCTTTTATACACAACAGAGGGGCTCAAAAGTGGGTGGATACAACATAGAGCAAAATTCATTACCATTTATGGGCATTTTCGATACAGGATCAATATGTGGGCGGAGTTAACAAATTCCTGAGCCCGCGAAAACATGGTCAAACAAGGACTAACTGATAACAGATGTGGTCAAGTCTGGGCATGCGCCAGACGGACAAAGGAGCTATTTATAGACTATTACTAGGCAGATTACAAGAGCAACTAGCGAAAAGGTAGGAATCTTCTCGTGCAAAGCACGTGGAGACATGACAATACAAAATGGAGTCCGGACATTGGTCAACAAAGGATAAGAAACACGTTTTAACTGTAGAGAATTCATGTCTTCAGAGAATGCTTAATCATATCGCTGTTTTAGTTTTCAACAATCACAGTACAGCCCCAGCTGCCAGACCCTCTGGGAGAGACCACCACAGTACTACCCTAGCTGCCAGACCCCCTGGGAGAGATCCTCACAGTACAACCCCAGCTGTCAGACCCCCTGGGAGAGATCGTCACAGTACATCCCCAGCTGCCCAACCCCCTGGGGAGACCATCACAGTACAACCTCAGCTGCCAGACTGAGGTTCTGGACTTTTAAGAGTCCAGAGGTGTCAGGGAAACAACACCCGAAGACCCTGAGTTCCTTCCTGTCTCGGTGCACAAATAAACAGAGACGCGGGCTTCTCGATGGTGGCGTCAGAGACCAAGATTTATTTACTGCAGGGACACAGAAGTCATAGGAACCACACAGAGGCAGAATCTACGAGACTGTTCAAATTGCATTAAGTGGGTTGTTCTTTAAATACACGCAAAATGTCTTTAGGCAACATTACACGAATATTTCTCATGCCCAACCCGGTATCCCAAACAAACAGTAAATAGACATCAAACAATAATTTGTCGTAGGTTTTCGGTATTCGATCAGGTCCTCTCGACAGTTTTCCATTCTTTGCCCGATCCTCCCCATCATAAAAATCGTAACCTCCCCATTGTAAAAGCCCAGAAGGAGAGGAGCAGAGCCAGGTGCAAAGGATTGAAAATTAGGATAAGAGGTGTTTATGGATCATAAACGGGCATGGCTACCGTCTTCGGCCTTTCAGTAAGGACAACGGACACGAGAACCAGTATAGCAGGACTGGCCTCAGGCAAGGGAGGCAGCTTGATTCTGCCTAGTCATGCAGCATCAGCCTTTCTCGGGGCTCGAGCTTACGTGTCCTTAACAAGGTGACTCTGCCGGGGTCATCGTCCGTTCATTGACTATGTGAGGGCAAGAAACAAAATGGATGCCGTAACTAAAATGGATGCCATGACTTTACAACAGAATGCCCTATTTCTCAGTGAATTAATGCTAGTTGCGTAGCGAAAACACTGTCGTGCATATAATGGAGCATTTGCGGTTCATTGGTACCGAAATCGTGTCAGTACTACGATACAGAATTCACGGTTTCGGATCGCTACAGAACCTCAGACCGTCCTTTTGCCCTTACATAGGCAATAACTTACTCTATGTCAGAGTCCATTTCTATGTTCATCAGGTCACTGATATGTTGTTGAAGCATTACTCTATCCCGTGGCGTATCTCTAAAAACAGGTGGTCTTCTTACGCATGTTGAAATGCAGAGATTACATAAGGCAGGACCACACTGAACAATGAGACAGCACGAAAATAAAAATACCAACGCAACACCAGTGACTATCAGAACCTTCCATCCCCACGCAGATAACAGGCTCCAGAACCATCCCATTAATGACCAGTCACCTTCCTCCATATGAATAGAGTCAGAGATTTTGTGTAACTTAGAGATGGCCTTATATACCGTTGGCGCATTATCTGGGATAAAAACACAACAGCTCGATTGGATCATCTTACATACTCCACCTCGATCTGCAAGTAACACATCAAGGACCATACGGTTCTGTAACGTCATGAGGCGATCCGCTTGAAGCTCAGCTGTCAGGTTACTAAGGGCACCCGCAGTTTCGGTGATAGTGGATTTAACTACCCGTGTTAGTTGACGTAAGTTTCTACTGTTGGCCATAGGCCCCCAGAATGGAAGGAAACCTTTGAAGAAGTCTCCTGCCTCTTGGCCAGCAGTATCTTCTTTACTGAAAACACCTCTTGCAACTCTAGTTTTGTGATAGTCCGGTGCAGCAGTGTATGTCGGAGGTAATAGTTGAGCGATATAACATGAGCCAGAGAAGTCAGCAGGCAGCCATGTGTATGCTCTGTCTTGGCAAACAAAATAGGTACCCTTAGCAGCTAAGAATGCAGGGGAAGACTGTGACGGGAAAACATATGTTTCGATACAGTCACTCTTCCCTAGTAGAGCTTTCGGATTTCTCCCATTTCCTTGCAAACAGACCTGACCTTGGTGGGGTACGACCCAGATCGGAGTCGAGCTTTTACGTTTGTTCTCACCCAGAGTAATGCCATATTCCGTAACATTCCAACCCATGTAAACTCGCAATTCATCCTTGGGAATGAACGGAGTATTATTGACATCTCTAACCATGTCAGTGATTCCTTTTACCAAGGCTCTATTAGCAGAGTTATACCTAGTGGAACGCGGAGGTCGTGGAGGATAGGTCTCTAGGGCATAAGCGAACATGGTCTGAAATGCCCAGAATGATCCATTCTAACTAAAGGGCAGAACTAGATAAGGGATGCCCTTGTCCATGGTATGTGGTACCAAACCACTCACCCAGCAGTTTGTTGTGTTAACCACTAGTTGATGTTGATGTAAGAGCTGAATGAAAGTGTTATTTATAAACTCAGAGCGTCGAGCTTGCTCGTGGGCAGGAAAAGGATGGAAAGAATGAAGAGAAACAACAGTCGGAGAAACAGGAACATGGGGAGATACTGTAGATGTAACAGGTGTAGAGATCAACTGAATACCAAAAATAATTCCGCCTACCAAAGTTATCAAAACAATTAGAAGTGTCAGAGCACATTGCATTAGAAAACATTTGCTATACAATATGTCATACAGTTTTGTCTTGTGTACATTTATGACGTTAACCCGTCGCAGTTCAGGAAGCTCCATCTTCTACAACCGTTCGCAACGGATGGTTTGTACCTGTTAAAAACTTGCCTCTGTTTACCCTGGGAGTTCCCAAAATAAACAGAAGAAACCGACCTTGTGTCTGGTTCCCTGCAAATTAAAACAAGGCACACGTCACGACCCTACGGTAACCCAGACGGCAAGGTGAGAGAAACAAAAAGAATAAAGATTTAGAGCAAACTTCCTGACTGAATGGAATGCAATAAGATCAAAACAGTTTTCAAACAGAAAGGTAATTATGCAATGTCATTAGTTCACAACATGAGAACGTAGATTATATCTGTACTTTCCGGGTCTTGTCTGATCTTGAAATAGCTGGTCTATAGGTGCGGAAATGTTCGACTCCTCAGGTGACAAATGTTCACTTTGTATAACACTCGGTCCAGGATTCAAAAGAGCGGTTCTTGTTGAGGTGTCAAGGTTCTGTGTTTCAGTTCGTGAGTCCGTTATGTACTCTGCATCACTGAAAGGGATGTGCCTAGGAACAGGTTCTGTCTCGGATACACCAAATCCCTGTCTAACCCAGTTGTCATAGGGGAGTGGGAGAGGGACACGCTTCGTATGGCTAGCGTGCACCCAATTCTTCCTTCCAGCTAGGCGTACAGCAGTTCTCGTTGTTAGGAGTACCTGGAACGGACCCACAAATCTTGGCTGGAGGTTCCGAGTTCGCTCAAAATTCCGCACCACTACTTGGTCGCCTGGTTTCAACGTGTGTCCTGGACTCTCTGGCAGTTTAGGCAAGGATTCGAATACCTGTTGACGAATAAGGCTTAGTTTAGCAGTCAGGTCATAAAGATAATCAATCAACATTGGGTATTCGATCTGTTTGAATTCTTTTGGCCTAGGGACTCCCCAAACATTAGCAGGGCGACCAAACACAATCTCATATGGACTAAGCCCTACTCGAGAGTGTACAGTCGCTCTGGTGGAGAGTAGAGCTAAAGGCAGTGCATCTGGCCAAGATAGACCAGTGGAAGCTTGAATTTTAGCAAGTTTCAGCTTCAGGGTGCCATTGTACCCTTCAACCAAACCCGCTGACTGTGGGTGATTCGCACTGTGGAATTTTTGGGTAATACCGAGACCCGTACACACACTCTTCATAACTTTCCCTACAAACTCACTTCCATTGTCCGACCAAACAATCCGTGGCATACCATACCTGGGGAAGTATTCTTTGAGGAGGATTTTGGCAGTGGACATAGCAGTGTTATCCTTTAACGGATATGCCTCAATCCATCTTGAAAAGGCACAGACTACCACTAGGACATATTTAAGATTGTTACACCTGTCCATGTGGATAAAATCCAACTGAATCACTTCAAAGGGACAAGAAGGGGGAGCAAAATGACCAGTTGGGGTTGGGGTTCCCTTGCCAGGATTATGCATCAGGCATATCATGCAGTTTTTCACCACTCTTTCCGCACACTTAGTAATTCCATCATTCTTCCATACTGGAGCTAACATTTTACAGATCCCTTTCGAGCTGATGTGCGCCGCTCCATGCGCCATCGTGACTACTGCAAGTACATACGCATCAGGTAACATCCAACGCTGCTGCTCAGACAAATAAACCCAACATCCACTCGAATCCTTTTTACCCGTTTTCTCCTTCCATTCATTCTTCTCATTTTCAGTTGCTTCATTCTGGATTGCCTTTACACTTTCAATCGTATTCTCACACATCCCTGATTCAGCAATCCATCTTGCAGACGTTGCAACGTGCATTCGGCTCGTCATGTTCTTGGCCGTTTCTTTAGCGACCTCATCAGCAAATGCATTCCCACGGCCAACATCATCCGTAATCTTTCGATGCGCACTGCACTTCACAATCGCAACTCCATTCGGTAGGGTCAGGGATTCCAATAGATCGCTGACTATCTGTCCATGTTGGATCTTAGTCCCATGGGACGTGAGAAAACCTCTTTCTTTCCAGAGACGTCCAAAGCTATGTGCTACGCCGAAGGCGTATTGGCTATCAGTAAACACATTCACTCTCTTTCCCTCAGCTAAAACACACGCTCTTGTTAATGCAATTAATTCTGCAGCTTGGGCAGAATTCTGACTTACTCTTGCAGTCTCAACAATCGTACTCAAAGTCGTAACTGCATACGCGGCCGTCACATCACCATTCTGTAGTTTAAAACACGACCCATCGACATATAAAGTGCCATCTGGATCTAGTAACGGAGTGTCTTTTAAATCAATCCGACCTTTTGTCTCTTCCTCAGTTCTAAAACAACAATCATGGGGCTCTGAATCACTCGACTCTTGAGTAGTCGGCAACAGCGTTGCTGAATTCAATATGTTACATCGCTTGGTCGGAATGTGACTTGCCAAAAGTGTCAGCTCATAGCCTGATAGTCTAGCACTGGTGAGTTGCTGAGTTTTCGTTCGATTCATGAGTGTGTCCACAGCATGTGGAACCATGACTACTAACATGTTGTTCATGACTAGTCCAGCAGACTGTCGAATAGATACTGCAGCTGCTGCTGTAGCTCGTAAACAACTTGGCAACGCTCTGGCTACCGGATCTAATGTGGATGAGAAATATGCAGAAGGTCGCTGTTTGTCACCAAATTGTTGCGTTAAAACACTCAACGCACAACCTTCTCTTTCATGGACATATAGAGTAAACGGCTTACTGTAGTCAGGAGTACCCAACACAGGAGCTGAACACAGTGCATCACGTAAGTCGGAAAAACTCTGTTGACATTCCTCAGACCACGGCAAAGGGCTCGGAACACCTTTTCCAGTCAGGGCCACCAATGGTTTCGCCATGAGAGAAAAATTTGGAATCCATTGCCTGCAGTATGACGTAATACCCAAAAACGCACGTACTTCTCTCTGTGTGCTTGGTACAGTCATCTGCGAAATTGCTTTGATTCTCTCTGGGGTCAACCTTCTTCCCTCCTTTGACAAAAGATGACCTAAGTAGGTCACTTCTTGGCAACAATATTGCAGTTTAGAAGGTGACACCTTGTGATGTAAGTCTGACAAATGACGTAATAAAGAAATTGTAGCTGTTTTGCAAGTTTCCTTGTCATCAGCAGCCAGTAAAAGATCATCTACGTATTGGATCAGGGCAACACCAGGAGGAAGTACAAGAGCATCTAATTGACTCTTCAATGCTTGGCTGTAAATTGAAGGGCTCTCACAATAACCTTGTGGAGCGCGTTTGAATCTGAAACTGCGACCTCCTAAGGAGAAACCAAAAATGTCTCTACTTTCCTCGGCTATCGGAATGCTGAAGAAGGCATTCTTCAAGTCGATCACTGTGAACCATGAAGCGGAGGCAGGAATCAACGTCAATAATGCAGTGATATCTGGTACCACAGGAAACTGGGAATCACTATTTTGTTAACTTCTCTGAGGTCAATCACAAATCTGTAGATTGGAGGTTTGGAAGGGTCAGTGCGTTTCAAAATCGGCAGAACAGGACTATTGCAGACATTTCCTCTAGTTTCCTCTATCACATCTTTCTGTATTAAGTCTTTCACAATCAGCAAGAGTGCACGTTCACCTTCATTCGAAATCCAATACTGTGGGATTCGTGGGAATTTAACATTTGCTTTCAGACTTACCACATAAGGGGGAGTTTCCAAGAGGCCTACATCGTTAGGACCAGTCGCCCAAAGAGTATCAGGGAGAGAACGCAGCTCCGGTGGGAGCTTATCTATCGACATATACATTGGAGAGATGACTCTTTTGCCTAATGTGAGCTGTACTCCCGAAGGAGAACAGTACAGTGTCGCGTGCAGGCGTTTCAACAGATCTAAACCAAGCAGATTCTCATTACAACCGGTTGTTAGAATAAGGGGTGCTTCTAGTTCGCATGGCCCAACAGATATTGGCAAAGGACTAGAAACAGGATTGTGAACAGGGGCGCCTGAGAAACCTACTGAAGTGTTTGTTAAGCCAGACAAAGGTGCGCCAGGGAGTTTCGCATGCATAATTGAACTTTTTGCCGCACCAGTATCCAACAGAAACGGTTCGACCACGCCTGATGTAACTACTGCGACATAAGGTCCACTCTGATCAACTGGAACTGATACTACTCCCTCTCTTTGCCTGTGGCTGTCCTAGTACTCGCTTCTCTGAATCTCTTCATTATGATCATGATAATCTTCAACATGATACTGTGGAGATCTACCTGGTTGCGCAGGTTGTACGTTTCGGTGATCGAAATAATTTGATGGGCGATCAGCCTGTGGTGTCATTGTACCACGTCCTCTACCTCTAGGAGTTTGCATAAACCCAACATTACCTCTCTGAGCTGGGACACCACTAGTCTGTGCGTGCAGTACCGGACACTCATTCTTATAATGACCCTCCTTTTTACAATAGGCACACTGATTCCATGCTAACTGTTGTCGGGAAAAACCATAATTAAATCTTTGGGACGTCCCTTGCTGGAATTGTGGCTGTTGCTGAAACTGGGGTCGCTGCTGTGAATCTGACTGATTCGAGCGAGGCGGATACGCCTGTTGCAATAGAACTTTAGTCTTTAAATCTTTCGTTTTCTTTTCTGACTTTTCCTTCTCTTCTTTTTCTCTATTCTCGTAATACTGAGCAGTTGCAAGTATCTGTGCTGTCGTCGACACTGCCCATGCACTTGCAGAATCCTTTAACTTGTTACTAAGCTCAGGTAGTAAATTAAACACGAACTTGTCGACAAACAACCTCTGGCCTCCCTCAGTACTCATATCTTGCCCACTGTGGTCTACGAAGGTCTCTTCAAATCTAGTGAAAAAGTCAGAGACGCTTTCGTCCTTCTTTTGCTTGCACGCCAATAGTTTATCCCAATTAACTCGTAACGCTGGCATCAGCGTTTTCATCAGATTAATTATTCTGCCAGGCAAGGCAGCAATCAGAGGTTCCGGTTTAGCACCGCCAACTTGTTGCCCATCTGCTGCTACAATAGCAGGCCAATCACCTCCTAAGGCGACTGGGTGGTTCTCTTGCCGAATTTTGGCCCATATAGGCTGTGGCACTACATTGCCAAATAGCATTTCAGTGTCTGCCAAATTCATGACGCACGCTTGAACTGTCTGCGTTAACTCTTTGTAATAACCAGCAGGATTTTTACGCGGGTCCGGCAACGCCTGTTTTACTGCTAATACTTCGGCCCGCTTCCAAGGGATGTGTATCCACACTCTCTGGAATTGTGCCGGGGCCGCTGCAATACCATTAGCCCCATCAGCTTGAACTGCATCACGCCATATCGGTGGAACTTCCCTCATCGGATATTGACCTCCTCTTTTCCTAGTAGTAATCGGTGAACCATCAGGGTCCCTTGTCGCTCGAAGAGGGGAATCATCCCTATAAGCTAAGATCAGTTCTATCGCTCCCCTTACTTCTGAACCTATCACCATTCCTGCGGCAAATTTCTGCTGAACATTTATCAGATCAGAGGGGACGGAATCTAAGTCATCGTCTTCCCATTCTTCACACACAAGAGAACACATTACGTCAAAAACATAACGTTGAGTTGGTTCATTCCATTGCATAAAGGTTTCTAACACTCTCCGTGCATCATACTTCACAGCTTTCGACATCCACCTAAGAGCTGTCGAATCTAACATTTCTCGTTCCTGAGGACCAGGAAGCTGGCTACGTCTCTGTATAGAGTCAGAAACGGGGGTCCCAATTAAAGACCTGTAGAGAGGAGTTAAGATATTAGTTACAGAGTCGGTTATTTTCCGACGAACGGAAAGCGGAGTCAGAATGTTCACAGGGTTCAGGAACAGGGCAGCTGAAGCAGATGAAATAGTAAGGGTGGGAGTAGCAGGTAAAGCAGTTTGCGAAACGACAGGCAAAGGCGGAACAGGCGACCCAGGTAGAGGGGGTGCCGAAGGAACATTAACCACGGGAAGGACAGGAGCTGGAATCAAGGGAAGTGGAGCAACTATTCCAGGCTGACCAGCAGCTGGCTGTACAACAGGTAGTAACTGTGGTGCTGTAATACCCTGTGCGTACGGTGGAGGTGAATTCAACAGGTAAGACAACAGAGGATCCTTTTCATGATCCTCTATCGGCTTAGTAGGACAAGATGGCAATACAGGGTAACATTTATCAATTGCCAAATTATATTTTCTATTCGCCATCTCCATTGGTTTCTCAGTCTCGTTTACATGCAGCTGCCTAGCAGACTCCATTAAAGTCAACCCTTTCTCTTTCTGTTCTTTCTTCGTCTTCCCAATTTCTCTCTGTTTGGCTTCTTTGCGCCATACGCGAAAAGAATCAAACATTGCCGGCCGGGCTTTTCTCTTAAACAACTTCATTTCTAGATTGTCTAGTATTTCGGTTTCGAAGCTACCATGCGGTGGCCAACTAAGGACACCATCTTTCCTGGTATAACGGACCCATACTTCATTATACGTAATAGGACCCACACCATGTTTACAATAGAGCTCATATGTAGGAGTTCCAATCGGAGGAACTGAACACGAATCCTCCAACCGGGAATCCCCGTTGCAACGTAACCAGGACAGGAAACAATTACTACTGGTAGTCATGACAAACAAAGACAAATTCCAACCAAAATGCGCAGAGAACTTAGGCCTACCAAATGAACTAATACCAAAACAAAGATTATCTAAACAAGAGCAACCAATGATAATCTACGAATTAAACCAGAGCAACAAAGAACAACCAAACTGAGCGTAACCCACTTAATACTTAACTGAAATGTGGAAGACGTCACCAAGGAGAACCCGTCTAAGTCTCGCCGTACTAAGGTCTGCACCTCGGGTCCAAGACAGGGCGACAGTCAGGGCAGCGGTCCTCTGTAGCCGTCTGGGAACGGGAACCCTCGTGGAAGAGATCGTCGGGCCACTTTTACGACATGCAGGGATCGATGAAGCGGGGTACCTTCCTCCGGAATCTTCACACGAAACTTCTCGAACTTTTCAGGCTTTGGACCGGTACCGGATGACGTCGCCCCACGTGGGGCGCCAATTTGAGGTTCTGGACTTTTAAGAGTCCAGAGGTGTCAGGGAAACAACACCCGAAGACCCTGAGTTCCTTCCTGTCTCGGTGCACAAATAAACAGAGACGCGGGTTTCTCGATGGTGGCGTCAGAGACCAAGATGTATTTACTGCAGGGACACAGAAGTCATAGGAACCACACAGAGGCAGAATCTACGAGACTGTTCAAATTGCATTAAGTGGGTTGTTCTTTAAATACACGCAAAATGTCTTTAGGCAACATTACACGAATATTTCTCATGCCCAACCCGGTATCCCAAACAAACAGTAAATAGACATCAAACAATAATTTGTCGTAGGTTTTCGGTATTCGATCAGGTCCTCTCGACAGTTTTCCATTCTTTGCCCGATCCTCCCCATCATAAAAATCGTAACCTCCCCATTGTAAAAGCCCAGAAGGAGAGGAGCAGAGCCAGGTGCAAAGGATTGAAAAGTAGGATAAGAGGTGTTTATGGATCATAAACGGGCATGGCTACCGTCTTCGGCCTTTCAGTAAGGACAACGGACACGAGAACCAGTATAGCAGGACTGGCCTCAGGCAAGGGAGGCAGCTTGATTCTGCCTAGTCATGCAGCGTCAGCCTTTCTCGGGGCTCGAGCTTACGTGTCCTTAACAAGGTGACTCTGCCGGGGTCATTGTCCGTTCATTGACTATGTGAGGGCAAGAAACAAAATGGATGCCGTAACTAAAATGGATGCCATGACTTTACAACAGAATGCCCTATTTCTCAGTGAATTCATGCTAGTTGCGTAGCGAAAACACTGTCGTGCATATAATGGATCATTTGCGGTTCATTGGTACCGAAATCGTGTCAGTACTACGATACCGAATTCACGGGTCCTCAAGACCCCCTGGCAGGGATGCTCACAGCACAACCACAGCTGACAGACCCCTTGGAGAGATCCTCACAGTACAACCCCAACTGCCACAGCCCCTGGGAGAGATCTTCCCAGTACAACCCCAGCTGCCAAACCCCTGGGGGAGATCATCACAGTACAACCCCAGCTGTTAGATCCCCTGGAAGATATCACAGTACAACCCCAGCTGCCACACCCCCTGGGGAGATCATCACAGTACAACCCCAGCTTCCAGACCCCCTGGGAGAGATCATCACAGTACAACCTCAGCTGCCAGTCCCCTGGGAGAGATCCTCACAGTTCAACCCCAGCTGCCAGACCCCCTGGGAGAGATCATCACAGTACAACCACAGCTGCCAGGCCCCCTGGGGAGCTCATCACAGTACATCCCCAGCTGGCAGACCCCCTGGGGAGACTATCACAATACAACCCAGCTGCCAGACCCCCTGGGAGGGATCATCACAGTACAACCCCAGCTGCCAGACCCCTTGGGAGAGATCCTCACAGTACAACTACAGTTGCCAGACCCCTGGGGGAGATCATGACATTACAATCCTAGCTACCAGACCCCCTGGGGAGATCATCACAGTACAACCCCTGCTGCCAGATCCCTGGGGGAGATCATCACAGTACAACCACTGCTGCCAGACTCCTGGGGAGATACTCACAGTACAACCCCAGCTGCCAGACCCCCTAGGGAGATCATCACAGTACAACCCCAGCTGCCAGACCCCCTGGGGAGATCCTCACAGTACAACCCCAGCTGCCAGAACCCCTAGGGAGATCATCACAGTACAACCCCAGCTGCCAGACCCCCTGGGGAGATCATCACAGTACAACCCCAACTGCCAATTCCCCTGAGGAGATCATCACTGTACAAGCCCCACTGACAAACCCCCATGGGAGATCATCACAGTACAACCCCAGCTGTCAGACCTCTGGGGAGATCATCACAGTACAACCCCTGCTGCCAGATCACCTGGGGGAGATCATCACAGTACAACCCCAGCTTCCAAACCCCTGGTGAGATCTTCACAGTACATCCCCAGCGGCCAGACCCCCTGGGAGAGATCCTCAGAGTACAACCCCAGCTGCCAGACCCCATGGGGGAGATCATCACATTACAAACCCAGCTGCCAGAACCTCTGGGAAAGATCTTCACAGTACAACCCCAGCTGCCAAACCCTGTGGGACATCATCACATTACAACCCCGGCTGCCAGACCCCCTGGGAGAGATCCTCACAGTACAACCCCAGCTGCCAGACCCCCTAGGGAGATCATCACAGTACAACCCCAGCTGCCAGACCCCCTGGGGAGATCCTCACAGTACATCTCCAGCTGCCAGACCCCGAGGGAGATCATCACAGTACAACCCCAGCTGCCAGACCCCCTGGGGAGATCATCACAGTACAACCCCAACTGCCAGACCCCCTGAGGAGATCATCACAGTACAAGCCCCACTGACAAACCCCCTGGGGAGATCATCACAGTACAACCCCTGCTGCCAGATCACCTGGGGGAGATCAGCACAGTACAACCCCAGCTTCCAAACCCCTGGTGAGATCTTCACAGTACATCCCCAGCGGCCAGACCCCCTGGGAGAGATCCTCAGAGTACAACCCCAGCTGCCAGACCCCATGGGGGAGATCATCACATTACAAACCCAGCTGCCAGAACCTCTGGGAGAGATCTTCACAGTACAACCCCAGCTGCCAAACCCTGTGGGACATCATCACATTACAACCCCGGCTGCCAGAACCCCTGGGAGAGATCATCACAGTACAACCCCAGCTGCCAGACCCCCTGGGAGAGATCATCACAGTACAACCTCAGCTGCCAGACCCCTGGGATAGATCCTCACAGTACAACCCCAGCTGCCAGAGCCCCTGGGGAGACCATCACAGTACAGCCCCAGCTGCCAGAACCTCTGGGAGAGACCACCACAGTACAACCCTAGCTGCCAGACCCCCTGGGAGAGATCCTCACAGTACAACCCCAGCTGTCAGACACCCTGGGAGAGATCATCACAGTACAACCTCAGCTGCCAGACCCCTGGGATAGATCCTCACAGTACAACCCCAGCTGCCAGACCCCCTGGGGAGACCATCACAGTACAGCCCCAGCTGCCAGAACCTCTGGGAGAGACCACCACAGTACAACCCTAGCTGCCAGACCCCCTGGGAGAGATCCTCACAGTACAACCCCAGCTGTCAGACCCCCTGGGAGAGATCATCACAGTACATCCCCAGCTGCCCAACCCCCTGGGGAGACCATCACAGTACAACCTCAACTGCCAGACCCCCTGGCAGGGATGCTCACAGTACAACCCCAGCTGCCAGACCCCCTGGGAGAGATCCTCAAAGCACAACCACAGCTGCCAGGCCCCCTGGGGAGCTCATCACAGTACATCCCCAACTGGCAGACCCCCTGGGGAGACTATCACAATACAACCCAGCTGCCAGACCCCCTGGGAGGGATCATCACAGTACAACACCAGCTGCCAGACCCCCTGGGAGAGATACTCACAGTACAACTACTGTTGCCAGACCCCTGGGGGAGATCATGACATTACAATCCTAGCTTCCAGACCCCCTGGGAAGATCATCACAGTACAACCCCTGCTGCCAGATCCCTGGGGGAGATCATCACAGTATAACCCCACCTGCCAAACCCCTGGGGAGATCTTCACAGTACAACCCCAGCTGCCAGACCCCTGGGGGAGATCCTCACAGTACAACCCCCACTGCCAGACCCCCGGGTGAGATCATCATAGTACAACCCCAGCTGCCAGACCCCTGGGGGAGATCCTCACAAGAAAACCCCAGCTGCCAGACGACTCCCTGGGGAGATCCTCACAGTACAACCCAAGCTGCCAAACCCCTGGGGGATATCCTCCCAGTGCAACACCACATCTCAGACCCCCTGGGAGAGCCCATCACAGAACAACCCCAGCTGCCAGCCGCCCTGGGAGAGATCCTCACTGTACAACCTCAGCTGTCAGACCCCCTGGAGAGATCATCACAATACAACCCAAGCGTTCAGACCCCTGGGGGAGATCCTCCCTGTACAACCCTAGCTGCCAGATACCCCCACCCCCCCGGGGGGAGATCATCACAGTACAACCCCAGCTGCCAGACCCCTTGGGGAGATCATCACAGTACAACCCCGGCTGCCACACCCCCTGGAGAGATCCTCACTGTACAACCCCAGCTGTCAGAACCCCTGGGAGAGATCCTCACATCAGAACCCCAGCTGCCAGACCCCCTGGTGAGATCATCGCAGTACAACCCCAGCTGCCAGACCATTGGGGGAGATCCTTCCTGTACAACCATAGCTGCCAGACCCTCGGGGGAGATCATCACAGTACAACCCCAGCTGCCAGACCCCTGGGGGAGATCATCACAATACAACCCCGGCTGCCAGACCCCCTGGGGGAGATCCTCACAGTACAACCCCAGCTGTCAGAACCCCTGGGAGAGATCCTCACATCAGAACCCCAGCTGCCAGACCACCTGGGGAGATCATCACAGTACAACCCCAGCTGACAGACCCCCTGAGGAGATCATCACTGTAGATCCCCATCTGCCAGACCCCCTGAGGAGAACATCACAGTACAAGCCCCACTGACAAACCTCGTGGGAGATCAGCACAGTACAACCCCAGCTGCCAGACCCCCTGGGGTGATCCTCACTGTACAACTTCAACTGCCAGACGCCTTGGGGAGAGCCTCCCAGTACAACACCAGCTGCCAGTCCCCCTGGGAGATCTCATCACAGCACAACCCCAGCTGCCAGCCACCCTGCGAGAGATCCTCACAGTCCAACCCCAGCAGCCAGACCCCCTTGAGAGATTATCACAGTACAACCCCAGCTGCCAGACCCCTGGGGAAGATCCTCCCAGTACAACCCCAGCTGCCAGACCCCTGGGGGAGATCCTCACAGTACAACCCCAGCTGCCAGACCCCATGGGGGAGATCATCACATTACAAACCCAGCTGCCAGAACCTCTGGGAGAGATCTTCACAGTACAACCCCAGCTGCCACACCCTGTGGGACATCATCACATTACAACCCCGGCTACCAGACCCGCTGGGAGAGATCCTCACAGTACAACCCCAGCTGCCAGACCCCCTGGGAGAGATCATCACAGTACAACCTCAGCTGCCAGACCCCTGGGATAGATCCTCACAGTACAACCCCAGCTGCCAGACCCCCTGGGGAGACCATCACAGTACAGCCCCAGCTGCCAGAACCTCTGGGAGAGACCACCACAGTACAACCCTAGCTGCCAGACCCCCTGGGAGAGATCCTCACAGTACAACCCCAGCTGTCAGACCCCCTGGGAGAGATCATCACAGTACATCCCCAGCTGCCCAACCCCCTGGGGAGACCATCACAGTACAACCTCAACTGCCAGACCCCCTGGCAGGGATGCTCACAGTACAACCCCAGCTGCCAGACCCCCTGGGAGAGATCCTCAAAGCACAACCCCAACTGCCACAGCTCCTGGGAGAGGTCTTCCCAGTACAACCCCAGCTGCCAGACCCCCTGGGGAGACCATCACAGTACAGCCCCAGCTGCCAGAACCTCTGGGAGAGACCACCACAGTACAACCCTAGCTGCCAGACCCCCTGGGAGAGATCCTCACAGTACAACCCCAGCTGTCAGACACCCTGGGAGAGATCATCACAGTACAACCTCAGCTGCCAGACCCCTGGGATAGATCCTCACAGTACAACCCCAGCTGCCAGACCCCCTGGGGAGACCATCACAGTACAGCCCCAGCTGCCAGAACCTCTGGGAGAGACCACCACAGTACAACCCTAGCTGCCAGACCCCCTGGGAGAGATCCTCACAGTACAACCCCAGCTGTCAGACCCCCTGGGAGAGATCATCACAGTACATCCCCAGCTGCCCAACCCCCTGGGGAGACCATCACAGTACAACCTCAACTGCCAGACCCCCTGGCAGGGATGCTCACAGTACAACCCCAGCTGCCAGACCCCCTGGGAGAGATCCTCAAAGCACAACCCCAACTGCCACAGCTCCTGGGAGAGATCTTCCCAGTACAACCCCAGCTGCCAAACCCCTGGGGGAGATCATCACAGTACAACCCCAGCTGTTAGATCCCCTGGAAGATATCATCACAGTACAACTCCAGCTGCCTGACCCCCGGGAGAGATCCTCACAGTTCAACCCCAGCTGCCAGACCCCTTGGGAGAGATCATCACAGTACAACCACAGCTGCCAGGCCCCCTGGGGAGCTCATCACAGTACATCCCCAGCTGGCAGACCCCCTGGGGAGACTATCACAATACAACCCAGCTGCCAGACCCCCTGGGAGGGATCATCACAGTACAACACCAGCTGCCAGACCCCCTGGGAGAGATACTCACAGTACAACTACTGTTGCCAGACCCCTGGGGGAGATCATGACATTACAATCCTAGCTTCCAGACCCCCTGGGAAGATCATCACAGTACAACCCCCACTGCCAGACCCCCGGGTGAGATCATCATAGTACAACCCCAGCTGCCAGACCCCTGGGGGAGATCCTCACAAGAAAACCCCAGCTGCCAGACGACTCCCTGGGGAGATCCTCACAGTACAACCCAAGCTGCCAAACCCCTGGGGGATATCCTCCCAGTGCAACACCACATCTCAGACCCCCTGGGAGAGCCCATCACAGAACAACCCCAGCTGCCAGCCGCCCTGGGAGAGATCGTCACTGTACAACCTCAGCTGTCAGACCCCCTGGAGAGATCATCACAATACAACCCAAGCGTTCAGACCCCTGGGGGAGATCCTCCCTGTACAACCCTAGCTGCCAGATACCCCCACCCCCCCCGGGGGGAGATCATCACAGTACAACCCCAGCTGCCAGACCCCTTGGGGAGATCATCACAGTACAACCCCGGCTGCCACACCCCCTGGAGAGATCCTCACTGTACAACCCCAGTTGTCAGAACCCCTGGGAGAGATCCTCACATCAGAACCCCAGCTGCCAGACCCCCTGGTGAGATCATCGCAGTACAACCCCAGCTGCCAGACCGTTGGGGGAGATCCTTCCTGTACAACCATAGCTGCCAGACCCCCGGGGGAGATCATCACAGTACAACCCCAGCTGCCAGACCCCTGGGGGAGATCATCACAATACAACCCCGGCTGCCAGACCCCCTGGGGGAGATCCTCACAGTACAACCCCAGCTGTCAGAACCCCTGGGAGAGATCCTCACATCAGAACCCCAGCTGCCAGACCACCTGGGGAGATCATCACAGTAAAACCCCAGCTGACAGACCCCCTGGGGAGATCATCACTGTAGATCCCCATCTGCCAGACCCCCTGAGGAGAACATCACAGTACAAGCCCCACTGACAAACCTCGTGGGAGATCAGCACAGTACAACCCCAGCTGCCAGACCCCCTGGGGTGATCCTCACTGTACAACTTCAACTGCCAGACGCCTTGGGGAGAGCCTCCCAGTACAACACCAGCTGCCAGTCCCCCTGGGAGATCTCATCACAGCACAACCCCAGCTGCCAGCCACCCTGCGAGAGATCCTCACAGTCCAACCCCAGCAGCCAGACCCCCTTGAGAGATTATCACAGTACAACCCCAGCTGCCAGACCCCTGGGGAAGATCCTCCCAGTACAACCCCAGCTGCCAGACCCCTGGGGGAGATCCTCACAGTACAACCCCAGCTGCCAGACCCCATGGGGGAGATCATCACATTACAAACCCAGCTGCCAGAACCTCTGGGAGAGATCTTCACAGTACAACCCCAGCTGCCAAACCCTGTGGGACATCATCACATTACAACCCCGGCTACCAGACCCGCTGGGAGAGATCCTCACAGTACAACCCCAGCTGCCAGACCCCCTAGGGAGATCATCACAGTACAACCCCAGCTGCCAGACCCCCTGGGGAGATCCTCACATTACATCTCCAGCTGCCAGACCCCCGAGGGAGATCATCACCGTACAACCCCAGCTGCCAGACCCCCTGGGGAGATCATCACAGTACAACCCCAACTGCCAGACCCCCTGAGGAGATCATCACAGTACAAGCCCCACTGACAAACCCCCATGGGAGATCATCACAGTACAACCCCAGCTGTCAGACCCCTGGGGAGATCATCACAGTACAACCCCTGCTGCCAGATCACCTGGGGGAGATCATCACAGTACAACCCCAGCTTCCAAACCCCTGGTGAGATCTTCACAGTACATCCCCAGCGGCCAGACCCCCTGGGAGAGATCCTTAGAGTACAACCCCAGCTGCCAGACCCCATGGGGGAGATCATCACATTACAAACCCAGCTGCCAGAACCTCTGGGAGAGATCTTCACAGTACAACCCCAGCTGCCAAACCCTGTGGGACATCATCACATTACAACCCCGGCTGCCAGAACCCCTGGGAGAGATCATCACAGTACAACCCCAGCTGCCAGACCCCCTGGGAGAGATCATCACAGTACAACCTCAGCTGCCAGACCCCTGGGATAGATCCTCACACTACAACCCCAGCTGCCAGACCCCCTGGGGAGACCATCACAGTACAGCCCCAGCTGCCAAAACCTCTGGGAGAGACCACCACAGTACAACCCTAGCTGCCAGACCCCCTAGGGAGATCATCACAGTACAACCCCAGCTGCCAGACCCCCTGGGGAGATCCTCACAGTACAACCCCAGCTGCCAGAACCCCTAGGGAGATCATCACAGTACAACCCCAGCTGCCAGACCCCCTGGGGAGATCATCACAGTACAACCCCAACTGCCAAACCCCCTGAGGAGATCATCACAGTACAAGCCCCACTGACAAACCCCCGTGGGAGATCATCACAGTACAACCCCAGCTGTCAGACCCCTGGGGAGATCATCACAGTACAACCCCTGCTGCCAGATCACCTGGGGGAGATCATCACAGTACAACCCCAGCTTGCAAACCCCTGGTGAGATCTTCACAGTACATCCCCAGCGGCCAGACCCCCTGGGAGAGATTCTCAGAGTACAACCCCAGCTGCCAGACCCCATGGGGGAGATCATCACATTACAAACCCAGCTGCCAGAACCTCTGGGAAAGATCTTCACAGTACAACCCCAGCTGCCAAACCCTGTGGGACATCATCACATTACAACCCCGGCTGCCAGACCCCCTGGGAGAGATCCTCACAGTACAACCCCAGCTGCCAGACCCCCTAGGGAGATCATCACAGTACAACCCCAGCTGCCAGACCCCCTGGGGAGATCCTCACAGTACATCTCCAGCTGCCAGACCCCGAGGGAGATCATCACAGTACAACCCCAGCTGCCAGACCCCCTGGGGAGATCATCACAGTACAACCCCAACTGCCAGACCCCCTGAGGAGATCATCACAGTACAAGCCCCACTGACAAACCCCCTGGGGAGATCATCACAGTACAACCCCTGCTGCCAGATCACCTGGGGGAGATCATCACAGTACACCCCCAGCTTCCAAACCCCTGGTGAGATCTTCACAGTACATCCCCAGCGGCCAGACCCCATGGGGGAGATCATCACATTACAAACCCAGCTGCCAGAACCTCTGGGAGAGATCTTCACAGTACAACCCCAGCTGCCAAACCCTGTGGGACATCATCACATTACAACCCCGGCTGCCAGAACCCCTGGGAGAGATCATCACAGTACAACCCCAGCTGCCAGACCCTCTGGGAGAGATCATCACAGTACAACCTCAGCTGCCAGACCCCTGGGATAGATCCTCACAGTACAACCCCAGCTGCCAGACCCCCTGGGGAGACCATCACAGTACAGCCCCAGCTGCCAGAACCTCTGGGAGAGACCACCACAGTACAACCCTAGCTGCCAGACCCCCTGGGAGAGATCCTCACAGTACAACCCCAGCTGTCAGACACCCTGGGAGAGATCATCACAGTACAACCTCAGCTGCCAGACCCCTGGGATAGATCCTCACAGTACAACCCCAGCTGCCAGACCCCCTGGGGAGACCATCACAGTACAGCCCCAGCTGCCAGAACCTCTGGAAGAGACCACCACAGTACAACCCTAGCTGCCAGACCCCTGGGAGAGATCCTCACAGTACAACCCCAGCTGTCAGACCCCCTGGGAGAGATCATCACAGTACATCCCCAGCTGCCCAACCCCCTGGGGAGACCATTACAGTACAACCTCAACTGCCAGACCCCCTGGCAGGGATGCTCACAGTACAACCCCAGCTGCCAGACCCCCTGGGAGAGATCCTCACAGCACAACCCCAACTGCCACAGCTCCTGGGAGAGATCTTCCCAGTACAACCCCAGCTGCCAAACCCCTGGGGGAGATCATCACAGTACAACCCCAGCTGTTAGATCCACTGGAAGATATCATCACAGTACAACTCCAGCTGCCAGACCCCCGGGAGAGACCCTCACAGTACAACCCCAGCTGCCACACCCCCTGGGGAGATCATCACAGTACAACCCCAGCTTCCAGACCCCATGGGAGAGATCATCACAGTGCAACCTCAACTGCCAGTCCCCTGGGAGAGATCCTCACAGTTCAACCCCAGCTGCCAGACCCCTTGGGAGAGATCATCACAGTACAACCACAGCTGCCAGGCCCCCTGGGAGAGATCCTCACAGTACAACTACTGTTGCCAGACCCCTGGGGGAGATCATGACATTACAATCCTAGCTTCCAGACCCCCTGGGAAGATCATCACAGTACAACCCCTGCTGCCAGATCCCTGGGGGAGATCATCACAGTACAACCCCAGCTGCCAAACCCCTGGGGAGATCTTCACAGTACAACCCCAGCTGCCAGACCCCTGGGGGAGATCCTCACAGTACAACCCCCACTGCCAGACCCCCGGGTGAGATCATCATAGTACAACCCCAGCTGCCAGACCCCTGGGGGAGATCCTCACAAGAAAACCCCAGCTGCCAGACGACTCCCTGGGGAGATCCTCACAGTACAACCCAAGCTGCCAAACCCCTGGGGGATATCCTCCCAGTGCAACACCACATCTCAGACCCCCTGGGAGAGCCCATCACAGTACAACCCCAGCTGTCAGCCGCCCTGGGAGAGATCCTCACTGTACAACCTGAGCTGTCAGACCCCCTGGAGAGATCATCACAATACAACCCAAGCGTTCAGACCCCTGGGGGAGATCCTCCCTGTACAACCCTAGCTGCCAGATACCCCCACCCCCCCTGGGGGGAGATCATCACAGTACAACCCCAGCTGCCACACCCCCTGGAGAGATCCTCACTGTACAACTTCAGCTGTCAGAACCCCTGGGAGAGATCCTCACATCAGAACCCCAGCTGCCAGACCCCCTGGTGAGATCATCGCAGTACAACCCCAGCTGCCAGACCGTTGGGGGAGATCCTTCCTGTACAACCATAGCTGCTAGACCCCCGGGGGAGATCATCACAGTACAACCCCAGCTGCCAGACCCCCTGGGGAGATCATCACAGTACAGCCCCAGCTGACAGACCCCCTGGGGAGATCATCACTGTAGATCCCCATCTGCCAGACTCCCTGGAAAATATCACAGTACAACCCCAGCTGCCAGACCCCTTGGGAGAGATCATCACAGTACAACCACAGATGCCAGACGCCCTGGGAGAGATCCTCACAGTACAACCCCAGCTGCCAGACCCCCTAGGGAGATCATCACAGTACAACCCCAGCTGCCAGACCCCCTGGGGAGGTCATCACAGTACAACCCCAACTGCCAGACCCCCTGAGGAGAACATCACAGTACAAGCCCCACTGACAAACCTCGTGGGAGATCAGCACAGTACAACCCCAGCTGACAGACCCCCTGGGGTGATCCTCACTGTACAACTTCAACTGCCAGACGCCTTGGGGAGAGCCTCCCAGTACAACACCAGCTGCCAGTCCCCCTGGGAGATCTCATCACAGCACAACCCCAGCTGCCAGCCACCCTGCGAGAGATCCTCACAGTCCAACCCCAGCAGCCAGACCCCCTTGAGAGATTATCACAGTACAACCCCAGCTGCCAGACCCCTGGGGAAGATCCTCCCAGTACAACCCCAGCTGCCAGACCCCTGGGGGAGATCCTCACAGTACAACCCCAGCTGCCAGACCCCATGGGGGAGATCATCACATTACAAACCCAGCTGCCAGAACCTCTGGGAGAGATCTTCACAGTACAACCCCAGCTGCCAAACCCTGTGGGACATCATCACATTAAAACCCCGGCTGCCAGACCCCCTGGGAGAGATCCTCACGGTACAACCCCAGCTGCCAGACCCCCTAGGGAGATCATCACAGTACATTCCCAGCTGACAGACCCCCTGGGGAGATCCTCACATTACATCTCCAGCTGCCAGACCCCCGAGGGAGATCATCACCGTACAACCCCAGCTGCCAGACCCCCTGGGGAGATCATCACAGTACAACCCCAACTGCCAGACCCCCTGAGGAGATCATCACAGTACAAGCCCCACTGACAAACCCCCGTGGGAGATCATCACAGTACAACCCCAGCTGTCAGACCCCTGGGGAGATCATCACAGTACAACCCCTGCTGCCAGATCACCTGGGGGAGATCATCACAGTACAACCCCAGCTTCCAAACCCCTGGTGAGATCTTCACAGTACATACCCAGCGGCCAGACCCCCTGGGAGAGATCCTCAGAGTACAACCCCAGCTGCCAGACCCCATGGGGGAGATCATCACATTACAAACCCAGATGCCAGAACCTCTGGGAGAGATCTTCACAGTACAACCCCAGCTGCCAAACCCTGTGGGACATCATCACATTACAACCCCGGCTGCCAGAACCCCTGGGAGAGATCATCACAGTACAACCCCAGCTGCCAGACCCCCTGGGAGAGATCATCACAGTACAACCTCAGCTGCCAGACCCCTGGGATAGATCCTCACACTACAACCCCAGCTGCCAGACCCCCTGGGGAGACCATCACAGTACAGCCCCAGCTGCCAAAACCTCTGGGAGAGACCACCACAGTACAACCCTAGCTGCCAGACCCCCTGGGAGAGATCCTCACAGTACAACCCCAGCTGTCAGACCCCCTGGGAGAGATCATCACAGTACATCCCCAGCTGCCCAACCCCCTGGGGAGACCATCACTGTACAACCTCAACTGCCAGACCCCCTGGCAGGGATGCTCACAGTACAACCCCAGCTGCCAGACCCCCTGGGAGAGATCCTCACAGCACAACCCCAACTGCCACAGCTCCTGGGAGAGATCTTCCCAGTACAACCCCAGCTGCCAAACCCCTGGGGGAGATCATCACAGTACAACCCCAGCTGTTAGATCCCCTGGAAGATATCATCACAGTACAACTCCAGCTGCCTGACCCCCGGGAGAGACCCTCACAGTACAACCCCAGCTGCCATACCCCCTGGGGAGATCATCACAGTACAACCCCAGCTTCCAGACCCCATGGGAGAGATCATCACAGTACAACCTCAGCTGCCAGTCCCCTGGGAGAGATCCTCACAGTTCAACCCCAGCTGTCAGACCCCCTGGGAGAGATCATCACAGTACAACCACAGCTGCCAGGCCCCCTGGGGAGCTCATCACAGTACATCCCCAGCTGGTAGACCCCCTGGGGAGACTATCACAATACAACCCAACTGCCAGACCCCCTGGGAGGGATCATCACAGTACAACACCAGCTGCCAGACCCCCTGGGAGAGATCCTCACAGTACAACTACTGTTGCCAGACCCCTGGGGGAGATCATGACATTACAATCCTAGCTTCCAGACCCCCTGGGGAGATCATCACAATACAACCTCTGCTGCCAGATCCCTGGGGGAGATCATCACAGTACAACCCCAGCTGCCAAACCCCTGGGGAGATCTTCACAGTACAACCCCAGCTGCCAGACCCCTGGGGGAGATCCTCACAAGAAAACCCCAGCTGCCAGACGACTCCCTGGGGAGATCCTCACAGTACAACCCAAGCTGCCAAACCTCTGGGGGATATCCTCCCAGTGCAACACCACATCTCAGACCCTCTGGGAGAGCCCATCACAGTACAACCCCAGCTGCCAGCCGCCCCGGGAGAGATCCTCACTGTACAACCTCAGCTGTCAGACCCCCTTGAGAGATCATCACAGTACAACCCAAGCGTTCAGACCCCTGGGGGAGATCCTCCCTGTACAACCCTAGCTGCCAGATACCCCCACCCCTCCGGGGGGAGATCATCACAGTACAACCCCAGCTGCCAGACCCCTTGGGGAGATCATCACAGTACAACCCCAGCTGCCACACCCCCTGGAGAGATCCTCACTGTACAACCCCAGCTGTCAGACCCCTGGGAGAGATCCTCACATCAGAACCCCAGCTGCCAGACCCCCTGGTGAGATCATCGCAGTACAACCCCAGCTGCCAGACCGTTGGGGGAGATCCTTCCTGTACAACCATAGCTGCCAGACCCCCCGGGGGAGATCATCACAGTACAACCCCAGCTGCCAGACCCCTGGGGGAGATCATCACAATACAACCCCGGCTGCCAGACCCCCTGGGGGAGATCCTCACAGTACAACCCCAGCTGTCAGAACCCCTGGGAGAGATCCTCACATCAGAACCCCAGCTGCCAGACCCCCTGGGGAGATCATCACAGTACAACCCCAGCTGACAGACCCCCTGGGGAGATCATGACTGTAGATCCCCATCTGCCAGACCCCCTGGAAAATATCACAGTACAACCCCAGCTGCCAGACCCCTTGGGAGAGATCATCACAGTACAACCACAGATGCCAGACGCCCTGGGAGAGATCCTCACAGTACAACCCCAGCTGCCAGACCCCCTAGGGAGATCATCACAGTAGAACCCCAGCTGCCAGACCCCTTGGGGAGATCATCACAGCACAACCCCAGCTGCCAGCCACCCTGCGAGACATCCTCACAGTCCAACCCCAGCTGCCAGCCACCCTGCGAGACATCCTCACAGTCCAACCCCAGCAGCCAGACCCCCTGGAGAGATTATCACAGTACGGCCAAAGCTGCCAGACCCCTGGGGAAGATCCTCCCAGTACAACCCCAGCTGCCAGACCCCTGGGGGAGATCCTCACAGTACAACCCCAGCTGCCGGACCCCTGGGGAAGATCCTCCCAGTACAAACCCAGCTGCCAGACCCCCTGGGGGATTTCATTACAGTACAACCACAGCTGCCAGACCCCTGGGGGAGATCATCACAGTACAACCCCAGCTGCCAGACCCCCTGAGGAGAACATCACAGTACAAGCCCCACTGACAAACCTCGTGGGAGATCAGCACAGTACAACCCCAGCTGCCAGACCCCCTGGGGTGATCCTCACTTTACAACTTCAACTGCCAGACCCCTTGGGGAGAGCCTCCCAGTACAACACCAGCTGCCAGTCCCCCTGGGAGAGATCATCACAGCACAACCCCAGCTGCCAGCCACCCTGCGAGACATCCTCACAGTCCAACCCCAGCAGCCAGACCCCCTGGAGAGATTATCACAGTACAACCCCAGCTGCCAGACCCCTGGGGAAGATCCTCCCAGTACAACCCCAGCTGCCAGACCCCTGGGAAGATCCTCCCAGTACAAACCCAGCTGCCAGACCCCCTGGGGGATTTCATTACAGTACAACCCCAGCTGCCAGACCCCTGGGGGAGATCATCACAGTACAACCCCAGCTGCCAGACCCTCTAGGGTAGATCCTCACAGTACAAACCCTCGCTGCCAGACCGCCTGGGGGAGATCATCACAGTACAACCCCTGCTGCCAGACCTCTTGGGGAGATCCTCGCTGTACAACCCCAGCTGCCGGACCCCCTGGAAGAGATCATCACAATACAACCACAGCTGCCAGACCCCTGGGAGAGATCATCACAGTTCAACCCCAGATGCCAGACTCCCTGGGGAGATCATCACAGTACAACCCCAGCTGCCAGACCCCCGGAAGAGAGCATCACAGTACAACCTTAGCTGCCAGACCCCCTGGTTAGATCATCACAGTACAACCCCAGCTGCCAGACACCCTGGAGAGATCATCACAGTACAACCCCAGCTGCCAGACCCCCTGGAAGAGATCCTCACTGCACAACCCCAGCTGCCAGACCCCCTGGGAGAGACCCTCACATTACAACCCCAGCTGCCAGACCCCCTGGGAGAGACCCTCACATTACAACCCCTGCTGCCAGACCCCCTGGAAGATATCATGACAGTACAACCGAATCTGCTGCCAGACACCCTGGGAGACATTCCCAAGTACAGATACAGATATTCCACCTTGGCGCCCTGTGGTCTTCCGTTTGCACCATCCTCTCCACATGCCCCTGCAGCCTGGACTGTCCCCCCTGCTGTACCCTTCTTGCAGCTCAGCCCTGACCCTCCGTTCTCTTTCCCACCTTTCCACCCTGATAATAAACCCGGCCCTGGAACCCCACCCTTGCCATAGGAAATCTACCAACGTCCACCTCACGCACCATCTGCATCCCACTCATCTGCTCTGGATCCAGTGGACGCGATGCCCTCTCTCACCCCTCACCGTGCCCAACATCAACCCCACATAGTAAAAACATGTAGCCGAACATAGAAAACTCAGAAAAGGACAAGAGAGAAAACAGAGGCACTGGATGCCACCACTCTGAGTTGACCTTCTGTAAGTTGCCACTCTGCTGGGCACTGACATCTGCTGGTCAAAGGACCACATTAACAGTCAGTCATTTAAGCAGAGCATTGAACCCCCAAAAGTAGATAAGACATACCTTAAGGATATCCCTGTACACCCAACTGTATACCCTGAGTACCCGATTCTCTGTGTTCTTGAAGTAAAAGCCATAGGGCCTTATTATTTATTTTTTTATTTTGCAGAGTTTTATATAGCGCAAACTTGACCCGAATGGGTATCAGAGCGCTTTACATAGCACCAGTTACGTTACATGAGGACACACATTCATTTTTTTTAGGCACGGGAAGATTACGTGATTTGCCCAGAATCACAGGACATTCAGCGTCATTGCCGAGACTCAAACCTAGTTCCCCAGGTTCGAGGTCTACCTCCCAAGCCATTTGGCCAACTCCTCTTCCCAATTATTATGATGTTGGTGGTGTGGCAAAGGGCCACAATGCCAGCGCCCCGCTGCCACACCACCAAAGCCATAATACGACCTCCTTCCGGATTCCGACTGGAATCCAGGTCAGGCGGTCCTGCAGCGGCTGACTCCGTGGTGCAGTGCTAAGGCTCATTCATGAGCCTTAGCAAGTCACCGCAATGAGAACGCCATTGCACTTTCCTGCAGGGCATGGACTGTCACGTCCATGCCCGACAGAAACTGGGGTTGCATGCAGACAGGGGGGCATACCATGTGCCCCCCTGCATGCTGCCCTGGCACAGAGGTACCGGGGGGCCCGGTAGGGCCCCCTTTTGTTTCCTTACATACACACTATTCATGGCGTGCTCACTGCCATGAAAACTGTGACCGTGAGGAACTCCTACTATGCTTGACGTTGCTGCAGCGGCACTGCCAGCATATTACCGGCCTTAGACTGCTGAAAGACTGCCAGGGATCACGGATCCCTGGCGGCAGCAGCGGTCCCATGGCGGTCCGACCGCTCAACTTGTTACAGGGCAGTTGGACCGACGGTGCGGCAGTAGCCGTACCACCACTATGGGTCAATTGAAACGCCAAACACAAAATAAGTACCTAAGTCTTGAAACTGAAGCATGACACGATGCCGTACTTTTTAAAAGTTGAACAAACTCTTGTCTCTATTGAGAAGGGAACCACCTTCGAGTTCACGCACCTGTGCTTGTTTGCGACATTAGTTTTCTAACTGACTTGACAGTGCAGCGGTGCAGATCCGGAGCTTGCCAACAACCATAAACTGACACAAAAATATTCTGAAGTTCTCTGAGCAACTAGACTTTCTGTTCCTATCTGAGAAGAAGCCTCCAGTTCGAGTAACGCGATCTCCGTAAGTCTTTACGTGTGTATTCATATGTTCACAAATAGTTCAAAGTTTCTTCTTCCAGTACTTGGTAACATACGTTCTATCCTACGGCACTTGTAATATGGCGGATGGATGTCTGTCATGATTGTGATGGAGTAACCCGTCCGCCAAACTTTAAATCAAGGCCTCAGTCTACAGACACAATGAAGATCCCGCCCAAAAGCACATGCTTCCAACTGCGCCTGCTCGGGGGATTCATCACTTCGTTCCAAGCAAGATCTCAAAACTCTGGTACAACTACTGGTTCTGCCAAGAGCTGGCTATGGCGTCTCTCCTGAGTCTCCCCAAAATCCATCAATTCTACACGCGGCAGGATATGGAGTCTCTGAGGTCAAAAAGAATGGCCATACCTCACCGGGGCAAGTAATGCTCTGCTGGCTTCTAGTTGTGCCAGGGCTACTTAGAAGATGCCCTGTGTCACTCACCCCCAGTCCAGCTGACCTGGCTGCCAAGGTTAGGTTACTGGTGGGCACAGAGCATCACAAAATGCTGAATCTCTATTTCTCGAACCCGGACCTCAAAAAAGGAACGTTTTACAGCTGGGTCCTTCTCAGGGGGGAGGGCCAGAGTTGAGATGGTGTACTCCTGGGCATAGCACCACTATAGGGCCAGGGTCGGGTACTGTGTACTTCTGGGAACAGCACCACTATAGGGCCAGGGTCCAAAACTCTGTACTCCTGGGCACAGCACCACCATAGGGCCAGGGTTGGTAACTGGGTACCCTTGGGCACAGCATCACTATAGGGCTAGGGTCTGAGACGGTGTACTCCTGGGCACAGCACCACTATAGGGCCAGGGTCGTGAACTGTGTACTCCTGGGCACAGCATCACTATAGGGTCAGGGTCGGGAACTGTGTACTCCTGGGCACAGCACCACTATAGGACCAGGGTCGGGAACTGTGTACTCCTGGGCACAGCACCACTATAGGGCCAGGGGCTGGGACTCTGTACTCCTGGGCACAGCACGACTATAGGGCCAGGTTCAGGAACTGTGCACTCCTGGGCACAGCAACGCTATAGGGCGAGGGTCGGGAACTGTGTACTCCTGGGCACAGCACCATTATAGGGACAGGGTCGGGAACTGTGTACTCCTGGGCACAGCACCACTATAGGGCCAGGGTCTGGAACTGTGTATTCCTGGGCACAGCACCACTATAGGGCCAGGGTCTGGGACTCTGCACAAACAACAGTTGATGGACAGAATGCAGAACAATGTCATACATTCACCCCAGTACAGAGATCTGGGCCTAAATCCATCGTTTTTTTGCTCACCATGGCATTCCAGTTTGAGCCCAGCCATATGCAAATCAGTCTTGACCCTGTGCCTCATGGGTACAGTCCAGCCCGAACTGCCAAGCCAGGTCCTCCCTGGACTGGAAACAAGCATCCTAGGACCGGTTTCGGAGATTCACCCCTCTTCAGTCAGGATAGCTTGATTCCAGTGGCATGGAGAGCACCGGACCCACGTCTGAGCATACCCTTCCCAGGGGTGACAAATGCAAAAACAACAGTTGATGGACAGAATGCAGAACAATGTCATACAATCACCCCAGTACAGCGAACTGGGCCTAAATCCATCGTTTTTTTGCTCACCATGCCGTTCCAGTTTGAACCCAGCCATATGCTAATCAGTCTTGACCCTGTGACCTATGGGAACAGTCCAGACCAAACTTCCAAGCCAGGTCCTCCCTGGACTGGAAACAAGCATCCTAGGACCGGTTTCGGGGTTTAACCCCTCTTCAGCCAGGATAGCATGATTCCTAAGTTGGCAGGGTATGCCCAGACGTGGCCCCCTTGCTCACGTTGCCACTGGATTCAAGCTAGCCTGGCTGATGATGGCTGATTAGCCAGACCCCGGTCCCAGGATGCTTGTTTCCGGTCCAGGGAAGATGTGACTTGGCAGTTCGGGCTAGACTGTTCCCATGAGGCAAGGGGTCAGACTTATTTGCATATGGCCATGTCTGAACTGGGGTTGCGGAGTGAGCTAAAGAATGATGATGGATTAAACCCAAATCAGTTGACTGGGGGTGAGTGCTTGCAATGTTCAACACTCCGTCCATCATCTCCTTTGGTTTTGCTCTTCTGTACCCCTGGACACAGCACCACTATAGGGCCAGGGTCTGAGACTGTGTACTCCTGGGCATAGCACCCACCACTATAGGGCCAGGGTCATGAACTGTGTACTCCTGGGCACAGCACCACTATAGGGCCCGGGTCGGGACCTGTGTACTCCTGGGCACAGCACCACTATAGGGCCAGGGTCTGGGACTCTGTACCCCTAGGCATAGCACCACTATAGGGCCAGGGTCTGGGACTCTGTACCCCTGGGCACAGCACCACTATAGGGCCAGGGCCGGGAACTGTGTACTCCTGGGCATAGCACCACTATAGGGCCAGGGTCTGGGACTCTGTACCCCTGGGCATAGCACCACTATAGGGCAAGGGTCTGTGGCTATGTTCCCCTAGGCATATCACCACTATAGGGCCAGGGTGGTGAACTGTGTACTCCTGGGCACAGCACCAATATAGGGCCAGGATCGGGATCTGTGTACCCCTGGGCATAGCACCACTATAGGGCCAGAGTCTGGGACTCTGTACCCCTGGGCACAGCACCACTATAGGGCCAGGATCGGGATCAGTGTACCCCTGGGCATAGCACCACTATAGGGCCAGGGTCTGGGACTCTGTACCCCTGGGCACAGCACCACTATAGGGCCAGAGTCTCGGACTCTGTACCCCTGGGCACAGAACCACTATAGGGCCAGAGTCTGGGACTCTGAACCCCTGGGCACAGCACCACTATAGGGCCAGAGTCTGGGACGCTGTACCCCTGGGCACAGCACCACTATAGGGCCAGAGTCTGGGACTCTGTACCCCTGGGCACAGCACCACTATAGGGCCAGGGTGGTGAACTGTGTACCCCTGGGCACAGCACCACTATAGGGCCAGAGTCTGGGACTCTGTACCCCTGGGCACAGCACCACTATAGGGCCAGGATCCGGATCTGTGTACCCCTGGGCACAGCACCACTATAGGGCCAGAGTCTGGGACTCTGTACCCCTGGGCACAGCACCACTATAGGGCCAGGGTCTGGGACTCTGTACCCCTGGGCATAGCACCACTATAGGGCCAGGGTCGGGATCTGTGTACCCCTGGGCACAGCACCACTATAGGGCCAGGATCGGGATCTGTGTACCCCTGGGCATAGCACCACTATAGGGCCAGGGTCGGGATCTGTGTACCCCTGGGCACAGCACCACTATAGGGCCAGGGTCTGGGACTCTGTACCCCTGGGCATAGCACCACTATAGGGCCAGGATCGGGATCTGTGTACCCCTGGGCATAGCACCACTATAGGGCCAGGGTCTGGGACTCTGTACCCCTGGGCACAGCACCACTATATGGCCAGAGTCTGGGACTCTGTACCCCTGGGCACAGCACCACTATAGGGCCAGGGTCTGGGACTCTGTACCCCTGGGCATAGCACCACTATATGGCCAGAGTCTGGGACTCTGTACCCCTGGGCACAGCACCACTATAGGGCCAGAGTCTCGGACTCTGTACCCCTGGGCACAGCACCACTATAGGGCCAGGGTCGGGATCTGTGTACCCCTGGGCACAGCACCACTATAGGGCCAGAGTCTGGGACTCTGTACCCCTGGGCACAGCACCACTATAGGGCCAGGGTCGGGATCTGTGTACCCCTGGGCATAGCACTACTATAGGGCCAGGGTCGGGATCTGTGTACCCCTGGGCATAGCACCACTATAGGGCCAGGGTCGGGATCTGTGTACCCCTGGGCGTAGCACCACCATCTTCATGACAAGCTTTAAATCCGAGCCGAGACGTGTCGTTCATGTCTCCTCCACCTACAAACACCAGGGGGCGTAGCTTTTGTGCTGTTCTTGCCCGGTCCATCCCCTCTTCCGCGTGCACACAAGCATCTTGTTTCGCAACACGCACCTGTATTGTTAGTTGTGTTTCTTATGTAATGTTCTATTCCTTACGTAAACACCTCCAGGTAATATATACGCTGTCTAAATCTGCATAAAAACATACATTATAGAAACGGTGAAATGCTTGCACCCTCTTGCACAACTGCAGGATTGTGCAAAGACATGAGTCAGAGGTCTGGCCTTACTGCAGATGCCCCTCCCAGAGGGCATGCTGCCCATGAGTCAGGAGTCCCTGGGAAGGCCCCTCCGAGGTTCCAGTGAGGGCCACTTCCTGGTCACTGTGTGTATAAAAGGGAGTCTCACCCCAGAGCCGCATCCAGGACCCGCCTGCAGCAGGAAGTCCCAGGTGAGTTCAAGGAAAGCACGGACCAATGAACGCTCTTCATATGACAGGGCCCACAGAGGGCCCCCCCACCACCTGTCATGCGATGACAGCCATGGGCGGGGCCAGGCGCCTGCTGGGCTCCTGGGCCCATTGAAGCATCACAGTCTGGGGCTCACTGAAGGAATCCATCCACAACAAGTTGTATATATTGGGATTTATTGTAACTCGATAAGGTACCTACAGCTGACCCCACAGTGTGACAGCATAACGGATCCCCCCAGCACCACATTCCACATGGAACTTCCCAAGTATGTTCTACTCTTAAAGCCACCCCAACATTCACAATCACATGACAAGAGCAGGGTGGGCGGCACCTAGGAGGTGAGGTGGTACGTCGCTTCCTGCACATGAGTAGCTCTTCTCAGGTGGGGCGGTGATCCTCCAGAGGCTGGGAGGGAAGGACAAGGGGCTTCTTTGGGTTTGCCTTGGGCCCCTCTGCAGCATCAGCAGGTTTCAGCAGCGGGCGTTGAAGTCAGGCCTCGCAAGGGTTGTTTCCACAGCTGAGGGGCGTCCTTGAGTGCCACAGATAGAAGAGAGACCCGAAGGTCTTAGCTCTTGGGTTCTGCCCAGCTCAAACCTACATTTCATGCACACGTCCGCAGCATGTCTGAGCTCCTGCGGTGCTCCCCCCTTCCTCTAACAGACTCGACGCATCAATAAAACCATCGATCTAAATCTGTCACATTAGAAGCAGCACACTTCCCTGAGACAAGCAAGAGTGTCACTCCATCCTCACAACTCTATTTCAGGGCCACCTTCATCTCTCGGAGGCTCTCTGCCATCCACCAGAGAATAGATCGAAAGATCCACTCTCCCCAATCAATCAATCAGGGGTTTGTAAAGCGCACTACTCACCCGTTAGGGTCTAACGGCGCTATGGGGGGGAGTAAGTGCAGCCCCGTTGGGGTCATCTGAAGAGCCTGGTCTTGAGGTCCTTCCTGAACTGGAGCCGTGTAGGGCTTTGCCAGAGGTGGAGTGGGAGGTTCTACCAGGTCTTGGCTGTGAGGTAGGAAAAGGATCTTCCACCCGCTCTGGTCCTGTAGAAGTGTAGGACGGTGGCCAGGGAGAGAGGTAAGCTGATCGGAGGTTTCTCCTGAGGGCGTGGAAGGAGAGGCGGTTGTTGAGGTATTGAGGTCCGATGTTGTGGAGGGCCTTGTAGGCGTGTGTGAGTATCTTGAAAGTTATTCTTCTTCCAACGGGAAGCCAGAGGAGATCACAGAGGTGTTGAGTGATGTGGTTGTGGCCGGGGGTGTCGAGGATCAGTCTGGCTGCGGTGTTCTGGACGGTCTGGAGCGTGCGGAGGAGTTTTTTGTTGATTCCGGCATAGAGGGCGTTGCCGTAGCCTAGTCTGCTGGTGATGCGGGCATGAGTGACTGTTTTTCTGAATACTGAGGGGATCCATCGGAATGTTTTACAGAGTATACGAAGGGTGTTGAAGCAGGCCGAGGATACGACGTTGATCTGGCGGTTCATAGTGAGTGATGAGTCCTGTAGGATGCCGAGGTTTGGTGCGTGATCCATCGAGGTGGGGGGGTTGCGAGGGCGGGGGGCCACCAGGTGTCGTCCCATGCTGAGGGGGTGGAGCCAAGGATGAAGACCTCTGTTTTCTCTGAGTTGAGTTTCAGGCAGCTGTACTTCATCCCTTCTTGGAGGTTGTCCCTGGTGAAGTTGGGTTCCTTGGTGAGAGAGAGGATGAGCTGGGTGTCTTCGGCGTAGGAGACAATGTTGATCCTATGGTTTCTGACGGTGGTTGCGAGTGGGGCCATGTAGATGTTGAAGAGGGTGGGGCTGAGGGAGGATCCCAGGGGTACCCTGCATCTGGTCTTTGTCGGTCCTGAGAGGTGGAGCAAGAGTCTGACTTTCTGTGTTCTGCCTGTGAGAAAAGAGCGTATCCAGTCTAAGGCCTTTCCTGGGATGCCGGCGTCATGGAGTCTGGTGGCCCAAGATGCCACAGCCCACACTAGAGCCAGCCAGCCACCCTGATCCACACTGCACAGCTGTTCACCAATGATCAGAAAAGATGGGCAGCTGTAATGTGCCAAAGTCAAACCTCAGGCTAGTCTGAAGTGTCGGACCATCACACCTCAGGCTCATCTGACGTGTCTGACCATCAGACCTCAGGCTCGCCTGATGTGTCTGACCATCACCTGTGTTCACAGCAGTTTCACCCCCACCTGGTGTCTTATCTCCCTCTTATGCCCTTGTGGTCTTGTGTCTTGCATTGATTTCTTGAGCCTGATTCACTGAGGGACAAGGGTGTAGGAACTCGTGCCAAAGTCTCCGTACTTATGACGGAATCTCCTACTCGGGCGGAATATAACAAGTTCAGAGACTCTGCACTTGTAACTTTACTACACGTAAGTCCCTTCGTGAATCAGGCCCCTTGTGTTTTATCCTGCTTTGCTTTCTTGTGTTTTATCCATGCCTTGTGCTATACCCATAGTTTGTGTTTTATCCCTGTCTTGTTCCCTTGTGTTTTATCTTTACTTTATGTTCTTGTGTTTTATCTCTGCCTCCTGTTTTATCCCTGTCTTGTTCCCTTGTGTTCTATCTTTACTTTATGTTCTTGTGTTTTATCCCTGACTCCTGTTTTATCCCTGACTTGGTCCCTTGTTTTCTTGTGTCTTAACCCTGCCTCGAGAACTTGTGTTTTATCCCTGCCTTGTGCCCTTGCGTCTTATCTCTGCTTTACGTTCTTGTGTTTTATCCCTGCCTCCTGTTTTATCCCTGCCTTGTGCCCTTGTGTCTTATCTTTGCTTTATGTTCTTGTGTTTTAGCCCCGCCTCCTGTATCATCCCTGCCATGTACCCTTGTGTTCTTGTGTCTTAACCCTGTCTTGTGCCCCGTGGTTTTCATCCCTGCCATGTGACCTAGTTTCTTCTTCCTGCCTTGTGTCCTTGTGTTTTATCCCTGCCTCCTGTTTTATCCCTACCTTGGTCACTTGTGTTCTTGTGTCTTATCCCTTCCTGAAGCCCTTGTAGTCTTGTGTTTTACTCTTGCTTTGTGCCTTAAGACTGCATTGCATCCTCGTGGTCTTGAGTCTCACCCCTGCCATGTGCCCTCATGTTTTATCCCTGCCTTGGGCTCTTTTGTCTTAGTTCTGCTTTATGTCCTTGTGTTTTATCCCTGCCTTGTTCCATTGTGTTCTTCTGTTTTTCCCTGCCTTGTGTTCTTCTGTTTTATCCCCGTCTTCTGTTTGTATCCCTGCCTGTTCCCTTTTGTTCTTGTGTCTTATCCCTGCCACGAGTACTTGTGTTTTTTCCCTGCCTTGCGTCTTCTTTCTCCGTTGTGTTCTTGTGTTTTATCCCTGCAGTGTTTTATCCTTGACTTGTTCTATTGCGTTCTTGTGTTTTCCCTGCCTTGTGTTCTTGTGTTTTATCCCTGCCTTGTGCCCTTGTGTCTTATTTCTGCTTTGTTTTTCTTGTGTTTTACCCCTGCAGTGTGTTTTATCCTTGCCTTCTTCCCTGGTCATCTTGTTTTTTATCCCTGCCTTTTGTTTTTGTGTTTTTTATCCTGTCTTCTGTTTTTATTCCTGTCCTGTTCCCTATTCTTCTTGTGTCTTATCCCTGCCTCGAGTACTTGTGTTTTATCCCTGCCTTGCGTCTTCTTTCTCCGTTGTGTTCTTGTGTTTTATCCCTGCAGTGTTTTATCCTTGAATTGTTCTATTGCGTTCTTGTGTTTTCCCTGCCTTGTGTTCTTGTGTTTTATCCCTACCTTGTGCCCTTGTGTCTTATTTCTGCTTTGTTTTTCTTCTGTTTTACCCCTGCAGTGTGTTTTATCCTTGCCTTCTTCCCTGGTGTTCTTGTTTTTTATCCCTGCCTTTTGTTTTTGTGTTTTTTATCCTGTCTTCTGTTTTTATTCCTGTCCTGTTCCCTATTCTTCTTGTGTCTTATCCCTGCCTCGAGTACTTGTGTTTTATCCCTGCCTTGTGCCCTTGTGTCTTCTTTCTGCGTTGTATTCTTGTGTTTTATCCCTGCAGTGTGTTCGATCCTTGCATTGTTCCCTGGTGTTCTTGGTTTTTTATCCCTGCCTTGTGTTCTTGTGTTTTATTCCTGTCTTCTGTTTTTATTCCTGCCCTGTTCCCTATTCTTCTTGTGTCTTATCCCTGCCTGGAATCCTTGTGTTTTATCCCTGTCTTCTGTCGTAATGTCCTGAAGTATGTACCCTTTAAGAGGGTGGGGGGGGGGGGGCCTTAACAGCGAGCGGTAGGCACACAATCCAGTCTTAGATGCCCTCGTGGGAGCTCGTCTTGCCTCTTGTGGAGAGGGCCGGGAGGGAGAAGTATGCTATGTATGAGCTGGAGGGTTGTTCCATTGGTGCAGCAGGTGCAGTGGCACCGGGCCAATGTGCCTAGGTAGCCACTGAACCCTGATTATTGCTGTATTTCACTGTTCAAACAGCGGCCACAGGTAGAAGCCCTGATGACCCCGCAAGTCCACTTTATCTCTGCTCTTCGCACGCACCCACCACAACTGACTGCATCGGATATTTCTCAAGTTTTGGGGGGTTTGAGTAAAGTAAGCGGCTGCCACTTGAGAACCAAATGGGGTGGTCCTGTGTATGTGTGAGAACAGCTCCTGAGTGTGCGGACTGTTGCGTTTATCCCCGCCTTGTGTCCCCGTGGTCGTGTGTGCACCAACCTTTCCCGACTCTCGTCACTCTTTGTGGGTGGCTCTGCCCCCCTCCTCTAACTGTACCCCTTCTGTTCCTGTCTCCCAGGGCTCTACTGTGCTTTTGTTCCTCAAAGAATATTCCGGAAGTGACGAGGATGCTCCGTGTGGCGGTGCTGCTCTCTACACTCTGCGCCCTGACTTACGGTGAGTTGTTGGCATCTGGGGTGAAAGTAGAGGTGCAGGGGGTGCTGCAGCCCCCCACAATAACCAAGGGGAATGAGCAATGAGGATGCCCTAAGTTTTGTTTTTATCCAGTCACATCTGCTGTGCTTCCAGGCCAGAGGGCAGATTAGGGTGACCAACTGGCATTGGTGCAAATTCAGGATGGTGAGTGTAAAAATTCAGGACAAAGGGTCAAAATTCAGGATACAAATTCAGGACAGGAGGTCAAAATTCAGGACAAAAATTCAGGACAATAGGTAAGTTTTACAGACACATCAGAGGAGGCCGCACAATAGTATATAAGTAAACCCAGCCATATCCAAACATATTCAGCCATTTGCAAACCTATCCATCATGTATCCTTCCATCTATCATTTCACTCTTCCATCCCTTCATCCATCCTTTCAATCATCCATCCATTATCCATCCATCCACCCTTTCACCCTATCCATCCAGCTATTTATCCTTTCACCAATCCAGCCATCCCTTCACTTGCTCATCCATCCACCCAGTCACTCATCCTTCCACCCATCCACCCTTTCAGTCACCCATCCATCCTCCCTTTCTCTCTCCAGCAACCCTTTCACTTAGCCATCCTTCCTTCCATCCATCCACCCACCCATCTACTTATCCACTCATGACTTCATCCATTGACCCTATCACTCATCCATCCTTTCTCTCATCCATGTATCCTTTCACTCCTTCACTCATCTATTCATCCTTTTGTCCCCCTACCCTCCCTTTCACTCACTCATCCATCCTTACATCCACCCTTTCACTCATACGTCCATCCATTCACCCTTGTACTTATCAATTCATCAATCCATCCATCATTTCACTCATCCATCCACCCACTCTCATCATCCACCTTTTCACTCATGCATCCTTTCACTCATCCATCCACCCTTTTACCCATCCAGCTACCCTTCGACCCATACATCCAGCTATTTACCTTTTCTCTCAGCCATCCATCCACTCACTCATCAATCCATCCATACTCTCTCATTATCCATCTATTCAATCTTTCATTCATCCATTCACCTTTCACTAATTCATCCAACCATCCACCCATCCCTTCACTTACTCACTCGCCCACCTTTTCATATTAATTTTGAAGCTGAGCCTTTTTGAGAAGAGGCCCATCAAGAACTTCACCCTCGCTGCAGGAGCCATTCCAGGACTGGGACAGAAGCCAACCAGGGCGGAGACAGGATCCACCACAGGGGGAGGGGACAGGAGCCATCACAGGCGGGGGGGGGGGGCAGGAGCCACCACATGGGTGGACCGGAGCCATCACTGGGGGGCGCAGGAGCCATCACAGGAGGGGGAACAGGATCCACCAGGGTGGGCACAGGGGTGGGCATGCAGTATTCTAGTATCATCTTGGTCTCTTCCAGGGTGGGATAGGGCTCCTCACCCCCCCCCCCCCTCCTGGACAAGACAACGAGACGACAGGCTCTCTTTCTAAAATGTTAGTTTTCCATCCCCCACTGTGATGTACAGTACTTAAAGGAGATACTCCAAGAGAACTGATTTAACTGATTGTCCTCCATACTTTGTTAATCAGCGTGGGTGCGATTGTGCCATTTCTTTATTTTGTTACATTATAGACTGCATGTTTGAAGAACCCAGGTTTGCTTACAATTTAGTGACAGTAATTAAGCTCTGTGAAGAGAACCAGGTGCTGCCTCCGTGTAATCAGGGCTGGTTCTAGGATGTTTGGGGCCCTGGGCAGAGAGGGAATGTGTGAGGCCCCTCTAAATTGCAGAGACATGAGCATTCAGGGCTGTTTGCATCTGAATAGATGCCCCTGCGCCTGAAGTTGCAGCCCCTCCCTCTCAGTCACCGTCAAGCACCTCTTAGCAGCTCGTCAAGGGCTGAAGGTGTGAGGGTTGCCATCCCGCTGTGCCTCTCCAATGCTGCCGGGTATCTGAGCTTTGGTGCTGCATCGGAGTCTGTTACACCCGCCTTCAGCAGCATCGGAGTCTGTTACACCCGCCTTCAGCAGCATCGGAGTCTGTTACACCCGCCTTCAGCAGCATCGGAGTCTGTTACACCCGACCTCAACAGCATCGGAGTCCAGCAGGGAGGTGGGTGGAATCTGTGCCGGCTTTAGGGTGGTGCGACCGGTGCCCGGTTAAAATTACGGACAAATGGCGTCCGTTGAAGAATCCTTCACGGACAACGGACAGACGGCCGAAATGACGGACTGTCCGTGAAATTTACGGACGGTTGGTCACCCTAGGGCTGCTCCTTCTTTCAACATGGAGACTGGTGTTTGCTTTTCTTTCTATGACCACAAAGTGAGAGGGTTTTGTAAAATGAGCTGTGTGGCACTCTTGCTGGTGTGAAAGGAAAGGAAAACACAACACATTTTAATACCTATAATTTAACTCCACAAATATTTCAAAATATGTCAACAATCAGGAAAGCCCAAATGAAACACTTTTTTGAAAACTGGGATGAAAACAAAGATTTTAATAGGATTAAATCAAGTCACTTCACTAGGTGGTGTGCAAATGTCAAATATTCACTGACACCTGATTTGCACACATTATCTTTTGTGTGTTATATACTTATATTACAAAACTGGAAGGCTTTTTTAAATTTAGTAGCCCTTTCAATGGAGGTTGTGCTGTCTGTAAATGAGGGTGCCCTCCCACACTATGCATTAGTAATATATTTGCACAGTGTGCTCAAATGCACCACGAGGTACATACCAAACCCTTACCACTCTCCTGCTGAGTGGGCATGACTTCAGACCAAACTCACCACTCCTGCTGAGTGGGTGTGGCTCCATACCACACCCTTCCCCCTCTACTTCTGTTTTTTTTTTTTTTTTTCATTTTTTAAACCTTTATTGAAGGAAAAACACAGTTGCAGCCTTACTTAAGATGCAAGTACACACATACAATGGGGGTGAACAATATAGACCATTTCAAATACATTTAAAGCAGGATTATCCAAAGTTCTTAAAGAGGAAGAAAAAAAGAAAAAAAAAAAAGCGGGGGATTTAACTATTACTATTTAAATCATTAGCCCAATCACTAAGTGGTTTCCAAATCTTTGAACCCTTAATCCTCCCTCTTTTCCCCTTTTGGGCGTAAAGGACATTCTCCAAATGAAATACATGTAACAAACGCATTTTCCATTGCCCGAATGTTGGAGGTTGTGGATCGAGCCACGAAGAGGCAATACATAGTCTAAGTATAGACATTGAAATAAACAAAAACTCCTTACAGTTGTCCTCTGGTACTGATACCCCCAATAACATAAGTTGGGGAGATAACAGTATCCTCCTATTAAGAACATATTGCAGAAAAGAAGCAATCTCCAATCTAAGTTTATCGAGCTCCGGGCATGTGGAAAAGATATGCACCAAATCTGCGCCCAAAGTTTGACATCTAAAGCAGTGAATACCCTCCGACCCACCCCACTTAATGATTTTAGCAGGAGAGATATAAAGATCAAAAAATGTTTTAAAGCACTGTGCACGTAGATTAGCTGTAGTCAATACGGTATTAGCTAATACAATAGCATTTTCCAGGCAGGAGTCGGTAACCTCAAGTCTTTCCTGCCATTTGTTGGATTGCTTTTCGATATCGTCATGTACCCCGTCCATAAGTATCTCATAGAGCCTCGAGATTGTAGGAGGGTCATGGGCGGTGATAATATCTAGCAGCGGGATAGCAGTAAGCCCCATGGTACCTCCAATTTTCTTAGTAATAAAATCCCTTACTTGTAGAAACTTTAAAAAATCACTATTAGTAAGATTAAATCTTTTTTTAAGTACATCAAATGTGGCTAACTGATCTCCATCCAGCAGGTCTGCTATATTATGGACTCCGGCCTGTAACCACCGGTCAAAATATCCATCCAGCAATATTTCGGGGACCTGACTATTGTCAAAAAATGGGGTGTATCGACTGAACCTGCCCATGCCTAGTTTATTTCTAACCCTGGTCCAGATTTGATATGCGGTGACCAGAATCTTGAATCGAGTTCTTTTGTAATAGCTGGGCTCATACATTTTTAAGAAACATCCCCGTACTCCCGGGCCCATTAACATCTCATATATGGTAGGCAGAGTATTAGGTAGCATAGTCCTATTATCCAGGGGTCGAAACAGGGGCCAGTAATATTTAAGTGACGCAGCCAGATAATATAATCTAAAATTTGGTAATCCGAGTCCACCTCTTTCAATTGGAAGGGCTAAAAAACGATTTGCGCGACGCGTTTTTCTATATGACCAGATAAATCTTGCTATCTCACGCTCGATCAGCTGAAACCACCTATTGTGTATTTCTAAGGGTATTGTGCGAAAGATATATAGTAATTTCGGTAAAACTACCATTTTGACCAGGTTGCATCTTCCGATAATAGATAGTTTCAAATTGTCCCATCGACCCATATCCTTCTTAATTTTATGTAATATAGGGGTTATATTTACCTCAACTATCTCCTCAATTTTAGCCCTGACACGTATTCCAAGATATACCGCCTCCTCCACTATTCTATCATCTATAGAAGTCATATATTTATTGACTAAGATCTGGGTTTTGTCCCTATTAAGCCTATAGCAGAAATTTGACCGAACTTCTCTGCCAACATTTCAACTTCAGGCAGTGCAGAGGACAAGTCTGACGTGACAACGGCGACGTCGTCAGCATATGCCAAGATTTTAATGTCCATATGGTTTAATCTGAAAGGGGAAATATACTCTGAGGCCTCTAGGGCCCTGAGAAATGGATCCATATACAGCGCATATAACAAGGGGGAAGATGGACATCCTTGTCTTGTCCCTCGTTCTATGGAAAACGTTTCAGAGGGGACTCCCATAATCTGTACCTGCGCTGATGGTTTATAGTACAGAACCTGCATTGCCCTGATGAAGCCTTCTCCAAAATTATTCGCTTTAAGGCATTTCCATAAATAGCTCCAAGAGACCCGATCGAATGCCTTTTCGGCGTCTAGGAAAGCCACGGCTACTGGGAGTTTTAAGACATCAGAGGCATCAAGCACTGTAATAAGTCTTCTTATGTGATCCTCTGTCCCCCTTCCATGTATGAATCCGTGCTGCCACCGGGAAACCAATCGCGGCATGACTTTGTTGAGGCGGGAAGCAAGAATCTTAGAATATAACTTAGCTTTATAAAATTCCAAGGGTATAGCATCAGTGCCGGTAGCCTTAGATGATGGTAGATCAGATAATGCCTCCTGGAGTTCTTGATCTGTAAATTCCACATCGAGGAGGCACGCCTCCTCATCTGCCAGTTTAACTCTAGGTAAGAGCAGAGGATCCCAGCCCTCACTTGGGACCGCTTCCGCAGCAGCCCTCTACTTCTGAGTGGGCTTGGCTCCACACCACACTCTTACCACCCTCCTGCTGAGTGGGCGTGGCTCCATACCACACCCATCCCACTCTACTTCTGAGTGGGCGTGGCTCCATACCACATCCTTACCACTCTCTTGCTGAGTGAGTGGCTCAGTACCACACTCTTACCACCCTCCTGCTGACTGGTTGTGGCTCCATACAACACACTTACCACCCTCCTGCTCAGTAAGCGTGCTTCCATCCCACACCCTTACCACTCTCCTGCTGAGTGGACATGACTTCAGACCAAACTCACCACTCCTGCTGAGTGGGCGTGGCTACATACCACACCCTTCCCCCTCTACTTCTGAGAGGGCGTGGCTCCATACCACACCCTTCCCCCTCTACTTCTGAGTGGGCGTGGCTCCATACCACACTCTTACCACCCTCCTGCTGAGTGGGCGTGATTCCATCCCACACCCATACCACTCTCCTGCTGAGTGTGAATGGCTCCATTCCAAACTCTCATCACTCCTGCTGAGATGACGTGGCTCCATACCACATTCTTACCTCCCTCCTGCTGAGTGGTCATGGCTCCATAGGACACCGTTACCACCCTCCTACTGAGTGGGTGTGCCTCCATACCACACTGCTACCACTCGCCTGCTGAGTGGGCGTGGCTCCATATCAATCTCTCACCACACCTGTGTTAGAAATGAGGGGGCTCTGGTTGACGCAGGTGTGAACCCACAACAAGCAGGGACCCTTTACTTCTTGTCAGGGCGAAGGATGACTCCCCAGAATAACCCCTGCTCACCCTCTAGGTGCGTGGCGCGAGCAGTCTAGGCTAAGTCTCAGGCGTACACGGTTAAGCAAATGCAATTACACATACAGTAAACCCCTTGCATGCACCACAAACGGACACCAATCCGGAAGTATATAAAAATAAGCTTTTATGTAGTTTCAGCAGAGTTAAATACAAGGCCCAGTAACGTTGAACTGATGGGGCCACAATTCTTGGAAATACGGTAAAGTTCTCTTTGTACGGAAAGTTCTTTAGGCGGGCACAAGGTAACTGCAGGCCTCAGCGCACTTCGTGCTGAGGCAGCGCCCAGGGAGCACACAGCAGATGACAGGGAAATAAGAACGTTGCGGACCCTGGATCCGATGCGAGCTCGCGGTCGAGGTCGTAAGTACAGTACCTTGTTTCTTGACGCAAAGGCGGGTGCGGGATTTCAGCGGCTCTTCGACAGAAGAGCAAGGCGGCGTCCGGGGCTCCCACACTTCACGATGGGTGTCTGATCTTCAGGCTCACGACAAGAGCGGGGTGTTGTAGGTGGCGGGTGAACAAAGCGGGGCAGCCGGGCACGCCGATGCGTCCGGGCCGTCCGAGGCTTGGAGATGCTCACACACGCCGATTCCGGCGGGAGGGTGAAGGTGCACAGCGAGCCTCCAACGAGCGAGGTGACGGGACAGCCCAGCACAGCGTAGGGGGAGCGGCTCCGATCGAGCGAGGCTCTTCCCAAGGCGGGGGCGGCTAAGCAGTCCGGGTCACGGTTCAGGGAGGGACTGGGCACGAGGGTCACAGCTCCGGCGAGGGAAAGGACACCACAGTCCAGCAGCAGGCGAGTGAAGATCAGGTAGAGCCCAATGGTCCTGGGGCTCAGTTCAGGGGGCAAGCTCGGTTCCAAGCCCTTGGAGATCGTTTTTGGAAAAGCACAAGTCTTGAAAGTACAAGTAAAGTGAAAGTCTTCAGCAACAGTTTCTCTTCTCTCCTTTGGCAGCAAGGTCACCACTGCAGGCCAATCCCCCAGGATAGGGACAGTCTTCCTCCTACAGCTTTCCCGGTGCCTCCTCCTCAGGCAGAGATTCTTCTTGGTCAAAAGCGGATCTAGTTTCTTAGGAGCAGGGCTCCTCCATTTATACCACAAATCTTTTGTTCTCCCAGGCCAGGGGGGCCCTTGCCTAGTTCAGTCCGGTTTCTGAGCACTTTGTTTACGTGATGCAGGCTTCTTCTTTCAGAGTGCAGGGCAGAGTCATCAGACGCTCCACAGGGGGTGGAGCCGGCATCGAGGTAGCGGAGCACTGTCCTATTCAGAACCTAGGAGCACTCCTCCCACCCATCTACCTGTCGATCGTCCTATTCATACCAGGCTACCTAGCCCTGCCCATCTGGGTTCCCCCAGCCCTGTCACTCACACCAGCCAGACATCAGATACACATCACGCAGAGGCGGCTGAAATGTTTAGGCAAGCAAAGGATGACTTTCTAAAAGCGGCATTTGCAAACCCGGAATATTAAAATAAACCTTGCGAAAAGATGTACCTTATTATTCCGAGTTCAGGCATACTAAACTCGATCTTCTACCATGTTCCCTGGGTCGGTTAGGATCATAGGGTGTAATAATCCAGGCCGCCCATACTGGCCTATAAGAACAGGGTAGCCTTGCAGTAGTGAACAACAAGATGGCGGTAATTCACTACTAGGACATGCCACGCATCCAGGCTTGTCCTACCTTAGGCTTACAATGCACCCTGCCCGGGGGCCTACCAGAGGGGTGACTAACATGCAGCTAAGGGAAGGTTTCAGGGACCGGCAAGTGTGGGCACTTGTCGGTCGGCGTGTCAGTACCAGACTGCACGCAGGTTCTGCGATGGCAGACCTTAGATCTATTTTACCGGCCGCTTCGGTGGGTGGCACAACCAGTGCTGCAAGCCCGCCAGCGGTGTTTGCATTTACATGCCCTGGCGCCCCCGGCGCACTTTACTGGGGTCTGACAGTAAATCAAACAATCCAATCATGGAATCCAACCAACATATACAATTTACATAGGGAGCACTCGCACCGTGACACTGGTTGGCAGTGGCACAGCGCGCTGAGCGGCCAACACCATAAAAACACATGAGGCACAGCGACAAAAAGAGGAAGGGAGACTCACGCCAAGGTGCCAGGTCTAACACGTGTCCCCTCCAGCTGAAAAGTGGGGAGAACTACCCTACCCCAGGGAGTTCCTCATCACTAAGGCGGAAAAATCTGGACAGACCGTCAGCATTGGCGTGATCTGTACCAGGGCGATGTTCCACCGTGAAATCCATACCCTGTAGGGAAATGGACCACCTCAACAGCTTTGGATTCTCACCCCTCATATGCATCAACCATCTGAGGGGCCTGTGGTCCGTCTGAACCCGGAAGTGAGACCCAAACAAGTAGGGTCTTAGCTTCTTCAGCGCCCAGACCACAGCAAATGCCTCACGCTCAATAGCACTCCACCTCTGTTCCCGTGGAAGTAACCTCCTGCTAAGAAAGGCTACGGGTTGATCTAGGCCCTCCTCATTAATCTGTGAAAGAACAGCCCCCACACCATGCTCTGAAGCGTCTGTCTGAACGATAAACTCTTTGGAGAAGTTGGGAGCCAAGAGCACGGGCGCCGTGCACATAGCAGTCTTCAAGGCCTCAAAAGCTTTCTGACAGGTGTCAGTCCAGATCACTTTCCTGGGCTGCTTCTTCGAAGTCAGCGCTGTCAAGGGGGCAACCATGTTGCCATACCCCTTGACAAACCTCCTGTAGTACCCGGTGAGACCTAGGAAGGCTCTCACCTCCGTCTGGGTTTTGGGCGCCTCCCAATTCAGGATGGTTTCTATCTTGGGCTGAAGGGGTGCCACCTGGCCACTCCCAACTTGGTGTCCCAAGTACACCACGGAACCCTGCCCGATCTGGCACTTACTCGCCTTGATCGTGAGGCCTGCCTTGCGCAGCGCCATCAACACTTCCCAGAGGTGACGCAAGTGTTCCTCCCAAGTGGAGCTGAACACGGCGATGTCATCCAGGTAGGCCGCACTGAACGAATCCAGCCCAGCCAACACCTGGTTGACCAATCTCTGGAAGGTGGCAGGGGCATTCTTCATCCCAAATGGCATAACCCGGAACTGGTAGTGCCCATCTGGGGTGGAAAATGCTGACCTCTCTTTGGCCCCCTCGGTCAAGGCGATCTGCCAATACCCAGACGTTAGATCAAACGTGCTGAGGTAGTTGGCAGCCCCTAGCCGATCGATGAGCTCATCAGCTCTGGGGATGGGGTGTGCGTCGGTCCTAGTGACCGAATTGAGTCCTCTGTAGTCCACACAGAACCGGAGTTCGGGTGTGGCTCCCGGCGCTGCAGCCTTTGGGACCAAGACCACGGGGCTGGCCCAAGGACTGCTAGAAGACTCAATTACCCCGAGTGCAAACATCTTGGAGACCTCCTCCTTGATGCATGTCCTCACCCTGTCAGTCACCCTGTAGGCCTTGTGCCGCACAGGTGGGCTATCCCCAGTGTCCACATCATGGACGCACCAATCAGTGACACCAGGGACCAGGGAAAACAGGTCAGAAAACTGTCCCAGCAACTGGCGACAATCATTCTGTTGCTCAGGGGTCAGGGTGGAAGAGAGGATGACACCATCCACTGACCCATCTTGCTCCTTGGCTGACAGGAGGTCAGGAAGAGGTTCTGTCTCCTCTTCCATTCCAGCATCTGTTGCCAAGAGCAGGCCCACTTGGGACCTCTCCAAGTGGGGCTTGAGGCGGTTGACATGTAGGACCCTTAAGGGGTTCCTAGGAGACTTCAGGTCCACCACGTAGGTAACAGGACTCTTGCGCTCCACCACCTCAAAGGGACCGGTCCACTTATCCTGGAGCGCACACGGCTCCACGGGGGCCAAGACCCATACTTTCTGTCCAGGCTGAAGCTCTACCAGAGTGGCATTCTGGTCGTACCACCGCTTCATCTCCTCCTGGCTGGCTTCCAGATTTGCCTCAGCAAGTTGCCTGAATCGCCTAGTCTGATTCCTGAAGGCCAGCATGTAACTATATACATTCTGGGGAGGTTTCCTGGGAGATTGCTCCCAGCCTTCTTTGACCAAACTTAGAGGTCCTCTGACTGGGTGACCATACAGAAGCTCAAAGGGACTGAACCCCAGAGACTTCTGTGGCACCTCACGGTAAGCGAAGAGAAGGCATGGTAAGAGGACGTCCCACTTACGCCTCATGGCTCCTTCTAGGCCCATTATCATGCCTTTGAGGGTTCGGTTGAATCTCTCAACCAACCCGTTTCCTTGGGGGTGGTAAGGGGTGGTGAACTTGTAGGTTACACCACACTCTTGCCAAAGAGATTTCATGTATTTGGACATGAAATTGGTACCTCGGTCAGACACCACTTCTAGAGGGAATCCCACTCGGGAGAAAATTCCCATCAGTGCCCGTCCCACCACGGGGGCCGTCACTGTCCTTAGAGGAATGGCTTCCGGGTACCGGGTGGCATGGTCCACCAGGACCAGGATGAACCTATTGCCCATCGCTGTCCTGGGGTCCAGTGGCCCTACAATGTCAATCCCCACTCGCTGGAATGGGGTACCGACCACAGGGAATGGCTGGAGTGGAGCCTTCTGCTTCCTTCCACTCTTTCCACTTGCCTGGCAAGTCTGGCATGTCCTGCAGTGAGTATCTGAACTCCTGCGCATTTGAGGCCAATAAAAGTGGGTGACAAGCCTTTCAAAGGTCTTGTCCTGCCCCAAATGCCCTGCCAATGGCACATCGTGAGCCAGCCCCAGTAGGAAGGCTCTGAAGTCCTGGGGTACCACCAGCGCACGGGCTGACCCAGGCTCAGCAACCTTAGGCTCTGTATATAGGAGGTCGTTCTCCCAGTAAACGAAATGTGATCCTGACTGATCACCTGTGGCCTGGTCTGCAGCCTGCTGCCGCATACCCACGAGAGAAGGGCACTCCTTCTGTGCCTTGCAAAAGTCCTCCCTGGTGGGACCCCCTTCCTGCTGCCAATGGGTCAGCTCCGGCAGGTCTCCCAGTTCAGCTATCTGCTCCCCTGTAGGCTCCAGGGCATCCCCCTCAAGGTCTGCTTCCTCCTGGACCGTGGGAACCTCAGGGGCCGGCTTCCCGCGCCCCTTGCTCCAGTCTCTCCGGAGGCGTGGGTTCGAATCCCACCGCTGCCACCAATGTTAGAAATGAGGGGGCTCTGGTTGACGCAGGTGTGAACCCACAACAAGCAGGGACCCTTTACTTCTTGTCAGGGCGAAGGATGACTCCCCAGAATAACCCCTGCTCACCCTCTAGGTGCGTGGCGCGAGCAGTCTAGGCTAAGTCTCAGGCGTACACGGTTAAGCAAATGCAATTACACATACAGTAAACCCCTTGCATGCACCACAAACGGACACCAATCCGGAAGTATATAAAAATAAGCTTTTATGTAGTTTCAGCAGAGTTAAATACAAGGCCCAGTAACGTTGAACTGATGGGGCCACAATTCTTGGAAATACGGTAAAGTTCTCTTTGTACGGAAAGTTCTTTAGGCGGGCACAAGGTAACTGCAGGCCTCAGCGCACTTCGTGCTGAGGCAGCGCCCAGGGAGCACACAGCAGATGACAGGGAAATAAGAACGTTGCGGACCCTGGATCCGATGCGAGCTCGCGGTCGAGGTCGTAAGTACAGTACCTTGTTTCTTGACGCAAAGGCGGGTGCGGGATTTCAGCGGCTCTTCGACAGAAGAGCAAGGCGGCGTCCGGGGCTCCCACACTTCACGATGGGTGTCTGATCTTCAGGCTCACGACAAGAGCGGGGTGTTGTAGGTGGCGGGTGAACAAAGCGGGGCAGCCGGGCACGCCGATGCGTCCGGGCCGTCCGAGGCTTGGAGATGCTCACACACGCCGATTCCGGCGGGAGGGTGAAGGTGCACAGCGAGCCTCCAACGAGCGAGGTGACGGGACAGCCCAGCACAGCGTAGGGGGAGCGGCTCCGATCGAGCGAGGCTCTTCCCAAGGCGGGGGCGGCTAAGCAGTCCGGGTCACGGTTCAGGGAGGGACTGGGCACGAGGGTCACAGCTCCGGCGAGGGAAAGGACACCACAGTCCAGCAGCAGGCGAGTGAAGATCAGGTAGAGCCCAATGGTCCTGGGGCTCAGTTCAGGGGGCAAGCTCGGTTCCAAGCCCTTGGAGATCGTTTTTGGAAAAGCACAAGTCTTGAAAGTACAAGTAAAGTGAAAGTCTTCAGCAACAGTTTCTCTTCTCTCCTTTGGCAGCAAGGTCACCACTGCAGGCCAATCCCCCAGGATAGGGACAGTCTTCCTCCTACAGCTTTCCCGGTGCCTCCTCCTCAGGCAGAGATTCTTCTTGGTCAAAAGCGGATCTAGTTTCTTAGGAGCAGGGCTCCTCCATTTATACCACAAATCTTTTGTTCTCCCAGGCCAGGGGGGCCCTTGCCTAGTTCAGTCCGGTTTCTGAGCACTTTGTTTACGTGATGCAGGCTTCTTCTTTCAGAGTGCAGGGCAGAGTCATCAGACGCTCCACAGGGGGTGGAGCCGGCATCGAGGTAGCGGAGCACTGTCCTATTCAGAACCTAGGAGCACTCCTCCCACCCATCTACCTGTCGATCGTCCTATTCATACCAGGCTACCTAGCCCTGCCCATCTGGGTTCCCCCAGCCCTGTCACTCACACCAGCCAGACATCAGATACACATCACGCAGAGGCGGCTGAAATGTTTAGGCAAGCAAAGGCCGACTTTCTAAAAGCGGCATTTGCAAACCCGGAATATTAAAATAAACCTTGCGAAAAGATGTACCTTATTATTCCGAGTTCAGGCATACTAAACTCGATCTTCTACCATGTTCCCTGGGTCGGTTAGGATCATAGGGTGTAATAATCCAGGCCGCCCATACTGGCCTATAAGAACAGGGTAGCCTTGCAGTAGTGAACAACAAGATGGCGGTAATTCACTACTAGGACATGCCACGCATCCAGGCTTGTCCTACCTTAGGCTTACAACGCACCCTGCCCGGGGGCCTACCAGAGGGGTGACTAACATGCAGCTAAGGGAAGGTTTCAGGGACCGGCAAGTGTGGGCACTTGTCGGTCGGCGTGTCAGTACCAGACTGCACGCAGGTTCTGCGATGGCAGACCTTAGATCTATTTTACCGGCCGCTTCGGTGGGTGGCACAACCAGTGCTGCAAGCCCGCCAGCGGTGTTCGCATTTACATGCCCTGGCGCCCCCGGCGCACTTTACTGGGGTCTGACAGTAAATCAAACAATCCAATCATGGAATCCAACCAACATATACAATTTACATAGGGAGCACTCGCACCGTGACACTGGTTGGCAGTGGCACAGCGCGCTGAGCGGCCAACACCATAAAAACACATGAGGCACAGCGACAAAAAGAGGAAGGGAGACTCACGCCAAGGTGCCAGGTCTAACAACCTGCTTAGTGGGTGTGGCTCCATACCACACTCTTACCACCCTCCTACTGAGTGGCCGTCACTCCATACCACACCCTTACCACCCTCCTGCTGAGTGGGCGTTGCTCCATACCACATCCTAACCACCCTCCTGCTGAGTAGGCATGGCTCCACACTACACCCTCACCACTTCTGCTTAGTGGGTGTGGCTCCATACCACACTCTTACCACCCTCCTGCTGAGTGGCTGTCACTCCATACCACACCCTTACCACTCTCCTGCTGAGTGGTTGTGGCACCATACCACACTCTTACCACTCTCCTGCTGAGTGGGCTTCACTCCATACCACACCCTTACCAACCTCCTGCTGAGTGGGCGTGGCTCCACACTACATCCTCATGACTCTCCTATGAGTGGGCAGGGATCCATACCACACCCTTACCACTCTCCTGCTGAGTGGGTGTGGCTCCATACCACACCTTTACCAGCCTCCTGCTGAGTGGGTGTGGCTCCACACTACACCCTCACCACTTAACTGGTGAGTGGACAGAGCTCCGTACCATACCCTCACCACTCTCCTGTTGAGTGGGCGTGGCTCTATACTACATTCTTACTACTCTCCTGCTGAGTGGGTGTGACTCTATACCACACCTTCCCCACTCTCCTGTTGAGCGGGCAGGGCTCCATACCACACCCTCATCAGTCTCCTGTTGAGTGGACAGGGCTCCATACCACACTCTCACCACTCTCCTGCTGAGTGGGTGTGGCTCCATACCACACCCTCCTCACTCTCCTGTTGAGTGGACAGGGCTCCATACCATACCCTCACCACTCTCCTGCTGAGTGGGTGTGGCTCCATACCACACCCTCACCACTCTCCTGCTGAGTGGGTGTGGCTCCACACTACACCCTCACCAATCTACTGCTGAGTGGACAGGGCTCCATACCATCACTCACAACTCTCCTGTGGAGTGGACAGGGCCCCATACCATACCCTCACCACTCTCCTGTTGAGTGGGCAGGGCTCCATACCACACCCTCACCACTCTACTGCTGAGTGGACAGGGCTCCATACCATACCCTCACCACTCTCCTGTTGAATGGGCGTGGCTCCATACTACATCCTTACTACTCTCCTGCTGAGTGGGCGTGGCTCCATACCACACCCTTACCACTCTCCTGCTGAGTGGGCGGAGCTCCACACTACACCCTCACCACTCTCCTGCTGAGTGGGCAGAGCTCCATACCATGCCCTCACCACTCTCCTGTTGAGTGGGCACGGATCCATACCACACCCTCATCACTCTCCTTCTGAGTGGACAGATCTCCATACCATACCTTCACCACTCTGCTGCTGAGTGGGTGTGGCTCCATACCACACCCTCTCCACTCTCCTGTTGAGTGGGCAGGGCTCCATACCTCACCCTCATCTCTCTCATGCTGAGTGGGTGTGGCTCCATACCACACCCTTACCACTCTCCTGCCGAGTGGGCAGATCTCCATACCATACCCTCACCACTCTCCTGTAGAGTGGGCATGGCTCCATACTACATCCTTACTACTCTCCTGCTGAGTGGGTGTGGCTCCATACCACACCATTACCACTCACCTGCTGAGTGAGCGTGGCTCCATATCAAACTCTTACCACTCCTGCTTAGTGGGCGTGGCTCCATACCACACTCTTACCACCCTCCTGCTGAGTGGCCGTCACTCCATACCACACCCTTACCACCCTCCTGCTGAGTGGGCATTGCTCCATACCACACCCTAACCAACCTCCTGCTGAGTAGGCATGGCTCCACACTACACCCTCACCACTCTCCTGCTGAGTGGGCAGAGCTCCTTACCATACCCTCACCACTCTCCTGTTGAGTGGGCAGGGATCCATACCACACCCTTACCACTCTCCTGCTGAGTGGTTGTGGCACCATACCACACTCTTACCACTCTCCTGCTGAGTGAGCGTCACTCCATCCCACACCCTTACCAACCTCCTGCTGAGTGGGCGTGGCTCCACACTACACCCTCACCACTCTCCTGCTGAGTGGGAAGAGCTCCATACCATACCCTCACCACTCTCCTGTTGAGTGGGCAGGGATCCATACCACACACCGTTACCACTCTCATGCTAAGTGGGTGTGACTCCATACCACACCTTTACCAGCCTCCTGCTGAGTGGGCGTGGCTCCATACTACACCCTCACCACTCAACTGCTGAGTGGACAGGGCTCCATACCACACCCTCATCACTCTCCTGCTGAGTGGGTGTGGCTCCATACCACACCCTCACCACTCTCCTGTTAAGGGGGCAGGGCTCCATACCACACCCTCATCACTCTCCTGTTGAGTGGACAGGGCTCCATACCACACGCTCACCACTCTCCTGCTGAGTGGGTGTGGCTCCATACCACACCCTCCTCACTCTCCTGTTGAGTGGACAGGGCTCCACACCATACCCTCACCACTCTCCTGCTGAGTGGGTGTGGCTCCATACCACACCTTCACCACTCTCCTGCTGAGTGGGCGTGGCTCCACACTACACCCTCACCAATCTACTGCTGAGTGGACAGGGCTCCATACCATACCCTCACCACTCTCCTGTGGAGTGGACAGGGCCCCATACCATACCCTCACCACTCTCCTGTTGAGTGGGCAGGGCTCCATACCACACCCTCACCACTCTACTGCTGAGTGGACAGGGCTCCATACCATACCCTCACCACTCTCCTGTTGAATGGGCGTGGCTCCATACTACTTCCTTACTACTCTCCATCTGAGTGGGTGTGGCTCCATACCACACCCTCCCCACTCTCCTGTTGAGTGAGCAGGGCTCCATACCACACCCATACCACTCTCCTGATGAGTGGGCGTGGCTCCATACTACACCCTTACCACTCTCCTGCTGAGTGGGCGGGGCTCCATACCTCACCCTCATCTCTCTCCTTTTGAGTGGGCAGGGATCTATACCATACCCTCGCCACTCTCCTGCTGAGATTGGGTGTGGCTCCATACCACACCCTCCCCACTCTCCTGTTGAGTGGGCAGGGCTCCATACCTCACCCTCATCACTCTCCCGCTGAGTGGACAGGGTCCCATACCATACCCTCACCACTCTCCTGCTGAGAGGGCGTGGCTCCATACTACACCCTCACCACTCTCCGGCGGAGTGGGCAGGGCTCTTGGCACCACTTGTACTTTGTGTGAGGCTTGGATTTTACAGACTCTCTAGAGTACACCAAGTTAACATTGAGGGCAGCACCCCCACTCTGAAAATGGTCCAGCATCACTTGTTGTGGGTGCTTAGAACTCTCAGGGGTGGGTGGATGGTATGCTGTTATCCCATAGTTTATGTTTGTTTGCATTGTTTTTCATAGGTGACTGTTTTTAAATGCTTGACCCTCTCACACACAACAAAACCAAAGACGTATTTAGCAGCAATCCAAGAGCTGGTATTGGTGATTGAATAGTGATCGATTAGTGATCCACTGGTTATCCACAGTGGAGCAGGTGATCACCAATGGCCCTGAAAGAAGATTAGTGTCATCTCACACTTGCATCCTAGTGATCACAATGATTGGGAAGATGGGACATACAGCTGAGATACCATTTCCGGCCAATAAATATTGGATAACCCGCGGTTTCAGTTTTGCATCGATGTTTGGAACTGGTGCATGGCAGAGTTTGTGCCAGCCTGGAGGCAGCCTCAACCTGTACGGTACTCATTGGAGGATTGTGTATATGGACCTATGCACGCATACAAATTCAGACTTAACCATTTTAGGTATTTGTATTTGACATTTTTTTCTGCTGGTAATAACTTTGGCGCCGTTTCAAGTGTGTGCTCTTTTTTGCCTGGTGTGTGTACGGAAAGGTTGGTGATCCGTGAAGCGATATTGATGCTTCACATTACCCCGAGCTCTTTTGAATTTACTTTCATAGCTCTAATACTGTACCTGTATACAGAGCAGTGCCTACTAAACAAGCTTGGATGATGTCATCAGTGATGTTTTCAATGATGTCATTTTAGATGTCATAAGTGATGTCATAAATGATATTATAGAACATGCATGGTGGGGAGCAAGTTATAGTTAGCTCTTATAACTATAACTGGTACATTTCTGTGTTTTTTTTAAGTTAAAAAAAATTAGTGTTGTCTCTGACATACTCACCTAACTATAAAGTTTCTTTAACCTTTGTTTTTTTCAGTGAATTTCTAGAGTTTTTGTTAACATAAAGTAATATTTTATTACCGTACGTAAAGCCAATCCCGCTGCGCACTATATTTTTAAAGGGGAGTAGTCCACGTGCACGCCTCCCCAAGCCCTATTAGTCCCAGGGGACCCCATCTCTCATAGCCACATGGCCCCCCATCCCCAAGCCGATTGCAACCCTGGGGATCCAATCCCACAGGGCCAGAACAATTAGAGCAAGGGAAGGGAGGCCATGCCGCACCCCTCTCTGGGCCGATTTTGGCCCCGGGGACCCCATCCCACAGGCCCTGGCAATTAGGACAAGGGAAGGACGGCTGCACTGCCCCCATCCCCGTGGCCTGGCCAATTAGTAAATGGTAGGCCACATGGCCCCCTCCCCAGGCTGATTTTAGCCCCGAGGTCCCCATCCCCCGGGGCCAGCCACTTCATTCTGGATGCCCTGGGCCTTCTCAGGGCATCCAGTGAGCACTGTTGGGGGCCGTGGGGGAGCCTGAATTGCCCCCTAAGTCCCTGCCGGTACCCTGCCTTCAGCAGGACCTGGCATTCCCTGGGCTGAAATTACCCAGGGGGAGTGGGCATCACATCCCCCCTCCCAATATAAATGTATAGATTTGCCAACGGGACCTGCCCCACCACGGGGATGAAGTATAGACAAGAGCAGGATATGGCGCTTGTTTTTTGTTGTTGCCTAGATTCACAAATTCACTGCAATTTCTATGGCAATTTTTTTTTTTAAATGTTTCTTTGCCCTGGTGTGTCCGTGTGGTACCCCACCACCAGGCCTTAGAGGGTAAGGGTATTCCTACCCAGCCCCTTCTCATTTTGTAAACGTTTTTGGTGGGGACTCAGCTCAGTTCAAGTCCCAAAATGTCTGCCACCACTTCCGGGTTGAAGTGCTGGCGCCAATCAGATCTCAGCATGAGATCTGTCAGATCCACTGAGGATTTGTGTCCCTAGATATACAAATTTCCTTTTAATAACTCAAAAACTACTCGATGGATTTGCACCAAATAACAACAAGCATTGTGTGCCTACATAAAGGGCTCTTCTAGACCAAGAGCTAGTTCAAAATCCCTATAAGAAATTGCATGGGTAAAACATGTTTCAGTACTGCCCTCTTTTTTATGGCCCAAACTTGACGAATTACCCCAAAACTTTCCAGACAGCAGCTGTAGTGAATGGCAAACTACTTTGAAAGTCGTGAAGATTCATCTAACTGCGCCAAAGTTATTAGCAAACCAAAAAAAGCTTCTCCTGTAGAAACTAGGTTCTAACTATAACCACCTACCGGCGAACAAAAGTAGGTAATATATATAGATGTATATATATATGTATATATATATTCACTGAAAAAACCATAGGTTTCACACACGTTATAGTTAGGAATTAGCATTTAAAAAACCTTGCAAATTCACTGAAAAAACCATAGGTTTCACACATGTTATAGTTAGCTGGACATTTCACTCATAAAAAACCAATGAAATTCCCCCGTTATAGTTAGTGCAGGCAACTATAACTCACGCGACCGCAATCCTCTGCTGATGATGTCAAATATTACATCACTGATGACATATGTGTCTTTATGAAAAATAAATATTTGTAATATATGTATAGCTAAAGATACAGTATTAGCATCAACAGAAGATTGCGGTCGCGTGAGTTATAGTTGCCTGCACTAACTATAACGGGGGAATTTCATTGGTTTTTTACGAGTGAAATGTCCAGCTAACTATAACATGTGTGAAACATATGGTTTTTTCAGTGAATTTGCAAGGTTTTTTAAATGCTAATTCCTAACTATAACGTGTGTGAAACCTATGGTTTTTTCAGTGAATTTGTACGGTTTTTTAAATGCAAATTTTTTTTTGAGATTTTTGGTAAACCTATGTATAAAATAATATATGTACTATATCCTGCATTATGGAATGGTTAATTTTTTTTTATGCATTTTTTTTCCGTGCGCGTACGGTAAGCTGACGCTACGCGCTCCGTACGTCATAAGTACGGTGCGCTTACGTGATACGTACGTGACGTACGCGTACACGCATGCGCGTTGCGCGGAAGCAACGTCGCGGTTACGCAGGGGCGTGTAATGCGCATGCGCGAGTGCGTCTTACGTACGCGCTCCGTAAGCGTCACGTTTGCGCATGCGTACTTGTTTACGAGCACGTACCGTAAGCTTACGGAGCGCGCACGGTAGGTCATGAGATCCACAAAGAACACTTTTCATTGGTTGAAACTACTTTCAGTTCCAGAAACTTCCCACACCACACCCATTCCCCTCATTACTGCTTGAGATCCCCTAGGAGAAGGAGCTGAATTGACATTGAGATACAATGGCAGAGCAGCAGACCTCTTCTGAGTGTGAGCCTAGCAGCACCATCATCAGACAGAGAAGGAGGAAACAAAAGGATTCTTTTGTGTGGGAGTATTTTACTTTTCCAGAGGGGCAGAAAAAGGTCAATGCTCCATTGGTCACTTGCACACTTTGTGACCGTGTTTTATCTAGAGGAGATCCAAGGAAGAAGTATTCCTTTGGAAATCACTCTATGAAGAGACACCTTAGGGATAAACATCCCAGGACCTTTGCTCGACATACTGAAGAAAACTCTTCAGTAAGTCACCGGAGCCCAACCTCAGAAGCTCAGCCGAGTACATCATCGGCAGCTCAGCTGAGCCCTTCCTCTGAGGTGGGAGCATCACCTTCTTCTGCTCCTCTGGACATTAACCCTCGATTTCGGAGGGTTTCAATGAGGTGTACAACGTGTTGTGGTCTTATTGTTTTTGGGGAGACCAGTGTTTCCCTTATTAACAATAAGATAGACCAGCACGTTTGTAGACGCTCATAATATTCCCATTCTTTCTTTCCTCCATCCCTGTATTAACCCAACGGCTCTTTTAACCCCTTCTGTGCCCATGACGAGCTGGACTCGTCATGGGCCGCGGTTGCGCTGTGCCCATGACGAGTCCAGCTCGTCATGAACCCCGCCCACTAATGCAACGCCCGGCACAGGGCGGGGAAAGGGCGTGGCACACAAGGGGTTAAGAGCCAACCTTACCTCACAATTTTTTTTATTTTTTTTTAAGCTTTCCTTTTTGAAATTTTTTTTTAGCCGTGCGCGCACGGTACGCGTAATCGCGGAATAGTTACGCGAAGTTCGCGGAATTTTCCCTCGCGGAATTTCTCCGGTTACGCCGTGCGCGTACGGTACGCGCATTCGGCGATTTTTCGAAAAAAAATTTAAATTAATTTTTGCCCTTGGGGGTCCTTCTGGGACCCCCTGACAAAGGCTAGGGGGTCAGGAACTGTCCACCCTGCCCCCTTTTCACGTTCTCCACCTTTGTTTTTCACCCCCTCAGACTGCGAGAGACAAAATGGCGGCCGACACTTCCTGGTTTCGACCGATTTGAATGTTTACTGAGATCTAACAACCAATCAGAATCGCGCTCGTGCACGGCGGCGTGCGCGTACGGTAAGCTTAGGGTACGCGCTCGGAGCGCGCCCATAGATATATATATTGATTTAAATGCTATTTTCTCAGGAAATACTGAACAGATTTACACGAGACCTTCAAAAGGCACATCCCTGACCTGAGGGCTACCTCTCTGCCAAATTTCAAGTAATTCTGTTCAGCCGTTCGGGCTGTAGCTCGGACTAAAGGTCCTATGGAAAAATGAATGGGGAAAACGCGTTTTGGGACCCCCCCTTTTTCTCAGCCCCCGCTTGACGAATCCCCCCGAGACTTTCAGGGTAGGAGCGGAGCGGAGCGCCCCACCTATTTTGAGAAGTTCGCGAGGATTCGTCAATCGGCGCCAAAGTTATTCCAAATAGAATGTTGCGGATTTCCTATGGAAACACGGTCCTAACTATAACTATCTACTGGCGACCGCCAGTAGATAATATGTATATGTATATATATATATGTATATATATATTACCTACTGGCAGTCGCCAGTAGGTAGTTATAGTTAGGACCTATTTTCCATAGGAAATCCGCAACATTCTATTCCCAATAAGTCTGGCGCCGGTTGACGAATCTTCTCAAAATTTTCCAAACTTTTGGCCAGCTCCGGTCTGCTCCTTTCCTCAAAGTTTCATGGTGATTCGTCAAGCGGGGGCTGAGAAAAAAGGGGGGTCCCAAAACGCATTTTCCCCATGCAATTTCCCATAGGACCTGTTGACGCAGCTACAGCCCGAACTGCTGAACGGAATTACACCAAATTTGGCAGAAAGGTAGACCTTGGTTCAGAGTCGTGCCTTTTGCGTAAATGGTGTAAATGGTGTAAATCCACACATCTTATCGTGAGATCTGATTGGCTGTCAGCACTTCATCCAAGAAGTGTTGGCAGCCATCTTGGGACCAATATACATGATAGCACCTCATTAAAAAGCATTGCAGTTAATAGAAGGTTTTAAGACTTTAGTTACATTATAAATCATTTGTTGATGGTACCATACTCATTTTAGGAATTGTGGTATGTTCTAAGGTGATTTTACCATGTGAAAAAGCCTTCTGCTGGGATATCACGAATCATGTTTGAGAGAAAACTATTTTCTCATGCTTTTCCCACAGAGGTTTGGAAGGTGATCTATAAGCTAAACTGAGAGCATATTTTCAGTAAATTCACATTATCTTTCTTAGTCATGTGAGAATGAAGTCTGACATTCTCAGTAAAACATGTACATCCAACAAGGGCAGAGACTGTCAGTTGATTCCTTTTTTTCTACTGCAGCTTCCCAGAGTGTTCCAAAGAACAACTAGAGCGCTAACACTCCTACTTATGATAAACGTATGGCACACCTGAAGCTATCTTGATTGGAATAAAGTGGTAACTCTTAAAACATTTAATTTAAAAAGGAACAAAATGAGGGGGTTCATTTTGCCATAGAATGTATGATTAGTGCTGCAGAAAGAAAAATTAGGGCACATTTTGAGTGACTTCTCAAATCCTCTTCTATTTCATTAAAGAATTCTGACATGCAGACTGAAACATGCACTTTCAATACCAGCAGCAGACTTCCCTGGTGAGCAGTAGCTTTACTACAGTGATCTAATGAGCAACTAGAGTGCTAACATTCTGCATTTATGGCAAATGTGTGACACATCTGAATGCCTTCTTCATTGAATCAAAGTAAAAAACTGACAATATGCCTACTGAGGAGACTGTAGTAAATGAGGAAATTAGGAAACTTACTATCAAGTCTCCCAAGATGGCCACCGGAGACAAAAGAGCCCAAATGTAGCACAAATATCACCGAGATGTAGCCCAAGTATAACCCAATGACAGAAATCCCAGAGTGTTTTAAAGAACAACTAGAGCGCTAACAGTCTTACTTATGACAAAAGTATGGCACACCTGAAGCCATCTTGATTGGAATAAAGTGGTAACACTTAAAACATTTAATTTGCAAAGGAACAAAATGAGGGGGTTCATTTTGCCATATAAATTATGATTAGTGCTGCAGAAAGAAAAAATAGGGCACATTTTGACTTCTCAAATCCTCTTCTATTTCAAAAAAAGTTCTGACATGCAAACTGAAACATGCACTTTGAATACCAGCAGCAGACTTCCCGGTGAGCAGTAGCTTTGCTACAGTGATCTAATGAGGAACTAGAGTGCTACCATTCAGAATTTATGGCAAATGTGTCACATCTGAATGCCTTCTTGATGGAACCAAAATAAACAAGCATTGGAAATGCAATAGGTCTCGCCCTCGTTTAAGTTAAAGCAATTCTGTTTGTAATTAGGTGGCTTTTTAGCTTTGCTTTTATTAGTGTTTTTCAAAATTTCATGTACATAACATGCATATATGTATATGTATGCATGCATTTATATTTGTATTTATATAGATATGCAGATTATATATGTATGTATATATTCACATACATATATATAAATACATATGCATATATGTGCATATGTGTGCGTGTAGAGAGAGGTAGAGAGGTAGAGGTGTAGAAGTAGAGACGTAGAGGTAGAGAGGTAGAGGGAGAGAGGTAGAGAGTAGTAGAGAGAGAGAGGTAGAGAGAGGTAGAGAGGTAGAGAGTAGAGGATGAGTAATAGAGAGTAGAGATTAGAGAGAGAGTAATAGAGAGTAGTAGAGAGAGTAGCAGAGAGTGAGTAGGAGAGAGTAGTAGAGTGAGTAGTAGAGAGTGAGTAGTAGAGAGTAGTAGAGAGTGAGAAGTAGAGAGTAGTAGAGAGTAGTGTAGAGTGAGTAGTAGAGAGTAGTAGAGTGAGTAGTCGAGAGTAATAGAGAGTGAGTATTAGAGAGTGAGTAGTAGAGAGTAGTAGAGAGTGAGTAGCGGAGACTGAGTAGCAGAGAGAGAGTAGTAGAGAATGAGTAGTAGAGTGAGTAGTAGAGTGAGTAGTAGAGAGTAGTAGAGAGAGAGTAGTAGAGAGTGAGTAGTAGAGAGTAGTAGAGAGTGAGTAGTAGAGAGTAATAGAGAGTAGTAGAGAGAGTAGTAGAGAGTGAGTAGTAGAGAGTTGTACAGAGTGAGTAGTAGAGAGTTGTACAGAGTGAGTAGTAGAGAGTGATTAGTAGAGAGTAGTGGAGTAGTAGAGAGTGAGTATTAGAGAGTAGTAGAGAGTGAGTAGTAGGGAGTAGTAGAGTGAGTAGTAGAGTGAGTAGTAGAGAGCAAGTAGTAGAGAGTGTGTAGTAGAGAGAGAGTAGTAGAGAGTAGTAGAGAGTGAGTAGTAGAGAGTGAGTAGTAGAGTGAGTAGTAGAGAGCAAGTAGTAGAGAGTGTGTAGTAGAGAGAGAGTAGTAGAGAGTAGTAGAGAGTGAGTAGTAGAGAGTGAGTAGTAGAGAGAGTAGTAGAGAGTGAGTAGTAGGGAGTAGTAGAGTGAGTAGTAGAGTGAGTAGTAGAGAGCAAGTAGTAGAGAGCGTGTAGTAGAGAGAGAGTAGTAGAGAGTGAGTAGTAGAGAGCAAGTAGTAGAGAGTGTGTAGTAGAGAGTGAGTAGTAGAGAGTAGTAGAGAGTGAGTAGCAGAGAGAGTAGTAGAGAGTAGTAGAGTAGTAGAGAGTGAGTGGTAGAGTGAGTAGTAGAGAGTGAGTAGTGGAGAATGAGTAGTAGAGTAGTAGAGAGTGAGTAGTAGAGAGTAGTAGAGTGAGTAGTAGAGTGAGTAGTAGAGAGTGAGTAGTAGAGAGAAAGTAGTAGAGTGAATAGTAGAGTAGTAGAGAGTGAGTGGTAGAGAGTAGTAGAGAGTAGTAGAGTGAGTAGTAGAGAGTGAGTAGTAGAGAGTAGTAGAGAGTGAGTAGTAGAGAGTGAGTAGTAGAGAGTAGTAGAGTAGTAGAGAGTGAGTAGTAGAGAGTGAGTAGTAGAGTGAGTAGTAGAGAGGGAGTAGTAGAGAGAGAGTAGTAGAGAGTAGTAGAGAGTGAGTAGTAGAGTAGTAGAGAGTGAGTGGTAGAGAGTAGTAAAGAGCAGTAGAGCGAGTAGTAGAGAGTAGTAGAGAGTGAGTAGTAGAGAGTGAGTAGTAGAGAGTAGTAGTAGAGAGTAGTAAAGAGTAGTAGAGAGTGAGTAGTAGAGAGTGATTAGTAGAGAGTAGTAGAGAGTGAGTAGTAGAGAGTGAGTAGTAGAGTGAGTAGTAGAGAGCAAGTAGTAGAGAGTGTGTAGTAGAGAGTGTGTAGTAGAGAGAGAGTAGTAGAGAGTAGTAGAGAGTGAGTAGTAGAGAGTGAGTAGTAGAGAGAGTAGTAGAGAGTGAGTAGTAGAGTGAGTAGTAGGGAGTAGTAGAGTGAGTAGTAGAGTGAGTAGTAGAGAGCAAGTAGTAGAGAGTGTGTAGTAGAGAGAGAGTAGTAGAGAGTGAGTAGTAGAGAGCAAGTAGTAGAGAGTGTGTAGTAGAGAGTGAGTAGTAGAGAGTAGTAGAGAGTGAGTAGCAGAGAGAGTAGTAGAGAGTAGTAGAGTAGTAGAGAGTGAGTGGTAGAGTGAGTAGTATAGAGTAGTAGAGAGTGAGTAGTAGAGAGTGAGTAGTGGAGAATGAGTAGTAGAGTAGTAGAGAGTGAGTAGTAGAGAGTGAGTAGTAGAGAGTAGTAGAGTGAGTAGTAGAGTGAGTAGTAGAGAGTGAGTAGTAGAGAGAGTAGTAGAGTGAATAGTAGAGTAGTAGAGAGTGAGTGGTAGAGAGTAGTAGAGTGAGTAGTAGAGAGTAGTAGAGAGAGAGTAGTAGAGTAGTAGAGAGTGAGTAGTAGAGAGTGAGTAGTAGAGTGAGTAGTAGAGAGGGAGTAGTAGAGAGAGAGTAGTAGAGAGTAGTAGAGAGTGAGTGGTAGAGAGTAGTAAAGAGCAGTAGAGCGAGTAGTAGAGAGTAGTAGAGAGTGAGTAGTAGAGAGTGAGTAGTAGAGAGTAGTAGTAGAGAGTAGTAGAGAGTAGTAGAGAGTGAGTAGTAGAGAGTGAGTAGTAGCAAGTAGTAGCAAGTGAGTAGTAGAGAGTGAGTAGTTTAATTTAAAAGGAACACAATGAGGAGGTTCATTTTGCCATAGATATTATGATTAGTGCGGAAAAAAGAAAAATTAGGGCACATTTTGAGTGACTTCTCAAATCCTCTTCTATTTCATTAAAAAATTCTGACATGCAGACTGAAACATGCACTTTCAATACCAGCAGCAGACTTCCCTGGTGAGCAGTAGCTTTACTACAGTGATCTAAGAAGCAACTAGAGTGCTAACATTCTGAATTTATGGTAAATGTGTGACACATCTGTATGCCTTCTTGATGGAATCAAAGTAAAAAACTGAAAGTATTTCCCACTGAGGAGACTGTTGTAAATGAGGAAATTAGGAAACTTCAAAACAAATAAGTCTCCCAAGATGGCCAACAGAGACAAAAGAGCCCAAATGTAGCACAAATATCACCGAGATGTAGCCCAAGTATAGCCCAATGACAGAATGTCCCAGAGTGTTTTAAAGAACAACTAGAGCGCTAACAGTCTTACTTATGACAAAAGTATGGCACACCTGATGCCATCTTGATTGGAATAAAGTGGTAACACTTAAAACATTTAATTTGCAAAGGAACAAAATGAGGGGGTTCATTTTGCCATAGAAATTATGATTAGTGCTGCAGAAAGAAAGATTAGGGCACATTTTGACTTCTCAAATCCTCTTCCATTTCATTAAAAAATTCTGACATGCAGACTGAAACATGCACTTTGAATACCAGCAGCAGACTTCCCTGGTGAGCAGTAGCTTTACTACAGTGATCTAATGAGCAACTAGAGTGCTACCATTCAGAATTTATGGAAAATGTGTGACACATCTGAATGCCTTCTTGATGGAATCAAAGTAAACAAGCATTGAACTTGCAATAGGTCTCGCCCTCGTTTAAGTTAAAGCAATTCTGTTTGTAATTAGGTGGCTTTTTAGCTTTGCTTGTATTAGAGTTTTTCAAACTTTCATGTACATACCATGCATATGTATGCATATATGTATATGTATATGTTTGCATTCATTTATATTTATATAGATATGCAGATTATATTTATATGTTTATATATGTATATATATATATACACATACATATATATAAATGCATATGCATATATATATGTGCATATGTGTGCATGTACAGAGAGGTAGAGAGGTAGAGGTGTAGAGGTAGAGAGTTAGAGGTAGAGAGGTAGAGAGTAGTAGAGAGAGCGGTAGAGAGTAGAGAGCGAGTAATAGATAGTAGAGAGTGAGTAGTAGAGAGCAGTAGAGAAAGTATCAGAGAGTGAGTAGTAGAGTGAGTAGTAGAGAGTGAGTATTAGAGAGTGAGTAGTAGAGAGTGAGTAGTAGAGAGTAGTAGAGAGTGAGTAGTAGAGAGTGAGTAGTAGAGAGTAGTAGAGAGTGAGTAGCAGAGAGAAAGTATTAGAGAGTAGTAGAGAGTGAGTAGCAGAGTGAGTAGTAGAGAGTAGTAGAGAGAGAATAGTAGAGAGTGAGTAGTAGAGAGCAGTAGAGAGTGAGTAGTAGAGAGAGAGTAGTAGAGATTAGTAGAGTAGTAGAGAGTGAGTAGTAGAGAGTGAGTAGTAGAGAGTGAGTAGTAGAGAGTAGTGGAGTAGTAGAGAATGAGTAGTAGAGAGTAGTAGAGAGTGAGTAGTAGAGTGAGTATTTATTTATTTATTTGTTTATAAAGTTTTATATAGCGCGAACAAGATCCCAAGGGATATCAGAGCGCTTTACAATCAAACTAGATCTAGAGGCTAATAAAGTAACAACCACAAGATGAAAACACAAATGAATCGTAAAGTGCATAAAAGTTCACATATAAGTTATGTTAAACAGAAGACAGTGTACACAGTATGTCAATAAAAAAAAAAGATAGTAGTAAATGTAGAAACAACGGAAGTAAGTACTAGAGAGTAGTAGAGAGCGAGTAGCAGAGAGCAAGTAGTAGAGAGTGTGTAGTAGAGAGTGAATAGTAGAGAGTAGTAGAGAGTGAGTAGTAGAGAGAGAGAGTAGTAGAAAGTGAGAAGTAGAGAGTAGTAGAGTAGTAGAGAGTGAGTAGTAGAGTGGGTAGTAGAGAGTAGTTGAGAGCGAGTAGTAGAGAATGAGTAGTAGAGAGTGAGCAGTAGAGAGTAGTAGAGAGTGAGTAGTAGAGAGTGAGTAGTACAGAGTGAGTAGTAGAGAGTAGTAGAGAGTGAGTAGTAGAGAGTAGTAGCGAAGAGAGTGAATAGTAGAGTAGTAGAGAGTGAGTGGTAGAGAGTAGTAGAAAGTAGTAGAGTGAGTAGTAGAGAGTGAGTAGTAGAGAGTGAATAGTAGAGAGTAGTAGAGAGTGAGTAGTAGTAGACATTGAGTAGTAGAACGTGAGTAGTAGAGCGTGAGTAGTAGAGAGTGAGTAGTATAGAGTGAGTAGTAGAGAGTAGTAGAGAGTGATTATTAGAGTAGTAGAGAGTGAGTAGTTGAGAGTGAGTAGTTGAGAGTGAGTAGTAGAGAGTGAGTAGTAGAGAGTAGTAGAGAGTGAGTAGTAGAGAGTGAGTAGTAGAGAGTAGTAGAGAGTGAGTAGCAGAGAGAAAGTATTAGAGAGTAGTAGAGAGTGAGTAGCAGAGTGAGTAGTAGAGAGTAGTAGAGAGAGAATAGTAGAGAGCAGTAGAGAGTGAGTAGTAGAGAGAGAGTAGTAGAGATTAGTAGAGTAGTAGAGAGTGAGTAGTAGAGAGTGAGTAGTAGAGAGTAGTGGAGTAGTAGAGAATGAGTAGTAGAGAGTAGTAGAGAGTGAGTAGTAGAGTGAGTATTTATTTATTTATTTGTTTATAAAGTTTTATATAGCGCGAACAAGATCCCAAGGGATATCAGAGCGCTTTACAATCAAACTAGATCTAGAGGCTAATAAAGTAACAACCACAAGATGAAAACACAAATGAATCGTAAAGTGCATAAAAGTTCACATATAAGTTATGTTAAACAGAAGACAGTGTACACAGTATGTCAATAAAAAAAAAAGGATAGTAGTAAATGTAGAAACAACGGAAGTAAGTACTAGAGAGTAGTAGAGAGCGAGTAGCAGAGAGCAAGTAGTAGAGAGTGTGTAGTAGAGAGTGAATAGTAGAGAGTAGTAGAGAGTGAGTAGTAGAGAGAGAGAGTAGTAGAAAGTGAGAAGTAGAGAGTAGTAGAGTAGTAGAGAGTGAGTAGTAGAGTGGGTAGTAGAGAGTAGTTGAGAGCGAGTAGTAGAGAATGAGTAGTAGAGAGTGAGCAGTAGAGAGTAGTAGAGAGTGAGTAGTAGAGAGTGAGTAGTACAGAGTGAGTAGTAGAGAGTAGTAGAGAGTGAGTAGTAGAGAGTAGTAGCGAAGAGAGTGAATAGTAGAGTAGTAGAGAGTGAGTGGTAGAGAGTAGTAGAAAGTAGTAGAGTGAGTAGTAGAGAGTGAGTAGTAGAGAGTGAATAGTAGAGAGTAGTAGAGAGTGAGTAGTAGTAGACATTGAGTAGTAGAACGTGAGTAGTAGAGCGTGAGTAGTAGAGAGTGAGTAGTATAGAGTGAGTAGTAGAGAGTAGTAGAGAGTGATTATTAGAGTAGTAGAGAGTGAGTAGTTGAGAGTGAGTAGTTGAGAGTGAGTAGTAGAGAGTGAGTAGTAGAGATTGAGTAGTAGAGAGTAGTAGAGAGTGAGTAGTAGAGAGAGAGTAGTAGAGAGTAGTACAGAGTCAGTAGTAGAGTAGTAGAGAGTAGTCAGTCAGTGTCAGTCAGTGTCAGTCAGTGTCAAGCAGTCAGTCAGTGTCAGTCAGTCAGTCAGTGTCAGTCAATCAGTATCAGTCAATCAGTGTCAGTCAGTCAGTGTCAGTCAATCAGTGTCAGTCAGTGTCAATCAGTGTCAGTTAGTCAGTGTCAGCCAATCAGTGTCAGTCAGTGTCAGTGTCAGTCAATCTGTGTCAGTCAGTGTCAATCAGTCAGTGTCAGTCAGTCAGTGTCAGCTAGAGCAGCTCTGCTGACCTGGTACTCTAGCTCTAAAGCAGCTCTGCTGACCTGGTTCTCTCTCTCTAAAGCAGTTCTGCTGACCTGGTTTCTCTGGCTCTACAGCAGGGCTGCTGACCTGGTTCTCTGGCTCTAGAGCAGCTCTGCTGACCTGGTTCTCTGGCTCTAGAGTACCTCTGCTGACCTATTTCTTATGCTACAGAGCAGCTCTGCTGATGTAGTTCTCTGGCTCTACAACAGCTCTGCTGACCTGGTTCTCTGGCTCTAAAGCAGCTCCGCTGACCCAGTTCTATGGCTCTGAAGTAGTTCTGCTGACATGGTTCTCTGGCTCTAGAGCAGCTCTGCTGACCTGGTTCTCTGGCTCTAAAGCAGCTCTGGTGATTTGGTTCATAGGCTCTAGAGCATCTCTGCTGACCTGGTTCTATGGCTCTAAAGCAGCTCTGCTGACCTGGTTCTCTGGCTCTAAAGCAGCTCTGGTGATTTGGTTCATAGGCTCTAGAGCAGCTCTGCTGACCTGGTTCTATGGCTCTAAAGCAGCTCTGCTGACCTGGCTCTCTGGCTCTAAAGCAGCTCTGCTAACCTGGTTCTCTGGTTCTAAAGCAGCTCTGCTGGCCTGGTTCTCTGGTTCTAAAGCAGCTCTGTTGACCTGGTTCTGTCCCTCTAAAGCAGCTCTGCTGACCTGGTTTCTCTGGCTCTACAGCAGCTCTTCTGACCTGGTTCTCTGACTCTAGAGCAGCTCTGCTGACCTAGTTTTTAGGCTCTAGAGCAGCTCTGCTGACCTAGTTCTTAGGCTCTAGAGCAGCTCCGCTGACCTGGTTCTCTGGCTCTACAGCAGCTCTGCTGACCTGGTTTTCTGCACTCACGATGCACGCACCCGACTTCGCGAAAATATATTTAAAAATAATATAAGTACAAATATATTATTTTGATGAATATCTTACATAATCCCTGCCTTAATATGTATATTAAAGACACATACATATCATTTTGGAACATACATTTTTTTTGCGGGAGTCGCGCATCCAGCGCGCCCCAGCACGTATTTGATGTCACGCGGGACCCGCAACCGCGCAAACATCTCGTACCGTAATGCGCATGTGTCGCGAATGCGCGGGAGCAGGAGTCGCAAACTAGTCGCATACCAATCGCGCATATCACGTGATATTAAATGTATATGATGTAACTGAAAAACACGCAGCCGTCACACACCATTTATTCAAACACATAGTAACTCATCGTTAATATGTTAAAAAAGCACCATTACAATTATACACCCATTCATATAGTTACTCTCACAATCACTGACTCTTACACATACTTATTTATATACACCAACTCTCACATACAATGCCTTTTATTTTTTTTACTTTGTTGAAGATGTACAACTAAACATATATTCGCTCGCCAACACACAAATAAATACACTCAGTCACCCAAACAACTGTTTCCACATGCACTCTTAAACCCATACACCTAGTCAATCAACCATTCACACATCTATGCATAGAGTTACACACCCCATCCAACCACACACAAACTCAGTGTCCCATACAAATACTCACCCAACTAATCAATAACTAATATACACACTCATGTAGTTAATGACCAACTGAGGCAGCATGTTATACAACAACAGAGACAGTGCTGCACACATTTACATAGTTTCGTTACTAATCCATGTATTAAGTGAGACACTTTTAATTACTCACTTAAAAAGACAGTCAGACAGCTACTAAATCCTCCATCCAGACAGTTATTATCCACTCAATCTTCAATACAGATTGGTATATATATAATACATATTTAAATTGTCACTGACCATGTCATGAGTGATGTAATATGTGACATCATCAGCAGTGCATTGCGGGCGTGTGAGTTATAGTTAGCTGAACTAACTATAACAGAGGAATTTCTATGGTTTTGTATGAGTGAAATGGGCAGCTAACTATAACACCCCTGAAACCTATGTTTTTTTCTGTGAATATGTATATATATATATATATAGATATATATATATATATTTGTATATATCTTCACTAGAAGAAAACAAAGGTTAAAGGGACGTCATAGTTACGTTCAGATTTTGTACACGCATAACCAAAGAATTCCAGCAGTTATAGATATAGTTATCTCAAGTAACTATAAATCATGCCCTTAGGTACCTACAACTAGCGCCCCCTCCATGCACAGTTTTCTCATCAATACTTTCAATTCACATGATGCAGTGATACTACCAATGATGTCACAGAAAATGTGATGAGTGATATAATATGTATGGTAATGAGCAGAGCATGGCGAGGGCGCCAGTTATAGTTTCCTTAGGCCACGAGTTATAGTTAATTTGCTGAATTTCTATGGTTTTGTTTGTGTAAAATCTTTACCTAGCGATAATGTCTCTGTAACCTTTGGTTTTTAGTGAATTTCTAATGTTTTTTTAAATTTTATTTCCTAATTATAATGTCACTATCACCTTTGGTTTATTTCAAATAATGTCTACAGTTTTCTAATGCTATTTCCTAACTATAATGTACCTGTAACCTTTGGTTTTTTCAGTGAATTTCTCCGTTTTTTTTAATAAACTTTATTTATATTTTGAACAAAATCGCAACAGGTGTACAGTTTTAATTGGAGCAGACAGTTGGATTTTACAGAAGACTACAAAGATATGAGCAGGACGCACCAGCTTATGGCAGAACAAATTACCAAACATTGAAGAGCCTACCTTTGTATTTGGGGCATATCACTCCGACTCCCCCTCAGTCATGCCAATTTCTACGGTTTCTTAATGCTATTTCCTACCTATAACATCCCTGTAATCTGGGTGTATAAGTGCTTGCGTGGGTGTGTAAGTGGGTGTGTGTGTGGCAGTGTGTGTGTGCCTGGCTGCGTGGGTCTGTGAGTGAGTGTGTGAGTGGCTGTGTGGGTCTGTCAGTGGGTGTGTGAGCAGCTGTATGGGTGTGCACCTTGATATGTGAGTGTGTCTGTGGGTGGGTGTGTGACTGGTTCTCTGAGTGGATGTGACAGTGGATATATAAGTGTGTAAGTGGGTGCTTGAGGGGTTTTCTGGGTCTCTGAGTGGGTGTGTGAGTGGCTGCACAGGCAGTCAAGGCCGGCATGACTCACCAGGTTGTATTGGTGTGTGAGTGTTTCTGTCAGTGTGTAAGTGGGTGTGTGAGTGCATGTGTGACTGGCTGTGTAGGTCTCTGTATTTTTGAGTCTCTGAGTGGGTATATGAGTGGCTGCACAGGCAGTCAAGCCCGGCATGACTCACGGGTGGGGGATTCACGCAGTGAGGGGGCTTAATTTAAAAAGAAATTGAATGTAAACTTACCTTTGTCTCAGGTCTCAGATTGCGTCTCCTCTCTCCTCTCCACACAGGAAGCAGGCAGCCTCCATCCCCTCCCCTAAGCCAATCGCAACACTCCAATAGCAGCATTGTGATTGGCTGGGACGCCGACCCCACCGTCCATTTTCTCTATGTAGGCTGCATACAGAAAAAGAAGAGTGTGCATGACTGGCTTGATTGGCCCTGGGGCCGACTAAACAGTCAGCGCCCACAACAGTGGGCTAGCCACTCCTCCCCTGCCTGGAGCAGGACCGCCCACCTGCCCGTCCCCAACCAAACCCTGCCTTCAGCTTTCTCGCAGTGCAAGAAGCAGAAACATAAAATGGTATTCATAATACCATTTTAGTGTCTGCTTCTTGCACTACGAGAAAGCAATGGGGTGACACACCTCCGCCCATGTGTAGGAGCCGCCCCTGTGCACAGGTGTGTGAGTGGGGGTGTGAGTGGTTGCATGGGTGTGTAAGTGGGTGTGTGAGTGCCTGTGTGGGTCTCTAAATGGGTGTGTGAGTGGTTCTCTGGGTATCCGAGTGGGAGTGGCTGTGCGGGTGTGTGAGTTTGTATATGAGTGGTGTTCTGGGTCTCTGAGTGGGTGTGCAAGTGGCTGTATGGATGTATGAGTGGGTGTGGGTGGATAAGTGGGTGTGTGAATGAGTGAGCATGTAAGTAGGTATGTGAGTGGGTGTTTTTAATTGGGCTCTGGATTACACAGAGGGGATCACGCTGAGCACCACTGTGGATCCATGGATGCTCGTGCGCACCCCAAAAAATATTTTTGGACAATTTCTTGCCCATGAGGGATCCCTGAAGACCCCTCTATCGGTCCCATGGGTCAGGATACCTCTATCCTGACCCCTTATATCCTATTTACACTTTATATCCCCCTGCCCCCGCCAGGCACTGTGTCTTGGTTGAAATAATGGTGGCCTCAATTTTTCTCTGAGATTGCAGCTAAAGGAATCACAGCATTGCTGTTGGCACGTGGATCCCCGGATCGGGGTGGATCAGCATCTCTAGATATACAAAAATATTTACTCTTTAATAACTCCAAAACTACTGAACAGTTTTACACCAAATTACAAAAAGCACTCTTTCTGACCCAAGATCTAGATTTCTGCCAGATTTGGTGTCATTCCAGTCAGCGGTTCTGGCTGTAGCTGTGTTTAAAATACCTATGGGAAATTTCATTTGGAAAACGTGTTTTGGGACCCCCCTTTTTCTCAGTTCCCGCTTGTCGAATCACCCCAAAATTGTTTAGACAGCAGCTGAAGTGACTTTGCATAATAGTTTTGAACATTACGTGAAGATTCATCAAAGGGCAAAGTTATTAGCAAGATAATAAATGCTTACCCTATGGAAACTAGGTCATAACTATAACTACCTACTGGTGAGCACCAGTGGGTTATATATATTGGGGCAGATTTATGTTGCACTTGCGCCGCCGTTGCGTCACTTTTGTGACGCAGCAGCGGCGCAAATCCTGCGCCATGGTGCGGGGTATTTACAACGTGACGCATCTGGGAGATGCGTCACGTTGTAAAGCCCTGCGCCACATGTAGGCGTTCCAGGGCAGGTGGGGGCGTTCTGGCGCAGGAACGCCTCCTAAAAGTGGCTGAGTGAAATCTACAAGATTTCACTCAGTCACTTTTAGGCCCATGCTGCGTCAAAACCCTGCGCCTGCTTGAAGCAGGCGTAAGGATTGACGCAGCGTTGTACAGATAGGGCCCCCCAGAACATTGCTGGAGCTGCGTCGCGCTTGCGATGCAACTCCAGCAATGCGCCACTTTTACGGCACAGATGCGTCACGCATCTGTGCCGTTTTTGCCCCATGGTGCGCCGCATTATAAATGCGGCGCATCCATGGTGGCGCAGCTGTGGCGCATATTAATTGGCGCATCCCTGCTGATATGCAGGGATGCGCCAGTTAACATAAATCTGCCCCATTATATATATAAATATATATATATATATTTGTATGTGTATATATATATATATCAACTCCACACTCCCTTCTGTTCAAAGGAAAGTCGAGCACACACAGGTTTTCCAGGGACACTGCTTTTATTCCTGGCTATTGGCATGACGTGTTTCATCACAAATGACTTCCTCAGATGCCGCCAAAAATGTTCAATTCAGTCTCAGCCCACATTTGAAGCTGCATGCCCCTCTTCGATTGGCTGAGGCACCGCCAATGGTTGTGCATGGGGTAAATCACGGACGCGGTACTTCAAATCCGTACGGAGCAGACACCTGATCGTTAGTACTATCCCAAGTGGGCGGTGTCTGCTCCTTCCCCACGCCTGCCAAGATTTTGATGTGGGCAGGCATATACATATATTTATGTATACACACACTTATGTACATGGATGTATTATATACATATATATATCTTTGGTAAGTGTCCTGACCACTTTTATCTGTGGCACAGTGTTTGCCCCCTCACAATTCACTTCTAGAAACTCCACAGAATATGCGGTAATACCCTTGGACTTCTCTGCTTAATCTTCTGGGATTCGTGCTCCACCGCTTAAGGCGACCCTTGGACCTCTCTGCCTAAACCTGTGGGATTCATGCTCCACCGCTTAAGGCGACCCTTGGACCTCTCTGCCTAAACCTGTGGGATTCGTGCTCCACCGCTTAAGGCGACCCTTGGACCTCTCTGCCTCAACCTGTGAAATTCGTGCTCCACTGCTTAAAGCGACCCTTGGATCTCTCTGCTTAAACCTGTGGGATTCGTGCTCCACCGCTGAAGGCGACCCTTGGACCTCTCTGCTTAAACCTGTGGGATTCGTGCTCCACCGCTTAAGGCGACCCTTGGACCTCTCTGCATAAACCTGTGGGATTCGTGCTCCACCGCTTAAGGTGACCCTTGGAACTCTCTGCCTAAACCTGTGAAATTCGTGCTCCACCGCTTAAGGCGACCCTTGGACCTCTCTGCTTAAACCTGTGGGATTCGTGCTCCACCGCTGAAGGCGACCCTGGGACCTCTCTGCTTAAACCTGTGGGATTCGGTCTCCACCGCTCAAGGCGACCCTTGGATCTCTCTGCTTAAACCTGTGGGATTCATGCTCCACCGCTTAAGGCGACCCTTGGACCTCTCTGCCTAAACCTGTGGGATTCGTGCTCCACCGCTTAAGGCGACCCTTGGACCTCTCTGCCTCAACCTGTGAAATTCGTGCTCCACTGCTTAAAGCGACCCTTGGATCTCTCTGCTTAAACCTGTGGGATTCGTGCTCCACCGCTGAAGGCGACCCTTGGACTTCTCTGCTTAATCTTCTGGGATTCGTGCTCCACCGCTTAAGGCCACCTTTGGACCTCTCTGCCTAAACCTGTGGGATTCGTGCTCCACCGCTTAAGGCGACCCTTGGACCTCTCTGCCTAAACCTGTGGGATTCATGCTCCACCGCTTAAGGCGACCCTTGGACCTCGTTGCCTAAGCCTGTGGGATTCGTGCTCCACCGCTTAAGGCGACCCTTGGACCTCTCTGCCTCAACCTGTGAAATTCGTGCTCCACTGCTTAAAGCGACCCTTGTATCTCTCTGCTTAAACCTGTGGAATTCGTGCTCCACTGCTGAAGGCGACCCTTGGACCTCTCTGCTTAAACCTGTGGGATTCGTGCTCCACCGCTTAAGGTGACCCTTGGAACTCTCTGCCTAAACCTGTGAAATTCGTGCTCCACTGCTTCAGGCGACCCTTGGATCTCTCTGCTTAAACCTGTGGGATTCGTGCTCCACCGCTGAAGGCGACCGTTGGACCTCTCTGCTTAAACCTGTGGGATTCGTGCTCCACCGCTTAAGGCGACCCTTGGACCTCTCCGCATAAACCTGTGGGATTCGTGCTCCACCGCTTAAGGTGACCCTTGGAACTCTCTGCCTAAACCTGTGAAATTCGTGCTCCACTGCTTCAGGCGACCCTTGGATCTCTCTGCTTAAACCTGTGGGATTCGTGCTCCACTGCTGAAGGCGACCCTTGGACCTCTCTGCTTAAACTTGTGGGATTCGTGCTCCACCGCTCAAGGCGACCCTTGGATCTCTCTGCTTAAACCTGTGGGATTCGTGCTCCACTGCTTCAGGCGACCCTTGGATCTCTCTGCCTAATCCTGTGGGTTTTATGCTCCACAACTGAAGGCGACCCTTGAACCTTTCTGCCTAAACCTGTGGGATTCGTGCTCCATCGCTTAAGGCGACCCTTGGACCTCTCTGCATATACCTGTGGGATTCGTGCTCCACCGCTTAAGGTGACCCTTGGAACTCTCTGCCTAAACCTGTGAAATTCGTGCTCCACTGCTTCAGGCGACCCTTGGATCTCTCTGCTTAAACCTGTGGGATTCGTGCTCCACTGCTGAAGGCGACCCTTGGACTTCTCTGCTTAAACCTGTGGGATTTGTGCTCCACCGCTCAAGGCGACCGTTGGATCTCTCTGCTTAAACCTGTGGGATTCGTGTTCCACTGCTTCAGGCGACCCTTGGATCTCTCTGCCTAATCCTGTGGGTTTTATGCTCCACAACTGAAGGCGACCCTTGAACCTTTCTGCCTAAACCTGTGGGATTCGTGCTCCATCGCTTAAGGCGACCCTTGGACCTCTCAGCTTAATCCTGTGGGATTCATGCTCCACCGCTTAAGGCGACCCTTGAACCTCTCTGCCTAAACCTGTGGGATTCGTGCTCCACCACTGAAGGTGACCCTTGAACCTCTCTGCCTAAACCTGTGGGATTCGTGCTCCATCGCTTAAGGCGACCCTTGGACCTCTCAGCTTAATCCTGTGGGATTCATGCTCCACCGCTTAAGGCGACCCTTGAACCTCACTGCCTAAACCTGTGAGATTCGTGCTCCACCGCTGAAGGCGACCCTTGGACCTCCCTGCTTAAACCTGTGGGATTTGCGCTCCACCACTTAAGGCGACCCTTGGACCTCCCTGCCTAAACCTGTGGGATTCGTGCTCCACCGCTTAAGGCGACCCTTGGACCTCTCTGCCTAAAACTGTGGGATTCGTGCTCCACCGCTTAAGGCGACCCTTGGATCTCTCTGCTTAAACCTGTGGGATTCGTGCTCCACCGCTGGAGGCAACCCTTGGACCTCCCTGCTTAAACCTGTGGGATTTGTGCTCCACCGCTTAAGGCGACCCTTGGACATCTCTGCTTAAACTTGCGGTATTCGTGCTCCACCGCTTAAGGTGACTGTAGGAGAGTAGGATCTGCTTCACATGGAGAAGTGTGGCTCACTGGTTAGAGAAGGCATACCCTGAAGCAGAGGTCAGACCCGGGACCAGGGTTCAATTCCTGACGCTGCTGGGTCTGAGCCCAAGTGTCCACGGACTCGATAATTCTCACTTCGGTGCCTACTCAAATCATGGGTTCACACTCTGCAACTCTGGGCAATAGCTTGCTTAATCTCCACAACGGCCCCCCTGCGGCGGGATGCCTGGCTTTCACCTTGGGGATGCCTAGTACGGGTTATCTCACAGGGAAAAACCAAGACGGGTTCCCAATGCAAGCGCCAAGATGCCCAAGGGTAAGTTGAGCGCTATATAAGCACACATAATAATAATAACATGGGTACCCCCACTTTTTGCTGGTGTTTCACTGTTTTTCGACCTTAGTCTGGCTGTGGCCCTGCTAATCAGGACCCCAGCCTAGCTGCTTCCTCTCTAAAATGGTTTGCATGTACTTTAGGTACATATCTAATTGGATTCTGGAGTGCCTTATAAGTCCCTAGTATATGGTATACTATGTACCCAGGGCATAGGTACCTCAGAGGCCTACCAGGGGCCGAAGCATGTATTATGCCACCCCTGGGAAGCACTCCAAAATGACACCACAGGTCTGCTACTGCAGCCTGGGTAAGGTGGTGCATGCACCCCTTACTGTGGTATAACCTACCTATATCACTACCATTGCACACACATATAAAACCTATAAGTCACACCTATGGCAGGCCTTAACAATTCTGAAGGCAGAGTGCTTGATTTTCATGTGAGAGGGTGCCCAAGCATGAGCTGAGCCCCTCTGCAGCTTTCGGAGTACCTCCTCTGATGCTGTTTGTGGTGCAGCCTGACCATATACTCTTAAGTGCATTATAACCTCGCGGTAAATGCTAAGTTTGGACTGGCTGCACAGAAACATGTTTTGTTTGGTATCAAACACTTTGGAATACTATCCCCCCCCCCGCCAGTTCTGGCGGCGGGGGTGGCATTCCACCCTTCTAGAGGGAGAGACATGTTCACACTGGTCAAAACAAGTAGGACTTTCCAGGGCCCTGGCATCACAAAATGGATGCCAATGCCACGGACACGGGTCTGGCCTCCTGCTGCTGACCGAAGCTCCGAGAGAAGAGGCCTTGACAACAGGTTTCCTGTCACAGGTTGGTGTAACCACCTCCCCAGACAGGCAGATGTGTATTAGGGCTGGGCGGGAGCACTCCCTGGTGCTTTGAAGCCTTGCACTGGGGGCACACTTGGTGTCCCTGTGCATAGTCCAGTTCAAACCGGTTGCAGGGGCTACCTGTACCTGCTCTGGTGTGAAACTGGACAAAAGAAATGGATGTAACCACCCCTCTTTCCAAACCCTCCCATAGGTGGGTCCCCAGAGTATGTCCAACCCCCTATCTTAGTATAAGTATAGGAACCCAGTCCTTGAGACTTTAGATTACCCTGGACGAAACTCTGCAACATATATCCTGGACCTTCGACTTTCTATTTCAACTAGAAGACTGAAGAAATCTCCCTTGGGGTCAAGGAGTGACTCCCCTGCTTGGCAGGCACAAAAGAAGCAACTGTCCAGTCTGCAACTCTAAAGCTTCCGCCGGACGCCGAAGTCTTTGCATCACCAGAGAAGGATTTCCAGACTTCCCCATGGCTACCCTTGGGGAAGCCACAGCAAAGCTGAGGCCTGTGGCTATCATGGGTGACGTGGAACCGTGGCTCCTGGACACCATAAGCTTTTGCCGGTTCATCATCTTCCTGGTCATCCTCGAAGTTGTGCTTTGGGCTCTGAGTAGACCCAGTCTTGAGCACCAACTGCACTGAAGATCTCTGGCCTCCACTCGGCGAGTGACCCGTGAGCCAGTTTCCAGTGCGACTGCTTGAGGCTCCTTCACGATCGCTAGCCCGTTGGCTAGTGGGTCCCCGCGAAGGCAACTCCTTTTCTGCTTGGGCTTTCCTGGTTGCTCCAGACGTGCCCTGACTTACCCTCATGGGGTGAGTCCCCCAGACCTTGCTGGTCTGCACCGACGTCTTTCTTCTATTTCTACTTGACTTGCGGTTGCCAAGGCTTGTTGGGTCCATTCTGGTCACCGACACTTCAGCACTCGACAAACGTTGTGGGCCAGCTTGAATCCAGCTCCTGGTCACCGTTGACACCTCCTGGACCTCGTGGCTGAAGAGTCAAGACACCCGTCAACTCACCTGAAGCACCCTACATCTGTGGGCATTGGACTATCGTGCCCCTGGTCACTGGTAAGTGACCCAGACTCTGTCCCCTCTGCTTTCAGGTTCCTTCCAGGCTTGAATCTCTTTGGACACTTTTCCTCTTCACAGCAGCAGCACTTCTTTACCAGCTTCCATTGAAAACGACGCCGCGACCGACACCAAAAGACACCTATGCACCCGGCTTCCCTGGGTGAGGTAACACGAGTACTCCGGTGCTCCCATGGGTGTTGGCCCTAGATACCTCTAAGTCCAAAAGGGTTTGCTTGTAGTCGTCCTCTAAGTGTCCTTAACTTGTAATTTTCCAACCGCGACTTTCCCCATAGAAGTTAACGGCGAATTGCGCCTCTGTTCAAACACTGCACGCGTCCCCCGTGGGTCCCCTACGTCACTACCTTGGGTGGTTCCTTGGGGCCCAAGCACTTCTATAGGATCTAGGCCTTGTGTCTAGTTCAGTTGTGGTTCTTATACCACTTTATTGGTATATGGTTTGGTACGCCCCTAGGGCCAAAACGTGTATTTGTGCTTTTACTGTTGAATACTGACTTGTAACTCAAGTACTACGAACTCCAGCCTCATAAAGAGACTAGAGGGGTGTCTTTTATCTTAAATACATATATTTTTAATATAAACCTGGTGTGGTTGTCCCTTCATTTGGTCATTCAATAGATTATAGACTGGTAAAACAAGCTGCTTTACATTCCTTCAAGACTTAGCCTGAGGCTGCTCTCCATAGCTACTACTAGGATAACTTTCAATAAAGGTTGTCTTTAACCTATCACCATAAGGGGTTGTTTGGACTGATACAGGGTGCCCACTTTAATTAGTGGACAGCATATTCCAGGCCAACTTCTCACATTGGTGTGCAGCGTGTGGGATTCCAGCTTGCTATTGTTTTACCAGATAATCTCAATTGAATTGATCAACTGAAAACCACTAAAGGTACCTTAGGTACATATAATATCAAGCTTAGTATACAGTAAGTTCTACTGAACTTAGTTATGTGTCAGGGGCTTAGCACACCCTTTCTACAACTCAAGGGAGTTTAGTAGGCCACACTAGTGTAGGTAGTGCAATACACCACACCACACTAGTAATGTCTAATCAGCCAGGAACCACTGAGTCCCTGCCAGAAGCCTGTGGGCTTCTCCCCTATAAGTATGAGGATCTCACCTTTGCTCAGCTTAGGGCCTTATGTTCTATTAGGAAGCTGAAGACAGGCAAACGCCCAACCACCCAGCATCTCTTGGAGATACTCAGGCTGGATGATCGCTCAGGGCCTAGTGGGCCTGAAGGGGTAGGCAGAGTGGGTGGGGCAGCAGTTGAGGGTGGACCTAGGGGTGGAAACTCCCCTGACCCCACCTCTACTGCTGACCAGACTGATGACAATGATCAGGATCTGGACAACCCAGCTCCACAGGATGAGGATGATGAGGATGAGCACAATGCTCCCCTCTTTGTCCCTCCAGGAATAGTTGAAAGTAGGGTTAGATCTCTCTCAAGGGAGTCTGTCCATTCTACCTCATCAGTAGGGACCTCTATTTCTTCTCAGAGAGGGAAGGAGACCTCCCAGGAGAGGACAGAGAGATTGCTGAAGTATGAGCAAGCTCAGCTTCACCTCAGAAAATAGCAGATAGCCCTAGATAAGGAAGCCCTAGAGCTCTACGGAGCTAGAAAAAAGGAAGGACTAAATTCCCTTGGTGGAAGCAACTTCCCTAGAGATAGGGAGAGGTCTTATGACCATAGAAACCTAAGTAAGATTGTCCCTCCCTACCAGAGTGGGGATGACATCCACAAATGGATAACTGCCTTGGAGTGGGCCTGTAAAGTACAGAGGGGCCCCCAAGGGCAGTGGGCAGCAATCTTACGGCTCTCCTTTGCAGACAAAGGTAGAGATAAGCTCCTCACTGTAAGAGAAGAGGATGCCGATTACCAAGTCTTGAAAAGTGCACTAATAGATGGGTTTGGCCTAACCACTGCACAATACAGGTTAAAGTTCAGGGATACCCAAAAGGCACAAAATCAAGACTGGGTGGACTTTGTTGACTGTTCTGCTAAGGCTCGGGAAGGCTGGTTAGTGGGCAGTAAGGTGTGTGACTTCACAGAATTGTACTGTAGGACCTGGGGTCTCCAGGCCCTATGGGGCGGTAACGTGACACGAGTGGTCGGGCCACCAAAGGTCTGTGTGTAAAGCAACCATACAACACGCACCTCACATGGGACAAGGAACACACACAATAAGTGACCCCACACGGTAGGAGTTATGTAAATACTCAAGTTTATCCAAGTAGATCACGTTAGATGCAGTTCATGAGGTAGCAGTACATTTCATAAGCTGATAACACAATTCCTGGCGATATACATGTCAGTCAGGAGCTATAACAGTTGGTCATACCCTACATGCAATTCATGAAATATCAGTACTGCCTGAGGGACAACTACTATTCACGTAGGTGTCTACGCGCGCTTCACTTTCCTGTAGCGCCCTAGGGGGGGTGATTACAGTGCTGTGCGCGCTACCTGGGGACGACCTCAGAACGGGGCATCTAGCACCGAGAGCTACTCGTAATAGATGTCATTTAGCATTTCATTATGGAACATGAATAACAGCGCGCTACTCGTACTCAATAGCACGTAGCACTTCAACATGGGCGTGAATAACAGCGCGCTACTCGTAATCAATAGCACATAGCACTTCAATATGGAACATGAATAACAGAGCGCTACTCGTAATCAATAGCACGTAGCACTTCAATATGGCACATGAATAACAGAGCGCTACTCGTAATCACTAGCACGTAGCACTTCAATATGGCACATGAATAACAGAGCGCTACTCGTAATCACTAGCACGTAGCACTTCAATATGGCACATGAATAACAGAGCGCTACTCGTAATCAATAGCACGTAGCAGTTCAATAGGGCACATGAATAACAGAGCGCTACTTGTAATCACTAGCATTTAGCATTTCACTATGGAGTATAACTAACATAGCGCTGCTCGTAAGCGATGACATTTAGCACTTCAGAACGGAGCAGGGATATCGGAGCACCACTCGTACTCAAGGACAGTCAAGGCTTCCCACGGGGCTGTCAGCAGGGAGCGCACGGGACTTGCGGAGCGAGTCTCCCAGCTCCGGTGCAGTTCGTAGGGCACCACGCTTCAGTACTGTTCAATGGGCCACAAGGAAAGGATCCCTCGGCGGGGTCTCTCCGTCGCGATGACAGGGGGGAACTCCCACGGAGAGGGGACCCGGGCTGAGGGTGCGGTGTGGCTCCCAACCAGTAGGGGGCGCACCAGGGACAATCCCAGCCTCCGGGCTTACCTCGTTCTCGGCGTCGGAAGGCGTCCGCTCCAGCGACGATGGGGAAACCCGGTCCAGGCCTCGCGCACCTTCTCACACAGCTGCGACGGCAGCGGCGGGGCCCCGGGCTTCTCACGGTCCTCGCGACTCAGCAGAGCACTTCTTCCGGCCTCCGGGCCGCGGCGGTGAGCGCGCTGGCTTCCACGTCACTGGGGGGTGCTCAAGTTAAGGATGGGGGTTCCGCGCTCAGCGGAGCACGCTGCCGGGGGTCCCAGACCAGGTCAGGGAGCGCAGGGGTCACAGGGCTAATACCTGGTCGATCCCCGGTGGCTCTTCAATCTGCTTTGCATACGGCTTTGGGGGTCAGTCTGGACACGCAGTCTCAGCGCTTGGCATATAAGTTTTAGAGTTCAATCTGGACATGCAGTCTCAGCGCTTGGCATATAAGTTTTAGAGTTCAATCTGGACACGCAGTCTCAGTGCTTGGCATATAAGTTTTAGAGTTCAATCTGGACACGCAGTCTCAGCGCTTGGCATATAAGTTTTAGAGTTCAATCTGGACACGCAGTCTCAGTGCTTGGCATAGAAGTCTCTGTTCTCAGATGTTAGATGAAGTCTTGTTGGTGCAGATGTATCTGGCGCCCTTAAGGGGTTCTGTTACAGGGGGGTAGGGATGGAGAAGGCGACTAGGTCCTTCCTAGTCAGGCTGGGCAGAGGTTCTCTGGGTCCTCCTACTGCTGGGCAAGATCAGTGGGTTTCACAGGGTCCCTCACTCACTTAAGAGGCAGCACCTAAATCCTGTCACTCTCAGAGGCATAAGTCCCTGGCTAGGCCCTACCGCCTACACTCCTGGTGGATTCTTCCAGCTCTGCTTCACCCCACTGGCCAACTCAACACAAAAAGTTCCCTCCCTCACTTAAGTAGCCCTAGGTCAGGTTACCTCTGGCCAAGGCGGCAAAAGAAAAACCACACCTCCCTTCTAGAAGGTTCCAGCACATTCCAGGAGCTTCCCCATTCTACCTATGGGACAAAAAGGCGGGCTGGTGTTGCAACATTGTTGTGGGGTTCCAGCCAGCTCCTGGCAGCTACGGTGCTACTATGAAAGACCACTCTGCAGTCGCAGGGGCCTGTGGCAGCCATCTTGGGAGAAGGGAGCACCTGCACCTTAACACTGATTGGCAATGAAAAGGCGCCCGGAGACCTAGTCCAACATAAAAATGAGGGTTGAAAAAATGAGGTGCGATCAAAAATAGAAGGGGAGACCACCCTAGGGCTGACAGGTCCAACATGCGTCCCCCCCAGCCGAAAGAGGGGAGAGCTACCCAACCTCTAGGGAGTTCTCGTCACTAAGGCGGAAAAACCTGGAGAGACCGTCAGCATTGGCGTGGTCAACTCCGGGCCGATGTTCCACCCGAAAGTCCATCCCCTGTAGGGAAATGGACCACCTCAACAACTTGGGGTTTTCGCCTCTCATCTGCATGAGCCAGCGAAGGGGCCGGTGGTCGGTCTGAATAAGGAAGTGAGTTCCAAAGAGATATGGCCTCAACTTCTTCAGAGCCCAGACCACCGCGAAGGCTTCTCTCTCAATGGTGCTCCATCGCCGTTCCCGAGGGAGGAGTCTTCCGGATATGAAGACCACTGGTTGATCTTGGCCCTCGGTATAGAGTTGCGAGAGCACCGCACCTATGCCGTGCTCTGAGGCGTCTGTCTGTACAATAAATTCCTTGCTGAAATCTGGTGTTGCTAGTACTGGAGCGGTACACATCGCCTGTTTCAGCGTGTCAAAGGCTTCTTGGCATGCAGCTGTCCATATGACCTTGCGAGGTTGCTTCTTTGAGGTCAATTCCGTCAAGGGGGCTACGATGGTACCATATCCCTTGACAAACCGGCGGTAATACCCAGTGAGGCCGAGGAAAACTCGGACCTCTGTTTGGGTCTTGGGGGGCTCCCAAGCCAAGATTGTCTCTATTTTGGCCTGGAGGGGTTGCACCTTACCTCCGCCCACCAGGTGTCCCAGGTACACGACAGATCCCTGTCCAATCTGGCACTTGCTGGCTTTAATTGTTAAGCCAGCGCGTTGCAGCGCCTGCAATACCTCCTGGAGGTGTCGCAGATGGTCCTCCCAGGTGCTACTGAAGACAGCTATGTCATCCAGGTAGGCCGCTGAGAAGGACTCCAGGCCAGATAGTACCTGATTCACTAACCGCTGGAATGTGGCCGGAGCATTTTTGAGCCCAAAGGGCATCACTGGAAACTGGTAGTGGCCCTCGGGGGTGGAGAATGCTGTCTTCTCCCTTGCTCCATCGGCCATGGCAATCTGCCAATATCCGGATGTCAGATCAATGGTGCTGAGGTACCGGGCTGCTCCCAGCCGGTCCACCAGCTCGTCTGCACGTGGGATGGGGTGAGCATCTGTCTTCGTGACAGAGTTCAACCCCCGGTAATCCACACAGAACCGAAACTCCGGTGTCGTACCCGGTGGGGCCGCTTTCGGCACCAACACAACTGGACTAGCCCACGGGCTGCTGGAAGGTTCTATCACCCCCAGCTCAAGCATCTTTGCCACCTCACGCTGGATGCTATCCCTCACTCGGTCAGAGAGCCGGTAAGACTTGTTCTTCACCGGGGGGCTGTCCCCTGTGTCCACCTCATGGGTACACAAATGAGTGATTCCAGGCGTGAGGGAGAACAACGAGGCGAACTGTCCCAGGACATGGCGACAGTCCCTCTGTTGCTCTGGGGTCAAGGATGGGGATAGGACTACACCTTCCACCGAACCATCCTTCTCTTGTACCGCTAGAAGGTCAGGAAGAGCCTCACTCTCTTCCTCTTCGCTCCCATCCGTCACCATAAGGAGAGCAAGCTCTGATCGCTCATGGTGCGGCTTCAGGCGGTTGACTTGGAGCACCCTGAGGGGCTGACGGGGGGTTTTCATATCGACTACGTACGTGGTCTGGCCTCGCCGCTCCACAATGTCGAACGGGCCAGTCCACCGGTCCTGGAGGGCACAAAGCTCCCCAGGTTCCATAACCCACACCTTCTGTCCAACGTCTAACTTGACCGTCCGAGCGTTGCGGTCATACCACTCCTTCATCACGGTCTGACTAGCCTCCAGGTTCTCTGTGGCTGCCTTCCACAGCTTGGCCATCTGGCTGCGGAACGCCAGCATGTAGCTGACAATGTCACGGGGAAGCTTCTGTGAAGTCTTCTCCCACCCCTCTTTCACTAAACTGAGCGGACCCCTAACGGGATGGCCATAGAGCAATTCAAACGGGCTGAACCCGACTCCCTTCTGCGGTACCTCCCGGTAGGAGAATAACAAGCAGGGGAGGAGGACGTCCCATTTACGCCTCAAGCCCTCTGGTAGGCTTCGGATCATCCCCTTCAATGTCTTATTGAAGCGCTCTACAAGTCCGTTAGTGTGGGGATGGTAAGGAGTGGAGAACCGGTAGGTCACCCCACACTCCTCCCACATGGCCTGCATGTAGGCCGACATGAAATTGGTGCCCCTGTCTGACACCACGACCTTGGGGAATCCCACTCGGGTAAAAATCCCCAACAGTGCCCGCGCCACCACCGGTGCAGTGATAGTCCTCAGAGGAATAGCCTCTGGGTACCTTGTGGCGTGGTCCACCAAAACCAAAATGAACCGGTGTCCCGCTGCGGTCGGAGGGTCCAATGGCCCAACAATATCGATACCGACCCTCTCAAAAGGGGTCCCGACCACGGGGAGCGGTTCCAACGGGACCTTCAACTTAGTCCCAGTCTTGCCACTGGCCTGACAAGACTTGCAGGTCTTGCAAAAGGTGTCTGAGGCAATCCTCATCCTGGGCCAATAAAAATGGGGGACCAACCGTGCAAAGGTTTTGTCCTGACCCAGGTGTCCGGATAAGGGTATCTCGTGCGCTAACTCCAGCAGAAAGGCCCGGTAACATTGGGGGACCACTATGGCCCTCGAAGATCCATGTACCGGCACCCAGGGCTCACTGTATAGGAGACCATCCTCCCAATACACGTGATAACCTCCCAGTTCCTGACTGGCCACTTGGGCTTCGGCCTGCCGCCGCATGCCTTCAAGCGTGGGGCACGCCCTTTGTGCCTGACAAAATTCCTCCCGGGTAGGCCCTCCTTCCACATGCCAGTCAGCAAGGGTCGGCAAGTCCTCCACAGGAACGACATCTACCTCCGCGGACTCCGGGGGCACATCTGCGGTATCCCCAGCCATCTCACGGGGCATGTCTTCTACCACCTTCTTCTTTCCATGTTTGGCTTTGGGTTGGGCCATGATTCCAGGCTCCAACCCAGGGTGAGTTCCATGCCAGGCAGCCATGGACCGCGTGCTTATGCAAGTCCACCCTGGTAATCCCAGCATCTCGGTGTGAGCGTGAAACTCGACGTCTTTCCACTTGGTGTGCTCCAGGTCGTTCCCTAGCAAACACCCCACAGGCAAGGCAGGGCTCACAGCAACTCTCAGTAGGCCTCTGACTCCTCCCCACTCAAATGGAACACGAGCCACTGGATAGTGACTCATACTGCCGTCAGCCAATACGGCCGGATGGAACTCCTCGGGGACTACTTGGTCTGGGGACACCAGCCGCCGCACGACAGTGGTCATGCTGGCCCCTATGTCCTTCAGAGCTTCCACCTCCTCCCCATTAATTCTCACCCTCTGCTGATATTTAGCAGTGTTCGGGGGCAGGGACACTACGGGGACTACCTCTCTATCCTCGAGTGAAACCAGCGTCAGGCCTGTCCACTCCCCTTCCCTATCTAAGGGCAGCTCCACCCCAAGCGCTATACTACTCACCCCGGGACTTTTCCCGCCCGTTGGGGCTGGTGGTCGCTTGCGACACTTGGGATCTCCCCTGTAGTGTCCAATCTCCCCACACTCGTAGAACCGCACAATCCTAGGCTGCTGACTCCTGTCAGGGTAAGTGGGTCTTGTGGAATTGGACGGGGGTGGGGTTCCTACTCCCTTCCCAAACTTATTTTGGGGACCTTTCGAGAACTCCACCTTTTTATCTCCCCCCTCTTTCTTCTGGGGGAAACCCTGTCTGCCTTTCGAGCCATCTCCCCGGGGCCCTTGTGAGACACCCGGATGCTCACCCAAATATCTGCCTCCTCCGCAAGCTCACGGGGATCCATCAACTTGCGGTCCACCAAATGTTGGCGCAGCTCCGGAAAGCTCTTATCCAAGAGGTGCTCCCTTAAAAAAAGATCGTACAACCCTTGGTAGTCCTGCACCTCGCTGCCACGCACCCAACCATCTAGTGCCTTCCTCGCATAATCAAAAAAATCTACCCATGTCTGTGTGGACAGCTTATGGCTGCCACAAAACTTTTGCCTGTACCTCTCGGGGTTGAGACCAAACTTTTTTAACAAGGCCTCTTTCATGGGGGCATACCTTACCTGATCCGCCTTGGCCAAATATAGCAGGGTGTCCCTAACATTGGGAGGTATATACCGGTATAAACCACCTCCCCAATTACTCTCGGGTACCCCATAGGCCGTCAAGGCTACCTCGTATGCCTCCAACCATTTCATGATGTCGTCCCCCACTGTGTAATTGGCAATTACCTCTTTAGGTAGGTAGAACTTTGACTCTTGAGGTTCCTTAGGTATGCTGCCACCATTGTCCTTATTGGACGCGTTCAATTGGAGGGCGCGTAGCTCCAGCTCTTTTAGCTGAAGCTCGTGCGCCAGCTTCTTTTCCTCCATTACCCATCTCCTATTTTCTCTTTCCTGTTCCACTCTGGCCAATTCCCTTTCTTTCTCTTGTTCTAACTTGGCCAGCTCCCACCTTAACTGCCTCTGTCCTCGTACTCCTCTGGAGACGCGCTCCTCCTCAACCCTGTCCTACTACTGGCCCCAGAACGTCTCCCTGGGGGCACATTTTCAGACACATCTACATTCAATATGTCGATCACTTCTTGGGCGCTCTCCTCCTGAGGTGCATCTGGCGCCTCCTGTCCCTCATCCCCTCTCCCTTCTGGGTGGGCTTCTACCCATGCCCTAATGGCGGTGCGGAGTTCCGGTCCTTTGGCCTTCCGCATCCCAGGCACCCCCATCCCCTGCCCGAACTCCCTTAGTTGCTTCACAGTGTACCCCTCGAGGTCAGCTAACCGGAATTCCATTCTGGCAGGTGGGGACCTAGACACTAAGGAGGAAAATTCCTAGGGTATAGGCAACAGTTATCAGCTAACCAGGCTCCTTGCACTCTCAACCTGGACAGTGGAAATAACAATGCAGCAATCAATGGTTTTCGAGCTCTGGAACAAATAGGCGTTTAATTGTGGCGCCCTTCGCCTCACGGAAGGGTGCTGTATGGTCACAGGTCCTAAGGATCCCACCGCTCGCCAACAATGTAGGACCTGGGGTCTCCAGGCCCTATGGGGCGGTAACGTGACACGAGCGGTCGGGCCACCAAAGGTCTGTGTGTAAAGCAACCATGCAACACGCACCTCACATGGGACAAGGAACACACACAATAAGTGACGCCACACGGTAGGAGTTATGTAAATACTCAAGTTTATCCAAGTAGATCACGTTAGATGCAGTTCATGAGGTAGCAGTACATTTCATAAGCTGATAACACAATTCCTGGCGATATACATGTCAGTCAGGAGCTATAACAGTTGGTCATACCCTACATGCAATTCATGAAATATCAGTACTGCCTGAGGGACAACTACTATTCACGTAGGTGTCCACGCGCGCTTCACTTTCCTGTAGCGCCCGAGGGGGGGTGATTACAGTGCTGTGCGTGCTACCTGGGGACGACCTTAGAACGGGGCATCTAGCACCGAGAGCTACTCGTAATAGATGTCATTTAGCATTTCATTATGGAACATGAATAACAGCGCGCTACTCGTAATCAATAGCACGTAGCACTTCAACATGGGCGTGAATAACAGCACGCTACTCGTAATCAATAGCACGTAGTACTTCAATATGGAACATGAATAACAGAGCGCTACTCGTAATCAATAGCACGTAGCACTTCAATATGGCACATGAATAACAGAGCGCTACTCGTAATCACTAGCACGTAGCACTTCAATATGGCACATGAATAACAGAGCGCTACTCGTAATCACTAGCACGTAGCACTTCAATATGGCACATGTTGGAAGGCGGACCTCGGGGAGTCGGAGAGACCACCCAGAGGGGCCCTCTCTCTCTGGAGGCGTGGGTTCGAATCCCACCGCTGCCACCAAATGTTGGAAGGTGGACCTCGGGGAGTCGGAGAGGCCACCCAGAGGGGCCCTCACACTGCACGAAGTAGCCGAGCGCTGCTGAGAAGCTTCCGGGGAGATCCTTCTCCTATCATGTACTAGCACAGTAACACCACCACACAGGACTCAAGGAGGTTGTCTCAAGACGAGCAATTCTTTATCAGCACTTAAAGGGTACGGGATCAATATTTACACGGAAGGGATCAAGGGATCCACAAAAGTCTCAGTGTCTCTTTAGAAGGGAAGGGGTCGCGGGACAGTCTTTGGCAGGAGCCTGGCACGAGGGTACCTGGGGCCCAGTTCTTATCCTCAAGCTGGAGGACCTCCGGATCTCGGAGGGGTCGAGCCACAACGGCGTCCGTAGGGCTCTGGCGTTTAGTTCGTGGAGGGCCGCGACCAGGTCAGCGGGGCTCTCAAGATGGTTTCTGTTCAGCTCGAGCCGCGACGTCGTCAGCAGGGCTCCGAGGGAGGTTTCAGCGAGGTTGGGCCGCGACAACATCAGCAGGGCCCCGATGTTCCGGGTGGCTTCAAGGTTTCAGCAAGAAGGAGCCGCGACGCAGTCTGCAGGGCTCGTGGTGGTTTCAAGCAAGAGTTCTTCTCCGTAGGGTCGGCCGCGATTCGATCAGCAGGGCTCTCGACTCCGGGATACAACTGCCGGTCTGTTGCGAGGTCGCCCCAGATATAGGCCTGGGGTCCTTTGATGTCCGGACCCTTGCGCCCGGGGGGCGGAGAGGCCGGGTTGGGAGCGGGCAGACGCCCAGCAGGAGAGGCGCCCGGCCCAGGAGAGATGGAGGCCGATCGCACCTCGGTGTGTGGGGACGGTTGGGGGTCCCATCGATCCCGCCCTCCGCCAGGGGCGAGGAAGTGTTCACGTGATACCCCCTGGCCAGTTCCTGGTGCCTCAATGTCTGGGCCTTGCTGGAGCCGAGGCCGGGTTGAGCGGGGTCATGTGGGCTGGTGTGCAGGGTCACGTGGCAGGTAACAAAATGGTGGAGCCCCGAGGTGTAGGTGACCTCGTGCGGCTCGAACGGGTGGCCCGTGGAGGCCAGGGCGGGGAACGGGCCCAATCCCAGAGAAGTCAGGACCACGCCACGAGGCCGGGTCCAACAGCACATGAATAACAGAGCGCTACTCGTAATCAATAGCACGTAGCAGTTCAATAGGGCACATGAATAACAGAGCGCTACTCGTAATCACTAGCATTTAGCATTTCACTATGGAGTATAACTAACATAGCGCTGCTCGTAAGCGATGACATTTAGCACTTCAGAACGGAGCAGGGATATCGGAGCGCCACTCGTACTCAAGGACAGTCAAGGCTTCCCACGGGGCTGTCAGCAGGGAGCGCACGGGACTTGCGGAGCGAGTCTCCCAGCTCCGGTGCAGTTCGTAGGGCACCACGCTTCAGTACTGTTCAAGGAGCCACAAGGAAAGGAACCCTCGGCGGGGTCTCTCCGTCGCGATGACACGGGGGAACTCCCACGGAGAGGGGACCCGGGCTGAGGGTGCGGTGTGGCTCCCAACCAGTAGGGGGCGCATCAGGGACAATCCCAGCCTCCGGGCTTACCTCGTTCTCGGCGTCGGAAGGCGTCCGCTCCAGCGACGATGGGGAAACTCGGTCCAGGCCTCGCGCACCTTCTCACACAGCTGCGACGGCAGCGGCGGGGCCCCGGGCTTCTCACGGGCCTCGCGACTCTGCAGGGCACTTCTTCCGGCCTCCGGGCCGCGGCGGTGAGCGCGCTGGCTTCCACGTCACCGGGGGGTGCTCAAGTTAAGGATGGGGGTTCCGCGCTCAGCGGAGCACGCTGCCGGGGGTCCCAGACCAGGTCAGGGAGCGCAGGGGTCACAGCGCTAATACCTGGTCGATCCCCGGTGGCTCTTCAATCTGCTTTGCATACGGCTTCGGGGGTCAGTCTGGACACGCAGTCTCAGCGCTTGGCATATAAGTTTTAGAGTTCAATCTGGACACGCAGTCTCAGTGCTTGGCATATAAGGTTTAGAGTTCAATCTGGACACGCAGTCTCAGTGCTTGGCATATAAGTCTCTGTTCTCAGATGTTAGATGAAGTCTTGTTGGCGCAGATGTATCTGGCGCCCTTAAGGGGTTCTGTTACAGGGGGGTAGGGATGGAGAAGGCGACTAGGTCCTTCCTAGTCAGGCTGGGCAGAGGTTCTCTGGGTCCTCCTACTGCTGGGCAAGATCAGTGGGTTTCACAGGGTCTCTCACTCACTTAAGAGGCAGCACCTAAATCCTGTCACTCTCAGAGGCATAAGTCCCTGGCTAGGCCCTACCGCCTACACTCCTGGTGGATTCTTCCAGCTCTGCTTCACCCCACTGGCCAACTCAACACAAAAAGTTCCCTCCCTCACTTAAGTAGCCCTAGGTCAGGTGACCTCTGGCCAAGGCGTCAAAAGAAAAACCACACCTCCCTTCTAGAAGGTTCCAGCACATTCCAGGAGCTTCCCCATTCTACCTATGGGACAAAAAGGCGGGCTGGTGTTGCAACATTGCTGTGGGGTTCCAGCCAGCTCCTGGCAGCTAGGGTGCTACTATGAAAGAACACTCTGCAGTAGCAGGGGCCTGTGGCAGCCATCTTGGGAGAAGGGAGCACCTGCACCTTAACACTGATTGGCAATGGAAAGGCGCCCGGAGACCTAGTCCAACATAAAAATGAGGGTGGAAAAAATGAGGCGCGATCAAAAATAGAAGGGGAGACCACCCTAGGGCTGACAGGTCCAACATGTACAATCTGATAATGAGGGAGCAGATTCTTAATAACTGTCAAAATCAGCTGTTGCACCAGTAGCTGGTAGACTCTGATCTGACCTCTCCCCAAGAATTGGGAAAGAAGGCAGACAAATGGGTCAGAACCAAGGGTGAGGCAGAAGGTACAGAACCAAGGTGGTGACCCTAAGAAGCAAGGGTGGGGAGAAGGGTAAAGACCAGAAGTCTTCACAAGGGTCCCAAAAATCTTCTTCAGGTGGGGATACACAGTCTAACAAAGGGAAAGGCCAAAAGAAACCATGGTGCAAAGTCTGTAAGCAAAAGACACACTGGATCAGTGATTGCACCACTTCCAAAGAGAATACTACAGCCCCCACCAATGCCCCTAAGGCACCCGCTCCCCCTAGTGCAGTTACAATTGGTGGTGGGAGTACACAAGCGAAGGGTTTAGTAGGGTTGACCCTGGGTACTGAGTTGGGCTCTGGCCTACTCAGAGAAACCACTCAGGCTGTTCTTGTCTGTGATGGGGGCATGGATATGACCCCCTCTTTGAGTCCCAGTAACCTGGGCAAGTGCCTGCAACAGCCTTCAACCAATGGAGTACAGGCTTTGCCATTCTGCCATTCAGGGACATAGGAGCAAGTGCCACTATGGTGACAAAGATCTTGTGGACCCTGGGCAGATTATACTTGGTGAAATGCACCAAGTGACCAATGCTAGCAACGTCAGAACAGACCATTCTCTGGTAGTTGTTAACTTCTCCTGGGGAGGGGTAACTGGCCTTAAGAAGGTTGTGGTGAGTGTAAACCTACCAGTCGAATGCTTGCTTGGCAATGATCTAGAGACTTCAGCTTAGGCAGAAGTAGAGCGCAGGACTCATGCAGAAATGCTGGGCATCCCTGCAGATGTGTTTGCTGTGACCAGGTCCCAGGCCAAAATGTCTGAAACTGAACAGGCCTTGGATTCTGGAACAAGGGACCAAGTGCCATCCAAGAGGTGGAGCAGAAGGGTTAAGGCAGAGCCTTCCCCCTCCCCCCCCCCCCCCTGACTCAGAAGGAGGATCAGTCTCTTGAGGGAGATGATCACAGTCCTGAAGAAGGAACTGTCCCAGAGAAGCTTGAGCCTGATCAGGTTGAGTTCTTGGGGACAGGGGGCCCTTCCAGGGCAGATCTGAGCCAGGAGCAGCAGAGCTGCCCCTCTCTTGTACCCCTCAGACAGTAAGCTGCTGCTGAGGCTGTTGGGAAGGCTAGTTGTCCCCATAAGGTGTTATTGGGATGATGGACTCCTGTATTCAGAGTTCAGAGACCCCACGCCTGGTGCCACCAGGAGGTTGGTTATACCTCTGAAGTTCAGGGGCTTCCTATTGACCCTAGCCCATGATATCCATTTAGCAGATCACCTGGGCCAGAACAAGACATGGGACAGACTTGTCCCTCACTTTCACTGGCCCCACATGTCTGAAGACACAAAGGAGTTGTGTTGTTCCTGTGTGACCTGCCAAGCAAGTGGCAAAGCAGGTGGCACTACAAAGACCCCCCTGATACCACTACCTGTGGTGGGGTTCCCTTTGAAAGGGTAGGGATTGACATTGTTGGTCCCATGGATCCCCAAACAGCATCTGGGCACAGGTTTATCCTAGTAGTAGTGGATCATGCTACTAGGTACCCAGAAGCTATTCCCCTTAGGACCACTACAGCACCTGTGGTGGCAAGAGCCCTGTTGGGAATTTTCTCAAGAGTGGGTTTTCCTAAGGAGGTAGTATCAGACAGAGGCACAAACCTTATGTCTGGTTACTTAAGAGTAATGTGGAAGGAGTGTGGAGTGACTTAAAAGTTCACCACACCCTATCACCCACAATGCAATGGTTTGGTTGAAAGGTTCAACAAAACCTTAAAGGGCATGATTAAAGGGCTCCCAGAAAAGTTCAGGTGGAGATGGGACATTCTCTTGCCCTGCCTTTTGTTTGCATACAGGGAGGTGCCATAAAAGGGGTTTGGCTACAGCCGCTTTGAATTTTTCTTTGGTCACCCTGTCAGGGGTCCATTGTGTTTGGTGAAGGAAGGATGGGAGTTACTTCTCGAGTCCCCAAAGCAAGACATAGTGGACTACGTACTTGGTCTCCGCTCCAGGATGGCTGAGTACATGAAAAAGGCAACTATAAACCTTGAGGCTAGCTAGGAACTGCAAAAAGCCTGGCATGACCATAAGGCTGTACTGACTGTTTACCAGCCAGGACAGAAAGTGTGGATGTTGGAGCCTGTGGCTCCAGCCGCTCTCCAAGATATGTGGAGTGGACCCCACACTATTGTTGAACAGAAGGGAGAGGTTACTTACTTAGTAGACCTAGGAACTCCCAGGAGTCCCCACAGGGTTCTCCATGACAACAGGCTAAAGCCATATGTAGACAGGGCTAACATGGGCTTGCTCATGGCTACTGATGAGGGAGAGGAGGAAGAGAGTGACCCACTCCCTGACCTCCTCTCACAGAACCCTGATGATGGGTCAGTTGATGGTGAGGCCTTGGCAGGCAGCCTCATTGCCCAGCAGCAAACTGATTGCAGAAAGGTGCTCAATCAGTTCAGAAACATGTTTTCTCTGACTCCAAGTCGGACTATCTGTTGCACTCATGAAGTGGACACTGGGGACAGTCTGCCTATTAAAAATAACATTTATAGGCAACCTGATCATGTCAGGGACTGTATCAGGACAGAAGTCCAAAAAATGTTGGATTTGGGAGTGATTGAACCCTCAGATAGCCCTTGGGCTAGTCCAGTGGCCCTTCTGCCAAAACCTCACACCAGTGGTGGGAAAAGAGAGAGGAGGTCTCAATGCAGTCACTAGGACTGATGCCCATCCAATTCCAAGGGCAGATGAGCTTATAGATACTTTGGCCTCAGCCAAGTACCTTAGCACATTTGACTTGACAGCTATCTACTGGCAGATCAAACTAGCTGATGATGCAAAGCCAAAAACAGCATTTTTACCCCATGTGGGCCTTACCAATTTGTGGTGATGCCCTTTGGTTTGAAGAATGCACCTGCCACTTTCCAAAGGTTGGTGGATACAGTTCTCACAGGTCTGAAAGCCTACTGTGCAGCTTATCTAGATGATATTGCTGTCTTAAGCTCCACCTCGGAGGATGATCTGGTCCACCTAAGGAATGTTTTGGAGGCCCTGCATAAGGCAGGCCTCACTATCAAGGCCACCAAGTGCCAGATAGGGCAGAGTCAGGTTGTGTACCTGGGCCACCTTGTAGGTGGAGGCCAGGCTCAACCACTGCAGAGCAAAATCCAGACCATCATGGACTGGGTTGCTCCAACCACCCAGACTCAGGTGAGAGCCTTCTTAGGCCTGACTGGGTACTATATGAGATTTGTCAAGGGGTATGGATCAGTAGTGACACCCCTGAATGACTTAACGTCTAAGAAAATGCCCAAAAAGGTTCAGTGGACAGCTAGCTGTCAAAAGGCATTTGATGACCTGAAGCAGGCCATGTGCACTGCTCCCATTCTACAGAGTCCTGATTACTCCAAGAAGTTAATTGTCCAAACAGATGCATCTGAATTGGGGGTAGGGGCTGTACTGTCACAATTGAATGATGAAGGTCAGGATCAGCCAGTAGCTTTCATAAGCAGAAGGCTGACCCCTAGAGACGTTGGTCAGCCATTGAGAGGGAGGCCTTTGCTGTGGTTTGGGCTCTGACGTAGTTGAGGCCATACTTGTTTGGTACTCACTTCCTTGTTCAGACAGACCATAAGCCCCTCTTATGGCTAAAACAAATGAAGGGTGAAAGCCCCAAACTGCTTAGGTGGTCCATTTCCCTAAAGGGGATGGACTTTACAGTGGAACATAGACTTGGGAGTAACCATGCCAATGCAGATGGACTCTCTAGGTATTTCCACTTAGAACATGAAGACTCAACTGGTCAAGGTTAGTTTAATGTCCCTGCGTTTGGGGGGAGGGGGGGTTGTGTAGGAGAGTAGGATCTGCTTCACATGGGTACCCCCACTTTTTGCTGGTGTTTCACTGTTTTTCGACCTTAGTCTGGCTGTGGCCTTGCTAATCAGGATCCCAGCCTAGCTGCTTCCTCTATAAAATGGTTTCCATGTACATTAGGTACATCTCTCATTGGATTCTGGAGTGCCTTATAAGTCCCTAGTATATGATATACTATGTACCCAGGGCATAGGTACCTCAGAGGCCTGCCAGGGGCTGAAGCATGTATTATGCCACCCCTGGGAAGCACTCCAAAATGACACCACAGGTATGCTACTGCAGCCTGGGTAAGGTGGTGCATGCACCCCTTACTGTGGTATAGGCTATCTATATCACTACCATTGCACACACATATAAAACCTATAAGTCATTCCTATGGCAGGCCTTAACAATCCTGAAGGCAGAGTGCTTGGTTTTTATGTGAGAGGGTGCCCCTGCAAGAGCAGAGCCCCTCTGCAGCATTCGGAGTACCTCCTCTGATGCTGTATGTGGTGCAGCCTAACCATATACTCTTAAGTGCATTATAACCTCGCGGTAAATGCTAACTTTGGGATGGCTTCACGGAAACATGTTGTGTTTGGTGTCAAATGCTTTGGAATACTACCCCCCCCCCCCATCGCCAGTTCTGGTGGCGGGGGTAGTATTCCACCCTTCTAGAGGGAGAGACATGTACCCACTGGTCTAACCGGTAAAGACTTTCTAGAACCCTGGCATCACGAAATGGATGCCACTGCCACAGACACGGGTCTGGCCTCCTGCTGCTGACCGAAACTCCAGCAGGGGAGGCCTGGACAATAGGTTTCCTGTCACAGGGAGGTGTAACCACCTCCCCAGACAGGCAGATGTGTATTGGGGCTGGGCGGGAGCACTCCCTGGTGCTTTGAAGTCCTGCACTGGGGGCACACCTGGTGTCCCTGTGCATAGTCCAGTTCAAACCGGTTGTAGGGGCTACCTGCCCCTGCTCTTGCGCAAAACTGGACTTAGGAAATGGGTGTAGCCACCCCTCTTTCCAAACCCTCCCATAGGTGGGTTCCCAGAGTATGTCCAACCCCCTATCTTAGTATAAGTATAGGAACCCAGTCCTTGAGACTTTAGATTACCCTGGACGAAACTCTGCAACATATATCCTGGACCTTCGGCTTTCTATTTCAACTAGAAGACTGAAGAAATCTCCCTTGGGGTCAAGGAGTGACTCCCCTGCTTTGCAGGCACCAAAGAAGCAACTGAGCGGTCTGCAACTCTGAAGCTCCCACCAGACGCCGAAGTCTTTGCATCACCAGAGGTGGATTTCCAGACTTCACTGAGGCTACCCAGAGGCACAGCAAAGCTGAGGGCCATGGCTATCGTGGGTGATGTGAAACCATGGCCTATGGACACTGTGAACTTTTGCCGGTACATCATCTTCCTGGTCTTCCTCAAAGTTGTGCTTTGCCTCTGAGTAGCCCCAGCCTTGGGCACTAACTGCACCGAAGATCTCTGGCCTCCACTCCACGAGTGACGCGTGGGCCAGTTTCCAGTGCGACTGCTTGAGGCTCCTTCGCGATCGCTAGCCTGTTGGCTAGTGGGTCCCCACGAAGGCAACTCCTTTTCTGCTTGGGCTTTTCTGGTTGCTCCAGATGTGCCCTGACTTACCCTTGCGGGGTGAGTCCCCCAGACCTTGCTGGTCTGCACCGGCGTCTTCTATTTCCACTTGACTTGCGTTGCCAAGGCTTGTTGGGTTCATTCTGGTCGCTGACACCGCAGCACTTGACAGACTTTGTGGGACAGCTCGAATCCAGCTCCTGGTTGTCGTCAACACCTCCTGGACCTTGTGGCTGAAGAGTCAAGACACCCGTCAACTCACCTGAAGCACCCGTCATCAGTGAGCATTCATCTATTGTGCCCCTGGTCACTGGTAAGTGACCCAGACTCTGTCCCCTCTGCTTTCAGGTTCCTTACAGGCTTGGATCTCTTCGGTCACTTCTCCTCTTCACGGCAGCAGCACTTCTTTGCCAGCTTCCATCGAAAACGACGCCGCGTCCCGACACCAAAAGACACCTATGCATCCGGCTTCCCTGGGTGAGGTAACTCGAGTACTCCGGTGCTCCCGTGGGTGTTGGCCCTAGACACCTCTAAGTCCAAAAGGGTTTGCTTGTAGTCATCCTCTAAGTGTCCTTAACTTGTAATTTTCAAACCGCGAATTTCCCCATAGAAGTTTACGGCGATTCGCGCCTGTGTTTTAACACTGCAAGCGTCCCCCGTGGGTCCCCTACGTCACTACCTTGCTTGGTTCATTGGGGCCCAAGCACTTCTAAAGGCTCTAGCCCTTGTGTCTTGTTCAGTCGTGGTTCTTATACCACTTTATTGGTATATGGTTTGGTACGCACCTAGGGCCCAAACGTGTATTTGTGCGTTTGCTGTTGAATACTGACTTGTAACTTAAGTACTTCGAACTCCAGCCTCATAAAGAGACTAGAGGGGTGTGTTTTATCTTAAATACGTATATTTTGAATATATACCTGGTGTGGTTGTCCTTTCATTTGGTCATTCAAGAGATTATAGACTGGTAAAACAAGCTGCTTTACATTCCTTCAAGACTTAGCCTGAAGGCTGCTCTCCATAGATACCACTAGGATAGCTTTCAATAAAGGTTGTCTTTAACCTATCACCATAAGGGGTTGTTTGGACTGGTACAGGGTGCCCACTTTAATTAGTGGACAGCATATACCAGGCCAACTTCTCACAGCGACCCTTAGACCTCTCTGCCTAAACCTGTGGGATTTGTGCTCTACCGCTTAAGGTGACCCTTGGACCTCTCTGCTTAATCCTGTAGGATTTGCGCTCCACCGCTTAAGGCGACCCTTGGACCTCCCTGCCTAAACCTGTGGGATTCGTCTTCTGTTGCTGAAGGGGACACTTGAATCTATGTGTCAAATGCCTGGCCACCACCACACCAGCTCCACACTGTCAAATGCTTTATTTCCTCATCTGATTAGTGCAGAGTGGTTATGGTGTCAGTCCTGAGTCGTGAGGAGCAGGAGAATGTCATATGGTGGAATTTACCCAGATTGACTCTCGGCAACCCTAGCGGCTCCTTATTGTCACACCCATCTCACCACAGGTCCAAACGCTCAGACCACAGTAGGCTCATTAAATCCATAGCCATCTTCTTGACTTTACTGACAAAATAAAGTCCATTGTTTCCTGGTTTGTATATTTTCTGAAGTCTTTATAAAGTCTCTGTTAGAGAGAATCCAGCTGTTTGCAAAGAAGTGTTAGGTCCCTGTGGATGATTCCCTAAACTCAACGCCAGCTCTTTGCCCGGAAACTCCATAACTCAAGCTGACAGCCAATGAGAATATTTCTCCAAACTACCTCATGGGAGGTGTATTTTTTAATCTGTGATTCTACGCAGGGTAAAGAGTTTGTTGTTTTTACAAACTACTAAGGTCCTATTGAAGTCTGTTTTGTGCCCAAAAACTGTAAAATATGTATATTAAGTTGTAGGATAAATCACACTTTACATGCAATGCAACTTCTTGCTCTCTCTCTTGAACAGGGTGCCCCAACATCATCTCACGCTCAGGGTGGGGAGCCCGCAATGTGAACTGCCTCAAAGCGATGAACACCCCGGTCCCATATGTTGTCATTCATCACACGGCCGGAGCTGCATGCAACACCAAAGCCAAGTGTGTGGCAGAAGTGAAGGCGGTGCAAAACTTGCACATCAACAAGAACAAATGGTGTGACATCGGCTACAGGTGAGACGTCATAGAAGGTGTCATGGGTGGGCTACACGGGACAAACCTGTCAGGTCGACCAGCACGGCCTTTTGTATATTGTTTTCACTTTGGTTTATGGTTTCGGAGCAGTAGGACCATTGGAACGTTGAGTGCTTTCGCATAAATATTAACAATACAAAACGCCTGTGCAAGACAACAGGCTTGGCTCCAAGACCAAACACGAATGCCTGAAAGAAGAGTGTCTGGTGCAATCCCTTTGGAATAAAGCACCACATTATTCCTAGCGTTAGCCCGAGCAACAAGCCATCCATAGATCATGCAAATTCTGTTATTTTACACATGAATATACATGTGCACCACAGTACGAGTCTTACACTGAGGAAAGTATGTGGGCACCATTGGCCATCTGCAGGATTGATCTTGCTACAATGTACCTATTGTTTTGGAATATTGCTGTCTTAGGACAGAAAATGGGAAAATTGAATGGTGCAATTGTATTAACAAACATACAGGGCCCAAGTCTAACTTTACTCCTGACGTCTAATTTTAGACATGAAGTCTAAGTTTACTCATGGAGTATACGTTTCGGACCTGAAGTCTAAGTTTAGACCAAAAGTCTAATTTTAGTACTTTTCGGTATTCACAAAGGTAAGTTACTAGTAGTATGTCTACTTCTGGTAAAGGTACCAGTAGTAAAGTGACTACTAGTAAAATAACTAGTAGTAACGTTACTAGCAGTAACTCACCTTTGTGAATATCAAAAAGTAGTAAAGTTAGACTTTTGGTCAAAACTTACGCTTCAGGTCTAAACTATGACTTCAGGTGTAAAGTTAAACTTCAGGTCTAAACTATGACTTTCGGTGTAAAGTTAAACTTTAGGTCTATATTTGAACTTCAGGTGTAAAGTTAAACTTTAGGTCTAAACTTAGACTTCAGGTGTAACATTAAACTTAAGGTCTAAACTTGGACTTTTGGTCTAACTTTACCTTTGTGATTCAGGCCCGCAGTCTGTATTTATCAGGAAACCTGGGCCTTAAATCCTCTGCCTTAGGATCCAAGCAGTAAGAAAACCTAAATGGAGACCTTGAGACAAGGTAATCATCTGAGTACATAACACACTGCACTGTAGAACCCAAGGAATTGATGGGGGCCACCCCGACATCCAGCAATTATTAGTAATGCTTAAATCAGGCAAATAAATGGTGAACTCGATAAAAGGGGTAAACATGCCACTAATTTACCCACCCTTACCCTCTGAACGATTAGAAGCAAACAGAGCCACCTTAGTTGTATCCAGTGATGTTAACACCATTTATGAACCAAATGACGAGTGAAGGACGACCATGCATGGAGCACCTCTGTCCAAGTGGGGGTACATCTAAACACCAATCATAAAAGGGATGGAAGTCGGTTCTCTTAACATTAACCCGCGGTCTTCGCGCTTTCAGTGGAAGACCTGGACCGGATTCTGTGACTATCATCGAGTATTGACCATCCAATCTGCAGGACAATGATTGACCTGAAAATTGAGATCCAACCCAAAAGCGACCACAACCCCCCAATCCTCTCCCTAAGGGGTTCACACCAAGAGTTGTAGGAGGCTGAGGTGGTAGGAGGTGGAGCCTGGTCTGACCCTACCATTGATAAACCCTGGGAGACCTTGGCAGACATTGCTGCACGTGCACTTCGTCAGTGCAGATGTTCACAATGTGGGGGGCGAGTGGTCAGCCCCCCTTTTATCAAAACTGTTCTTGTACAGAGAGAAACGCTAAATGTAACAGATCACAGGTTTGATGGTGGATCAGCTTGGACAGCTCTAATAGTAGCAGCCAAGGGTGAGCCCTAGGGAGTGCATTAAAGGCAAGAGACACCTCAACAAGACTGTACTGAGGAAGAACAAGGAAAGAGATGTCCAGATCTGCTTCCAGAAGTGAGAATGTGAGATTCACACTTCTTTTGGCGCCTTATTGGAAACATTAACAAAAGAAACATTATCAACCAGAGCTACGTATCACAGAAGACAAGCGGTGTGGACACGTTTCAGTCCAAGTGCGGCCTCTGGGAGAGAATCCTCTCCTGCAGGATCTACATAGGAGGAAAGGAATCTTGAGCTTCTCTCCTTGAGTAAAGTTATGATTGATATCGATAGATATAAAGGGAGCTGCACCCAGCGTGGCTGAAATACCAGTACATTTCCATAGGTCCTTATGTGACGTCAGATCATCTTCTGAATGACGCTATATTAAGAGGAGACCGGTTCAGGCAAGTTCGCTCAGAGAGAGAGAGTTCCCTTTACAAGCAAGATGATAGAAAAGATCCTATGATGGGACTTGTAGCTAGCATTCGTTTTTAGCAAGTGCTTTCTGTCCACAGCAGAGAAATGGGCTGACAAGGAGAGGATTCTAATTTCATCCCCCTCTAAGGCAGAGTTTTGAGAAAACCAGAGCTGTTAGAAGGCGACCTCAGAGGAGCCCGGAGGGGGCCCTGACTATTCTGAGACCAACCCTCGAGGTATCGTAGCCGGGCACTGGCAGGAGACTCCTCAGGGGAGGAACCTCGTATCTAGGATCGTACACTCGGCACCACACGACAAAGAGACACCACACCGGGAGTTCTTAAGAATAAATCTTTATCAGATCGGAGTTGTAGGATCTTTATGATCCGCAAGGCAAATATATACAAGTGGAGCGCGGGCTCACTGAGTCTTTGAGGGGGGGTAGGAGGTAGCGGGACAGTCTTTGGGGGATAGGGATCAAATGCAGGAGCGTACCCGGCGCGCAGCTCACAATCCTCGAGCTGGGGGATACACTTGTCGTCGTGGGGTCCGGCGGGACCAAGAGAGTCTGTGGGAGCCGCGAGTCACTCAGCAGGGCTCAAGTACAAGTTCGGAGGTCTTACGATCTTCAGGGAGCCGCGAGTCACTCAGCAGGGCTCAAGCACGAGTTCGGAGGTCTTACGATCTTCAGGGAGCCACGAGTCACTCAGCAGGGCTCAAGTACAAGTTCGTAGGTCTTACGATCTTCAGGGAGCCGCGAGTCACTCAGCAGGGCTCAGGTGTTTCCAAAGGCGAATCTGCCGGACAGCCCCAGAGCACCCCTTGTTTTAGGGCGACTCCTCTTTGATGTCCGGAGTCTGTGCAGGCAGGGGTCTTGTCACCTGGGGGTCGCTTGTCGGGGTTTTCCTGCCATTGTCTTTTGATCCTTTCAGGGCCGGGTTGGGAGGAGTCCCAACACCCAGCAGGCATGGAGCCAGCCTCTGGGAGGCCGGCGGGCTGATCGAAACCCACCTTCCCAGGGAAGCTCAGAGGTGTGATAGAAACTGCTCCTCCCTCTCTCATCCCAAGGGGAGCGCGATGTCCTCCAGCCGGAGTGGCGCCTCTAGGCCAGGGTCGCGCTGGGGCCGGGCGGCCATCTTGGTGCATGAAGTGGGCACGCGGGCCCGGTGTGGCCGAAAGGAGGAAGGCCACGGACGGGAAAGTCTGGGTCGGTTGTGTGTGTTCTGGTGGGAAGGATCGGCTAGGTCGTGGGTTCGGGGGCTGTGTGAGGTGCAGGGGTCAGGTATGGCTATGTCACGAGGGCCGGGTCTAACACGTGTCCCCCCCAGCTGAAAGCCGGAGAGAACTACCCATCCTCTTGGGGGTTCTCTTCGCTGAGGCGGAAGAACCGGGAGAGGCCATCGGCGTTGGCGTGGTCAGTCCCAGGGCGATGTTCCACGGTGAAATCCATCCCCTGGAGGGAGATTGACCACCGCAGTAGCTTGGGGTTTTCTCCTCGCATCTGCATAAGCCATCGCAAGGGGCGATGGTCGGTTTGGACCTTGAAATGGGTGCCGAACAGGTACGGGCGTAACTTCTTGAGGGCCCAGACTACGGCGAACGCCTCGCGCTCGATGGTGCTCCATCTTTGTTCTCTGGGCAACAGCCTTCGGCTGAGGAAGGCCACGGGTTGGTCTAGGCCTTGGTCATTCACCTGGGACAGGACGGCCCCAATTCCATGCTCGGAGGCGTCCGTTTGGACCACAAATTCCTTGATATAGTCGGGGGCCTGGAGGACGGGGGCAGTGCACATGGCCGCTTTCAGGGCATCGAACGCCTCTTGGCAGGCAGGGGTCCACTGCACTTTCTTGGGCTGTTTCTTAGACGTGAGTCCCGTGAGGGGACCGACCAGGCTGCCGTAATTCCGGATGAATCTCCGATAGTAGCCCGTGAGGCCCAGAAAGGCTCGGACCTCCGTCTGGGTAGTGGGGGGTTCCCAGGCTAGGATGGCGTCGATTTTGGGCTGGAGAGGGGCGACCTGACCGCTTCTGACCTGGTGCCCTAGGTAGGTTACCGACCCTTGCCCAATCTGGCACTTGCTGGCTTTCACGGTGAGGCCTGCCTGGCGCAGGGCGGTTAGCACCCTCCGGAGGTGCTGGAGGTGCTCACTCCATTCGGAACTAAAAACTGCAATATCGTCGAGATATGCAGCGCTGAATTTCTCCAGCCCGGCCAGGACTCTATTTACCAGTCGCTGGAAGGTGGCCGGGGCATTTTTCATCCCGAAGGGCATCACGCGAAAGCGATAGTGCCCATCCGGGGTGGAGAAGGAGGACCGCTCCTTGGCTCCTTCTGTGAGCGCAATTTGCCAGTAGCTGCAGGTGAGATCGAAGGTGCTGAGGAACCGAGCAGCCCCGAGTCGGTGAATGAGCTCGTCGGCTCGGGGAATGGGGTGGGCATCGGCTCGGGTGACTTCATTGAGTCCTCGGTAGTCCACGCAGAAGCGGAGCTCTGGGGCGACACCGGGGGCAGCTGCTTTCGGGACCAGGACCACGGGGCTGGCCCAGGGACTGTCTGAGGGTTCGATCACTCCCAAGGTCAACATCTTCGAGACCTCGGCCTGAATGCAGGACCGGACTCGATCAGGGACTCTGTAGGCTCGGTGCTTCACCGGTGGGCTGTCTCCGGTGTCCACGTCATGGACACACCAGTCGGTGACTTTGGGGACCAGGGAGAAGAGGTCGGAAAACTGCCCCAGGAGCTGGCGACAATCCTCACGTTGCTGGGAAGTGAGGGATGGGGAGAGGTTCACTCCCTCTACGGAGCCGTCCTTCTCTTTGGTGCACAGGAGATCCGGGAGAGGATCCGACTCCTCCTCGGACCCGTCATCAGTGGCCAGTAGGAGGCTCAGCTCCGTCCGCACAAAGTGGGGCTTGAGGCGGTTCACGTGGAGGACCCGGAGGGGGTCCCGTGGTGACTGGACGTCCACCAAGTACGTGACCTGGCTCTTCCGCTCAACCACTTTGAAGGGCCCGGTCCATTTATCCTGGAGGGCGCAGGGTTTCACGGGGGCCATGACCCATACCTGCTGGCCCGGCTGAAACTCGACCAGAGTGGCATTCTGGTCGTACCAGCGCTTCATCTCCTCCTGGCTCGCCTCCAGGTTGGCCTCGGCCATCTCTCGGAACTTCCTAGTCTGGTTCCGAAGGGTCAGGACGTATCGGAACACATCTCGGGGGGGGGCCTCGGGGCGCCGCCTCCCACCCTTCCTTGACCAGGCTGAGGGGCCCCCTGACGGGGTGTCCGTAGAGCAACTCAAAAGGGCTGAACCCCAAGGATTTCTGGGGAACTTCTCGGTAGGCGAATAGGAGGCAGGGGAGCAGGACGTCCCGCTTACGCCGGAGGGGCTCTTCCAAGGCCGCGATCATCCCCTTCAGAGTCCGGTTAAACCGCTCTACCAGGCCGTTCCCTTGGGGGTGGTACGGGTTGGTGAATTTATAGGACACCCCGCATTGTTGCCACAAGGACGTCATGTATCTGGAGATGAAGTTGGTACTGCGATCGCTCACGACCTCGCGGGGAAAACCCATGCGGGAGAAGATTCCCATCAACGCCCGGCCCACCACGGGGGCTGTGATGGTGCGCAGGGGGATGGCTTCAGGGTATCGGGTGGCATGGTCCACCAGGACGAGGATAAAGCGGTGTCCTTGGGAGGTTGGGGGGTCCAGAGGCCCCACGATGTCGATCCCGACCCGCTCAAAAGGGGTACTGACGACAGGGAAGGGTTGGAGGGGAGCCTTGCGCTTTCCTCCGCTCTTCCCACTGGCCTGGCACGTGGGACAGGACTTGCAGTGGGCTTCTACATCGGCTTTCATTCTGGGCCAGTATAAGTGAGTCACGAGGCGACTGTAGGTTTTGTCCTGGCCCAAGTGGCCTGCGAGGGGAACGTCGTGGGCCAAACCCAGGAGGAGGTTTCGGAAGCGTAGGGGTACTACCAGCACCCGGCCGGATCCCAGCTCCACCGACTTCTGCTCGCTGTACAAAAGGTCATCCTCCCAGTATACCCGGTGCGTCCCAGTCTGGTCGCCCGCAGCCTGGGCCTCTGCCTGTTGCCGGGGCCCGACCAGGGAAGGACAGGTAGCCTGCTCACGGCAGAACTCCTCTTGGGAGGGGCCCCCCTCGTGGCGCCACTGGGCCAGCTCGGGCAGATCGCTCAACTCGGTGACCTGGGCGGAGTCGGAAGGTGGGGGTTTGTCACTGGCGATCGACCCTTCTTGTGGGGGGATGTGGGGACCCTCGGCGGGGACCATCCTATCTTCCGTGGTCGGGGCGTTGTCGACTTCCCCCAGGGGGGTCAGTCGGGCCGCCATGGATCGGGTGGTGGCGCACACCCACTCCGGGAGGCCCATCATCCCTAGGTGGGTCTTGCGCTCGACTTGTTTCCAGGGGGAACTTTCCAGGTCGTTCCCCAGGAGACAATCGACCGGCTGGGAGGTCCAAACTGCGACTTTCAGTTTACCGACCACCCCTCCCCACACAAAAGGCACCAGGGCTACTTTACACAGACTTTCCGTGTTGTCTGCTGAAATGACCGGGCAAAAGACGTTGGGGAGGACCTGGTCTTCGTGGACTAAATGACTGAGGACACCGGTGATGCTGGCCCCGGTGTCACGGAGGGCTTCTACTTGGTGGCCATTGATCGTTACGAGTTGCCCATATTTCTTCGTGTTGGAGGGCAGGAGGCTGCCAGGGACCATTTCTCTATCTCCTAAGGATACTAGGGCCATGGCTGCGGGTTCCCACTCTACGGTCTCCTCAACCTCCTCCCCCAGTGCTACATTGGCTATCTGTCTAGCGGGGGGTGCTGCCTGGGTGGTGTGTGGGGCCATGGGGCATTCAGGGTCGTTGGCGTAATGCCCGGGCTTCTGACAACGGAAACAAGTGATGGTCACCCGGTGCCCCCGTCTCAGGGAGGGGACGGATACAGCTGGTGGGGGTGCCGGGAAAAGCGGAGGTTGGGTCTTCGGGGGACTAGACTGGAACTCTCTCTGCCCTCCCTGGTTTCCCCCCCCTCTCTGGCGGGGGGGTCCCTGACTGGCTCGGGGGTACTCTCCTACAGGGCCCCGGGAGACCCGGGTGTTGGTCCAGCCATCCGCCTCGACAGCCAGCTTTCTCGGATCCGTGAGCTTGCTGTCGAGCAGATGCTGGCGCAGTTCCACAAAGCAGTTCGCAGCCAGGTGTTCCCACAACATAAGGTCTGTTAGTTCTTCCAGCGTGGTTACCTTGCTGCCCTTGATCCACCCATCGAACGCGCGGCTGAAAAAGTTCACATATTCCACCCAGGTGGTGCCCGGGATCTTCCTGCAGTCCCGGAACCGCTGGCGGTACATCTCCGGGGTGAGGCCATACCTTGTGAGGAGGGCCTCCTTCATGTGGTCATAGGAGGTCTGCATGCAGGTTGGTAGGTCGAGCAGGGTGTCTCTCCCTTCGCTCAGGAATCGTCCCCACAACCCGGCCCCCCAATCCTTCTGCGGGACCCGGTGAGAGGTCATGGCGACCTCGTAGGCCCGGAACCACTGTTGAACGTCATCGTTTTTGTAATATTCTTTGACCACATCCTTGGGGATGTGGACCTTCTGCTCCGCCGGGGATGCCGCCTCTCGGTTCCCCGGGGGCCGCGCTTCGTCGCTTTTTGCTTTTAGCTCCATTTCCTTCAAGCTGCGTTCATGTTCCAGTTGAAGTCTCCTTCCTTCGTGCTCCCGTTGGAGTTTCTTTTCTTCTAGTTCTCCTTGCACCCGCATCTGTTCCACTGCTAGCTTTTTCTCGGCTAATTTCAACTCGCCCTCAATTTCGAGTTTGGCTAATTCGAGTTCGTGATGGCGACTTCTTTCTCTGTCTGCGAGTTCCTCCGGGGATAGGCTCCCGTCTGGTACGAAGCTTCGCGCCTGGTTGCTGCTGCGTTCTCCTTGGGAGGGTCCAGCTTCGTCGTGGGGCTCCACCGCTCCTTCTGGGCGGGGGGCTCCAGAATCCACCCAAGTTTTCAGTGCCTTTTGCATATCTACTTTGGTGTTGAGACCAGTGGTAGCGATTCTGAGTTCCTTACAGAATTGCTTCAATTCTCGGTGTGTGTACTCTTCCAGTTGTCCCGGCTGGAACACGGTACTGGTGTCGTTTTCTGTGAGAACCACGGCGTTTCCTTCTGCCATCTTTGTCGGTAGTGCGTCAGCCGTTCACGGTACGATCTCTAGATTTTGGGCCCGAATCCCGTCGCTTGCCACCAATGTTAGAAGGCGACCTCAGAGGAGCCCGGAGGGGGCCATGACTATTCTGAGACCAACCCTCGAGGTATCGTAGCCGGGCACTGGCAGGAGACTCCTCAGGGGAGGAACCTCGTATCTAGGATCGTACACTCGGCACCACACGACAAAGAGACACCACACCGAGAGCTCTTAGGAATAAATCTTTATCAGATCGAAGCTGTAGGATCTTTATGATCCGCAAGGCAAATATATTCAAGTGGAGCGCGGGCTCACTGAGTCTTTGAGGGGGGGTAGGAGGTAGCGGGACAGTCTTTGGGGGATAGGGATCAAATGCAGGAGCGTACCCGGCGCGCAGCTCACAATCCTCGAGCTGGGGGATACACTTGTCGTCGTGGGGTCCGGCGGGACCAAGAGAGTCTGTGGGAGCCGCGAGTCACTCAGCAGGGCTCAAGTACAAGTTCGGAGGTCTTACGATCTTCAGGGAGCCGCGAGTCACTCAGCAGGGCTCAAGCACGAGTTCGGAGGTCTTACGATCTTCAGGGAGCCGCGAGTCACTCAGCAGGGCTCAAGTACAAGTTCGGAGGTCTTACGATCTTCAGGGAGCCGCGAGTCACTCAGCAGGGCTCAGGTGTTTCCAAAGGCGAATCTGCCGGACAGCCCCAGAGCACCCCTTGTTATAGGGCGACTCCTCTTTGATGTCCGGAGTCTGTGCAGGCAGGGGTCTTGTCACCTGGGGGTCGCTTGTCGGGGTTTTCCTGCCATTGTCTTTTGATCCTTTCAGGACCGGGTTGGGAGGAGTCCCAGACACCCAGCAGGCATGGAGCCAGCCCTCGGGGAGGCCGGCGGGCCGATCGAAACCCACCTTCCCAGGGAAGCTCAGAGGTGTGATAGAAACTGCTCCTCCCTCTCTCATCCCAAGGGGAGCGCGATGTCCTCCAGCCGGAGTGGCGCCTCTAGGCCAGGGTCGTGCTGGGGCCGGGCGGCCATCTTGGTGCATGAAGTGGGCACGCGGGCCCGGTGTGGCCGAAAGGAGGAAGGCCACGGACGGGAAAGTCTGGGTCGGGTGTGTGTGTTCTGGTGGGAAGGATCGGCTAGGTCGTGGGTTCGGGGGCTGTGTGAGGTGCAGGGGTCAGGTATGGCTATGTCACGAGGGCCGGGTCTAACAAGAGCAGTTTGCCAGGCATTCATGTTTGACCTATTCCAGCTGAAATGTTGGTGCTCGGAAATCATCACATGATGTGGCATTCGTTGCCCTGCGGTGCAGCCAAGGCACAGCGCATGGATCTCTGCTGCATTTCCGCTGGATCTCTGTTGGATCTCCACTGGATCTCTGCTGGATCTCTGCTGGATCTCCACTGGATCTCCATGGGATCTGTGCTGGATCCCACTGGATCTCTGCTGGATCACTACTGGATCTCTGATGGACCACCAATTGATCGCTGATGGATCTCTACAGGGTCACCTGCTGGATCCCTGCTGGATCTCCCCAGGATCTCTGCTGGATCTACACTGGGTCTCTGCTGGATCTCCACTGGATCCCTGCTGGATCTCTTCTGGTTCCTGCTGAATCTCAAGATAAGAATTCAGGACTATCTAAGTACTATTAGAATGGGGAAATTAACCACTAAATTTGTGCAGCATTGTCAATCAATCAATCAGTGACACTTATAAAGCGCGCTACATACCCGTAGGGTCTCAAGGCGCTGGGGGGGGGGGGGGTGCCGCTACTGCTCGAATAGCCAGGTCTTCAGCTTCTTCCTGAAGGAGAGGTGGTCTTGGGTCAGGCGCAGGTCGGTCGGGAGGGAGTTCCAGGTCTTGGCGGCCAGGTACTGTGTTACTGAGAAACACGATTCTAGATCGTTAACTTGGACTGTTCTAGAAAAAGTCAAGGGTGATGCCTCAAATATGGATACATTGCTAATTAATAAGGAAGCTCGCTGGATTTTTTCGGAAAGGGCAGACAAAATTGGATTGAACGATGGGATAGAATGGAACAGAATCTCCCTGTGAGGGTTAGGCTGGTGATTGTTTCTGTGTGTCAGCATGCCCTCCTTTTGTGCTGTAAAAATAAGTCTGGTTGTGTCCAGCGTATTCTGTCGCAAGACTGTGACTACAGTCCCATTCCTTGGGGTTTTTGCTCACTCAATCTCTTTATCAATTGAAAACTTAGGGGTTTTATGAGAAAAAAACTGTACTAATAAAAAGAGGTCTGAAGGAAGTGTGTCCATATTCTTAACGTGGGATTTGGGCTGTCCTTGCTTTCAAACCTCTCTATGTATTGATATCTGGGGAGTATATGATGAGAGAAAACTTTGTTGGTAACAAGCATGTTTAAAATAGGAAATATCGAAAAATCATGCACATTGGTATTCGGGTACACTTTGAGAAACCCCCGAATGACTGGGTTGTTAGTTGTTGAGAATTGGAAAGTTACCATCACTTTGCGCCTTAGAAATATGGCATCTTTTGTTGCCCTTTGATTGTGTCTATTTCATAGACATGAACGTGCGCGTATAATGTTTGAGATTGGGGCTTCTACTGTTATGACCTAAATAAAGCTGGGTATATATCAGTATAGATAGTGACAGTGCCCGGCCGAGTTGGATGTACGAGATATATGCTGGTGCATACTTGGTCATTCAAATGAAGAAATTGAATATTTGCGCATTTCAAGATGGCGCCCCTTTCGACGTGACTTATCACGTGATCTTACTGAAATCAACGGAAGTCACGTGTTAAGTGACGGGTTTATCAGTGGGCCGCGCTGAAGCTCCCATTGCGGCTGAGACGAAGCTCGGGATGCTATTTTATTGCGGTGAGATGTATGAGTGAGGGAACGATACGGGCATGAGTACATTCACTTTTTTTGAGCTAAAGGGATGTATGCTTATGTGGGAGTTATGGGCCTCGGTCCTATGTAAAACTCCGCTACATGTTACTATGTGAAAAGGTGCTTTTTGCATGAAGCCAGATAGCGAAACTAGCCTGTTCACAGTTTTAGATGAAGAGAAGGGATACAATTGAGAACAGTATAAATATCCTTTAATCTATATAATTGATGAATATAGGTGATATGCTAGATGTTCTCTGGATCAGATTTGGTGACGGATTGGTTTCTGATCTAAGGTGTGTATGAAATCTCTTTACAGAATGCCCAAAGTATAAGAGGGCTTGCGAAACACAGGATCACTGCAACATTTACAGTACCTGTTTGATACGCTGTCGAGCTGGTATGAGAAACCTTGGCTGACAACGGGTAATGATAATCCTTGTGTTTTTACACGTATGATTGGATGAATATGGATCATGTGGGATTGTGTCCTGGCGCTCAGTGTGTAACGGCAAGAACCCTTTTCCTTTCTTCTTTGTTTTGCCGTCACAAATAGTTCAATACAAATGTGCTGATAAGGTGACTGAAGTCCTGTTGCCCTGAAGAAATTGCCGTAAGAGTAAGGCAATGAAACATGTCGGCTCATTGGCTTCTTGTCTGTTAAAATACAGCACTTTTTATCTTTGAATTGACCCATGAGCAAAAGAATAAAATTATGGTGGCCATGGTTCTCTATCAATTTTAATTCAGGACTATGGTGTGTGATATTCACATATTTTCACCTTTTTGTTTTTGGTTTCTGCTGCTCCAGTGATCCAGTTTTCTTTGAGCGAGGTGGCAACCTATGATGAGAAACGTGGCAGCGCTGGTGATGATCCAACCAGTGTCAGCCCGCTGAGGTGGTGCGCACGTGAGGTGCCACCTTGTTCTGCACATATTTTTCTTCACTGATTTTCAGGGTGTGGGTGTTATATCCCTGTGATTGAACTGTTTTTTTCACATATTGACATATATATTTTTTGAACATTGTGACTGCTATATTGGTTTAGGGTTTTTGCAATTTTATAAATTAGTACAGACTCTGGTAAATCGGAAATCTACCCCACAAATTCAGATAATTGGGGGCAGATGTGAAGAGGCTAACTTGATACCTCTCGATTCCTGTTGTTACACAATGCTTAAAAGTTTCTGTACCTAATAGATTGGGTCTTTTTTGTTGAAAAATCCTGCTGGATCTCAACTGGATCTCTGCTGGATCCCCTGCACATGCTGTTTACGGGTCACGTGGGGAACCTCAGCCGGATCACCCCGGGTCTTAGAGGTGAACCTGCCAGACCCTTCTCTGTTACTAATGGCATCTGCTGGTCATTAACCATGCTATTCTCCCTGTATAAAGACAGGGTAGTAAAGGCTCTTGGAAACCATGCAAACGACGCTCCAAATTTGGGAGGATCCAAGATAAAACACGCATGTTCACTGATAATGCCCTGTTGGTTTGCAGGACACCAGGAGGTTTACAAAGGTTACTGGATACATCCAGCAAGTTCTGTTCCACCAAAGCCCGGACCTGGGACATCTTGTTCAAACAAATTACATGAGAAGCAGGCCTTGAGGGGGCTCTAGGGTGGTGGAAAGAGAGATTGTTAGGGGCCCTTAAAAGACAACATTTTTTAAACTAATCAACATGTTTAAGGCCTTCAAACGAGGGATGTGTGTGTGTGTGTGCATGCGTGCGTGTGTGTGTGTGTGCGTGCATGCGTGTGTGTGTGTGTGTGTGTGTGTGTGTTTGGGTGTGCGCATGTGTGTGTGTGTGTATGGGTGTATGGGTGTGCGCATGTGTGTCTGTGTGTGTGTGTAAAACTCCCAGGTGCCTGATGGACTAGAGGGAGCTTCGGCTAGTCAAGGGCGCAGTATGAACCCTACTGGCAGCTTCTGCCTGATAAACTAGAGGGAGCTTCGGATACTCAAGAGCGCAGTATGAACCCTACTGGCAGCTTCTGCCTGATAGACTAGAGGGAGCTTCGGCTAGTCAAGGGTGCAGTACGAACCCTACTGACAGATTCTGCCTGATAGACTAGAAGGAGCTTCGGCTAGTCAAGGGCGCAGTACGAACCCTACTGACAGCTTCTGCCTGATAGACTAGAGGGAGCTTCGGATACTCAAGAGCGCAGTATGAACCCTACTGGCAGCTTCTGCCTGATAGACTAGAAGGAGCTTCGGCTAGTCAAGGGCGCAGTACGAACCCTACTGACAGCTTCTGCCTGATGGGCTAGATGGAGCTTCGGATAGTCAATAGCTCAGTACAAACCTTACTGACAGCTTCTGCCTGATGGACTAGATGGAGCTTCAGATAGTCAATAGCTCAGTACAAACCTTACTGACAGCTTCTGCCTGATGGGCTAGAGGGAGTTTTGGCTATTCAAGAGCGCAGTACGAACCTACTGACAGATTCTTCCTGATCGACTAGTGGGAGCTTCGGCTAGTCAAGAGCACAGTATGAAACCTACTGACAGCTTCTGCCTGATGGACTAGAGGGAGTTTCGGCTATTCAAGAGCGTAGTACGAACCTTACTGATGGTTTCTGTATGATGGACTAGATGGATTTGACGTTATATCTTGTGTGTGTGATACATGTGATCTAGACTTCTGGTTCATAGCACCCCCCAAGAGCAGCATCTGGCTGTTAAGACCCACTGGGGCATATCAGCAACAGACGGCGATAAATATCGCAAAGTGCGCTTAGCGCTTTTATATTTATCGCCGTCTATCCTTGGAATTTATCGCCTGGTTAGCGCATTATTAACAACGCGTTATTCCAGGGCAATAATTTTCCAGCGAAATCCAGGGAAATGGGCCAACATCGCTGGAAAACCAGCGATGTTGCACTCAAAACAGCGATAGCCTTGGTGATACGACCCTGTGGTCGCATCACCATAATCCACCCCCAACGTTATCGATACATAAGTCTGGATTTTACCAGACGTTCAAATCCAGCGATAATGGCCAGCTGCCATGATTTCGTACATCGCTACGCCGGCCGGGCCATTGTTGTAAATATCGCGAAGCTGCCTTCGCGATATTTATCCATGGAGCTTTTCTGAGCCACGCCTACTTTGCATCTCATTAGCGATGCAAAGTTAGGCGTGCTGGGAACGGACGCTAAGTTCCTTGCTGATGAAGCGATAAAGTTATCGATGCTTTTCGCCCGAAAACGGACGCTAAAGCGGCGATAAGTTTATCGCCAGCCCTTGTTAATATGCCCCACTGTGCCCTGGGAGGCGGAGTTACAAGGAAATACTTCATTGAGCTGCAGGCTGCAGTAATATTTGGAGTCTGTGGTTCCAGGGAGACCTGCAATAATTGTCGAAGGGATTGCCCAACATCTATTGCATTCCATAGCCCTTGGTGAACTGATGTGAAACCAACTAGGCTTTAACGCAGCCGCTGCCGCCTCTCCACACAACTAACCTCATCTGGAGATGCAAGATAGACTCTCATTTCTTTCCCTACTAAGTGGCCCGTGCACTGCGGCTTCTGTAAAGCAGCTCATGCGCAGCGGCACATGCACTGCAGCTTATGCAAAGTGGCTCATGTCCTCATGTGCAGTGCCTCGTGCACAGTGGCTTATGCGCAGCAGCTCATACACTGCGGCTCATGCTCAGCAGCGCATGCACTGCAGCTCGTGCGCAGGGTATCCTGCATAGCGGCTCATGCACAGCGGCTCGTGCACTGAGGCTTATGCACTGCGGCAAGGGCTCGTGCACAGTGGCTCATGCGGAGCGTGTCATGCACTGTGGCTCATGCACAGTGGCACATGCACAGCGGCTAATGCACTGCAGCTCATGCGCAGCAGCTCATGCACTGTTGCTCATGCTCAGCGCCTCATGCACTGTGACTCGTGCACAGTGGCTCATGCACAGTAGGTCATGCACAGTGGCTCATGCACAGCAGCTCATGCACTGCGGCTTGTGCACAGCAGCTCATGCACTGCGGCTCGTGCACAGTGGCTCATGCGGTGCGGGTCATGCACAGCAGCTCATGCACAGCAGCTCGTGTGTGAGGCAAATCTTACACAGTGGCTCATGCGGAGCGGGTCATGCACAGTGGCTTGTGCACCACTCCCACATTCTTGGTGGGAATTCCTCTCCCACCAACCATCTCTGAGATCTTAGACCCCCGGCGCCTTTTCCAACAGGAAGCCGCACCATCTCGGACTTCTAGTGAAGCTGTGACAAGGGAGTGCCTCATAGCAACAGTGTGATGCCTGCTGGTAGCAGTGCCTTCCCCTCTGCTGTGGCTACCAATCTTCCATCCTTCATAGAAGGCGCTGCTTAAACTATTTATTTTATATAACTGTGCTGTGCCCACCCTTCCTCACACTGTACTGCATAAGTATCAAGCCAGGAGTCATTTTATTTTGTCTGTCCTCACGGTTTTTAATGTTTCCTCTCAATTTTCAGTTTCCTGGTTGGCGAGGATGGCAACGTGTACGAAGGCCGCGGCTGGAACAAAGTTGGGGCTCATGCCCCCTCCATGAACCGAAGGTCCATCGGCATCAGCGTCATGGGGAACTTTATGAGTAAGTGGCGGCTTTGCACTCACTAGTCAAGGGGTTCAGCTAAGATGGGGGGGATTACAGCAAACTACCCGCAGAAGCAGACAGCGTCTGTACGAGGTGTGTATCGACCCAGCACACCCTGAAATACACCAGGGTGCTGAACCCACCAGGCAGAACAGGTACTGTAATGTAAAGGGCATTTATAAAGCGCTCTGTTACTCCGGGGAGTGTCCTGGCGCTATCCATCCCAGGTGTGAAGATAACTGAGGGACCTCGTTGTTAGTTATTACTTTTGGGTTGTACCTACACTGTAGAAGGTCTGACTCTTGCACCAGAGGCAGCCGAAGGAGCCATGGGCCACATGTAGCAAGGGTTTTTGCATTCGCAACCAGGCTGATTCTCAGTTAATTACTGCCTGGCTTCTGTCTCCTGGTTCAGGGCGAAGCGGGACAGGCAGCCTGGGACAGACATACCAGACATACCAGACTTAAATACATCGATTTGTTTAGAGTTACCATCGTATCTTCAAACGAATTGATCTATTTCATATTTGTACAGGAATGTGACGGAATATCAGGGGGACGCAGCCCCAGAGCCCCACTGAAGAATCCGCCCCAGCTCTTATAAGCCTAACTGCTCGTCCGCACTACCACAAAAGAGAGCGTAGTATGACCTGGTTATGCCTTTCTTTTACCACTTGGGGATCCGCTGCAGTCTCGACACAGTGCACTTCGTTTTAGTGCACTATATAGGAGACAGCTTTCTACAGTCGTATACTTACAAGACACTACAAAGCCCTACACCATGCAGGAATTCAAACTCAAGTGCAGAGTCTAGAGAAACAAGGACATAAATATTGTCTCAACAATATCAAACATAACAATATTGTCATTCTATACTTATAATGTAAATGATAAAAATATTGAAAATAAAATATCGTTCTACACTAATTTTGATGACAAAAATATCATTTTTTAACATATATATATACTTAAAATTAATGAACACTAAAACAAAATATATTTATATAATAATCATATATATCTAAATGTGTATCTCCATTTAAACATATAATAATTGTAATTTAAAAACGTTATTTAAAAAGTCATTTTTATTTATATTAATAATTTGCTAATTTCTTGTAAATTTTAAAAATATAACAAAATAATATAAGCAAATATATGTTTATGTATGTATATATATATATACACATATATATATACACACACACACACGCACACACACTATAAATTAAAAACAATAACAAATAAACTGGAAATATGTTAAAAACAAATACATTTAATTACACCTACAAAAGTAAACCTTATAAAAAAATTACAGTTTAATAAAAAATAAGTTAAATATTACAAACATTACTAATTAAAATTGATATTTTAAATATACACAAACATCATAATAATATGAATTTAAACAATATAAACAAAACTATAAAATTGTTGGAATAATACATATATTATTCCCACTCCAATCTCTACAACAGTAGGGAAAACATTTGACTGAGGAAGGGTAAATTTACTATTCCCACTTTATTCTCTGCAACAGTACGGAAAGTGTTGGACTCAGTTGAGGTAAAAATTACTACTCCCATTCCAGTCAGTAAATCAGTAGCGAAAGCATTGGAGGGGTAAAATTTACTATTCCCACTCCAGTCTATGCAACAGTAGGGAAAGTGTTGGATAGCGGAGAGGTAATATTTACTATTCCCACTCCAATGAGTGCAACAGTAGAGAAAGTGTTAGATATCGGAGAGGTAATATTTACTATTCCCACTCCAATGAGTGTAACAGTAGAGAAAGTGTTAGATATCGGAGAGGTAATATTTACTATTCCCACTCCAATGAGTGCAACAGCAGAGAAAGTGTTGGATATCAGAGAGGTAATATTTACTATTCCCACTCCAATGAGTGCAACAGCAGAGAAAGTGTTGGATAGCGGAGAGGTAATATTTACTATTCCTACTCCAGTCTGTGCAACAATAGAGAGGTAGTGGTTAACTTCAATCAAATAAAATATTTCAACAACTACATTAAATAACAAGAAATAGATATATTAAATACATATATATATATATATATAAAACATGTTAATGACATGTTTATTACAATGTTTATTAAATATTTTATGTTACATAATTAAAATTCCACACTATATTCTCATAATAATAACAATAAACAAATATAATTTTACTTAGAATTAAAAACAATAACACAATTAACACATAACACAAAAATAACACACTTAAAAAAAAAACTATTTTTCCATTTACTATAACTTAAATACCTTCTTACACCCTACAGCTCTGCAAAATAAACAACACACACGTAAAAAATATATCTTCAAAATTATCATAATGACTAATTTATGTGAATTATCAATTAAACAATTAATAATAATTAACCAATAAAATAATTATAATTAAATAACTTCCCACCCTTTGTCCCTACAAACACTACACATACATAATTCAAAATTATAGTATTTACATAATTTACTAATGTAATTATCAGTTAAGCAATGAACTAATAATACATTAATTATATTTAATTAACTTTCCACCCTTTACCCTTACAAACTCAACAACCCGCACCTGATATATAACTTAAAACATATCTTAACTATACAATTTACATATTTAATTATAAATTAAATATTTATCAATTCGATTACCTTATTTGGATAAAAACATATCCATAAAAGAGCAGTTTGCACATAGTACATAAAATAGATACATTTTCACTGATCATAAAACCATTATATAAAACCAATGCAATAAAGATGTTATTTATACATTGCACATCGTGTTGAGCGTGCGCGAACAGCAGTTTTCAAGAAAGCACCCACGTAAAATACTAATTCATCATCTTCCAAGTGCAAGATAACCCTATATCCAACCCCAAAATCAACAAATGGGTGTTTTTTTAAAAAAGGTATTAAAAACAACTTCGTGTACTGTAGATAAAACTTGCAGAAGGATAAAATATTTAGTGTGGTTTGCCCAGTCGGGCCGTCATACGGGCTTGGCAAAGAATCAAGATTAGCATGAAAACCACGGGGGAAACATAATACAAATTTCACTGTGTCAGCCTCAAACGGAAAAGTAGACCACGCTCCCAACGTCCCAAAGGTTTGGTGAGATAGCTGACCAACTGATAATGAGTATTCTTGAAGGACATCAAAGTGGCTTCAGTTGGCTTCCTGGATTCCCTATCAAATCTCTCCTTTCTGTAATGCGCACATAGTGCAGATCGGAGATCTTTTTTGCTTAGAGTGTCTATCAAAGATTTGTTCATAATCAATCCCGCTTAAGCTAGATCTCACCGCAGGTAGCCATGGGATGTCCATTGCCTTTTCCCACTTAAGGCAATTCTTATAATTTCTCTTGTGAGGGACGCCGCTGGAGTTTTCCAAACGTCTAGCCAAAATAGAGCAGGGCTGGCCTTTATATAATTTTCAATATAGTGTAAATTTAAATCACTGTGACAAACATATTGGGACGTAGAGATAAAAGCTCCCACGAGTTTCCAACCAAACCTATTCTCCTCGAACTGGATGTTACAGGTGTTTGAAAAGCTACATACCTCGCGTCATAGGTTGCCGTGGGCATACACTGAGACTTAAAAAAATTTAAAATGAGTAAGATAACCCCTGACCTCATGGGTTGGGGGAGACTAAGAACCGAATTGTTTGCTTTGGAAAACGTATACCTCCAGTATACTGTGTGATCAGACCATGAACCGTTAGCAGCAAAGACCAGCCCCAAGTAGGGACAAGTGCTAGTGCATTGTAAACTTTGGTTACCCACACATCTAAAGGGCACTTCCTTGGCCTGCAAGCCATTATAAAAGATTTTTTTAAATTAGTGCATAGGTCTAAAGAAGCCATAACATCAACAAAGCACCATACCAAAAGGCGCAGTGCGTTAGGTGTACAACCCATGAATACTGCATTGTCAGCATAAAGCAGGGCTGGGAATGTATAATCGTTGACTCTAGGGGCGTCTTTAGTATGAACTGTTAGGTAGGTTGCTAATATATAAAATAAAGAGTAGCGGGGCCAAAACGCATCCCTGCCTGACCCCTCTGCAGACTATGATGTCATTAGAGACCTCCCCGCCTGTATCGATCCTGACCCGAGCTTTCAGATGCCTATACAGAGATGCTAAAAAATGTACTAAAACCTCATCCAACCCATATTCCAATAAAATGGACCAGTCGGGATCGATTAACGTAATCAAAGGCTGAAGTCAAGTCCATAAAGGCCAAGTATATTGGTGACCGCTGTTCAATTGTGCATTTCCCGATAATTAGGTTAAGGTTTAGGCATTGTTCCATAGTTCCTACCTTACTCAGGGTCAGCTATAGCGCTGGTGGCGCCCTGTGTGACAGTGTCTGTTGGCACCCCCACAAAAGACCACCTCTGCCACAGAATACCTCACTAGCACCCTTTAACAGTGCCTCTCAAGTCTTCGTAACCACTGTCTCTCAGATTCATTTCGTTTCATAGCACCACTCATACCAGTGTAAGGTGTCAGAGAACTTTATACCACACACACATTACACAGAGGCAATCATATGTGTGTAAACCAGTGTATAGAAAATGTTACATCAGACAGTACTACAAGGTATAGTGTAGGAGTGACATGTCATCGATACTGGTAGGCAATATAGTTTAAGTTCTTATTCAGGAAAAGCACAAATTCAGAATTTAAAACGTAACATCATTGTTAGGGGTTCTCTTTCATAATAAGAATTATTTTCTCCCCAAATGAACCCTTTTCACAAGATTAGGATGATGAAAGACTGGGCAAAAGAACCTATAGCTGTAACATATACCCTGCAGTTTGCATGCAGCTCTAGGGTGACAGTTAATAGAATTTTGACTTATAAACGACAAGTAACAAAAGGAACTCTCTTACAGAAGCAGGAACCCACTGACCTATTTACATTATATGCACTTCCTTGTCTCCATGGCACACGTGCTTAGCAGCAGGCAATTCAACCCTCTGCGCTACCTTAGGATGAGTCAAAACTTCCACTAGACAAACCTCTGGTCTCTCTCTATGACGACCATTAATCACCGGACTTCTCTTGATATTTTAATTGATGTCTGAAAGTTGCTGGAGGCCAGGAACGAGGCAGCCAGTGCTTTTAAAACGATAAAACCCATTTTCAAAAATGCCGCCCCCACCCCAAGTCAACGCCCGGTGCGGTCGCACCGATCGCACGGCCCTAACCTTACTCCTAAAACCAACTTGACAGGGTTGTAAAATAGAGTTCTCTTCAGTTCAGATTTAAATCGTATTATATAGAACCCTTCCTAGATTTTTCAATGTGGTGTCGATCAGGAAGATGGGTCTGGAACAAACAGGCTGAGAACGGCCGCCCTTTTTAAGAATACGGACTCTGATACTGGTTGGCCAGGTGCTTGGTAACGGGGCATTGGTGAGGTTATTAAAAACATTTAACAAAGCGGGCCCAAAAGTCTGGTTTTTACTTAATGAGGCCAATCGGTAACCCATCAGGGCCCGGAGCTTTATTGCCCGGGCCCCGATGTATAGCTTCCTCCACTTCGGACAGCAATAATGCTATACCCGTAGGGGCCGGAAACTCAGACAAAGCTTTATCATGTGTGGGGCTGTATATATTGTAGAAAAGCGAGCTTCCCACGCCTCACTAGTTTTATTGCACCTGATCGGTGTTAGTGTTTGTGCCATTAAATAATTATTAATGATTAACATTAATTATTGTAATTAATTTCTCTCACACCCTTACCTCTACAAGACAACTCACTCCCAAAAAAATATATATTTTTTAATTAATTACACAATTTACATAATTATCAATTAAATATTAATATTTAAAATGAATTATTAATTATAAATAAAGTACTTCCTACCCTATACCCCCTACAAACCCCGCAACCCTCACCTAAAACTTAACGTAATAAAATAAATTCACAATTAACATAATTAATAATTAAATAATTAATATTAATTACGTTTTAAATTATTATGATTAATTCATGTCACACCATGTACTCCTATAAACCCCACAACCCGTTACAGCACTAAAAATAACAATAAACGAATAAATTAATTTTAAAAACAACTGACAATTTACAAACTATATTTAAAAATTAACAATAATTATACAAATAACTTATAGCATAAACAATTAAACTATATACTAAAATTCATAACAATAATTAAAAACTGACATTATTAACAGCAATATTTTTGTAGACAATATTAACAAGATAGATATTTTTAACATTGATTTTAACAATTTAGGGCCTAATTATGAGACACCATTGCGGACTGGACGCGACCGGCCATAGGTCGGCGGTTACGACCGCCGGATTTGGATGCGACCGCCTTCTGGGCGGTCAGAAACATCCATTCCCCAATGGCAGCATGTGTGGCGGGTGGAAAAGGCCAGCAGCACAATCTAGCATTGGGAAATGGATGTTTAGGGGTCACCATAGTGGCCCTCCAGACTCCATAGCAGAGGGCCAGGGGGGAAGAAGGGCCCTGCTCGGGGCCCCCAAAGACACTTTCCAGCTGTCTCTCCATGTTGGAAAGTCCGACATGAAAAGGCTGCAGAAAAGTGGCATCATAATCCCGACGGCGGAGCCAAGCCTGGCTTTGTCCTCATTAGGGGATTATGGTGGCTTCTGACGCTCCAGTGGGCTCCTTGAGCCCATCGGAAGCGCATCAGAATCCCCCCACAGATTTTACTCCAACCGCTGTCATCCTAATACGGTGATCGGACTGAAATCTACAATGTCGGGCGGGAAGCCTTCGACAACTTGTCGGAGGCTTTCTGCCCGACATCATAACCAGGCCCTTTGATATTTTTAACATTGATATTACTTACCTTAAAATCGATATTCTTGTCAGCGATATATTTGCACAGTATATTTTTGCATCACGATATTTCAAACTTGATATTTTTGCCTCTCGATATGTTGTTTTTCAATATTTTATCTGAATACCAGGGCTTTCAGACCAGTAGTGATGTTTGTGCTTTTAACGTGGCACTTGGTACGACAGATTTGAGCCAGTTCTTAGTCATTATTATTACCTTTAGTAGGACTTATTTCACTGGTGTCAGAATCATGAAAGGTTGAGCTGGACGTGTAGGGTTTAACCCCTTGACCTCTGGCTGCATTCAGGTGGCTGCAGTGGGCTCTTAACTGACTGAAATGTCTTACCTGGTTATTTGTTTTATTTCAGACAGAAACCCGAGCCAGGCCGCCCTGAATGCTGTGCAGGAACTCATCAAGTGTGGGGTCTCCAAGGGCTTCATCCGCAAAAACTACATCCTGAAGGGCCATCGTAATGTCTTTGCCACCGCGTGCCCTGGGAACAGCTTGTACAGCCTCATCCAGAAGTGGCCGCAGTTCAATGCCAAGGCCTGAGCTCACCTGAGGATGCGGCACGAGGACAGAGCACAAGGACACGACACGAGAAGACATACATGGGCAGAGGGCACGGCACGAGAAGACATACATGGGCAGAGGGCACGGCACGAGAAGACATAAAAGGGCAGAGGGCACGACACGAGAAGACATACATGGGGAGAGGACACGACACAAGAACATATACATAAAGGGGTCGATTCACAGGACTAACTTAAGACAAAATCCTAAACTTACTACTTTTGGTATTCACAGAAGTTAGGATTTTGTCTTAAATTTGTTTTAGGACAAACTTAAGACAGACTTAAGACAGACTTAAGACAAACTTAAGACAAAATCCTACCTTAAGTCTGTCTTAAGTCTGTCTTAAGTCTGTCTTAAGTTTGCCTTAAGTCTGTCTTAAGTCTGTCTTAAGTCTGTCTTAAGTCTGTCTTAAGTCTGTCTTAAGACAAACGTAAGACAAAATCCTAACTTCTGTGAATACCAAAAGTAGTAAGTTTAGGATTTTGTCTTAAGTTAGTTCTGTGAATCGGGCCCGGAGAGAGTATGAGGATAGGGCATGACAGCACATAAAAGGACACCGCTCAAGAACACATACATGGGCAGAGGACGAGGACATGACACAAAAACATATACAGCGGCAGAGGACAAGGACATGACACCAAAAAGACATGACACAAAAACACATACAGAGGCAGAGGCTGTGGACATGACACAAAAACACATACATGGACAGAGAATACGACACAAGAACACATACATGGGCAGAGCACGAGGACACGACATGAGAAGACTTACAGGGGCAGAGGACAAGGACACGACACAAGAACACATACATGGATAGAGGACACAACACAAGAACACATACATGGAGAAAGTATGAGGGTAGTGCATGAGAACACACACAAGGACACCGTTTGAGAACACATACTTGGGCAGAGCACGAGGACATGATAGAAGAACAGATACATGTAGAGACTTTGTGGTTAGCACATGAGAACACAAATGAGGAGAAAACACAAGGGCACTGATCGAGAACACATACATAAACAGAGGACACGCACATCACGTACAAACACATACATGAACAGAGAATACATACAACCTCCTGTATGACATGTAACTGTGATCTCAGCACTCAGTTCCCTCTTTCTCTCTCTCTCTCTCTCTCCCTCCCTCCCTTCCTCTCTCCCTGTGTGGTTTGTGTCACTCTGAGCTCTGCAGTCATCTCTCTCTCTGTCTGTCTGTCTCTCTCTTTCTCTCTCTCCCTCCCTCCCTCCCTCCCTCCCTCCCTTCCTCTCTCCCTGTGTGGTTTGTGTCACTCTGAGCTCTGCAGTCATCTCTCTCTCTCTCTCTCTCTCTCTCTCTCTCCCTCCCTCCCTTCCTCTCTGCCTGTGTGGTTTGTGTCCTTCTGACCCCTGCACTCATCTCTCCCCCCCACTCTCTCTCTCTGCTTCCCTTCCTTGTCTCTCCATGGCAGGTTTTCTGGGAGTCGTTCACAGTTCTCCCTCTGTCCCCTGTGCCAAAGTCATGAAGGATTTGGAAGCAGAAACGCAATGAGCCCGTTTGGTTTTGTGCCACGTCCAGTGACGCAGGGTCTCAGCTGTGAAACCTCTGTCACAAAACCGTTTAGTAAGAACTGTTCAAGACTCTGATAACTTCGGCCTTAAACCACTGCCTCCAGTCGTGTTACTAAATATATAATCTGGGCAATAAATGTGTCTGAGCGTTTCTTGATTGCTTTTTTTAATGTTTTAAAAACACTTCGGGGGCACCAGAAACTGTGGAATCCATTACTAGCACCACCAGAGAAACATGAAAGACCGCGGAAAGCTCCGCCCCGTCACCTCTTATTTCAAGTTACCTCGTGGCCCTTCCTTGTGCTGTGTATGTTTATGTACATCAACATTCCTATTATTAATAAGGCACACGGGCAGTGGTGCTACAGTGCAGGGTCTGGAGCCACCGCATCTGGCATATAATTGTGACCGTGAACCTTGAAATTACAACTGAGTGTGCTTGGAAGTGGGGCCCGGAAGTACTGGCGCTTGATTCACACATCTGCAGTCACAGATTACACCTGGGTTTGATTTACGACTTTTGGGAATTCACAGACATTCCCCACAGCAGCTGTGACGGGCTGCGGCGGGGCAGGTTCCATGTGCTGTGGGGCCGGTCACGTGACTTTCCCTGCTCCCACTATGTAGTTATCTATAGCGGAGCACTCCGGGGAAGAGGAACCGGAGGCCTGTGCACGTGCAGACTTTACAGAATGCGGGCTGACCGACAGAGTCCCCGCAGGGGACCCTCATAAGAGGGCGGCCCCTTTAGTGCCACAAGATGGCACACTGGGCAGCCTAGTCTTTTGGCCAGAGAGCCCTGCTGGGGTCCCACACGTCACTTCCGGACGTTGGGGGGTTCAGGGAGAGGTATATAGTCCTCCCCCGCCCCCCTGGTGGCCTCTTTGGCAGGTTCCAGGTGAGCTGTGGGGCCGGTCACGTGACTTTCCCTGCTCCCACTATGTAGTTATCTATAGTGGAGTAAGCACTCCAGAGAAGGGGAACAGGAGGCCTGTGCACGTGCAGGCTTTACAGAATGCGTTCTCCGTTCAGAATGCTCGTCCCTACATATGGGGCCTCATTAGGATGTCAGGCGGAAAGCAGGTCGGTGGTTTTCTGCCCGACATCCTCGGTTTGACTTCCGACCTCTGTATTGCGATTACGGCGGTCGGAAGTCAAACCAGTGGGTCATTCGGGCTGGCTCCTATCGTCCAGACGGAAACCACTACGGTCAGCATTTCCGCCGTCTGGGACAGGCTTTCTATGTTGGGCTTTCCCACCTGGAACGCCAATCAAAAAGCGACTTAGGGGGTCCCTTGCAGGGCCCCATCCCTTAGCGGCCTCTGGTTGTGGCCTGGTAGGCACCTATGGTGCACCATGTAAATCCCTGCACCGTGTGGCATATATCATGAGGGATTCACAGACACTCCCATTTCTCTATGGGAGCTGGTGCTGAGCTGGATTCCGACCCCGCACAAGCTCTCATGGAGAAATGGAAGTTTGCAGCCGCACCATGTGCGGTCGTATCGTAATAGAGGATGCGGAACCGCTGAACTATGGTGGGTCGGTTCTCACACTGAGACACCCGCCCAACATCGTCATAGGCCCCATAGGGGTGGTTCAGATCCCTTTGTGCTGGAGACAACCTCCAAGACCTTCCAGGTGCAAAGCAACCAGAAGAGAGGCTGTGAGCGCCACAAGTGTCCATGGCGTTGCCGCTCACAGCTGTCACGGAAGCCGTGCTTCGCAGCGCCCACTGCCATAGCTGCCCAGGGTTTAAACGCTATAGGTGACATTTTCAGAACTTCAGTGTAATAATGAGTGACATTTCAACAACTATGAGTGACACTTTTCGCATCAAGCAATGAGGACGAAGTAAACATATAAATATCATTTGAGCAAGAGGAACTCTAAGGACATCTTAAAGCCGGTGCAGAGCATCAGAAATGGAAGGGCGACACTCCGCTGACGCACGGGCCAGAGAGTCGGCCGGCATCAGACAGCGCAGCACTGGGCAAGCCTCAGGAGACAAATGCAGTGTTCAGTGTCCAGTTTCTGTGTAGAGAAATCACACATGTGAAAAGGGTTTTTGACAATTGTGGCAACCTGTCATCCTTGTTTCTGTTTAATATGGCCCACAAATGTGTGCCTTCAGACATCAGTGTGAAGAGGCGCATGAACCCTCTGTGCTACTCTATAATGAGTGAAAACTGCCACTAAATGAAATGCTGATCTCAGCCACAAGAAACATTATCCACTAGAATTATCTTGACATTTTTATTGTTGCCTGAAAACACCTGAACAAGACATAATTCAGCCCCACTGTCAGGTGGTTTTAAACCCATGTTATTGACACAAAGTACAAGTTCCAGAAGTAACACAAGAGGATCTCGGTGAGAAAAGTAACTCGCAGGTGTCATCCAGCCTTATCACAGTTTGCATCATTGTACACCGCACACGTTCCGACTTTCCAGCAGGAATGAACCCTTTGAGCTACTCAATCACAGCAGTGAACTGCTAGTACACGCAAACTCCGACATTAGCACAAGCATTTCCAATCGATGCAGCAGGGTTTTACATTTTTAGGTCTCGGCTAGCGAAGGCTGCGCCTGCGCAGTCTCGCTCGCGAGATTTAATGACTTGGAGAAGAGGGGCTTGAACCCGCCTCTCTTCTCTCCTCTTCTCCATTGGCTGGCCTCTGAAATACTGGTCAGCCATTGGAGAAGAGCATTGTCTCTCCAAACAAGCCCCGTCTTTTTCGGATTCGGGGGCGTGTTTTTTGCGATTCTTTCTCTCCTCTGGGATGTAAACATTCCAGCCAATGGCAAGAGGAGAGAAAGAAAACACGCCCCCAAATCCGAAAACGCCACTGCGTTTCTCCGAGGCATTTCTGCTTGACCTCGGAGAAAGGCGGCGGTGTTAATGGCGTCCTCTCCCCCTGCTCTCGGTTCCCGTGTTCGGCTGCTGCACTGTCTCCCGCTTATGTCCGCGTGCGTCGCATCCACGGGCCGTTTGTTGTTGCCGGGCTGGCGCCGCTGCTTCCATTCTCCTCACGTAGGTTGTGGCGCAGTTGTTGTGTTGTGCATTAACAAGGAAATGTCGCCAGTCTTCTCAGCAAACCAATGTTCTTCACTGTATGGTATTGAGTCTATATTCTACCCTTATTTTTCATTCATGCTTCGCTCGCTCCCTTTTTCGAGAACTTTCTGGCGGCGCATCTCTTCTCTTGTCAACCTGAATATGGCGATTACCATTCCAGCGTTATCTCTAAAGCAGTAACAATTTAACGGGATGACGTATAGCGAATCAGGCTGTTTGTTGTTCTCGTGCGCCTGCGCTGTGCACACGTTACTTTGTTTTACGCGTGCGTAGTCGAAGGATGTGGAGCGGTCTGCTGCCTGCTGGCTTGAGAAAGAGCGATGACGACATCGATGAGGAGGAGCCAGGGGCCACTATACAGAATAAGGTCCCCCAAGCGAGCCTATACCTTCACAATGCACGGAGGCTGAGCATCCGCTAGGAGAGTCAAGGGCTTGCCCCGCTGGAGTGTCTGCAAACCAGTGGCATGTAAGTGACCAGCGGTAACGACAACTTGGCTCCGCCTTCACATGAAGCCACCCCCAGAGAGGAATATGCATAATGCTTGCCCTATGAAAATGCAGCCTCCACCCATTAAACCTGTAGAGTGGTTAGCTCACGGCTATGAATGACTAGCCTGGGTGTACTTACATACATGCTAGTGGCTGCGCACAGTCAGCGGGGTACGTGCAGTGTGGGTGGCTCCTTGCATCCCTTCCCTCTCACTTTAAGTCTTTTGAATGTCTACTGCTTCAGGCGGTCTTGTGCAGGTTCTGCATCCATAGGTCTGATTACCAGTGGCTCATTGGCAAGTTGGGGAACGGTGTCACCACGCTCGTTGTGGGCAGCAGAGGTAACGGCCTCTGGCCATCTTTATCAAAGGAACCGGATTAAGGTGAGTGAAAAGAGGGGGTGATACTGTTTAGAGACTCCAAGGAGTTAGAGTGCAGAGTCAAGCGGAATGGGGTGGGGGCTAAATTATTGTGCATATATGGTTGCACTGTGTTACAGGGGGGTTATAAAAGTGAGAGAATGATATTTGCAGGGTGAGTGGTTCTGCTCACAGTAACAGACACCGGCCCTGGGGCTATGCTTGCAGGGCAACCCGCTCAAATGGCTTTTGTTACCAGAGCTTACCGTTTCATAACTTGAAAAGTACAATTAAACAAAAAAAAAACATTTGGAGCGCTGGCAAGATGTCTGTGCAGCTAAAGGAGTTTAGGACTTGTTCATTCTAGCGCAGGAGTAATGTAATGGCCTGCACATGGGTTCTGCTTTGATTTTTAAGCGTGCCGTGATATTTTGATGGCATGACGTAAATACGCTATAATTGATGATCTGTTGGCAATTAGCGCACAGAGTTTCCTGATTGCACCGATTACATATAAATCCAATTTCTTTACCTGCAACAGACGCGCTGTAAACAAATCACACGTGATATATTACGTTTAGCTGTTTTTTAGGTCTCGGCTAACAGCTCAGATTGGCCTGATGTCTTACATACAATGAACAATTACCGCAAAGCTGTTACACTCACAAGCCGGCTGAGGGAGTGCAGATGGCTGTGTGTGTGTGTGGGTGGCTGTGTGTGTGGGTGGCTCTGTGTGCGTGTGGGAGGCTCTGTGTGTGTGTGGGAGGCTCTGTGTGTGTGGCTCTGTGGGGGTGGCTTTTTTTGTAGAGCCATGCCTGTGCCTTTTACAGACACTCAGCACAGAACAGCTGCCCTCAGATGCACGCCGGCCAGTGACCGGACACAAGCCTCGAGAGGCCACTGCACAGGATGGACAGCAGCACGTGTTATCCAGGAGGTTGGTTCTCTCCCACTGACAAGCAGTTACAAGCATTGGCATAGCCAATAGGTCTCGCCTTTGGGACCTTATAAGTGTTTAGCCATGCAACAGTTGCATAACTAAACACTTATAAGGTCCCAAAAGCGAGACCTATTGGCTATGCCAATGCTTGTTTTAACTGCTGCAATCTATTGAAGCCTCAAGGAGAACATCAAAGCGGCCCTGCGGCCGCGAAAGTGAAAGTAATCACGGTAAAGCGTGAATCGCGCGCCCACGCACATGCACTGTAGCTCTAGGCTGGCCTGGTAGCACTTTTTGGAGTCCTCACAAAATGTCTCGCTAGACCAGCGCATGCGCTGGGTCAGGCGAGACCTAAAAATAAGTATCTTTACCTAAACAAGACCAAACGGCAAAAATCCACAATACCGTATAAAAAATAGGCTCTTCAATGGTAGAAATAGTTCTGTTCAATGCAAGTTGTAAATGCAACACTTTTTCCCACAAAGTACCTTGGATGCGTCACGCAAAACAAACAAAAGGGTCGCAGGGAAGGTGATGCATCAGTTCCTTGCTTCGGGGGAGGCGGTGCACCTGTTCCTTACTGTGGCGCAGGGGAGGCGATGCATCTGTTCCTTACTGGAGAGGAGGGGATGCGTCTGTTTCTTACTGTGTTCCAGTTATGATGCGACAAGATGGCGCTTTGATGCATGGCGACGATCAGGTGCGATGCGACAAAATGGCGGCTTGATGCAATGAACGTTTGCAGCGGCACTGCAGGTGCTGCGACTGTTTTCTCGGCGATGCGTCGCCACCCGGTGTAGATGCAGCACGCTTCTTCTCCATGGCTTGGCGATGCGTCGGGACCAGGTGCGGATGCGGCATGCGTCTTCTCTGTGACTTGGCGATGCGTCGGAATCGGTGCAGATGCGACTGGCTTCTTCCTTGTTGCGTCAATCTTCCAGCTCCTAACAACAGACAGTCTCAAGAGGTCCTAAACAGCAGCAGGCACCTCTTTGCAGGTTGGAATTCCCAGCAAGGAAATTCAGGGGAGCTGGTGATGAAGTCTTTGTGTCCCTGAGACTTCAGATAGGAGGCAAGCTCAGTTTCAAGCTCTTGGAGATTTTTTCTTCAAGCAGGTGACAAAGCAAACAGCAAAATCCTGTCCTCACTGGTGCAGCTTCCTGGCAGGAGGTGGAGACAGCCCTGACTCATCAGACTGCTGGAGCTGAAACCCTGTCCCAGCTCCCATCACTCACAAGCCAAACATGCAATACACAAACCTTGCAGAGGCATACTGGATCGTTAGGAAAGAAAATACCTACTTTCTAAAAGTGGTATTTTCAAACACAGAATGTTAAAATCACCCACACTAAAAGATACACTTTAACATTCTGAGTTCAGGCATACTAAACTTTATTTTCCCATCTTGTTCCCTGGGTCAGTTATGCTTATAAATGTTATAATAAAACTGCCTATACTGGCCTATGGGAACAGATAGCCTCACAATAGTGAAAAACAAAATTGGCAGTATTTCACCATCAGGAAATGCCACACACATCAGGGCATGTCCTACCTTTCACATACAATGCACCCTGACCATGGGAGTACCTTGGGCCTACCTTAGGGGTGACTAACAGGCAGAAATGGGAAGGTTTAGGGACTGACAAGTGTGTGCACTTGCCAAGTCGACATGGCAATCCCAGACTGCACACAGACTCTGCAATGGCAGGCCTGAGCCACATTTTACAGGCCGCTTCTGTGGGTGGCACAATCAGTGCTGCAAGCCCACCAACAGCATTTGATTTACAGGCCCTGGGCACACATGGTGCACTGTACCGGGGTCTGACAAGTAAATCAAATAAACAATCATGGAATCACTAATCCATACAACAATTTACAATAGGAAGCACTTGTATTTTGGCACTGAACAGCAGTGGCAAAGCGTCCAAAGTATCTAGACCAGCAAAAACAGATGAGGCAACAGCAAAAAGTGGAAGGGAGACTCACGACAATGATGTCAAGTCTAACAGCGGCTGACTAAGCACTGGGGTTGGTTGGGGCGAGGGGCTTCGGCGAGGAGAAATCAAGCTCGTTTTTTGCTAAGTTTGAGAGCGGGTGAATAGATAGGAGCAGCTTAATGAGGATAAGAAAGTGGATGAGAAGGTCATGTTTAATGTGTGAGAATTAAAAGCTACCTCTTGCTGTCTCAGAACTGAAAAAAACATTGGCAAAGTCAATAGGTCAGGGAATACAGGTTAACGCCTGCGCGTTTGCACAGTGGAACGCTACTAGACAGGGAGCCAGTAGGAGCAAACAGAGAAGGTGGTGCTGTCAAATCCTAGACCTAAAAATGAAGATGTTTTAAGGGGAATAAAAGAATACGGGGCGACGTTCAGCCTTCAAAGGCATCTGTGTTGCTAAGCTACAAATTACACTCCGTCTATGTGTTGCACTACTTAAAAATCTATATGTGGCACAGTGATTTTCTAGACTATAAAACGCCCTGGTGAGCAGAAGCAGACTCCTGGCGGTCCAGCGGCGCTTGAAAAATAAATGAGAAACGCGGAATAATTGTGCAGTGGTGCAAATATCATATCTCGGAAAATTGGAAATATAACAAACCCAGGTTTAACGCTGTATTATTTTTATCTTTATTAAACATATATTGCATAAAAGTTCCCAAAACCCCGAATGAACTTGTGAAACACACATTGTGCGGGAAACCGTGAGTCCTCGGATAAGCCTCATCCCGCTGTTCAGCTCTGGCTGCTCTTCAACAGAACACAAGAAGGGATTGTGGTGGGAGTTTGTTATTGTTTGTTTATGATTTTTTTTTTTTTTACACTGTATGGAGAATCTTCGGTCTACCCTCTGCGCCAAGGAATCGGGCACTGGGGTCTTGAGAATAACTTCAAATGCCTCCATGTTCTGGAGAGGAACTGTTTAGAAAAACACACAGTTTACATACCTGCCTGCAGCAATGACAGAACGGTTTTCGTAAATAAGTGACCCGCCTTGGTTACGTTTTACAGTACAGCAAGTGCCTATTTTTCCCACACAGGAATAGTTTTGCAAATAGGGTGGGTGACCGGCCCCACTTTGCTAGTGTTTTATACTATGGGGCAGATTTATGAGGTTTTGCCGTCGGGAAGTGCAGCAGGCCTTCCTGCTGCGCTTCCCTACGGCAAAAGAAAAGGGCAGGGATGCGCCGTATCTATAAAATGCGGCGCATTCCTGTCCTTTTCCCCTGTGCCGGCGCACAATGGGCTGCCTGCGCCAACGCAGGCAGCTCTGCACCATGGTGCAAGGGTGCCTGCGTTGCGGAGATGAATATTTTTGTACAGGAAGGGAAACCTTTAATGTAGAGATGCCTCGGAGAAAGGCAGCGGCGTTTCCGGATTCGGGGGCGTGTTTTGCTTTTCTCTCCTCTTGCCATTGCTAGTCCCGTAGTGCTCGTGCCGAAACCTCATACCCAGGGCGGTAAGAAAGAGATGAGGTTTTGCGTGGACTACAGAGGTCTCAATGCAGTCACTAAGACTGACGCCCACCCAATACCAAGAGCAGACGAACTTATCGACCGGTTGGCCTCGGCCAGCTACTTAAGTACGTTTGACCTGACAGCTGGGTATTGGCAAATCAGGTTAGCTGAGGAGGCCAAGCCCAAAACAGCATTTTCTACCCCGGGTGGGCATTATCAGTTCGTGGTAATGCCCTTTGGTTTGAAAAATGCACCTGCCACCTTCCAAAGGCTGGTGAATCGAGTTCTCACTGGGCTGGACGACTTCTGTGCGGCGTATCTGGACGATATCGCTGTCTTTAGCTCCACCTGGGAGGATCACCTGGTCCACCTGAGGAAAGTGTTAGAGGCCCTGCAGAAGGCAGGCCTCACTATCAAGGCCACCAAGTGCCAGATAGGGCAGACGCAGGATGTATACCTGGGCCACCTTGTAGGTGGAGGCCAGGTTCAACCATTGGAGAGCAAAATACAGGCCATCCAGGACTGGGCTCCTCCAACCACCCAGACTCAGGTTCGAGCTTTCTTGGGCCTGACTGGTTATTACCGGAAATTTGTCAGAAATTATGGATCCATTGTGACCCCGCTAAACGACCTGACAAGTAAAAAGATGCCAAAAAAAGTTCAGTGGACAGCAAGCTGTCAGAAGGCATTCGATGACCTAAAGCAGGCCATGTGCACAGCACCTATCCTAAAGAGTCCAGACTACTCCAAACCATTCATTGTCCAAACAGACGCTTCGGAACTGGGTGTGGGAGCTGTTCTATCTCAACTGAATTTTGATGGTCATGACGAGCCCATAGCTTTTATTAGCAGGAGGCTGACCCCTAGAGAGAAGAATTGGTCAGCCATTGAGAGGGAGGCCTTTGCTGTGGTTTGGGCCCTGAAGAAGTTGAGGCCATACTTGTTTGGCACTCACTTCAAGATTCAGACCGACCATAAGCCCCTCTTGTGGCTAAATCAAATGAAGGGTGAAAACCCCAAACTACTTAGGTGGTCCATTTCCCTACAGGGGATGGACTTCACAGTGGAGCATAGACCTGGCACTGATCATGGCAATGCGGATGGGCTCTCCAGGTATTTCCACTTAGAGCAAGAAGACTCACCTGGTCAAGGTTAGCTTATTGCCCCAAAGTTTGGGGGGGGGTCATGTAGGAGAGTAGTGTCTGCAATCCTATGATCACCCAGATTTTTTGCTTTTGCTTCATTGGTTTACGACTTTCCCCGGCTGTGGGCCTGCCAATCAGACCCACAGCCTAGCTGTTCTCTCTCGAAATTAAACACATGTACATTAGGTGCATCCACCAATTGGAACTGGGCCGCCTTGTCAGTCCCTGTCTCAGCATACCACAGGTATCCAGGGCATCGGTGTACCCAGGGCCTACCAGGGGCTGCAGCATGTATTATGCCACCCCCGGAATGGCCGCCCAAATCTGACACAACTGGCTGCACGACAGCTGGGGCAGCGTGGTGTAATCACCCGTTGCTATAGGTGTAGTATTCCTACGCCTAACCCTAAGATGGACACATGGATTCCTATCAGTCACTCCTATGGCAGGCCTTATCAATCCTGAAGGCAGAGTGCAGGGAATCATGTGGGACGGTGCTCTGGCGCGAGCTGAGCCCGTCGACGGCTTGCGGAACCAAGTCCTAATAGCCGTTCCATGGTGACGCGGGCCAACTACTTTTAAATGCATTATAATCCTCGCGGTTATTTGCTAACTTTGGCATCGCATCACCTACACATGTCGAGTAAGGTGTCATTCGAATTGGAATACGAATCCCTCGCCAGTTCTGGCGACGGGGTTAGCATTCCCCCCTTTTAGAGGGGCACGACATGGAAGTAACCTTGAACCCCGGTTAAAGTTGACTCAAGCCTCAGCATCACAAAATGGATGCTGCCACCAGACACAAGTCTGACCTCCTGCTGCTGGGAGACCTTCCAGCGAGGGGAGCTTGGACAAAGGGTTTCCTGTCGAGGGCGGTGTTGGCACCATCCCAGACAGGGTTTGTGTATCCCAGGTAGGCAGGGCTGAAAGGAAGGTGATTGCCAGTGGCACCCCGGTGCTCACTCTGCATAGCCCGGCTCAAACCAGTTTCGGGGGCACACCAGCCCCTGAGCTGGGGCGAAGCCGGACAAAGGAGAGGGGTGTAACCACCCCCCTCCTGGCTCCACCCATAGGTAGAACCTAGTCACTGGCCAGCCCCTTTTCTTAGAATAAAGGTAGGAGCGAGTCCCCTTCCCAAATTGGATAATTCTGAATCTTGAACTACTTTCCATGAAAGGAACTTTTGACTATTTCTGAAGACTCTCCCTTGTGGCTAAGGAGTAGCCACCCTGCACCAGCAGGCACCACCTAAGCGCTTGCGGTTTGCTGTAAGTCTCTCCTACGGATCAAGACTGCCCAGCTCGACGAGACCCGAGTTCCCTGCCATCTCTGACCTTTTACCTACCTCATCAGCCCAGCTGAGAGTCGTAGGTGCGACGAGACCTGCGGGACCGGCTATCTTCAGAACCTGCACGACGCTTATCTAGCACGCCCACCGAGGGACCCTCGAGTGAGTGCACCTAGGGTTTGAGAAGCCCTAACCCTGAGCAGCTCCAGCATCGAAGCCTGCCTCCCCAGCATCCACGAGATCTGCGTGGGGGCCCTTCCGCTCCTTGCTGTTCACCGCGTTGTCCGACCACTTGCCGACCGGCTTGTGGCCCTCTTCACGACGCACCAAGATTTTCATCACCGGTCTGGTTGCTCCAGACTGGCTCTTGCTCCCCTTCAACAGAGGAGTACCACGGACCCTCCTGGTCCACTCCAGACGCCATCGTGACTCCCCCGCTTGGGTTGCCACTGCCAAGATCCGCTGCCCCACTCCTGGGCCCAGCATCATCGACAGCAGACACCTTCGTGGGACAGCTCGCCCTCCATCCTGGTCGCCGCCGCGCCTCCTGGTCCGAGGAACAGCCGAGTCCGACGTCATCCACTCACCTGGTCGAGGTGACTTCAGCCGGTACCCTCCTGGTACCCACACGATCGCTGGCTAGCGGTTGAGAACTGAGTCCCCTCTGCTTTCAGGTTTCCTTCATCACCGATCCAGGCTTGGATCTTGCTGAACATCGTCACTGGTCGCCTGCCAGCAACTTCTTCTTTCAGGCTCCTGAGACTACAACGAGGACTCCCGACATCTTGCCGAACTTCACGCAGCCGCAGCCTCTGGGCTAGGTAACTCGAGCATTTCGGTGCTCCATCGCAGGTTCGCTCTACAAGTGTCCAGTTCCTTTTTCGTTTAGTCCCACTGATCGGAATACTCCGGAATCAGTACCTCCAGACTCTAACCATTCGCATTTCACTGTTAGTGTAGATGGTTTCTCGTGCCCCTCGGGCATTTGTGTAAATTGTGCAACTGAAGTATTCTCCTAAGAGTTTTGTAGTGTGCTTAGCTCCCTGACTCATAAAGAGCCAGGGTAGTCTTGTCATAAATAAATATCCTTTTATTTTCATAACAACTTGTGTGGTGTCCTTTCACTTGGTGTTCAAGGGGTATATGTGATGGTAAACAGCTGGCTTAACACGCCCTCTAGAGTTTAGCCTAAGACTGCTCGTATCCACGCTACTAGGATAGCTGGTCTATAAGGTTGACTTACAACCAATCATCAATAAGGGTCGTTTGGAATGATACACAGTGATCACTAGAATAGTGAGCACTACATATCAGGCCAACTTCTCACATAGTGTAACAGGGCTTAGCACACCCTGACTACAACTCTTAGCAAGGGATCAGTAGGTAAACCCATAGTGTAGGTAGGTGCATCACTTACACCTCACTAGAAAAGCATGTCGGTCCACGGAGAGTCTGCAGAGACTCCCTTAGTGGTCAGTGACCCTCCACAGGTCGTGTCACGATATGCAGCTCTTAGCTTCAAGGAGATGAGACAACTGTGTGCCTCCAGGAAGCTAAACCAGGGTTCTAACCCTACCATCGCAATTCTGATAGGTCTCTTAGAGGCGTACGATGCTAGGAGGTCCTCTAACACAGGTCCCCCCAGTGCTGATGGGAACATGCCTCCCTTAGAGGGAACCCTCGGTGACCCAGACCTCGACCTCCACACAGAGGAGGAGGACGAGGAGGAGTTATCAGAAGACGAGGCAAACAAAGGTCCAGTGGTAGTCAGCAGGCTTACAAGGACCAACTTAAGCAGGCATGAGAATGGAACTGGGGGAGCCCCGGGCCCACGCTCAAGCAGGCCTAACCTAACGGACAAGCTAGGTCTCTCTCCAGAGGCTCTGGCAGGTCGGTTCATACACATGTCTCTCAGGCATCTTCTCAGAGAGGAATGACGTCCCCTCAGAGAAGGGAGCATGAAGCGAAGATGAGGGAAGTCAATCTGAGGATCGAGCGGAAAGAACTTGCCCTCGCCAAAGAAAGACTTGCCCTGGCCCGAGAGCAGAAATTAAGTGGGTTAGATCCCACTGGTGGCAGCATTCTCAATAGAGAGAAAGACAGGGGTATAGACACTAGACACCTGAGTAAAATAGTGCCCCCCTTTAAACAAGGGGATGACATCCACAAGTGGATAACTGCTTTGGAGAGGGCCTGCACTGTCCAGTGCGTCCCCCCAAGTCAGTGGGCAGCTATACTGTGGCTCTCCTTTGAAGGTAAAGGGCGAGACAAGCTCCTCACTACTAGAGCTGAGGATGCAAACAACTACCAAGTCCTGAAGACCACACTGATTGATGGGTTTGGCTTAACCACGGAACAGTACAGGTTGCTGTTCAGGGACACCCAGAAAATTCAGTCTCAGGATTGGACTGACTTTGTCGATTGTGCCACTAAGGCTTTGGAAGGCTGGTTGCTGGGTAGCAAGGTTACTGATTACACAGGATTGTACAATCTTATCATGCGAGAACAGATTTTAAACAACTGTCAGAACCAATTGTTGCATCAGCACCTTGTCGACTCGGATCTGACCTCTCCCCAAGAATTGGGAAAGAAGGCAGACAGATGGGTCAGAACAAGGGTCAAGCAGAACCAGAACCATAACCAGGGTGGTCAGAAGAAAGCAGACCAAAAGGGTAGTAACAAGAACGAACAAAATGACCAGAAGTCTTCGACAGGTCCCCAACAAACCAAAGAGGGTGGGGGCCAGGCTTCACAGAAGAAGAAGACTCAAGAAGGCCAGTCAAAAAGGTGGTGCCAATACTGTAAAAGTAAGACTCACTGGTTTAGTGAGTGCACCAAGAAAGGAGGGCAAACTCCTGCCACTGCAGCCCCTAAGGCACCTGCGCCCCCTAGTACAGTCAGCAGTGGTAGTGCGCCTCCCAAGGCATTAGTTGGGTTAACCTTGGGAACCGAGGGGAGTGACGACTTAGTCGGCACGCTCACTCAGGCCGTCCTTGTCTGTACAGGGGATATGGATATGTCCCCTGATGCCAGTCCCAATACATTGGGCAAATACAGACAGACACCTTTGATCAATGGAAAAATGGCTCAGGCCTACAGGGACACTTGTGCCAGTGTTACCATGGTGACGCCTAACTTTGTGGACCCTGGACAGATCATGCTAGGTACCGATTACCTAGTGACCAATGCCAGCAACGTCACTACCAATCACAGTATGGCAGTTGTTGATTTCTCCTGGGGAGGGGTAAGTGGCCCGAAAAAGGTTGTGGTTAGTTCAGACCTCCCCGTAGAATGTCTGTTGGGCAATGATTTGGAAACGTCGCAATGGTCAGAAGTGGAGCAGAGGACTCACATGGAAATGTTAGGCTTGCCAGCACATGTCCTTGCTGTGACCAGGTCACAGGCCAAAAGATGCCCCACTGAACAGGTGCTGGATCCTGGAAGAACGGACCAGACACCTTCCAAGAAGAGGAGCAGTAAGGGTAAGGCTTCGCCTTCCCCCTTGCCCCAGGTCGTGGATCAAGTCTCTGAGGAGGCTGACCTTAAAGAACTGAGGGAAACTGAGCCGAAAGAGCTTGAACCTGGTCAGGTTGAGTTTCTGGGCTCAGGGGGACCCTCTAGGGAAGACCTGGGGAAGGCACAGTTAGACTGCCCCTCACTTGAACCCCTCAGACAGCAGGCTGCTGCTGAGGCTGCAGGGAACGCCACAGGTACCCACAAAGTGTACTGGGACGATGGACTCCTGTACTCCGAGGCAAGAGACCCCAAACCTGGAGCGACCAGGAGGCTGGTCATCCCCTTGTCTCTGAGAGGTTTCCTTCTTACCTTGGCCCACGAGATTCCCCTTGCAGGTCACTTAGGCCAGAATAAGACTTGGGACAGAATTGTTCCACACTTTCACTGGCCCCACATGTCCGAAGATACGACACTCCCCCCCATTCGAAGGGGACCAGGGCCATCCGGCAGAGGCTCTCGGAATTGTCTGTTGATATGACGGGGCAAAAGGCGTCAGGCAGGATCTGATCCTCGGAAATCAGGTGACAATGGACCGCCGTGACACTCGCCCCCGTGTCCCGGAGCCCCTCGATGCGGTGACCGTTGACCGTTACCTGCTGTCGGTACTTCTTCGTGTTGGCGGGCAGGGGCGTTCCAGGGACCATCTCCCGGTCCCCTAGGGAGACCAGGGCCATGGCGGCTGGTTCCCATTCTTCGGAGTCTTCCATCTCTTCCCCCAGGGCTACAGAGGCCATCTGTCGAGCCGGCGGGGTCGCGGTGGCGGTCCGCTGGTACAGGGGACACTGAGGGTCACTGGCATAGTGTCCGGTCTGCTGGCAGCGGAAACATGTGATTCTCCCTCGGGGTCCCGGCCTCCCTGGTGGCCCGGTGCTGGCCGGAGGCGGAGCTGGAAAGGGCGGAGATTGTCCTCTGGGAGGGCTGAGCGGGGATCCCCCCGGGAGCTCCCTTTGCCAGCCTTGGTTCCCTCCGCCCCTCTGGCAGGGGGGTCCCTGATTGTGGCGACCGTAGTCTCCCACGGGGCCCCGGGAGGTCCGGGTGTTCACCCACCGGTCAGCCTCGATGGCCAGTTTCCGAGGGTCTGTGAGTTTGCTGTCCAGGAGGTGCTGGCGCAGCTCTACGAAGCAATTTGCGGCCAAGTGTTCCCATGCGATTAGGTCGAACAGCTCCTCAAAAGTGGAGACCTTGCTGCCCTTGATCCATCCGTCCAAGGCCCGGCTGTAAAAGTTCACGTACTCCACCCATGTGGTACCGGGTATCTTTTTGCAGTCTCTAAACCATTGCCGGTACATTTCAGGGGTGAGCCCATATCTGGCTACCAGGGCCTCTTTCATGTGACTGTAGGGGTTCATCACGGTGGAGGGCAGGTCCAGCAGGGTATCTCTCCCCTCACTCAGGTACCGGCTGTAGGAGAGTAGGGTCTGCAATCCTATGATCACCCAGATTTTTTGCTTTTGCTTCATTGGTTTACGACTTTCTCCGGCTGTGGGCCTGCCAATCAGACCCACAGCCTAGCTGTTCTCTCTCGAAATTAACACACATGTACGTTAGGTGCATCCACTAATTGGAACTGGGTCGCCTTGTCAGTCCCTGTCTCAGCATGCCACAGGTATCCAGGGCATCGGTGTACCCAGGGCCTACCAGGGGCTGAAGCATGTATTATGCCACCCCTGGAATGGCCGCCCAAATCTGACACAACTGGCTGCACGACAGCTGGGGCCACGTGGTGTAATCACCCGTTGCTGTAGGTGTAGTATTCCTACCCCTAAACCCTAAAATGGACACATGGATTCCTATCAGTCACTCCTATGGCAGGCCTTATCAATCCTGAAGGCAGAGTGCAGGGAGTCATGTGGGATGGTGCTCTGGCGCGAGCTGAGCCCGTCGGCGGCTTGCGGAACCAAGTCCTAAATAGCCGTTCCATGGTGACGCGGGCCAACTACTTTTAATGCATTTGCTAACTTTGGCCTCACATCACCTATACATGTCGAGTAAGGTGTCATACGAATGGGAATCCGAACCCCTCGCCAGTTCTGGTGACGGGGTTAGCATTCCCCCCTTTTAGAGGGACACGACATGGAAGTAACCTTGAACCCCGGTTAAAGTTGACTCAAGCCTCAGCATCACAAAATGGATGCTGCCACCAGACACAAGTCTGACCTCCTGCTGCTGGGGGACCTTCCAGCAAGGGGAGCTTGGACAAAGGGTTTCCTGTCGAGGGCGGTGTTAGCACCGTCCCAGACAGGGTTTGTGTATCCCAGGTAGGCAGGGCTGAAAGGGAGGTGACTGCAAGTGGCACCCCGGTGCTCACTGTGCATAGCCCGGCTCAAACCAGTTTCGGGGGCACACCAGCCCCTGAGCTGGCGCGAAGCCGGACAAAGGTTAGGGGTGTAACCACCCCCCTCCTGGCTCCACCCATAGGTAGAACCTAGTCACGGGCCAGCCCCTTTTCTTAGAATAAAGGTAGGAGCGAGTCCCCTTCCCAAATTGGATAATCAGATAATCGGATAACTCCGAATCACGAACCACTTTCCACGAAAGGAACTCTTGACTATTTCTGAAGACTCTCCCTTGTGGCTAAGGAGTAGCCACCCTGCACCAGCAGGCACCACCTAAGCGCTTGCGGTTTGCTGTAAGTCTCTCCTACGGATCAAGACTGCCCAGCTCGACGAGACCCGAGTCCCTGCCATCTCTGACCTTTTACCTACCTCATCAGCCCAGCTGAGAGACGTAGGTGTGACGAGACCTGCGGGACCGGCCATCTTCAGAACCTGCACGACGCTTATCTAGCACGCCCACCGAGGGACCCTCGAGTGAGTGCACCTAGGGTTTGAGAAGCCCTAAACCCTGAGCAGCTCCAGCATCGAAGTCTGTCTCCCCAGCATCCACGAGATCTGCGTGGGGGCCCTTCCGCTCCTTGTTGTTCACCGCGTTGTTTGACCACTTGCCGACCGGCTTGTGGCCCTCTTCACGACGCACCACGATTGTTTCATCACTAGTCTGGTTGCTCCAGACTGGCTCTTGCTCCCCTTCAACAGAGGAGTACCACGGACCCTCCTGGTCCACTCCCGATGCCATCTTGACTCCCCCGCTTGGGTTGCCACTGCCAAGATCCGCTGCCCCCTCCTGGGCCCAGCACCATCGACAGCAGACACCTTCGTGGGACAGCTCGCCCTCCATCCTGGTCGCCGCCGAGCCTCCTGGTCCGAGGAACAGCCGAGTCCGACGTCACCCACTCACCTGGTCGAGGTGACTTCAGCCGGTACCCTCCTGGTACCCACACGATCGCTGGCTAGCGGTTGAGAACTGAGTCCCCTCTGCTTACAGGTTTCCTTCATCACCGATCCAGGCTTGGATCGCTCTGAACATCGTCACTGGTCGCCTGCCAGCAACTTCTTCTTTCAGGCTCCTGAGACTACACGAGGACTCCCGACATCTTGCCGAACTTCACGCAGCCGCAGCCTCCGGGCTAGGTAACTCGAGCATCTCGGTGCTCCATCGCAGGTTCGCTCTACAAGTGTCCAGTTCCTTTTTCGTTTAGTCCCACTGATCGGATCACTCCGGAATCAGTACCTCCAGACTCTAACCATTCGCATTTCACTGTTAGTGTAGATGGTTTCTCGTGCCCCTCGGGCATTTGTGTAAAGTGTGCAACTGAAGTATTTTCCTAAGAGTTTTGTAGTGTGCTTAGCTCCCTGACTCATAAAGAGCCAGGGTAGTCTTGTTATAAATAAATATCCTTTTATTTTCATAACAACTTGTGTGGTGTCCTTTCACTTGATGTTCAAGGGGTATATGTGATGGTAAACAGCTGGCTTAACACGCCCTCTAGAGTTTAGCCTAAGACTGCTCGTATCCACGCTACTAGGATAGCTGGTCTAAAAGGTTGACTTACAACCAATCATCAATAAGGGTCGTTTGGAATGATACACAGTGATCACTAGAATAGTGAGCACTACATATCAGGCCAACTTCTCACATTGGTGAGCAGCGGTTGGGATTTGAGCTTGCTGTTGTTTTACCACACACGTATCCTAAGAATATCGCAGTGAAAGATCACATAAGTACCCAGGTACATATAACTTAACTTAGAATACTCCGAGTTCTACTGAACCGGCTGTTGTAGTGTAACAGGGCTTAGCACACCCTGACTACAACTCTTAGCAAGGGATCAGTAGGTAAACACATAGTGTAGGTAGGTGCATCACTTACACCTCACTAGAAAAGCATGTCGGTCCACGGAGAGTCTTCGCAGACTCCCTTAGTGGTCAGTGACCCTCCACAGGTCGTGTCACGATATGCAGCTCTTAGCTTCAAGGAGATGCGACAACTGTGTGCCTCCAGGAAGCTAAACCAGGGTTCTAACCCTACCATCGCAATTCTGATAGGTCTCTTAGAGGCGTACGATGCTAGGAGGTCCTCTAACCCAGGACCCCCCAGTGCAGATGGGAACATGCCGCCCTTAGAGGGAACCCTCGGTGACCCAGACCTCGACCTCCACACAGAGGACGAGGACGAGTTGTCGGGAGACGAGGCAGACAAAGGTCCAGTGGTAGTCGGCAGGCTTACGAGGACCAACTTAAGCAGGCATGAGAATGGAGCTGGGGGAGCCCCGGGCCCACGCTCAAGCAGGCTTAACCTTGGGAACGGACGAGCTAGGTCTCTCTCCAGAGGCTCTGGCAGATCGGTTCATACACATGTCTCTCAGGCATCTTCTCAGAGAGGAATGACTTCCCCTCAGAGGAGGGAGCATGAAGCAAAGATGCGGGAGGTCAATCTGAGGATCGAGCGGGAAGAACTTGCCCTCGCCAAAGAAAGACTTGCCTTGGCCCGAGAGCAGAAATTAAGTGGGTTAGATCCCGCTGGTGGCAGTATTCTCAATAGAGAGAAAGACAGGGGTATAGACACTAGACACCTGAGTAAAATAGTGCCCCCCTTTAAACAAGGGGACGACATCCACAAGTGGATAACTGCCTTGGAGAGGGCCTGCACTGTCCAGTGCGTCCCCCCAAGTCAGTGGGCAGCTATACTGTGGCTTTCCTTTGAAGGTAAAGGAAGGGACAAGCTCCTCACTACAAGAGCTGAGGATGCTAACAACTACCAAGTCCTGAAGAACACACTGATTGATGGGTTCGGCTTAACCACGGAACAGTACCGGGTGCTGTTCCGGGACACCCAGAAAATTCAGTCTCCGGATTGGGCTGACTTTGTCGATTGTGCCACTAAGGCTTTGGAAGGCTGGTTGCTGGGTAGCAAGGTTACCGATTACACAGGATTGTACAATCTTATCATGCGAGAACAGATTTTAAATAACTGTCAGAACCAATTGTTGCATCAGCACCTTGTCGACTCGGATCTGACCTCTCCCCAAGAATTGGGAAAGAAGGCGGACAGATGGGTCAGAACAAGGGTCAAGCAGAACCAGAATCAGAACCAGGGTGGTCAGAAGAAAGCAGACCAAAAGGGTAACAAGAACGAACAAAATGACCAGAAGTCTTCGACAGGTCCCCAACAAACCAAAGAGGGTGGGGGTCAGGCTTCACAGAAGAAGAAGACTCAAGAAGGCCAGTCAAAAAGGTGGTGCCAATACTGTAAAAGTAAGACTCACTGGTTTAGTGAGTGCACCAAGAAAGGAGGGCAAACTCCTACCACTGCAGCCCCTAAGGCACCTGCGGCCCCTAGTACAGTCAGCAGTGGTAGTGCGCCTCCCAAGGCATTAGTTGGGTTAACCTTGGGAACCGAGGGGAGTGACGACTTAGTCGGCACGCTCACTCAGGCCGTCCTTGTCTGTACAGGGGATATGGATATGTCCCCTGATGCCAGTCCCAATACTTTGGGCAAATACAGGCAGACACCTTTGATAAATGGAAGAGTGGCTCAGGCCTACAGGGACACGTGTGCCAGTGTCACCATGGTGACGCCTAACTTCGTGGACCCTGGACAGATCATGCTAGGTACCAGTTACCTAGTGACCAATGCCAGCAACGTCACTACCAATCACAGTATGGCAGTTGTTGATTTCTCCTGGGGAGGGGTAAGTGGCCCGAAAAAGGTTGTGGTTAGTTCAGACCTCCCCGTAGAATGTCTGTTGGGCAATGATTTGGAAACGTCACAATGGTCAGAAGTGGAGCAGAGGACTCACATGGAAATGTTAGGTTTGCCAGCACATGTCCTTGCTGTGACCAGGTCACAGGCCAAAAGATGCCCCACTGAACAGGTGCTGGATCCTGGAAGAACGGACCAGACACCTTCCAAGAAAAGGAGCAGTAAGGGTAAGGCTTCGCCTTCCCCCTTGCCCCAGGTCGTGGATCAAGTCTCCGAGGAGGCTGACCTTAAAGAACTGAGGGAAACTGAGCCGCAAGAGCTTGAACCTGGTCAGGTTGAGTTTCTGGGCTCAGGGGGACCCTCCAGGGAAGACCTGGGGAAGGCACAGTTAGACTGCCCCTCACTTGAACCCCTCAGACAGCAGGCCGCTGCTGAGGCTGCAGGGAACGCCACAGGTACCCACAGAGTGTACTGGGACGATGGACTCCTGTACTCTGAGGCAAGAGACCCCAAACCTGGTGCGACCAGGAGGCTGGTCATCCCCTTGTCTCTGAGAGGTTTCCTTCTCACCTTGGCCCACGAGATTCCCCTTGCAGGTCACTTAGGCCAGAATAAGACTTGGGACAGAATTGTTCCACACTTTCACTGGCCCCACATGTCCGAAGATACGAAGGAGTTTTGCCGCTCCTGTGTCACTTGCCAAGCCAGTGGTAAGTCAGGTGGCACGACAAAGGCCCCCCTCATACCACTACCAGTGGTGGGGGTACCCTTTGAACGAGTGGGGATCGACATTGTCGGACCAATGGAACCCCAGACAGCATCAGGGCACAAGTTTATACTGGTGGTGGTGGACCACGCCACCAGGTATCCTGAAGCTATTCCCCTTAGGACCACTACGGCACCTGTGGTGGCACGGGCCCTACTTGGAGTGTTCTCCAGAGTGGGCTTCCCTAAGGAGGTCATCTCAGACAGAGGTGCAAACTTCATGTCGGGATATCTGACTGCTATGTGGAAGGAATGTGGTGTCAACTACAAGTTCACCACACCCTATCACCCACAATGCAATGGGCTTGTTGAGAGATTCAACAGGACCCTAAAAGGGATGATTCACGGACTACCTGAAAAGCTTAGGCGGAGATGGGATGTCCTGATACCCTGCCTCTTGTTCGCCTACAGAGAGGTCCCGCAGAAGGGGGTTGGCTACAGCCCTTTTGAGCTTCTGTTCGGACATCCTGTAAGGGGACCCCTTTGTTTGGTAAAGGAAGGATGGGAGAGACCTCTCAGAAAGCCGGCATCAAACATTGTGGACTATGTACTCGGTCTCCGCTCGCGGATGGCGGAGTACATGGAAAAGGCGTCTAAAAACCTGGAGGCGAGCCAAGAATTACAGAAAGCTTGGCACGACCAAAAGGCTGTTCTGACTGTGTACCAGCCTGGACAGAAGGTGTGGGTGCTGGAGCCAGTGGCCCCAGCAGCACTCAAAGACAAATGGTCTGGGCCCCACACGATCATTGAGCAAAAGGGAGAGGTCACCTACTTGGTAGACCTGGGAACTCCCCGGAGCCCCCACAGGGTGCTCCATGTAAACAGGCTCAAGGCATATGTCGACAGGGAGGGCATGGGCTTGCTCATGGCCACAGATGAGGGACAGGAGGAGGAGAGTGACCCTCTCCCAGACCTGCTCTCTCAGAACCCTGACGATGGATCAGTAGATGGTGTTGTCTTTTGTGGCAGCCTCTCTGGACATCAACAAGAGGATTGTAAACAGGTTCTTCAATCCTTTCGACATATGTTCTCTCAGACACCCAGTCAGACCAAGTGGTGTACCCACGAGGTCGACACTGGGGACAGTCTGCCCGTAAAGAGTAAAATCTATCGGCAACCTGATCATGTCAGAGACTGCATCAAGACAGAGGTGCAGAAAATGTTGGAGCTGGGAGTCATTGAACCCTCGGACAGCCCCTGGGCTAGTCCGGTAGTGCTCGTGCCGAAACCTCACACCCAGGGCGGTAAGAAAGAGATGAGGTTTTGCGTGGACTACAGAGGTCTCAATGCGGTCACTAAGACCGACGCCCACCCGATACCAAGAGCAGACGAACTTATCGACCGGTTGGCCTCGGCCAACTACTTAAGTACGTTTGACCTGACAGCTGGGTATTGGCAAATCAGGTTAGCTGAGGAGGCCAAGCCCAAAACAGCATTTTCTGCCCCGGGTGGGCATTATCAGTTCGTGGTAATGCCCTTTGGTTTGAAAAATGCACCTGCCACCTTCCAAAGGCTGGTGAATCGAGTTCTCACTGGGTTGGACGACTTCTGTGCGGCGTATCTGGACGATATCGCTGTCTTTAGCTCCACCTGGGAGGATCACCTGGTCCACCTGAGGAAAGTGTTAGAGGCCCTGCAGAAGGCAGGCCTCACTATCAAGGCCACCAAGTGCCAGATAGGGCAGACACAGGTTGTATACCTGGGCCACCTTGTAGGTGGAGGCCAGGTTCAACCATTGGAGAGCAAAATACAGGCCATCCAGGACTGGGCTCCTCCAACCACCCAGACTCAGGTTCGAGCTTTCTTGGGCCTGACTGGTTATTACCGGAAATTTGTCAGAAATTATGGATCCATTGTGACCCCGCTAAACGACCTGACAAGTAAAAAGATGCCAAAAAAAGTTCAGTGGACAGCAAGCTGTCAGAAGGCATTCGATGACCTAAAGCAGGCCATGTGCACAGCACCTATCCTAAAGAGTCCAGACTACTCCAAACCATTCATTGTCCAAACAGACGCTTCGGAGCTGGGTGTGGGAGCTGTTCTATCGCAACTGAATTTTGATGGTCATGACCAGCCCATAGCTTTTATTAGCAGGAGGCTGACCCCCAGAGAGAAGAATTGGTCAGCTATTGAGAGGGAGGCCTTTGCTGTGGTTTGGGCCCTGAAGAAGTTGAGGCCATACTTGTTTGGCACTCACTTCAAGATTCAGACCGACCATAAGCCCCTCTTGTGGCTAAATCAAATGAAGGGTGAAAACCCCAAACTACTTAGGTGGTCCATTTCCCTACAGGGGATGGACTTCACAGTGGAGCATAGACCTGGCACTGATCATGGCAATGCAGATGGGCTCTCCAGGTATTTCCACTTAGAGCAAGAAGACTCACCTGGTCAAGGTTAGCTTATTGTCCCAAAGTTTGGGGGGGGGTCATGTAGGAGAGTAGGGTCTGCAATCCTATGATCACCCAGATTTTTTGCTTTTGCTTCATTGGTTTACGACTTTCTCCGGCTGTGGGCCTGCCAATCAGACCCACAGCCTAGCTGTTCTCTCTCGAAATTAACACACATGTACGTTAGGTGCATCCACTAATTGGAACTGGGTCGCCTTGTCAGTCCCTGTCTCAGCATGCCACAGGTATCCAGGGCATCGGTGTACCCAGGGCCTACCAGGGGCTGAAGCATGTATTATGCCACCCCTGGAATGGCCGCCCAAATCTGACACAACTGGCTGCACGACAGCTGGGGCCACGTGGTGTAATCACCCGTTGCTGTAGGTGTAGTATTCCTACCCCTAAACCCTAAAATGGACACATGGATTCCTATCAGTCACTCCTATGGCAGGCCTTATCAATCCTGAAGGCAGAGTGCAGGGAGTCATGTGGGATGGTGCTCTGGCGCGAGCTGAGCCCGTCGGCGGCTTGCGGAACCAAGTCCTAAATAGCCGTTCCATGGTGACGCGGGCCAACTACTTTTAATGCATTTGCTAACTTTGGCCTCACATCACCTATACATGTCGAGTAAGGTGTCATACGAATGGGAATCCGAACCCCTCGCCAGTTCTGGTGACGGGGTTAGCATTCCCCCCTTTTAGAGGGACACGACATGGAAGTAACCTTGAACCCCGGTTAAAGTTGACTCAAGCCTCAGCATCACAAAATGGATGCTGCCACCAGACACAAGTCTGACCTCCTGCTGCTGGGGGACCTTCCAGCAAGGGGAGCTTGGACAAAGGGTTTCCTGTCGAGGGCGGTGTTAGCACCGTCCCAGACAGGGTTTGTGTATCCCAGGTAGGCAGGGCTGAAAGGGAGGTGACTGCAAGTGGCACCCCGGTGCTCACTGTGCATAGCCCGGCTCAAACCAGTTTCGGGGGCACACCAGCCCCTGAGCTGGCGCGAAGCCGGACAAAGGTTAGGGGTGTAACCACCCCCCTCCTGGCTCCACCCATAGGTAGAACCTAGTCACGGGCCAGCCCCTTTTCTTAGAATAAAGGTAGGAGCGAGTCCCCTTCCCAAATTGGATAATCAGATAATCGGATAACTCCGAATCACGAACCACTTTCCACGAAAGGAACTCTTGACTATTTCTGAAGACTCTCCCTTGTGGCTAAGGAGTAGCCACCCTGCACCAGCAGGCACCACCTAAGCGCTTGCGGTTTGCTGTAAGTCTCTCCTACGGATCAAGACTGCCCAGCTCGACGAGACCCGAGTCCCTGCCATCTCTGACCTTTTACCTACCTCATCAGCCCAGCTGAGAGACGTAGGTGTGACGAGACCTGCGGGACCGGCCATCTTCAGAACCTGCACGACGCTTATCTAGCACGCCCACCGAGGGACCCTCGAGTGAGTGCACCTAGGGTTTGAGAAGCCCTAAACCCTGAGCAGCTCCAGCATCGAAGTCTGTCTCCCCAGCATCCACGAGATCTGCGTGGGGGCCCTTCCGCTCCTTGTTGTTCACCGCGTTGTTCGACCACTTGCCGACCGGCTTGTGGCCCTCTTCACGACGCACCACGATTGTTTCATCACTAGTCTGGTTGCTCCAGACTGGCTCTTGCTCCCCTTCAACAGAGGAGTACCACGGACCCTCCTGGTCCACTCCCGATGCCATCTTGACTCCCCCGCTTGGGTTGCTACTGCCAAGATCCGCTGCCCCCTCCTGGGCCCAGCACCATCGACAGCAGACACCTTCGTGGGACAGCTCGCCCTCCATCCTGGTCGCCGCCGAGCCTCCTGGTCCGAGGAACAGCCGAGTCCGACGTCACCCACTCACCTGGTCGAGGTGACTTCAGCCGGTACCCTCCTGGTACCCACACGATCGCTGGCTAGCGGTTGAGAACTGAGTCCCCTCTGCTTACAGGTTTCCTTCATCACCGATCCAGGCTTGGATCGCTCTGAACATCGTCACTGGTCGCCTGCCAGCAACTTCTTCTTTCAGGCTCCTGAGACTACACGAGGACTCCCGACATCTTGCCGAACTTCACGCAGCCGCAGCCTCCGGGCTAGGTAACTCGAGCATCTCGGTGCTCCATCGCAGGTTCGCTCTACAAGTGTCCAGTTCCTTTTTCGTTTAGTCCCACTGATCGGATCACTCCGGAATCAGTACCTCCAGACTCTAACCATTCGCATTTCACTGTTAGTGTAGATGGTTTCTCGTGCCCCTCGGGCATTTGTGTAAAGTGTGCAACTGAAGTATTTTCCTAAGAGTTTTGTAGTGTGCTTAGCTCCCTGACTCATAAAGAGCCAGGGTAGTCTTGTTATAAATAAATATCCTTTTATTTTCATAACAACTTGTGTGGTGTCCTTTCACTTGATGTTCAAGGGGTATATGTGATGGTAAACAGCTGGCTTAACACGCCCTCTAGAGTTTAGCCTAAGACTGCTCGTATCCACGCTACTAGGATAGCTGGTCTAAAAGGTTGACTTACAACCAATCATCAATAAGGGTCGTTTGGAATGATACACAGTGATCACTAGAATAGTGAGCACTACATATCAGGCCAACTTCTCACACCGGCCCCACAGCCCAGCCCCCCAGTCTTTCTGCGGGACTCGGTGGGAGGTCATGGCGACTTCGTATGCTTTGAACCATTGCTGGATGTCGTCGTTCTTATAGTATTCTTTCACCACGTCTTTGGGGATGTGGACCTTCGGTTCCACGGTGGAGGAGATGGGTTGGGTTTCCGAGGGTCGGGCCTCCGCCCTCTTAGCCTTGAGCTCGATTTCTTTTAGGCTACGTTCGTGCTCTAGTTGGAGTTTCTTTTCTTTGTGTTCTCTCTGTCGTTTCTTTTCCTCTAGTTCTCCGTGTAGGCGTAACTGTTCTACTGCCAGTTTTTTCTCAGCCAGTTTTATCTCTCCTTCGATTTTTAGTTTTGCTAGTTCCAGTTCGTGGTTGCGACTTCTTTCTCGGTCCGCTAGTTCCTCTGGGGATAGGCCCCCCTCGGGGGCGCCGTTCCTCCCCGGGCTGCTTCGTGGTTCGTTGGGATGCTCTCCTTCTGCTTGTGACCGGGGAGTTTCTGCCTCGACCCAGGTTTTTAATGCCCCCTGGAAGTCCTCTTTCGTGCTTAGTCCGGTGGTAGCGATTCCAAAGTCTTTGCAAAATTGTTTCAGTTCTCGGTGCGTATACGATTCTAACTGGTCCTTTTGAAATGCCGTGCTCGGGTTGGTGCCTGCGGCACCTAGGGAAGTTTCTCCTTCCATTCTTCTTGGTGGTGCGTAAGCCGTCTACTGCACGATCTCTAGGTGTTGGCTCGGATCCCGTCGCTTGCCACCAAATGTTGGAAGGCGTTCCCCGGGGAGGCTGCGGAATGGGTTCCTGACCACCCTGAGGCCCACCTTTCCCAGAATTAGGCCGAGCAAGAGCAGGGAGGCCCTTCCTTGAAGGGTCTCGCACCTAGGATCGCACTCGCTGCACTTACTCTCTCTTCGGATAGAGGGACACCACACAGTAGGTCGTTATAAGACAATAAGCTTTTATCAGTTGTTGTCAGGGATCTTTATGATCCGGCAGGCAGGTGCAGAATTAATGCCACAAGCGGCAGCGATCTTGTGATGATGGGAAAAGGGGTAGCGGGACAGTCTTTCAATCAGTGTCTCTGCGAGGTATCCGGCGCACAGCTCTCAATCCTCGAGCTGAGGGGATGTTGCTTCTCTCGGCAATCTCTGCCGATTCTCTTGGAGGAGCGGGCCACGAGTCACTCAGCAGGCACCGGAGGGTCGTAGTTCAGGGAGCCGTCGGCGTCAGCAGGGCTCGGATGGTTCAGAATTCGAGGAGCCGCGACGGCGTCAGCAGGGCTCAGATGGTTCAGAGTTCGGGGAGCCGCGACGGCGTCAGCAGGGCTCAGATGGTTCAGAGTTCGGGGAGCCGTGACGGCGTCCGTCAGCAGGGCTCAGATGGTTCAGAGTTCGGGGAGCCGCGACAGCGTCAGCAGGGCTCAGGTGGTTTCAGAGTTCGGATAGCGTTCTTCTGTTCAGTGAGCGATCGAGCCGCGACCAGGTCAGCAGGCTCTCGTCAGTCCAGGTCTTCTCTGCCTCTCGTCCCTTCAGCACCCCTTGTTATACTCCCCCTCCTCTTTGAAGTCCGGAGTCCTCGCGGAGAGGGGTCTGGTGCCTGGGGGGCGGTGTGTCGGGGTTTCCTGTCGCTCAGCCCCTTGATTTGTTCAGATGTGTCCGGGAGGGACTCCAGACGCCCAGCAGGTGAGGCGCCCGCTCACCGGGGGCCTGGTGGCCGATCGAAACCTCCCTCGGGGAAGAGACCAGAGGTGTGACAGAGTCGGCGCCTCTCGGTCTGGTTTGGGGGGGGGGGGTTTCGTTCTCCCTCGGCCGGGCATGCGTGTTGGGGACCTGGTCGGCCCTCGGGATGTTGGTCCACGGGAGCCGGAAGGCCGTGCCCACGAGGTTCGGCGTGGTTGTAGTGTGACTTGCTGGTCGGGAGGGCCCACGCCACGAGGCTGGTCTCACAGGTATGCTCAGACATGGGTCCCGTGCTCACTGTGCACCTGGAATCACGCTATACCTGGCTGATGAGCCCTAATCAGGGCAAAACCGGCCCAAGGTTGCTTGCTTTCTTGGTCAGTAAGGACCTGGCAGTTTGGGCTGGACTGTTTTCATTCAAGCAGGCCCAAGACTGACTTGCTGGGTCCAAACAGAGATGGCATAGTGGAGAAAAACCATGGACTGGGGTCGAGGCCCTGAGCGAGTGCCAGTATGCCGAGAATAATTCGGGCAATCGACCCTTCGCCTTGCTGCTGTTGCAATGGATCTGGACTGGAGGCACAGTGGGGGTCACAACACACCTTCACTGTAGTAGGGGTGAGGAAACCAGGGACAGATCTAAGAGTTCATTTATAATGGCCGCAACCCTGCAACTTTCTAAATCATCGGATTAACAACCTTTTTAGTATGTATTAACTCCATTCTGCTATTCTAGAAGTCTGGACTGCTGAACTGGGGAAACAGGTTCGAGTCTTGGCATCAGCTTAACTTCCTGTTACTTTGGGCAAGTCACTTAATCTCCCCGTGCCAAAAAAATAAAAAATGAATGTGCCTTTGTGTAATGTGACTGGTGCTCATTAAAGCACTATAATACCTTCAGGTCCAGTTTGCGCAAAATAAAACTGCAAATAACTAAGGGGCATATGTATCAATGAAAGGTTTTGCGATTTCCAAATAGCGATTTTTAGAGAATCGCTATTTGAGAATCGGAAAACGAGATTTAATACAAAATCACAAATATTTTGCGATTCCTTCATATTCCTTAATTGCGAGTCGCAAATGGGGAGTCGCAATTAAGTAATCCCTTCCCACTCATTCCTATGGGCCAAGTGGCCCATAGGAATGAATGGAAATTCTGTGCGCAAATTGCGAGTACCCAGTAGGTACTCGCAAATTGCGCACGCAATTTCAAGGGTGCAAGGGTTCCAAAAGGACACACTGTTGCACCCCTGAAATGTGCATGTGTGCACATGTAGCGCACATACATGCCCTAAGGGCAAGTTGGTGGTAATTTGCGATTTCTTATGCCAAAGTCGCACAACTTAGTTGCTTTCTACATCGCATTTAAGGAATCGCAATTTGCAATTCCTTAAATGCAATCGCAAAATAGGGAATTGCAAATTTTGCGATTCTCTAATTTGCGATCCACTTTTGGGATGATACATCCTAAAAGGCTTTTTCCCGTTCGCAAATGGGCCGATTCTGAGAATCAGCCCTTTTTTGCAAAGTACCAAATAATTCGGAAGGGGCGTGTTTAGAACATCCCTTCCACACTGCAATGGTTTGTGACCACAATTTCAGTCGCAAAGCATTGCTAGGGTACAGACTCCTGAAAGGAGGTGGGTGGTAAATGCTTCACAATAGGCAAGGATTCCGCCGGGACACCAACTTCGTGAATGTAAAACATTATGGGGCATATTAACAAGCCAGGCGATAAAATCATCGCCGCTTAAGCGGCAGAAAACTGCCGCCAAAACGGCGATAATGGGCTTGATAATATACTCTATGGAATTCCAATTGAAGGCTGTTGGAGCCGGCCTCGTGGCGTGGTCCTGTTCCCCCTCGCCAAGCCGCACGAGGTCCCCTGCACCTCGGGGCTCCTCCATTTTGGATTGTACGTGACTCTGCGCACCAGCCTACGTGACCCCGCTCAACCCGGCCTCGGCCCCAGCAAGCCCCGACATCAAGGCACCAACAACTGGCCAGGGGGTACCACGTGGACACTTCCCCACTCCCGGCGGAGGGCAGTATCGATGGGACCCCCCACCGTCCTCCCACACCTAGGTGCGATCGCCCCACAGCTCTCCTGGGCCTGGCGCCTCTCCTGCTGAGCGTCTGGCCGCTCCCGACCCGGCCTCTCCGCCCCCCCGGGCACAAGGGTCCGGACATCAAAGGGCTCCAGACCTATATCTGGGGCGACCCTGCAGCAGGACAGCAGTTGTATCCCGGAGTCAAGAGCCCTGCTGATCGGATCGCGGCTGACCCTACGGAGAAAGACTCATCCTGGAACCACGCTCTGAGCCCTGCTGACTACGTCGCGGCTCCACCGTGCTTAAAGACCTTCACGAACCTTCGCGGCCCGACCTTGTTGAACTTGCCATCAGAGCCCAGCTGACCTCGTCGCGGCTCGACCGAAGCGGACCTACCACCGGAGCCCTGGTGACTGTGTCGCGGCTCGACCCAAGCGGAACTACCACCCGAGCCCTGCAGACACCGTCGCGGCTCTCCACGTCCGAGCTGCTTTGAGACCAGCACCTGCCGCTCCGATCCCCGGAGCCACCTTCGGCCTAACGCAAGGTCTGGCGCAGAGCTTCCCCGTACCAGGCTGGTACTAAGACTGTCCCGCTACCCTGTCCCTACAAAGACATTGAGACTCTCTCTGGATCTCTCGATCCCCCTGTAAATATTTCGAATGTGCTACTATTGATAAAGTACCTAGATAAGCAACTGATACGGAGTCCTGTGTGGTGGTGTTACTGGGCCTAGTACGATCATAGGAGAAAGACCTCTCCTAGGAGGCTTCTCAGCGGCGCTCGGCTATAACTTTGCGGTAGGAAGGTGCCCCGGAGGGGCCCCCCTGACTCCCCGGTGGTCCTCCCTCCAACATTTGGTGGCCAGCGACGGGATCCGAGCCAGACGCAATCGTACAGGCAAGTAACGCATCCGCTGCCTAACCAGACGGAAAAAGAAAGAGAACCATGAGCAGCCAAGAAACAACCGTGGCCGCAACCTTCCAGCAAGAAAGGTTGGAAGTATACACCCACAAAGAATTGAAACAATTCTGCAAGGACAAAGGGATCCCAACTACAGGATTGGGCACCAAGGAAGAAATGCAGAAAGCCCTGAAAGCCTGGGCAGAATCCAAGGCCACTCCACCCCAAGGCGAAGGGACCTCGGCCCGGGACGAAAACCTGCCGCCGACCATGACCCCGGCAGATGGGGGACGAAGCATCCCGGAAGCCGGCCTATCCCACGAAGAAATGCGAGAACGGGAGAGGGTCCGGACACACGAATTGGAACTCGCACAACTCCGGCTGGACGGTGAACTCCTGCTGGCGGAGAAAAAGTTGGCCTTGGAGCAACTACGGCTGCAGGAGGAAATCGAAGAAAAGAAACGGCATCGAGAACTAGAAGAGAAACGGCTAACCCTCGAGCACGAGAGGGGCCTCAAGGAACTCGAACTGAAATCCAAAACGGGGGAGACCAGCACCCCCGGATCCCGGGACGCTCTGCCACTGACCGAGCCAAAGGTTCATATCCCCAAGGATGTCGTCAAGGAGTACTATAAAAACAACGACATCCAGCAATGGTTCCGAGCATACGAGGTAGCCATGACCTCCCATCGGGTACCCCGGAAGGATTGGGGTGCCGGCCTATGGGGGAGGTTCCTCAGCGAGGGCCGGGATACCCTGCTGCAACTCCCCGACGCGGTGATGACCTTGTACGACCACATGAAAGAGGCCCTACTCACCCGCTACGGACTATCAGCCGAGATGTACCGGCAGCGCTTCCGGGACCGCAAGAAGCTCCCCGGTACCACATGGGTCGAATACGTGGACTTCTTCAGCAGAGCCTTTGAAGGGTGGATAAGAGGGAGCAAGGTCACCTCGTACAATGAACTGTTCGACCTCATTGTCTGGGAGCACCTTGCCAACAACTGCTTTGTCGAACTGAGGCAACACCTCCTTGACAGCAAACTGACCGAGCCCCGGAAGCTCGCCGCCGAAGCCGACCGATGGGTCAACACCCGGGACCCCCGGAACCCCATGGGGGACTACCAACGGAGTACCACGGGACCTCCTCGCCAGCGGGGCGGAGGAGGAGGGTCCCACCGCAGTCGAGAATTCCAGGCCGGGCCGCCCCGAAGCCCGCCACGAGGCCAAGCCGCCAACCACACGTCCCCGACCCTGGTCCGTAGGGGGACCCCCATCGCCAGGCCTGGACCCCGACCAACAGTGACCTGCTTCGGCTGCCAACAGACAGGCCACTATGCGAGCGACCCGGCCTGCCCCGTGAACTGATGAAACTGGACCGCTGGGCCCCCTCCCCGACAAATAGCCGCCGCCGCCCTGGGGGACGGAGCAGAAGAGGAGGAAAACCGCGATGTCGGGTCCCCCGAGTGGTAACCGGCTGCCATGTCACTCGTATGCCTGGGCACCCGAGAAATGGTGCCCCGAGCCCCCATCCCGAGCAACACCCAGAAGTACCAGCAGTGGGTCACCATCAATGGGCAACGGGCCGAAGCCCTCCGTGACACTGGGGCCAGTGTGACCGCTGTCCGCTGCCACCTGGTGACCCCGAACAGATCCTGCCGCATGTCCTATGCTCTGTCCAGACCGCGGACAACACCGAAAGCATGTGCCGGATGGCCCGGATCCCCTTCGAGTGGGGAGGAGTGTCAGGCACTCTGAAAGTAACTGTCCGCGACGACGCTCCAGTGGACTGCCTCCTGGGAAACGACCTGGAGAGCTCCCCCTGGGCCCAGGTGGAGCGCCGAGAGCATCTGGGGATGCTAGGGCTGCCCGAATGGGCCTGCGCCACCACCCGGTCCATGACCGCCCAACCAGCCGCTGCAGCGGCCCCCGTCGAGCCTGCGGGTCCAGAACTGCCACCCTCCTCCGGCACGGAGGAACCTGACGATGAGGCCGGGCCATCCGAACTTTCCCCCGACGAGGCCGCCTCCCTCAGCGAGATCCCCGAGCTGGCCCTGTGGCGCCACGACGGGGGCCCCACCCGCGAACAGTTCCAACAAGAACAGAAGGCCTGCCCGTCCCTCGAGGGGGCCCGACAGCAAGCGGCCGCCCAGGCCACGGGGGACCCCACGGGAACCCACTGGATCTATTGGGACAATGACTTGTTATATAGCGAACAGAAAGTCGCCGAACTAAGAGCCGGCCGTGTGTTGGTGGTTCCCCTCCGATTCCGAGAGTTCCTCCTGAACCTGGCGCATGACGTGCTCCTCGCCGGACACCTCGGGCGAGACAAGACCTACAGCCGCTTGGTGACCCATTTTTATTGGCCCCGAATGCGGAGAGACGTGGACCACCACTGCCAGTCCTGCCAGACCTGCCAAGCCAGCGGGAAGACTGGGGGTCGAGTCAAGGCCCCCCTCCAACCATTTCCAGCCGTCCACACCCCGTTCGAACGGGTAGGGATCGACATCGTGGGGCCCCTCGACCCCCGAACTGCCCTGGGCCACCGCTTCATCCTGGTACTGGTCGACCACGCCACCCGATACCCAGAGGCCATCCCCCTCCGAACTGTGACAGCTCCAGTGGTGGGCCGGGCCCTGATGGGCATCTTCTCCAGAGTAGGGTTCCCCCGAGAAGTGGTGAGCGACAGGGGTACGAACTTCATCTCAAAATACCTACAAGTTCACCACCCCTTACCACCCCCAGGGGAACGGACTGGTCGAGCGGTTCAACAGAACCTTGAAAGGAATGATCAAGGGCCTGGAAGAGCCCCTGAGGAGGAGATGGGACGTCCTGCTGCCATGCCTCCTGTTCGCCTATCGAGAGGTTCCACAGAAATCCCTGGGCTTCAGCCCCTTCGAACTGTTGTATGGGCACCCCGTCCGAGGGCCCCTCAGGCTGGTCAAAGAGGGCTGGGAGGCGAGCGTCCAAGATGCCTCCCCGACGTCTACAGGTACCTCTTGACCCTGCGGAACCAGACTCGGACGTTCCGGGCCCTGGCAAAAGCCAACCTCGAAGCCAGCCAAGAAGACATGAAACGCTGGTATGATGAAAATGCCTCGACCATCGAGTTCGAGCCGGGCCAGCAAGTCTGGGTCATGTCGCCCGTGGACCCCTGCGCCCTTCAGGACAAATGGACCGGACCCTTCAAGGTGGTTGAGAAGAAGAGCCCCGTCACCTACTTGGTCGACATGGAGTCCCCAAGGAACCCCCTCCGGGTCCTACACGCCAACCGGCTCAAGCCCCACTTTGCCCGAACCGAACTAAGCCTGCTGCTGGCTACCGACGATGGGGGCGAAAGTGACTCCGAGCCCCTACCCGACCCCCTGGGGTCCTCGGACCAGGACGGCTCCATGGAGGGCGTCAAACTCTCCACCACCCTGACCCCAGAACAGCGCCATGACTGCCGGCAGCTGCTGCAACCCTTCGCTGCCCTCTTCTCTCTCACGCCCGGGGTGACCCCCTGGTGCGTCCACGACGTGGATACCGGGGACAGCCCCCCTGTGCGACACCGCGCCTACAGAGTGCCCGACCGGGTCCGAGCCTGCATACAAACGGAGGTCTCCAAGATGCTCGCCCTCGGAGTCATCGAGCCATCCGACAGCCCGTGGGCCAGCCCTGTGGTCTTGGTGCCGAAGGCCGCCGCCCCCGGCAACCCCCCGGAACTCAGATTTTGTGTGGACCACAGGGGCCTAAACGCAGTCACCAAGACCGATGCCCACCCCCTGCCACGGGCAGACGAGCTGATCGACCGCTTAGGGGCCGCCCGCTACCTAAGCACTTTTGATCTCACCGCTGGGTACTGGCAGATCAGGCTCACCCCCGGTGCCCAGGAACGATCCGCCTTCTCCACCCCCGACGGGCACTACCACTTTCGGGTGATGCCCTTCGGTATGAAGAACGCCCCAGCAACCTTCCAGAGACTGGTGAACAAGGTCCTGGCCGGACTAGAAGCCTTCAGCGCGGCCTACTTAGACGACATTGCAGTCTTCAGCAACCACTGGGCCGCGCACCTAGGACACCTCAGAGAAGTCCTGGCCGCTCTCCAAAGGGCCGGGCTCATGATTAAGGCCAGCAAGTGCCAGATCGGTCAAGGATCAGTGACCTATCTGGGCCATCAGGTGGGGAGTGGCCAGGTGGCGCCCCTCCAGTTGAAGGTCGATGCCATCCAGGCGTGGGAGCCCCCCGCCACCCAAACAGCTGTCCGGGCCTTCTTAGGCCTCACAGGCTACTACCGGCGATTTATCAAAGGCTATGGCAGTATTGTGGGCCCCCTCACGGAGCTCACTTCCAAAAAGCAGCCCAAGACGGTGCACTGGACACCCAGCTGTCAGACCGCTTTTGAAACCCTTAAGGCGGCAATGTGCACTGCCCCTGTACTACAGGCCCCTGACTACGGCAAGGAATTCGTGGTTCAGACAGATGCCTCGGAGTACGGGGTTGGGGCGGTCCTCTCCCAGATGGACACCGAGGGCCTCGACAGACCTGTGGCCTTCATCAGCCGCCGACTGCTGCCCCGAGAACAGAGGTGGAGCACCATCGAGCGGGAGGCCTTCGCCGTAGTATGGACTCTCAAAAAGCTCCGGCCCTACCTTTTCGGCACCCACTTCCGAGTCCAGACTGACCACCGGCCCCTGCAGTGGCTAATGCAGATGCGGGGCGAGAACCCCAAATTGTTGCGATGGTCCATCTCGCTGCAAGGGATGGACTTCACCGTAGAGCACCGGCCCGGCTACGACCACGCCAATGCCGACGGACTATCCAGATTCTTCCGCCTCGGCGAGGAGAACCCCCAAGGAGATGGGTGACTCTCCCTGCCTTCAGCTGGGGGGGACGCTTGTTGGAGCCGGCCTCGTGGCGTGGTCCTGTTCCTCCTCACCAAGCCGCACGAGGTCCCCTGCACCTCGGGGCTCCTCCATTTTGGATTGTACGTGACTCTGCGCACCAGCGTACGTGACCCCGCTCAACCCGGCCTCGGCCCCAGCAAGCCCCGACATCAAGGCACCAACAACTGGCCAGGGGGTACCACGTGGACACTTCCCCACTCCCGGCGGAGGGCAGTATCGATGGGACCCCCCACCGTCCTCCCACACCTAGGTGCGATCGCCCCACAGCGCTCCTGGGCCTGGCACCTCTCCTGCTGAGCGTCTGGCCGCTCCCGACCCGGCCTCTCCGCCGCCCCGGGCGCAAGGGTCCGGACATCAAAGGGCTCCAGACCTATATCTGGGGCGAACCTGCAACAGGACAGCAGTTGTATCCCGTAATCAAGAGCCCTGCTGATCGGATCGCGGCTGACCCTACGGAGAAAGACTCATCCTGGAACCACGCTCTGAGCCCTGCTGACTATGTCGCGGCTCCACCGTGCTTAAAGACCTTCACGAACCTTTGGGGCCCTGCTGACGCTGTTGCGGCCCGACCTTGTTGAACTTGCCATCAGAGCCCAGCTGACCTCGTCGCGGCTCGACCGAAGCGGACCTACCACCGGAGCCCTGCAGACACCGTCGCGGCTCTCCACGTCCGAGCTGCTTTGAGACCAGCACCTGCCGCTCCGGTCCCCGGAGCCACCTTCGGCCTAACGCAAGCTTGTTGTTGCCACACCCACCTCATGAACACACTTTTTTATTTAAATGCACGCCAGTTTCCTTTAAAGCAAAAGGGCTGCGTTTAAAAAATAAGTTTATCAAAAATAAATAACAGACATGGTGGCATGCTGAATCTTGGAGGCCACTCTATCTGTGTGATTGTGGTCAATTGGTCTGAGCTGCAATTTGAATAGTAATTAATTATTGTGAGACCGGCCTCACGGCGTTGCCCTCCCAATCATCCAGCCACCCTGCAACCACCCTCAAGACACGACATCTCCGACTCCGGCCGCCCCAGCCACCCAGATCCGAGGGCCGGCCAGAGCCCTGACAGACTCGACACCCTACCACGCATGTCCGACCGAGGGAGCGGGAACCCTCGAGCCAGACCCAGAGGCGCCAGCCCAGTCACACCTCGGGTCGCCTTCCCCGGGAAGACTCGATCGGCCACCAGGCCCCTGGGGAGCAGGCGCCTCCACTGCCGAGTGTCTGGGGTCCCTCCCAGACCCACCTGAAAAGACCAAAGAAGTGAGCGGCAGGAAATCCCGCCGAACCCCCTCCGTCACCCCAGTCCCCCCTCTGCGAGGACTCCGGACTTCAAAGAGCAAGCGGAGTATAACAAGGGGTGCCGGAGGAACAAATGCAGAGAAGACCTGGAACCATCCGAGCCTGCTGACGCTGTCGCGGCTCCTGAACGCTGAAGTGACCTGGGCCTGCAGAGTGACTCGCGGCCTCTCGCTATTGAACCATCTGAGCCCTGCTGACGAGGTCGCGGCTCCCGAACACTGTACCACCTGGGCCTGCTGAGTGACTCGCGGCCCCCAGCTATTGAACCATCTGAGCCTTGCTGACGGAATCGCGGCTCCCGAACCCCGACCACCTGTGCCTGCTGAGAGACTCGCGGCGCTCCCCTTGAGGACGACTCGGTAAGAGATCGCCCAGAGACACGACACCCTCCAGCTCGAGGATTGTGAGCTATCCGCAGGGTATTTCGCAGAGACACTAACTTTAAAGACTGTCCCGCTACCCCCATTCCCCACGACCGATTTGTGGTACCTTGTGCCACTGCTGTACTGCTTGCACCTTGGATCATAAAGATCCATTGAAATCATCGATAAAAGAACCTATCGTCCTTCAAAGAATACGTGTGGTGTCACTCTGTTCCTAGTGTCAGCTCAGGGTGTGCGCGCCTGGTTCGGCCTACGTGGGAGAGGTGGGTCAAAGGGGTGGGCAAGACGGGCATCGAACCCCCCTCCGGCGAACGCCTTTCCAACATTTGGTGGCAGACGACGGGATCCGAGCCGACACCGAAAGAGAGCGTGCAGTGAACGACTGACGCACTACCAAACAGAGATGGAAGGAGAAACCTCCCTGGGTGCCGCAGGTACCGAAATAAGCTCACCGTTCCGAGAGGATCAATTGGACTATTACACACATAGAGAATTAAAACAGTTTTGCAAGGACCTTGGCATCGCTACCACCGGATTAAGCACAAAGGAAGACTTCAAGAAAGTACTGAAAAACCTGGGTCGAGACGGGGGCGCCCCCGACCCAAACGGAAGGAGACTCTGCCCATGAACCACCAAGCATCCCGGTGAGAAACAACGGGCCAGAGGGGAACCTGTCCCCCGAGGAGCTAGCGGACCGAGAGAGAAGCCACAACCACGAACTTGAACTGGCAAAGCTAAAAATCGAGGGAGAAATAAAATTGGCAGAGAAAAAGTTGCCCGTCGAGCAGTTACGGCTACAAGGGGAACTCGAGGAGAAGAGACGCCAAAGAGAGCACGACGAAAAAAAAACTCCAGCTAGAACATGAACGCAGCCTGAAGGAGATCGAGTGGCGGGCTAAAAACGAAAAGTCACAGCCGCCCGGGAATCCACCGTCCGCTCCCACCGGGGAAACCAAAGTCCACATCCCCAAGGATGTGGTAAAAGAGTATTACAAAAATGACGATATCCAGCAGTGGTTTAAGGCCTACGAAGTCGCCATGACCTCTCACCGAGTCCCGCAGAAGGATTGGGGGGCTGGCCTATGGGGCCGGTTCTTAAGCGAAGGAAGAGACACCCTGCTAGATCTGCCCTCCACGGTCATGAACTCCTACAGCCACATGAAAGAAGCCCTCGTGGGCCGGTATGGACTCACCCCCGAAATGTACCGACAACGGTTCCGAGATTGCAAGAAGATACCGGGCACCACGTGGGTAGAATACGTGAACTTTTACAGCCGAGCCTTGGACGGGTGGATCAAGGGCAGCAAGGTCTCCACCTTCGAAGAACTGTTTGATCTGATTGCCTGGGAACATTTAGCGGCCAATTGCTTTGTAGAACTGCGCCAACATCTCCTGGACAGTAAACTCACCGACCCTCGGAAGCTGGCCGCTGAGGCTGATCGTTGGGTGAATACCCGGGTGTGAGACCGGCCTCACGGCGTTGCCCTCCCAATCATCCAGCCAACCTGCAACCACCCTCAAGACACGACATCTCCGACTCCGGCCGCCCCAGCCACCCAGATCCGAGGGCTGGCCAGAGCCCTGACAGACTCGACACCCTACCACGCATGTCCGACCGAGGGAGCGGGAACCCTCGAGCCAGACCCAGAGGCGCCAGCCCAGTCACACCTCGGGTCGCCTTCCCCGGGAAGACTCGATCGGCCACCAGGCCCCTGGGGAGCAGGCGCTTCCCCTGCCGAGCGTCTGGGGTCCCTCCCAGACCCACCTGAAAAGACCAAAGAAGTGAGCGGCAGGAAATCCCGCCGAACCCCCTCCGTCACCCCAGTCCCCCCTCTGCGAGGACTCCGGACTTCAAAGAGCAAGCGGAGTATAACAAGGGGTGCCGGACAAACGAATGTAGAGAAGACCTGGAACCATCCGAGCCTGCTGACGCTGTCGCGGCTCCTGAACGCTGAAGTCACCTGGGCCTGCTGAGTGACTCGCGGCCTCTCGCTATTGAACCATCTGAGCCCTGCTGACGAGGTCGCGGCTCCCGAACACTGAACCACCTGGGCCTGCTGAGTGACTCGCGGCCCCCAGCTATTGAACCATCTGAGCCTTGTTGACGGAATCGCGGCTCCCGAACTCCGACCACCTGTGCCTGCTGAGAGACTCGCGGCGCTCCCCTTGAGGACGACTCGGTAAGAGATCGCCCAGAGACACGACACCCTCCAGCTCGAGGATTGTGAGCTATCCGCAGGGTATTTCGCAGAGACACTATCTTGAAAGACTGTCCCGCTACCCCCATTCCCCACGACCGATTTGTGGTACTTTGTGCCACTGCTGTACTGCTTGCATCTTGGATCATAAAGATCCATTGAAATCATCGATAAAAGAACCTATCGTCCTACAAAGAATACGTGTGGTGTCACTCTGTTCGTAGTGTATCTCAGGGTGTGCGCGCCTGGTTCGGCCTACGTGGGAGAGGTGGGTCAAAGGGGTGGGCAAGACGGGCATCGAACCCCCCTCCGGCGAACGCCTTTCCAACATTTGGTGGCAGACGACGGGATCCGAGCCGACACAGAAAGAGAGCGTGCAGTGAACGACTGACACACTACCAAACAGAGATGGAAGGAGAAACCTCCCTGGGTGCCGCAGGTACCGAAATAAGCTCACCGTTCCGAGAGAATCAATTGGACTATTACACACATAGAGAATTAAAACAGTTTTGCAAAGACCTTGGCATCGCTACCACCGGATTAAGCACAAAGGAAGACTTCCAGAAAGTACTGAAAACCTGGGTCGAGACGGGGGCGCCCCCGACCCAAACGGAAGGAGACTCTGCCCATGAACCACCAAGCATCCCGGCGAGAAACAACGGGCCAGAGGGGAACCTGTCCCCCGAGGAGCTAGCGGACCGAGAGAGAAGCCGCAACCACGAACTTGAACTGGCAAAACAAAAAATCGAGGGAGAAATTAAACTGGCAGAGAAAAAGTTGGCCGTCGAGCAGTTACGGCTACAAGGGGAACTCGAAGAGAAGAGACGCCAAAGAGAGCACGACGAAAAGAAACTCCAGCTAGAACATGAACGCAGCCTGAAGGAGATCGAGTGGCGGGCTAAAAACGAAAAGTCACAGCCACCCGGGAATCCACCGTCCGCTCCCACCGGGGAAACCAAAGTCCGCATCCCCAAGGATGTGGTAAAGGAGTATTACAAGAACGACGATATCCAGCAGTGGTTTAAGCCCTACGAAGTCGCCATGACCTCTCACCGAGTCCCGCAGAAGGATTGGGGGGCTGGCCTATGGGGCCGGTTCTTAAGCGAAGCAAGAGACACCCTGCTAGATCTGCCCTCCACGGTCATGAACTCCTACAGCCACATGAAGGAAGCCCTCGTGGGCCGGTATGGACCCCCCCCCCCCCGAAATGTACCGACAGCGGTTCCGAGATTGCAAGAAGATACCGGGCACCACGTGGGTAGAATACGTGAACTTTTACAGCCGAGCCTTGGACGGGTGGATCAAGGGCAGCAAGGTCTCCACCTTCGAAGAACTGTTTGATCTGATTGCCTGGGAACATTTAGCGGCCAATTGCTTTGTAGAACTGCGCCAGCATCTCCTGGACAGTAAACTCACCGACCCTTGGAAGCTGGCCGCTGAGGCTGATCGTTGGGTGAATACCCGAGCCACCCGGGGCCCCGTGGGGGACTACGGCTGCCACAGTCAAGGCTCCCCCCGCCAGAGGGGCGGAGGGAACCACGGCCGACCAAGAGACTTCCCCGGGGGTCCTCAACCAGCCCCCCCAGCAGCCCACCAGCGGCGGGTTCAGCCCCGTCCCCAGCAAGCACCGGAGCCCCAGGACGGCTAGGTCCACGAGCTAGGATCACCTGCTTCCGCTGCCAACAGCCCGGACACTACGCCAATGACCCCCAGTGTCCCCAGTATCAGCGAACCACAACGACCAACCCCCCGGCCCGGCAGATGGCCTCCGTGGCTCTGGGGGAAGAGATGGAGGACTCAGAAGAATGGGAACCGGCGGCCATGGCCCTGGTCTCCCTTGGTGATCGAGAAATGGTCCCCGGGACACCCTTGCCCGCCAACACAAAGAAATACCGACAGCAGGTGACCATCAACGGCCACCGAGTCGAGGGCCTCCGCGACACCGGGGCGAGTGTCACCGCGGTCCACCGCAGCCTAATTTCAGAAGACCAGATCCTAACCGGTGCCCTCTGTCCGGTCGTATCCTCCGACAATTCTGAGAGCCTCTGCCAGATGGCGCTGGTGCCCTTCGAGTGGGGAGGGGTCTCCGGAGAACTGATGGTAGCGGTCCGGACATCACAGCCCGTAGACTGCCTCCTGGGCAACGACCTGGAGAGTTCCCCGTGGGGGCAAGTAGAACGAAGAGCCCATCTGGAGATGATGGGCCTACCAGAATGGGTCTGCGCCACCACGCGCTCCATGACCGCGCGATTGCCTCTCTCCGAGGGCGGTGAGGCCCTCCTACCGAACACTATCCCCGAGAGCCGGGACACCCTACCAGAAGCGGACAACCCTCCTTCGGAGGGAGAAGAAGACACTAACCCGGGAGAAGGGCCGGAACCTTCCGCCCCGGAGGCCCTGACTGAGCTCGGAGAACTGCCCGAGATGGCCCAGTGGCGCTGTGAGGGGGGGCCCTCCCGTGAAGAGTTCTGCCAGGAACAGGCCACCTGCCCCTCCCTCGTGGGACTCAGACAACAAGCCGAAGCCCAGGCCGCCGGTGACCGAACCGGAACCCATTGGATCTATTGGGACAATGGCCTCCTATACAGCGAGCAAAAGTCCGCCGAGCTAGGCGCAGCCCGGGTACTGGTGGTACCCCTGCGGTTCCGGAGCCTCCTCCTGGGCCTGGCCCACGATGTACCCTTGGCAGGACACTTAGGCCAAGACAAGACATATCAGCGATTGGTTACCCACTTCTATTGGCCCCAGATGCGAGCGAATGTAGAAGTACACTGCAAATCCTGCCTCACGTGCCAGGGCAGTGGGAAGAGTGGCGGAAAACGCAAAGCTCCCTTACAACCGTTCCCCGTTGTGAGTACCCCGTTCGAGCGGGTCGGCATCGACATCGTGGGACCCCTGGATCCGAAGACCGCCCAGGGCCACAGATTCATCCTTGTCCTGGTGGACCATGCCACCCGCTACCCCGAGGCCATCCCCCTCCGCACCGTGACGGCTCCCGTGGTGGGCCGGGCTCTCATGGGGATCTTCTCCCGTGTCGGATTTCCCCGCGAGGTTGTGAGTGATCGCGGCACTAACTTTATATCCCGCTACATGAAGTCCCTGTGGCAGCAGTGCGGAGTCACGTATAAGTTCACGACCCCCTACCACCCCCAGGGCAACGGCCTAGTGGAACGCTTCAACCGAACCCTGAAGGGAATGATCCTGGGCCTCGAAGAGCCCCTGCGCCGGAAATGGGACGTCCTCCTCCCTTGCCTCCTGTTCGCATACCGAGAAGTTCCCCAAAAGTCTCTGGGGTTCAGCCCCTTCGAACTGCTATACGGACATCCCGTCCGAGGGCCCCTGAGTCTGGTCAAAGAGGGCTGGGAGACAAGCCCCCGGGGGACACCCCCTGATGTGTTCCGCTACATCCTGGCGCTCCGCAACCAGACGAGGAAGTTCAGAGAACTCGCAGAGGCTAACCTCGAGGCCAGCCAAGAAGAAATGAAGCGCTGGTATGACCAGAACGCAACCCTGGTCGAGTTCCAGCCGGGCCAGCAGGTTTGGGTCATGGCCCCGGTGAAGCCCTGCGCCCTACAAGACAAATGGACTGGTCCCTTCAAGGTGATCGAGCGGAAGAGCCAGGTCACGTACCTGGTCGATGTACAGTCCCCACGGAACCCCCTCCGGGTCCTCCACGTGAACCGTCTCAAGCCCCACTTTGTGAGAACGGAATTAAGTTTGCTACTGGCCACCGATGATGGGGCGGAAGAAGACACCGAACCCCTGCCCGACCCCCTGTGCGCTAAAGTCCTGGATGGTTCCGTGGAGGGAGTGAGACTTTCAACCACCCTCACTCCCCAACAGTCCGACGACTGCCGCCAGCTGCTCAGACAATTCGCAGACCTCTTCTCCCTCATTCCAAGGGTCACCGACTGGTGTGTCCACGACGTGGACACCGGCGACAGCCCGCCTGTGAGACACCGAGCCTACCGGGTGCCTGACCGGGTCCGCACCTGCATCAAGACCGAGGTACAGAAGATGCTCACCCTTGGAGTAATCGAACCCTCCGACAGCCCCTGGGCCAGCCCGGTGGTCCTGGTCCCGAAGGCGGCTTCCCCTGGGGTTGCCCCCGAACTAAGATTCTGTGTGGACTACCGGGGGCTCAATGCGGTCACCCGAGCAGACGCTCACCCTATTACCCGCGCCGACGAGCTCATCGACCGCCTGGGGGCCGCCCGGTTCCGTAGCACTTTCGACCTGACCTGCGGATACTGGCAGATTGCTCTCACGGAGGGAGCGAAAGAACGCTCTGCCTTCTCCACACCAGATGGACACTACCGCTTCAGGGTCATGCCGTTCGGGATGAGGAACGCCCCAGCCACGTTCCAGCGGTTGGTGAACAAGGTCCTGGCCGGACTCGAGGAGTTCAGCTCAGCGTACCTTGACGACATCGCCGTATTCAGCTCTCAATGGCACGAGCATCTCCAGCACCTCCGACAAGTACTCATGGTCCTGCGCCAAGCCGGCCTCACAGTGAAAGCCAGCAAATGCCAGCTCGGGCAAGGCTCCGTGGTCTATCTGGGGCATCAGGTGGGCAGCGGCCAGGTCGCCCCCCTCCAACCGAAGATCGACGCCATCAAGTCCTGGGAGCCCCCCACCACGCAGACGGAGGTCTGGGCCTTCCTGGGCCTTACAGGGTACTACCGGAGGTTCATTAAAAACTATGGTAGTATCGCGGGGCCCCTCACGGAGTTGACCTCCAAAAAGCTCCCGAAGAAGGTGCAGTGGACCACCCCGTGCCAGCAGGCGTTCGACGCCTTGTAAACCGCCATGTGCACCGCCCCCGTACTCAAGGCCCCCGACTACTCCCAAGAGTTTGTGGTCCAGACCGACGCATCCGAACACGGCATCGGGGCCGTCCTCTCGCAGTTCGACGGCAAGGGCATCGATCAGCCCATAGCCTTCATCAGCCGAAGGCTGCTGCCGCGAGAGCAGCGTTGGAGTACTATAGAAAGAGAGACCTTTGCCGTAGTCTGGGCCCTCAAGAAACTACGGCCCTACTTGTTCGGAACCCATTTCCGAGTACAGACGGACCACCGGCCCTTGCGGTGGCTAATGCAGATGAGGGGGGAGAACCCCAAGCTACTACGATGGTCCATCTCTCTCCAAGGGATGGATTTCACTGTCGAGCATCGCCCCGGGACGGATCATGCCAACGCCGATGGCCTGTCCCGGTTCTTCCGCTTCGGCGAGGAGAACCCCCCAGTGGATGGGTAGTTCTCCACGCCTTTCAGCTGGGGGGGACGCGTGTGAGACCGGCCTCACGGCGTTGCCCTCCCAATCATCCAGCCAACCTGCAACCACCCTCAAGACACGACATCTCCGACTCCGGCCGCCCCAGCCACCCAGATCCGAGGGCCGGCCAGAGCCCTGACAGACTCGACACCCTACCACGCATGTCTGACCGAGGGGGCGGGAACCCTCGAGCCAGACCCAGAGGCGCCAGCCCAGTCACACCTCGGGTCGCCTTCCCCGGGAAGACTCGATCGGCCACCAGACCCCTGGGGAGCAGGCGCATCCCCTGCTGAGTGTCTGGGGTCCCTCCCAGACCCACCTGAAAAGACCAAAGAAGTGAGCGGCAGGAAATCCCGCCGAACCCCCTCCGTCACCCCAGTGCCCCCTCTGCGAGGACTCCGGACTTCAAAGAGCAAGTGGAGTATAACAAGGGGTGCCAGAGAAACGAATGTAGAGAAGACCTGGAACCATCCGAGCCTGCTGACGCTGTCGCGGCTCCTGAACACTGAAGTCACCTGGGCCTGCTGAGTGACTCGCGGCCTCTCGCTATTGAACCATCTGAGCCCTGCTGACGAGGTCGCGGCTCCCGAACACTGAACCACCTGGGCCTGCTGAGTGACTCGCGGCCCCCAGCTATTGAACCATCTGAGCCTTGCTGACGGAATCGCGGCTCCCGAACTCCGACCACCTGTGCCTGCTGAGAGACTCGCGGCGCTCCCCTTGAGGACGACTCGGTAAGAGATCGCCCAGAGACACGACACCCTCCAGCTCGAGGATTGTGAGCTATCCGCAGGGTATTTCGCAGCGACACTATCTTGAAAGACTGTCCCGCTACCCCCATTCCCCACGACCGATTTGTGGTACTTTGTGCCACTGCTGAACTGCTTGCATCTTGGATCATAAAGATCCCTTGAAATCATCGATAAAAGAACCTATCGTCCTACAAAGAATACGTGTGGTGTCACTCTGTTCGTAGTGTATCTCAGGGTGTGCGCGCCTGGTTCGGCCTACGTGGGAGAGGTGGGTCAAAGGGGTGGGCAAGACGGGCATCGAGCCCCCCTCCGGCGAATGCCTTTCCAACACCGGGCCACCCGGGGCCCCGTGGGGGACTACGGCCGCCACAGTCAAGGCCCCCCCGCCAGAGGGGCGGAGGAAACCACGGCCGACCAAGAGACTTCCACGGGGGGTCCTCACACAGCCCCCCCAGCAGCCCACAAGCGGCAGGTTCAGCCCCGTCCCCAGCAAGCACCGGAGCCCCAGGACGGCTAGGTCCACGAGCTAGGATCACCTGCTTCCGCTGCCAACAGCCCGGACACTACGCCAATGACCCCCAGTGTCCCCAGTATCAGCGAACCGCAACGACCAACCCCCCGGCCCGGCAGATGGCCTCCGTGGCTCTGGGGGAAGAGATGGAGGACTCCGAAGAATGGGAACCAGCGGCCATGGCCCTGGTCTCCCTTGGTGATCGAGAAATGGTCCCCGGGACACCCTTGCCCGCCAACACAAAGAAATACCGACAGCAGGTGACCATCAACGGCCACCGAGTTGAGGGCCTCCGCGACACCGGGGCGAGTGTCACCACGGTCCACCGCAGTCTAATTTCAGAAGACCAGATCCTAACCGGTGCCCTCTGTCCGGTCGTATCCTCCGACAATTCTGAGAGCCTCTGCCAGATGGCGCTGGTGCCTTTCGAGTGGGGAGGGGTCTCCGGAGAATTGAAGGTAGCGGTCCGAACATCACAGCCCATAGACTGCCTCCTGGGCAACGACCTGGAGAGTTCCCCGTGGGGGCAAGTAGAACGAAGAGCCCATCTCGAGATGATGGGCCTACCCGAATGGGTCTGCGCGACCACGCGCTCCATGACCGCGCGATTGCCTCTCTCCGAGGGCGGTGAGGCCCTCCCACCGAACACTGTCCCCGAGAACCGGGACACCCTACCAGAAGCGGACAACCCTCCTTCGGAGGGAGAAGAAGACACTAACCCGGGAGAAGGGCCGGAACCTTCCGCCCCTGAGGCCCTGACTGAGCTCGGAGAACTGCCCGAGATGGCCCAATGGCGCTGTGAGGGAGGGCCCTCCCGTGAAGAGTTCTGCCAGGAACAGGCCACCTGCCCCTCCCTCGTGGGACTCAGACAACAAGCCGAAGCCCAGGCCGCCGGTGACCGAACCGGAACCCATTGGATCTATTGGGACAATGGCCTCCTATACAGCGAACAAAAGTCCGCCGAGCTAGGCGCAGCCCGAGTACTGGTGGTACCCCTGCGTTTCCGAAGCCTCCTCCTGGGCCTGGCCCACGATGTACCCTTGGCAGGACACTTAGGCCAAGACAAAACATATCAGCGATTGGTTACCCACTTCTATTGGCCCAAGATGCGAGCGAATATAGAAGTACACTGCAAATCCTGCCTCACGTGCCAGGGCAGTGGGAAGAGTGGCGGAAAACGCAAAGCTCCCTTACAACCGTTCCCCGTTGTGAGTACCCCGTTCGAGCGGGTCGGCATCGACATCGTGGGACCCCTGGATCCAAAGACCGCCCAGGGCCACCGCTTCATCCTTGTCCTGGTGGACCATGCCACCCGCTACCCCGAGGCCATTCCCCTCCGCACCGTGACGGCTCCCGTGGTGGGCCGGGCTCTCATGGGGATCTTCTCCCGTGTCGGATTTCCCCGCGAGGTTGTGAGTGATCGCGGCACTAACTTCATATCCCGCTACATGAAGTCCCTGTGGCAGCAGTGCGGAGTCACATATAAGTTCACGACCCCCTACCACCCCCGGGGCAACGGCCTAGTGGAACGCTTCAACCGAACCCTGAAGGGAATGATCCTGGGCCTCGAAGAGCCCCTGCGCCGGAAATGGGACGTCCTCCTCCCTTGCCTCCTGTTCGCGTACCGAGAAGTTCCCCAAAAGTCTCTGGGGTTCAGCCCCTTCGAACTGCTATACGGACACCCCGTCCGAGGGCCCCTGAGCCTGGTCAAAGAGGGCTGGGAGACAAGCCCCCGGGGGACACCCCCTGATGTGTTCCGCTACATCCTGGCGCTCCGCAACCAGACGAGGAAGTTCAGAGAACTCGCAGAGGCTAACCTCGAGGCCAGCCAAGAAGAAATGAAGCGCTGGTATGACCAGAACGCAACCCTGGTCGAGTTCCAGCCGGGCCAGCAGGTTTGGGTCATGGCCCCGGTGAAGCCCTGCGCCCTACAAGACAAATGGACTGGTCCCTTCAAGGTGATCGAGCGGAAGAGTCAGGTCACGTACCTGGTCGATGTACAGTCCCCACGGAACCCCCTCCGGGTCCTCCACGTGAACCGTCTCAAGCCCCACTTTGTGAGAACGGAATTAAGTTTGCTACTGGCCACCGATGATGGGGCGGAAGAAGACACCGAACCCCTGCCCGACCCCCTGTGCGCTAAAGACCTGGATGGTTCCGTGGAGGGAGTGAGACTTTCAACCACCCTCACTCCCCAACAGTCCGACGACTGCCGCCAGCTGCTCAGACAATTCGCAGACCTCTTCTCCCTCATTCCAAGGGTCACCGACTGGTGTGTCCACGACGTGGACACCGGCGACAGCCCGCCTGTGAGACACCGAGCCTACCGGGTGCCTGACCGGGTCCGCACCTGCATCAAGACCGAGGTACAGAAGATGCTCACCCTTGGAGTAATCGAACCCTCCGACAGCCCCTGGGCCAGCCCGGTGGTTCTGGTCCCGAAGGCGGCTTCCCCTGGGGTCGCCCCCGAACTAAGATTCTGTGTGGACTACCGGGGGCTCAATGCGGTCACCCGAGCAGACGCTCACCCTATTCCCCACGCCGACGAGCTCATCGACCGCCTTGGGGCCGCCCGGTTCCTCAGCACTTTCGACCTGACCTGCGGATACTGGCAGATTGCTCTCACGGAGGGAGCGAAAGAACGCTCTGCCTTCTCCACACCAGATGGACACTACCGCTTCAGGGTCATGCCGTTCGGGATGAGGAACGCCCCAGCCACGTTCCAGCGGTTGGTGAACAAGGTCCTGGCCGGACTCGAGGAGTTCAGCGCAGCGTACCTTGACGACATCGCCGTATTCAGCTCTCAATGGCACGAGCATCTCCAGCACCTCCGACAAGTACTAATGGCCCTGCGCTAAGCCAGCCTAACAGTGAAGGCCAGCAAATGTCAGCTCGGGCAAGGCTCCGTGGTCTATCTGGGGCATCAGGTGGGCAGCGGGCAGGTCGCCCCCCTCCAACCAAAGATCGACGCCATCAAGTCCTGGGAGCCCCCCGCCACTCAGACGGAAGTCCGGGCCTTCCTGGGCCTCACAGGATACTACCGGAGGTTCATTAAAAACTATGGTAGCCTCGCAGGGCCTCTCACGGAGTTGAACTCCAAAAAGCTCCCGAAGAAGGTGCAGTGGACCCCCCAGTGCCAGCAGGCGTTCGACGCCTTGAAAACCGCCATGTGCACCGCCCCCGTACTCAAGGCCCCCGACTACTCCCAAGAGGTTGTGGTCCAGACCGACGCATACGAACACGGCATCGGGGCCGTCCTCTCGCAGTTCGACGACAAGGGCATCGATCAGCCCATAGCCTTCATCAGCCGAAGGCTGCTGCCACGAGAGCAACGTTGGAGTACTATAGAACGAGAGACCTTCGCCGTGGTCTGGGCCCTCAAGAAACTACGGCCCTACTTGTTCGGAACCCATTTCCGAGTACAGACGGACCACCGGCCCTTGCGGTGGCTAATGCAGATGAGGGGGGAGAACCCCAAGCTACTACGATGGTCCATCTCTCTCCAAGGGATGGACTTCACTGTCGAACATCGCCCCGGGACGGATCATGCCAACGCCGACGGCCTGTCCCGGTTCTTCCGCTTCGGCGAGGAGAACCCCCCAGTGGATGGGTAGTTCTCCACGCCTTTCAGCTGGGGGGGACGCGTGTGAGACCGGCCTCACGGCGTTGCCCTCCCAATCATCCAGCCACCCTGCAACCACCCTCAAGACACGACATCTCTGACTCCGGCCGCCCCAGCCACCCAGATCCGAGGGCCGGCCAGAGCCCTGACAGACTCGACACCCTACCACGCATGTCCGACCGAGGGAGCGGGAACCCTCGAGCCAGACCCAGAGGCGCCAGCCCAGTCACACCTCGGGTCGCCTTCCCCGGGAAGACTCGATCGGCCACCAGGCCCCTGAGGAGCAGGCGCCTCCCCTGCTGAGTGTCTGGGGTCCCTCCCAGACCCACCTGAAAAGACCAAAGAAGTGAGCGGCAGGAAATCCCGCCGAACCCCCTCCGTCACCCCAGTCCCCCCTCTGCGAGGACTCCGGACTTCAAAGAGCAAGCGGAGTATAACAAGGGGTGCCGGAGGAACGAATGCAGAGAAGACCTGGAACCATCCGAGCCTGCTGACGCTGTCGCGGCTCCTGAACGCTGAAGTCACCTGGGCCTGCTGAGTGACTCGCGGCCTCTCGCTATTGAACCATCTGAGCCCTGCTGACGAGGTCGCGGCTCCCGAACACTGAACCACCTGGGCCTGCTGAGTGACTCGCGGCCCCCAGCTATTGAACCATCTGAGCCTTGCTGACGGAATCGCGGCTCCCGAACCCCGACCACCTGTGCCTGCTGAGAGACTTGCGGCGCTCCCCTTGAGGACGACTCGGTAAGAGATTACCCAGAGACACGACACCCTCCAGCTCGAGGATTGTGAGCTATCCGCAGGGTATTTCGCAGAGACACTAACTTTAAAGACTGTCCCGCTACCCCCATTCCCCACGACCGATTTGTGGTACCTTGTGCCACTGCTGTACTGCTTGCACCTTGGATCATAAAGATCCCTTGAAATCATCGATAAAAGAACCTATCGTCCTACAAAGAATACGTGTGGTGTCACTCTGTTCGTAGTGTCAGCTCAGGGTGTGCGCGCCTGGTTCGGCCTACGTGGGAGAGGTGGGCAAGACGGGCATCGAACCCCCCTCCGGCGATCGCCTTTCCAACAATTATTATTACTGAATATTAAGTAGGTCAGATTGGGAGGTAATCCAATTTTGTCTTTTTAAAGTCTGACCTAATGGTACATATATTGGTTCATAAAATATTTACTGGTCACTAATTGCCGCCAGTATTTCGCAAGCAGTACACATTTGGCCCTAGAGGTTTTTGCACAGAGACTGTACGCCTACATTCACCACTTTTTGCCACCTCCTGCACTTTACTGAAAATCTTGTTTTATTTGTAAGTAGGTTTTGTTATTTATAAAAAAATTTACATGTGATTTGCATTATTTACCACGTGCTCTCCCGGCCTGCATGGTACTTAAAATGGTCCTATTACCCAACCTAAAAGAGCTTATTTTTCATTTATCATGAAAGGATAGAAATTTGCGTTGGAGATCCCAGAATTTGAACCTTTGACCTATAGATTCTTCCAACAGGTATATCCCCCTGACGAAGCCCCTCGAAGCGCTGGCTCAGTGTTGAGAAACGCGCACGGTAAAGCGATCCAAGCCATACATTTACATGTTCCTCCTGTGTCAACAATCCCACTGCACCCATGGAGAGAGAGAGGCAGAACGTGCACATTTCTAAAGCATGACAGAGCACCCCGCCCCACACTTTACAAATTCAAGGGCACAGGCGGCACTTGCCCCTGGAAAAGCTTCTCTTGCAGCTGTCTGAAAAAGTATGAAAAGCCACAATACAGACGCGCATATGGAGCTCCGGAAGAGGATTTTTGTTTATACCCCAAGTCGCTGACAAACAAATCTAAAAGGGACAAGTTCAAGAGCAGGACACGTGTTAACATTAGGATAATCTAAGTTGTATGTCATCGTGAATACATGAACGCATGTTCTTGTGTCGTGCACGAAGCTCAGAGAATTCCCTCCACAAGACCGAAATGTTGGCATAGAGGAGAAACTCAGGCGTGGGGTTATAAAGTGGTTGCCCAGGATCACAGCCGTCAGGCACCTCATGCAATGCCATGAAGATTGGGATTCTGTCGAGCACGTATAGCACAGAGATGCTGAAAGAGTGCCACAAATGTAAGGCACAAAAGCAATGACGTGTATAAGCACTGAGTTGTTGCTAAGAATGTGGGGCCTAACAAGTAAGGACAGGTGAGCACTGAGACACGGCTACACCACGCATGTGAAGCAAAACATACAAAGACTTGCGGAAACACTGAGAATATGTCAAAAATACAAAACACAAAATGAAAGTACATGTCTAACATTCAGACAACCGATACTGTTAAGCAGAACATGCACAGATATGGGTAACATTTTCTTTGCATATTTAGACCCGAAGGTATTGGAGCGCTAAAAGTCTGATGTATGATGAGATACTGACACATATGTGAGACAGAACATGCAGATACATATAGAAACTGAGATTTTGCCAGAGATGTAAGCCACTACATAACAAGGAGCTACCGCGGCATCACCAGCTAGCAACACCCTCAATAAACGTAAGACGTGCACTTCGAGGTTTATGCACTACACAAAGCAGGACACACAGAAAATAAACGAGCAGGAGGCGCTTAATACCCTATACTATTCCTGCCTTTTAGAAGCTGTCTAGGACCTTAAAGGACCCTTGCAAGAAGTGAAAAACGTACAGGTCCCATAATCATATGCACGCATTAAGGACAAGGGGCCGCACAAATACAAAATAAAAAAATTAAAGCGGGGGCCGTCCTGAAACATGGAGCGCGGCACCCGAGAAAAGTTATGCGGGGTTCGCAAATTCTATAAAGAAGAAACATAAAAGGGGGCCAGCATTATAGAAAAGTGGCCGCACGCATACAAAATAAAACAAGCATTAGCGGCGCGGCCGAGAAAATGACACGGCCGCTTGCGAAGTGAAAGTGATCACGGACGCGATCAAGCACGGCGCTTACGTGCACGCAAGCTTTATGCCACAGGCAGCACTTGGAAAACCCGCATACAAAATGTCTCGGCCAGACCAGCGCATGCGCTGGATCAGACGAGACCTAAAAAACAAATGTTGGGCTTCTATGTCAGGGTGTGCATTAAGGAGCAGGTTTCCATGGCAGAAATTAAAGTTGTTGTGAGTTCTCGAAGCACAGGCCTGGGCTCTCGTCTTGGTATTGTATGTTTTGATTCGCTGGCTGCAGTGGTAGGCTTCTAAGAGCTACCCAATGCCCAGCTCCGGCACCCCCCACAGGCCACAGGGATCCGAGTAACCAAGGCTCTCCAGGGCAGTTAGGATGGAGTTTCCTCACTTCATCTCTGGGCTTCTAAAGATTATTTTCATTTGAGAGAATCTTTCAGCAGGCATCGTCCACTTGCCAGGCATATGACTTATGAGACGAAGCAGGGGCGCAACTGGACCCGAACCTGGGGGGGGGGGGGGGGGGGGGTTATAATATTCCCAGCCAGGGCTAGTCCTAACGCTGGTCGCACATGGTGCAACAGTCTGTTTTGGCCCCCCCTCCCCCATTCCCTCCTTTTCCATGAATTCCTTCACTGCCACTCACCAACAATGCACCTCATCTCTATATAGCACCTTTCTGACAAACATTTCATTATTTCATAGCGCTACTCATAGTTTACTCACACTCAGTTCTGTGACCTGCATGGTACATGTTCTTTGTAGCAGGCACATTAACCCTTTGCGCTGTGTGGGTGGCAGGAGTGTCCATGTGAGTGTACAGTGAGCGATGCGACAGTGTGAGAGTAGGGAAAGAGGAGTGACTGCAGGGTGAGTGAGGTGACCATATGAATTTGGGTGCGGATGTAACTGCAGAGTGGGACGGAAAATGCATGGTTACTGATGGGCTTGTTTCAGTGAGATTGCAGATTGAGTAGTTAGGGGGACAGGTGAGTGAGGTGTGACATAAGTGCAGGGTGAGTAGTGTGCTTGTGTGACTGCAGGGTGAGTGAGTGACGGGTGTGAGTACATGGGGATCACTGTGAGTAAAGGGTGAGCGGGTGAATGCTGTGAGTGCATGGTGATCACTGTGAGTGCAGGGTGAGCGGCTGAATGGTTTGAGTGCATGGTGATCACTGTGAGTGCAGGGTGAGCGGGTGAATGCTGTGAGTGCATGGGGATCACTGTGAGTGCAGGGTGAGCGGCTGAATGGTGTGAGTGCATGGGGATCACTGTGAGTGCAGGGTAAGCGGGTGAATGGTGTGAGTGCATGGTGATCACTGTGAGTGCAGGGTGAGTGGGTGAATGGTGTGAGTGCATGGTGATCACTGTGAGTGCAGGGTGAGTGGGGGAATGGTGTGAGTGCATGGTGATCACTGAGTGCAGGGTGAGTGGGTGAATGGTGTGAGTGCATGGTGATCACTGAGTGCAGGGTGAGTGGGTGAATGGTGTGACTGCATGGTGATCACTGTGAGTGCAGGGTGAGCGGGTGAATGGTGTGAGTGCAGGGTGATCACTGTGAGTGCAGGGTGAGCGGGTGAATGGTGTGAGTGCATGGTGATCACTGTGAGTGCAGGGTGAGTGGGTGAATGGTGTGAGTGCATGGTGATCACTGTGAGTGCAGGGTGAGCGGCTGAATGATGTGAGTGCATGGAGATCAGTGTGAGTGCAGGGTGAGCGGGTGAATGGTGTGAGTGCATGGAGATCAGTGTGAGTGCAGGGTGAGCGGGTGAATGGTGTGAGTGCATGGTGATCACTGTGAGTGCAGGGTGAGCGGGTGAATGGTGTGAGTGTAGGGTGATCACTGTGAGTGCAGGGTGAGTGGGTGAATGGTGTGAGTGCATGGTGATCACTGTGAGTGCAGGGTGAGCGGCTGAATGGTGTGAGTGCATGGTGATCACTGTGAGTGCAGGGTGAGCAGGTGAATGCTGTGAGTGCATGGTGATCAGTGTGATTGTAGGGTGAGTGGGTGCATGGTGTGAGTGCATGGTGATCACTGTGAGTGCAGGGTGAGCGGCTGAATGGTGTGAGTGCATGGTGATCACTGTGAGTGTAGGGTGAGCGGGTGAATGGTGTGAGTGCAGGGTGATCACTGTGAGTGCAGGGTGAGCGGGTGAATGGTGTGAGTGCATGGTGATCACTGTGAGTGCAGGGTGAGCGGGTGAATGGTGTGAGTGCATGGTGATCACTGTGAGTGCAGGGTGAGCGGGTGAATGGTGTGAGTGCATGGTGATCACTGTGAGTGCAGGGTGAGCGGGTGAATGGTGTGAGTGCAGGGTGATCACTGTGAGTGCAGGGTGAGCAGGTGAATGGTGTGAGTGCATGGTGATCACTGTGAGTGCAGGGTGAGCGGCTGAATGGTGTAAGTGCATGGTGATCACTGTGAGTGCAGGGTGAGCGGCTGAATGGTGTGAGTGCATGGAGATCAGTGTGAGTGCAGGGTGAGCGGGTGAATGGTGTGAGTGCATGGTGATCACTGTGAGTGCAGGGTGAGTGGGTGAATGGTGTGAGTGCATGGTGATCACTGTGAGTGCAGGGTGAGCGGCTGAATGGTGTGAGTGCATGGTGATCACTGTGAGTGCAGGGTGAGCGGCTGAATGGTGTGAGTGCATGGGGATCAGTGTGAGTGCACTGTGATTGCTGTGAGTACAGGGTGAGCGTGAAGGGTGAGAATGAGGAGTGAGTTTTCTGAATGCAGGGTGCATTCCCAGACACTTAAAGAAACTCAGCTTGTTATTGACTTTGGCATAGGGTTTCAGATAAGTTAAACTATTGCTATTCTGGCATTAATCAAGGATCGAGGGCGGAGGAAATAAATAATGTGCTGGTCCTGCATCTAACTTCCAGTCTTCTGATTAGGGTTGCCAGCTCATTGTTTTGATGTCACAGATGGTACAAAAATAAAGTCACCTAAAGCTGTATTTTCAGCACTTATCTGTGCGTACTTCGAACAGCAAATATAAATAGAAAGCACTTTCAACTGTGTCCCAGGGCTGCCTCAATGATCCATGACTGATAATTAAAGGGAACAAAGATTGAAAAGTCGCATAACAAATGAATACATGCTATTTTATTTATAACACTAGTGTCAAGAAGAGGCCTTTGCAGGCTCTTGAAACAACACATGGCTGATCTTTTTCTTTGGCAAGCCTACTTTTTAGCTCTCGCCTGACCCAGCGCATGCGCTGGTCTGGCGAGACTTTTTGAGAGGGCTCCAAAAAGTGCTACCAGGCCAGCCTAGAGCTACAGTGCGCGGGTGCCACGCTTGACCGCGATTACTTTCACTTTCGCGCCCGCACTGCCGCTTGGCATAGCCAATACGTCTCGCTTTTGGGACCTTATAAGTATTTAGTTATGCAACTGTTGCATGGCTAAACACTTATAAGGTCCCAAAGGCGAGACCTCTTGGCTATGCCAATGCTTTTTTTTTTATAAGTAAACCCACAAGCAGAAGGCAGCAAAAGAACCAACGATGCTTTATAGCCCTTAAATTGTAATCAAAGCACCCTATGAGCGCACTCGTACACGTGATGCTCCAATGAAACAGATGCTGTCCAGTAAAGAGTTGATTCGTAACGCCATTGACGCCTCGTCAACAATGACTGAAGAGGGCTGACCCAAAGCAAGATATGATGAAAGGGAAATGAACCAAAGCCACTCTATTGTTTCTTTTTTGTTCACCACAAGAGCTCGAAAAAGAGCTAAAGCGGGCCCCAGCCACACCTAAAGATAAATTAGGGTGAACTACTCACATCTGTCTTGCCCATCTCAAGCTCGCTAGAGTCATTTTGGAATGGGTTTCTCGGTTATTCAGTTAACGAACATCTAAATTAGAAGAGCAGACTCTGTTGAGTGCGCGAACCAAGCTGGAGGCTACTGCGTTTGACATCCGGAAACCCTAAAGCCAATGCTTGTAAACAGGAAATGAAGACTGTGCACCTTCCCATCATGCAACGCTCGCGAGGCCCATCTCCTCGCGGGGGATACAAAATTTTCTAGCTATCGCGACAAGAATTTTAGATTCTATTAAGGACACGGAGGCGAGGATTATGCTTTCTCAATTCCTTTACTGAACTCAGCAGCCAATGAAAAGTGAACTACATGAGTAAAAAACATCACAACCCATGAGGCTTTGAACCACGCCTCCTCGTAATAGCCAATAGTAATCAGACAAAGCATACAAATCAGAGAGACCCTTCTTTGTCTTCCTCTTTCTTTGCGAAAAACAGTCTATAAGTCCGAACGACAAACATCACCGGAACATCAACTCTCAACGGAGAGTAAAAAACAGTTTCTTTAGGTTTCTCAACAGAGAATATAGTCACCCAGTCCATAGAAAAAATCAGCTTAACCAAAGGAGAAATCCGCCTTCCGTTGAAGTAGAACTTCAGATCCTGTTATGGTCCTGTCCCAGTCCTGAGGACAGCCGCTTCGTAAATGGGAAAAGTCATCTCCAGCCAGAGCATCACCTCAATTCTTGTTAGAGTCATTTCCTGAAAATAGAAACAAGGTTGAAAAAAGGGGAAAAAAAAAACACAAACCAGAGTCCTTAAGGGTGGGCAATACTTTGTTAGAAATATAACAACAATACAACTGAACAGTTGATACAACAGTCCCAATGGGTGGGATAATCCTCGCCTCCGTGTCCTTAATAGAATCTAAAATTCTTGTCGCGATAGCTAGAAAATTTTGTATTCTATGGCAGGACCGGAGGCTTCGTATTATGCTGGTTCAAAGCTCCTCAATAACAACAGAAGAAACATGAGAAATAGGCTTATAATAAAACATTTTGAACATAGAGTCCGTGGACCAATCAGCCGCCCTCAGAATATCCTCTAAACGAGATCCCAAAATATACGCTTTTGAGGCCATCGCTCCCCTAGTGGAATGAGCGCCATAAATGGAAACATCGATACCAGCCTCTGACATTACCCACCGAACCCACCTGGCTAAGGTGGCTGCTGATACTGGTCGGTAAGGTTTCTGAATTGCAATCAACAATTGCCCCAGCGGCTCAGTCCTCTGTGCAAGAGTGCGTTCCTCATAGCTTTTCAGACACTGTAAAACACATAATTTATTATTGTGAGGAAAAGCAGGATACTCTACCGAACGTGACATAGTTTTCGTCCTCCGTGATATGATAAAAGAGACACCCTGTGGAGAAAACAGTCTACCTGCCAGATCCAGAGCCCGCACATCCGAGACTCTACGACAGGAGATCAAGCACAACAGCATAGTGAGTTTGGCCGACAATTGCTTTAAGGAGAGCGCTGAATTATCAGGCCAAGACTCCAACAAAGAGAGTACCTTCGAAACATCCCATAAGGTGGAGTACCTGGGTCGAGGGGGATTGGCCACTCTAACCCCTTTAAGCAACTTACACACAAGGGGATGCATCCCCACCGGTTTACCATCAATAGCGTCATGGCCCGCCGAGATAGCAGAACGAAAATTATTAACTGACCTGTAAGCAAGCACAGACTCAGCGCATTCTGAAAGAAAATTCAAAATCGCAGTCACATCCGATCCCACGGGATCCACATGCCGTTGAAGGCACCAACCCACCCATCGCTTCCATGAAGCTGAATATCGTTTCCGGGTGGACGGTGCCCAAGCCTGTCGTATAAAACCGGCAGCTGCCTGCGAAAGACCCTCAATGCTCTCGTGTCTCCTGAGAGCGTCCACACCATGAGAGGGAGTTGGTTCTGCAGGATCAGCGGGTGACAAGCTCCCACTGGATCCTGGAGAATCGTTGGGAAAATCGGGAGCTGAAAAAGAAGATCCACTGACAACTCCAATAGTGTGGGAAACCACGACTGAGTCTTCCACAACGGCGTCACCAACACTACTGAAGCCGTCTGACGATGGACAAAGGCCGCCACTCTCGGGATCAGGGCAAACGGAGGGAAGGCATAATTCCTTTGTGGGCCCCAATGTTGAAGGAACGCGTCCGTTCCCATCGCCATCGGGTCCGGTCTCCAACTGAAGAACAACGGGATTTGTGCGTTGAGGCGAGAGGCAAAAAGGTTTATCTTGCAGGGGCCTCGCATATTCATGATCACCGCGAACAGCGAGGGATGAAGCTTCCAATCGCTGTAATCGCGCAGGAACCTGGAGTTCCAATCCGCCACCTGGTTGAGCTTGCCCGGCAGATACTCCGCTATGACCGTGATTTTGTGATTGAGGCAGAATTGCCAGAACTCCTTGACGATGTTGACCAACATCTGGGACCTCGTCCCCCCTAACCGATTGATGTATCTCACCACCGACACATTGTCCATCCGGAGGAGGATGCAACAATTGCTCTTCAGGGGAGATATCGATCGTATCGCAAACGAACCCGCTAACAACTCGAGGCAGTTGATGTGCAGCCTTAACTCGTCGGCAGACCACCGTCCTCCTGTGGCAAAGTCTCCACACCGTGCGCCCCAGCCCCAGCGACTGGCGTCGGATTCGGCAATGACATCCGGAGCGGCGCCGAAAATCGCCCGTCCGTTCCAGGCCGACATGTGCTCCAGCCACCACTGCAGCTCCCCCCGAGCGTCTGGGGATAAGGGAATGAGATGATCGTAGTGAAACTGCCTCTGGATGTAGTGTATCTTGAGCCGCTGAAGGGCTCGATAATGTAGGGGGCCCGGGAAGATGGCTTGAATGGAGGAGGCCAGTAGGCCCACTATCCTCGCCAAAACTCGCAGGGAAATCCTCTGCTTGGATAAGGTGGATCTGATTTCCCGTTTGATAGACCTGATCTTGGGCAGAGGCAGAAGAAGTTGGGCCAATACTGAATCGATTTGGAAACCCAATAATTCCATCTGTTGGCTTGGAGTCATCAATGACTTCTTGAAGTTGATGACAATCCCCAGGTTCTGTAATAGGGACATTGTCCACCCCAAGTGCGTGAGCAATAGATTCCGATCTTGGGCCATGAGGAGCATGTCATCGAGATAGACAATCATGCGCACTCCCATTTCCCTCAGCCGGGAGACCACAGGTTTCAGGAGTTTTGTGGAAACCCACGGGGCCGACGATAGACCAAAGGGCAGGGTACGATACCGGTACCATTGTCCCTTCCATTGAAATTGAAGGTATTTCTGATGAGAGGGACAAATCGGGACCGTGAGGTAAGCATCCTTCAGGTCCAAACGGACCATCCAATCGTTTTCCAGCAATAGGTCCCTGAGCAGATGGATGCCCTCCATCTTGAAGTGTCTGTAGACGACGAAGGGGTTGAAATCTCTGAGGTTCAACACCAGTCTTTGACCTCCTCCCTTCTTTTGTACCAAAAAGACGTTGCTGCAGAACCCTCCGGGACTGAAAGGTCCTACAGCAATAGCCTGTTTGTCCAAAAGCTCTAGAAGTTCGGAGTCTATAAAATTCTGCTCTAGAAGGGAAAAAGGGAGAGGTCGAGGTGCAGTGATTTGACCTGGCGGCTCCAGAAGCTCTATCTGGTTTCCCTGAACTGTCTGCAAGACCCAAACATCTGTGGTGAGGCGAGCCCAATTCACAACAAAATGCAACAATCTGCCCCCCAGGGGAATCATAGGGTACACAGGACTTACCAGAAGACTGGGATTCGAAGTTTTTGTGGCCACGGTTGACCCCTCGGTTGAAGCGGCCCCTGTATCCACGGGATCTGGAGGGATAGAAGCCAGCCTGTTCTGGCTCTTGGGTATAACCCCGGCGTCTAGGCGCGAAACCTCGCTGAGGACTGGGGTTGGAGTAGCGGCCGGTCGAGCGTCCTCTACCACGTCCGGCCCTACCAGAGACCTGGTGAAACACTCTCTTCAGGGATGATTGGGACTTGTCAAGTGAGGCAAAAGTGTTCACGAATTTAGCAATGTCCTTCACGAATTTGTCACCAAAAAGCTGGCCTTCTGCCAGTGGGCCCGGTTCCGCCGTGGCCAATTCCACCAGTTGTGGATCGATCCTTAAAAGAACTGACTTGCGCCGCTCGGAAGCCAAGGCGCAATTGGCATTGCCCAGCATACAAATCGCCCTCTGAGCCCATCCAGCCAACACCTCAGGGTGGATGGCCGCCCCTGTCTCTTGCGCCTGTAGGGCCAACTCCAGTATTTTTGCTAAGGGGCCTGCAAGGTCAAGAACCTTATCTTGACACGCCCGAAGGGCGCGATCGATCCCTTTCTTGGGGTCTTTTTTATACTTTTTAAGGAAAGTGGTCATGGAGGAATCTATGTCGGGAGTAATCGCTACCTTATGGGGCAAGTCGGGACGAGGGCATTCAGATTTCAGGCGTGCCCGCACCTCCTTATCAAAGCTCTTTCTTAAATGCATTTGCATGTACTCAGCCACCGCTGATGGTGGGACCCAGTCTGCAGAGCGAGGATGGACGATATCTGAGGGGTCGAACAGGAAGGGAGAGGTTTGGGCGGGGGAGGAAGAGTGTTTGCGCTTCTTTGCGCGTTTACGAGGCTTGGAGTCCCTTGAAGAGTCGGTGTCAGTGTCAGGACCTGAAGTGGTGTCTACTCCCGGAATGGGAGAAGAAGGCTTGGGCAGGGGAGCCGGGACTTCGGCGAGGACTTGCTCATTAGATTTATAAAGCTTGGAATAGGAATGCGCGTGTGGCCAAGGGGTACCCACGGGCTCAGAAGGAGCGGGGGGGGTCGGAGCAGGACCAGAGCCAGCAGGGGACGGGATCGGGGCAACCAGACGATCCAGCCTCTGAGCAATAGGCAACAAGGCGGAGGAGAGCGCCTTGTCTAACTTGACATCCAATTTTTTGTCAATTAAATCCTCCATGGAATCGTCGTAATAATAGTCATCATCACCCTGGTCCTCACACGCAGCCACCTCCTCCTGGTAGAAATCGTATTCTGCCATGCCTCAGGGGAATACCTTGTATTCAATCCGTAAATCCCCAGAGGGAAGCTCAATTATCTAACCCTAACCTCCAAAGGCTAGGGTGTCAGGTGGGAGCAAATGCCGGGGCAAAAAAGGAGCTAGGGAGTACACAAAATCCCAAAGGGAGTGCGAAGAAAAAACTGCACCACTGAGGAGTAAAGGAGGGGGGGAGAGCCCCTCCAGCCTGGGTGAGTTAGAGGGTCCAAAAATTATTGCCTGAGGCCACCAAGCCAAGTAGTGAGGGCTACTGTGCACCAGACAGCCAGAAACCCAAGCGCTGCATGAATCACCTATCCGGCCCGTACTCCGCTCCTAATTCACCAGCTGCGTTAATCCCCACTTCAGCCCGGGGCAGGGCGTCAAGTCCGGCACTCGTAGGGAGGCTCGCGCGCATCTACGCGCGTGCGCGCTCCCGAGACGCACGCCGGAAGCCGTTCTGGCCTCGGCGTGCGACTCGCTCCCTGGGGGGGGGGGGGCAAACCCCTCCGATCGCGTACCGCGATCGTAATACTGAACAGTGTCAGCGGCAGCGCGGGGCAGTGGGGCAAGACAAAAGAACGGGAAGAAGCACCTACAGCGCAACACGCGCTGGACCCTACAACGACAGAGGAAACGCCGGCAAGGGCAACGCGCGCCTAGCGCTAGACGCGAGTGAGGCGGCACGCAGACACCGCGCCTAAAAGCACAACACTCGTCCGACAGAGAGGTAAAACCCAACATACAGCATGTACAATAAAGACTGCATAAAGCGATGTCAATCCTAAACAAATTTCAGCATTAAAGCATACAAAAGAGAGAGACACTTATCTTGACTGCGGAGCAGCAAAGAAAGAGGAAGACAAGGAAGTGTCTCTCTGATTTGTATGCTTTGTCTGATTACTATTGGCTATTACGAGGTTGTGATGTTTTTTACTCATGTAGTTCACTTTTCATTGGCTGCTGAGTTCAGTAAAGGAATTGAGAAAGCATAATACGAAGCCTCCGGTCCTGCCATAGAATCCGTCACTTGCTGTTGCTGGACCCAGACACCCTGTATGCCAGCGACGCCATGATCGGAGCGCCTACAAGGGTTGTCAAATGAACTGTGGGAAGCGCTGTTTCCCGTGCACATTGATCGGGCTGTGACACGAAGCAGAGCTAACTGTGCTCCGAAGTACACCCGGCCTGAAGGGAGTTTGAACCCTTCTCCCCCTCGAGAGTGGGATCACACTCGGTGCTTGAAATGGAAAAATAAAGGTGCCGGTACTCTGTGACAGAGTATCTGAAATTGCATGGCTAAACACTTATAAGGTCCCAAAGGCGAGACCTATTGGCTATGCCAATGCTTGTTTATTTTGTATCCCATTTTTCATAACTGTAAACCGGGTATTCTGACTTTTGCAGGCTCATTTTGATCTGCACAGTGTATTTTAGTATGTAAATAATTATTTTTCTTATTCTTTCTCGTATAAGTCCTAACAATCTGTGGTGGTAATGCCCTATTTTGCCATCTGTGGAAAGGTTGTTTTCTGTGGAAGGGACATCGTGACCTGTAAACCTGGACACCCACATGTCTGGGACTAGGGCCTGAAGTTTCACAACGTGTTCTCTTCCCCTTTTCCTAATGCCCTGCTTGTTTTATTTTTACAACTCTTTACACTTTTTCTAGGCTTTACGATTAAAACCAGATTGTAAATGTATAGACGTCTGTATCACTTGACGGAGGCCTTTCGAATGCGTTCACAGATTGTGTGGACACTGATTTGCAAGTCCACTTCCACCCCCTGTGCAAGGGGTAAGGCCCTCTGATTGGCAGGTTTACACCACTAGTGCTTTCCATCAAGCACTATTCACAAGTGCGCCTCATATTCACTGCAGCGCCTAGAGGGGATTGTTTGAGCGCATATTGTGCTTATGGGGCAATGCCAGATAGAATTGGTATAGCGCTTCATACAAATGTTGACGTCCTGAGCGCTTTTCGGGCGACGATAGAGGCTGTGTTTGCTGTGCCTGGCTGGTAGAGTAGGTGCTTATTGTTGCCTGTGTGGTAGGCATTGGTTGTGTAGTAGTGAGTTTCAGAGGGGCGCTAGCGCTACAATCATGTTGTGGTGAACTTTTAGCCACACTGAAGCGTGTTGTGATGCGGAAGCGTAGGAAACAGCCACACTTTCAGAAACATACAACCAGGCCTCTGTCAGAGCGGGGCACGTGTATAGAAGCTGCCAGCCCTTTACTGCCCTCCCTTACATCAGCTAGTAAGCTATCTCAGCGGGTTGAGCACCTGCTGCAACGCAAACAATAACCACGTCTGTGCTTTATTCAGTGTTAGAAATGGCGATTTCTGGTTGGCTAAGGCTTGCGCCAAAGTCAGGCAGAAACCACCACTCTAGTCAGGGCAAGGAAGTTACACGCCAAAGATAACCCCTGCTCACCCCCTTGGTAGCTTGGCACGAGCAGTCAGGCTTATCTCTGAGGCGATGTGTAAAGCGTTTGCGCGCGCACCCAGCAACAACACCCAAGGCCCACCACAAAGGAAACTCCACACAAGGTATTCTATAAAAATAGCCTTTGTATTACCAAAACACATTAGATAAGAACACACACTTTACAATGTGCCAACAGGCACGGGCAGAGTTTACAAGGGATTATATGTACAGGGGACAGGGCCACATGGACCACTGTCAGGAATTAGCACTTTGTAGAAATTAGCACTTAGAACATAGGAATAATACTTTAGAACATAGCACATACAATCACTGTAGCACTAAAATAGAACATGTAGCACATAACCAGTAACTACTGGTAACAGGTAAGTACCACCTACGCAACCCTAACCACCTTAGGAAAATGTCACGCAGGGAACTAGGACCTCACTAGCACCACCTGTACTAGGAGAAAACAAACAACCACCAAAGTATCACAATACCTGTAGGGGTAAACGCACAATACACATGATGCATCGCAACCCATTCAGAGGTGTAGGGAAGGAAAACACATGATGCATAAAAACATTCAGCGGTGTAAAACAAGGCACATGACGCATAACACATTCAGAGGTGCAGGGAAACACAATTGCGCAAGAACTCACATAAGCCACCACCTGTGGCAGTCCCTAGGCCAACTGGCCTTGAAGGGGCAAGGACGCCCTGTGTCCCAGCAAAGTCAGGGGCAAGACTGCGCAGGAGGCACAGTCCAAAACTCAGAGGGCCACCACCTAAACGTTGCAGCTGCCCACTAAGTGCTGGGCAGCTGTAGAGACTGGGGCCTGGGCACCTCTGGGCCCTTAGGACAATTAGGGCCGTTGTTGGAGCCTCCCTGGGCTCTAGACAACCGAATATGGCCCCCAATAACGTTGGAGCGCACCAGCGCTCGAAGAAAACAATGCGGGGCGTTGGAGCCTCACTCGGCTCTTAAATACACACTGGGGGCCAATGTTGGAGCCTCTCGGGGCTCGGGAACACAGCTATGCCCTGGGGCACTGGTGGAGCCTCGTGGGCTCCAGACGAACAATGCGCTCAACGTTGGAGCGGCCCACTGCCTTCCGGTGCCGATCTGACTATCCCCAGAATGCCGCCGCAGTTTGAGTCCCTCCGGACTCCGCAAGATCAACGGATGCCTGACGTTGGAGTCCCGCTCGGGGGACTCGTGAGCCTCGCAGGCTCTTACAGTGAATGGGGAGGGTTAACCCGGTTCCCCCCTCAGCCCCCCACTCACCAGGACTTCCACGGACTGCTCCGGTCAGGCGATGGGGACAGCTGCACGGGAACACGCAGCGCTCCCACCTCCTCTGTGGCTGCGGGGTTCTGCTCTCCGGGCTGCAGCCAAGCACGGGGTGGGCTCCCGTCCGCTTATCTCTCGGGCAGAGTGCCCCGGGGCGCAGGGTAGGCTCCTGCCTGCTCCGGGGCTCTGAGCAGCCGCGACGCTTCGGTAGGAGGCGGGGTAGGTTCCCGCCCTCCTATTCTAAGTTCCGGTTGTCCCGGAGGCCCGCCCCCGGCCCGCCTGACTTCCTGGTCGGGCGCCGGAGGGCGATTCACGGAGCAAATGCCGGGTGGGCACCGGCGCTTTTAGAATTCAATAAATCGAGGTGGGCACTCGATATTGCGGCAATGTCCCTGGCAGGGTGGGCACCTGCCAGGGGACCTCAGGATCAGTTCAGAATGGGGCAAATGCTGGGTGGGCACCGGCTTGCAGCAACAAAGCGCTCCTGAGCGCTGAAGGAAAATAAAAGCGCTTCCAGGCGCTTAGGGATGCCCACAGACACCAAGCCCAGCAAAGTTCTCCCCTGCATGCAGCAGGGCAGGGGTGGGGGGCAAGGCTGGACACAGAGCCAGCTCACTGGGCCTCCAGGCAGGGAGGTAGTCCAAGTGGCGGTCCTCTGGTCCAGCGGCAGCAGCCCCCCTCAGGTAAGATCCTGGCAGAGAACAGATTCTGTGGGGACACAGCCCCATTTTTATACAGTAAAACCCTTTGTTCTTGGTTCAGGGTGAGGGGGAAAACCAGTCGCAGCTGGTTGGGGAGCACCCTTGATGTGCTCAGCCCCTCACTCTATTCACTGGCAGGGCTAGGATCGTCAGTCGCACCACAGGGGGCGGAGCCAGCATTGTGTGGGGAAAGCCCTGCCCTATTCAGGTCCAAGGTGCACTCCTCCCCAGCCATCAGCATGCTAATCTCCCTATTCACCACCGGGTGACTCCTCCTGACTCTGGGGAATCCCTAGCCCGTCACATGACCACAGCCAGCCAATCACGCGACAAGGCACACATTTTACACTGCACACCGAAGTGCCCACTTCTAGAAGTGGCACTTCCACACTAGGTACATGCACGCCGCACACATCATCGCGCAGCATTCAATCACACGAGTCCGCACATACCAAACTCGAGCCTGCACACCCCACGCATCAGGAACTACCAGGGACACATACATTCCCCATGCATTCCTATGGGAGGGCAGGCCTATCTCACCACATGCACTCAGAGTGCGCACGCACTTTACCCTGGGACACAGGGAAAGTGCGCAGAAACCAAAAATCACCACACCAAGTTACCAATAAAAAGCAAAAAGTTCAGGGGTGAACCTGCCAGAAGGGCCAAGTCCAACACAACCCCCTTCCAGCCAAAACGCAGGGCAGACTAATCACCACCGTGACGGACTTCCCTGCTTGGGGCGATAGAACACGGACGCGGGCCCGCAACTGCAGGGACACCCTCCGGTTCTACGCCACGGTGAACCCATGGAATTCTTTCTAACACCACTGTCTGGACCAACTGGGCTACCCCACTGGCACTCCCAAGCTGTCCGCGGCCAAGACCAGGCCCTAGGCCACCCAGGTGCCACCGGTCTTTGCCTAACCATAGAGTGGGGGTAGGAACCCCTGGCACATAGCGTCCATTCTCCACTCTTCCTGTCTGCAAGACAGGACTAGACTGCCACTGGTTCTCCAGCCTAGGGCCTACACCCTCAGGCGGACCAGGAGTCTCAGGGAAGGCTCTCCTCCCCCTACCTCTTCTCCTAGGGTTCCTCCTCCTCTGGCGAGGGGTACACCTAGAACGCCATTCCAATCCAGGGTTTAACCCCTCAGGTAGTACCGGGGCCAGAGGTGGGCTCTCCCACCCTCTGCACCCCCTTCCAGAGCCCTGCTCCCTACCAACTGGGGCGGTACCTCTGGAAGAAGAACCGGTCGGGACGCTGGTTACAGACGTCCCACCCTTCAGGTCAGGCTGACCCTGAACCTGGCCTTCAACCTCCGGCCTAGAACCTTTGGTGGAATAATCGCCTGGCACTCCAGGACTTTGGGGGATTTACACTCCATCCCCCTGAGGCTAACAAACGACACATAAGTCGGGTGACTGTCTGTCTGGCGCGGATCTCCCGTCCCCTGTCCACCTGACAGTGCGCAGAGATCCCCCAGAACAGAAGTGGTGTCACCATGGTCACTACACGGGATCCTAGCCCAACTGGGTAGTCCCTGACCCACTGGCTCTTCCACTGGGAAACTCATCCCCCAATCACTCCTCACGCTGGACTCCTGTACCCTCCCTACCGGAGCTGTACAGCCAGACTCTAGAACCACAGGAGCCCTGGTTACAGGCGCTCTAGGTCCTCTACTCACTAGGAGATCTTCCTCAAGTGGAGTAACAGGACAGCCTAGGTCCCCAACTTGGTGTTCCCTCATGAAACCATCCAAGTCCTGAGGCAGGGTTTCGTGCGTCTGGGGACCCTCGGTCACCCACTTACTCCCGCTCCACTGAGCCAGGCCGTAAGCTCCTACACCCTCCTCGCTATCCTGGGACCTAGCTGGGCTACACTGAGCCTCCTCCACCACGCTGGGCTGGAGGATCTCTGAACCACTACTGTTGGAATCACTCTCCCATTCCTCATCAGAACTTGGGACCCCTTCCCAACGGTCTGCTTTTCTTGCCAGGGTCCAAGGATCCAAGGCATCACATCCCAACAGGTGTTGGCGCAACCCGGGATAAAAACTACTGCATAGCTGTTCTTTGATAACCAGAGCATACAGTCCGTCAAAATCCCGTTTCGTGTTTACCCTTAACCAATCATCCAGTGCATCCTCACATTTACCCACAAACGTGTCCCAAGTCTGGTGAGACAGCTTCCTACTGCCCCTGAATTTCAACCTCAACTCCTCCTCCTGGGGAACAGGTACCAGACTGGGGGAACTGGGACTGGGATTTCCTACACTGAAATCTATATAGCTACCACCACTGGACTCAACCCTCCCTGGGGAGCCCAGAAAATTAAAACTGCGCGCAGGGGATAGTCCACCCTCCAGAGCTACTTTGCCTCTGGTGGAGGCCCTCTCAGCCTCCTCTATCCTTTCCTGCGCCAAGACCCTCTCAGTCTCTAGCTGTTGCTTCTTGACCTCCAGCTGCGCCATAGCCTGCGCATGCTCTAACCTGAGCTTTTCTAACGCCAGCTGGTGCTCCCTTTCTTTCCTCCTATCTTCCCACTCCTCTGGGGACCGGGAAAGGGATGAGGCGCTGCCTCCTACGCTGGACCCAGCAAGGGACTCCCTACCTATGGGGTCCTCACTCTCTACTGGCGTCCAGGTACTGTCATCGTCTTCCTCCTCTTCTGAATCTTCAGGGCTCCCCACAGACCCACCACCCTCCAGGTGTGAGGCCCGGGCCCTTTCCATATTGTGCTCAAGATCCCATGGACCCTTTTGCCATAGGACCAGGTGGTCCTGAAGTTCGTACAGAGTGTCGGACTCTCTTTCTGTACAGGACCTTTCTAACTCCTGCCTCTGGCGCCAAGCTAGCTCATAGGGATCACAAGCAGGCTCCATTCTGGCGGACGTATGGTGAAAAGATTATACAGGAAACCTAGGGGTCTGAGCTTAACACAGGGTACACAATTCACAAAAAGGATTCAGCAAGCTCTCTATCCCAGAGAACTCACACTCACTTGCCTAGTGCCACCCACCATTCATCCATACACAACCCTCCCCTCGGACTGGTAAGGCAGTTTCTACCACCCCTGATTCCTCAACCTGACCACAAGTGACACAGGTACCAAACTCTGGGCGCAGGGCGGGGGACAAATGTACTGGACACTATTACGCTGCCACCACTGGATCCCACCCTCTGGTGAATCCAGAAACACAATGCACTTAGGGGGATGATCTACCCTCCCGAGCTAGGGACACCTAACTCACAGTGCACAAGAAACACATTTCCAAAGAAATGACATTTAAAAACAACCTTAAAACAATAATCCCTATACCATGTGATTATCTAAATGCAGAGTTTTGTAGTGCGGCCAGTTGCTGCTGCGGTACAGCGCAAACGCAAGTCCAAATCCCAACGCTGATCACCAATGTTAGAAATGGCGATTTCTGGTTGGCTAAGGCTTGCGCCAAAGTCAGGCAGAAACCACCACTCTAGTCAGGGCAAGGAAGTTACACGCCAAAGACAACCCCTGCTCACCCCCTTGGTAGCTTGGCACGAGCAGTCAGGCTTATCTCTGAGGCGATGTGTAAAGCGTTTGCGCGCGCACCCAGCAACAACACCCAAGGCCCACCACAAAAGAAACTCCACACAAGGTATTATATAAAAATAGCCTTTCTATTACCAAAACACATTAGATAAGAACACACACTCTACAATGTGCCAACAGGCACGGGCAGAGTTTACAAGGGATTATATGTACAGGGGACAGGGCCACATGGACAACTGTCAGGAATTAGCACTTTGTAGAAATTAGCACTTAGAACATAGGAATAATACTTTAGAACATAGCACATACAATCACTGTAGCACTAAAATAGAACATGTAGCACATAACCAGTAACTACTGGTAACAGGTAAGTACCACCTACGCAACCCTAACCACCTTAGGAAAATGTCACGCAGGGAACTAGGACCTCACTAGCACCACCTGTACTAGGAGAAAACAAACAAACACCAAAGTATCACAATACCTGTAGGGGTAAACGCACATTACACATGATGCATCGCAACACATTCAGAGGTGTAGGGAAGGAAAACACATGATGCATAAAAACATTCAGCGGTGTAAAACAAGGCACATGACGCATAACAACACATTCAGAGGTGCAGGGAAACACAATTGCGCAAGAACTCACATAAGCCACCACCTGTGGCAGTCCCTAGGCCAACTGGCCTTGAAGGGGCAAGGACGCCCTGTGTCCCAGCAAAGTCAGGGGCAAGACTGCGCAGGAGGCACAGTCCAAAACTCAGAGGGCCACCACCTAAACGTTGCAGCTGCCCACTAAGTGCTGGGCAGCTGTAGGGACTGGGGCCTGGGCACCTCTGGGCCCTTAGGACAATTAGGGCCGTTGTTGGAGCCTCCCTGGGCTCTAGACAACCGAATATGGCCCCCAATAACGTTGGAACGCACCAGCGCTCGAAGAAAACAATGCGGGGCGTTGGAGCCTCACTCGGCTCTTAAATACACAATGGGGGTGTTAGACCCGGCCTTGTAGCATAGCCATCCCTGTCCCCGCACCACATAACCTGACCCATGCACCTCACGCAGCCCCCGAGCCCACGGCCTAGCCGATCCTTCCCACTAGGACCCACACACACCCGACCCAGACTTCCCCGTCCGTGGCCTTCCTCCTTTCGGCCACACCGGGCCCGCGTGCCCACTTCATGCACCATGATGGCCGCCCGGCCCCAGCGCGACCCTGGCCTAGAGGCGCCACTCCGGCTGGGGGACATCGCGCTCCCATTGGGATGAGAGAGGGAGGAGCAGTTTCCATCGCACCTCTGAGCTCCCCTGGGAAGGTGGGTTTCGATCGGCCCGCCGGCCTCCCCGAGGGCTGGCTCCACGCCTGCTGGGTGTCTGGGACTCCTCCCGACCCGGCCCTGAAAGGATCAAAAGACAATGGCAGGAAACCCCGACAAGCGACCCCCAGGTGACAAGACCCCTGCCTGCATAGACTCCGGACATCAAAGAGGAGTCGTCCTATAACAAGGGGTGCTCTGGGACTATCCAGCAGATTCACCTTTGGAAACACCTGAGCCCTGCTGAGTGACTCGCGGCTCCCTGAAGATCGTAAGACCTCTGAACTTGTGCTTGAGCCCTGCTGAGTGACTCGCGGCTCCCTGAAGATCGTAAGACCTCCGAACTTGTGCTTGAGCCCTGCTGAGTGACTCGCGGCTCCCCGAAAAGATCGTAAGACCTCCGACTTGTGCTTGAGCCCTGCTGAGTGACTCGCGGCTCCCACAGACTCTCTTGGTCCCGCCGGACCCCGACGACGACAAGCGTATCCCCCAGCTCGAGGATTGTGAGCTGTGCGCCGGGTACGCCCCTGCATTTGATCCATATGCCCAAAGACTGTCCCGCTACCTCCTACCCCCTCCGAGACTCTGTGAGAACTCCCGGTGTGGTGTCTCTTTGTCGTGTGGTGCCGAGTGTACGATTCTAGATACGAGATTCCTCCCCTGAGGAGTCTCCCGCCAGTGCCCGGCTACGATACCTTGAGGGTTGACCTCAGGCTAGTCAGTGCCCCTCCGGGCCCCTCTGAGGTCGCCTTCTAACATTGGTGGCAGCGGTGGGATTCGGGCCCATAATCTAGAGATCGTATCGTGAACGGCTGACGCACTACCGACAAAGATGGCAGAAGGAAACGCCGTGGTTCTCACAGAAAACGACACCAGTACCGTGTTCCAGGCAGAACAACTGGAGGAGTACACACACAGAGAACTGAAGCAATTCTGCAAAGAACTCAAAATCGCTACCACTGGTCTCAACACCAAAGAAGATATGCAGAAGGCACTGAAAGCTTGGGTGGATTCTGGAGCCCCCCGCCCAGAAGGAGCGGTGGAGCCCCACGACGAAGCTGGACCCTCCCAAGGAGAACGCAGCAGCAACCAGGTGCGAAGCTTCGTACCAGACGGGGGCCTATCCCCGGAGGAACTCGCAGACAGAGAAAGAAGTCGCCATCACGAACTCGAATTAGCCAAACTCAAAATCGAGGGCGAGTTGAAATTAGCCGAGAAAAAGCTAGCAGTGGAACAGATGCGAGTGCAAGGAGAACTAGAAGAGAAGAAACTTCGAAGGAACGAAGGAAGGAGACTTCAACTGGAGCACGAACGCAGCTTGAAGGAAATGGAGCTAAAAGCAAAAAGCGAAGAAGCGCGGCCCCCGGGGAACCGAGAGGCGGCCTCCCCGGCGGAGCAGAAGGTCCACATCCCCAAGGATGTGGTCAAAGAATATTACAAAAACGATGACATTCAACAGTGGTTCAGGGCATACGAGGTCGCCATGACCTCTCACCGGGTCCCGCAGAAGGATTGGGGGGCCGGGTTGTGGGGACGATTCCTGAGCGAGGGGAGAGACACCCTGCTCGACCTACCAACCTCCATGCAAACCTCCTACGACCCCATGAAAGAGGCCCTCCTCACAAGGTACGGCCTCACCCCGGAGATGTACCGCCAGCGGTTCCGGGACTGCAGGAAGATCCCGGGCACCACCTGGGTGGAGTATGTAAACTTCTTCAGCCGCGCATTCGATGGGTGGATCAAGGGCAGCAAGGTAACCACCCTAGAAGAAATAACCGACCTTATGTTGTGGGAACACCTGGCTGCGAACTGCTTTGTGGAACTGCGCCAGCATCTGCTCGACAGCAAGCTCACGGATCCGAGAAAGCTGGCTGTCGAGGCGGATCGCTGGACCAACACCGGGTCTCCCGGGGCCCTGTAGGAGAGTACCCCCGAGCCAGTCAGGGACCACCCTGCCAGAGAGGGGGGGGAACCAGGGAGGGCAGAGAGAGTCCCAGTCCAGTCCCCCGAAAACCCAACCTCCGCCGTTCCCGGCACCCCCACCAGCTGTATCCGGCCCCCCCTGAGACGGGGGCACCGGGTGACCATCACTTGTTTCCGTTGTCAGAAGCCCGGGCATTACGCCAACGACCCTGAGTGCCCCATGGCCCCACACATCACCCAGGCAGCACCCCCCGCTAGACAGATAGCCAATGTAGCACTGGGGGAGGAGGTTGAGGAGACCGTAGAGTGGGAACCCGCAGCCATGGCCCTAGTATCCTTAGGAGATAGAGAAATGGTCCCTGGAAGCCTCCTGCCCTTCAACACGAAGAAATATGGGCAGCTCGTAACAATCAATGGCCACTAAGTAGAAGCCCTCTGTGACACCGGGGCCAGCCCACCGGTGTCCTCAGTCATTTGGTCAACGAAGACCAGGTCCTCCCCAACGTCTTTTGCCCGGTCATTTCCGCTGACAATACGGAAAGTCTGTGTAAGGTAGCCCTGGTGCCTTTTGAATGGGGAGGGGTGGTCGGTAAACTGAAAGTCGCAGTGAGAACCTCCCAGCCAGTCGACTGTCTCCTGGGGAACGACCTGGAAAGTTCCCCCTGGAAACAAGTCGAGCGCAAGACCCACCTAGGGATGATGGGTATCCCTGAGTGGGTGTGCGCCACCACCCGATCCATGGCGGCCCGACTGACCCCCCTTGGGGAAGTCGACGACGCCCCGACCACTGAAGACAGGATGGTCCCCGCCGAGGGTCCCCACGACCCCCCACAAGGAGGGTCGGTCACCAGTGACGAACCCCCACCTTCCGACTCCGCACAGGTCACCGAGTTAGGCGATCTGCCCGAGTTGGCCCAGTGGCGCCACGAGGGGGGCCCCTCCCGAGAGGAGTTCTGCCGAGAGCAGGCTACCTGTCCTTCCCTGGTCGGGCCCCGGCAACAGGCAGAGGCCCAGGCCGCGGGCGACCAAACTGGAACGCATCGGGTGTATTGGGAGAATGACCTTTTGTACAGCGAGCAGAAGTCGGTGGAGCTAGGATCCGCCCGGGTGCTGGTGGTACCCCTACGCTTCCGAGACCTCCTCCTGGGCTTGGCCCACGACGTTCCCCCCGCAGGCCACTTGGGCCAGGACAAAACCTACAGTCGCCTCGTGACTCACTTCTACTGGCCCAGAATGAAAGCAGATGTAGAAGCCCACTGCAAGTCCTGTCCCACGTGCCAGGCCAGTGGGAAGAGCGGAGGAAAGCGCAAGGCTCCCCTCCAACCCTTCCCTGTCGTCAGTACCCCTTTTGAACGGGTTGGGATCGACATCGTGGGGCCTCTGGACCCCCCCAACCTCCCAAGGGCACCGCTTTATCCTCGTCCTGGTGGATCATGCCACCCGATACCCTGAAGCCATACCCCTGCGCACCGTCACAGCCCCCGTGGTGGGCCGGGCGTTGATGGGAATCTTTTCCCGTATGGGTTTTCCCCGCGAGGTCGTGAGCGATCGCAGTACGAACTTCATCTCCGGATACATGACTGTGAGAAGTTGGCCTGATGTATGATGTCACTAGTTCTAGTATACACCTTATATCAGTCCAAACAACCCTTATGGTGATTGGTTGTAAACTCAACCTTATAGACCAGCTATCCTAGTGGTAGCATGGACAAGAGCAGTCTTAGGCTAAACTCTGAATGGCATGTGAAGCCAGCTGTGATACCATATATAATCCCTTGAATACCAAATGAAAGTACACCACAACAGATATATATATAAAATAAAGTGTATTTATTCTAGTCAAACCCTCAGCACTCTTTATGAGATTAGAGGTAAGTACAACACAGTCTTATTTAAGCATACATTAAGTCACACAGGTAAGTAATACAGTTAGGCCCTAGGGGCCACGCAAACCATATACTAAAGAAGTGGTATAAGGACCACTGTCACGGAAATAGGATAGGCCTAGGCCTAGGGAATCGCTGGGGCTACACTACACTAGCAACAGTTAGGAAGTGGGAGGCCCACGGGATTCAGGTGCAGAGTGGAAACACTCACGCATAATGCGTATAGTCAATAGAAATAGTACAGTTCTGAAATAAACAGTTTAAGTACACTTCTGAAGCAGCTAGAGAGTCGAGATTCGGAAACTAGACCCTAGGATAGTCACTACCCTTGTGAGCACCGAAGTACCCAAGTTACCTAGCCAACGGGCTGCGGGTGCATAGGTGTGAACTTGCGTCGGGTTTCGTCGTGGACTTCTATGGATGCCTGAAGGAAAGTTGCTGACAGGCAGTCAGTGAAGAGTGTCCGGTGGATCCCAAGGCTGGGATCAAGAAGAGAGGAGACCTGCAAGCAGAAGGGACAGAGTCAGGGTCACTAGCCAGTGACCACGTGGAACCAGGAAGGAACCAGGCGATGTCGTGAAGATTGCAGGTGAAGGTGAAGCTTGACGCTGCAGCCACGGGGACCAGGAGACGTCAAGGATGACCAGGACCAGGAGGCGAGCTGTCCCACGAAGGCTCTTGCTGTCGGCGGCGTCGAAGTCGAACTAGGACTCACCAAGCCTTGGCAAGCGGAACCCACGAAGAACGGAGGACTTGCTTCTGGTGCAGACCAGGAAGGTCTGGGGTGCCTCTCTTTTTCAAAGAAGCGGGAGCCAGTCTGGAGGAGCCAAACCAGCGGTGAAGATTTCAGGATGCGTCGTCACAAAGGCCACTAGCCAACGGGCAAGCAACCGGAGAGACGCGGCAAGCAGGAAAATGCAGAAGGGCCCCACGCAGGACTCGTGGAGTGTGGGGGGCTGATCTTCGGTGCAGATGGTGCTTGGGGTTGGGGCTTCTCAATCCCCGGTGCACAACTTCGAGGGTGCCTCAGAAGCTGCGCTTGAAGATACTAGCCACTTTTCCCAGGTAGCCGGTCCCACGTCTCTCGTCGCCTCCACGGATCTCAGCTCGGCTGTGGATGTGGATCAGGGTCGGAGAAGTCTGGAAGTCAAGGCTCTGGTCGGGCTCTGCAGTCGGTCCCTCGTAGAACTTCAGCAAAGCAAAGGGTAGTCTCTTGATGGTGCCTGTTTGCACAGGGTAGCCACTCCTTGGCCACAAGGGAGATTCTTCAGTCTTCTTCTTTCGTCGAATGTCGAAGGTCCAGAGTTTCTGTTCAAGTTGCAGGTTCAGGATAATCTAATCTCCTGGGGCCCAGCTACCACTCTTATACTAATCTGGGGGGCTGGGTTGCCTGCTAGGTCACGCCTTATGGGTGGGACCTGGGAGGGGGGTGGTTACACCCCCTTCCCTTTGTCCAGTTTCGCGCCAGGACTGGGGCTGGAGTGCCCCAGCACCGGTTTGAACTGGACTATGCACGGGACACCTTGTGTGCCCCAGGCATGTCTCATTCTTTTCATCCCTCCCTGCCCCAATACACTAAGGCCTGTCTGGGGTGGTGCTCGCACCTCCCAAGGCAGGAAACCTATTGTCCAAGCCTCCCTTGCCGGGATCACTCCCAGCAACAGGAGGTCAGACTCGTGTCTGTGGCAGCAGCATCCATTTTGTGATGCTGGGGCTCTGGTTAACTTTAACCGGGTAAGTAGGTTACAACATGTCTTCACCCTCTAGAAGGGAGGGATAATATCCTCATCCCCTGAAATGGGATGGGGGTATTATTCCAAAGTGTTAGACACCTTACACGACATGTTTTGATAAAGCCAAACCATAGTTACCATAACCGTTTAAGATTATAAGGCACTTTAAGAGTATATGGTAGGCTATATCATAGAACAGCTATAAGGACATGGTTCCGAAAGCTTCAGACAGGCTCAGCTCATGCTAGAGCTCCATCTCACATGTTACCAAGCACTCTGCCTCCAGGATTGTTAAGGCCTGCCATAGGAGTGGCTGATAGGTACACATGTGTCTATATGTAAGTTAGGTATAGGAATACTACACCTAAGCAAAGAGTGATTACACTACCTTGCCCCAGCTGAGTGATCAGCTAGTTGTGTCATAATGGAAGGCCAGGCCAGGGGTGGCATAATACATGCTGCAGCCCCTGGTAGGCCTAGGGTACACCTATGCCCTGGGTACCTAGGGTACACTGTACAGGGGCCAATAAGGTGATCCTATCCAAATGGGTTATGCACCTAAAGTACATAGTATCAATTTAGAGAGAGAACAGCAGGGCTGTGGGTCTGATTAGCAGGCCCACAGCCACATCTAAGTCGAAAACCAGTAAAGCAAAAGCAAAAAGTGGGGGTGAACATAGAAAGCAGACCCTACTCTCCTACACAACCCCCCCCACCCCCCAAAATTTGGGGACATTAAACTAACCTTGAACAGTTGAGTCTTCATGTTCTAAGTGGAAATATCTGGAGAGTCCATCTGCATTGGCATGGTCAGTCCCAGGTCTATGTTCCACTGTGAAGTCCATCCCCTGTAGGGAAATGGACCACCTAAGAAGTTTGGGATTTTCACCCTTCATCTGATTTAGCCACAAGAGGGGCTTATGGTCTGTCTGAATCTTGAAGTGAGTGCCAAACAAGTATGGCCTCAGCTTCTTCAGGGCCCAAACCACAGCAAAGGCCTCCCTCTCAATAGCTGACCAACGTTTCTCTCTAGGGGTCAGCCTTCTACTTATAAAAGCAATGGGCTGGTCTTGACCATCTACATTCAGTTGTGAAAGAACAGCTCCCACACCTAACTCAGAAGCATCTGTCTGGACAATGAACTCTTTGGAGTAGTCTGGACTTTTCAGAATAGGTGCACTGCACATGGCCTGCTTCAGGTCATCAAATGCTTTTTGACAGCTTACTGTCCACTGAACTTTCTTTGGCATTTTCTTGGAGGTCAAGTCATTAAGTGGTGTCACGATGGACTCATAGTTCTTAACAAACTTTCGGTAGTACCCAGTCAGGCCCAAGAAAGCTCTGACCCGAGTCTGGGTAGTTGGAGGAGTCCAGTCCTTTATGGTCTGGATCTTGCTCTCCAGTGGTTGAACCTGACCCCCACCAACTAGGTGGCCCAGGTATACAACCTTGCTCTGCCCTATCTGGCACTTAGTGGCCTTGATAGTGAGGCCTGCCTTTTGCAGGGCCTCTAAAACATTCCTCAGGTGGACCAGGTGATCCTCCCAGGTGGAGCTAAAGACAGCAATATCATCAAGATAAGCTGCACAATAATCGTCCAACCCAGTAAGGACTTGATTCACCAACCTCTGGAAAGTGGCAGGTGCATTCTTCAAACCAAAGGGCATTACCACAAATTGATAATGTCCTCCTGGGGTCGAGAAAGCAGTTTTGGCCTTTGCATTCTCAGCTAGTCTGATTTGCCAGTAGCCTGCTGTCAGGTCAAATGTGCTCAAAAACTTAGCAGCTGCCAGTCTGTCAATGAGCTCATCTGCCCTAGGTATTGGGTGGGCATCTGTCCTAGTGACAGCATTGAGACCTCTGTAATCCACGCAAAACCTCATCTCTCTCTTACCATCTTGGGTGTGAGGTTTTGGCACAAGGACTACAGGACTAGCCCAAGGGCTCTCTGAAGGTTCAATGACTCCCAGCTCCAACATCTTTTGTACCTCAACTTTTATGCAGTCCCTGACATGGTCAGGTTGCCTGTAGATTTTACTCTTCACAGGCAGACTGTCACCAGTGTCCACCTCATGGGTGAACCAGTTTGTCTGACTTGGGGTCAGAGAGAACATATGTCTATAGGACTGCAGAACCTGTCTGCAGTCCTGTTGCTGATGGACAGTGAGGCTGTCAGAAAAGACCACACCATCAACTGAGCCATCATCAGGGTCCTGAGTCAACAGGTCTGGGAGAGGGTCACTCTCTTCCTCCTGCCCCTCACCTGTAGCCATGAGTAAGCCCATGTCTGCCCTGTCAACATATGCCTTCAATCTGTTGACTTGAAGCACCCTGTGGGGGCTTCTGGGAGTCCCAAGGTCCACCCAGTAGGTGACTTCTCCCTTTTTCTCAACAATAGTGTGGGGTCCAGACCATTTGTCTTGGAGTGCTGCTGGGGCCACTGGCTCCAACACCCACACTTTCTGCCCTGGCTGGTAAACAGTCAGCACAGCCTTTTGGTCATGCCAAGCTTTTTGGAGTTCATGGCTTGCCTCAAGGTTTTTAGAAGCCTTCTTCATATACTCTGCCATCCTGGAGCGGAGACCAAGTACATAATCCACTATGTCAAGTTTGGGTTGTCTGAGAGGTCTCTCCCATCCTTCCCTTACTAAACATAGGGGTCCTCTTACAGGATGCCCAAACAAAATCTCAAAAGGGCTGTAGCCAACCCCCTTTTGTGGGACCTCTCTGTAAGCAAACAGAAGGCAGGGTAAAAGGATGTCCCATCTTCGCCTAAGCTTGTCTGGTAAACCTTTTATCATTCCCTTTAGAGTCTCGTTGAATCTCTCAACAAGCCCATTGCACTGTGGGTGATAGGGTGTGGTGAACTTGTAGTTCACACCACACTCCTTCCACATTGCAGTCAAGTATCCTGACATGAAGTTGGCACCTCTGTCAGAAATGACCTCCTTTGGAAAGCCCACTCTGGAGAATACTCCAAGCAGGGCCCTTGCCACAACAGGAGCTGTTGTGGTCCTCAGGGGAATAGCTTCTGGGTACCTGGTGGCATGGTCCACTATCACCAGTATGAATCTGTGCCCAGATGCTGTTTGTGGGTCCATTGGTCCTACAATATCTATGCCCACTCTTTCAAAGGGAACCCCCACCACAGGGAGTGGTATGAGGGGGGCCTTTGTGGTGCCACCTGATTTGCCACTGGCTTGGCAGGTGACACAGGAGCGACAAAACTCCTTGGTATCTTCTGACATATGGGGCCAGTGAAAGTGAGGGACAAGCCTGTCCCAAGTCTTGTTCTGGCCTAAATGTCCTGCAAGGGGAATATCATGGGCCAAGGTAAGAAGGAAGCCTCTGAACTTCCGTGGTATGACCAACCTCCTGGATGCACCAGGCTTGGGGTCTCTAGCCTCTGAATACAGTAGCCCTTCATCCCAATACACTCTATGGGTACCTTGAGCATTCCCTGCAGCCTCAGCAGCAGCCTGCTGTCTGAGGGGTTCAAGAGAGGGGCAGTCTAATTGAGCCTGCCTCAGATCTGCCCTTGAAGGTCCCCCTGTCCCAAAAAACTCAACCTGATCAGGTTCAAGTTCTTCTAGGACAGTTCCTTTAGGGCTCTCAGAATCATCCTCCTGGGAGGGCTGATCCACCACCTGAGGCAGGGGGAAAGGCACAGCCTTAACCCTACTGCTCTTTCTCTTGGGTTGTGACTGGTCCATAGTTTCAGGATCCAGCACTTGTTCAGTGGTGCACTTTTTGGCCTGTGACCTGGTCACAGCAAGGACATGTGCATCTATCCCCAGCATTTCTGCATGGGTCCTATACTCCACTTCAGACCAAACTGAAGTTTCAAGATCATTGCCCAGTAAACACTCTACAGGAAGGTCTGAACTAACAACAACTTTCTTGATGCCAGTTACCCCTCCCCAGGAGAAGTTAACAATAGCCACACTATGGGAGGTAGTGGCATTGCTAGCGTTGGTCACTAGGTAATTCTCACCTAGTATGATCTGTCCAGGGTCCACAAAGGCAGGTGTCACCATTGTGACACTAGCCCCAGTGTCCCTGTAGGCCTGAGCCATTCTTTGGTTGATAAAAGGAGTCTGTCTGTACTTGCCCAGGTTACTGGGGCCTACAGTAGAGGACAAAGCTAAGTCCCCATCACAGATCAGAACAGCCTGAGTAGGTATTCTGACTAGGCCAGAATCCTCCTCAGTTCCCAGGGTTAACCCTACTACACCCTTTTGCTGGGAACCACCACTTACAGCTGGACTAGGGGGTACAGTTGCCTTAGGGGCAATGATGGTTGGGGGCGTATCCTTTTTGGTGCACTCACTAAACTAATGTGAGTTGGACTTACAATAGTTGCACCATGGTTTCTTTTGGCCATCTTTCTTTTTATCCTTTTTGGGACCACCCTCCCCCTGAGACTTTTGGGGGCCTGGTGAAGACTTCTGGTCTTTTTGTTTCTGATCATTACCCTTCTGGTCTGCCTTTTTCTGATCACCGCCCTGGTTCTGGTTTTTCTGCTTAACTCTAGTCCTGACCCATCTATCTGCCTTCTTTCCCAATTCTTAGGGAGAAGTCAGATCAGAATCAATCAGGTGTTGATGCAGTAGCTGGTTTTGACAGTTGTTAAGGATTTGTTCTCTCATGATCAAATTATACAATCCTGTATAGTCCTTAACCTTACTTCCCACTAGCCAGCTTTCCAGAGCCTTAGTGGCACAATCTACAAAGTCAGTCCAGTCCTGAGTCTGTGTCTTCTGGGTATCCCTGAACAACAACCTGTATTGTTCAGTGGTTAGGCCAAACCCATCAATCAGAGCACTCTTCAGGACAGTGTAATTGTCTGCATCCTCATCACTAACTGGGAGGAGCTTGTCTCTACCTTTCTCAGAGAAGGAGAGCCACAAGATAGCTGCCCACTGACTTTGGGGTACCTGCTGTACTTTGCAAGCTCTCTCCAAAGCAGTTATCCATTTGTGGATGTCATCCCCACACTTGTAGGGAGGGACAATCTTGCTCAGGTTTCTATTATCATAGTGCCTGTCTCTATCCTTAGGGATATTGCTGCCACCAGTGGGTTCTGACCCACTTAACTTTTGCTCTCTAGCCAGAGCAAGCTTCTCCTTGGCAAGGGCAAGTTCTTCCCTCTGAATCCTCAGATTAGCTTCCCTCATTCTGGCTTCATGCTCCTTTCTCTCAGGGGAAGTCATTCCCCTGTGAGAGGAAGCATTAGAGATGCTAGAGACATGGGAGTGGATGGATTCCCTTGAAGGGGATCTGTCCCTCCTGCTTCTCTGTGTAAGCCCACTTGGGGGTCTGTATGGGGGTACCCCATGCAAACTCCCATGTAAGCTTAGGTTAGCCTGGCTAAGTCTTCCTACTTGGCCCTGGCTATCTACCTCTTCATCTGAAGTCCCATCTGACTCATCTGTGGTGGGTAGACCCTCCTTTGTACCTAGGGTACCGGCCTGTGAGGCTCTAAGAGCATCATACTCCTCTAGGAGTTGTACTAGCTGAAGGAGGGTAGGGTTTGCACCCTGTTTTAACTTTCTGGAGGTACACAATTGTCTCATCTCCTGAAAAGTTAGGGTATCATATCTAGAGGGGGTCTTCTTCAGACCTGCCCCTCCTGAGAGAGCATCTTCTTGATCTCTTCCCAGAGACATGATCTAGTGAGGGTGTGGTGTGTGCACCTACCTACACTACTTGTTTCTACTAAACCTCTCTGGTAGTTGTAGTCAGGGTGTGTTACTCCCTTCAACCTACAACCACTAAGTCCAGTAGGACTTAAGTATTATAATCTATGTTATATGTACCTAGACAATATCTGTGTGATCTTTCAATTTAGTATCTCAAGATTACAATGGTATTACAACAGCAAGCTCAGATCCCAACCGATGCTCACCAATGTGAGAAGTTGGCCTGATGTATGATGTCACTAGTTCTAGTGTACACCTTATATCAGTCCAAACAACCCTTATGGTGATTGGTTGTAAAGTCAACCTTATAGACCAGCTATCCTAGTGGTAGCATGGACAAGAGCAGTCTTAGGCTAAACTCTGAATGGCATGTGAAGCCAGCTGTGATACCATATATAATCCCTTGAATACCAAATGAAAGGACACCACAACAGATATATATATAAAATAAAGTGTATTTATTCTAGTCAAACCCTCAGCACTCTTTATGAGATTAGAGGTAAGTACAACACAGTCTTATTTAAGCATACATTAAGTCACACAGGTAAGTAATACAGTTAGGCCCTAGGGGCCACGCAAACCATATACTAAAGAAGTGGTATAAGGACCACTGTCACGGAAATAGGATAGGCCTAGGCCTAGGGAATCGCTGGGGCTACACTACACTAGCAACAGTTAGGAAGTGGGAGGCCCACGGGATTCAGGTGCAGAGTGGAAACACTCACGCGTAATGCGTATAGTCGATAGAAATAGTACAGTTCTGAAATAAACAGTTTAAGGACACTTCTGAAGCAGCTAGAGAGTCGAGACTCGGAAACTAGACCCTAGGATAGTCACTACCCTTGTGAGCACCGAAGTACCCAAGTTACCTAGCCCACGGGCTGCGGGTGCATAGGTGTGAACTTGCGTCGGGTTTCGTCGTGGACTTCTATGGATGCCTGAAGGAAAGTTGCTGACAGGCAGTCAGTGAAGAGTGTCCGGTGGATCCCAAGGCTGGGATCAAGAAGAGAGGAGACCTGCAAGCAGAAGGGACAGAGTCAGGGTCACTAGCCAGTGACCACGTGGAACCAGGAAGGAACCAGGCGATGTCGTGAAGATTGCAGGTGAAGGTGAAGCTTGTCGCTGCAGCCACGGGGACCAGGAGACGTCGAGGACGACAAGGACCAGGAGGCGAGCTGTCCCACGAAGGCTCTTGCTGTCGGCGGCGTCGAAGTCGAACTAGGACTCACCAAGCCTTGGCAAGCGGAACCCACGAAGAACGGAGGACTTGCTTCTGGTGCAGACCAGGAAGGTCTGGGGTGCCTCTCTTTTTCAAAGAAGCGGGAGCCAGTCTGGAGGAGCCAAACCAGCGGTGAAGGTTTCAGGATGCGTCGTCACAAAGGCCACTAGCCAACGGGCAAGCAACCGGACAGACGCGGCAAGCAGGAAAATGCAGAAGGGCCCCACGCAGGACTCGTGGAGTGTGGGGGGCTGATCTTCGGTGCAGATGGTGCTTGGGGTTGGGGCTTCTCAATCCCCGGTGCACAACTTCGAGGGTGCCTCAGAAGCTGCGCTGGAAGATACTAGCCACTTTTCCCAGGTAGCCGGTCCCACGTCTCTCGTCGCCTCCACGGATCTCAGCTCGGCTGTGGATGTGGATCAGGGTCGGAGAAGTCTGGAAGTCAAGGCTCTGGTCGGGCTCTGCAGTCGGTCCCTCGTAGAACTTCAGCAAAGCAAAGGATAGTCTCTTGATGGTGCCTGTTTGCACAGGGTAGCCACTCCTTGGCCACAAGGGAGATTCTTCAGTCTTCTTCTTTCGTCGAATGTCGAAGGTCCAGAGTTTCTGTTCAAGTTGCAGGTTCAGGATAATCTAATCTCCTGGGGCCCAGCTACCACTCTTATACTAATCTGGGGGGCTGGGTTGCCTGCTAGGTCACGCCTTATGGGTGGGACCTGGGAGGGGGGTGGTTACACCCCCTTCCCTTTGTCCAGTTTCGCGCCAGGACTGGGGCTGGAGTGCCCCAGCACCGGTTTGAACTGGACTATGCACGGGACATCTTGTGTGCCCCAGGCATGTCTCATTCTTTTCATCCCTCCCTGCCCCAATACACTAAGGCCTGTCTGGGGTGGTGCTCGCACCTCCCAAGGCAGGAAACCTATTGTCCAAGCCTCCCTTGCTGGGATCACTCCCAGCAGCAGGAGGTCAGACTCGTGTCTGTGGCAGCAGCATCCATTTTGTGATGCTGGGGCTCTGGTTAACTTTAACCAGGTAAGTAGGTTACAACATGTCTTCTCCCTCTAGAAGGGAGGGATAATATCCTCATCCCCTGAAATGGGATGGGGGTATTATTCCAAAGTGTTAGACACCTTACACGACATGTTTTGATAAAGCCAAACCATAGTTACTGTTGGACCCGGCCTCGTGGCGTGGTCTTAACCCTCTTGGTTTGTGCTCGTCCCCCCGCACTGGCCTACACGGGCCGCCCTTTCAGGCCACCAGGGACCTCTCCTCCCTTCGAGGTCCCCCCTTGGATTGTATCCCTTTGCCTACACCCGCCTCAGCGGCCCCCTTTTCCAGGCCGCACAGGAACCCCTCATCTCTTCGGGGTTCCCCCCATGCTTGCTCCACGCACCAGGCCACGCAACCCGGCTTCCCCCGGCCACGGCCCCAGCGAAGCCCCGACATCGAGGCACCAAGATCTGGCCAGGGGGCACTACGTGGCCACTTCACCTCTCCCGGAGGAGGAGAGTTTCGATGGGACCCCCGCCGTCCCCCCACACCTAGGTGCGATCGTCCTCCGGCCTCCCCGGGCCTGGCGCCTCCCCCGCTGGGTGTCTGGCCTCTCTCAGCCCGGCCTCTCCGCCCCCCCCAGGCGCGAGGGTCCGGACATCAAAGAGCTCCAGACCTATATCTGGGGCAACCCCGCAAGGGAACGGCAGTTGTATCCCGGAGTCAAGAGCCCTGCTGATGGAATCGCGGCTGACCCTACGGAGAAGAACTCTTGCTTGACCCTGTACCACGAGCCCAGCTGACTGCGTCGCGGCTCCACCTTATTGAGACAAGGAACCTCACGGAACATCGGGGCCCTGTTGACGCCGTCGCGGCCCAACCTCGCTGAAGCCTCCCCCAGAGCCCTGCTGACGTCGTCGCGGCTCAAGCTGAACTGAACCACCTGAAGAGCCCTGCTGACCTGGTCGCGGCTCAAGCTCCACGAACTGATCACCAGAGCCGTGCTGACACCGTCGCGGCTCGACCACTCCGGGACACGGAGTCCCTCCAGCTTGAGGAACAAGAACTGGGCCTAAGGTACCCTCGTACCCCGCTACTACCAAAGACTGTCCCGCTACCCCATCCCTACCAAAGACTTTGAGACTCTTGCGGATCCCTCGATCCCCCCCTTGTATATATCGATAACCGTAACCTCCTAAATGCTGATAAAGAATTGCTCATCGTGATAAACAGCCTCGAGTCCTGTGTGGTGGTGTTACTGTGCTGGTACGGTATAGGAGAAGGACCTCTCATAGGAGGCTTCTCAGCAGCGCTCGGCTACTTCGTACAGTGTGGGGGCCCCCCTGGGTGGTCTCTCCGACTCCCCCGGGGTCCGCCTTCCAACATTTGGTGGCCAGCGATGGGATCCGAGCCGAACGCAGAGCGTAAAAGCAAGTAACCCACTCGCTATCCATCCAGACGAACACAGACCATGGAGTTCCAACCAGAACGATTGGAAGAGTACACACAAAAAGAGTTAAAACAGTTCTGCAAGGACAAGGGCATTTCGACCACCGGCCTAGGTACCAAGGAAGAGATGCAGGAAGCCCTGAGAACCTGGATAGAGTCCGAGGCGGGTCCTTCCCAGAGCGAAGGTCCCCTGCCCCTGAATGCAGCCACGCCACCAGCCCCGACCCCCGAGAATGGGGGGAGAAACAGCCTGGAAACCGGCCTCTCCGCGGAAGAAATACGAGAGCGGGAGAAGGTCCGGACCCATGAGCTAGAGCTCTCACTACTTCGGCTGGACGTCGAACTCTTGCTGGCCGAAAAGAAATTGGCCATAGAACAGCTACGGCTACAAGAGGAGATAGAGGAGAAGAAGCGGCATCGAGAGCTGGAGGAGAAAAGGCTGACCCTCGAACACGAGCGGGGCCTCAAAGAACTCGAGCTCAAGGCCCAGAAGGGGGAGACCGGCACCCCCAGCAATAGAGACGCTCTGCCGCCCACCGAGGCCAAGGTCCATATTCCCAAAGATGTCGTCAAAGAGTACTATAAAAACGACGACATCCAGCAGTGGTTTAAGGCGTACGAGGTGGCCATGACCTCCCATCGGGTACCCCGGAAGGATTGGGGTGCCGGCCTATGGGGTCGGTTGCTTAGCGAGGGCCGAGACACCCTACTCCAGCTCCCGGAAGAAGTGATGACCTCGTACGACCATATGAAGGAGGCCCTGCTCACCCGCTATGGACTAACCGCGGAAATGTACCGCCAGCGGTTCAGAGACTGCAAGAAAATCCCCGGTACCACGTGGGTAGAGTATGTTGACTTTTTCAGCAGGGCCCTAGAAGGGTGGATCAAGGGGAGCAAGGTCGCCACCTACGGGCAGCTGGTCGACCTCATTATTTGGGAACACCTCTCCAACAACTGCTTCGTGGAGCTAAGACAACACCTCCTCGACAGCAAGCTGACCGAGCCGCGGAAGCTTGCCGCCGAGGCCGATCGATGGGTCAACACCCGAGTCCCCCGGAGCTCGATGGGGGAGTACCAGCGAAACCCCACCGGACCCCCCTGCCAGCGCGGCGGGGGAGGAGGGTCAAACAGGAGTCGGGACATCCCCGCCGGGCCGCCCCGGAGTCCGCCGCGAGGGCCGCCTCAGCAACACCCCTCCCCGAGCCTAGCCCGAAGAGGGACGGCGCCAGCCAAAGCCGGACCCCGGCCCACAATAACCTGCTACGGCTGCCAACAAACAGGACACTATGCCAGCGACCCTGCCTGCCCCATGAACCGACGAAGTGGGACCAGCGGGCCCCCGCCCCGACAACTAGTGGCTGCCGCCCTGGGAGAAGGGGAGGAAGAGGAAGAACCCCTCAGCGGGGGGTCCACTGAGTGGGAGCCGGCGGCTATGTCCCTGGTCTGCCTGGGCAGCCGAGAAATGGTGCCCCGAACCCCCATCCCGAGCAACACCCAGAAGTACCAACAGTGGGTCACTATCAATGGACTACGGGCCGAAGCCCTCCGTGACCCGGAGCCAGTGTCACCGCAGTCCGCTGCCACCTGGTGGCCCCCGAACAGATCCTGCCAAATGTGCTATGCCCCGTCCGGACGGCCGACAACAGCGAGAGCATGTGCCAGATGGCACAGATTCCCTTCGAATGGGGAGGGGTGACGGGCATACTGAAGGTGACTGTCCGCGACGACGCTCCGGTGGACTGCATCCTGGGGAACGACCTCGAGAGTTCCCCCTGGGCTCAAGTGGAGCGGCGAGAGCATCTCTGAATGCTAGGACTACCCGAATGGGCCTGCGCCACCACCCGGTCCATGGCCGCCCAGGCTCCCCGTTCGTCCATGGCCGCCGACACCGTCAAGCCCGAGGGGCCCGTGCCACCGCCTGCCTCCAGCGTGGAAGAAGCGGACCCCGATGCCAGATCCACGGTGCCCCCCCCCGGACGAGATCGCCTCTCTCGGCACACTCCCGGAACTTGCCCAATGGCGCCACGACGGGGGCGCCACCAGAGAACAGTTCGTGCAGGAACAGAAGACCTGCCCCTCCCTTGAAGGAGTCCGGCAACAAGCGGCCTCGCAGGCTAACGGTGACCAGACCGGAACCCGCTGGGTCTATTGGTCTGAAGGACTACTGTACAGCGAGCAGAAGATTGCCGAACTAGGGGCCAGTCGAGTGCTGGTGGTCCCCCTCCGGTTTCGGGAGTTCCTCCTTAACCTGGCACATGATGTGCCCCTCGCTGGCCACCTGGGGCAGGACAAAACCTACAGCCGCCTGGTGACCCACTTCTACTGGCCCCGGATGCGGAGGGACGTGGACAACCACTGCCGGTCCTGCCAGACCTGCCAAGCCAGTGGCAAGACGGGGGGACGGGTCAAAGCCCCTCTCCAGCCCTTCCCAGCAGTCAGCACCCCCTTCGAACGGGTCGGAATAGACATCGTAGGGCCCCTGGACCCCCAGACCGCCCTGGGTCACCGCTTCATCCTGGTCCTCGTAGACCACGCAACCAGGTACCCTGAGGCCATCCCGCTTCGAACTGTGACCGCCCCCGTAGTGGGCCGGGCCTTAATGGGGATCTTCTCGAGAGTGGGGTTCCCCCGAGAAGTGGTGAGCGACCGAGGTACGAACTTCATCTCTAAATACATGCGGTCCCTGTGGCAGCAGTGCGGGGTCACGTACAAGTTCACCACCCCATACCACCCTCAGGGGAACGGACTGGTCGAGCGGTTCAACAGAACCTTAAAAGGCATGATCAAGGGCCTGGAAGAGCCCCTACGGAGGAGATGGGATGTCCTGCTGCCGTGCCTCCTGTTTGCCTATCGGGAGGTCCCGCAGAAGTCCCTGGGGTTCAGCCCTTTCGAATTGTTGTACGGGCATCCCGTCCGAGGACGCCTCAGCCTGGTCAAGGAAGGCTGGGAGACGAAGCCCCGAGATGCCCCTCCCGACGTCTACAGATACCTCCTGACCCTCCGCAACCAAACATGGAGGTTCCGAGCCCTGGCCGAAGCCAACTTCGAGGCCAGCCAAGAGGACATGAAAAGATGGTACGATCAAAACGCCTCTACCATCGAGTTTGAGCCGGGCCAACAGGTCTGGGTCATGTCACCGGTTGACCCCTGCGCCCTCCAGGACAAATGGACCGGGCCCTTCAAGGTGGTGGAAAAGAAGAGCCCTGTCACCTACCTGATCGACATGGAATCTCCCCGGAACCCCCTCCGGGTTCTGCACGCTAACCGGCTCAAACCCCACTTTGCCCGGACTGAACTAAGCCTACTGCTAGCGACCGACGACGGGGGCGAAGGCGACTCCGAGCCCCTACCCGACCTCCTGCGGACCAGCGACCACGACGGGACCATCGAAGGCGTCCAACTCGCCCCCTCCCTGACCCCGGAACAGCACCACGACTGTCAGCAACTGTTGCAGCCCTTTGCGGCCCTCTTCTCCCTCACTCCGGGGGTGACTCCATGGTGTGTCCACGACGTCGACACTGGGGACAGTCCCCCCGTGCGACACAGAGCCTACAGAGTACCCGACCGGGTGCGGGCCTGCATCCAGGCTGAGGTGGCGAAGATGCTGGCCCTCGGGGTCATCGAGCTCTCCGACAGCCCGTGGGCCAGTCCCGTCGTCCTGGTGCCCAAAGCCGCCGCACCAGGCACCCCCCCGGAGCTACGATTTTGTGTGGACTACCGGGCCCTGAACACCGTTACCAAGACCGATGCCCATCCTCTTCCCCGGGCCGACGAGCTCATCGACCGCTTAGGGGCAGCCCGCTACCTGAGCACTTTTGACCTCACCGCCGGGTACTGGCAGATCCAGCTCACCCCCGGTGCCCAAGAAAGATCCGCTTTCTCCACCCCTGTCGGGCACTACCACTTTCGGGTGATGCCCTTCGGCATGAAGAACGCCCCGGCCACCTTTCAGAGACTAGTGAACAAGGTCCTGGCTGGGCTAGAGGCCTTCAGCGCGGCTTATTTGGATGACATTGCCGTATACAGCAGCCACTGGGCTGAGCACCTGGGACACCTCAAAGCAGTCCTGACCGCCCTCCAAAGGGCCGGGCTCACGATCAAGGCCAGCAAATGCCAGATAGGCCAAGGATCGGTGACCTATCTGGGCCATCAAGTAGGGAGCGGCCAGGTGGCTCCCCTCCAACCGAAAGTTGATGCCATCCAGGCGTGGGAACCCCCCACCACCCAGACAGCTGTCCGGGCCTTCCTGGGCCTCACCGGGTACTACCGGCGATTCATCAGAGACTATGCGAGCATTGTCGGCCCCCTCACAGAGCTCACGTCAAAAAAGCAGCCCAAGAAGGTACACTGGACCCCCCGCTGCCAGGCGGCCTTCGAGGCCCTCAAAACGGCAATGTGCACGGCCCCCGTGCTACAGGCCCCGGACTACAGCAAGGAGTTCGTGGTGCAGACGGACACCTCCGAATATGGAATTGGGGCCGTCCTGTCCCAGGTAGATTCGGAGGGACTCGACAGACCCGTGGCCTTCATCAGCCGATGGCTGCTGCCCCGGGAGCAGCGGTGGAGCACCATCGAGCGGGAAGCCTTTGCTGTAGTGTGGGCCCTCAAAAAGCTCCGGCCCTATCTCTTCGGCACCCACTTCCGGGTCCAGACCGACCACCGGCCCTTGCGGTGGTTAATGCAAATGAGGGGCGAGAACCCCAAGCTGCTGCGATGGTCCATCTCGCTGCAAGGGATGGACTTCTCTGTTGAACACCGGCCCGGCAGTGACCACGCCAACGCCGACGGCCTGTCCCGCTTCTTCCGCCTCGACGAGGAGAACCCCCAAGGAAATGGGTGACTCTCCCTGCCTTCGGCTGGGGGGGACGCCTGTTGGACCCGGCCTCGTGGCGTGGTCTTAACCCTCTTGGTTTGTGCTCGTCCCCCCGCACTGGCCTACACGGGCCGCCCTTTCAGGCCACCAGGGACCTCTCCTCCCTTCGAGGTCCCCCCTTGGATTGTATCCCTTTGCCTACACCCGCCTCAGCGGCCCCCTTTTCCAGGCCGCACAGGAACCCCTCATCTCTTCGGGGTTCCCCCCATGCTTGCTCCACGCACCAGGCCACGCAACCCGGCTCCCCCCGGCCGCGGCCCCAGCGAAGCCCCGGCATCGAGGCACCAAGATCTGGCCAGGGGGCACCACGTGGCCACTTCACCTCTCCCGGAGGAGGAGAGTTTCGATGGGACCCCCGCCGTCCCCCCACACCTAGGTGCGATCGTCCTCCGGCCTCCCTGTACCTGGCGCCTCCCCCGCTATGTGTCTGGCCTCTCCCAGCCCGGCCTCTCCGCCCCCCCCAGGCGCGAGGGTCCGGACATCAAAGAGCTCCAGACCTATATCTGGGGCAACCCCGCAAGGGAACGGCAGTTGTATCCCGGAGTCAAGAGCCCTGCTGATGGAATCGCGGCTGACCCTACGGAGAAGAACTCTTGCTTGACCCTGTACCACGAGCCCAGCTGACTGCGTCGCGGCTCCACCTTATTGAGACAAGGAACCTCACGGAACATCGGGGCCCTGCTGACGCCGTCGCGGCCCAACCTCGCTGAAGCCTCCCCCAGAGCCCTGCTGACGTCGTCGCGGCTCGAGCTGAACTGAACCACCTGAAGAGCCCTGCTGACCTGGTCGCGGCTCAAGCTCCACGAACTGATCACCAGAGCCCTGCTGAGGCCGTCGCGGCTCGACCACTCCGGGACACGGAGTCCCTCCAGCTTGAGGAACAAAAACTGGGCCTAAGGTACCCTCGTACCCCGCTACTACCAAAGACTGTCCCGCTACCCCGTCCCTACCAAAGACTTTGAGACTCTTGCGGATCCATCGATCCCCCCCTTGTATATATCGATAACCGTAACCTCCTACATGCTGATAAAGAATTGCTTATCGTGATAAACAGCCTCGAGTCCTGTGTGGTGGTGTTACTGTGCTGGTACGGTATAGGAGAAGGACCTCTCCTAGGAGGCTTCTCAGAAGCGCTCGGCTACTTCGTACAGTGTGGGGGCCCCCCTGGGTGGTCTCTCCGACTCCCCCGGGGTCCGCCTTCCAACAGTTACCATAACCGTTTAAGATTATAAGGCACTTTAAGAGTATATGGTAGGCTATATCATAGAACAGCTATAAGGACATGGTTCCGAAAGCTGCAGACAGGCTCAGCTCATGCTAGAGCACCATCTCACATGTTACCAAGCACTCTGCCTCCAGGATTGTTAAGGCCTGCCATAGGAGTGGCTGATAGGTACACGTGTCTATATGTAAGTTAGGTATAGGAATACTACACCTAAGCAAAGAGTGATTACACTACCTTGCCCCAGCTGAGTGATCAGCTAGTTGTGTCATAATGGAAGGCCAGGCCAGGGGTGGCATAATACATGCTGCAGCCCCTGGTAGGCCTAGGGTACACCTATGCCCTGGGTACCTAGGGTACACTGTACAGGGGCCAATAAGGTGATCCTATCCAAATGGGTTATGCACCTAAAGTACATAGTATCAATTTAGAGAGAGAACAGCAGGGCTGTGGGTCTGATTAGCAGGCCCACAGCCACATCTAAGTCGAAAACCAGTAAAGCAAAAGCAAAAAGTGGGGGTGAACATAGAAAGCAGACCCTACTCTCCTACAATGACGTCCTTGTGGCAACAATGCGGAGTGCCCTATAAGTTCACCACCCCGTACCACCCCCAAGGAAACGGCCTGGTAGAGCGGTTTAACAGGACTCAAAGGGATGATCGCGGGCCTGGAAGAGCCCCTCCGGCGTAAGTGGGACGTCCTGCTCCCCTGCCTCCTGTTCGCCTACCGAGAAGTTCCCCAGAAATCCTTGGGGTTCAGCCCCTTTGAGTTACTCTACGGGCACCCCGTCCGGGGGCCCCTCAGCCTGGTCAAGGAAGGGTGGGAGGCGGCACACCGAGGCCACCCCCGAGATGTGTTCCAATACGTCCTGACCCTCCGAAACCAGACTAGGAAGTTCCGAGAGCTGGTCGAGGCCAACCTGGAGGCGAGCCAGGAAGAGATGAAGCGCTGGTACGACCAGAACGCCACTCTGGTCGAGTTCCAGCGGGCCAGCAGGTATGGGTCATGGCCCCCGTGAAACCCTGCGCCCTCCAGGATAAATGGACCGGGCCCTTCAAATTGGTTGAGCGGAAGAGCCAGGTCACGTACTTGGTGGACGTCCAGTCACCACGGGACCCCCTCCGGGTCCTCCACGTGAACCGCCTCAAGCCCCACTTTGTGCGGACGGAGCTGAGCCTCCTGCTGGCCACCGATGACGGGGCCGACGAGGAGTCGGATCCCCTCCCTGATCTCCAGTGCACCAAAGAGAAGGACGGCTCCGTAGAGGGAGTGAACCTCTCCCCATCCCTCACTTCCCAGCAACGTGAGGATTGCCGCCAGCTCCTAGGGCAGTTTTCCGACCTCTTCTCCCTGGTCCCCCAAGTCACTGACTGGTGTGTCCATGACGTGGACACCGGACACAGCCCACCGGTGAAACACCGAGCCTACCGAGTCCCTGATCGGGTCCGGTCCTGCATCCAAGCCGAGGTCTCGAAGATGTTGACCTTAGGGGTGATCGAACCCTCAGACAGTCCCTGGGCCAGCGCTGTGGTCCTGGTCCTGAAAGCAGCTGCCCCCGGTGTCGCCCCAGAACTCCGCTTCTGCGTGGACTACCGGGGACTCAATGAAGTCACCCGAGCCGATGCCCACCCCATTCCCCGAGCCGACGAGCTCATTGACCGACTCGGGGCTGCTCGGTTCCTCAGCACCTTCGATCTCACCTGCGGCTACAGGCAAATTGCGCTCACAGAAGGAGCCAAGGAGCGGTCCGCCTTCTCCACCCCGGATGGGCACTATCGCTTTCGCGTGATGCCCTTCGGGATGAAAAATGCCCCGGCCACCTTCCAGCGACTGGTAAATAGAGTCCTGGCCGGGCTGGAAAAATTCAGCGCTGCCTATCTAGACGATATCGCAGTTTTCAGTTCCGAATGGAGTGAGCACCTCCAGCACCTCCGGAGGGTGCTAACCGCCCTGCGCCGGGCAGGCCTCACCGTGAAAGCCAGCAAGTGCCAGATTGGGCAAGGTTCGGTAGCCTACCTGGGGCACCAGGTCGGAAGCGGCCAGGTCGCCCCTCAACAGCCCAAAATCGACGCCATCCTAGCCTGGGAACCCCCCACTACCCACACGGAGGTCCGAGCCTTTCTGGGCCTCACAGGCTACTACTGGAGATTCATCCGGGGGTACGGCAGCCTAGTCGGCCCCCTCACGGGACTCACGTCCAAGAAACAGCCCAAGAAAGTGCAGTGGACCCCTGCCTGCCAAGAGGCGTTCAATGCCCTAAAAACGGCCATGTGCACTGCCCCCGTCCTTCAGGCTCCCGACTACTCCAAGGAGTTTGTGGTACAAACGGACGCCTCCGAGCATGGAATTGGGGCCGTCCTGTCCCAGGTGAATGACCAAGGCCTAGACCAGCCCGTAGCCTTCCTCAGCCAAAGGCTGTTGCCCAGAGAACAGAGATGGAGCACCATCGAGCGCGAGGCGTTCGCCGTAGTCTGGGCCCTCAAGAAGTTACGCCCCTATCTGTTCGGCACCCATTTCAAGGTCCAAACCGACCATCGCCCCTTGCGATGGCTCATGCAGATGCGAGGAGAAAACCCCAAACTACTGCGGTGGTCAATCTCCCTCCAGGGGATGGATTTCACCGTGGAACATCGCCCTGGTACTGACCACGCCAACGCCGATGGCCTCTCCCGGTTCTTCCGCCTCAGCGAAGAGAACCCCCAAGAGGATGGGTAGTTCTCTCCGGCTTTCAGCTGGGGGAGACGCGTGTTAGACCCGGCCTCGTAGCATAGCCATCCCTGTCCCCGCACCACATAACCTGACCCATGCACCTCACGCAGCCCCCGAGCCCACGGCCTAGCCGATCCTTCCCACTAGGACCCACACACACCCGACCCGGACTTCCCCGTCCGTGGCCTTCCTCCTTTCGGCCACACCGGGCCCGCGTGCCCACTTCATGCACCATGATGGCCGCCCGGCCCCAGCGCGACCCTGGCCTAGAGGCGCCACTCCGGCTGGGGGACATCGCGCTCCCATTGGGATGAGAGAGGGAGGAGCAGTTTCCATCGCACCTCTGAGCTCCCCTGGGAAGGTGGGTTTCGATCGGCCCGCCGGCCTCCCCGAGGGCTGGCTCCATGCCTGCTGGGTGTCTGGGACTCCTCCCGACCCGGCCCTGAAAGGATCAAAAGACAATGGCAGGAAACCCCGACAAGCGACCCCCAGGTGACAAGACCCCTGCCTGCATAGACTCCGGACATCAAAGAGGAGTCGTCCTATAACAAGGGGTGCTCTGGGACTATCCGGCAGATTCGTCTTTGGAAACACCTGAGCCCTGCTGAGTGACTCGCGGCTCCCTGAAGATCGTAAGATCTCCGAACTTGTGCTTGAGCCCTGCTGAGTGACTTGCGGCTCCCTGAAGATCGTAAGACCTCCGAACTTGTGCTTGAGCCCTGCTGAGTGACTCGCGGCTCCCCGAAAAGATCGTAAGACCTCCGACTTGTGCTTGAGCCCTGCTGAGTGACTCGCGGCTCCCACAGACTCTCTTGGTCCCGCCGGACCCCGACGACGACAAGCGTATCTCCCAGCTCGAGGATTGTGAGCTGTGCGCCGGGTACGCCCCTGCATTTGATCCATATCCCCAAAGACTGTCCCGCTACCTCCTACCCCCTCCGAGACTCTGTGAGCCTGCGCTCCACTTGTATATATTTGCCTTGCTGATCATAAAGATCCTACAACTGTGGAAATATGGATTTTCCCGATCAGTTATGTCCCCTATCTTGGACCCCAACGGTTCTATGTGCATGTCACAAGTACATGTACGTTCCCTCCAGTTCCAGTTATGAAGACGCAAATACATGTGCGTCCACCATCAACATGTCCTCTGTCAGATCCGCCATGAATAGGCCGGATATTCCATTCCTAAGTATGAAAGGCCACCGGCTTTGTATGGTTCACTTATGCCATTTTACAGTCCAGGCAAGTAGGCCCTGATTCTGTCATCAAACTCCTCTTGCCTTCTGCCTCTGAAAAACTCCAGTTCGAGCCTGCATCTGTGACCATGAACTTTGTCTCATCCTCTGCGCGGCTCATGAAGCCTGACATCAGCCTATTCTCTGCCAAGAACTGTATTTCGCCTTCGAGTTATCTGCTTCCCCCTCAGCCGATGCATTCCTGTCTAGTAGTTTAAATAAACATTCCTCCAGCTACCGAGCAAAAGGCTCGACTTCTCTGTCCTCATGCAAGTAATTCATAGCCCTGTTACCATGGAATATTCCTACCCCCTCGCTTTCAGTGTAGACATTTAGACGCTTGTACACGCACGCACAGTCAGTATAGAATAGATTCTGTCCGAGAGTCCTTCTTTTATGGATAACATAGTTCTTTAAACATAGGATGTTAGATATGATTTGGGATTAGGTTGACTTGACCCCCCAGACTTTTTGTCTCCACATGTAGAGATAAACGTCAAGTCCCCTTCACCCCCTAGTTGCACGTCAATCACACGTCATACTGCTGCGCGCGCATCTATGCCAAGTATTATCTTATAGATCCACCTATAGGTGACATCATAACCAATTATGTTCCTTTTTACGCCTTATTATACCCATTTTTGGTTACGCAGACAAATCGTCATTTTCCTTATCAATTGTTACGCCTATTGCATTCGCTTCATTGTAATGTATGTACTATAAAGGTTACTTCTTGTCAATAAAGTGTGTACTTCACTTCCTGAACCTCCGTGGTGATGGAACTTGGAGCAACCGATTATAATCGATTATTGGAATAAAGCCCATTCCGAACCTCTAATACCACGGATTCTGCCTCTCATTTTACTGAGCTATTTAATTATGTTTCTGTATCAAATTATGTCCAGGTAAAGGAAAATTATTTACCACATGAATGGCGCCCGAACAGGGACACTTTCTCATCTCACGCGCCGGCGGTGCGTTGCAGGCCCGGTCTCCTGCCACAGCTGGACGGACAATAACGCGTACCAGCAGGATTTCCTGTATCTCCCTCCGGTCAAGCGGGGGCGACTGAGACTGCGATCAACACCCAGACGAGGCGGTGAGAAGTGCGAAGTATCCCGACCAGAGCCTAGCTGAGAGAGCAAGATCCGAGGTATACAGAGACCCACCAGCTCGAAGTCAAGCCCAGTGTCCGACGAGTCGAGTCGAGTCCAGTCCGGTTCAAGTTCAAGTTACCGAGGCCTTCCGTTTCCGAAGCTACCCGGTGAGTACCATTGCTGGGGAGGCATTTCTGACGTGCACATAGGTTGTGCCGGTCAAGACGGGTTTGGGTACACAAATCCGGTCTGCACTGTTTTAGCAGTGTATCTGTACTGTTTATATCAAGTATTCCGAAGTATCTAGTTATTGTCAAAGAATTAAGCTTGGTGATTAGTTATGCAGACGATCATCATTGTTGGTTATTCTAACGGTTAAAAATGTTTTAATGTTTAATATTTAATGTGTTAAACGTCTTGCATATTGTGGTATGAATGGTTGTTCATTATTGTGCTTTTGTATTAAGTGTGTTCAAGATTAAGTATCGGATCAGTTGTCAATATGCCGCTCTTTTCGAAATTAAGACAGATTACTACTAGAAAAGGAGTTCTCGAAGAAGCCGTCCCTATTCCTCCTAGGGACACTCCAGGGCATTTCATGTATCACAAACATGGCTTAGACGCTATATTATTTCTTGATTTATGGGTAGACTACACCAAGGGATTACCAGAAAGTCAGAGGTGGCCCGCAGCGGGAACCTGGGATGCAGAGTGCATCATGAAAGTCGAGGAAGAGTTATGGAAAAGGAAAGTCAGACAGTCACAGAAAGACGCCGTTGAGTTATGGCGTAAAGAATCTCACAGACGCACAGAAAAAGCACGTAGACAGGAAGAAAGGAATAAAGAAAGTTCAAATAAAGTTCGAGAAAATCTATTAATTGAGGAAGGAATCCGAGTGAAATCAGAGCAAGTAGACAGACAAAGAAACGCCCTTATGAATGGTATGTATCCCCTTCTGGCCGAAGGATTACCTAAGGCTACTCCAGAAATACCGAAAGACTTGCCACCCCCATTGTTCCCAATAAAGGTGCACCCTAAGGGGCATCCTAAAACCGCAGAAGATGTTTTTCTTTCCTCATATTTAGATGACGCAGCTCCCGAATATGCAAATTCCGCCCCGCATAGATCGCATACCGGGGAGGTCCAACGCCAAGATCCAGCACACATATCCCTACAGCAACAAATCGAGTCACAAGTTCTGGCAAGCACATCTGTTTCTGCATCCGCTCCTACAGCTACTTCTATAGCTGTGTCCACACCTGTAGTTGCTGTGTCACGTTCGACGAATCCTTTCACACCCGACACCCCAGATGGGGCCACGGGAGGTGCTACCAATATCTTCTCTACGCCACCCAGAATAAATAAACTTACTTTTCAAGAGTCAGCACATTCACGTACACCCAAACTCATAAGTGCCCGTACGCTGAAGGAACTTCTTATAGATTGTAGATATGACCCTGTGCCCGGCAAAGAGGACGAAATGACCCTGGCATCATTGCGTATCAGACGAGCCGCAGTGTATTTAGGAAAGTTACCAGGAATGACTGCGCATCTAGATAATATATATCATTTTGTCCAAACAGGGCGAGATCCAGAATGTATTAACAGAGCTATGGAATACCAGAAAGTAGAGATACAGGGGGAACTGTTACGTTTCCTCATAAACTGTGTGATCAGAAATCAAGACCGACCGGGGGTAGACCCGGAAGCAATGCGAGTTCTTACAAGATGGAGCCAGAATATATCAGAAGGGAGACATGATAAACAAAATTGTATAATAGCCATGTGCCGAAAGATCCGTAAAGAAATAGAACGCCTACACGAAGAAAGATTAGAGGTAGACGAGTTCGAACAAAGCGAGGAAGAAGGGTCAGGACTGCTCACAGGACAGTCAGACACCATAGCCTATGTAGGTAGAGGAAGATCTTGTAATAATAATAGACGTCTTACTGACTCGATACGTCCGATATGTCCAGATAATAACAGGAATTTCCAAATACCTATAATCAATATAAGGTCTAACGAGCATTCGTTCCAAACCGCCGACAAACTACTCCGAGAACGAAGGGGTTATCATTTTCTCGATTCTATGGATGAACAAGATTTAGCCAGGGCAGCTGTCCATTGGGTGGACAGTCCCGGAAAATATAGTGATGATACAGTAATACGCACATTTTTGAATCTCACCCCAGACGAGCAGAGGTTGGTTGGGAGTTATATGATTCAACAACTCATTATACTATATCGAAGTCAGCATTCGGACCCTGGTCCCTTACCTGACATACTGACTGAATTGCTTATGAATAAATGGAGAGGTGCAGGTACTAAATTAATTAAAGAAATTCTAGAATCAAGAAAGCAGTATATTCTTTTTGTATGCACAGAGCATGCCTCATTGCCTGTCAAGGAAAGAACCACGTATCACATGGATAGACAGAATCCCTTACGAGAAGTGCACCCAATAAAAGGCGAGGACAACAAGTTCAAGCGCGTATTTGTATATACGCCCATATCGAAAATAGAATTGTTACAAATGAAAAAAGTGGTACCCAGTCATGACAAAGATCCAGCGGGTTTTCACCGAGAAATTAAGGACATGTTACTCATGGGAGAGTATACCTATCCCGACATTATGACAATATTAAAGGTATTGATGCCTGCTGGTATTTATGAGAAACTCAAGGAAAAAGAGTGGGAGGTAGGAGACCAAAAGATAGAATGGTCAGTGTTAGAAGCAGAAGAAAAAGCCCGAACTGCAGGAGCAGGACTTGGGGATAAAACTAAGGCATTACCAGGTTTATTAGTACAGGTACTGCCACGTTTATTAACTACGAAAAAGGAAGATTGGGGTACAATTTCAGCCTGTAAACAGAAGCAAGATGAAGACACTAGTGATTACTATGCCCGATTTGAAAAATGTTTTGGTATAAATAGTGGCATAAAAGCAAGTAGCGAATCATACCCACATCTGTTTGTAACAAAATTAGTAGAAAATGCCCTGCCACCAGTAAAGAATAGAGTATTAAAATTCGAGAGTACCTGGCAAGGTAACACTCCATCACAAATGTTACAAATGTTACAGTACCACCACAATAGAATTAGAGAGGAACAAGAAAATGAACACAGACGCATGAAAGACACGAAAATGAAAATGTTAGTTTCCCAGACAGTTCCAGCTGAAGGACATAAAAAGGGTATGACACATTCCGATTCAGCAGGACCTGTAAAAGGGACATGCAATTATTGTAAAAAGCCAGGTCATTATGTACACGATTGTCCAGTTCTAAAACATAATATCGCCATAGGTAAAACACAAGAAAGACCACGGCCATTTAGACAAGAGCAGAACGAACAAGGAGCTCCGCAGCATGCCCAGGCCATGCCAGCCGCACAACAGCCAATACAGTTTGTGCCAGCTGCACCACCGTTGCCTGTTGCTGCCACACAGACAACAACACGACAAATGTATCAGACCGCACAGTATGAATATCCTGAGTATCAGCGTTACGCATGAACAAGCCTAGAGAGGGAAGTTGATTTACCCCTTATCGAGATTCCTGTAGATCAAGAAGGACCTTATGTACATAGTGAATTATTAGGCCAAGATAGGAAATTTTTACTCGATACAGGGGCAAGTCGAACAACTATAAAACGTAGTGAAGTTCCAGGGGCACCCCTCTCAGGCTCACAGAATATTTCCCTTGGTTTTTCAGGAAAACCTATTGTTAATGAAGTGTCACAACCTCTGCCACTTACGATAGGACCTCTGACCCGAACTACAGATTTATTGCTTACTAAATCATGTCCAGAAAACTTGCTGGGAATAAAAACATTGAAAGCTCTAGGAGCCATAATATGTTGTTCTCCGGAAGGAGTAAGGTTGTTTTTACGAGATTTTAAAGGTCACTATGTGTCTAGAGACATGGATCCCCGACTGCAGACTTTACCTACAGGTCTATGGGCGCAAGGCCCTACTGATGTTGGTTGCATGAATATTACACCATATAGGGTCACATTAAAGGCAGGAGTGGTGCTACCACGAATGCGACAATACAAGTTACCACCAGATGCTGTAGTGGCTTTACTACAAATCATTGACGAACTTATTGCCCAAGGAGTAGTTGTAGAAACAGACTCCAATGTATGTAATTCACCGATAATTCCGATTCTTAAACGAACAGATCCTAAGGCCCCGCCAGTATATCGATTGGTTATTGATCTGCGCGAGTTAAACAAATGCATTGTGCCACAATTCCCTGTGGTTCCAGATATCTCGTCATTACTGACAGCTATTGATTCCGAAGCAACATTCTTTACTGTAATCGATCTCAAGAATGCCTTTTTCAGCGTCCCAGTAGATCCGGAAAGCCAATATTTGTTCGGATTTAGTTTAAATGGACGTAGCTTTAAATTCTCACGCGCACCTCAAGGATTTACAGAAAGCCCCAGCATCTATAGCCAAGCACTGAAACGAGAACTCGATAGTATCCACATGCCAGTTAACACTGCTCTGCTTCAATACGTCGATGATCTGCTGATCACCGCCCGAAGCGAACCTGAATGTGAAAAAGCATCACTGACAGTTTTACAATTTCTAGCCGAAAAGGGGCACAAGGTGTCCCCTTCTAAGCTGCAATTCTGTGTCCAGCGAGTTGTTTATCTTGGACACTCGCTGTCCAAGGAGGGAAGGCAGCTTACACCCGACCGCATTCAGTTAATAGCTAACATGCCAATACCCAAGACACAAAAGGAGGTACGGGCTTTCATAGGCCTCACTTCATATTGTAGGCAGTGGATCCCTCAGTATGCATTTCTAGCAAAACCACTCATTCAGTTGACAACACAGGAGGCAGCCACATCGACTGTTCTCCCTTGGACTCAAGAACATACACAAGCTTTTGAAAGCCTAAAGAAAGCTTTATGTCAAGCACCTGTTTTAGCAACACCATGTTACAGAAAACAGTTTACACTCTTTGTTACAGAACGCGAAGGTACTGCCTTGTCAGTACTCACACAGGAACAAGCAGGAGCACACAAACCATGTGCTTATTTTTCTAGTACATTAGATCCAGTAGCTCAGGCTTTGCCTGCATGCCTGAAATCAGTAGCAGCGACAGCTTTAGCAATCAGACAAAGCGATGCCATAGTGTTAGGACACCCATTGACAGTTCAAGTACCACACACAGTAGAGGTCCTTGTAAATAGAACGCAAACACAACACTTGACTATAGCGCGACTCACAGGGTATGAACTTACATTGTTTCAGCCACATATAGAAATCAGACGCTGTAACACATTGAATCCTGCCACACTTTTGCCAGTAACCGGAACAGACCCACTAGCTCATGACTGTATTGAAGTTATTACTATAACGACAAAACCCAGACAAGACTTGACAGATGTCCCATTGTCAGATCCAGACCTGACGTTGTATGTAGATGGTTCGTGTATGAGAACAAGTACAGGAGAGTTAGTGGCCGCTTACGCAGTCACCACAGATACTGAAGTCATTGAAACTAATCGTATAAATACTCTGTCAGCTCAAGCCGCAGAGCTCATCGCTCTGACACAAGCCTGTATTCAAGCCACGAATAAAAAAGTCAACATATACACTGATTCACGTTATGCATTCGGAGTTGTACATGACTTCGGCGTGCTGTGGCGAGAGACAGGTTATTTAACTTCCCACGGTGCCCACATTCAGCACGGACCCCTCATTCATGCCTTATTAGATGCAATACATCTACCCACTGCAATATCAATTATGAAATGTAAGGCTCATACGAAAGTTACTGATATCATTTCCCAAGGCAATGATCTAGCCGACAGAACAGCTAAACAGACTGCTCAAACTCAAACCCCCGACATGACAAAGACAATAGTCCCGACACCGACACATTGTATGACAGTTAAAGATCCTACCCTTGACGTAATTGACATACAGACACATGCTACACCAGACGAAATAAAGAAATGGACTGAATTAGGAGGGATCCAAACGGACCAAGGATGGATGATGAAGGAAAAGTCTGTATGGTTCCTCCCTGATTCAATGGTCCAAGTTATAATTAACACTATACATAGTCCAGCGCATCTAGGAGAAAAAGCTATGCTAGACAGCATTCAACACATCTGGTTCAATAGACATTTACGAGCAGCAGCCAAACAAAAGGTCCGTACCTGTATGATCTGTTGCCAGTTCAACCCAGGAAAAAGCGTTCCCGTAGAACAGGGTGGATTTCATCCTCCTGACCACCCTTTTGAAGTCCTCCAGATGGATTATATCCAGATGGAACGATGTCGAGGATTCAAATATGTTCTCGTAGTTGTCTGCGCTCTGTCCCGTTGGACGGAGGCATACCCAGTTTCAGATTACACTGCCCCGACTACTGCCAAACAGTTGGTTCGAGAATTCTTCCCACGATACGGTTTACCACGTGTTGTCTACTCAGATAACGGCCAGCCGTTCTCATCCGAATTAATGAAACATGTTTCACTTCTGCTAGGATATCAGTGGAAATTCCACTGTGTTCGACACCCCGAGGCAGCAGGTCTCGTAGAAAGACATAATCAGATACTGAAAATCAGACTGTCCAAAATATGCAGAGAAAAGGGTGTCGACTGGATAGTAGCATTACCAGTTGCACTCTTTTTCATGAGAATGGTAGCACACTCTCGAACAGGGCTATCCCCGTATGAGGTGATCTTCGGCAGACCACCAAATATGTGGGGGACGCCCATACCACGCAAAATAACTGATATTGACTGTAATATGCTGACAGATTACTTGGCTTCCTTGATGTCTGCACTACAATCTTGTCGTTCACAGGTTGCTGCAGCATTTCCCGACAACACTGAGGTGAAACCCCATGACGTAGTTCCGGGTGATTTCGTGTTTGTGAAAAATTTCGACCGAAAGACTCCGCTGGAGCCCAGGTGGAAGACACCCAAGTTGGTTCTGCTGACCACAAGAACAGCCGTGAAGATCGAGGGCCGCAAGGGCTGGATTCATTCAAGTCATATCAAGAAATTTCATGGACAATCCTCGGATATAGACATTGTGCCCTGCACTCCCTCACAGACTGATTCAAAACTTCCTTTGGTTGAAAAGACTGAAACCGAACTCTACAAAGAAAAGTTGAGGCCTAGAACGTCAGACGATTTGATTGTTTAAGTCCTCTCCAAGGTGAAGCGGTTGAATTTGTCTCTGACATGTATTCTCTAGACCTGAATCATGGACAGTCGCGAAAAATGATGAAACGACAGGCGTATTGTAAATCACTGCGTAGCCATTGCATAGTGACATTATTAATCTTGTTTTTCTTGAGTCTTTTAATAATTACTGCAAGTATATTGTTGCACATATATTACCCTATTTCAAGACATATTTACAATGTTACCGCAGAACATTCTTTTAGTGACTTACCTCCGCATGAATTATCTTATAGACTTGCGCTGCGCAATAACACTTTCATTAGTATGTTACATCATTCCCATCAGACTAGTAATGCCACTAATTGTTGGGTGTGTGGCCGACTCCCTCCCTATCAGAATTATGAAGGAGTCCTGCCATTCTTTCCACACCCATTTACACATAATGGATCCTGTGGAGCATGGTTTAGTTTAATCAATTCCATAGACTCAGACACAGCAGTTTACCAGGATCAGTGGGTATGGGGAAATCTGAACCTAGTTTTACTCAAGGTCTGCTACCCTGACAAGGAGGGTCGCCCCAAGAGAATAGGAACTGATCTAGAAAATGAAGTATATGGATTAGGTAATTTTACACCTAATCTCATGATTCTAAATGTCGTATCCGAAGTTGAACTAGTCTTGCCCACCATGTCAGTATTCCCAGCGAAGGGTGAATTATGTGTAAGAAAGGTTGGTTCCATACATATGGGCCATAGTAAATGCACTACTATAGTAGAATTCAGTGATCAAGGCAAATCTTCATTTAGAGCTTATCGCCACTCCTACTTTATATGTGGTCAGACTGCATATATGCGTCTACCTCTAGATTGGGATGGTACCTGCTACATTGCATTCCTTTTGCCACCTGTTTTCCTAGCTCCTCCCGATTATTACAGAAATATTCATTTAGTACACAACAGGGAGCGGAGAGATCTCCCAATTGTCGATTACACTGAAACAGCATGGGAAAAATACACAGATTTCAATAAAGGCATCTTTCCTTATATAGGTACTGTTACTAATAGTAAACTGATACGTAGATTAACTAGAACCCTTGAAGCAGTAGTGAATGAGACTATTTCCGCCTTAGGCAATTTAACGGAAGAGCAGTCTGCTATGCGGATTGTTGTGCTTCAAAATCGTCTTGTCCTTGACGTCATCCTGGCTGATAGGGGCGGAGCTTGTAGGGTCATCGGATCAAGCTGCTGCGTATTCATACCAGAAAATTCGCCATCTGTATATAAAGCCATCACTCGCCTTCATAAGATTGTAAACCAGATACACCAGAACCCAGGCACTTGGACTTGGTCCAGTTGGTTTTGGAGTGTGATATCGGCCTGGGGATGGAGAGTTTTATCCTTCCTAGGTATTGGCCTTCTCATACTATTCAGTTGCTGTCTATGTCTGCAATGTGGACCAGCGATTTGTGGTCTGTGTACCACATCGTGTATTCCACCACCAAGATCTCGTTCGTCCCGGAAGAAGAAAGAAGAACAAATGATGTTATATTAACAGATCAATGGACTGATGAAGATTGATATCTCTTAACGGGCAAGTAGGGGACAAGGAGGGAATGTGGAAATATGGATTTTCCCGATCAGTTATGTCCGCTATCTTGGACCCCAACGGTTCTATGTGCATGTCACAAGTACATGTACGTTCCCTCCAGTTCCAGTTATGAAGACGCAAATACATGTGCGTCCACCATCAACATGTCCTATGTCAGATCCGCCATGAATAGGCCGGATATTCCATTCCTAAGTATGAAAGGCCACCGGCTTTGTATGGTTCACTTATGCCATTTTACAGTCCAGGCAAGTAGGCCCTGATTCTGTCATCAAACTCCTCTTGCCTTCTGCCTCTGAAAAACTCCAGTTTGAGCCTGCATCTGTGACCATGAACTTTGTCTCATCCTCTGCGCGGCTCATGAAGCCTGACATCAGCCTATTCTCTGCCAAGAACTGTATTTCGCCTTCGAGTTATCTGCTTCCCCCTCAGCCGATGCATTCCTGTCTAGTAGTTTAAATAAACATTCCTCCAGCTACCGAGCAAAAGGCTCGACTTCTCTGTCCTCATGCAAGTAATTCATAGCCCTGTTACCATGGAATATTCCTACCCCCTCGCTTTCAGTGTAGACATTTAGACGCTTGTACACGCACGCACAGTCAGTATAGAATAGATTCTGTCCGAGAGTCCTTCTTTTATGGATAACATAGTTCTTTAAACATAGGATGTTAGATATGATTTGGGATTAGGTTGACTTGACCCCCCAGACTTTTTGTCTCCACATGTAGAGATAAACGTCAAGTCCCCTTCACCCCCTAGTTGCACGTCAATCACACGTCATACTGCTGCGCGCGCATCTATGCCAAGTATTATCTTATAGATCCACCTATAGGTGACATCATAACCAATTATGTTCCTTTTTACGCCTTATTATACCCATTTTTGGTTACGCAGACAAATCGTCATTTTCCTTATCAATTGTTACGCCTATTGCATTCGCTTCATTGTAATGTATGTACTATAAAGGTTACTTCTTGTCAATAAAGTGTGTACTTCACTTCCTGAACCTCCGTGGTGATGGAACTTGGAGCAACCGATTATAATCGAATATTGGAATAAAGCCCATTCCGAACCTCTAATACCACGGATTCTGCCTCTCATTTTACTGAGCTATTTAATTATGTTTCTGTATCAAATTATGTCCAGGTAAAGGAAAATTATTTACCACACAACTCCGATCTGATAAAGATTTGTTCTTAAGAACTCCCAGTGTGGTGTCTCTTTGTCGTGTGGTGCCGAGTGTACGATCCAAGATACGAGATTCCTCCCCTGAGGAGTCTCCCGCCAGTGCCCGGCTACGATACCTTGAGGGTTGACCTCAGGCTAGTCAGTGCCCCTCCAGGCCCCTCTGAGGTCGCCTTCTAACAGGGGGCCAACGTTGGAGCCTCTCGGGGCTCGGGAACACAGCTATGCCCTGGGGCACTGGTGGAGCCTCGTGGGCTCTAGACGAACAATGCGCTCAACGTTGGAGCGGCCTACTGCCTTCCGGGGCCGCTCTGACTATCCCCAGAATGCCCCTGCAGTTTGAGTCCCTCTGGACTCCGCAAGATCAACGGATGCCTGACGTTGGAGTCCCGCTCGCGGGACTCGTGAGCCTCGCAGGCTCTTACAGTGAATGGGGGAGGGTTAACCCGGTTCCCCCCTCAGCCCCCCACTCACCAGGACTTTCACGGACTGCTCCGGTCAGGCGATGGCGACAGCTGCACGGGAACACGCAGCGCTCCCACCTCCTCTGTGGCTGCGGGGTTCTGCTCTCCGGGCTGCAGCCAAGCACGGGGTGGGCTCCCGTCCGCTTATCTCTCGGGCAAAGTGCCCTGGGGCGCAGGGTAGGCTCCTGCCTGCTCCGGGGCTCTGAGCAGCCGCGACGCTTTGGTAGGAGGCGGGGTAGGCTCCCACCCTCCTATTCTAAGTTCCGGTTGTCCCGGAGGCCCGCCCCCGGCCCGCCTGACTTCCTGGTCGGGCGCCGGAGGGCGATTCACGGAGCAAATGCCGGGTGGGCACCGGCGCTTTTAGAATTCAATAAATCGAGGTGGGCACTCGATATTGCGGCAATGTCCCTGGCAGGGTGGGCACCTGCCAGGGGACCTCAGGATCAGTCCAGAACGGGGCAAATGCCGGGTGGGCACCGGCTTGCAGCAACAAAGCGCTCCTGAGCGCTGAAGGAAAATAAAAGCGCTTCCAGGCGCTTAGAGATGCCCACAGACACCAAGCCCAGCAAAGTTCTCCCCTGCATGCAGCAGGGCAGGGGTGGGGGGCAAGGCTGGACCCAGAGCCAGCTCACTGGGCCTCCAGGCAGGGAGGTAGTCCAAGTGGCGGTCCTCTGGTCCAGCGGCAGCAGCAGCAGCTCCCCTCAGGTAAGATCCTGGCAGGACAGATTCTGTGGGGACACAGCCCCATTTTTATACAGTAAAACCCTTTGTTCTTGGTTCAGGGTGAGGGGGAAAACCAGTCGCAGCTGGTTGGGGAGCACCCTTGATGTGCTCAGCCCCTCACTCTATTCACTGGCAGGGCTAGGGTCGTCAGTCGCACCACAGGGGGCGGAGCCAGCATTGTGTGGGGAAAGCCCTGCCCTATTCAGGTCCAAGGTGCACTCCTCCCCAGCCATCAGCATGCTAATCTCCCTATTCACCACCGGGTGACTCCTCCTGACTCTAGGGAATCCCTAGCCCATCACATGACCTCATCCAGCCAATCACGCGACAAGGCACACATTTTACACTGCACACCGAAGTACCCACTTCTAGAAGTGGCACTTCCACACTAGGTACATGCACGCCGCACACATCATTGCGCAGCATTCAATCACACGAGTCCGCACATACCAAACTCGAGCCTGCACACCCCACGCATCAGGAACTACCAGGGACACATACATTCCCCATGCATTCCTATGGGAGGGCAGGCCTATCTCACCACATGCACTCAGAGTGCGCACGCACTTTACCCTGGGACACAGGGAAAGTGCGCAGAAACCAAAAATCACCACACCAAGTCACCAATAAAAAGCAAAAGGTTCAGGGGTGAACCTGCCAGAAGGGCCAAGTCCAACATTCAGGGTTTAATGTAATTCTCAGCGTGACATTTTCCGGCCAGCCCCGGGCTGCGAAAGCCTTAACCTGACTTGAACGCATGTCCTCTCCCGGTTAATGACTTCGCTCCGTACTAAACTAGATATGGGAGCTCCGGAGTCGTTTTCTTGGTCTCTTCGGAACTGTTATTTTGTAGTTATCTAGGCTGCTGACTCATCTCCAATCTGAACCTTATTGGAAGATGCGATCGCCTTATCTTTTCAGGAACTCTGCACGGATCGTTGCAGCAAGATAGGAAACGGAGGCAAGCCCGGGTGGGGGAGGGGCTTGGGGCCCAGTGCTGCCAGAGATTGTGTTTGTGGGCGGAGCCTGCTCTTAACTGTATTTGCATTGATATAGCGCCTACTACCCCCGAGGAGGCGATGGAAGAAAAGTCGCGCTTCAAGTGCCATTTCTTTATAATTTACCAATAAACGTATTTGTTATCTGTAATTTGTATAGTGTGTGTATGTCACCCATTGAAGTTTTTGACACTTAGTTATTTTTTTGAGACTGTCACGACAGGAGGGGTAGAAAATACGCAAGAGCACGAGGGCGCGAGGGTGAACGGGGGAGCTATCTGAAAATTGTATTTTTTTGTGTAATAACATTGTGTCACCATTCAATAACTTTAGAACAATATAAACCTATCACTAGCATTGGCATAGCCAATAGGTCTCGCTTCAGGGACCTTATAAGTATTTAGTTATGCAACTATTGGCTATGCCAATGCTTGTTTTCTTTCTAATCGCGGCACAGGTGCTTTACTTTTAACATTAGAAGTGAAGCGCGGGTGCCGGGATTATAGCAAAAGTAAAGAAATAGATGTTTGTTTCTATTTCTTTACTTTTGCTAGAATCTCGGCACCGGCGCTTTACTTTTAATGTTAAAAGTAAAGCACGGGTGCCGCGATTAGAAAGCTAACAAGCATTTGCAATGCAATAGGTCTCGCATTATAAAAGTGTGAGCAGTTGGCATTGCTAATAATAATGCAACACTAGCTATTGGCATTGTAAATGATAATGGCATTTATTTATGTGTTTGTTTTATAAAATAGATTAAAAAAAGGCATTGTCATGAACAATGCCAATAGCTTAAACTTTTCCAAATGCGAGACCTATGATGTGGCCTAACAGTCCGAGCTGCCGTCTTTCGAACAGGGTAACAAGGCTCAATGTCGGCTCAAAAGCCTTTGATTCTGGGCAAATCACTTAATCTCCCGTGCCTACCAAAAAGGAGCGTTTCCTTGTGTGACATAAGCAGTGCTCATGTAAAGCGCTCCAATACAGTTGGGTCGAGTTCGCGCTATATAAAAAAGAAATAATCCCGTGAAGGCTGTAAATCTCCCAGGACAAGCGGCGACTGCGCTCCTTTGTGGCGGGCTTCGGGAAATGTTGGGCAGCCTCACACTGCTCTGCCTTTGCACCCTATGCTGCTGGGGAAGTTTGCGGTTTGTCGGCTTTTGCACAGATTTGTTTCTAAACTTACATGAGAAGATCTTACATTTTGTTAGCAGGGGATAGCAAAAATCCCTCTGAACCTCCCCAGTCTCACACACAAAAGGCCCCGTCGCTGCTCTCTTGTGGGCAAATAGGCACCGGTGGGCGAGGCACCTTGTGGCGCAGCAGGGCTCACCTAAGGACACGCATGCCCACCAGGAACCGCACTCCACATGCCTACCCACGGCATACAAGAAGTTGTACAACAACCATAACAGATCGAAGCACAAAGAGACGATTATGTAGTGCCCAAAGTACAAGTTTGGCCACAGGGCAGATGAGCATTGTGAAAGCTGCGCTGCAAAATGTCACAGTTGGCACAGACTTGCCTCGGAGGAACAAGGCTGGCATTGTGCGGCAGGGGCTTAGCAGGGAGGGTAAAGGTCGCGGGTAGGCGTGTCAAAATGTGGCATCTCCGGTGAGCCGGATGGCAAAACGGCCTCAAACTGTCCTTGTTCTACGGTATTGGAGAATCCACAAAAAGATTAGAACTGTTGAAAGCGGACCTGACAGCTCCAGGTTTTACCTCACTTAGGCCAGAAGTCACTACACATTGACCTCATGGTTGCACTAAAACCCTGCATCTCCTAACCTGCTAGTCAGGCACCTATTTTCGTTCTATCACGGCATGGCCCAAAGGCGTAAAGGAGGCCCCAGTGGCCCCTGCAGCACCTCGAAGGGCCCCAAACCTTTCACTGTGACTCCCCTTCCGCCTCAGTAATTTATGAGAGACTCCGAGGTCCCATCATTTTGTTTTACGCCACTGGCATGGCCTGTGACCTTCTACCCCTTGTGGTATCATGGTGCGGTGGAGATCACCGCACCGTCGCTTTAAGACGATCCACCGAGGCATGAAGTAAGGCGGGTCACCGTGCCTGCTGTTTCCGAGTGCCAAGCAAATTCTCGCACTGCATGTCGAGCCCTTGTGAAATTAGTTCACCGAGGCCTTTTCTGAGGAGCAACAAAATAGAGAATGATTTCTTTAACGTGATAAAACACACCCCTTACCATGAATGCAACTTCTTTTGCCACATTTCCATCACTGCGGAGAGCTGCCGCACTGATGGATAGGGCACATATCTAACATCTGCACCAGGGTGGCATGCTGCGTGATGCCAATCCAACTCGAAGGCAAACGTTTTTGAGGGATAACAGAGAAAGTTTGTTTTAACAGAGGTGCGGTGACATGCTCACAGATACAATCACAGGACAAGCAGGAAGTGGGATAAGGGAGGGGGTGGCAAATGGTGTGCACTTTCGCGGCCGCTTTGATGTTCTCAGTGGCCGCGTGGCTCACTGAGAACATCAAAGCGGCCGCAAAATGATCACGCAGGCTGCCAAATGGTGAGCGTGCCCGGCGCACATGCACTGTAGTTGGCGGCCTGAAAGCACTGGTTTGCACTTCCAAATCCCCCTTTGGACGCCTAAAACGCTGGCTCAGGCGAGACCTAAAAATGGTACCGCCGGCCACAGCTTGCAGTGCATGTGCGCGAGTGGTGCGCGCGCAGCAGTAATCACGCCATATGGCACCTCTGCGGAAGCGCACGCCCGCGCACATGCACTGCAAGCTGTAGCCGCCGGTAGCATTTTTTAAAGCCTTACTAAAGTCTCTCCGAGCAGCGCATGCGCGCTGGCTCAGCGAGACCTAAAAAGTGCCGGTACTCCGGACAGTACCGGCCCATTTAAAGTACTGATTACACTCGACAACCGGGGAAGGTAAAAGTGTGTATTTATTTCCACGATGGCTCCCCATTTTCAATTCAGCTGTAATCTTTTACATTAAAAAAAAATAATAATAATGGTGCGTAATAGTTTCCCTCGAAGTTGGAGGTGCAATCAACCGAATCGCTTTCACAGTGTGATTGATTTGTGAGTGTATCATACCGTATTATGGCAATAATAACCAGCAGTAAATAAGTACATTTGTATTCATTTCACGAACTGGTCAATAACTAGATCGCTCATCAGAGTATTAAGGCTCAGGGAGGCTCCTTTGGGGGGGGGGGCTGTTAGGGCGGGTTTTAGTTTAGAGACGTATTGCAGCCCCAAAAAGGCCTGGATGACGGACTTGTCCGAGAAGATCTTCATGACGTCAGTGGTTATTAACTCCCAGGAGATGCGCAGGGTCTGAGCCTTTCACACACCACCCTGAGGCCGCACTTGCCTCAGACACTGCTCTACTTTGAGATCCTCTCAGCACAGGAGAGTTGACAACAACGGACTGCTCAGTGTGACGCACTTGTCACAAGACCAAGGAGTGTTTTCAAAGAAGGCTGTTCAAGAACCTATAGGAAGGCCAATCAAAGGTGACCCAGCAAGTGAGGAGGGATTCGGTTGTAGGCTCAGTGGACACAGTGGGGGAGAGGATGTAGCCTTACGGCTAGAGCGGGCTATCTCAGACCTGGGGAGCCGGGTTCAAGTCTCGGCAACTACGCTCAACATCTTGTGATTCGGGGCAAATCACTTAATCTCCCCGTGCCTCACAAAAAAAAGCATTGGCATAGCCAATAGGTCTCGCCTTTGGGACCTTATAAGTGTTTAGTTATGCAGCACAACATCCTTACTGCAACAACATCAACTGTTACATGGCTAAACACTTATAAGGTCCCAAAGGCGAGACCTATTGGCTATGCCAATGCTTTTTTTTGTTAGGCACGGGGAGATTAAGTGATTTGCCCCGAATCACAGGATGTTGAGCGTAGTTGCCGAGACTTGTAGGAGTTGTGGCTGGGACTCAGGAGTCACAAAGAGAACAGCACAAACCACAATGTTGAGTTTCCAGAAGAATGAGTTGGTGGGGTGGCGCGATATAGGATGGACCACAAGATGCTGGGAAATGGTGGCAAGCTGGACCTATACAAAGGCAAGGAACACATAATGAATAAAGGCGTGCACAAATACACGTGCACCACTCATACAGAAAGGCAACACTGAGGATAAATGAATACTTACATATATATATAAAAGCGTAAATCCGTACCTAAAAACAGACAAGCAAACCATGCATTACATAAAGTGATTCTCAGATAAAAAAGTAAATAAACCGCATCATTTTTCTGCTATAATCATAGTCTGGATATGAAAGAAGCATTAAAAATGCAATAGGTCTAGCCTTTCATTACGTTAAAGCCATTTCCTTTGCTATACAATACCATTAGCAAAGCAAATGGCTTTAACTTAATCAAAGGCGAGACCTATTGCATTTTCAACGCTTGTTATTCCTTTTCATGAAATGCATTCTCACACTACAGCAGTAAATGTAAGATACAAATGTAAGGAATAGGCAGAGTGGGGCCCTGGGGGTACTGGAACCAGGAAAAACAAGCATTTGCAATGCAATAGGTCTCGCATTTACGCGCGTTTGAGCTATTGGCATTGTAAATGACGATGCCTTTTATTTATGTTTTGTTTTTTAAAACAAATAAAAGGCATTGCCATTTACAATGCCAATGGCTTAAACTCTCATAAATGTGAGACCTCACCAGTCCAGCAGCTCCAAAATGTGGGTAACTTCTTAGTGGGTTCTATATTCTTTACTACACCTGCATACAAGCATGCCAATGGTGCCAGCAAGCACAGAACCTAGGTGTCACGAATGAGAGCATTTGTGGGCGATTGCACATGCGGGCTGCTCCACACCTTTTACGAGCGAGGGACACCACACAGGAACATCAACTTGCAAACTCTGCCTCTTGTTCAGAAGAATACGGCACGCGCGGCACTCGTGCACGAGCACTTGTAAGGCAAGACAGACTCTAAGAAGGGTCCAGCAGCAGAGGGCACGAAGTTACTCCTGCAGTCAGCAAAACTGAAACACGTGCACGTGAGGGGGTTTGGCCAACAGCAACAATCTTTGCATCATCCCTGTCAATGTGTTGCCAAGAGCCCTCTGCAAGGGGTGACGTTATTATAGGCTGCAGTCCGATGAGCTAAAACGGCACACAGCACAAGAGCAGAGAGATTGGACTCTAAACGACGAACACGCTGCGCTGGGCTTCCAGGCACATAAGACTCCCTCTGGTTGCCCACTGTAAACCCCCCCCTATGCTTTTGAAATTTGGTTGGCAGTGTGGGTGGGTAGGGGCTATACTCCCAGAGGTTCCCGTTCCAATAGCCCATAATAAAATCAATCAACCAATATGCAAAGCGTATTCCTGGACTTGATTTTTTATTATTATTATTATTTTTAATTGTTTAGTTCAACAGGATCAACTGTAGACAACCAGGACTACAAGTTCCAGAATGCAATAGGTTGCAAACTAAAACGCGGACGTGGAGTTGCCTCTTAGCCCTACTTACGGTTGGTGTATTTTTCCCCATGTTGGGCTGCTGGGGCCGGGGCAGATGACTAGGACATCAAGTGACCACCACACACTTGGTAAAGCACCTCCCGCGCCTGCACCACGTGCCTCCCAAACATACTCCCGCATGCGCAGCATTTGCCCCATGAAATTTCCCCGGCACGCGCACTAAACTCTTAACAAACTCGCGCAGGCACTGAAAGGGGTTATGAAAAAACAATTTCGAAAAGGTATCCGTTTGGCATAAATTGTTCTTGCACCCGATGATTTTGCTGACAGAGCGGGATGAAATTTTGCGGGTAAAGGGGTAGGAATGGGAATACTGTACTGTGAAACTGAATGCAAACGGAAGCTTAATAGTAATCCGTATTTTGGTGGGAAAGCTTGGATTCTGTTGAAACAAGCATTTAAAATGAATGCTGCTTTCGGATGGCGAGATTATGGTTCAGCGGTGAGAGCTTCCGATTTGGGAGCTGAGGACCAGTGTTCGAGCCTTGTTGTCGGCTCAAAATACGCAATTGCAATTATTAGCAAATACTTTATATTAAGAAGAGCAAATACTTTATATTAAGAAGAAAAAAATTATGCTCGCGCTTGCCTTGAAGTACGGGAAACACACAAAGTCTGTAAATATCAGCGCTCTGGAAAAAAAAATGAAGCTGACGAGGAGGGAGTGGGAGGGGATTCACTGAAAGTGACACGGCAGTGAAAGGAAAACAAACAAGACAAGCCCGGCGGAGCGTGGCGGGGGCGGGGGAGCGCATTCCAGGCGGGGGAGCGGACCCTTTGAAGTGCTCCCAAAAGCGGAGTGCATGGCGGCACGATGCGCGTGATTGTGCGCGTGCTAGCCATACAATTCGCTTTTGGGAGCACTTTGAAAAGCCCCTTTACATTAGTCTCGCTTTGCGATCGCTTACGCGATAGCAAGGCGAGACCTAAAAACTAAGCCTTGGTAAGCAGTTTACAAAGGTATGTAAATGGTCTTTAAAGACCTGTGAAAAACTTGGGCGTGCGGAGATAAGACTCCAGACACTGCCGAGCCGAGCCCACTGCAGCAGCCCGGAGACACATGGCGGGGGAGGGCTGAAGCCCTTTTAGCCCTGTGGGTGTTACCTGGGGGCCTTCCTCTCGTGATCAGGTCAGGATATTGCAGAGAGTAAGTCGCGGCTCCTGGAGAAGAGAACCCTGCGTTTCCCAGCCAGTCCCTCACACCGCAATTGAATTCACAGCGGCCTGGAGAGTGTTTGCCCCACGAGGTTCGGGTCTAGTTGCGCCCCTGCTTCGTCTCATAAGTCAACTGCCTGGCAAGTGGAACGTGCCTGCTGAAAATTAAAATAATCTTTAGAAGCCCAGAGATGAAGTGAGGAAACTCCATCCTAACTGACCCGGAGAGCCTTGGTTACTCGGATCCCTGTGGCCTGTCGGGGGGTGCCAGAGCTGGGCATTGGGCAGCTCCTAGAAGCCTACCACTGCAGCCAGCGAATCAAAACATACAATACCAAAACGAGAGCCCAGGAAACCGAAGAGGGCCGCCTGGCCTGTGCTTCACTTGGACATATGCATCTTGAAAAGCGCGAGTGATTAAATATTGTTTTGGAACAATCCCTGGGATTGTCCACTCGAAATGAACTATTGTCGCTCACTTGTTCACTCTGTCTATGTCTAGCACGGGGTGAAATCCTCCTGACGATTTCTTGACCAGGAATAGCATTGAATAAGTACCTTCTCTCTGCTCCGACAGAGGAGCGTTGCTAATCCCAGGTGTCCCTTCCTGCACATAAACAATCATTAAATAATGACAATTTGCAACTTCTTTGTGTGCAGCACACATAGAAGTTAGAATTCGCCATTCTGCATTGATTATGTGCAGGAAGGGGCGCCTTCCTGCACAAAAATAGCCATTCCCTCAACACAGGCACCCTGGCACTAGCAAGGGTGCCTGCGTTGGCGCTAGGCAGCTGAATTTAGTGGCAGGACTAAGGGAAAGGCAGAGGTGCTCCACATTCTTGTAAATATGGCGCATCGTGTGTTTTCAGAATGGCGGAGCGCGGTGTTAGCTACTTTGGCGTGACGCTGCGCGCCGCCGTTCTATTGTAAATATGCCCTCTGTGTCAGATTCACAAAGGTAGATTCAATCATAAATGTACATTTGGACCATATTTACCCCTCTAATGTGTGCAGGAATCACAAAGGGGTTCCAGGAGGCGTAAACGTATTTACGAGGGCCGAGCTCTCCGCCAACAGTGCCCGATCTCCACTCATATGTCAGGCAGTGCAGACCTGCCAAGTACCACGCATCAGGCGTTAGACTAATGCATTTCAGTGTGGTGATCTGCATCACGACACTGAAATGCAAAGTCACGCATTCTGCATTGCGCCTCAGCTGTCAAGACAAGCAGTTTAGTGCTGCCTAAATAAACGGTGGAGTGGCAGCTGGCAGCACGCCCCATGCCGTGGGCGCTGCTCCGTCGGCTTCTGACTCACTCTGCTGAGAGGCTGCAGTGCTTAATGCTACAATCAAGCATAAGGCACCGTGGAGACTGCCGGACGTCACATCCTGCTGCCGGAATTAACTAGTGGGAGGCAGGCGTTGTTGCAAATCAATCATGGCCGGCGCCAGCAACACTACCTGCTTGCACCACCAGCCACCTCCTTCTCCGTCACCGCGTAGCTCAGCTGTCTCAGTATGAGGAGCAGCCTTTGAAAGATGGCAAATCTTGTCATCCCCAAGGAAAACTGAGTGACTGCGTCCCTTAGGAAGATGGCAAGTCTTGCCATCCCCAAGGAAGCCGGAGTGGCCGCATGCCTTTGGAAGATGGCAAGTCTTGTCATCCCCAAGGAAACCAGAGTGACTGCGCGCCTTGGCAGATGGCAAGCCTTGTCATCCCCAACGAAAAAAGAGTGACTGGGCGCCTTCAGAAGTTGGAAGGTCTTGTCATGCACATGGAAACCAGAGTTCATATGACTCCATCAGATGGTCTTTAGGTTACCAGTCTTCGTCTGCGACCTCCATGCGTCCCGGTGCCTGTCGTGGAGCTGCTGCCAACGTATCTCTTCGGTTTGAATTCTCCTCTCGCAGGAACTCCATAGAGGCCCTTGCCCCTGGATTGCCACGTGACTGCATGGGCTGTGGGGGCCTCTCGTAGGCTGCACTGAGAGGTCACTGCGGAACTCCTAACAGGGCCACGGCCAAGCCTCGTGTACCCCAAGGGTGGATAGTACAATGGTCGGGTATGCTCTTCTTCGGCAGGCCTCAGGTTTACGGGGGCACACAAAAGGTTCTTGGGTGGCTAGCCTTCCACTGTGCCAGGAGTGTCTCATTGAACTCCGGATGTCTTGAGTGTTTGGATCCACTCTGGTGGTGTGACTCTCCTTAGATGTTCTTTATGATGATGCACCTGGATGATGAATACGATGATGTTCTTACACTTGGGCAACAGGTGGAGATCTCTTGCTTTAGGTGACCTTGTGGAGTGAGGAGGACTGGAGGGACTTTGTGGCCACTCACGGTTATCTTCTGGCATGTGCACTTGCTAGACGTGATTTCATCGATGCCAAGCAGCCGGTGACAGGTGAGTGGACAGTCGCACTGTGAAGCGTGGGGCCTGGGTGCAGATTGTGCTTGCTAGCGGCTTACAGTTGGTCCTCCCGCGGAGCTGTCTCCAGTGACGTCTCTGCACCCCGGTGGCTGGCTTGTGTTGATGAACACCTTCTCCAGTGCTGGCACGAGTCCTCTGTCTTATCACTTCTCGTTTTCCCTCTTGCACGCCTGTGGTGGTTGTTTGCCCTGTGGCATAGTGCCACTCTCCTCTCCTCCTGTACGAAGTGGCGTCCTGCTGCGCTGTTCCCCCCCTTCGTGATGTGGCACCCTGCCATTCTCTTCTCCTCCTTCACTACGTGGCATCTAGCCACGCTCATTTTGCTTCCGACCAGGTTCCTCACTCGTACGTGGCGTCCTGCCATATGTCTTGTGTTTGCGCCACATGAACATCTCGCTGGTCGTGTCCAGTTCTTATGACTGTCTTTACTTGCTGTGGGCTTGTGTCAGGCCGGTCCTGTCGCTAGGACATGCTTCTTCCCCTCGTGGACCTCTCGCAGGCCCCATTCCCTCCTCAGGGATTTTTGCGGTGCTCCTCTGCCAGGATGGCAGGTTACTTCTTCGCTCGAGGGTGCACCACTATAGGGCAAGGGTCTGTGGCTCTGTACCCCTGGGCACAGCACCACTATAGGGCCAGGATCGGGATCTGTGTACCCCTGGGCATAGCACCACTATAGGGCCAGGGTCTGGGACTCTGTACCCCTGGGCACAGCACCACTATAGGGCCAGAGTCTGGGACTCTGTACCCCTGGGCACAGCACCACTATAGGGCAAGGGTCTGTGGCTCTGTTCCCCTAGGCATATCACCACTATAGGGCCAGGGTGGTAAACTGTGTACCCCTGGGCACAGCACCACTATAGGGCCAGAGTCTGGGACGCTGTACCCCTGGGCACAGCACCACTATAGGGCCAGAGTCTGGGACTCTGTACCCCTGGGCACAGCACCACTATAGGGCCAGAGTCTGGGACTCTGTACCCCTGGGCACAGCACCACTATAGGGCCAGGGTCTGAGACTCTGTACCCCTGGGCACAGCACCACTATAGGGCCAGGATCGGGATCTGTGTACCCCTGGGCATAGCACCACTATAGGGCCAGGGTATGGGACTCTGTACCCCTGGGCACAGCACCACTATAGGGCCAGGATCGGGATCTGTGTACCCCTGGGCATAGCACCACTATAGGGCCAGAGTCTGGGACTCTGTACCCCTGGGCACAGCACCACTATAGGGCCAGAGTCTGGGACGCTGTACCCCTGGGCACAGCACCACTATAGGGCCAGAGTCTGGGACTCTGTACCCCTGGGCACAGCACCACTATAGGGCCAGAGTCTGGGACTCTGTACCCCTGGGCACAGCACCACTATAGGGCCAGGGTCTGGGACTCTGTACCCCTGGGCACAGCACCACTATAGGGCCAGAGTAGGGCCAGGGTCTGGGACTCTGTACCCCTGGGCACAGCACCACTATAGGGCCAGAGTCTGGGACTCTGTACCCCTGGGCACAGAACCACTATAGGGCCAGAGTCTGGGACTCTGTACCCCTGGGCACAGCACCACTATAGGGCCAGGGTCGGGATCTGTGTACCCCTGGGCACAGCACCACTATAGGGCCAGAGTCTGGGACTCTGTACCCCTGGGCACAGCACCACTATAGGGCCAGGGTCGGGATCTGTACCCCTGGGCACAGCACCACTATAGGGCCAGGGTCGGGATCTGTGTACCCCTGGGCACAGCACCACTATAGGGCCAGAGTCTGGGACTCTGTACCCCTGGGCACAGCACCACTATAGGGCCAGGGTCGGGATCTGTACCCCTGGGCACAGCACCACTATAGGGCCAGGGTCGGGATCTGTGTACCCCTGGGCACAGAACCACTATAGGGCCAGAGTCTGGGACTCTGTACCCCTGGGCACAGCACTACTATCTGGCCAGGGTCGGGAACTGTGTACCCCTGGGCACAGCACCACTATAGGGCCAGAGTCTGGGACTCTGTACCCCTGGGCACAGCACCACTATAGGGCCAGGGTCGGGATCTGTGTACCCCTGGGCATAGCACCACTATAGGGCCAGAGTCTGGGACTCTGTACCCCTGGGCACAGCACCACTATAGGGCCAGAGTCTGGGACGCTGTACCCCTGGGCACAGCACCACTATAGGGCCAGAGTCTGGGACTCTGTACCCCTGGGCACAGCACCACTATATGGCCAGAGTCTGGGACTGTACCCCTGGGCACAGCACCACTATAGGGCCAGGGTCGGGATCTGTACCCCTGGGCACAGCACCACTATAGGGCCAGGGTCGGGATCTGTGTACCCCTGGGCACAGCACCACTATAGGGCCAGAGTCTGGGACTCTGTACCCCTGGGCACAGCACCACTATAGGGCCAGGGTCGGGATCTGTACCCCTGGGCACAGCACCACTATAGGGCCAGGGTCGGGATCTGTGTACCCCTGGGCACAGAACCACTATAGGGCCAGAGTCTGGGACTCTGTACCCCTGGGCACAGCACTACTATCTGGCCAGGGTCGGGAACTGTGTACCCCTGGGCACAGCACCACTATAGGGCCAGAGTCTGGGACTCTGTACCCCTGGGCACAGCACCACTATAGGGCCAGGGTCGGGATCTGTACCCCTGGGCATAGCACCACTATAGGGCCAGGGTGGTGAACTGTGTACCCCTGGGCACAGCACCACCATCTTCATGACAAGCTTTAAATCCGAGCCGAGACGTGTCGTTCATGTCACCTCCACCTACAAACACCAGGGGGCGTAGCTTTTGTGCTGTTCTTGCTCGGACCATCCCCTCTTCCGCGTGCACACAAGCATCTTGTTTCGCAACACGCACCTGTATTGTTAGTTGTGTTTCTTATGTAATGTTCTATTCCTTACGTAAACACCTCCAGGTAATATATACGCTGTCTAAATCTGCATAACAACATACATTATAGAAACGGTGAAATGCTTGCACCCTCTTGCACAACTGCAGGATTGTGCAAAGACATGAGTCAGAGGTCTGGCCTTACTGCAGATGCCCCTCCCAGAGGGCATGCTGCCCATGAGTCAGGAGTCCCTGGGAAGGCCCCTCCGAGGTTCCAGTGAGGGCCACTTCCTGGTCCCTGTGTGTATAAAAGGGAGTCTCACCCCAGAGCCGCATCCAGGACCCGCCTGCAGCAGGAAGTCCCAGGTGAGTTCAAGGAAAGCACGGACCAATGAACGCTCTTCATATGACAGGGCCCACAGAGGGCTTCCCCCCACCACCTGTCATGCGATGACAGCCATGGGTGGGGCCAGGCGCCTGCTGGGCTCTTGGGCCCATTGAAGCATCACAGTCTGGGGCTCACTGAAGGAATCCATCCACAACAAGTTGTATATATTGGGATTTATTGTAACTCGATAAGGTACCTACAGCTGACCCCACAGTGTGACAGCATAACGGATCCCCCCAGCACCACATTCCACATGGAACTTCCCAAGTATGTTCTACTCTTAAAGCCACCCCAACACTCACAATCACATGACAAGAGCAGGGTGGGCGGCACCTAGGAGGTGAGGTGGTACGTCGCTTCCTGCACATGAGTAGCTCTTCTCAGGTGGGGCGGTGATCCTCCAGAGGGTGGGAGGGAAGGACAAGGGGCTTCTTTGGGTTTGCCTTGGGCCCCTCTGCAGCATCAGCAGGTTTCAGCAGCGGGCGTTGAAGTCAGGCCTCGCAAGGGTTGTTTCCACAGCTGAGGGGCGTCCTTGAGTGCCACAGGTAGAAGAGAGACCCAAAGGTCTTAGCTCTTGGGTTCTGCCCAGCTCAAACCTACATTTCATGCACACGTCCGCAGCATGTCTGAGCTCCTGCGGTGCTCCCCCCTTCCTCTAACAGACTCGACGCATCAATAAAACCATCGCTCTAAATCTGTCACATTAGAAGCAGCTCACTTCCCTGAGACAAGCAAGAGTGTCACTCCATCCTCACAACTCTATTTCAGGGCCACCTTCATCTCTCGGAGGCTCTCTGCCATCCACCAGAGAATAGATCGAAAGATCCACTCTCCCCAATCAATCAATCAGGGGTTTGTAAAGCGCACTACTCACCCGTTAGGGTCTAACGGCGCTATGGGGGGGAGTAAGTGCAGCCCCGATGGGGTCATCTGAAGAGCCTGGCCTTGAGGTCCTTCCTGAACTGGAGCCGTGTAGGGCTTTGCCAGAGGTGGAGCGGGAGGTTCTACCAGGTCCTGGCTGTGAGGTAGGAAAAGGATCTTCCACCCGCTCTGGTCCTGTAGAAGTGTAGGACGGTGGCCAGGGAGAGAGGTAAGCTGATCGGAGGTTTCTCCTGAGGGCGTGGAAGGAGAGGCGGTTGTTGAGGTATTGAGGTCCGATGTTGTGGAGGGCCTTGTAGGCGTGTGTGAGTATCTTGAAAGTTATTCTTTTTCCAACGGGAAGCCAGAGGAGATCACGGAGGTGTTGAGTGATGTGGTTGTGACCGGGGGTGTCGAGGATCGGTCTGGCTGCGGTGTTCTGGACGGTCTGGAGCGTGCGGAGGAGTTTTTTGTTGATTCCGGCATAGAGGGCGTTGCCGTAGCCTAGTCTGCTGGTGATGCGGGCATGAGTGACTGTTTTTCTGAATACTGAGGGGATCCATCGGAATGTTTTACAGAGTATACGAAGGGTGTTGAAGCAGGCCGAGGATACGACGTTGATCTGGCGGTTCATAGTGAGTGATGAGTCCTGTAGGATGCCGAGGTTTGGTGCGTGATCCATCGAGGTGGGGGGGTTGCGAGGGCGGGGGGCCACCAGGTGTCGTCCCATGCTGAGGGGGTGGAGCCAAGGATGAAGACCTCTGTTTTCTCTGAGTTGAGTTTCAGGCAGCTGTACTTCATCCCTTCTTGGAGGTTGTCCCTGGTGAAGTTGGGTTCCTTGGTGAGAGAGAGGATGAGCTGGGTGTCTTCGGCGTAGGAGACAATGTTGATCCTATGGTTTCTGATGGTGGTTGCGAGTGGGGCCATGTAGATGTTGAAGAGGGTGGGGCTGAGGGAGGATCCCAGGGGTACCCTGCATCTGGTCTTTGTCGGTTCTGAGAGGTGGAGCAAGAGTCTGACTTTCTGTATTCTGCCTGTGAGAAAAGAGCGTATCCAGTCCAAGGCCTTTCCTGGGATGCCGGCGTCATGGAGTCTGGTGGCCCAAGAGGCCACAGCCCACACAAGAGCCAGCCAGCCACACTGATCCACACTGCACAGCTGTTCACCAATGATCAGAAAAGATGGGCAGCTGTAATGTGCCAAAGTCAAACCTCAGGCTAGTCTGAAGTGTCGGACCATCACACCTCAGGCTCATCTGACGTGTCTGACCATCAGACCTCAGGCTCGCCTGACGTGTCTGACCATCACCTGTGTTCACAGCAGTTTCACCCCCACCTGGTGTCTTATCTCCCTCTTATGCCCTTGTGGTCTTGTGTCTTGCATTGATTTCTTGAGCCTGATTCACTGAGGGACAAGGGTGTAGGAACTCGTGCCAAAGTCTCCGTACTTATGATGGAATCTCCTACTCGGGCGGAATATAACAAGTTCAGAGACTCTGCACTTGTAACTTTACTACACGTAAGTCCCTTCGTGAATCAGGCCCCTTGTGTTTTATCCTGCTTTGTTTTCTTGTGTTTTATCCATGCCTTGTGCTATACCCATAGTTTGTGTTTTATCCCTGTCTTGTTCCATTGTGTTTTATCTTTACTTTATGCTCTTGTGTTTTATCTCTGCCTTCTGTTTTATCCCTGTCTTGTTCCCTTGTGTTCTATATTTACTTTATGTTCTTGTGTTTTACCCCTGCCTCCTGTTTTATCCCTGACTTGGTCCCTTGTTTTCTTGTGTCTTAAACCAGCCTCGGGAACTTGTGTTTTATCCCTGCCTTGTGCCCTTGCGTCTTATCTCTGCTTTACGTTCTTGTTCTTTATCCCTGCCTCCTGTTTTATCCCTGCCTTGTGCCCTTGTGGCTTATCTTTGCTTTATGCTCTTGTGTTTTAGCCCCGCCTCCTGTATTATCCCTGCCATGTACCCTTGTGTTCTTGTGTCTTAACCCTGTCTTGTGCCCCGTGGTTTTCATCCCTGCCATGTGACCTAGTTTCTTCTTCCTGCCTTGTGTCCTTGTGTTTTATCCCTGCCTCCTGTTTTATCCCTGCCTTGGTCACTTGTGTTCTTGTGTCTTATCCCTTCCTGAAGCCCTTGTAGTCTTGTGTTTTACTCTTGCTTTGTGCCTTAAGACTGCATTGCATCCTCGTGGTCTTGAGTCTCACCCCTGCCATGTGCCCTCATGTTTTATCCCTGCCTTGGGCTCTTTTGTCTTAGTTCTGCTTTATGTCCTTGTGTTTTGTTCCATTGTGTTCTTCTGTTTTTCCCTGCCTTGTGTTCTTGTGTTTTATCCCTGTCTTCTGCTTGTATCCCTGCCTGTTCCCTTTTGTTCTTGTGTCTTATCCCTGCCTCGAGTACTTGTGTTTTTTCCATGCCTTGTGTCTTTTTTCTGCGTTGTGTTCTTGTGTTTTATCCCTGCAGTGTTTTATCCTTGACTTGTTCTATTGCGTTCTTGTGTTTTATCCCTGCCTTGTGCCCTTGTGTCTTATTTCTGCTTTGTTTTTCTTGTGTTTTATCCCTGCAGTGTGTTTTATCCTTGCCTTCTTCCCTGGTGTTCTTGTTTTTTATCCCTGACTTTTGTTTTTGTGTTTTTTATCCTGTCTTCTGTTTTTATTCCTGTCCAGTTCCCTATTCTTCTTGTGTCTTATCCCTGCCTCGAGTCCTTGTGTTGTATTCCTGTCTTCTGTCGTAATGTCCTGAAGTATGTACCCTTTAAGTGGGGGGGGGGGGGTGGAGGGCCTTAACAGCGAGCGGTAGGCACACAATCCGGTCTTAGATGCCCTCGTGGGAGCTCGTCTTGCCTCTTGTGGAGAGGGCCGGGAGGGAGAAGTATGCTATGTATGAGCTGGAGGGTTGTTCCATTGGTGCAGCAGGTGCAGTGGCACCGGGCCAATGTGCCTAGGTAGCCACTGAACCCTGATTATTGCTGTATTTCACTGTTCAAACAGCGGCCACAGGTAGAAGCCCTGATGACCCCGCAAGTCCACTTTGTCTCTGCTCCTTCGCACGCACCCACCACAACTGACTGCATCGGATATTTCTCAAGTTTTTGGGGGTTTGAGTGAAGTAAGCCGCTGCCACTTGAGAACCAAATGGGGTGGTCCTGTGTATGTGTGAGAACAGCTCCTGAGTGTGCGGACTGTTGCGTTTATCCCCACCTTGTGTCCCCGTGGTCCTGTGTGCACCAACCTTTCCCGACTCTCGTCGCTCTTTGTGGGTGGCTCTGCCCCCCTCCTCTAACTGTACCCCTTCTGTTCCTGTCTCCCAGGGCTCTGCTGTGCTTTTGTTCCTCAAAGAATATTCCGGAAGTGACGAGGATGCTCCGTGTGGCGGTGCTGCTCTCGACACTCTGCGCCATCACTTACGGTGAGTTGTTGCCATCTGGGGTGAAAGTAGAGGTGCAGGGGGTGCTGCAGCCCCCCACAATAACCAAGGGGAATGAGCAATGAGGATGCCCTAAGTTTGGTTTTTATCCTGTCACATCTGCTGTGCTTCCAGGACAGAGGGCAGATGTCAGACGTCATTCTTTCAACATGGAGACTGGTGTTTGCTTTTCTTTCTATGACCACAAAGTGAGAGGGTTTTATAAAATGAGCTGTGTGGCACTCTTGCTGGTGTGAAAGGAAAGGAAAACACAACACATTTTAATACCTATAAATGAACTCCACAAATATTTCAAAATATGTCAACAATCAGGAAAGCCCAAATGAAACACTTTTTTGAAAAGTGGGATGAAAACAAAGATTTTAATAGGATTAAATCAAGTCACTTCACTAGGTGGTGTGCAAATGTCAAATATTCACTGACACCTGATTTGCACACATTATCTTTTGTGTGTTATATACTTATATTACAAAACTGCATGCCTTTTTAAATTTTGTAGCCCTTTCAATGCCTTTCAATGGAGGTAGTGCTGTCTGTAAATGAGGGTGCCCTCCCACACCATGCATTAGTAATATATTTGCACAGTGTGCTCAAATGCACCACGAGGTACATACCAAACCCTTACCACTCTCCTGCTGAGTGGGCATGACTTCAGACCAAACTCACCACTCCTGCTGAGTGGGTGTGGCTCCATACCACACCCTTCCCCCTCTACTTCTGAGTGGGCTTGGCTCCACACCACACTCTTACCACCCTCCTGCTGAGTGGGCGTGGCTCCATACCAAACTCACCACTCCTGCTGAGTGGGCATGGCTCCAAACACACCCATCCCACTCGACTTCTGAGTGGGCTTGGCTCCATACCACACTATTACCACCCTCCTGCTGAGTGGGTGTGGCTCCATACAAAACTCACCACTCCTGCTGAGTGGGCATGGCTCCATACAACACACTTACCACCCTCCTGCTGAGAAAGAATGCTTCCATCCCACACCCTTACCACTCTCCTGCTGAGTGGACATGACTTCAGACCAAACTCACCACTCCTGCTGAGTGAGCGTGGCTCCATACCACACCCTTCCCCCTCTACTTCTGAGTGGGCTTGGCTCCATACTACACTCTTACCACCCTCCTGCTGAGTGGGCGTGGCTCCATACCAAACTCACCACTCCTGCTGAGTGGGCATGGCTCCATACACACCCATCCCACTCGACTTCTGAGTGGGCGTGGCTCCATACCAAACTCACCACTCCTGCTGAGTGGGCATGGCTCCATACAACACACTTACCACCCTCCTGCTGAGAAAGCATGCTTCCATCCCACACCCTTACCACTCTCCTGCTGAGTGGACATAACTTCAGACCAAACTCACCACTCCTGCTGAGTGGGCGTGGCTTCATACCACACCCTTCCCCCTCTACTTCTGAGTGGGCGTGGCTCCATACCACACTCTTACCACCCTCCTGCTGAGTGGGCGTGGCTCCATACCACACTCTTACCACCCTCCTGCTGACTGGTTATGGTTCCATACCACACTCTTACCACCCTCCTGCTGACTTGTTGTGACTCCATACCACACCCTTACCACCCTCCTGCTGAGTGGGCGTGCTTCCATCCCACACCCATACCACTCTCCTGCTGAATGTGAATGGCTCCATTTCAAACTCTCATCACTCCTGCTGAGATGACGTGGCTCCATACCACATTCTTACCTCCCTCCTGCTGAGTGGTCATTGCTCCATAGGACACCCTTACCACCCACCTACTGAGTGGGTGTGCCTCCATACCACACCGTTACCACTCGCCTGCTGAGTGGGCGTGGCTCCATATCAAACTCTCACCACTCCTGCTTAGTGGGTGTGGCTCCATACCACACCCTTACCACCCTCCTGCTGAGTGGGTGTTGCTCCATACCACATCCTAACCACCCTCCTGCTGAGTAGGCATGGCTCCACACTACACCCTCACCATTCACCTGCTGAGTGGGCTTCACTCCATACCACAGCCATACCAACCTCCTGCTGAGTGGGCGTGGCTCCACACTACACCCTTACCACCCTCCTGCTGACTGGTTGTGGCTCCATACAACACACTTACCACCCTCCTGCTGAGTAAGTGTGCTTCCATCCCACACCCATACCACTCTCCTGCTGAGTGGACATGACTTCAGACCAAACTCACCACTCCTGCTGAGTGGGCGTGGCTCCATACCACACTCTTACCACACTCCTGCTGAGTGGGTGTGGCTCCATACCACACTCTTACCACCCTCCTGCTGACTGGTTATGGCTCCATACCACGCCCTTACCACCCTCCTGCTAAGTGGGCATGCTTCCATCCCACACCCATACCACTCTCCTGCTGAGTGTGAATGGCTCCATTCCAAACTCTCATCACTCCTGCTGAGATGACGTGGCTCCATACCACATTCTTACCTACCTCCTGCTGAGTGGTCATGGCTCCATAGGACATCCTTACCACCCTCCTACTGAGTGGGTGTGCCTCCGTACCACACCGTTACCACTCGCCTGCTGAGTGGGCGTGGCTCCATATCAAACTCTCACCACTCCTGCTTAGTGGGTGTGGCTCCATACCACACTCTTACCACCCTCCTGCTGAGTAGGCATGGCTCCACACTACACCCTCACCATTCTCCTGCTGAGTGGGCAGAGTTCCATACCACACCCTCACCACTCTCCTGTTGAGTGGGCAGGGATCCATACCACACCCTTACCACTCTCCTGCTGAGTGGTTGTGGCACCATACCACACTCTTACGACTCTCCTGCTGAGTGGGCTTCACTCCATACCACACCCTTACCAACCTCCTGCTGAGTGGGCGTGGCTCCACACTACACCCCCACCACTCTCCTGCTGAGTGAGAAGAGCTCCATACCATACCCTCACCACTTTCCTATGAATGGGCAGGGATCCATACCACACCCTTACCACTCTCCTGCTGAGTGGGTGTGGCTGCATACCACACCTTTACCAGCCTCCTGCTGAGTGGGTGTGGCTCCACACTACACCCTCACCACTCAACTGCTGAGTGGATAGGGCTCCATACCACACCCTCATCACTCTCCTGCTGAGTGGACAAGGCTCAATACCATACCCTCACCACTCTCCTGCTGAGTGGGTGTGGCTCCACACTACACCGTCACCACTCAACTGGTGAGTGGACAGAGCTCCATACCATACCCTCACCACTCTCCTGCTGAGTGGGCATGGCTCTATACTACATTCTTACTACTCTCCTGCTGGGTGGGTCTGGCTCTATACCACACCTTCCCCACTCTCCTGTTGAGTGGGCAGGGCTCCATACCACACCCTCATTACTCTCCTGTTGAGTGGACAGGGCTCCATACCATACTCTCACCACTCTCCTGCTGAGTGGGTATGGCTCCATACCACACCCTCCTCACTCTCCTATTGAGTGGACAGGGTTCCATACCACACCCTCACCACTCTCCTGCTGAGTGGCCGTGGCTCCACACCACACCCTCACCAATCTACTGCTGGGTGGACAGGGCTCCATACCATACCCTCACCACTCTCCTGTGGAGTGGACAGGGCCCCATACCATACCCTTACCACTCTCCTGTTGAGTGGGCAGGGCTCCATACCACACCCTCACCACTCTCCTGCTGAGTGGGTGTGGCTCCATACCACACCCTCACCACTCTCCTGCTGAGTGGGTGTGGCTCCATACCACACCCTCCCCACTCTCCTGCTGAGTGGACAGGGCTCCATACCAACCCTCACCACTCTCCTGCTGAGTGGGCGTGGCTCCACACTACACCATCACCACTCAACTGGTGAGTGGACAGGGCTCCGTACCATACCCTCACCACTCTCCTGCTGAGTGGGCGTGGCTCCACACTACACCCTCACCAATCTACTGCTGAGTGGATAGGGCTCCATACCATACCCTCACCACTCTCCTGTGGAGTGGACAGGGCCCCATACCTTACCCTTACCACTCTCCTGTTGAGTGGGCAGGGCTCCATTCCACACCCTCCTCACTCTCCTGTTGAGTGGACACGGCTCCATACCATACCCTCACCACTCTCCTGCTGAGTGGGTGTGGCTCCATACCACACCCTCACCACTCTCCTGCTGAGTGGGTGTGACTCCACACTACACCCTGACCAATCTACTGCTGATTCGACAGGGCTCCATATCATACCCTCACCACTCTCCTGTGGAGTGGACAGGGCCCCATACCATACCCTCACCACTCTCCTGTTGAGTGGGCAGGGCTCCATACCACACCCTCACCACTCTACTGCTGAGTGGACAGGGCTCCATACCATACCCTCACCAGTCTCCTGTTGAATGGGCGTGGCTCCATACTACATCCTTACTACTCTCCTGCCGAGTGGGTGTGGCTCCATACCACACCCTCCCCACTCTCCTGTTGAGTGAGCAGAGCTTCATACCACACCCATACCACTCTCCTGATGAGTGGGCGTGGCTCCATACCACACCCTTACCACTCTCCTGCTGAGTGGGCGGGGCTCCACACTACACCCTCACCACTCTCCTGCTGAGTGGGCAGAGCTCCATACCATGCCCTCACCACTCTCCTGTTGAGTGGGCACGGATTCATACCACACCCTCATCACTCTCCTTCTGAGTGGACAGATCTCCATATCATACCCTCACCACTCTCCTGCTGAGTGGGTGTGGCTCCATACCACACCCTCCCCACTCTCCTTTTTAGTGGGCAGGGCTCCATACCTCACCCTCATCTCTCTCCTGTTGAGTGGGCAGGGATCCATACCGCACCCTTACCATTCTCCTGCTGAGTGGGCAGAGCTCCATACCATACCCTCACCACTCTCCTGTTGAGTGGGCACGGATCCATACCACACCCTCATCACTCTCCTTCTGAGAGGACATATCTCCATACCATACCCTCACCACACTCCTGCTGAGTGGGTGTGACTCCATGCCACACCCTCCCCACTCTCCTGTTGAGTGGGTAGGACTCCATACCTCACCCTCATCACTCTCCCGCTGAGTGGACAGGGCTCCATACCATACCCTCACCACTCTCCTGCTGAGAGGGCGGGGCTCCATACCACACCCTCACCACTCTCCTGTGGAGCGGGCAGGGCTCCATACCACACCCTCATCTCTCTCATGCTGAGTGGGTAGTTGAGAGAGAGTAGTTGAGAGTGAGTAGTAGAGAGTGAGTAGTAGAGAGTAGTAGAGTAGTAGAGAGTGAGTAGTAGAGAGTAGTAGAGAGTGAGTAGTAGAGAGTGAGTAGTAGAGAGAGAGTAGTAGAGAGTAGTAGAGTCAGTAGTAGAGTAGTAGAGAGTAGTCAGTCAGTGTCAGTCAGTGTCAGTCAGTCAGTGTCAGTCAATCAGTGTCAGTCAGTGTCAATCAGTGTCAGTCAGTCAGTGTCAGTCAATCAGTGTCAGTCAGTGTCAGTGTCAGTCAATCTGTGTCAGTCAGTGTCAATCAGTCAGTGTCAGTCAGTCAGCGTCAGTCAGTCAGTGTCAGCTAGAGCAGCTCTGCTGACCTGGTTTCTCTGGCTCTACAGCAGGTCTGCTGACCTGGTTCTCTGGCTCTAGAGCAGCTCTGCTGACCTAGTTCTTATGCTACAGAGCAGCTCTGCTGATCTAGTTCTCTGGCTCTACAACAGCTCTGCTGACATGGTTCTCTGGCTCTAGAGCAGCTCTGCTGACCTGGTTCTCTCCCTCTAAAGCAGCTCTACTGACGTGGTTACTCTGGCTCTGCAGCAGCTCTGCAGACCTGGTTCTCTGGCTCTAGAGCAGCTCTGTTGACCTGGTTCTTAGGCTCTAGAGCAGCTCTGCTGACCTGGTTCTCTGGCTCTAAAGCAGCTCTGCTGACCTGGTTCTCTGGCTCTAAAGCAGCTCTGCTGATTTGGTTCTCAGGCTCTAAAGCAGCTCTGCTGACCTGGTTCTCTGGCTCTAAAGCAGCTCTGCTAACCTGGTTCTCTGGCTCTAAAGCAGCTCTGCTGGCCTGGTTCTCTGGCTCTAAAGCAGCTCTGCTGACCTGGTTCTGTCCCTCTAAAGCAGCTCTGCTGACCTGGTTCTCTGACTCTAGAGTAGCTCTGCTGACCTAGTTCTTAGGCTCTAGAGCAGCTCTGCTGACCTGGTTCTCTGGCTCTACAGCAGCTCTGCTGACCTGGTTCTCTGGCTCTACAGCAGCTCTGCTGACCTGGTTTTCTGCACTCACGATGCACGCACCCAACTTCTCGAAAATATATTTAAAAATAATATAAGTTTATTAGAAGTAGAAATATATTATTTTGATGAATATCTTACATAATCTCTTGCCTTAATATGTATATTAAAGACACATACATATCATTTTGGAACATAAATTTTTTTTGCGGGAGTCGCGCATCCAGCGTGCCCCAGCGCGTATATGATGTCACGCGGGACCCGCAACTGCGCAAACATCTCGTACCGTAATGCGCATGTGTCGCGCGGGAGCAGGAGTCACAGACTGGTCACATACCAATCGCACGTATCACGTGATATTAAATGTACATGATGTAACTGAAAAACACGCAGCCGTCGCACACCATTTATTCAAACACATAGTAACTCGTCGTTAATATGTTAAAAAAGCACCATTAAAATTATACACTCATTCATATAGTTACTCTCACAATCACTGACTCTTACACATACTTATTTATATACACCAACTCTCACCTACAATGCCTTTTATTTTTTTACTGTGTTGAAGATGTACAACTAAAACATATATTCGCTCACCAACACACAAATAAATACACTCAGTCACCCAAACAACTGTTTCCACATGCACTCTTAAACCCATACACCTAGTCAATCAACCATTCACACATCTATGCATAGAGTTACACACACCCCATCCAACCACACACAAACTCAGTGTCCCATACAAATACTCACCCAACTAATCAATAACTAATATACACACTCATGTAGTTAGTGACCAACTGATGCAGCATGTTATACAACAACAGAGACGGTGCTGCACACATTCACATAGTTTAGTTACTAATCCACGTATTAAGTGAGACACTTTTAATTACTCACTTAAAAAGACAGTCAGACAGCTACTAAATCCTCCATCCAGACAGTTATATAGCTACTCAATCTTCAATACAGATTGGTATATATATAATACATATTTAAATTTCAAACTAAACCACATTCAGTGGATGATGTCATCAGTGATGTCATCAGTGATGTCATTTGAGATGTCATCAGTGATGTCATCAGTGATGTCACTGACCATGTCATGAATGATGCAATATGTGACATCATCAGCAGTGCATTGCGGGCGCGTGAGTTATAGTTAGCAGAACTAACTATAACAGAGGAATTTCTATGGTTTTGTATGAGTGAAATGGGCAGCTAACTATAACACCCCTGAAACCTATGGTTTTTTCTGTGAATATATATATATATATTTTTTTTTTTTAAATATATCTTCACTAGAAGAAAACAAAGGTTAAAGGGACGTCATAGTTACGTTCAGATTTTGTACACGCATAACCAAAGAATTCCAGCAGTTATAGATATAGTTATCTCAAGTAACTATAAATCATGCCCTTAGGTACCTACAACTAGCGCCCCCTCCATGCACAGTTTTCTCATCAATACTTTCAATTCAAATGATGCAGTGATACTACCAATGATGTCACGGAAAATGTGATGAGTGATATAATATGTATGGTAATGAGCAAAGCATGGCGAGGGCGCCAGTTATATTTCCCTTAGGCCACGAGTAATAGTTAATTTGCTGAATTTCTATGGATTTGTTTGTGTAAAATCTTTACCTAGCGATAATATTTTATTTCAAATAATGTCTACAGTTTTCTGATGCTATTTCCTAACTATAATGTACCTGTAACCTTTGGTTTTTTCAGTGAATTTCTCCGTTTTTTTTAAATAAACTTTATTTATATTTTGAACAAAATCGCAACAGGTGTACAGTTTTAATTGGAGCAGACAGTTGGATTTTACAGAAGACTACAAAGATATGAGCAGGACGCACCAGCTTATGGCAGAACAAATTACCAAACATTGAAGAGCCTACCTTTGTATTTTGGGCATATCACTCCGACTCCCCCTCAGTCATGCCAATTTCTACGGTTTCTTAATGCTATTTCCTACCTATAACATCCCTGTAATCTGGGTGTATAAGTGCTTGTGTGGGTGTGTAAGTGGGTGTGTGTGTGGCAGTGTGTGTGTGACTGGCTGCATGGGTCTGTGAGTGAGTGTGTGAGTGGCTGTGTGGGTCTGTCAGTGGGTGTGTGAGCAGCTGTATGGGTGTGCACCTTGGTATGTGAGTGTGTCTGTGGGTGGGTGTGTGACTGGTTCTCTGAGTGGATGTGGCAGTGGATATATGAGTGTGTAAGTGGGTGCGTGAGTGGTTTTCTGGGTCTCTGAGTGGGTGTGTGAGTGGCTGTATTGGTGTGTGAGTGTTTCTGTCAGTGTGTAAGTGGGTGTGTGAGTGCATGTGTGACTGGCTGTGTGGGTCTCTGTTTTTTTGAGTCTCTGAGTGGGTGTATGAGTGGCTGCACAGGCAGTCAAGGCCGGCATGACTCACGGGTGGGGGATTCACACAGGGAGGGGGCTTAATTTAAAAAGAAATTGAATGTAAACTTACCTTTGTCTCAGGTCTCAGATTGCGTCTCCTCTCTCCTCTCCACACAGGAAGCAGGCAGCCTCCCTCCCCGCCCCTAAGCCAATCGCAACACTCCAATAGCAGCATTGTGATTGGCTGGGACGCCGACCCCACCGTCCATTTTCTCTATATAGGCTGCATACAGAAAAAGCAGAGTGTGCATGACTGGTTTGATTGGACCTGGGCCCGACTAAACAGTCAGCACCTAGAACAGTGGGCTAGCCACTCCTCCCCTGCCTGGAGCAGGACCGCCCACCTGCCAATCCCCAACCAAACCCTGCCTTCTGCTTTCTCGCAGTGCAAGAAGCAGAAACATGAAATGGTATTCATAATACCATTTTAGTGTCTGCTTCTTGCTCTATGAGGAAGCAATGGGGTGACACACCTCCGCCCATGTGTAGGAGCCGCCCCTGTGCACAGGTGTGTGAGTGGGGGCGTGAGTGGTTGCATGGGTGTGTAAGTGGGTGTGTGAGTGCCTGTGTGGGTCTCTAAATGGGTGTGTGAGTGGTTCTCTGGGTATCTGAGTGGGAGTGGCTGTGTGGGTATGTGAGTTTGTATATGAGTGGTGTTGTGGGTCTCTGAGTGGGTGTGTGAGTGGCTGTATGGATGTATGAGTGGGTGTGGGTGGGTAAGTGGGTGTGTGAATGAGTGAGCATGTAAGTAGGTATGTGAGTGGGTGTTTTTAATTGGGCTCTGGATTACACAGAGGGGATCACGCTGAGCACCACTGTGGATCCATGGATGCTCGTGCGCTCCCCCCAAAAATATTTTTGGACAAATTCTTGCCCATGAGGGGTCCCTCAAGACCCCTCTATCAGTCCCATGGGTCAGGATACCTCTATCCTGACCCCTTATATCCTATTTACACTTTATTTCCCCCCTGCCCCCGCCGGGCATTGTGTCTTGGTTGAAATAATGGTGGCCTCAATTTTTCTCTGAGATTGCAGCTAAAGGAATCACAGCATTGCTGTTGGCACGTGGATCCCCGGATCGGGGTGGATCAGCATCTCTAGATATACAAAAATATTTACTCTTTAATGACTCCAAAACTACTGAACAGTTTTACACTAAATTACAAAGAGCACTCTTTCTGACCCAAGATCTAGATTTCTGCCAAATTTGGTGTCATTCCAGTCAGCGGTTCTGGCTGTAGCTGTGTTTAAAATAACTATGGGAAATTTCATTTGGAAAACGTGTTTTGGGACCCCCCTTTTTCTCAGTTCCCGCTTGTCGAATCACCCCACAATTGTTTAGACAGCAGCTGAAGTGACTTTGCATAATAGTTTTGAACATTACGTGAAGATTCATCAAAGGGCAAAGTTATTAGCAAGATAATAAATGCTTACCCTATGGAAACTAGGTCATAACTATAACTACCTACCAGTGAGCACCAGTGGGTTATATATATTCTATATATAAATATATAATATATATATTTGTATGTGTTTATATATATATTCACTGAAAAAACCATAGGTTTCAGGGGTGTTATAGTTAGCTGGACTTTTCACTTGTACAAAACCATTGAAATTCCCCCGTTATAGTTAGTTCAGCTAACTATATCTCGCGCGCCCGCAATGCACTGCTGATGACGTCACATATTACATCACTCATGACATAGTCAGTGACATCACTCATGACATCACTGATGACATCTCAAATGACATCACTGATGACATCACTGATGACATCATCCAGTGAATGTGTGTTTTTCTGAAAATTAAATATGTTTCATATATGTATATCTCAAGGTCGATGGAAGAATAAATGGGTATATAAGTGTCTAAATGGATGATTTGTTTTTGAAAAATTGATTGTGTAACTGACTGGTTAAGTGTATCATAGTGAATACATGGCTTAGTGAGTAATGTTTAAATATGTAAATATCTGTTTCAGTCTCTCACTTTTTGTATAAGTGGCTGCATGGGTTGGTGAGTAGCTACATGGGTGTCTATATAGGTTATTAGTTGGTTTTTTGAGTATCAGTCTGAGTGTCTGTATGGTTCGGTGGGGGGTATTACGCAGTGCATAGGTGCATGAATGAGTGACTCACTGTTTGTATGTGTTGAAGACAGCATGTGTGCAGGACTGTATGGGTGGATGAGTGTGTGTATGGGTGGGTTAGTGAGTGAATGACTGTCTCAATAGTGTCTTTATGAGTAACTACATATGTTTTAAACTAGTATATGTGGCTATTGGTGTATATAAGTGAGTATATGTCAGAGTGAGAGATTGAAAGAGTTCCTGTATGAATAAGTATGTGTTTCTATAAGTGATTGTTTAAAAGACTAAGTATGTGTAAGTTTCCCTAGAAGTAAGTGTGGTGGTGTGTGTATAACTGTATATGCAAGTAAATGTATGTTTGATTCTTTATTAGCATGAGTGACTATGTGTGTGAGTAACTCTATGGATGAGTGGCATTGTGTAACAGGATGTATAGGTGTATGAGTACATATGATGAGTGAGTACATGTAGGAGTGACTGTATAGAACTGTTGGTGAATGAGTGGATATGTATGTGGATCTTAGAATTACTGAAGAGGTTGTTGTAACTGGTATTGGTATGTCCATTGTTTTGTAAATTTTAGTCTCTATTTTTGAATGTGTGTATCAATTGTTATATTAGGGTGAGAGGAGGTCTGCCACTCTATCACAAGGATGATGTCATCAGTGATGTAATCAGTGATGTCATTTGAGATGTCATCAGTGATGTCATGAGTGATGTCACTGACCATGTCATGAGTGATGTAATATGTGACGTCATCAGCAGTGCATTGCGGGCGCGCGAGATATAGTTAGCTGAACTAACTATAACGGGGGAATTTCAATGGTTTTGCACAAGTGAAAAGTCCAGCTAACTATAACACCCCTGAAACCTATGGTTTTTTCAGTGAATTTCTGAGGTTTTTTAAATGCTAATTCCTAACTATAACGTGCCTGAAACCTATGGTTTTTTCTGTGAATTTCAAAGGTTTTTTAAATGCTAATTTCTAACTATGCCTACAGAGATAGGACATGTGAAGAAAGAAGAAAAAATGCACAGAAAGAAAAAAACAGAAGTGCAGAAAGAAGCAACAGAAGTCCTCAAAGACGAAGAAAAGTGCAGGAAGAAGGATAACGTGCAGAAAGAACAAAAAGAAGAGCAGAAAGAATCCTTGTTGCAAAATCATCCTGTACCCTCAACTTTTTCAGACGGATACTGGTGGTAACTGAGTCTGAGTGCTTTGTTAAAAGACACTTAGAATACAGTGAAAACACCTACATACACTAGGGACCATTATGCGTTGGGGTCCCCCTGTGATTAGCATGACCTCCTCTGTAAGCCCCTAGTATATAATAGGGCAGGGGGATTAAAACTACCTCTTAAAACAGGCCACAGGGCGTTTTTGCACACGTTAACTCAGGCCCCGTCCCCTCCCTTCACCACTGTGTAAACACGCCCTGTGTCCGTTTTTAGTTGGGAGATTAAGTTCATTTGAATCCTGAGGGTCCCTAGGGTCCAACTAGCCCACTAGGTACCTCCAGTAAGTGCCACAGAGCTGCATTGCAGAGAGGTGTAAAAAGTGGCACGGCCTGGACCACCTCTCTGCAATGCAGCTCTTTGGCGCTTACTGGAAGCACTTGGTGGGCTTCCAGGGGCCCTCATTATTGAAGGGAAATTATATCCCCAATTTAAAACGTGCCATAGTGCGTGTTTGCACACGTCACCTCAGGCCCCGTCCCCTCCCTTCACCACTGTGTAAACGCGCCCAGTGGCTGTTCGAAGTTGAGAGATTAAGTCCCCTTGAATCCTAAGGGTCCCGAGGGTCAAACTAGACCACGAGCTACCTCCAGTAAGTGCCACAGAGCTGCGTTGCAGAGAGGTGTAAAAAGGGGCTTGGCCTCAGAACACCTGTCTGCAGCGCAGCTCCCTGGCGCATACTGGAGATGCCTGTTGGGCTAGTTGGCCCTCAGGGACCCTCAGTATTGAAGAGGAATTAATTCCCCAATTTACAACTCGCCAGGGGGCGCGTTTGCAGAGTGCTGCAAGGAGGGGGCGTGGCCTCCAGCACGATGCCAGTCTTTTATTTATTTTAATTTTTTAAGAAGGGGGGCTGTGTGGTTCCCCTTCTTATTCTAATTTATTGGCCCTGATGACCCCATCCCCCAGGGCCTGTCTCCTAATTATATTTTTTTGACCCCAATCCCCAGGGCCGGCCACTGTTTTTTATTATTTTTAAAAAATATATATTTATAGACACACCTAGGACATGCTGGACAAACCGTACGTACCTATCACCATGACGATTTGCGTGATATTCATTAAAAGGCGACTATGCATACAATGAATCCACGTGGAATGTATTTACACCACTAGTGAAGCTCTGACATGTCTGATGCCCTACCGTGCCTAATCCCGGTAGACACCCTTGTTGTTTATTTATACAAACATGGGTAGCTATTGACGGGCACATTTAATACACATGCACACCAAGCCATTCAAAGGGGATTCGACAAAAATTCGACCAAAACTATGCAAGAAACCCCCCTCAAAGTTAATAAAACACACATCCACTGCCGGATGTGTAATACTTTTTATTTTACTCTCTGGAAAGGGGACGAACATCACTTGAGAGTCACAGCGCGCTCCTGGCAGAGCCCAATGCTGTGTTACACCCACCATTGCCTGCCGAGTGCCACACACCTCTGTGTTGTATTCCACCAGCTAGTGCATATGCTATGACACTCTCTAGCCCATGTGCACTGTAACACCACCCCGTGAATATGTCATGCCGCACTTGTCTTCGCACGGGTTATATTGCCCCATCTAACGTGCCTTCCTCAATGCCTATGTTATAACGCACAGTGCTATGCCATACATATTACAATCTGGGATCCATATCTTTGTCACAGTGCATATGCAATGTTACACTCCCCAGCACATATTTTATATTACAACTTTACAGACTAGTTAGGTTACACAACACTGCCCTGTGCATATTACACTCCAAGGCGCATATCGCATAGCACGCGCTAGTGCCTGTGCTATCTCGCGCTCTCCAATGAATCTGTCATTGCGCACAATGTATTGCATATTAGATTTCACGCCCGTTCATCTTATATCACACTTTTTGGTGCATAGTTTATACCATACACTATATCTAGTTTTCATTTTCAATCGTGCTCTCAGGACTATGTTCTATATAACACTGTGTTCACCTACCCTTTTCACGGGCATTACATTTTGCGATAGGGGGTGGAGGGTCAGGGGGTGTTTCTGCCAAGTGAGCCCAGAGTCACAGTCACAAACGTCCTCTTCTTCCAAAATAAAAGTGAGATTATGCTGCATACTTGTTCATATTTTAAGTAGTTCGCACAGACACACGTTTTAAAAACAATAAAGTTCCTAATACCCGCCTTCTCTGAACAGTTAGCTTGCTGCCCCATCCCCCTCCTCCCTATCCTCTGTTGTGTGAATCCATGGACTAGCCTCCTCCCTCCTGCCATGCATGGTCTGATGTGCTGCCACTGCCCTCAATTTAGTATGATGTACCAGTCCACCCCTCCTGCCCTCCATTGCCCAATTCTATGCCCCATCATTGACCTCCTGCTTAAACTCTGTGCTTAGCTTGCTGCCCCTATTCTCCTTCCCCCTGCCCTCTGATGTCTTTGTGCATGCCCCTGCTCCATCCTTTTTGCCCACCATGTTCCATGGACCTGCCACTCCTATCTACTCTGAGTGTTCTGTTGAGCTGCCACTCCCCTCCCACCTGCCTAGCATTGTCAGATGACTGTAACCTGTCCCTGCCACCTCCACCCTGCCTGTCCACATGCCATGCCCCTATCCTCTTCCTCCTGTCCTACATTGTCCATTGTACTGCCACACCCTTCTGCCCTCCCTGGTCTGTTGTGCTGCAACTGCTCCTCCTGCCTGCCCCGTGCGGTCTGTTGTGAGGCCCCTTCCCCTGAACTTTCTTTTCTGTGCACAGGTCCTGACCCTCCCTTCTATCCTCCATCGTCCTTTGTGCATGCCCCTGCACCCTCCTTCTTGCCCATCATAGCCATTGTGCTGCCACTAACCCTCCCACTTGCCATGCATGGTCTTCTATGCTGCCATGGCCCCTCCCACCTTCCCTGTGTGGTCAGTTAGCTGCCCCTGACCCCCTCCCACCTTCCCTCCATGGTCTGTGTGTATGCCATCACAGTCTCACTGTTGCTCTTCACGGTGTGTCTTGCTTCTAGTGCCAATCCTGCCTGACCTCCATGGCTATCTTGCTGCTCCTGTCCTACCCTCTTGCCCCCAGCCCTCTGTTTACATGTACAGACCCCTACTCCCTCCCTCCTGGCTTGTCTGTTCCATTGTAATGCCCCTGATCCGTCCCTCCTGCCCTTTATGGTCTGTTATGCTGCAGCTTTCTCTCCTGTCTGTCCATTATGGTCAGCTAGCTACCATTGCCTCTTGCCCCTCTGTTCTCTGTTGTCCATGTGCATGGTCCTGTCCCCTCCCTCTTGCTTTCTATGGATTGTTGTGCTGCACTCCCGTCCCGCATGACCTGTGTGGTGTATTGTGCTGCTGCAAACCCTGATGCCTGCCCTGCAGGGTCAGTTTGGTGCACCTCTCCATGTCCCTCCTGTCCTCTGTTATCCAAGTCCATGTCCCTACCCCATTTCCTTCCATGATCCAATGTACCATACTTGCGTACATTTTGAACTTGGTAAGAGGGAGATTTTGAAAAAAAACTGGGGTATTGATTTTCCCCTTTGAGTTACATTGAAAAAGAGGAGATTGTAGACAGGAGACATCAAATAAAGCCCATTTGAGCTTAAAAACATTGGACGTTTCCTGGCTGAATCGGGTCTGTTGGCATGTATGGTTGTACTACCATTGCCTCTTCCTTCTGCCCACAATGGTCTATTACATTGCCACAGCCTCTCTTGCAAGTCCTGTATTGTTGGTTTGTTGCCCCTGCCCCCCTTTCCACTGCCCTCCATAGTCTGTTGTGCTGCCACGGCCCTTCCTGCCTGCTCAGTGTGGTTAAATTGTTGCCTTTGCACCCTCCTACCTGCCTTCAATTTTCAGAGTCCGTGCCCCTGGCCTCAGCCTCTCAACAGAATCCTAATGAACAACTAGATTGCTAACATTCTATATTTATTACAAAAGTGTGGAACGCCTCACGTCATCTTGATGTAATCAAAACTATAATACCTAGAGCATTTCCTTTAGAAATTACATATATGAGAGGGTCTTATTGGCATCAAAATTATGGTTAGTGCTCTAAAAGACTAAAATAAGGACATATTTTCTGAGTTTTCAAATAGCGACAAAGCACTTTTAAATTATTTGTTATCTTTATGTTTTTTTATCCAGTTGACCACTTGATTAAATGTTGCACTTAGGGGAGAGGATGTGGTGTTACTTCCAGAACTGCAGACTTTGCAACTGGGGAACCAGGTTGGAGTTTCTGCTTCAGCTCGACATTCTGTGATTCTGGTCAAATCACTTAGTCTCCCTATGTCTACAACTGTAATGAAGTCAGCAGTCTAGTAGTTGGGGCGTGCGGACCGAGCTGGGAGGAAGGGAAGAGGAGGAGTTAGGACAGGAAGGGGGCAGTTAGTGTAGGGACAAGGCTGAGGTTGGAGGCAAGTAATAAAGCTCCAGTTAAAGAAGCAAGCCGTGTCTGTGATTATTAGTAGCGCGATGCTACAACTGGCGATGAGGGTGGGATGACCAAGCCCCACTGATCACAGACCCCCAGAGACCGTGAGGGAGCTGAGAGCGGCCGCGAGAACAAGCGCTGACTCGCTTGAAGAGATTTGAGACGATCGCGCCGAAGCGCGACTCACGCCAGAAGCGTGTGCCTCGGGTGAGGCTGGGAAGTGCAGAAGTCAGGAGCCCACCCCGACCCTGCCTCGCACCCGAGAGTGGAAGAGAAGTGCCCCAGCGTCGAGGACACCGTCCCTGAAGACCCACTGGCGAGCGCCGTCGAGCACCGTGAAGTCCGGGCTTAAGCGCCCGTAGATGTCGGAAGACCTCACGCCTGATGCGTGAGTATTGGCACGGTGTCGCGAGGAAAACGCGGGAAGCTGCAGGAGAAGGCGGGAGTCCACCCCAACCTTACCTGGTAGTAGCCGCCGTTGGGGGGAAGCAGGTCCTGGTGTGTGCTACCCTCTGAAGCTGCTCGCCGGTGAGTCCAGAGTAAAAGAGGACCGAGTGAGCCATGAGGGAAAGCCTCGTGTGCATGCAGTGATAGCGGCCATCTTGAAGTCAGGCATTTTTCAAGACAGATCCCTTGATTGTTGCAGAGCGGCCATTTTGAAGTCAGGCATACAGAAACTAAACAAGCATTGGCGAGAAGAAGTAAACAAGCATTGTCAAGTGCAAATAAACAAGCATTGTCAAGTGCAAATAAACAAGCATTGGCGAGAAGAAGTAAACAAGCATTGTCAAGTGCAAATAAACAAGCATTGTCAAGTACAAACAAACAAGCATTGGCGAGAACAGACAAAGAAACAGGCACCAACAAAAGGGTGAGAAGAAACCAACGAGACGATGGTGACTCCCCCATCTCACCACAGCGGAAGCCCCTGGTCGTGGGAGGATCACACCTGCGAGCTCCGGAACCTCTGACTGTGACCACAGTAGGGAGTATGGGCCCAAAGTGGCAAGAATGGTTAGAAGATTTTGAAGACTATATCGAGGGATCCAAAGTGACGGAAGACAAAGAGAAGTTAATAGCCCTCCGCAACCTAGCCGGCCGGGAAATAAGCAAAATCGTCAAGGATCTTTCGCCTGCAGATACGGGAACCTATGACAAAGTGCGTGAGGCACTGAATAAGAAGTTTCTTCATAAAAGAAACGTGGTTTATGAGCGCCACGCATTCCACCAAGCACGTCAAGGGAAGGAGGAAGCAATGAGTGCATTCATCACCCGGTTACGACGGCTGTCGAGACACTGAGTTTGAAACCTTCTCGCCTGACGCTGTGATTAAATCACAAATCATAACCGGTTGTCACTCAGAAACACTCCGGAGACGGCTACTGAGGAAACCCCACGAATTGGAAGAGATTGAAGAAATGACTCGCATATACGACCAAGCGGAGGAACACGCCGCCACCATTGAAACAGGACACAATGTCAGTCATGAGCAAGCACACCGCGTTCAAGAACAACCTCGTAGCAGAAGGAAGCATTCACAGGAGAACAAATGGAGACCCAGCACGTCATCTCGCCAACGACGTCCGGAGCATAGAAGAAGAGAACAAGGGCGAAGGGACTGAAAACCAGAAAGGACTAGACGATGTTATCGGTGTGGATATGACTATCCTCATATAGACACCTGTCCGGCCATGGGTCAGCGATGCAGGAAATGTGGGCGATCCAACAACTTCGAAGCGATGTGCGGAGACTATCACAAAGAAAGGCGAGGTGAAACAACGAGATTGTCCCGCTCAGACGCACGGAAACATCACATACGAGCTGTTCAAGGAGAGTTCATGCGGTCCCCTGGCTCATCACATTCCAGCCGGGAGTCACGCAGGTCACATTGGGAACGCAGATCCCCATCTCGGGACTCGAGGTCGTCTTCCTCCAGAGACTCGACCTACACTGTGGAATACTTGAACATGATTGCGGACCCTGATCAACTGAAAAAATATCCCCGCCTAGACATTAGAGTGGGGAACCACGACACCAAATTTGTCATGGACAGCGGAGCCTCGCTGAATTATATTCCGGTTACGGAACATGAGAAAATGGTTCCGAAACCCCCATTAACATTTGCACCGGTCCGCGTCTTCACGTGGATGGCCAACAAACCACTCACCTGCCTGGGCAAGTTCCACACCACACTCACCCATGGCGACATCACCATACAGGCGGTCATACACGTCATCAAAGGGCCTGAAGCCGACCGCCTTCTTAGCCTCCCCACAGCAGAGTGCCTTCCTTCGTCTGGTGGAAATTTTATTTAAAGTCAACAACACTCAGGACTGGGTCAGCAAGTTTCCCGAATTATTTCGAGGCTTAGGCAAGCTGAAAGGTTGCCAAATTCGGCTGCACATTAATGAACAAATTAAACCGGTTGCGCAGCACCCGCGACGTGTTCCATATCATCTCCAAAGTGCTGTCGAGGATGAACTTCAGGAACTTCTATCCGCCGACATCATTGAGCGCACGGATGGCCCGACCCCTTGGGTGTCGCCGGTGGTCATCGTACCGGAAAAAGGGACTCCCACCAAGGTGAGACTGTGTGTTGACATGCGCCTACCCAACACCGCAATTGAAAGGGAGCGACACCCTGGACCGCATCTAAGCGATATGATTGCTGCCCTGAATGACGCAAGGGTCTTCTCGAAGCTAGACCTCAACAAAGGTTATCACCAGCTAGAGTTAGACATCAAGGGCCCGATTCACAGAACTAACTTAAGACAAAATCCTAAACTTACTACCATTTTGGTATTCACAGAAGGCACTTACTCATTTTGGTATTCACAGAAGGCACTTACTCATTTCGGTATTCACAGAAGTTAGGAGTCCTAACTTTAGGACTCCTAAATGCCTTCTGTGAATACCGAAAGTCTTAAAATTAGGATTTTTCTCAGTTTAGTAGTAGTATAGTTAGGACTCCTAACTTTAGGACTCCTAAATGCCTTCTGTGAATACCGAAAGTCTTAAAATTAGGATTTTTCTCAATTTAGTAGTCCTAAATCTAAACTTAGGACTATTAAATTGAGAAAAATCCTAATTTTAAGACTTTCGGTATTCACAGAAGGCATTTAGGAGTCCTAAAGTTAGGAGTCCTAACTATACTACTACTAAACTGCGAAAAATCCTAATTTTAAGACTTTCGGTATTCACAGAAGGCATTTAGGAGTCCTAAAGTTAGGACTCCTAACTTCTGTGAATACCGAAATGAGTAAGTGCCTTCTGTGAATACCAAAATGAGTAAGTGCCTTCTGTGAATACCAAAATGAGTAAGTGCCTTCTGTGAATACCAAAATGGTAGTAAGTTTAGGATTTTTTCTTAAGTTAGTTCTGTGAATCGGGCCCCAAATCTCGTTACATCAATACGTTCGCGACTCACCGAGGACTCTTTAGGTACAAGCGGCTGAGCTTTGGCGTCTCGTCTGCCGCGGAAATTTTTCAGGAGGCTATCCGTCAAATCAATCAGCACATCCCCAACACCTTGAACTACAGCGACGACATCCTGGTCTATGGGTCGGATGTTCATGAGCACGAAATCGCTCTTGATCGCGTTTGCCATGCCCTGTTAGATGCGAATTTGACGCTGAACAAGGAGAAATGTGAGTTTCACAAGGCCACTTTAAAATTCTTTGGTCACATTTTCTCAGACGAGGGCATGAAGCCTGACCCGGACAAGGTCGCGACCCTGAATGATACCAGGAGCCCGCAGGATGTCAACGACTTGAGGTCCTTCCTGGGAATGGCCAGCTACTGTGCCCGCTACATCCGGGACTATGAGACCATCAGTCACCCCCTTCGGATCCTTACCAAGCTTGGGCAACCGTTTGACTGGACCCCTGAGTGCGAGAGGGCATTCAAGGACATCAAGCGTGCTGTGGAGTCGGCTGACAGTCTCTCTTACTTCAATCCTCGACGGAAGACGGAGATCACCGTTGATGCCAGCCCTGTTGGATTGGGGGCCATCTTGGCCCAATATGACAATGACTCTGACCAGAGGCGGATCGTTGCTTATGCCAGCCGCAGCCTGTCTGATCCCGAGAAGAGGTACTCACAGCCGAAAAAGGAAAGTCTTGCTGTAGTCTGGGCGTGCGAACACTTCCATGTTTTTATATATGGCAAGCACTTTACCCTGATCACTGATCATCAGGCGCTGATCACCATCTACGGCAATCCTAAATCCAAGATGCCTCCGAGAATTGAGAGATGGGGTCTCCGACTTCAGGAGTACACTTTCACTATTGTTCACAAACCGGGGAAGGCGGAGAACCTGGCTGACTACATGTACCGTCACCCCCAGCCATCTTCAGAATCCAAACCATCGATTGCTGAGGAATATATTCATTTTGTGGCTGACCAAGCATTGCCACCTGCCATTCCCATGGACGTCATTCGGGAGGTCACCGCCCAAGACACTATCTTGCAAATGGTACTCAAACGGATTCAAACTAATAGATGGAGATATGACCCGCTCGAAGAAGACACGAACCCTACAATCCGGAAGGAGATACAAGCATTCCGGCACGTCTGCGATGAACTGTCGGTCACCACTGATGGAGTCATCCTAAGAGGTCAACGACTTGTCATCCCCAGTCAACTACGGCAAGGGGTTATCGATCTAGCCCATGAAGGCCACAGAGGAGTAGTGTCTACGAAACGAGCTCTACGGGAACGCGTCTGGTTCCCCTTTCTGGACCAAATGGTGGAGTCTACACTAAAGGATTGCCACCCCTGTCAGCTGACCAGCAAAAGCAATCCACCGGCACCACTACAAATGACCACCCTACCCAGCGGAGTTTGGCAAGAAATTGCCATGGACTTTTATGGACCTCTGCAGTCTGGAAAATATGTGGTTGCCATAATTGTCGAATATTCATGATTTCCCATCGCACAAATAATATCGCCTACAAGCGCCTCCTGCACTCTCAAGGTGTTAGATGAAGTATTTGCAATATGGGGTGTCCCCAGAGTAATCAAAACGGACAATGGACCCCCATTCAATGGACACGAATTCAGTGCCTTTGCGAAACACATGGACTTTAAGCACAGAAAAGTCACACCACTCTGGCCCCAAGCAAATGGCACCATTGAAAGATTCATGGCCATGATCAAAAAGACATTTCAGCACGCTACTGCTGAGAAGAAAGAACTGCAGGCAGCTCTGACTGGAGTTCTCATAGCTTACAGGACAACCCCCCACTCAACCACCGGACAATGCCCTGCGACCCTCATGCTAGGGCGGCCAATGAGAAATCGCATCCCGACATGGGAAGGTGCCTTGCAAGCGATAACACCAAATCACATCCATCAAGAAATGGCTGTGACTGACAAGCACAACAAGGACCGGATGAAATCGTATGCCGATGCCAAGAGGAGAGCGAGGTCTCCATCGTTGCATGAAGGAGTTAATGTCTTCATCAAACAAGAGCAGCAGAGAAAGACTGATTCCCGATTCCGTGACGAGCCATTGTTAGTTACCCAACAGAAGGGCACTATGCTGACGGTGGAATCTGAGCAACGCAGAGTCACCAGGAACGTCTCCCACTTCAAGAGGTGTCCGCGAGACATGAAAGGACCCGGGATGAATCCGACTGGCACGACCGCACTTGAAGAATCCGACCTTGGTGATATAAACGGCAGAGGTCAGCAGAGTGAGCCCGTGACAAGTGTGCACACTGGGGGCATGTCATTGCGGCCACGTCATGATATTCAGCCACCAAAGAGACTCATTGTAAAGATGGACTGAAACACTGTTTGTTTGTTTATTTTATTAAGAAAAGGGGAGATGTAATGAAGTCAGCAGTCTAGTAGTGGGGGCGGGCGGACCGAGCTGGGAGGAAGGGAAGAGGAGGAGTCAGGACAAGAAGGGGGCAGTTAGTGTAGGGACAAGGCTGAGGTTGGAGGCAAGCAATAAAGCGCCAGTTAAAGAAGCAAGCCGTGTCTGTGATTATTAGTAGCGCGATGCTACATACAACCAAAATGAATTTGTTTGTGTGTGATGTAACCAATGCTCATGTAAAGCAGTCCAATACCTGACAAGTCTGCACTATATAACACTGCAAAAACACAAAATAATAAGTGTTTTGCACACTTCTGTCATTGGGCTATATTTGGGCCACATCTGGGTGATTTTGGGCTACATTTGGGCTCTTTTGTCTCCGGTAGCCATCTTGGGAGATTTATTTGTTATGAAGTTTCCTAATTTCCTCATGTACTGCAGTCTCCTCAGTAGGAAATGCTTTCAGTTTTTTACTTTGATTCCATCATGGAGGTATTCAGATATGTCACACATTTGCCATAAATTCTGAAAGTTAGCACTCTAGTTGCTCATTAGATCACTGTAGTAAAACTACTGTTCACCATGGAAGTCTGCTCCTGGTATTAAAAGTGCATGTTTCAGTCTGCATGTCAGAATTTTTTAATGAAATAGAAGAGGATTTGAGAAGTCACTCAAAACGTGCCCTCATTTTCTTTCTTCAGCATTAATCATAATTTCGATGGCAAAATGAACCCCCTCATTGTGTTCCTTTTTAAATTAAATGTTTTAAGTGTTTCCACTTTAATCCAAGCAAGATGGCTTCAGGTGTGCCATACGTTTATCATAAGTAGGACTGTTAGCGCTCTAGTTGTTCTTTGGAACACTCTGGGAAGCTGCAGTAGAACACAAAGGAATCAACTGACAGTCTCTGCCCTTGTTGGATGTACATGTTTTACTGAGAATGTCAGACTTCATTCTCACATGACTGAGAAAGATAATGTGAATTTACAGAAAATAAGCTCTCAGTTTAGCTTATAGATCACCTTCCAAACCTCTGTGGGAAAAGCATGAGAAAATATTTTTCTCTCAATGATGATATCCCAGCAGAAGGCTTTTTCACATGGTGAAATCACCTTAGAACATACCACAGTTTCTAAAATGAGTATGGTACCATCAACAAATGATTTATAATGTAACTAAAGTCTTAAAACCTTCTATTAACTGCAATGCTTTTTAATGAGGTGCTATCATGTATATTGGTCCCAAGATGGCTGCCAACACTTCTTGGATGAAGTACTGACAGCTAATCAGATCTCAGGATGAGATGTGTGGTTAGGCTCCGCCCACATATATATGATTTTACTTTTGATTTTCTCAGGAACTACTGAACAGATTGACACCAGACCTGCAGAAGGCACTTCCCTGACCTGAGGACTACCTGTCTGCCAAATTTCAAGTAATTCTGTTCAGCCGTTCGGGCTGTACCTTGGACTAAAGGTCCCTATGGAAAATTGCATGGGGAATACGCGTTTTGGGACCCCCCTTTTTTCTCAGCCCCCGCTTGATGAATCCCCCCGAGACTTTCAGGGTAGGAGCGGAGCGGAGGGCCCCACCTATTTTGAAAATTTCGCGAGGATTCGTCAACCGGCGCCAAAGTTATTCCAAATAGAATGTTGCGGATTTCCTATGGAAACACGGTCCTAACTATATCTATCTACAGGCGACCGCCAGTAGATAATATATATATATATATATATATACACACACTTATGTACATGGATTTATTATATACATATATATATCTTTGGTAAGTGTCCTGACCACTTTTATCTGTGGCACAGTGTTTGCCCCCTCACAATTCACTTCTAGAAACTCCACAGAATATGCGGTAATACCCTTGCACTTCTCTGCTTAATCTTGTGGGATTTGTGCTCCACCGCTTAAGGCGACCTTTGGACATCTCTGCCTAAACCTGTGGGATTCGTGCTCCACTTCTTAAGGCGACCCTTGAACCTCTTTGCCTAAACCTGTGGGATTCGTGCTCCACCGTTTAAGGCGACCCTTGGACCTCTCTGCTTAAACCTGTGGGATTCGTGCTCCACCGCTTAAGGCGACCCTTGGACCTCTCTACCTAAAACTGTGAAATTCGTGCTCCACTGCTTAAGGCGACCCTTGGATCTCTCTGCTTAAACCTGTGGGATTCGTGCTCCACCGCTGAAGGCGACCCTTGGACCTCTCTGCTTAAACCTGTGGGATTCGTGCTCCACCGCTGAAAGCGACCCTTGGACCTCTCTGCTTAAACCTGTGAAATTCGTGCTCCACCACCTAAGGCGACCCTTGGATCTCTGCCTAAACCTGTGGGATTCATGCTCCACCACTGAAGGTGACCCTTGAATCTCTCTGCCTAAACCTGTGGGATTCGTGCTCCATCGCTTAAGGCGACCCTTGGAACTCTCAGCTTAATCCTGTGGGATTCATGCTCCACGGCTTAAGGCGACCCTTGAACCTCACTGCCTAAACCTGTGGGATTCTTGCTCCACCGCTGAAGGCGACCCTTGGACCACCCTGCTTAACCCTGTGGGATTTGCGCTCCACCGCTTAAGGCGACCCTTGGACCTCCCTGCCTAAACCTGTGGGATTCGTGCTCCACCGCTGAAGGTGACCCTTGGACCTCCCTGCTTAAACCTGTGGGATTTGTGGTCCACCGCTTAAGGCGACCCTTGGACCTCTCTGCTTAAACTTGCGGTATTCGTGCTCCACCGCTTAAGGTGACTGTAGGAGAGTAGGATCTGCTTCACATGGGTACCCCCACTTTTTGCTGGTGTTTCACTGTTTTTCGACCGTAGTCTGGCTGTGGCCCTGCTAATCAGTACCCCAGCCTAGCTGTTTCCTCTCTAAAATGGTTTGCATGTACATTAGGTACATATCTAATTGGATTCTGGAGTGCCTTATAAGTCCCTAGTATATGGTATACTATGTACCCAGGGCATAGGTACCTCAGAGGCCTACCAGGGGCTGAAGCATGTATTATGCCACCCCTGGGAAGCACTCCAAAATGACACCACAGGTCTGCTACTGCAGCCTGGGTAAGGTGGTGCATGCACCCCTTACTGTGGTATAGGCTACCTATATCACTACCATTGCACACACATATAAAACCTATAAGTCACACCTATGGCAGGCCTTAACAATCCTGAAGGCAGAGTGCTTGATTTTCATGTGAGAGGGTGCCCAAGCATGAGCTGGGCCCCTCTGCAGCTTTCAGAGTACCTCCTCTGATGCTGTTTGTGGTGCAGCCTGACCATATACTCTTAAGTGCATTATAACCTTGCGGTAAATGCTAAGTTTGGACTGGCTGCACAGAAACATGTTCTTTTTGGTATCAAACACTTTGGAATACTACCCCCCCCCCCTGCCAGTTCTGGCGGCGGGGGTGGCATTCCACCCTTCTAGAGGGAGAGACATGTTCACACTGGTCAAAACCGGTAGGACTTTCCTGGGCCCTGGCATCACAAAATGGATGCCACTGCCACAGACACGGGTCTGGCCTCCTGCTGCTGATCGAAGCTCCAACAGGGGAGGCCTTGACAATAGGTTTCCTGTCACAGGTTGGTGTAACCACCTCCCCAGACAGGCAGATGTGTATTAGGGCTGGGCAGGAGCACTTGTTGGTGCTTTGAAGCCTTGCACTGGGGGCACACTTGGTGTCCCTGTGCATAGTCCAGTTCAAACCGGTTGCAGGGGCTACCTGTACCTGCTCTGGTGTGAAACTGGACAAAGGAAATGGATGTAACCACCCCTCTTTCCAAAACCTCCCATAGGTGGGTCCCCAGAGTATGTCCAACCCCCTATCTTAGTATAAGTATAGGAACCCAGTCCTTGAGACTTTAGATTACCCTGGACGAAACTCTGCAACATATATCCTGGACCTTTGACTTTCTATTTCAACTAGAAGACTGAAGAAATCTCCCTTGGGGTCAAGGAGTGACTCCCCTGCTTGGCAGGCACCAAAGAAGCAACTGTCCAGTCTGCAATTCTGAAGCTTCCGCCGGACGCCGAAGTCTTTGCATCACCAGAGAAGGATTTCCAGACTTCCCCGAGGCTACCCTGAGTCCACAGCAAAGCTGAGGCCTGTGGCTATCGTGGGTGACGTGGAACCGTGGCTCCTGGACACCATAAGCTTTTGCCGGTACATCATCTTCCTGGTCGTCCTCGAAGTTGTGCTTTGGGCTCTGAGTAGACCCAGTCTTGAGCACCAACTGCACCGAAGATCTCTGGCCTCCACTCCACGAGTGACCCGTGGGCCAGTTTCCAGTGCGACTGCTTGAGGCTCCTTCGCGATCGCTAGCCCGTTGGCTAGTGGGACCCCGCGAAGGCAACTCCTTTTCTGCTTGGGCTTTCCTGGTTGCTCCAGACGTGACCTGACTTACCCTCGTGGGGTGACTCCCCTAGACCTTGCTGGTCTGCACCGACGTCTTTCTTCTATTTCTACTTGACTTGTCCTTGCCAAGGCTTGTTGGGTCCATTCTGGTCACCGACACTTCAGCACTCGACAAACTTTGTGGGCCAGCTTGAATCCAGCTCCTGGTCATCGTTGACACCTCCTGGACCTCGTGGCTGAAGAGTCAAGACACCCGTCAACTCACCTGAAGCACCGACATCTGTGGGCATTGGACTATCGTGCCCCTGGTCACTGGCAAGTGACCCAGACTCTGTCCCCTCTGCTTTTAGGTTCCTTCCAGGCTTGGATCTCTTCGGACACTTTTCCTCTTCACAGCAGCAGCACTTCTTTGCCAGCTTCCATTGAAAACGACGCCGCGACCCGACACCAAAAGACACCTATGCACCCGGCCTCCCTGGGTGAGGTAACACGAGTACTCCGGTGCTCCCGTGGGTGTTGGCCCTAGACACCTCTAAGTCCAAAAGGGTTTGCTTGTAGTCGTCCTCTAAGTGTCCTTAACTTGTAATTTTCCAACCGCGACTTTCCCCATAGAAGTTAACAGCGAATTGCGCCTCTGTTCAAACACTGCACGCGTCCCCCGTGGGTCCCCTACGTCACGACCTTGGGTGATTCCTTGGGGCCCAAGCACTTCTATAGGCTATAGGCCTTGTGTCTAGTTCAGTTGTGGTTCTTATACCACTTTATTGGTATATGGTTTGGTACGGCCCTAGGGCCCAAACGTGTATTTGTGCTTTTACTGTTGAATACTGACTTGTAACTCAAGTACTACGAACTCCAGCCTCATAAAGAGACAAGAGGGGTGTGTTTTATCTTAAATACATATATTTTGAATATAAACCTGGTGTGGTTGTCCCTTCATTTGGTCATTCAATAGATTATAGACTGGTAAAACAAGCTGCTTTACATTCCTTCAAGACTTAGCCTGAGGCTGCTCTCCATAGATACCACTAGGATAGCTTTCAATAAAGGTTGTCTTTAACCTATCACCATAAGGGGTTGTTTGGACTGGTACAGGGTGCCCACTTTAATTAGTGGACAGCATATACCAGGCCAACTTCTCACAGCGACCCTTGGACCGCTCTGCCTAAACCTGTGGGATTTGTGCTCCACCGCTGAAGGCGACCCTTGGACCTCCCTGCCTAAACCTGTGGGATTCGTCTTCTGTTGCTGATGGGACACTTGAATCTATGTGTCAAATGCCTGGCCACCACCACACCAGCTCCACACTGTCAAATGCTTTATTTCCTCATCTGATTTGTGCAGAGTGGTTATGGTGTCAGTCCTGAGTCGTGAGGAGCAGGAGAATGTCATATGGCGGAATTTACCCAGATTGACTCCCGGCAACCCTAGCGGCTCCTTATTGTCACACCCATCTCACCACAGGTCCAAACGCTCAGACCACATTAGGCTCATTAAATCCATAGCCACCTTCTCAGATTTTACTGACAAAATAAAGTTAATTGTTTCCTGGTTTGTATATTTTCTGAAGTCTTTATAAAGTCTCTGTTAGAGAGAATCCAGCTCTTTGCAAAGAAGTGTTAGGTCCCTGTGGATGATTCCCTAAACTCAACGCCAGCTCTTTGCCAGGAAACTCCAAAACTCAAACTGACAGCCAATGGGAATATTTCCCCAAACTACCTCATGGGAGGTGTATTTTTTAATCTGTGACTCTACGCAGGGTAAAGAGTTTGTTGTTCTTACAAACTACCAAAATGGTCCTATTGAAGTCTGTTTTGTGCCATAAAACTGTAAAATATGTATATTAAGTTGTAGGATAAATCACACTTTACATGTAATGCAACCTCTTGCTCTCTCTCTTGAACAGGGTGCCCCAACATCATCTCACGCTCAGGGTGGGGATCCCGCAAGGTGAACTGCCACACAGCGATGAAGACCCCGGTCCCATATGTTGTCATTCATCACACGGCCGGAGCTGCTTGCAACACCAAAGCCAAGTGTGTGGCACAAGTGAAGGCGGTGCAGAACTTGCACATCAACAAGAACAAATGGTGTGACATCGGCTACAGGTGAGACGTCATAGAAGGTGTCATGGGTGGGCTACACGGGACAAACCTGTCAGGTCGACCAGCACGGCCTTTTGTATATTGTTTTCACTTTGGTTTATGGTTTCGGAGCAGTAGGACCATTGGAACGTTGAGTGCTTTTGCATAAACATTAACAATACAAAACGCCTGTGCAAGTCAACAGGCTTGGCTCCAAGACCAAACACGAATGCCTGAAAGAAGAGTGTCTGGTGCAATCCCTTTGGAATAAAGCACCACATTATTCCTAGCGTTAGCCCGAGCAACAAGCCATCCATAGATCATGCAAATTCTGATTATTTTACGCATGAATATACATGTGCACCACAGTACGAGTCTTACACTGAGGAAAGTATGTGGGCACCATTGGCCATCTGCAGGATTGATCTTGCTACAATGTACCTATTGTTTTGGAATATTGCTGTCTTAGGACAGAAAATGGGAAAATTGAATGGTGCAATTGTATTAACAAACATACAGGGCCCAAGTCTAACTTTACTCCTGAAGTCTAATTTTAGACATGAAGTCTAAGTTTACTCATGGAGTATACGTTTCGGACCTGAAGTCTAAGTTTAGACCAAAAGTCTAATTTTAGTACTTTTCGGTATTCACAAAGGTAAGTTACTAGTCGTATGTCTACTTCTGGTAAAGGTACTAGTAGTAAAGTAACTATTAGTAAAATAACTAGTAGTAACGTTACTAGCAGTAACTCACCTTTGTAAATACCAAAAAGTAGTAAAGTTAGACTTTTGGTCAAAACTTACACTTCAGGTCTAAACTATGACTTAAGGTGTAAAGTTAAACTTCAGGTCTAAACTATGACTTAAGGTGTAAAGTTAAACTTCAGGTCTAAACTATGACTTAAGGTGTAAAGTTAAACTTCAGGTCTAAACCATGACTTTCGGTGTAAAGTTATACTTTAGGTCTAAATTTGAACTTCAGGTGTAAAGTTAAACTTTAGGTCTAAACTTGGACTTTTGGTCTAACTTTACCTTTGTGATTCAGGCCCGCAGTCTGTATTTATCAGGAAACCTGGGCCTTAAATTATCTGCCTTAGGATCCAAGCAGTAAGAAAACCTAAATGAAGACCTTGAGACAAGGTAACCATCTGAGTACATAACACACTGCACTGTAGAACCCAAGGAATTGATGGGGGCCACCCCGACATCCAGCAATTATTAGTAATGTTTAAATCAGGCAAATAAATGGTGATCTCGATAAAAGGGGTAAACATGCCACTAATTCACCCACCCTTACCCTCTGAACGATTAGAAGCAAACAGAGCCACCTTAGTTGTATCCAGTGACATTAACACCATTTATGAACCAAATGACGAGTGAAGGACGACCATGCATGGAGCACCTCTGTCCAAGTGGGGGTACATCTAAACACCAATCATAAAAGGGACGGAAGTCGGTTCTCTTGACATTAACCCGCGGTCTTCGCGCTTTCAGTGGAAGACCTGGACCGGATTCTGTGACTATCATCGAGTATTGACCATCCAATCTGCAGGACAATGATTGACCTGAAAATTGAGATCCGACCCAAAAGCGACCACAACCCCCCAATCCTCTCCCTAAGGGGTTCTGCCTTGATGTCCACACCAAGAGTTGTAGGAGGCTGAGGTGGTAGGAGGTGGAGCCTGGTCTGACCCTACCATTGATAAACCCTGGGAGACCTTGGCAGACATTGCTGCACGTGCACTTCGTCAGTGCAGATGTTCACAATGTGGGGGGCGAGTGGTCAGCCCCCCTTTTATCAAAACTGTTCTTGTACAGAGAGAAACGCTAAATGTAACAGATCACAGGTTTGATGGTGGATCAGCTTGGACAGCTCTAATAGTAGCAGCCAAGGGTGAGCCCTAGGGAGTGCATTAAAGGCAAGAGACACCTCAACAAGACTGTACTGAGGAAGAACAAGGAAAGAGATGTCCAGATCTGCTTCCAGAAGTGAGAATGTGAGATTCACACTTCTTTTGGCGCCTTATTGGAAACATTAACAAAAGAAACATTATCAACCAGAGCTACGTATCACAGAAGACAAGCGGTGTGGACACGTTTCAGTCCAAGTGCGGCCTCTGGGAGAGAATCCTCTCCTGCAGGATCTACAGAGGAGCAAAGGAATCTTGAGCTTCTCTCCTTGAGTAAAGTTATGATTGATATCGATAGACATAAAGGGAGCTGCACCCAGCGTGGCTGAAATACCAGTACATTTCCATAGGTCCTTATGTGACGTCAGATCATCTTCTGAATGACGCTATATTAAGAGGAGACCGGTTCAGGCAAGTTCGCTCAGAGAGAGAGAGTTCTCTTTACAAGCAAGATGATAGAAAAGATCCTACGATGGGACTTGTAGCTAGCATTCGTTTTTAGCAAGTGCTTTCTGTCCACAGCAGAGAAATGGGCTGACAAGGAGAGGATTCTAATTTCATCCCCCTCTAAGGCAGAGTTTTGAGAAAGCCAGAACAGTTTTCCAGGCATTCATGTTTGACCTATTCCAGCTGAAATGTTGGTGCTCGGAAATCATCACATGATGTGGCATTCGTTGCCCTGCGGTGCAGCCTTGCCAATGTGCCAAGGCACAGCGCATGGATCTCTGCTGCATCTCCGCTGGATCTCTGTTGGATCTCCACTGGGTCTCTGCTGGATCTCTGCTGGATCTCCACTGGATCTCCATGGGATCTGTGCTGGATCTGTGCTGGTTCCCACTGGATCTCTGCTGGATCACTACTGGATCTCTGATGGACCACCAATTGATCGCTGATGGATCTCTACAGGGTCACCTGCTGGATCCCTGCTGGATCTCCCCAGGATCTCTGCTGGATCTACACTGGGTCTCTGCTGGATCTCCACTGGATCCCTGCTGGATCTCTTCTGGTTCCTGCTGGATCTCAACTGGATCTCTGCTGGATCCCCTGCACATGCTGTTTAGGGTTCACGTGGGGAACCTCAGCCGGATCACCCTGGGTCTTACAGGTGAACCTGCCAGACCCTTCTCTGTTACTAATGGCATCTGCTGGTCATTAACCATGCTATTCTCCCTGTATAAAGACAGGGTAGTAGAGGCTCTTGGAAACCATGCAAACGACGCTCCAAATTTGGGAGGATCCATGATAAAACAAGCATGTTCACTGATGATGCCCTGTTGGTTTGCAGGACACCAGGAGGTTTACAAAGGTTACTGGATACATCCAGCAAGTTCTGTTCCACCAAAGCCCGGACCAGGGGTGAAGCTTGGTCAGTAAGATTGAGGGGGTCTTTAGATTTCCCACCAATCACCCTGGGACATCTTGTTCAAACAAATTACATGAGAAGCAGGACTTGAGGGGGCTCTAGGGTGGTGGAAAGAGAGATTGTTAGGGGCACTTAAAAGACAACATTTTTTAAACTAATCAACATGTTTACGGCCTTCAAACGAGGGATGTGTGTGTGTGTGTGTGTGTGCGGGGGTGTGTGTGTATGCATGAGTGGGTGTTTGGGTGTGCGCATGTGTGTGTGTGTGTATGGGTGTATGGGTGTGCGCATGTGTGTCTGTGTGTGTGTAAAACTCCCAGGTGCCTGATGGACTAGAGGGAGCTTCGGCTAGTCAAGGTCGCAGTATGAACCCTACTGGCAGCTTCTGCCTGATAGACTAGAGGGAGCTTCGGATACTCAAGAGAGCAGTATGAACCCTACTGACAGCTTCTGCCTGATAGACTAGAAGGAGCTTCGGCTAGTCAAGGGCGCAGTACGAACCCTACTGACAGCTTCTGCCTGAATGGCTAGATGGAGCTTCAGATAGTCAATAGCTCAGTACAAACCTTACTGACAGCTTCTGCCTGATGGACTAGATGGAGCTTCGGATAGTCAATAGCTCAGTACAAACCTTACTGACAGCTTCTGCCTGATGGGCTAGAGGGAGTTTTGGCTATTCATGAGCGCAGTACGAACCTTACTGACAGCTTCTGCCTGATAGACTAGAGCAGTGTTTCCCAAACTGGGGTCCGAGGACCCCCAGGGGTCCGTGGCACATTTCCAGGGGGTCCTCAGCCAGCAATTTTAAAAGCACGTCAAAGTTCTTTGTGAAATTAGCAGTTTTCGAGCAACTATAAAAGTGTCAAGAAAATGCCAGTGATTAATGTACCTGCTGGAGAGAGATGAGAGTTTTGTCCAGTGGCAGCTTTGACTTATCTAATGTGATACAGAGTTAATATGCCTACTGCAAAGAACGTATACAATGCATTTTAAAAAACAGTATTTTATGTGCATAGGTCAATGGGTTACTGATTTTGTCACAGAGATTCTTTCGTCACTGTGCAATTCATAAGGGACAATCGTAATCTAGCAGTGTCCTATAAACTGTCATCAAAGAGCTGCTTGCAAATTGCATGGTAAAAGTTAGCAACATATGTTTATTCCCAGTCTATCATTATCCTGATGCTGCTATGTTCCCACTTCCTGCACATGAACAATTTTGTAATGCTGTTTTGTCACTTCTATGTGTGCTGTGCTGCCTAATACAGCACGCATGGAAGTTACAAAACTTCATTTTTATTAAAGATTGTTTATGTGCAGGAAGGGTCACCTTCCTGAACATATACAATCAAAGGTGTTTTGCTTTTTCCGTTGGAAAAAGCAAAAACGAGGAGAAATAAGGCATGTCTCCTCATTTCGCAAAGTTAAGACCAGGTTTTTATGGTCTTAATTCTCGTGCTTTCTCCTATTTAAGCTGACCTTGTAAATAGAGGGCAGCGTCAAAATCAATGGGTGTCAGAGTGAAACGCCCACTGCCCACCTTTTTCACGCTAAGCATTGCGTGAAAAAGGTGGGCCTTATTTACAAGGCAGCGTTAAGCCACAATAAGTGGCTTAACTGTGCCTTGTAAATAAGGCGAAGCCCCTATTGCCACAGGAACATCGCTAAAAGTGACGTTCCCATGGCGATAGGGACTTGTAAATATGCCCCTGAAATCCTTAGTAATTTGAGTATTTGTTTTGTATGCACACGTGTTTTTATTTTATTTTTAATTACTGTTTTAACGTTTAAAATTTAAATCTTACAAATTGCTTGGGGGTCCCCGGCTTTCAGTGGTGACTCAATGGGGGTCCTCAGGAGTCAAAAGTTTGGGAACCACTGGACTAGAGGGAGCTTTGGCTATTCAAGAGCTCAGTATGAAACCTACTGACAGATTCTTCCTGATCGACTAGTGGGAGCTTCGGCTAGTCAAGAGCACAGTATGAAACCTACTGACAGCTTCTGCCTGATGGACTAGAGGGAGCTTCAGCTAACCAAGAGCGCAGTACGAACCCTATAGACAGATTCTGCCTGATGGACTAGATGGAGCTTCGGATAGTCAATAGCTCAGTACAAACCTTACTGACAGCTTCTGCCTGATGGGCTAGATGGAGCTTCGGATAGTCAATAGCTCAGTACAAACCTTACTGACAGCTTCTGCCTGATGGACTAGATGGAGCTTCGGATAGTCAATAGCTCAGTACAAACCTTACTGACAGCTTCTGCCTGATGGGCTAGAGGGAGTTTTGGCTATTCAAGAGCGCAGTACGAACCTACTGACAAATTCTTCCTGATCGACTAGTGGGAGCTTCGGCTAGTCAAGAGCACAGTATGAAACCTACTGACAGCTTCTGCCTGATGGACTAGAGGGAGTTTCGGCTATTCAAGAGCACAGTATGAAACCTACTGACAGCTTCTGCCTGATGGACTAGAGGGAGTTTCGGCTATTCAAGAGCGTAGTACGAACCTTACTGATGGTTTCTGTATGATGGACTAGATGGATTTGACGTTATATCTTGTGTGTGTGATACATGTGATCTAGACTTCTGGTTCATAGCACCCCCCAAGAGCAGCATCTGGCTGTTAAGACCCACTGGGGCATATCAGCAACAGGCGGCGATAAATATCGCAAAGTGCGCTTAGCGCTTTTATATTTATCGCCGTCTATCCTTGGAATTTATCGCCTGGTTAGCGCATTATTAACAACGCGTTACTCCAGGGCGATAATATTCCAGGGAAATCCAGGGAAATGGGCCAACATCGCTGGAAAACCAGCGATGTTGCACTCAAAACGGCGATACCCTTGGTGATACGACCCTGTCGTCGCATCACCATAATCCACCCCCAACGTTATGGATACATAAGTCTGGATTTTACCAGACGTTCAAATCCAGCGATAATGGCGAGCTGCCATGATTTCGTACATCGCTACGCCGGCCGGGCCATTGTTGTAAATATCGCGAAGCTGCCTTCGCGATAATTATCCATGGAGCTTTTCTGAGCCACGCCTACTTTGCATCTCATTAGCGATGCAAAGTTAGGCGTGCTGGGAACGGACGCTAAGTTCCTTGCTGATGAAGCGATAAAGTTATCGATGCTTTTCGCCCGAAAACGGACGCTAAAGCGGCGATAAGTTTATCGCCAACCCTTGTTAATATGCCCCACTGTGCCCTGGGAGGCGGAGTTACAAGGAAATACTTCATTGAGCTGCAGGCTGCAGTAATATTTGGAGTCTGTGGTTCCAGGGAGACCTGCAATAATTGTCAAAGGGATTGCCCAACATCTATTGCATTCCATAGCCCTTGGTGAACTGATGTGAAACCAACTAGGCTTTAACACAGCCGCTGCCGCCTCTCCACACAACTAACCTCATCTGGAGATGCAAGATAGGCTCTCATTTCTTTCCCTACTAAGTGGCCCGTGCACTGCGGCTCCTGCAAAGCAGCTCATGCGCAGCGGCTCATGCACTGCAGCTTATGCAAAGTGGCTCATGTCCTCATGTGCAGTGCCTCGTGCACAGTGTCTTATGCGCAGCAGCTCATACACTGCGGCTCATGCTCAGCAGCTCATGCACTGCAGCTCGCGCGCAGGGTATCCTGCATAGCGGCTCATGCACAGCGGATCGTGCACTGAGACTTATGCACTGCGGCAAGGGCTCGTGCACAGTGGCTCATGCGGAGCGTGTCATGCACTGTGGCTCATGCACAGTGGCACATGCACTGTTGCTCATGCTCAGCGGCTCATGCACTGTGACTCGTGCACAGTGGCTCATGCACAGTAGGTTATGCACAGCGGCTAATGCACTGCAGCTCATGCACAGCAGCTCATGCACTGTTGCTCATGCTCAGCGGCTCATGCACTGTGACTCGTGCACAGTGGCTCATGCACAGTAGGTTATGCACAGTGGCTCATGCACAGCAGCTCATGCACTGCGGCTCCTGCACAGCAGCTCATGCACTGCGGCTCGTGCACAGTGGCTCATGCGGAGCGGGTCATGCACAGCAGCTCATGCACAGCAGCTCGTGTGTGAGGCAAATCTTACACAGTGGCTCATGCGGAGCGGGTCATGCACAGTGGCTTGTGCACCAATCCCACATTCTTGGTGGGAATTCTTCTCCCGCCAACCATCTCTGAGATCTGAGCCCCCGGCGCCTTTTCCAACAAGAAGCCGCACCGTCTCGGACTTCTAGTGAAGCTGTGACAAGGGAGTGCCTCATAGCAACAGTGTGATGCCTGCTGGTAGCAGTGCCTTCCTCTCTGCTGTGGCTACCAATCTTCCATCCTTCATAGAAGGCGCTGCTTAAACTATTTATTTTATATAACTGTGCTGTGCCCACCCTTCCTCACACTGTACTGCATAAGTATCAAGCCAGGAGTCATTTTATTCTTTCTGTCCTCACGGTTTTTAATGTTTCCTCTCAATTTTCAGTTTCCTGGTTGGCGAAGATGGCAACGTGTACGAAGGCCGCGGCTGGAACAAAGTTGGGGTTCATGCCCCCTCCATGAACTCAAGGTCCATCGGCATCAGCGTCATGGGGAACTTTATGAGTAAGTGGCAGCTTTGCACTCACTAGTCAAGGGGTTCAGCTAAGATGGGGGGGATTACAGCAAACTACCCGCAGAAGCAGACAGCGTCTGTGCGAGGTGTGTATTGACCCAGCACACCCTGAAATACACCAGGGTGCTGAAACTACAAGGCAGAACAGGTACTGTAATGTAACGGGCATTTATAAAGCGCTCTGTTACTCCAGGGAGTGTCCTGGCGCTATCCATTTCCGTTGTGAAGATAACTGAGGGACCTCGTAGTTAGTTATTACTTTTGGGTTGTACCTACACTGTAGAAGGTCTGACTCTTGCACCAGAGGCAGCCGAAGGAGCCATGGGCCACATGTAGCAAGGGTTTTTGCATTCGCAACCAGGCTGATTCTCAGTTAATTACTGCCTGGCTTCTGTCTCCTGGTTCAGGGCGAAGCGGGACAGGCAGCCTGGGACAGACATACCAGACATACCAGACTTAAATACATCGATTTGTTTAGAGTTACCATCGTATCTTCAAATGAATTGATTTATTTCATATTTGTACAGGAATGTGACGGAATATCAGGGGGACGCAGCCCCAGAGCCCCACTGAAGAATCCGCCCCAGCTCTGATAAGCCTAACTGCTCGTCCGCACTACCACAAAAGAGAGCGTAGTATGACCTGGTTATGCCTCTGTGTACCACTTGGGGATCCGCTGCAGTCTCGACACAGTGCACTTCGTTTTAGTGCACTATATAGGAGACAGCTTTCAACAGTCGTATACTTACAAGACACTACAAAGCCCTACACCATGCAGGAATTCAAACTCAAATGCAGAGTCTAGAGAAACAAGGACATAAATATTGTCTCAACAATATCAAACATAACAATATTGTCATTCTATACTTATAATGTAAATGATAAAAATATTGAAAATAAAATATCGGTATACACTAATTTTGATGACAAAAATATCATTTTTTAACATATATATATATACTTAAAATTAATGAACACTGAAACAAAATATATTTATATAATAATCATATATATCTAAATGTGTATCTCCATTTAAACATATAATAATTATAATTTAAAAATGTTATTTAAAAAGTCATTTTTATTTATATTAATAATTTGCTAATTTCTTGTAAACTTTAAAAATATAACAAAATAATATAAGCAAATATATGTTTATGTATGTATATATATATATACATATAGATATATACACACACACACACTATAAATTAAAAACAATAACAAATAAACTGGAAATATGTTAAAAACAAACACATTTAATTACACCTAAAAAAGTAAACCTTATAAAAAATTTACAGTTTAATAAACAAATAAGTTAAATATTACAAACATTACTAATTAAAATTGATATCATTTTAAATATACACAAACATCATAATAATATGAATTTAAACAATATAAACAAAACTATAACATTGTTGGAATAATACATATATTATTCCCACTCCAATCTCTACAACAGTAGGGAAAACATTTGACTGAGGATGGGTAAATTTACTATTCCCACTTTATTCTCTGCAACAGTACGGAAAGTGTTGGACTCAGTTGAGGTAAAAATTACTACTCCCATTCCAGTCAGTAAATCAGTAGCGAAAGCATTTGAGGGGTAATATTTACTTTTCCCACTCCAGTCTGTGTAACAGTAGAGAAAGTGTTGGATAGCGGAGAGGTAAAATTTACTATTCCCACTCCAGTCTATGCAACAGTAGGGAAAGTGTTGGATAGCGGAGAGGTAATATTTACTATTCCCACTCCAATGAGTGCAACAGTAGAGAAAGTGTTAGATATCGGAGAGGTAATATTTACTATTCCCACTCCAATGAGTGCAGCAGCAGAGAAAGTGTTGGATATCGGAGAGGTGATATTTACTATTCCCACTCCAATGAGTGCAGCAGCAGAGAAAGTGTTGGATAGCAGAGAGGTAATATTTACTATTCCCACTCCAGTCTATGCAACAATAGAGAGGTAGTGGTTAACTAAAATATTTCAACAACTACATTAAATAACAAGAAATAGATATATTAAATACATATATATATATATATATAAAACATGTTAATGACATGTTTATTACAATGTTTATTAAATATTTTATGTTACATAATTAAAATTCCACACTATATTCTCATAATAATAACAATAAACAAATATAATTTTACTTAGAATTAAAAACAATAACACAATTAACACAAAAATAACACACTTAAAAAAAACTATTTTTCCATTTACTATAACTTAAATAACTTCCTACACCCTACAGCTCTGCAAAATAAACAACACACACGTAAAAAATATATCTTCAAAATTATAATAATGACTAATTTATGTGAATTATCAATTAAACAATTAATAATAATTAACCAATAAAATAATTATAATTAAATAACTTCCCACCCTTTGTCCCTACAAACACTACACATACATAATTCAAAATTATAGTATTTACATAATTTACTAATGTAATTATCAGTTAAGCAATGAACTAATAATACATTAATTATATTTAATTAACTTTCCACCCTTTACCCTTACAAACTCAACAACCCGCACCTGATATATAACTTAAAACATATCTTAACTATACAATTTACATATTTAATTATCAATTAAATATTTATCAATTCAATTACCTTATTTGGATAAAAACATATCCATAAAAGAACAGTTTGCACATAGTACATAAAATAGATACATTTTCACTGATCATAAAACCATTATATAAAACCAATGCAATAAAGATGTTATTTATACATTGCACATCGTGTTGAGCATGCGCGAACAGCAGTTTTCAAGACAGCACCCACGCAAAATACTAATTCATCATCTTCCAAGTGCAAAATAACCCTATATGCAACCCCAAAATCAACAAATGGGTGTTTTTAAAAAAAAGGTATTAAAAACAACTTTAGTGCCGATTCCGATCCTGGAAAAACCAGGTACGAACCGTCGGTCGGAGCGTTTTCTCCGTCCGACTCGTACCCGGGAAAAAAACATTACAAACATTCAAGTACGATTCACACGGAAACACCATTTCCGTACGAATCGTAAAAAACACCGACCGACGAAAATATACATACAAATGTGATCCGGGAAAGCGTCGACGTGACGTCGGGACGCATTCAGGCTGCGTTTCACGAACCAGGAAGTACGATTCAAACCGACAGCAGTCCGGACTGCAATATTTTTACGGCACCCAAAAAGTGCCGGAAAAGCGAAGTATGCCGCGATGCGAGCGGAATTGGGGGCCCGGTACACGCCGTACCCCCCCAGCCCCCGTATGTACGCGCCGTCCCCCCCCCAGACCCCCGTATGTACGCGCCGTCCCCCCCAGCCCCCCCGCGGATGTACGCGCCGTACCCCCAGCCCCCCCCGCGGATGTACGCGCCGTACCCCCAGCCCCCCCCGCGGATGTACGCCCCGTACCCCCAGCCCCCCTCCGTGTATGTACGGTGCGGACCCCCATCCCACCCCCCCAATATACGGTGCGGACCCCCACACCCCGAATGTACGGAGCGTACCACCACCCCTGTATGTATGGTGTGGACCCCCACGCCACCCCCCGAATGTACGGTGCGGACCCCCACCCCACCCCCCGAATGTACGGAGCGAACCCCCACCCCCGTATGTACAGCGCGGACCCCCAGCGCTACGCGCTGGGGGTCCGCACCGTACATACGGGGGTGGGGGTCCGCACCGGACATACACGGAGGGGGGCTGGGGGTACGGCACGTACCTCTGCGGGGGGGGCTGGGGGTATGGCGCATACATCCGCGGGGAGGCTGGGGGTACGGCGCGTACATCCGCGGGGGGGCTGGGGGGGACGGCGCGTACATACGGGGGGCTGGGGGGGGACGGCGCGTATGCGGGCACATGACTCCATGGTTGCTATTGAGGTTCGCTCCGTGCGGTGTTTTTTCCATACGGTTGTACAATCGGACGGACGGGATGGATCGTACTTGCGCGCTCGGACTCCATTTTTCCGATTCGTACGTAAAATCGTCCGGGGACGTGTCGGACACTTTTTCTGACCCGAGGACGTGTGGGGGAATTTTCCCAATGCGATTCGTATGTATTTTTTCCCATGCGAATCGTACTTGCCAGTTTGTACGGTACTTATACGATTCGGACGGAAAAAAATCCGGATACGATTCGTACGAAGAACATTTTTCCAGGATCGGAATCGGCCCCTTAGTGTACTGTAGATAAAACTTACAGAAGGATAAAATATTTAGTGTGGTTTGCCCAGTCCGGCCGTCATACGGGCTTGGCAAAGAATCAAGATTAGCATGAAAACCACGGGGGAAACATAATACAAATTTCACTGTGTCAGCCTCAAACGGAAAAGTAGACCACGCTCCCAACGTCCCAAAGGTTTGGTGAGATAGATGACCAACTGATAATGAGTATTCTTGAAGGTCATCAAAGTGGCTTCGGTTGGCTTCCTGGATTCCCTATCAAATCTGTCCTTTCTGTAATGCGCACATAGTGCAGATCGGAGATCTTTTTTGCTTAGAGTGTCTATCAAAGATTTGTTCATAATCAATCCCAGTTAAGCTAGATCTCACCGCAGGTAGCCATGGGATGTCCATTGCCTTTTCACACTTAAGGCAATTCTTATAATTTCCCTTGTGAGGGACGCCACTGGAGTTTTCCAAACGTCTAGCCAAAATAGAGCAGGGCTGGCCTTTATATAATTTTCAATATAGTGTAAATTTAAATCACTGTGACAAACATATTGGGACGTAGAGATAAAAGCTCCCACGAGTTTCCGACCAAACCTATTCTCCTCGTACTGGATGTTACAGGTGTTTGAAAAGCTACATACCTCGCATCATAGGTTGCCGTGGGCATACACTGAGACTTCAAAAAATTAAAAATGACTAAGATAACCCCTGACCTCATGGGTTGGGGGAGACTAAGAACCGAATTGTTTGCTTTGGAAAACGTATACCTCCAGTATACTGTGTGATCAGACCATGAACCGTTAGCAGCAAAGACCAGCCCCAAGTAGGGACAAGTGCTAGTGCATTGTAAACTTTGGTTACCCACAGAGATGATATCTAAAGGGCACTTCCTTGGCCTGCAAGCCATTATAAAAGATTTTTATAAATTAGTGCATAGGTCTAAAGAAGCCATAACATCAACAAAGCACCATACCAAAAGGCGCAGTGCGTTAGGTGTACAACCCATTAATACTGCATTGTCAGTATAAAGCAGGGCTGGGAATGTATAATCGTTGACTCTAGGGGCGTCTTTAGTAAGAACTGTTAGGTAGGTTGCTAATATATAAAATAAAGAGTAGCGGGGCCAAAACGCATCCCTGCCTGACTCCTCTGCAGACTATGATGTCATTAGAGACCTCCCCGCCTGTATTGATCCTGACCTGAGCTTTCAGATGCCTATGCAGAGATGCTAAAAAATGTACTAAAACCTCATCCAACCCATATTCCAATAAAAAGGACCAGTCGGGATCGATTAACGTAATCAAAGCCTGAAGTCAAGTCCATAAAGGCCAAGTATATTGGTGACCGCGGTGCAATTGTGCATTTCCCGATAATTAGGTTAAGGTTTAGGCATTGTTCCATAGTTCCTACCTTACTCAGGGTCAGCTATAGCGCTGGTGGCGCCCTGTGTGACAGTGTCTGTTGGCACCCCCACAAAGACCACCTCTGCCACAAATTCCCTCACTAGCACCCTTTAACAGTGCCTCTCAATTCTCCGTAACCACTGTCTCTCAGATTCATTTTGTTTCATAGCACCATTTCATACCAGTGTAAGGTGTCAGAGAACTTTATACCACACACACATTACACAGAGGCAATCATATGTGTGTAAACCAGTGTATAGAAAATGTTACATCAGACAGTACTACAAGGTGTAGTGTAGGAGTGACATGTCATCGATACTGGTAGGCAATATAGTTAAAGTTCTTATTCAGGAAAAGCACAAATTCAGAATTTAAAACGTAACATCATTGTTAGGGGTTCTCTTTCATAATAAGAATTGTTTTCTCCCCAAATGAACCCTTTTCACAAGATTAGGATGATGAAAGACTGGGCAAAAAACCTATAGCTGTAACATATACCTTGCAGTTTGCATGCAGCTCTAGGGTGACAGTTAATAGCTCAATGTTCTATATTAGAATTTTGACTTATAAACAACAAGTAACAAAAGGAACTCTCTTACAGAAGCAGGAAACCACTGACCTATTTACATTATATGCACTTCCTTGTCTCCATGGCACACGTGCTTAGCAGCAGCCATTCAACCCTCTGCACTACCTTAGGATGAGTCAAAACTTCCACTAGACAAACCTCCGGTCTCTCTCTATGACGACCATTAATCACCGGACTTCTCTTGATATTTTAATTGATGTCTGAAAGTTGCTGGAGGCCAGGAACGAGGCAGCCGGTGCTTTTAAAATGATAAAACCCATTTTCAAAAATGCCGCCCCCACCCCAAGTCAACGCCCGGTGCTGTCGCACCGATCGCACGGCCCTGACCTTACTCCTAAAACCAACTTGACAGGGTTGTAAAATAGAGTTCTCTTCAGTTCAGATTTAAATTGTATTATATAGAACCCTTCCTAGATTTTTCAATGTGGTGTCAATCAGGAAGATGGGTCTGGAACAAACAGGCTGAGAACGGCCGCCCTTTTTAAGAATAGGGACTCTGATACTGGTTGGCCAGGTGCTTGGTAACGGGGCATTGGTGAGGTTATTAAAAACATTTAACAAAGCGGGCCCAAAAGTCTGGTTTGTACTTAATGAGGCCAATCGGTAACCCATCAGGGCCCGGAGCTTTATTGCCCGGGCCCCGATGTATAGCTTCCTCCACTTCGGACAGCAATAATGCTATACCCGTAGGGGCCGGAAACTCAGACAAAGCTTTATCATGTGTGGGGCTGTATATATTGTAGAAAAGCGAGCTTCCCACGCCTCACTAGTTTTATTGCACCTGATCGGTGTTAGTGTTTGTGCCATTAAATAATTATTAATGATTAACATTAATTATTGTAATTAATTTCTCTCACACCCTTACCTCTACAAGACAACTCACTCCCAAAAAAATATATATTTTTTAATTAATTACACAATTTACATAATTATCAATTAAATATTAATATTTAAAATGAATTATTAATTATAAATAAAGTACTTCCTACCCTATACCCCCTACAAAACCCGCAACCCTCACCTAAAACTTAACGTAATAAAATAAATTCACAATTAACATAATTAATAATTAAATAATTAATATTAATTACATTTTAAATTATTATGATTAATTCATTTCACACCATGTACTCCTATAAACCCCACAACCCGTTACAGCACTAAAAATAACAATAAACTAATAAATTAATTTTAAAAACAACTGAAAATTTACAAACTATATTTAAAAATTAACAATAATTATACAAATAACTTATAGCATAAACAATTAAACTATATACTAAAATTCATAACAATAATTAAAAACTGACATTATTAACAGCAATATTTTTGTAGACAATATTAACAAGATAGATATTTTTAACATTGATTTTAACAATTTAGGGCCTAATTCTGAGACACCATTGCGGACTGGACGCGACCGGCCATAGGTCGGCGGTTACGACCGCCGGATTTGGATGCGACCGCCTTCTGGGCGGTCAGAAACATCCATTCCCCAATGGCAGCATGTGTGGCGGGTGGAAAAGGCCTGCAGCACAATCTAGCATTGGGAAATGGATGTTTAGGGGGGCACCATAGTGGCCCTCCAGACTCCATAGCAGAGGGTCAGGGGGGAAGAAGGGCCCTGCTAGGGGCCCCCAAAGACACTTTCCAGCTGTCTCTCCATGTTGGAAAGTCCGACATGAAAAGGCTGCAGGAAAGTGGCATCATAATCCCGACGGCGGAGCCAAGCCTGGCTTTGTCCTCATTAGGGAGTTATGGTGGCTTCTGACGCTCCAGTGGGCTCCTTGAGCCCATCGGAAGCGCATCAGAATCCCCCCACAAATTTTACTCCAACCGCTGTCATCCTAATACGGTGATCGGACTGAAATCTACAATGTCGGGCGGGTAGCCTTCGACAACTTGTCGGAGGCTTTCTGCCCGACATCATAACCAGGCCCTTTGATATTTTTAACATTGATATTACTTACCTTAAAATCGATATTCTTGTCAGCGATATATTTGCACAGTATATTTTTGCATCACGATATTTCAAACTTGATATTTTTGCCTCTCGATATGGTTTTTTTCAATATTTTATCTGAATACCAGGGAAACAGAGGCTTTCAGACCAGTAGTGATGTTTGTGCTTTTAACGTGGCACTTGGTACGACAGATTTGAGCCAGTTCTTAGTCATTATTATTACCTTTGTTAGAATCCGGGGTCTCTGGCTGGCGCAGGTATGCATTTGCGACAAGCAGGGACCCTTTTCATCTAAGTCAGGGCGTAGGATCACCTCTTTAAAAATAACCCCTGCTCACCCTCTAGGTAACGTGGCGCGAGCAGTCAGGCTAGATTCCAGAGGGCATTAGGTTAAGCGTTCAAGTTGTCCCACACAATAATCACCACCCCACCACACAAAGACACAAGGCTGTATTTATCCAAAATATAATTCTTTATATAAAAGGTTTTCTTTCAGGCAGGTTGCATAAATACAGTTCTCTTGGTAAAATAATCCAGTTACTCTCAAAATGCTTTAAGGGCAGTCCACAGTTGTAAAAATGGCAGTTATAATTAAAATCAGCTTCTTAGGGTTTCTGGGCACTTCGTAGCGACTTTGCTATGCTCTGGGCAAGGTTTTTAAAGTGCCTTGCCGTTTCTCACGCTTCTCGCGCGAGCCCCAGTACGCTTGCCGAGTCTCACGCTTCCCGCGTGAGCACCGGCAATAGATTTCAATGATGTTCGGTTCAAACGTAGGTACGGTTCGAACTCTGCTGGTTCCAAGGCCCGTACGGTTCGAACCAAGGCAAAAGGACGTACGCTTCAAAGCCCACTGATGTCAGCTGGTAGTACGGTTCAAACCAGGATGTTGCAGCAGCAGGTCCGGCTCAAACCACGATACCAGGCAGTACACTTCAACCCAGGATTCTACTTTTGTAAGTACGGTGCGAACTATGCTGCAAGGCAGTACGGGTCAAAAACACTTCACAAGTACGGTCCTTCCACAGCAAGTACGTGCCGTACTCGCGCACCAGGCTGGATGGGTACGGCTCCAAACAACGAACCAGGTTTCAAGGCTGCAGGGGTAGGTACGGTCCGTACCTAGGCAAGTACGGGCCGTACGTTGATCGCGTTTGGCACAATACTGTCTAGAATTCACAGGGCAAGTCCGGTCGCAAGGCGTCTCACGTCGCGCTGGAGTCCCCAGTGTCCAGGGGATGGCGCAGCTTCGTGGGGCGCTCGGTCAGGACACAGGTCACCACCAAGGGGCAGAAGCAGGAGGGCAGCCTCGGGGTGAAATTACAGCGCCGCGCGCTGTTAGCTTCGGCCGGGGACGCGAACCAGGGCACTTTAGTCCTTCGCAGAAGCCGCTACAACCCGGCAGGGGTCACAGGGGCTCGGCGCTCAGGCACGGAGATCTCCACCTTACTTTGCGAGCTACGGCTCGAGGGGGCAGCTGTTCACGGTGCTCGGGCTGTCAGGCCTTTACGTTGTTTGCAGCCAGGCCAGCAGCAGAAGTCACGTTGCTCAGGGAAATCAGGGGATGCACAGGTTCTCCGGGGTCAGCTTGCTGAATCACTTCCAGGCACTTCTCCTCTTCTTTCAGGATGGTAGCGCCCACTGTTCCTGGGGCGCAGGTCAGGGGGCAAGTTCACACGCAAGCCCTTGGAGATTGTTTGTAAAGGCACAAGTTGAATTAAAGTCTTTTTCTTCAGGCTTTGCTTCTCCTTCCAGCAGACAGGCACCCACTGCAGGCCAGTCTCTCAGGCAGAGAGACAGTATTCCTCCTTCAGCTTCTCCAGGTCCTTCTCCTTCAGGCAGAGTTTCTTC